>NC_090393.1:25700189-27055189 GCF_036365525.1 Heterodontus francisci | reverse complement strand
AAAGAGGATTTTTTAATTCACATGTTCACCCCAAAAGTCTAATGCTGTGTCTCTCATCACCACACTCTCTCACACACAACTTACTTGAGAAAGAAAGCCGTTAAAAAGGATAGTGCACTTATATAAACTACAAGCAAAGGAATAGTTCATAAGTCACGTGATTTGGCTCATGTTGGGTAAAAGGCACGTGTTGTGGGCCCAGTGAAAAGGGCATTTTCATTCCTGAAGTGTAGTTATGTGGATTTGATAGCCAGAGTCAGATATCAAAGTCCTTGCAGGATTCGCTCGAAGAGGTGGATTCTCAGCAAGACGCGAAGTTAGTTGTTTGTAGCCTCATTACTAGGAGGTTGGTTTTCTGTACTGGTGGACTTGAAAAGGAACAGGCTTGGAGACCTTAAGATGTTAAAGCCTCCAGTTATTTTAAGGCACAACGGTACTGCCTTACCTGCTTGCTGCTTTTTCCTGCAGTCTGTACTTAAAAAGATTTTTTAAAAGGAGACCAACATGGCTGCCCCACAATGTGACTTCTCAGATCCTTTTCCAAATATTGTGGGGGTCTAGGTTGATTAGCCCCATCCTGTTGATTGTTGTACGACATTCAGCCTGAGGAGGACCCATTCAATTCAGGAATGTTCTCTGATGGGCGTTGATAACACCTCTTTGCCTGGAAGATATTCTTTTGTCCTTTCAAGACTGAGGCAATTCCTGAAAACACAGGTCAGGTCAGCTGACCTTCGGCGGCCACCTTTGCAGCTCATGTCCACTTTTAATGTCCATCGTGGTTCATTTAAAACAAAACGAAAATTCAGCTCCAGAAGATTCTATGCTGAATATAGTCCATGCTTAAAATTATGAATGGAACCTGCCTTTATTGGGCATGACATCTGAAATTCATCAATAACAATGTTTCTAAATTCATCATATAAAATTAATTTAGTAACTGCTTCTCAATGATCATACAATGTTTCTAAATACTTTTATTTATAGAAAATAAACAGCAAGATAATCTTTCTGCAACTTAAGCAGTGAGAGAGATGAACTTCTTTTGAACTTGCTCTTCTGTCATTACAATAGGCATTGCAAGTTCATTTGTCTCATTTCCTCAGTTTTCTTTCTAGACCAGGCGTAATTCCATGGCCATGATTCCTGTCTTCCCTTATGTTCTGCAAAAAAATCAACACTTCTTGATTGAATATAACAGCGCTATTATTGCCTTCATAAACTCTTGAACAAAACACAAAATTAATAATTCAAGAAAGCAAAACACCTGGTATATAAGCAGGTACCATGTGAATTTTGCAAGAAAAATAGTAGAATATATTGTTTCTTTTCATTCTTTCATGGGATGTGGGCATTGCTGGCAAGGCCAGCACTTCTTGCCCATCCTTACAGGCCCTTGAGAAGGTGGTGGTAGCTGCCTTCCTGAACTGCTGCAATCCATCTGGTGTGGGTACACCAACAGTGCTGTTAGAGAGGGAGTTCCAGCATTTTTATCCAGCGACAGTGAAGGAACCACGATATATTTCCAAGTTAGGATGGTATATGACTTGGAGGGGAACTTGCAGATGGTGGTGTTCCCATACATCTTCTGCCCTTTTCCTTCTCGGTGGAAGAGGTCGCAGGTTTGGAAGGTGCGGTCGAAGGAGGCTTGGTGAGTTGCTGCAGTGCATTTTGTAGATGGTACACACTGCTACCACTGTGTGTCGGTGGTGGAGGAAGTGAATGTTTGAGCTGGTGGATGGGGTGCCAATCAAGCGGGCTGCTTTGCCCTGGATGATGTTGAGCTTCCTGAGTGTTGTTGAAGCCGCACTCATCCAGGCAAGTGGAAAGTATTCCATCACACTCCTGATTTGTGCCTTGTAGCTGGTGCATAGGCTTTGGGGAGTCAGGAGGTGGGTTACTTGCCACAGAATTCCCAGCCTCTAACCTGCTCTTAGAGTCAGAGAGATACAGCACTAAAACAGGCCCTTCTGCCCACCGAGTATGTGCCAACCATCAACCACCCATTTATACTAATCCTACATTAATCCCATATTCCCTACCACATCCCCACCTACCCTCAATTCTCCTACCACCTACCTACACTAGGGGCAATTTACAATGGCCAATTTACCTATCAACCTGCAAGTCTTTGGCTGTGGGAGGAAACCGGAGCACCCGGCGGAAACCCACGCGGTCACAGGGAGAACATGCAAACTCCGCAAAGGCAGTACCCAGAACCGAACCCAGGTCGCTGGAGCTGTGAGGCTGTGGTGCTAACCACTGCGCCCTTGTATCAGAGTATTTATGTGGCTGTTCCAGTTCAGTTTCTGGTCAATGGTAACCCTCAGGATGTTGATAGTGGGCGATGCGTGATACCAAGATCATCCCACTATACAAAAACAAAGGTGACAAAGGAGACTGCAACAACTACAGGGGCATTTCACTTCTTAGCTCACGGGGAAGGCCTTTGCTAGGGTGGTACTTAAAAGTCTCCATTTACTTGCAGACTGCACAGTGTGGTTTCCGTGCTGGCAGATCTACTGTGGATATGATCTGCTCCATATGCCAGCTCCAAGAAAAGTGTAGCGAAGAGAGTATATCCCTTAACCTTACTTTTGTAGATCTCACCAAGGCATTCGACAGTGTCAGCAGAGCAGGACTCTAAGGTTTTGGGAAAAACTGGCTGTCCACTGAAGCTCCTCAATCTTATCCGCTCCTTCCATGACAACATGCACAGCACTGTATAGTTTGATGGCTCCACTTCTGACAGTTTCGGAGTGAAGAATGGAGTGAAACAAGGTTCTGTCCTAGCCCCCACTCTGTTTGGCATCTTCTTCTCCATGCTCCTGACATTCGCCTTCCCTGCAGATATGGAAGGAGTCTACTTGCACACTAGGTCAGACAGCAAGCTCTACAATCTATCAAGACTGAAAGCGAAGACAAAAACATGTCACATCCTGATCAGAGAACTTCTCTACGCTGATGATGCTGCGCTAGTTGCTCATCCAGAAACTCAGCTACAAAGACTCATGGACTGTCTCTCCCGTGCCTGTAACATGCTCTCTTTGACTATAAGCGTCAAGAAAACCATGGTCATGGGACAAGGTGTTGCATTTCTGCCCCGATCACACTAAATAACACCCTACTGGAAGTGGTTAGCAATTTCTACTACCTTGGATCCACGGTGACAGGCAAACTGTCCCTTGATGCAGAGCTCGATACAAGCATAGAGAAAGCAGCTACCGTTGGCTGACTTGCGAAACGCGCATGGGATAACACTAAGCTGACCATTAGGACCAAGCTGATGGTTTAGAAGGCCTGTGTTCTCAGCATCTTGCTGTATGACTGTGAAACATGGGTGACTTACAGCTATCAGGAAAATCAGCTCAATAATTTCCATCTTTGCTGTCTGCTGCGCATTATGGGTATATCCTGGCAGGACAAAATCACAAATGTATCAGTCCTCTCAAAGGCAGAACTCCCAAGTGGGTTGGCACTAATCCAATAGAAACAGCTTCGGTAGATCGGAGATGTCGGCACGATTGTAGATCGTCACATACCCAAGGATCTTCTGCATGGTGAGGCGGTCAGGGCCAGACGACCAGTGCGGAGTCCAAAGCTCCACTTCAAGGATGCTTGCAAGCGTGACAAAGGCCCTAAATGTCGACTATCACACATTGGAATCACTAGCTGGCGCAAGAGGGAAATGGCGACACATCCTGTGCAATGCTATCACGATGACCAGTTGCTACAGCAGTTTGGCAACAGGCGTCACCATCAAAAACAATAACTTACAGCTTCACTTGGCACTTCAGGTGCAACACTTGTGGCAGAACCTGCCTCTCAAGGATTGGCCTTCACAGCCATCAACAAAGATGCACCAAGAGAAGACACACCACCTAAATGGATTGTTTGCTGCGTGTCCATCATCTTTCGTAGATGGAAGGATGTCAACCCAACAACGATGGTAACGCCGTTGAATGTCAAGGGGAGATGGTTAAGTTCTCTCTCATTAGGGATGGCCATTACCTAGCACTTGTGTAACGTGAGTGTTACTTGTCACTTATCAGCCCAAGCCTGAATGTTGTCCAGGTCTTGCTGCATATGGACACGGACTGCTTCAGTATCTGAGGAGTTGCAAATGGTACAGAACATCGTACAATCATCAGCAAACATCCCCACATCTGACCTAATGATGGAGGGAAGGTCAATGATGCAGCAGCTGAACATGGTTGGGCCTAGGATACTACCCTGAAGAACTCTTGCAGCAATGTCCGAGGGATGAGATGATTCACATTAATTTAAAAGACTGCTCAAGAATGTCCTTATTTCACCTTTTGAGTCAGTTACCTTGACAGCAAATCACCTAACAGTACCATGTGTCATGGTGAGTATACTGAAATTAGATTTTCTCCTTCCAAACTCAAATTGTGTCTGTGAGCTCTTTAACACTAGACCAAAGGACTTGGTGATATTAACGGGAACAATTTCACAATGTTGAAGTGACTTAGCTTAAGGAGTTTTACATTTAGCTCATTGGCACCAATATGTAAATAAACCTGTTGTCCCCGTTTCATTTGTCCAAGATATAGTCACCACTACTGTTGTACATAATGAACAATTTTCACTGGGACGATAAAAGCTCATTTTTAATAATGCCTCATTAAATGCCTCTCTTCAAAACTGTTCAGTACATTGAAATAATTCATGCGCTACATAGTTGCCATTTCAATTTGAAAGTTTCTTTTTCTACGAGTCATAAAATCTAATTCTACTCTCTTCCTCACTCACCATACTCTTTAGAAATCCTCTTTTTCAAGCATCCAATCCCCTGAAATAAAAATTCAGACTCTGCTTGAACAATGTGTGGCAGAGAATTCGACATTTCAAATCAACCTTGGTGCAACGATTCTGTTTAATGTGCCTTTAATCATACAATTCAATTTTTCTGTCCGCAGTATGTCTTTCCTATAAACAAACCAAACACTACCTGCAGCCAAGATGGCAGATGACCTTCTCAAAGTCTGCCACCAATGTCACACCCTAGGTTGGCTATGGTCCACAGAAAGGTTGCTGACCTCTACTAGACAGCTTCCTGCAATAGCTCAGCTGCAAATGGAAATGGAATGGTGTAGGAGAAATCAAAAATGCATCACTCTCTACATAGTATTATGTGGTCATGCTGTCTCAAACTTCAAAAATTGTCAGAAAGTTATCATAAGTTATAAATTATACATGGCAAACATTCTAGAAAATTGCAATACTTTTTTTTTGTATTTCCAAAATATACTTTATTCATAAAAATCTGTAAAAATTACATTCCCAAACAGTTTAAAACAGCATCAAGTCAAAGAATACAGACAGTGCAAAGGTGATCAGTTACCTTCTATACAATCATGAGTTGCCTCACAACCCTTCCATTTCATTGTCATGCCATATACATTTTTACATTTACAGCACATAAAATTTCTCCGATACAGTTCGAGGGGTTTCCCATGGATCCAGCCCCTCAGTTCAGCTTGGTGGGGGGACCCTACACTGTGGTCTTTCCCCACTGAGCCTTTGCTGCGGATGCCCTAAGCTTTAGTGCGTCCCTCAGCACGTAGTCCTTTACCTTGGAATGTACCAGTCTGCAACATTCGGTGGTGGACAACTCTTTGTGCTGGAAGACCAGCAAGTTTCAGGCAGACCAAAGGGCCTCTTTTACCGAATTGATAGTCCTCCAGCAGCAGTTGATGTTTGTCTCGGTGTGCGTCCCTGGGAACAGCCCGTAGAGCACAGACTCCTGTGTTACAGAGCTGCTTGG
The DNA here is from genome assembly GCF_036365525.1 of Heterodontus francisci. Classification (NCBI taxonomy): domain Eukaryota; kingdom Metazoa; phylum Chordata; class Chondrichthyes; order Heterodontiformes; family Heterodontidae; genus Heterodontus; species Heterodontus francisci. Next base: position 27,049,401 of record NC_090393.1, on the reverse strand, counting down.
GATGAACCTCGACAAAAACCACTGCATCTCTTTCCACACCTGCTTTGCGAAGACACATTCCAGGAGGAGGTGGGCAACCGTCCCTTCTCCGCCACAGCCACCGCGGGGGCATTGTGCCGAGGGGGCGAGACTTCGGGTGTGCATAAAGGATCTGACGGGGAGGGCCCTTCTCACCACCAGCCAAGCTACGTCTTGGTGCTTGTTTGAAAGTTCTGGTGATGAGGCATTCCGCCAAATGACTTTGACGGTCTGCTCGGGGAACCATCCGACAGGATCCACCGTCTCCTTTTCCCGTAGGGCCTTGAGGACATTCCGTGCAGACCACTGCCTGATGGACCGGTGGTCAAAGGTGTTTTCCTGCAGAAACTGCTCCATGAAGGATAGGTGGTTCGGCACGGCCCAACTGCATGGAGCGTTCCGCGGCAATGTGACCAAGCCCATCCTTCGCAACACCGGGGACAGATAGAACCTCAGCACGTAGTGACACTTGGAGTTTGCGTACTGGAGGTCTACACACAGCTTGATGCAGCCGCACACAAAGGTGGTCATCAGGATGAGGGCCACGTTGGGTACATTTTTCCCGCCCTTATCCAGAGATTTGAACATCGTGTCCCTCCGGACCCAGTCCATTTTAGATCCCCAGATGAAGCGGAAAATGGCTCGGGTGACTGCCACAGCGCAGGAGTGGGGCATGGGCCAGACCTGCGCCACGTAGTGCAACAACGTGAGCGCCAATTGCAATACAACTGTGCGTTCCACAATGGGTTAAACAATATCCTTCAAAGCTGCCGATCATGAAGTACAAATTGGCATTAAAGTAATACATCCTTAGAGTGAATCTAGCCCTGAAAAGGTAGCTGCTGTGGGAAATGAAAATGTTGCACTGTGATTTGAGTTTCTTGTGACTTGAGTTTGGGCATTGTTCTATTAGTCCTTGATCCAGTCATCTTCACATATGTCCCATCAGCAGTGTAGAATGTGATTTCAATCGTGCCAAAATATTGTACTGCAGTTGAATGTGACACTAAAAGCAGCTTTCCACCACATTAGAAAACTTAGGTGGAACTGATAGTTAAGTAAAATGGCGTTACTGAAGTTTTTCCTCAGTATTTAAATTCTCAACTTGGATTCTTCCATTCTCTTCACTTTAGGTTCAGGAAACCAACAGTCAGGAAGCAAGTTCCCACATTAAAAACTCCTCAAAACATCAATTCTCCTCCTCTCCCAAAAAAAAACCACCAAGAACATTTGTTTTATTTTTTTAACGTCTGTCCTCCGTTTTTTTGTGTTCAATTACATGCTAATTTAGAAGACAAAAAACAGTTAACAAGATTACATCTCAGCTCATCCATCCAGAAAGACCTTTTCATTGCAACATCCAATTGATTTTTAAAATGTCTGGACTTTTCATCTCTGCTACGATGACTCCATGTGTTGATTATTCTTTGTGTGAAAAACCTACTCATATTAGTCCTAAATTTGGCTTCTATTAGTTTAAATCAATGACTCCTCCCACCATGTTCCACTCTCAACTTGAAGTAATTTTCCAATTTACCTTTTCTAAACAGCTTAAAATCTTGCACACCTCTAACATGTTTTATCAAGGTTGAACAGCCGAAGTTTCTTTCCTCATAACTAAGACCCCTCCCATCATTCCCATCAAAGACTGAGATCACCCTCATCTCTGCACTGCCTCCAGTGTTTGCATATCTCACTTGTGTCACATTGATCAGGACCAGAACCAACACAGTACCCAAGAAGTGACCTGACCATAATACTGTACAGTTTGATTACTACTTCCTTTGACTTGTAGTTTTGGATATATGGTTCAACATTTTATTGATACCGACACTCTTCACTGGTTGGATATTTTGACCACCAAGTCTACTAAGATTCCGAGGTCTCTTTCAATGCTTCATAAACCTTTACAATTCTAGAATCCCTGCAATCTTTATAATTCCACTATGTTTTGTAATGTTTATGATACAAAAAATGGTCTGGCTGTTTGTTTGCATCTCTACACAACAGTACCCAAGAGCATTTTGCAACAATGCATTTTAACTTCTCCAATTTTCTTCCCTTATTCCTCCACTCCTGCAAATGGTGATTGGGCTATGATGCCAAAAGCAACAATGGCCCTTTGCTTAAGTGGCCAATCTCCACACTTGAGCTTTGGTTCTGAGGTTTGGCAGGGTATTCAAATGTGTAAGACAGCATAGCAGAGCCCGATTCTGTCCTCAACTAACTTCCACACAATTTGCTTGAAATAGTTATTAGATAGCAACTAAGACCAGAGACCTCAGACAATCCTTTGCCACCATAACCTAGGGACAACAAGACTAACAGCCGTACCTCTGAATGAAAATGTTTAACTCATAGTAGGCCAGGGATTAAACCCTTGGCATATTCTTGGTCAATATGCCTTATAATCATACTACCCAATGCATGAACAGGGAAGCTATTTTGTAGATGAGTTGCTTTATGATAGAATTCTGATTTTGTAGTCCAACTTAGAACCTTTGGTAGTCAGACTCATGAAACACCTCAGACAGCAACAATAGGACATTCACTCAAGATATGCAAGAAATTATTGATGAAAATATTTCAAGGCCCTTTAACAGCAAAACTGTTAGATAGCAAAACTCAATGCTCTACAAATGCAGAAAAAAAAAATTCAAAACAATTACAGGAATTTTAGACAGTGATTACTGGTAAAGCAAATTCTAATAATGAACCACCAACACAATTCAGGATGGGAAAGTTATATTTAACTAACTTTTCGGCAATAACAAAAGATACCTTGCTTCCATTGAACTCAAGGAAGGGCAATGAATGATAAATACCCGATTTTGATTTTTAAAAAGATTGAGAAGATTCTCATTAAAAGCAGCCTAGGTAAATAGACAAGGAATAATGGCCTGGATTTTGCAGTCACTTTGCTTGCCACTGACCTCAAAGAAAGCTACCACAAAAATCAAGCAACCTCTATGGCATGGATTTCCCCTTTCCCAGTGTTAGTTTCAAACTGGCACCAAGTCAAAAGACTTCCAGGCATCCAGCAACAGTGATGTCATTAAGCAAAGTAAGCATCCAATCACACTGAGGTATTGTAACAGATAGCAAACCAGGAAGTAAAATACACTGATGATCCTCGTCTTTTAATTAAAATTTTACAGAGAGCGAAATAAAGATTCGGACATAAACATGGGATTAAGGTAGAAGCTGAAATATCAAACAAACTTAAAAATTTTTTTTAAAAACTTTTCTCATCCTGGTAGAGAAATTTGACAAATATAAAATTAGCTTTTCAGGGCGAGAGACATTTTTCAGCAGTAATTATGAACTTACTAGGCTGTTAAAAACCCAGTTACACCTCATTCAACAAGGTGCAACCTTTTCAAGGGTTTTTAGAGTGAGACTAATAGCGTAAAAGAGCAAGTTCTGGTCAGTTCAGTGATTTCTAATTGATTGCTGGGTGCAGAAATTTCAACAGCGCACTTAAGGGAGAAGTAAAAGATTGCTAACAGCGATTTCTGCATTTAACTGCATGTGTGGATTCCAGAAGTTGCTGTCAATTTCAGAGGAATAATGACAGTGAACACTGACAGTTTTACAGTAAAATCTGCGCCAATAAGTAGAATGCTGGATAGAAAATTGGCTTAAAACAAGAAACAGCTGTATCATAATCAGTACATGATGGAAAGGGTATATAATTGAAGTAACAGTGGAGTCTTTCCCATGAAATTCTCTTTATCTAATGGCACTGGTGAGGGTAATAAGAGCAGGATCTTAAAGCTTGTAGAAGTAGTTAAAGTTATATTTACCAGGCAAAGCCATTGATGAATGGGTCTAGAATGAACCAGACAGGTTTGTAGGGAAAAAGGATAGAAGAATACAGTTAGAAAACAGAAAAATTGGCTACATTCACTAAAATAGGGAAAAACTGGTTTCCAAAGTTGATCAAACTGGTTAAAAAAGACTGCGCTTTAAACCACTTGCATCTAGTGCGGCGCAGTGATTAGCACCGCAGCCTCACAGCTCCAGGGACCCGGGTTCGATTCTGGGTACTGCCTGTGCGGAGTTTGCAAGTTCTCCCTGTGACCGCATGGGTTTTCGCCGGGTGCTCCGGTTTCCTCCCACAGCCAAAGACTTTCAGGTGATAGGTAAATTGGCCGTTGTAAATTGCCCCTAGTGTAGGTAGGTGGTAGGGAATATGGGATTACTGTAGGGTTAGTGTAAATGGGTGGTTGTTAGTCGGCACAGACTCGGTGGGCTGTATCAGTGCTGTATCTCTAAATAAATAGTGCACTGATTCCTCCCCCTCCCTTCCATAAAAACCTTTTCAGTGAAGATAGTGTAAAAAGCTAATACATGTTGTGCTGAGGGTTACTTCATTATAAAACGTGAACAGGGTTATCAGAAATAAATCAGATTTGGTGGAAGTAGAAGGAAATCTGTACACCAAACCACACAAACTCACTAAGATCCTTACTTCTGTTCATTTCTAAATAGTGATTTATTCCATCAAAACTGCATACTATCCATATTTTTGGCAAAACAATTTCCTTTGTAGTGACAGCTAGATGCAAATCTATTTGATACTTCAATTCATACAAACCAAAGACAATAGAAATGTTATTTTGACACTTGGACCTCGAAATTACATTGTGCTGTACCTATTTTACAGGCATAAAATGGATGCCTAGAAGTCCAAAATAGCAGGCTGTGTGTACATGCTCATTCCACGATGGAAGTGCACTGCCCACAATATTGGATCATGTCTTTCTGTAGGCGTCCCGGGCATAAGCTACGAGTATTAAAAACCCATAACAACATTTATATAAGGATCTTACACTTGTTGTGAAGTTGGTAGACCCACTATGCCTGAGTGTTAAACTCACTCAGTAAATCATAGTGCTAACGAGCGGCATGGACTCTGCAGCAACTCTATTTAAAAGGCTCAATCCCTCTATACATGGCAGCAGTGTAAGCCACCATGGAAGCTGTCAGAAGAGGTTCCATCTTGGTGGGTACCACTGTTGATTTCATGGCACTGACCACTTATTCCATGTTCAACAGAATGGCCTTCAAACTCTGAACATAGCCCCATCACAAATTAGAATTTGACACCTCCATGCTCTCACCCAATGAGTGCAAGCACACTGGCAGTCTACCCAGTGGACTTAGCATTTCCTGGTGAATGCCCATCTTTGGTGGACGGGGCTTCTTTGGTAGACTGGGCCCTCAAAGTTAGCATCCAAGTCCTCTGCAGCAAAGCTGGTATGTAATTTTGCCATCTGGCAAGCTATAACCTGTGTGGGGAAATCAGGGTTGCAATAATGGGGAGGGCAGGAACAGAAGGAGGTGGACTACGTGTGATGCAGTGATTCTAGGAGACTGGAAGGGGAAAGGGGGGGGCGGGTGAGAAGCGGAGTATTGTGAGTTGTGTACCTGCAGGTGCGATGAGAGATTCATTAATGAGAGGAGTAACATTCTTACTGACAACTCTGGTGGGGTCATGGAACTTTTTTCTGCATTGCAGCCATGTCCTGGAAGATACACTCCTGGCATTGACCTCTTCAGTAACCTCTTCCCACTGGTGGCAGAGATGTTGCCTGAAGGGCCTCCTGCTCCCCGGAGGTGGGAAAGGGAGGGGAACAAGATCTCTGCCTTCCATGTCAACAGTCCAGAATAGAGTTTCCAAAGCTACATCTGAGAACTTGGGTGCCCTCTCCATACCTCTTCCAGCTAGTTTAGACTTTTCACAGAATTTCCCTGGCTGCAGCTAGTGCACCACCCCTTTAATTGGAGCTGGCTGCCTTTGTGGTTTGAGTCAAAACCAATTTGCCAACCTCTCAAACAGGGGTGCAGCCGATAGGTAGCGCTGCTAGCACTTGCTGCATTTCTGATAAGTGGGCAGAACCGATTTAGCCTTGTCCCTGTGACCAGGCATGTGGGGAGCACCCCATGTGACCGTTTTGAGGCACGATTGAATTTGTAGGCTTTTTTTTTTTAAAACCACATTACCGTTTATTATAATTTAGACTTTCGTTGTTTCTATGTCACTCCCAGGCATATCCCATGGGTGGTTATACAGCAGCACTGCCAGAGATGTAGGAACAAATCGCCTAAATGATGGATGGTGTGAGGCTTGCAACAGACCAGAATGAAAAGGACAAAGTATCTTAAAATGAATTTTTTTAAAAAGTTATGAATATTTTTTTAGCTTCAGCAGCTCTTGAAATATGTCAGGGCGGAAAGGGCCATCACCAGGGGGCATAATTTTAAGGTGATTGGAGGAAGGTTTCGGGGAGATGTCAGAGGTAGGTTCTTTACACAGAGTGGTGGGTGCGTGGAATGCACTGCCAGCGGTGGTAGCAGAAGCAGATACATTAGGGACATTTAAGCGACTCTTGAATAGGTACATGGATGATAGTAGAATTAAGGGTATGTAGGTAGTTTGATCTTAGAGTAGGTTAAAGGTTCGGCACAACATCGTGGGCCGAAGGGCCTGTACTGTGCTGTATTGTTCTATGTTCTATGTTCTATGTCAGCTAACACCATATAGGTACAATGCACAATTCAAGGTATCTAGCAAACTGCTTTTAAAATGATGAGCTTAAGTCATAAAGTTCATGGCGATCCATAAGTATATTAATAGTTAGTCCACTTACTGATGAGCAGAGAAGGAGCTCAGCAAACCTTCAGCATGACTGCATCCCACTGCATCTGTGGATTCAGACTGGCAGCAAGGTCAAAGACAATGTTTGCAGTGAAATGCTGAATGCACAATTAAGCAGTGCTGTGTGCCTTGATTTTAAAGGTGGTAATATTAAACAAAACAAAGTATGATGCAATGGAAGACAAAATTCTCATCCAGTCTTAATGTGAATCTAATTTCTCCTTCCAGACTTAATTCAATGCTGTATAACCCTTTTCAAAGGATGAACTTTCATCTCTATAGTCACAAATTAAAATGCAATTTCAAGCTGTTGCAGCACTTCATCCCACAGTTGAGTTTCATTGTGAAGCAGGCTATACATTCAACAATAGATCACTACTGAAACATAAAAAATTAAATATGAAAGGTTCTGGTTGCCAGAATATACGAAGGATACAGAGGCACTGCAGAAGGTGCAAAATAGATTTACTAGGATAACAGCAGAACTGAGAGGTTATACCTATCAGGAAATAAAGAACAGGCTGAGGCTCTTTTCTCCAGAAAAGAGAAGACACAAGGATGACCTGATAGAGGTCTTTAACATTATGAAAGGATTTGATAGGGTATATATCGAAAAGATGCTTCCACTTGCAAGAGAGACAGAACTAGCAGTCATAAATATAAGACAGTTATTAATAAATCTAATAGGGAATTCAGAAGAAGCTACTTTCCCCCAGGGAGTGGTTAGAATATAGAACTTGCTAAAAGGAGTAGTTGAGGCGACTAGCATAGATGCATACAAGGGGAAGCTATATGAACAAATGAACGAGAAAGGACTAGAATGATATGCCGATAGGATTAGATAAAGGGTGGGAAAAGGCTCGTGTGGAGCAGAAACACCAGCATGAACCTGTTCAGCCAAATGGCCTGATAAATCCTAATACCAAAAATGACCAGTGAAGAATTATTTGTAGTATATTGTATTTGAACTGCTGATGCTCCACTGAGACTTAAGTAAACAGACGTCCTTTGATCTTTATAAGCTGCAGTACCAACTGCAAGTTGCAGCAGCATCAAGCCAAACAATGATTTAAACATTGGTTTCAACAGAAAATTACAGCATCAATGGCCTTTTCTGAAAAAAAAGAGGAAGCATCCTGACCAACTAAGTTTTTTGAAACAAATTTTATTTGATAATTGGGAAAACTGGCTTGGAGTGGTGCTGAGGCCAGTGGTGCAAAGGAACAGATTTAAACACATATAGCTGCAGTGTTGTCACCAAGCCAGATTTGACATATTATATGCCTATATACACTATGGGAAGAATCACATTTAAGCCAATCTGTTTCTTGTGTGATATTCATAGTTCATCACCTTGAATGCTAGCAGTATGAGTGATAGATGTGCAACTACTAATAATTTGTCCTTGTATTATAGCACTCAAAATGCTCTCTGCAGACATAAACCAACATTTACAGTCTTATTGCTGGATGTTTTTTTCACAGTTCAAGTGAATGTGGTATGAGAAAGTTTTGCTTGCCCAATCAGAAAATCTGGATGTGTCTTTGGTCACACACATACAATGCAGCACTCGGGGCATGTTTCTAGACCATGCACACTTAAAAATCAGTTAGGAATCTCAGCCATTGAAATCATTCTATCCAACAATTTCTGTTCACTTCCCTAATAACCAGTCTGTGTTAACATTACTGTTAGGATATCCAAATGTTCTTCACTTACTAAAAGTAGCATCCTAATTTATTAAAAGGTGTGACTGAAGCAATTAACAGTTTTACAAACACTCTTTGTGAAAACTTCACTTTGCATGACAGAAATTAAACTACATTCAATTATTCTGTGAAATAGAAAGAGCCGTTGAAGTATGGAATGTTTTGCCACAGAGCGTGGTTGAGGCAGAGACCATCACATCTTTTAAGGGAAAACTGGATAAATATTTGAGGCAGAGGAAGAGGAAACAGGACACGGAACAGAATGTGGGCAAGTAGCACACTGTTAGGTTTTCTGTCACTTAACCACAATCTTTAGAAGCAATTAACTTATTTCGTCAGAACAGTAAAAACTCATTTTATTCCAGGGCTGGAGCCAGTGCAGGTCAAGAGATTCAATCCAGTTCCAGACAACATTCACAGTAGTTATTATCCAGAATGCTCCAAACGTACCTCCATGTTAATAACCTGACCTCTGCTTGTTAGAAATCTAAGCACTACCCACTGGAGAGCAATAAAAGGTTAATAAAAAGAGCTTATCTGTTTGAGCTAGGGATGCAGCAAACTGCAGTGGCAATTTTTTTCAATCAGAAAGCTGTATGAGAGACAATTGTTTTTGTTCATCCAACTAGATAATCAGGACATTTATTTGAAGCAGCATATTGTTTTTAAATGACTGGCAGCAAAATTGGTTAATAACAGAACACTCAAGCCTTGTAGACAAGCTTGGCCTGTGGAAGGAAAAATTACTACAGAAATTTTAAAATACAGAAAAGACAACTCTATGGGTAAATTTGGTGATTTTGTTCTGAATTTTGTGGAGTTATGTTATAAATGTAATATCAATACAAGATTGAGTTTCTGTACTTTTTAAAATTCATTTGTGGGATGTGGGTGTCACTGGCTAGGCCAGCATTTATTTCCCATCCCTAATTGTCCTTGGACTGAGTGGCTTGCTAGGCCATTTCAGAAGGCATTTTAAGAGTCAACCACATTGCTGTGGGTCTGGAGTCCCATGTAGGCCAGACCAGGTAAGGACAGCAGATTTCCTTCTCTGAGGGACATTAGTGAACCAGATGAGTTTTTACAACAATCGACAGTGGTTTGATGGTCACCATTAGACTAGCTTTTAATTCCAGACTTATTAATTGAATTCAATTGATTCGAATCCATGTCCCCAGAGCAATATCCTGGGCTCTAGATTATTAGTCCAGTGACATTACCACTATGCCACCGCCTCCCCTCCTTTGCTAGAAGTTTATTGGTAACTTAAGCTATCTGTTTAGTGGTCAGTAGCTTTCTGACTTGCTCAGTAATAGGAGACAAGTAGCATTGTTCAGATTACAGCTTTAACCTGTCTCCCACTTTTAAATACATATCTGAACCCCCAAGTTTCTGCTCTTCCAACCCTTTCAAAGTTTTATTACTTAGTGTGTATTTCTTCTCCACATTTATAGGGAGACAGTGGCGTAATGGTAACAGCACTAGGCTAGTAATCCAGAGACCCAGGCTAATGCCCTGGGGCCATTGGTCCGAATCCCACCGTAGCAGCTGGTGGAATTTAAATTCATTTAATTAATAACAAAAATCTGGAATTGAAAGTCATGAAACTATCATCGATTGTCATAAAAACCCATCTGTTTCACTGTCGTCCTTTAGGGAAGGAAATCTGCCATCCTTACCTGGTCTGGCCTACATGTGACTCCAGACCCACAGCAATGTGGTTGGCTCTCAACTGTTCTCCAAAATGGCCCAGCAAGCCTCTCAGTTGTCAAGTGGACTTAGGGTTGGACAATAAATACGGCCTTGCCGGCAACGCCCGCATCTCATGGAAGAATTAAAAAAAAATCTTCCTCCCAAAATTAATTACTTCTCATTTTCTGCATTTTATTTCATCTGGTATCTATCTTCCAATCTGCTAACATATGTCCTCCTAAAATTGATTAAACTTAAAGTCCTCTGACAGTTAACTATGTTCCTTATTTTTGTGTTATCTACAAATTTTGATACCGTGGCTCCATATCCAATACCAGATCATTTATAAATATAATGATGAGAATAATGGTAGCAACACTGACCCTGGGGGACGCCACTGTTTACAGCTCTCCAGTCTGAAAAATATCTATTAAGTACGCTTTATTTTCTGTCCTTTAGCCAATTCCTTATCCATGTTGCAATGTTCCTTTTACTATCAGGCATTTTAATTTTATCAGCTGGCTTCCTGTGCAGTGTACAGGTCACTCCATATAAAATGTTGACTGCATTGGGGTGGAGTACTACAATTATCTTCAGCACTTATGGGCAAAGTTGAAAAAAAAAATCTCTGGGGTGTTCACTTCTAAGTGGGTTTGGAAGTTAAAACTGCTTTCCTTAGAGAAGATATTGGTTGGCAGTAAGGAGCTGAAATGGTTTCCGTATCGATGGATTATAGAGTTGGTCAAAAGTTGATCCTTGGCACATTAGCTTTGTTTGATTGATTTACGGAATGAGAGGGGAATTTTCAATTTTTCCCCAAATCAGTCACAGGTTTTTTTTTTGACTATCCCATGGGATTCTGTGGTTAAGGGGTGTCTTTGTGGTCTACAAGCTTTCACTGCTGTTTTGATGCTCTTTTCCCACCTTTTTCTAACTGCTTCGACACAGCATGTATTTCCCAAAAAACTTTATTTTATTCTAGCTATATAATGGTGTCAAACTACCAGAGTTCCTTCAGAACTTATGAAATCAGTTATTTGACTAAGCATGGTTTGCATGGCCTTACAGATAAGGTGGAGTACAACATGCAGAGGTCTGACAATTTAGATATTTAAAAACTCAAATCTTACTGAAGTTATTCATATGACAGTACTATGTTAAATATTTTATTTATGGTTGATTATAATCTGTGTAAATTTGTCCATATTATTTCCCCTTAAAACCTGAACTAACTTTAATATAAAAGTAAATTTAAGGTTGAGTTTAACGTCAGCTGTCACACTGCAGTGTTGATAGAAAGTAGTTTGTATGACAGTTGTTTCAGATGTAGTTTTAGTATCGCCGTGAACCAATTTCCACCAAATTAGCAGTGGCTGAAATGACAGCCTGACCTGACAGTGAAGCAAAGCAGTGAGGGACTAAACTGGATGCTGTAGTCTCACCCTGCTTTAGTTTAACACCAAATATAGTCATGAAGAGATGTTTCTGATCGCCTGAACACTTTTCAAACCTTAATTTAAATATGAGAGAGCAGGAAATCTCCGCTCCCCAAGCTCTAAATATTTAAATTTATAACCAGTATTAGGCATGCACTGGGCTTTGTTCTGGACAAACCAGTTAATGTTCCAGCCAACAGGAGCCAAACAACATAAGCTGGATCTTAAACTGCCAAGAGACCAGTGGAAATATACACAAAGGCAGTGCGAGAATAATATATCCCTAGTTTACCAGGCTGATCAGATACAAAATTCATAGCAATGCATTAGATTATATCTAAAGTACACATAAATTGTAAATTAAAATGTCAGAAATGGTGGTGCTGTAAATTTTGAAGTAAATTACTTTAAAGCAACACTGCGGTGCGACAGCAAACATTAAACTTAACCTTAAATTTACTTTCATATTAAAGTTAGTTCAGGCTTTAAGGGGAAATAATTTGAACAAATTTACACAGATTATAATCAACGATAAATAAAATATTTAACGGAGTACTGAACAGCCTTGAGTTTTCAAAATGTGCAAGTTTGGTATTATAATCATTTCATTTACAGTAGAATCTCAATTACCTACTATAATGGAAGAGCCCCTCTGTAGACCCACCTCTTCCCCCACGCCAAGGTTTCATTATAGGTAAATAAAATACTGTACAACCAATGTTTTGCTTGCATCTTATACTGATGTCTGTATGAGCATTTAATTGGATGTAGTCACTTTCTTAGGTCTAATGGAATCAAATTGTTGATGACTTGTTTTAATTACCAATGTTCCTTTTCTCCAACAAGGCCTGACTGCAGCTAGTCTTCTAGCTCAGACATGACTCCAGTAAAAAAAGATTGCCCACATTTCTTATTTATTTGCAAAGTTCCACTAAAATGGATATTCTGTATAGCTTCACTGAAGAATGTCAAAAAAGTGTAACGGAATACAAGAAACCATAAAACATTTGCTTTGTATTTAGTTTAGTTTAGTTTAGAGATACAGCACTGAAACAGGCCCTTCGGCCCACCAAGGCTGTGCCGACCATCAACCCTCCATTTATACTAATCCTACACTAATTCCATATTCTTACCACATCCCCACCTATTTCCCTACCACCTACCTATACTAGGGGCAATTTATAATGGCCAATTAACCTATCACCCTGCAAGTCTTTGGCATGTGGGAGGAAACCGGAGCACCCGGAGGAAACCCACGCAGACACAGGGAGAACTTGCAAACTCCGCACAGGCAGTACCCAGAATTGAACCCAGGTCGCTGGAGCTGTGAGGCTGCGGTGCTAACCACTGCGCCACTGTGCCGCCCATTTATTTTTATATCAACTAACTTTTCATTCTGCCACATCATATTGTCATGCAGGCCCCCAACTGCCAAGAATGAGGCACATTAATTTCGCCACATGGACATTAAATTTCAAATTGTTGCTAGGAAGAGAAGGCCTTTGACAAGGGATTGCCAGGCCCCTGGCTGGAAAGGCATTTTTGCATATTAACAGACAGTGCTTGGAACAAAGAAGCTATCCCCTGCCCCAATACAATCCACAAACAGACGTGGGTAAACCAGTTAGTTACATGACTAATATATTCTGATGAAAAGTCACTGACCTGAAACATTAACTCTGCTTCTCTCTCCACAGATGCTGCCAGACCTGAGTATTTCCAACTTTTCTTGTTTTTATTTCAGATTTCCAGCATCTGCTGTATTTTGCTTTTACTTTAGTCACATAACTAACCTGCTTGGCAGTCTGGATTTTTTCCTGAATTGTACAGTTTGAACTGAGAGTCTGCAGAAAGCAGTTTGCTCCTGGATCGAAAAGACCTCTCCTGTCTGCTCCCATCTATTTCTCACAAGCGTCTGAATCCACTGAAGACACATGAACCCCAAGAGAGAAAAGTCTCCTTAAGCGAACAAGGTTTAAGAATACTGGGAACCAACAAAAAGCAAGATCTACCTACAATAAAGGACTCTAGTGAGCTCGAAGAACCATAAGAAAAACTCTTCAGATATTGCCTCAAACTTTTCCACTTTAGTTCTTCTGCTCTTTTCTATCTCTATTTGCATGTTTGCATCGTGTATGCAAGCTAGCGTGGGCGCGTCGTGTATCCGTTGGCGTTAACCGAATTAGAGTTTAAGTTTAATAAATTTCAATCTTTCTTCTTTAAACCCAAGAAAGCTTGTGTGTGCTGTTCTCTTTGCCTTTTAATTGGAAAGCGATGAACAAAGATTCAACAAAGGGGAGTTAAAAACAGTGTATTTAAAATTAAACCCTATCACAGTAAGACCAGGTAAAGGCTGAAAGGGAACCCTAGACACCTTCTCACCTGGTCGTAACAATATGCTATTCTCTGTCCAAGAAAGTAAGCAACTAAATTGCTGCCAGGTCTCAACCAATATAGTTTGCAAGTGAAAAGAATGATTCTATACTTTATCAATACCTGGATGTAACTGGTTTAAATCTTTGAGTAAGCTGAAACTACAAGCCACAAGGCAATGATGAGTTGTCCACAACGTCCACACGCATTACACAGTAGCAGTGTACAGGCCTGCTATTCAGGTGACACAAGATCTCTCTGCAAAACAATTTGTGACTTCAGATTTTATCAGACTTGCCACTTGTCTCCATGTAAAATCATTTTGCTCAAAGTATGTATATGGTTTTGCAAACTCCTTCAGAAATCCACTTCTTTGTAATGTGCTGATTCTGGAAGTAACAACTGCTTCACAGGCGTTAAGTTGAAAAACAGGTGAAATGGTTTGTTGGACAGCCCATAGCTCCCATGATGTTTTTATAACCTGTCTTTTTTTTTATAAATGCTGGTGGACTTCCTGTACATTTTCAGCATTTTCTATTATTTATGATATCCAACTATCCAGTACCATGCTTGTGCAATAATCTATTTCAATTTACCTCTTTCAATAATTTTAAGAGGTAAAGCAATGAGAGAGAAAAAAGATCTGTGGGGCCTAAAGAGTCAATGTGGAGTTTATTGTCTTACCTGCAAAATCAAGCCCTTTGTCAACATGTTTAACTCTGTAATGTGCTCTCAAGATGACAGGATCCTGATAGGCTTCAGTCACACTACAAAAGGGACAGTGCATGTGGCTACCTTTGGAATTAGCAGAACATTTCTCATCCTGGCACAGCACGGGATTGTAGTTATGCTCTGTTCCTTTAACCCTCACTGACGGATGAGTCTGCACACAAAATCAAGATATAAAAAATAATTAGACAAATGTAACCCAAATACCCTCTCTAAAGTACTATTCGGCATCAATACAAAATTTTTGACTTTACGGAACTATGCTTGTTTAACTCACGGAAATAATATCTGTAAGCTATGTGCAGGTGAGGTGAAGACAGCACACATACAGAAAGTGAGGAAAGTGTACTGCACATCAAAGCATAACTGAACTGAAAAACATCAGGTCATGATCATAATCTCCCAAGTCACACAGGAGGTAAAATTGGATGGCAATCATTATGAGCAACTGGCTCAACAGGATTAGCAAAGACCTTAGAGCTGGCCACATTTTCTGAAGGGTTGATACGTGGGACAGAATAAGCAAGGGCTATATTTTCTTCTACGGGTCAATTTTTACAGAAAAAGTTAAGGACCTTTTCATTATAATTATCCTGCAACATCTTCACAACTTAAGGGAAATAGTGAGACAAGGAAAACTAAATCACTCACTAAGAACTGTAGAGATGCATTAAAGTCCATCCTGAAAAAAATACCACACTTTTGCTTGGCAGTGGGTGGTGGTGCCAGGGGAATACAGGCAGAGGAATTTTTAAAAAATGCACCATTAGCTCCCATTCAAAATGGGATTAATCAGAAAAAGTAAAGGTCAAATTCACCATAGTTTATTTAAAAATAATTAGTGGAAGAGACAGCTTCTTCTCTTTATTAAGCTGACAACAATGACCTGCCTCAAGGGCAGTCAGATCCATTTAGTATACATGGAAATTCATTCATTCCTCACTGCGGGACATGTGTTGTGCCCCAGCATGATCAACACATGAAGGTTCGGGTAGAAAACTGCAAGACAAAATAAGCTTCATTATAATCTCAGTGTTCATTACAAAGATAAGATGCACTTGTCTGTTTATACTCTTTATGAATGATATCAGCAACAATAACTTGCATTTATATCGCAGCTTTGACATAGAATAATGTCTCAAGGTGCTTCATAGAGGCATAAACAGAAATTGACACTTGGCCAAAGAGATATGAGAAGCTGTACCTAAAAGCTTGGTCAAAGGAAGAAGTGGAAAAGCATTTAGGAAAAGAATTCCGGAGCTTAAATCCTAGACGGCTGAAGGCACAGGCATCAATAGTGAGGCTAAGAAAGTGAGGGGGTTCACAAGATTCCAGAGTTGGAGGAAAACAGAGTTTGCAGACGGTTGTAGGGCTGGGGGAGGTTATGGATAGGGATGAGTGAGGCCATGAAGGGATTTGAACAAGAGGATGAGAATTTTTAAATTGGAAGTATTGGGAAGCCAAAAGCCAATGTATGTCGGTGAGCACAGGGGTAAATCATGGAATCTTACAGCACAGATGGAGGCCATTCAACTCATCATGCATCTGCTGGTTCTTTGAAATAGCTATCCAGCAGGTCCCACTCCCTCGTTCTTTCCACATAGCCCTGCAAATTTATAGAATCAGAGTGGGACTTGGTGCAGTTGGAATATGGGCAGTAGAGTTTTAAATGAGCTGGCAATTATAGATGTTGAGGATAGGAGGTTGACCAGAAGGGCATTGAAACAGATGAGTCTGGATGGGCGGCGTTTGAGATGGAAGTACCCAGTCTTGGCGATTGGGAAGTGTGGAGTCAGAAACTCAGCTTTGGATCAAATAGGATGGCAAAGAGATGAAACGTCAGCTTCAACCTGAGCAGGGGATAATGACGGCAGTTTTGAAAGGGAGGGTGATAGTACCCAAGGAGAAGAAAGCATTTACAATGTCAGTGAGCATGGGGGGCTAGTAAGGAAAATTGTGTTGTCAGTCGTTTAGTGGGAATAAGGTCAAGAGAGCAAAAGGTGAGCCTCACAGAAAAGACAAGCTTGAAAAGGACACGAGAGGAGACAGGAAAGAGCTAGAGAAAGATGTGGGTTCAGGGCTAAGGCAGGCAAGGATATGAAGGATGCAGCTGGGATAGCTGAATAGATGATCTAAATCATAGTGACAAATAAGTCCATGAGCTCTTGCATTTGTGGGAGGTGAGAACAGAGGAGGCAGGAGAGAAGGATTTAAGGTGCTGGTACATAGTGGAGTAAAGAAGCCACAGGTTATCTTTTCATTCAAGCATGATCCTGGAGTAGTGAGTGTTTTTAAGCAGAGGAAAGGAAAGCCAGATACTTTAGACTCCTTATGGTATAA
Organism: Heterodontus francisci; assembly: GCF_036365525.1. Taxonomy (NCBI): domain Eukaryota; kingdom Metazoa; phylum Chordata; class Chondrichthyes; order Heterodontiformes; family Heterodontidae; genus Heterodontus; species Heterodontus francisci. The sequence continues at coordinate 27,032,440 of NC_090393.1, read as the reverse complement.
AAACATTTATTCAACAATCTTAAATTTAATGTACTTGAAATTCATTTGAATTCTGGATATTTGTTAATTTTGTCAGAGAAAAATATGACCTGGTTTACATGGACATGAATCAATAGGTTACATATAGTAGATTGTTGCTAAAATATCAGATTCATTTCTGATCTATTTGCTACGAGGGTTTCCATTTTTTGTTAAAACTTGAGAATCCATATTTTAAAAACAGAAAAGGATTTCATGGATGCTGGAATCTTGGAGATTGCTGAACTTTGTGGGTTTTTTTTTTAAGAAAAGGAAGGTCAACGGAAGGTTCCTGGTTTTGGTTAGTGAACAGTTACTGGAAAGCATCTGTTTGCAAATAACCCAGCAGGGGGTTCTGCTTGTGTTCTGACCTAAAGGGAAAGATATTTACAAGGAAATGACAGGCCATGATTTATAGCTGTCACAGAATTGCTGCTGAATTGTTTTGGTTTCATTTTGAACTGTTAAAAAAGCCAGTTGGTTTGGTTAAAAAGCAGGAGGTTGGAGTTTGCTTATTGACCTGCCAGAAGATCTAGCCAGCCCATCTTTCTCTTGAAAAGCAAATCCTGTATCAAGTATGTTTACTGTTGCCTCCTGTATTTGAAGAAATCCTGAATGTTTCCAGAAACCCGACATCTTTGAAGGAACTTTGCATCGAATGTGTGAGAATTAAAACCTAATTTGCTGCAAATCTGATGTAAGACCTATGTGAAGCCTTCTGTGGCTGCATCTCTTGAAGGCCTAGCCAGACTGTTCATCAACATCACCTGAAAGAACTGTTCTAGGAAGATTCCTATTGGCAGCCACCTTTTTGCCTTTGGGACATGTCGCCAAAACAAAGGACTTCCTTCCATATCTTCTTTTAAGCCTAAGTGTTTTTTTTATTCCTTCTATTTCTTTGTAACAGCTGTAAACAAAAATCCCTTTTTTTTGCCCCGTTAACCAGTTTTGTATGTATGTGTACATGTGCATGTGAGGGCTAGGATAGATTTCAATTTGTGCATATGTTTACTTCATTATTGGTTAAGACTTGGTTTATAACAAATGGATAACCTGGTAGGTGTGCTTTATTCTGGGGGAAAAAAATAGAGCATCTGATTGATGGTTTCAGTAAGTGGGAAAATTGAATATGTTGTGACCTGTGGGGAAGTGGGACGGAATTAACAGTGCATCCCTCCCGCCTCAGTTGTAACATATTAAATCAAACATTTTTATTCTGAATTGTATGTGTAATTTTTTTAAACTTACTGTGTAAAGCGTAATATTGAAAAAAAAACTTGTACAAACACCTAAATACATCCCCATACATGAGGGCACCTCAGTTAGTCATGGAAATTTGTTGATTCATTTCTCAAAGTAAATGCACATCTCCATGATGCCACCTACAAGGACCTCCAGTGCTTAGCTATTAAGCTGACCTTTCCAACTAGATCATCCATTTTTAAATGCTGCATTTTGACCCTCCACTGCTGGATCAACTGAATGTTATCATTTACACCAGTTAATCCATTCATTAGCTAATTGAGAAGTACAAAAACAGCATTACTATAAGTACACAGTGACTGTCCATTTCTCAGCCATTCTTAAAATTAGGTTTCTAAAAAGACATCTGCAGAAAGTTGTGTGACTGCACCATTCTGACTTGCAGTTCTAAAATATTAAGAAAAGGGTGTTGATGATTTATCAAAAGACAAAAATATTCCCCTAAAGATCAATGTTCATTCTGAACAGAAAATAACGCATGTTGCTGTGACTAAATATCAGATTCTATTATATATAAAAACCTCAACTACAAATGTAACTCCAAAAAATCTGACATTTTAATTTTAATGATTTAAAATATAAAAATGTAGGAACCCTGGAGGAGACTGCAAATTTTCAGAACACTAATTTGGACAACAAATGAACAGCTATATATTTTAAAAAATCATGAAATGTAAAAGTGTAACTACTGATTGGTTACATTTCAACTTGACTTACTCAACAGCTCTCTCATTACGGAATCAGAAGGTTGTTGGTTGAACCCTACATTCCTCCAATCAAAACTATCAACAGATCAACTGACCATTCATTTCATTTTCTGTTTATAGGAGTCTGTTGCACTCAGATTGGCTGCCATGTTTCCTTCATACAAAACAGTGAGTGCACTTCAGAAGTAATTCATTGGCTGTGAAGCACTTGGGAAGTCCTGCGGACAGGATGAAAAGCTATAAAAGTGTAGCATTTTTTCCCTTTATTGTTAATCAAAAATCTTGTTCCACTTCTAGTTACAGCAGTTGTTGCTATTTTTATCTTGCCAGTTCAATTCTCCCAGGCTAAAAACTACAGTAAGAGAACAATCACTTCACTGAACAAATACAAATTATGGCTGGCTGTTCCTTTAAATATTCCATAAACTGACACAAAATCATACAGATTTCCTTTACATAAAAAGTGCACAAATCTGCTGCCACTTTTGACAGCTACTGTAAAGCAAAGCGGAGTACCAAATTTGCAACTTTGGCACTCTCTTGCAAGCCACATACATCTGTTAAATTTTTTACACAGGTAGTATTTGATTATTGAAAACAGTAATGAACGGAAATAAAACTTATTTCTTAATCATGAAATAAAAATATAATATAATATACTACGGATTTTTACCCATCAATGCCTTACATTAAAGATTGCGTGTACTGCACCAGTATACATGGAACTGACTTTCAAAAACTTTATATTAAATTTTATAGTTTGCATTAGATAAATGAAGACAAAAAATAACCCGTCAAAAGTTATTTTAACTTTTATTTAGGCTTCACAAATTTTTCAGTTTGCAAACATGAAAAGCTCTCAGGCTTGACTGCAGTCAGATCACATTAAAATTAAAATGGCATCCTAGCCATATATGGATATGTACCATGCACAATGAATTCTTCACAGGCAATCACACACAGATAAAAGTAAAAGGCTGATGTTCGTTGATAAACCTCCTTGTCTGTTGAATAGTTAATACAAAAGTTTAGTTACTGCGAGTATGAAGGGGGTGTGGGTGAAAGAGTACAAATTTACATGAAAAGTCATAGAGTCATTTATACAGCACAGAAACAAGCCCTTCAGCCCATTGCGTCTGTGCCGGCCATCAAGTACCTATCTATTCTAATCCCATTTTCCAACACTTATCACATAGCCTTATATGCTATAGCGTTTTAAGTGCTCATCTAAATACTTCTTAAATGTTGTGAGGGTTCCTGCCTTTACCACCCCTTCAGGCAGTGTGTTCCAGATTCCAACCATCCTCTGGGTGAAATTTTTTTTCCTCAAATCCCCTCACCTTAAATTTATGCCCCCTGGCTATTGACTCCTCCACTAACGGAAAAAGTTTCTTCCTATCTATCCTATCACTGCCCCCTCATAATTTTGTATACCTAAATCAGGTCCCCCTCAGCCTTCTCTGCTCTAAGGAAAACAACCCTAACCTTTTCGGTGTCTCTTCATAGCTGAAATGCTCCAGCCCAGGCAACAACCTGGTGAATCTCCTCTGCACCCTTTCCAGTGCAATCACATCCTTCCTATAGTGTGGTGCCCAGAACTGTACACAGTACTCCAGCTGCGGCCTAACTAGCATAAAAGGAGAATGTTGCCCTAGTGATTCAAACATTCAGAAATCAAGGATTGATAATTTTATAGGAAATAAAGCAAATTGTTGGTGCTCACACAGCTTGTAAATTCAAATTGGTGCTCGCCAGAACAAATTACTTATTTTCTCAAACCAATATCTGTCAGATATTCATAACAGATTATCAAAATTTTAGGAAAAGTTTAAATCAATATTTGCCTTTTTTTGCATCCAGTTCAACTGCACTTTCTAAGGTAATTTTGGTGAGCAGCTGTTGATGCCATTCAGAGATGCCAATTTAACCCCGTCTTTTTGGAAACATTTCTCCAATTTTATCTTTTCTGTAATGTTCACAATCTTTCATGCTTCTAACAGTTCATGTTAATCACCTCCTTCTAAGGCTGCTCTCAGGAAATTCTTTTTCACAATGATCAGGCAAAATAAGAGCTCTCCACCAACCAAATAAAATCCTTCAAACAAAATAAACAGAGCCAGTATGGTTTAACAAAACATTAAGTTATTGTCTTGCCAGCTTAAGAAAGCAAAAAGCATTAGTCTACATGCCATAACTATCAGATAAATAAAATTAAACAGTTATATTAGTCTAGCAAACTAACCTGCTACAGTACATTTCCTTCCTATTAAACTGTTCACAAGATTGATATGGATGCGGAAACCATTTGGCCCATCTTCACTGATCTAGCCAGAAAAACATACACCATCTGTTTCGTAAAAGATTTTTGTCTTCATCGTCGTGCCTGATCACTGTGTTAAAAAGAACTTCATGTCCTAAAATTGACTTTTGGCAACTCGACCCTGTCTCTTTTGAAGCACTGTTTCAAGTGTATCTTTTCTAGAATGTATTATAATAAATTACTCAAAATGCAGTCCGACCAAAACCATTTACAGTTTCAGCATATCATCTTTCCAGCTGTACTCTTCATTTAGCTAGGCATTTGATTTTTTCGTCTCATTGACATGGCAATATCAGTGTTCTGGTCCTTGGATCTCTGGTGGAGTCTTTATGGGACCAACAAGCATCTTCTTAACAATTGTACAGGAAACCACAGAGGTAGGTAAGTGGAAAACAATTCAGTCACTGAAGTGAAAAGGAATACTATGGTGGAAGCACCTGTAGTCTTCCCTCAACTGTGCCGCGGCAACTGCAATGGCTGCAGGGACAGCAGGCAACAATTAAGCGGATGCACAGAAGGCTGGCCATTGTGCTCTGTGAGGTTTGCCAGTGTCTCTGAAGGAGAGTTTATACTGCTGAGTTAGGAATTTTTTGCCAGCTGAAACAGTGCCAGCAATCTATGAACAAGAAATTGAGAAATTTTGGAATTGAGAACCAGGTACAGCTAACCTAGTTTGATGGAATTTTGAGACAGCTGAAACAAGGTGGGACATATATTTTCTTTAGAATGTCACATTAAAATTGTCTGTGTATTTGAGATGTCCCTTCGATCTCTACAAATTTGTGCTATTTTTCTTTCTGAACAAACTACTGAAAGAAACTTTTACCCTTCATCAGTTAACTGCCACCGATTCATTTCTATTACTCTTCACAACCAACAATGCTGTAAAAACTATAACAGGATCAGAGCACTACATTGGCAGCATCAAAGTTCAACTAACGACAGTTTCGTTATTCATTAGGCTGCATGTTTTTACATCTCAATTTTGTTTTGGGAAATTGTTCAGCCGGATGACCTGTCTGTAAACGGAGAAAGGACGAACTTTCATTTAAATGGCGCCTATATGATGTCATGTAGTACTTCACAGCCAATGCGTAGTTTAATCACTGTTACTTTGTAGACAAATGCTGCAGCCAAATTTAGCATACAGCAAGGTCCCACATGCAGCAAACAAATGAATGACCAAATAATCTATTTTAGGTGACATTGGTTGAAAGATGTTCCCAGGGACGCACACCGAGATAAACATCAACTGCTGCTGGAGGACCATCAATTCAGTGAAAGGCACTCTTTGGTCTGCCCGAAACTTGGTGGTCTTCCAGTGCAGAGAGCTGTTGACGACCAAATGACTGGCAGATTCCAAGGTTCAGGACTAAGTGCTGAGGGACACACTAAGGGACACACTAAAGCTTGAAGCAGCTGCCACATAGGCTTAAAGGGAAAAGGTCACTGTCTAAGGCCACCCTGCCGTTGTATACCGAGGGGCTGGAAACAGTGTAAAATCCCTCAGGCTGTATGCACCAGAGAATATTTGACATGAAATGTACATGTGCATTGTAAATATAACCTGTAATGGCAATTATATTGAGGCAGCTCATGTACTGCATTGAAGGAAACTGATGGGTATTGCACTTTACACAATGTCAAATTTGAGCTATGTAATGTATTTCTACAAATTTTATGAATAAAGTATATTTTGCAACAAAAAAAAATTGGTTGAAGGATAAACATTGACCAGGACATCGGAGAAAACACCTCTGCTCCTCTTCAAACAATATCATGGGATCTTTTACCCGACAGGAAAGATGGGGCCTTGGTTTAATGTTTGATCTGAAAAACAGCACCTCCATCAACATAGCACTCCCCGAGTATTGCACTGTAATGTCAACCCAGATTACATGCTCTAGTTCTAGAGTGGGTCGTTAACCCATAACCTTCTGACTCAGATGTGACAGTACTACCTACAGTGAGCCAAGGCAAAATTAAATTCGACTATGTACTGCAAAGTTTTTCCATAAACATATTGACTTTTGGTGCTTTATGAGCTTGTTATTTATTATGGTACCTTGATAGCGGACATGTTCAGGTCCCTAATTTTTCATTGTTTTCCTTGATAGTCATTTTGAGGTTATCAATGGCAGGATAAGACACAATTATACTTCATATAATTTAATGTTAAACACTGTTAATTATCTGCAAATACTTATTGAGGATCAATAAAATCTAATTTCTGGTTCTTTGAGAGCTAATATCCCTCATGACTTAACAAAATAGGAAAGAAATGTTTAACCTAACACTTAATTTGTGAGACATCAATAGAACATCGTTTTTAGTCTGTCCTTCATTCCAATCTCCATTAGAAAAAAATCAATGCATAATCATCTATCATAGTGCACACACTGTAGATGCTTAATATTGCAGAGCTAAATAGTCAAATAAAGCAAACAAAACTGTCACAGAATCATAGCATGCACTTTGAAAATCTGTGCCTGACACACCCTTCAAGGGCTTGTATTGAGAACACTGCACTGTGATTAAGGCTGCAAAATCCACTACTGCAGCAAACACTTACTGCATCAGCAAGAGTGCAAACGATCAAAAGCACATTCCCATGATATTTACTGTGTTGTGCCAGAACTACAAAAGAAGCAAGTAATGCACAAAAAACTGCAATCAACTGTGATTTGATATTTCTTTTGTTCATCTTAGCACACTGAACAGAATCATCTGTTATCTGCATCGCCAGCTTTGACCTTGAAAGCTAAAAATCATCACTATCTTCCTACTGCATAAATTCAATAAGACAATAAAATCTATGCAGCTAATTTTAATAACAATTTGCATTTATATAGTGTCTTTAACATGCTGAAGTGCTTCGTAGGAGCATTATCAAACAAAACTTGACACCAAGCCTCTAAGGAGATATTAAGACAGGTAACCAAAATCTTGGTCAAGGAGATAGGTTTAGGGAGTGTCTTAAAGGAAGAGAGGTAAGAGGTTTAAAGAGGGAATTCCAGAGCTTATGGCCAAGGCAGCTGAAGGCATGATTGCCAATGGTGGAGCGATGAAATGTACGAGGCTATAATTGGAGGAGCAGAGACATCTCAATGGGTTGTAGGGCTGGAGAAGGTTACAGAAATAGGGATGTAAGGACCAGAAAACAAGGATTAGATTTTAAAATCAAGCGTTGCCAGACTGAGAGCAAATATAAGTCAGAGAGCATAGGGTGATGGGTGAACAGAACTTGCTGCAAGTTAAAATATGGGCAGCAGGGCTTTGGATGAAGTTATGCAAGGTGCAAAGTGGGACACCCGCCAGGACAGCATTAGAATAGTCGGGTCTCGAGGTAGTAAAAGGCATGGATGAGAGTTTCAGCAGATGAGCTGAGAGGGGAGTGAAGACAGGCGATATTACAAAGCTGGAAGTAGATGGACTCGGCGATGGAGACAATATGGCATTTGAAGCTCAACTCAGGGTCAAATAATACACAGAGGTTGCCAACAGTCTCAGACAGTGGCCTGGGAGAGGAGTGGAATCAATGGGTAGGGATTGGAGTTTGTGACAGGAACCAAAGGCAATGACTTTGGTCTTTCCAACATATAATTGGAGAAAATTTCTGCTCATCCAATACTGAATATCAGAAAATCAGAGGGAGTAGAGAGGTCCAGAGAATGGAGGTGGTGGTGAGGTTCAGCTGATCATGTGGCATCTGTTGAATAATAACAGTTCATTAAATTAGGAATTAAGTTTGTTCAAGCTATGCTTTCAATCTAGAACTCAAATTATATTTTGGGAGAAAAGTACTTGCACAAAACAAAAGGTGTATCTGAAAATGTCAGTGCACGTCAGATGCCAAAACTTGAATGTTACAAGTTGGGTTTAACTAAATAAAGTTATGCAGAACCACAGATAACCAAACATCATTTTATCATTTGTAGTTTTCTCACCCTTTTCTTGGTTTTTAGTTCTTGATAAGTTTTTTTATTTATTTTCTTGAATATTTCATCTACCACAAGTTCTTCTGTCCTTCATTTTTAATGTTCCCACTTAGCAACAGATACAAAATCCTCTGTGCTACAGCCAGGTGCGAAAGGTGTCTAGGGGTCCCTCTCAGCCTTCATCTGGTCTTACTATAACAGGGTTTGATTCTAAATACACCATATTTTGAGCTCCCCCTTGGTGAATTCTTGTTCACCGCTTTCCAAATACAAGGCAAAAAATTGAGCACAAACAGGCTCTTAGGTTTAAAGAAGAAAAGTGAAATTTAACAAACTAAAAACTCTAATTTGGTTAACACCTACAGATACACGCCATGCCCCACGCTAGCATGCACATGCAATATGCACATGCAAATAGAGACAGAAAAGAGCAGAAGAAAAATAAAGTGTAAAGCTTTGAGGCAATATCTGAAGAGTTTTTTTGTTACAAGTCTTCGACCTCACTGTAGAGTCCTTGCTTGTAGGTGGATCTTGCTTCTCGTTGGAGCCCAGTATTCTTCTTAAACCTTGTTCACCATAGGAGACTTTTCTCTCTAGGGGTTCACGTGTCTTCAGTGGGTTTCAATTCCGTGAGAAAGAGATGGAAGAAGACAGGAGGAGAGCAGGTCTTTTCCAGTCCAAGAGCAAAGAGCTTTCTGCCAGTTCAAGAACTGTCTCTACAATTGAAAACTCCCCAAGTTGGCCAGGAGGGTAGTCACGTGACTGGTATACCCACTTCTGGCTTTGTGTATTGGGTGTGTTGCTTCCCAGCAACAATTTGAAACTTAATGTCCATGTGGCAAAATTAATGTGCCTCATTCTCGGCAGGTGGGGGCCTGCATGACATATGACACAGCCCAGAAATACACTAATGCTCCACTGCTCACTGCTTCAGGTGATATCTGCTAGAGGATGCCTGGACAGTGCTCAATTGGTTTTTTTCACTTTTTTAAAAATACAACCATCAACACACATCTACAAGTCGAACAGGCTGTGGACACCAACCAATGTACAAAGCATTTGGAGAGGGTAGGTAGAGGAAAGAAAGAGGGCACACTGGTGAAAAGATCTGTCTTTAGGATGCTTGGAAGGTGAATATGAAGTCATAAATAAGGTGGTCATGTCTTAAATAAACAATTTGTATTCTTAGAGTTTCAAGATACAAATTAATGTTGCCCAGCCCCAGACCCCAAGGTTAGAGTTCTATGCAGATACTTAACTAAACAGAGTTTTACCCTCTCCTGACTAAACAGTGGCGTGACTCAATCACTTCTGCTACATTTTGAAGTCAATGTAATTTTGACCATTAAAGGAAGAAATTCCTTAATCTGTCCCACAACAATTGTGCAACCAAGAGAGACCCTTCACATTCCATATATCTAAAATTAATCTGTAAAAAAACATTGAAATACTTATGGGCACTTCTACCAACAATGGTCATGTCAATAGCAGCTTCTAACCTTAAGCATAATCACCAATTCCTAGCCCAACCAATAATCCTTACCGCTAACCCTAAACCACATAATCTCAGTAGTGCGATGCATGTCCAGGTGAGGTGGGAATATTAGTGACATTATCATTGATGTAGGTCAGCTGTGTTGACAATTATCACTTAAGACAAAAAGATGTGGCAACCCAAAAAATGATCCATTTCATGCCAACATAGATGCTTCACAAAATTAAAATCAGATGAGATAAGGATGTCAAGATCAGACCCCCAACTAGAATTTTATTCACTTGGATTACTGCATATGTTGGATTCCAGAACTCTGACAGTTTATTTTTGTTACTGTGGATTAAGGGAGTCATTATGACAGAACAGTCACTAACTGTAACTAAGATACATTTTTTTAATAATTGCAATACTAATATGTTTCTTCTTGGAACAATTAACACATAGCATACTAAAGTGCAAATTTTGCAACCTGGAGTATTCATGGTAAAATGGAAGTTCATGGCAATCCTCAGCAGCCTTTGCATTCATTTAGCAAAATGGGAAATGAACTATTTGTTGGCTTCTACATTCCAAGATTCCAAAATTTAAATGTTTAATTTTACAGATTTGTTTTCATATTTTTGTTACAAGTTCAAAAATGTTCAGCTTAGAAAATACTGTACACTAAACCTACAAATGCAACATTTTTAAATTTTCCTTCATTTCTTTAAATTGTATAAAGTTATGAATAGAAGATGTTGTTCAGACATAATTCTAAAATTGCCAAAGCAATGGGGTACTTTACTCAGCTTTATGGTAGCTGGGTTGTGTTGATATACAACTGTTTTATGGATGACTGATAGCATAAAAACATGGCATAAAAACAGATTGACTAGACATAACAACCACTGGTGCTAATTTTGAGAGTTAAGAATACAGAAAGGCTTGGGGAATTGGCACTGGAGTCTAAACAGACATGACCGTGCTTTCTTATGCCCCAAGGCACACTTCAAAAACTCTAGAAAATTACTTGCAATATACACTAATAAAATTCCCTTCCATATTCATGGTTAATTTTTGATCTGTTTTCTTACAGAAGGTAAAACACACATGAACAGGGAAACTAACACTGTTCACTGGTTTCATCTTGGTATTTTTGTGATGAAAATGCACAAAAAATGTGTAAATTATTTCCCTTTATGTTCACACAGACGCGTTGAGAAGGCTTGTATCATATTCAACACTTTAAGCAAAATTAACTCAGTCTTTCTCCTGAGGGTCGGCCAGAAACGGTTGATCAGAAGCAATTTCTTTATCCGTCTGGCCGACTACTAACACAAACTGAATATGTAAACACATCATTGCTGTTTAAACCTTTTACACCTCAGCAGTCCTGAGTAGGCACCAGGTGACCACTCTGGGCTAGAAAAATGGCCTGTGTTGGCATGTCTTCATTGACAAAGCAGCTGAACGTAAACCACAAACATTTTAAAATATATATCTATATATAGATATGTCTGTAAATATAACAAACCCACTGGAGGTGGAAAGGATAACCGCCATTTTAGGAGAGCATCGGAGAGCCGCAGAGAAAGCGCTGGCCTGCTTCACTGTCAGCCTGCAGCAGGTACAGTACTCACAATGAAAGCTGTCATATCCCTCTTCAAATTCTAGCCGGTCCCCCGCTCGACCATTTGGCGGTTTATTGGTTAAAATGTCAGCATCACAACAACCGGCTTGGGGCGGGAATTTTTGTTTTGTGTGTGCTCGTCATCAGTTTCAACCGGAGGGCCAACACTGATTACGTCACCTTCGGGTGGCCGCGGAGAGACGGAATCTCGGCTTCGGGCCCGGCAGCGGAAATAACCGAATGCGTTCGGATCTCACGGAAATACACGAAGTCTGCACGAAGAGGTGCGCTCTGTCACCCAGTGCGCCAGCTCCACGCCGCATCTCTTGAGGCTGCAACTTAGAGCAGGATCCATTTTTGTCCACCGGCCAAGCTTTATATTTTGAAGACAGCGGGAACCTGCACTAAAACACAAATATAGATATTTCTAAATGTCTTTAAGGAATCTAAATTAATCAAAGATTATCGTACGCCTCTGCCCAGCTGATATGTAAAGTTATATGAACAATTATAGTGAAGTTTTGTCACATTAAAGATTAAATGAACCATTACATATACAAGGGATAGGAAATCAAACCACTTTATTACATGATATTTCGTATCACAATACGTTACCTGCTGGAAAATGTTATTGTAATTGCTTCATTGAACTGACATTCAACGAATAAAAGGTTGAACTTTTACAGGAAGTTCCCATTTTGTACATGTCATAAAACTGGGGTTTTAAATTCCAGTTCTGATGAAGGGTCACAGAACTGAAATGTTAACTCTGCTCCTCTCTCCACAGATACTGCCAGACCTGCTGAGTATTTCCAGTATTTCTTGCTTTTATTTTTAATTCCATAGTTTAAATGAAGTTTGTGGTTCAGCCAGAATGTTTAATCTAACACTTGCCATCGTCCGTGCTTAATTTAAAATTCCATTAAACTTGAAATTAATTTTTAAAAACTGATTCTTCCGTCTGAAGACCGAAACGATTTTGTGTGTTTGAATCGTCGAAAATCTAATTGGCTCAGAACGTTACATTTAAGGGGTTTGTATCTTTTCATGAGTTTTGTTTCAAATCACAATATTCACTCTATCTGCATGTTTAGATACGACTAAACAAGATTAAACAATGTCGGTATTTAAAACTGTTCTAAAGAGCTATGTTCGTGTTCGGTTGTGAACATGAAATCTAAAGTAATGAGAGGATAGAAGTAAAACAGTAAAAGGTTTTTAGCCAGGCGCTTACAGCCCTTGACCCAGAGCTACAAGCTCTGCTAATATTAATCGGATATTGCAACGAACTCTGCAACAGCGAACTTTGGACATGCTTTACGGTTGAAATGAAATCTTTGGTTTTCTGGAGCAATTTATTGGCTTTTTCTGAGTGGGCTGAGATCTAGACTTCAGGGTGTACAAATGTCATTAATCAATGTAGCACCACTACAAAAGCAAAATACTGCAGATGCCGGAAATCTGAAATAAAAACAGAAAATGCTGGAAATACTCAGCTCGTCCGGCAGCATCTGTGGTCAGTTACATTTGATTACCCTAGGGTAGAATATTTCCAGCAGTTTCTGTTTTTATTATTAATCTATGTAGACCGGTTTATTAAGTGAAATCCCTTTTATATCGAACATTTTCTCGGGCGTCAATAATTCCTTTAGTTAAATCAATCCGGGCGGATTTTATTTAGCGGAAATGGTTTGGTAAAAGAGACAATTTCATTTCCAGATGAATTAACACACACGAAACTATCACAAAATAATAAAGTATGGGAAAATTGGAACAAAGTTAACACAAATTGTGGCACGCACTCAGCAAACCACTGATTGATTCATGGGCTTAAACTAAATCCTGGTTGCGTTTTGAAACTAACACGGGGTTCATGAAAAGACACTGGAGTAAATCATTTATTGGACCTAGTCAAGATATGGATGCTTTGTGTAGGGGTTATACACATTACTGTAGTTTTGCTCACATGTTCGGACACATAGCATACAGCTGATTAAAGGAAAATTAACTAGAATATCTCTGGTAGTATATTAAAACCGTTCTGCACGTACTTCATAAGAACATAGAAACAGGAGTAAGCCATTTTGACCCAGGGGTCTGTCCTGCCATTCAGTAAGATCAGGGCTGATCTGCCACCTCACTCCACATACACATCTTTGCCCCACAACACTTAGATTTTTGTTATCCAAAGGTATTTTCAACCTCAGATTTAAAATTAATAATTGACCCAGCATCAACTGTTGTTTACAGGAGAGAGCGCCAATCTTCTATCTCCCTTGGCGTGTAGAAGTGTTTCCAAATTTCACTCCTGATAGGTCTGGCTCTAATTTTTAGGCTTTGTCCTCTAGACCTAGGCAGCGGAAATAGCTTCTATCTACTCCATCAGTTTCCATTATTATCGTGAAAACATCAATCAAATCACCCCTAATCAGTCATGTTACACAGGAAGCAAAAGTTTAGTGTTAATGAGTGGTGCTTGCCTTGGAGAATTATATATAGATTATTTGGAACATAATACCAAAAAACCCCACTGAAAACACAAAAGTAGCATTGTGGATTTTAAAAATGGGCAATAGAGTACAAAAGCAAAAAGGTGGAGATAAATGTGTGCACAAATGGAATACTGTGTGCAGTTTTAGGTGCTTTATCATAGAAAGGACACTCAATCCATAGACAGTGTTCAGCATGAGAACATAAGAAATAAGAGCTGGATTAGGCCTTATGGCCCCTCGAGCCTACTCTGCTATTCAATAAGATCATGGCTGATTTGCCTGCCCCCCATAACCCTTAACTCCTTGTAGATCAGAAATCTGTCCAACTCAGCCTTGAATATATACAATGACTCAGCCTCCACTGCTCTCTGGGGTAGAGAATTCCAAAGATTATCCACCCTCTGAGAGAAGGAATTTCTCCTAATTTCTATTTTAAATGGGAGACCCCTTATTCTGAAACTGTGTTCTAGATTCCCCCTTGAGTGCAAACATCCTTTCAGTATGTACCCTGCCAAGCCCCCTCAGAATCTTATATGTTTCAATAATTTCACTTCTCATTCTTCTAAACTCCAATGAGTATAGACCCAACCTGCTCAGCCTTTCTTCATAAGACAACCCCTTCATCCCAGGAATCAACTTAGTGTACCTTCTCTGAACTGCCTCCAATGCAAGTATATCCCTACTTAAATAAGGAAACCAAAACTGTACATAGTACTCTAGGTGCAGTCACATCAATGCCCTGTACAGTTGTAGCAAGACTTCCTTACTTTTATTCTCCATCCCCCTTACAATAAGGAGCAACATTCCATTTGCCTTCCTAATTACTTGCTGTACCTGTATAGTTTAAACATAGTTTCACCAGAATCCAATCAGGGTTGAGAAACTAAATTTATGATGAGAGACAAGAAACTGGGACTATATTTATTGGAGCAGAAGATTTAATAGAGGTTTTGAAAATTATGAACATTTTTGTTTGGGAAAGACTATTTTCTTTAGTTTAGGAGTCATTCATGAGGAGTCATCAATTTAAAATTGCCACTAAAAGGGTAGGGAAGAGAGGTTAGGAGAAATTTCTTTATGCAGCAAGTTGTTACAACATGGCTTTACCATATAGAATTATAGAGGTAGAGGCCATTGCACCTCATGGTAAAAGTAGATAAACATTTGAAATAGTGGAACATACAAGACCATGGCAGAAAGCACGGCAGTGGGATTACTTTTTGGATTGTTCTAGCAAAGAGTTGATACAGGCAGAATGGGCCAAATGGCCTCATTCTGTAATGCTCTATGGTTCAATACAATATAAAATATAATATTCTATGGCCAAGCTGGAGCTTTGTGTGATATGGCCTCATCAGAGGTCAGTTGTTTTTCTGCAGTTTTTTTTTCATATAAATCTCTGTAAATCTCCAAGGATTGAAAGCCAGCAGGAAATGATTTCTTTTTTTTTAAAGTTCTTCCATAGCATCTATAACAAAATGTAACACTTTGAAATGTGCCATCTCAAGAGAGACATGGGAAGTCAGAGAATATGGTCTCCCTCTTACCTATGTATGTTTTCCTATTCCTGTTCATCTCACTGGTCTCTCTTCATTTGTATCTCTCATTCCGTAATTTTTTTCTTGCTTCTGTCTCTGTCATTTTTTCTCTCTGTCTTTTTCTTCTTTCTTTTTAGGTAGGATATGACATGGTGTGGAAAGGACCCAAATTTTCTAGGGGTGGATGTGGAAAAACTTCAGGCAACAAACCTCTGCTCCTGGTATCCTGCCTTGCCCCTTTCTCTCGCTGCTTCTATTGCAACCACCACTTGTCCTTGGGAGTGAGGCAGACCTCTACTGGTGTCATTGCTAACTATGTGGAGCTTCAAAGATAGTAGGGATGGGAGGGAGAGATGGAGTGATCATTTGTATTGCAGTGACCATGTGATGGATTATAATTCAAGTCCCTTTTGCGGGCTATCATGGATCAGGCATACTTCTCAGATGATCATTTTCACTTAAGGTTGAGAAAGACAGATCCTAAAGGCACATGAATTGATCTGAAGGATTGACCTAACTCTCCCTAAAGGAAAGAAACCAGCTGAGAATGTTACCAGATAGCCTTTTTAACAAATTTCAGCCAGATTATAATAACCAGGATATTATATGCATCCAAGAATCTCTCCTCAGTAATATACCTCCCCACCAAACAGTGTATGGAGATGGGTTCACAAGTTAGAAATATAGAAGACTATGTGAGACTATATAATTTCTAAAATATATAAAAGCTTATTTCAGAACCGAACATGCAATTCACATGGTGGGGCAGTCAATTGCAACGGTAAGAGTTCTAGCAAAAGAAAGTAGAGAATCCAATTTTTAAATCTAAATATTGATACAGTAAAATATTTAAGATATCCATCAATTGTTACAAGTAACATTTACCTTAAATCCCCAAATAGAAGTCTACAGAGTTTAACGAGATACCTCTGCCTCAGTTAAGGTCAGAACTATCATTGCCTTACCCCAATAGCCATACCTTTACCATGAAACACATTGGAGCAAGTCCAATGAATCTAAAAATCCACTGTGTGGTTCCAATATTTATACTATTTCTAAGTTGCATAACTTTTTTTTTACATATGGGGGTGTTATCTCTTTTGCAGGTAGGTTCGTCCCCCTTTATTTCCCAAATAGGGCTGTATAACTATTAATTTCTAGCTAAGATCTACCGCCTTTGATTTCGAAGAAGGGCTAGGCTAACAGCAAGCTGTGGTGGTCAATAGCCATTAGTCATATAACTGTGTTTGAAGATTAATATTCAGTTTCTTGGGATTGGTCAGTTTTGTCAAAAATTCAGTTGACTGTGGGTTAGGGCTGTCTGCATCAAACCATCTTATCAACTATTGCACTGTGGTAGCTTACCTGATCGTTTGTAAAACTGTGTTATCAATGTTTTACCATTTACCAATGTTTGTGACTTTTAGGAGTGAATCCCTTTTATCAGAATCTGCCTCTATATTCTTAGATGAGGCAATCCCTTCCACACAGAGGCATGCCTATGAACTTATTTTTTACCCTTTTAGGAAGATGAACCCTTCTTTTAATTTTTTAAATCCCTAAATCATAGGAAAATAACTCTTTTAATCTTATAACCCTTTCAAGCAACTTGAGATGCTTTCTACCTTTAATACACTAAATAAATGCAAATTGTTGACACGTAAATCAAGAATATGGACAGTATGTATACATAGTTAAGGAAATGCATCAATTGCAACAAATCGTAAGTTGAAGCTTTTGTTTCTCAATGAATTAGAGAATTGACGTACGATCCCAATTGAGATAATGAGGGGAAGGATTTTCGTTCTAATAAATAAATCAATCAGCCCATTTAATAATGTTTACTTGTAACTATAAAATGTTTTAAAACTAATTGCACGTCTAAACAAGATTTACATCTAACATGAAGGATTAATGTTAGGAGCTCGGTTCAAACACTTCTTAATGGTTGGCAGCACCTCACAGTCAACTGACATGACTTACTGTGTACAGTTATGGTGACTGCTGTTACTAGATCCCGCTTTCATCTATTTGTAAAACAAAAAGTGCAACGTATATTCAATTTTTGTTTTCACAAGGTTTTATATATTTAATGGGAAAGCTTTAGACAGCCCGACAATATTTCTCACTTCACAATAAAGGCCACACCTTCGTAAAATACGACACTGCGGAAGGCGCTGTCCTGGAAGTGTGGTGCTGAAAATACGTTTCTCTCTCCAAAACTTTCTATGCGCGTGACTACGGGTGGAGTGCGGGGGAGGGGGGCGGGGGTTACTTTTTGTATACAATACAGAAAAATAACAAAAATACAAAATACCAATTCTCCCCCCCCCCCCCCCTCTCAGTTTACTTAATGAAGGTTAAGAAATCGGATCTTCCAGCTAAGTAGTATAGACTTTTACACGCACTAATAAATGCATGTAAATTTAGATTATACAAACTACTTCACAATGGCTTATACTTAGTAGACTTCGTGTAGTAATACTTTTGTTCTTTAAAACGTGAATAATTAATGACGATGCGGAATATAATCAAACATCAGGGCAAAGCGCATAGTACCAGGAAACTAATCTTATAACGAACTACCAATGCCCCGAAAGCTGCCCGAGGTTGACTTACATATTTGCATATTTGTTGTTAACATAAAATAATGGCCAAAACCGTGAATTTTAGGACACAGTTGCTTTCACCTTTTAATTATATGCAAAGGAGGGAAAACAGAATTTTACTAAAAAAAAGTTTCGGTTATTTTAGGTACCTTTATCTGTAAGTAGAAGTGTCTGTAACCTGATCTGGTTAAATTGGTTATCTTTCGACATACTGTAGATCAGGGTGGGGGATAGGGGATGAAGAGATCTTCAGCAGATTGGCGTGTGAGATGTCGGTGGAGCAGGTTCCTGCCAAGTTCGCATATTCTGCGGTGTATAAAAGGCTCAGCCTCCACCCTCAGCACTGCAGTGGAACTCTTTCTTTCGCGTGATGAGTTACAGCCTGGATACAATGCTCGGCACCAGCTCCTACCGCAGGGTATTGGGGGATTCGCCCCGGCCTGTATTCCGCTCTGCAGGCTCCTTGGCAAGTAGCGGCTTCCATTCGCAGACATGGTCCCGCAGTCCCAGCACAATCACCTCCTACAAACGGGTTGCTCCAGGCCTGACAGCCAGCTTCGGCTCTCAGGTCACAGTCTCCACCGACAGCCTGGAGTCCGGCCTCATCAATGGGGACATTAGATCGCGCAACGAGAAGGAGATGCTTCAGACCCTGAACGATCGCTTCGCCACTTACATCGACAAAGTGAGGAATCTGGAGCTTCAGAACAAGAACCTGGAGGCAGAAGCTGCATCCTTGAGGCAGCAGCAAGCCGGCAGATCGGCAATAGGAGAGCTGTACGAGAGAGAAATCAAAGATCTGCGCAATGTGGTCGTGCAGATCAGTAATGATAAGGCACAGTTACAGCTGGAGCAGGAACACCTGGAGGAGGATATCCAACACATCAAGCAGAGATACGACGACGAGAACAGGATAAGGGAAGAGATCGACGCCACTATCAGAGCTCTGAACAAGTATACAGAGGATGCAGGCTTGATGAAGCTGGATCTGGATAAGAAGCTCCAGTTCCTCACCGACGAGGCTTCTTCAATGAAGGTGAATCACGACGAGGAAGTTAGAGATTTGCTGAATCAAATCCAGGGGTCTCAGGTAACTTTAGAAGTGAGGGATTCCCTCAAGTCTGATATTACGGCCGCTCTCCGGGAGATCAGGGCACATATGGAAGGGCATGCAATCAAGACCACAAGCCAGACCGAGGAGGTGTTCAAAGTGAAACTGGAAAAACTGAACCAAGCCGCCAAGGTCAACACGGACGCCATTCACGCAGCCCAGGATGAAATCTCAGAATATCGCAGACATCTGCAGTCTAAGAATACCGAGTTGGAGACCCTGAAAGGGACTAAAGACTCACTGGAAAGGCAAATGTTGGAGATGGAGGACAGGCATAATGCAGACATTTCCAGCTACCAGGTAGCCTTTGCATAAAATTATCTGAGTGACCCAACTATTTTCACATTAGACAAAATAAACAGTTTCGGGAGATGGCTTTTTAAAAAATAAAATAAATTAAATTCGTTTAACTTTAAAACTGACCTTGAGAGGGTAATTGTTTTATGTTGTCTAATATCAAGATTATAAACTGGTCTAAGTTTTATGTCTCAAATGGATCCGCGATTTTCTTAAATTCCCAATTCCCAAGTGCAATATGATCATGGATTTGACGCAACTGAATTGAACTGAATTTCTGCAAAATGTTTAATGTTACAGGAAGCAGCTCAGCAACTTGAAAGTGAATTGAGAAACATAAAATGGGAAATGGCTGCGCAGCTCCGGGAGTACCAAGACCTACTCAATGTTAAAATGGCTTTGGATATTGAAATTGCTGCTTACAGGTAATGATGTGGATGACAAGTGCAAAGTGCGTGGCGTAAACGAGTCTGAGAGCATACGGTCGAAATGGCAGAGCAATGGGCAAATTAGCAAATAGCTCACAATATATTTACACTACATAATCACGCCTTGAATTATGTAATAATTACAATGGTTTTTTTTTAGAATTAGAACATTACAGCGCAGTACAGGCCCTTCGGCCCTCGATGTTGCGCCGACCTGTGAAACCATCTGACCTACACTATTCCATTTTCATCCATATGTCTATCCAATGACCATTTAAATGCCCTTAAAGTTGGCGAGTCTACTACTGTTGCAGGCAGGGCGTTCCACGCCCCTACTACTCTCTGAGTAAAGAAACTACCTCTAACATCTGTCCTATATCTATCACCCCTCAACTTAAAGCTATGTCCCCTGGTGTTTGCCATCACCATCGGAGGAAAAAGACTCTCACTATCCACCCTATCTAACCCTAATTTTGATGTGAAAATAGGTCATGAAGAACCAATATTGCATAATGGTTGCTAGTTTTTAGTTTTTGGAAACCTATACCAGAAACATCATAAAAAGAAGGAACAAATTTAATTAGAACTTGGACAACAAATGGTGTTGAATTAAAACAAATGCTAGAATTGCATAAAAGGTGAGTTAGGATCTAAAAGAGGAGATGGGGCAAATTTCTCAATTACAACCCTATTTCTATTTCAGAAATCGACCATCTGCTATATGTTTCTAGCATTTTCCGTTTTTCACTTCAGATGCCCAGTATTCCTTGTCTTTTAACGTCAATGAGTAAGCACTGTTGTTTATGACAGAAAGAACATAATGGCAAATTTACAGGCAATGACTATTATTAATAATTATTGTTATTGTTTATTTTGGAAAGGAAACTCCTGGAGGGTGAAGAATCAAGGTTTATTGGGCCAACTCCCTATCCTTATATAGAAGGGTATCATAAAGTTCCTACAGTACCAAACCATATTAAAGTCAAGTCTGAAGAAAAAGCCAAACTAGCTGACAAAGAAAAAGAAATTGCAGAGGAACAAATGGATGAAAAGACAATTGCAACAGAAGAAACTGAAGAGGTAGTAAAGGAAGAGGAGGAGGAAGCTGAAAAGGAAGATGAAAAGGCAGAAGCTGAAGAAGCAGCAGAAGAAGAGGCTGAAAAAGCAGAGACAAGTGACCAAGAAACTAAATCTGATGAAGAAGCTGTGAAAGAAGAAGACACAAAGACTGAAAAAGCTGAGGAAGAAGATAAAGCAGAATCAACTGTAGATGAGAAAGCCAAAGACAAAATAGAAGTAGAGGAAGAGGATGTAAGAAAGGAAAAAAAGGAGCAACCAAAGGAAAAGCAAGAAAAAGAACCTACCAAAGACCAAAATGAACCAGTGAATAAGGTGGATGAAATAAAACCAGATGAACCTATGGCAAAAGATAAGGAAACAAAGGAGAAAGAAAAAATAGAAAAGGAACCAGTGGCTAAAGAAACAGCAAAAGTAGAAAAGAAAAATGAGCCAGGGGAACCCTCCAAACCAGAATCTAAAGCCAATGAGTATGAGAAGGAAAAGGAATCAAAAGCAAAACCCAAGGACGAAGAAAAGAAAGATGCAAAACCAGAGCCCAAAGCTGAAGAGAAGAAAGACACAAAACCAGAGCCCAAAGCTGAAGAGAAGAAAGACACAAAACCAGAGCCCAAAGCAGAAGAAAAGAAAGACACAAAACCAGAGCCCAAAGCAGAAGAAAAGAAAGACGCAAAACCAGAGCCCAAAGCTGAAGAGAAGAAAGATACAAAACCAGAGCCCAAAGCTGAAGAAAAGAAAGACACAAAACCAGAGCCCAAAGCTGAAGAGAAGAAAGACACAAAACCAGAGCCCAAAGCTGAAGAGAAGAAAGACACAAAACCAGAGCCCAAAGCAGAAGAAAAGAAAGACACAAAACCAGAGCCCAAAGCAGAAGAAAAGAAAGACGCAAAACCAGAGCCCAAAGCTGAAGAGAAAAAAGACACAAAACCAGAGCCCAAAGCTGAAGAGAAGAAAGACACAAAACCAGAGCCCAAAGCTGAAGAGAAGAAAGACACAAAATCAGAGCCCAAAGCTGAAGAGAAGAAAGACACAAAACCAGAGCCCAAAGCAGAAGAAAAGAAAGACGCAAAACCAGAGCCCAAAGCTGAAGAGAAGAAAGACACAAAACCAGAGCCCAAAGCTGAAGAGAAGAAAGACACAAAACCAGAGCCCAAAGCTGAAGAGAAGAAAGATACAAAACCAGAGCCCAAAGCTGAAGAAAAGAAAGACACAAAACCAGAGCCCAAAGAAAAGAAAGGCTCTTCTATACCAGAGCTTTCTCCTCAAGAGAAGATTGAAAAAACAGAACCATCAAAAGAAGAATCAAAGAAAAGTACAAAAATAGAACCAGCTACACCAGACCCCACAACAGCAGTGAAGAAGCCTGAAAAAACAATAGAAGTTAAAGACAAAGTAACAGATCAAAATAAAGAGAGTACAGAGGAAACAAAGGATAAGATAACAGAAACAGTGAAAAAGTCAGAAGTAAAGAAATCTGCCCCAGAATCTACTAAAGATCAAAAGGAAAAGGAAGCAGAAAGAGAAAAAAATAATAAGGAGTCTAAAAAGGAGAAGACATCTGAAGTTAAAGAAGAAACACAAGTTAAAGATGACAAAGAAGGAAAATCAGAGAAGTCTTCGAGTACTAAAGAAGAGGCAAAGACAACAGACAAAACTAAAAAAGCAGAGGAATAAAAGGTAGAAAGAATGATTTTGTGGGGAGAAGAAAAATCACCAAAGAAAAACTGCCTCAAGGAACAAAGTGATTAATGTAGAAAAACTGTCACAGTAAATTTGTACCTTGTTATGATACAAGGGTCTGGTAAGCAATAGGTATTCACAAAAGAGGCAGACAAATGCATTATGGTAACTTATATAGCAGAATGTGATGTATGCGGAATGCTAAGCACTTACACTTGAAGAGTGTGAATCATTATCCTGCCTCAGTAATAAGTGCATTTAAAATGACTGACCATATGAGATATATCACCTAAAGATAGAGTATTTGCTGACTTATATTAATCAAATAACACACCAGTCATGAATTGAAGGTAAAAAGCCACATCCTGAATCTAAAATATGCACCAAAACTAATAATGTCAATTATCACAATGTGCAATATATAAATAAAGAGCTTAACAGATACAATGTGCCTCTGTAGTATGTATCAATACTAAAGCAAATTGACATGATTAAAATATATGTATAATGACAACATAATAAACAATTGCATTTTCTTTGAATAAAACAGCGACTTTGTTATCGGAACATTTTCTCAAGATTTGTGATTTGTTTCAATGATTGTGTGGAGTTGTTCATGCTTTTGTCAGGGGTATTATTTTCTGTAACAAATGTTAGGCAAAGCATTGAAGTATCACCCGGGGATCAGATTCATCAGAGGACAAACTGATGAATGCCATTGAGAGGAGGGAGAAGAGGAAAGAGACAGATACTGGCAGTGCATATAACAGACAGTGATATATATATATATATATATATATATATACACACACAAGAGTGAAACACTGAGAATTTAAGGAAAATAATTGACTTTGCTGGGGTAAATGTCTATACAGTATATTAAATCTTGAGTTGGTATGTTGTCACACTCCAGTACATTTAAGTTAATGGGTAACACTGACAGTAATGGTAATGCCTGCTAGTTTTACTTCCTCCAGGTAGTACAGCAAACTCTAAAAAAGAATCATATGATGAGAAGGCCTGTAATTCTAATCTGGTCCAGAGGTGGCAGTGTAACACCTCTCTGCCTGGTACGACAAATACAGCTGAAAGATATATTATTTACTCTGATTAACCATGAGAAAGATCACAGGAGATTTGCTAGTTTATTAAATAATTCAACTAAATATGTAGCATTCCAGCTAAAGTACAATGAAGAAATAAATTGATTTCACTGACATTTTGAGTATGTCTGTAAATACTGAGCTTGATTGTAGCAATCATCTGAATCTAAAATAAATATTATGGAGATAAGGATATGTTTGGAGAACAGTGAAGCTAATAAGTTAAAATATCTCAGCCACTGATATAACTGAAATAAAAATGTACGCCAGTGTTCCAAGAGGATCAGTTGGTAAATACATTGTGATGTGGCATTGAGGTAAGCAAAACAAAAAGATCCCAGGTTTGAAGTCTGTTCTGTATTAACTTTGTTGTGGAATGCTATAATTGGCTTCAGTGGCTCCTGGCTTAGGAAGGGAACAGGCTATGGTTCCATCTTCCAATTGCTATTCAGTCACCCCACCTGTAAGTGAATGATGGCAGAGATCAGGACTGAATTGGGTTGTGATGGCCGACAGTTGAATAACTGCCAATAGTCACTATTCAGGCTCATATTGGATGAATAACATCTTAGGCAAAGTCCCAAGGCTTTTGGTACCGACTGGACCATACCCTTGAAAGAGTTGCTGCTTTTAGATCAGTGAAACTGGTGAAAAAACTAATATTTAAGTGCAAAGTAGGATTTAAAATAGCATGAATGTTTGATGAAACTAAGCATCAAGCATCACTTACAATGCAAGAACAGTAGGCTGAAAGACAGAGATGAACTAAAAAGATTAGATTAATGCCATCACCGTTATTACAAAAAAAACTCTTTAGCCTCCAACAGACCACTGAAATAATGATAATCTTTTTCTTTGCCAATTTTCTCCCCTCTAATTTTGTGAAGGTATTGAATCCTAGCTGGGACATTGGTCTACGGGCATTGCACACTGTTGGTAACTCAACCAAGGGGACATTATTCATGCATGGATCTTGACAGTGAGTACCAAAGCCCAGCACAATCTGACCTTCACTGCAGCCCTGGCTGAGATTATGAAACTCAGCAAAGATCAGGGAATGAATCCACTGAGCTCCATGAGATGAGGGATAATTAGTACTAGGGATCAGGATACTTTTCTATTTCAGACATCAAATGTCAGCATCAATTACTTCCAGGTCAATCTTAGCACAGGGAAACACATAGTACAGTTTTACTCAGTCTGTCTCATCATGACTTCAAACTCAGAGGAGTACCATCCATGACTATAGGATTTTCCCATATCCAAATTGTGTTTGCTTTTCTGAGAGGTTTCTAATTTGTATCCAATTTTATGCTGCTGTTACCTGTCTGTCTTTTTCATACTCAAAAGATTTAGTCCTGAAAAACCCACACAGATCCTAATAGCCAAGATAGTACCAATAATATTCCTTCTGAAGAAGGAATTTTCCTCCACACAAGACCAGGGGGCAGGTTGTTCAACCTTGCCCGTCTAAGAGCGAAGTCCAAAGTACTGAAAGTCCTCATCAGGGAACTCCTCTTTGCTGACGATGCTGCTTTAACATCTCACACTGAAGAGTGCCTGCAGAGTCTCATCGACAGGTTTGTGGCTGTCTGCAATGAATTTGGCCTAACCATCAGCCTCAAGAAAATGAACATCATGGGGCAGGACGTTAGAAATGCTCCATCCATCAATATTGGCGACCACGCTCTGGAAGTGGTTCAAGAGTTCACCTACATACGGTTAACTATCAGCAGTAACCTGTCTCTAGATGCAGAAATCAACAGGTGCATGGGAAAGGCTTCCACTGCTATGTCCAGACTGGCCAAGAGTGTGTGGGAAAATGGCGCACTGACACGGTACACAAAAGTCCGAGTGTATCAAGCCTGTGTCCTCAGTACCTTGCTCTACGGCAGTGAGGCCTGGACAACGTATGTCAGCGATGTCTCAATTCATTCCATCTTCGCTGCCTCCGGAGAATACTTGGCATCAGGTGGCAGGACCGTATCTCCAATGCAGAAGTCCTCGAGGCGGCCAACATCCCCAGCTTATACACACTACTGAGTCAGCGGCGCTTGAGATGGCTTGGCCATGTGAGCCGCATGGAAGATGGCAGGATCCCCAAAGACACATTGTACAGCGAGCTCGCCACTGGTATCAGACCCACCGGCCGTCCATGTCTCCGCTTTAAAGATGTCTGCAAACGCGACATAATGTCCTGTAACATTGATCACAAGTCGTGGGAGTCAGTTACCAGCGTTCGCAAGAGCTGGCGGGCAGCCATAAAGGCGGGGCTAAAGTGTGGCGAGTCGAAGAGACTTAGCAGTTGGCAGGAAAAAAGACAGAGGAGCAAGGGGAGAGCCAACTGTGTAACAGCCGCAACAAACAAATTTTTCTGCAGCACCTGTGGAAGAGTCTGTCACTCTAGAATTAGCTTTTATAGCCACTCCAGGCGCTGCTCCACACACCACTGACCACCTCCAGGCGCTTACCCATTGTCTCTCGAGATAAGGAGGCCAAAGAAGACCAATAATATAAAAATATGTTCACCAACTGGAGTAATTCTCTGCAAAATAAGCTCATCAGTATTGCACAACAAAAGAACAGACTCAAATGGCTTAAATAATAAAAGCAATGTTAGTGTGTTGCACAGGAAAGTAAATAAGCCCCAATGCTGTTGACAACACAGTAGTTTACTGAATGCCCTTAAAATTCAAAGAGGATTTTCAAATCTAGTTTCTCTTTACTACACAAGTAGAGACATGAAGTAAAGCAATTAATATGTATCTGTAATGTTCTTTACCAGCAATTCATACTAAAACAGGATCAGAATGAAATATTTAGCAGTGGTAACCCATATTTAGTTGAGAGATGATGGGCTGAATTTTACCTGCCCCCCCCCCCCCCCACCACCGACGTTGGGGTTTGTGGCGGGGGGGGGGCCTAGAAAATACTTCTGGGAGAGGCCTGCCATGCTCCCCGATGTTGGGAAGGCCCCGCCCCATTTTACCGGCAGCGGTGAGACCTCGGAGCTCAGCGGTGGCACACCAATTTAAATGTGCAAAGCGCTACTTACCTTGCCTCATTATGCATCCCACTGCCTTTAACATCTCTGTTTGGCATCTTCCAGTGAACGGGCATCTCTCACGTGCTATCCCGTTCATGACTTGTAAAAGCCGGAGGAACAGCAGTTGCAGTCATCGGTGCCTTTGCGTGTAAGTCTTGCGAGATGGGTCACGGAGGTGGGAGGGGTCTGGTATTACTGGGGGCACAACTCTGCAAGCATGAAGGGAGGTAGGAGGAGGGATCTTCTTACTAGGGGCTCAGCTCTGCCGACGTGTAGGGAGGTAGTGCATACCGCCTTCCCTAAAGGTTGTCCGCTCTGTACCATTGACTGTATGTGTGAGTGAAGGAGCAATGGCACTCCAGTCACCTTGTGTATGGGGAGAGTGCCAGAAATGGTAGCTGTGTAAAGGTTATCTGGCGAGTGGGCCAATTGATGCAACTGTTACAAACTGAATGTGGTCATGTTGTGCTACTCTTAGTGGGAGCTAAGACAGGCAATGCTATGCCAAACCATATAGTTGCTGCATGAAAGCACTTGATGTGCTAGTCAACATCAATCTCTGCCTTGTTAGGTGCCTTCGAAGAAGTGAAGGAACCGAGTGTAATTGCAACTTGAAGATGGAGATATTTCACCCTATATTCATTGTTCCGCTTGTCATGAGGATCCATATGCGCCGCAGGCAAAACCAACAGGCAGGTGCAGCCGACATAGAGGCCCCCAAGGAGAGCTTTCCACTATAGAATGCCACGCAGCTACAGGTCCCGCATGACATACCTGCAGATGTTTCAGTGCCAGTGTCAGAGGCGATTGTGGATGTACGAGAGAGATGGTGACACATCTCTGTACCCTGCTCAACGATGACCTGTAGCCCATGGGATTCAGTGGACATCCTATGTCTATGGCCCTCAAAGTGACAGCGACTCTTAACTTCTACACCTCTGCATCATTTCAGGGACCCACTGCAGACCTTTGCGGGGTCACATAGTCAGCAGTGCACCGCCGCATCAGGGAGGTCACCAATGCCCTGTACTGGAAGGCCGGTGACTATGCCCGCTTCACGACGGACCCTGAGAGCCAGAGCAAGGGGTGATAGACTGCACTCATGTGGCCATCAAGGCTCCCGCCGGGCAATCAGCTGCATACGCAAGCTTTCAGGGATTCCACTCAATCAATGTACAGCTGATATGCGATCATTGGAAGCACTTC
The DNA here is from genome assembly GCF_036365525.1 of Heterodontus francisci. Classification (NCBI taxonomy): domain Eukaryota; kingdom Metazoa; phylum Chordata; class Chondrichthyes; order Heterodontiformes; family Heterodontidae; genus Heterodontus; species Heterodontus francisci. The sequence goes on along the minus strand of NC_090393.1, from coordinate 27,004,503 downwards.
ATGCAAATCTGTGCCCACTTTCCAGGCAGCTGCCATGACACCTTCATCTTATGCCAGTCCCAGGTGCCGTTGCTGTTCACTGAACTGGCTCAGATGGAGGAGTGGCTTCTTGGAGACAAGGCCTTTCCCTTGCAGACATGGTTCCTGACACCAGTGAGACACCCCACCACTGCTGCAGAGGAGAGATACAATGCCTGCCATGAAGCTACAGGAGCCACCATTGAGCAGGCAATTGGCATGTTGAAAATGCGCTTCCGCTGTGTGGATAGATTGGGTGGTGCCCTGCAGTACGAGCTGGAAAGGGTAGCTCTATCGTTGCTGTTTGTTGTACCTCCCTACACGTTGCACAACTATGCACTCAATATGTGGGAGGCCTCGCAAGATGAGGAGAGACGTGAGCAGGACTTCTCCTCAGACGATGAGGACGCTGAGGTCTTACAGCAGGAAAGGCGCATGGGAGGACTGAGAGCACCCAGGTACCGCATGCAGGGCGAACAGTGAGCTAGCGATGCACGGCAGTGCCTTATTGATCAAAGGTTCTCCATTCCATAGGATGCACCATGAGCCATGTAGCACCCTCGCTCACCTGCTGTGCAGCAGTCCACATCTGCAACATCTTTCTCTAAACCATTAGAGGCAGCAGCAGACTGAGCCATTGTCCTTGTTACTGCTTCCGTGGATACGTACTTGAGTAATGCTAGCACGGCAATGATGTTATTCCATACATCGGCAGTTCTGAAAGGCCAATGATGTAAAGGGATGAAACATGAGTGGTACATGCTGGCACACGTCATTCACACAGTAACAACAACACATTAGTGAGAGGGACCTGGTCGTTTGTGAGGACAGCGTGAAACAGGCTGATATGCTCGAACAGGTTGATGTTAAGAGGGAGGATGTACTGGAAATTTTGAAAGACATGAGGGCAGATAAGTCCCCGGGGCCAGACGGCATATACCCAAGGATATTACGGGAAGCGAGGGAAGAGATTGCCGCGCCTTTGGCGATGATCTTTGCGTCCTCACTGTCCACTGGAGTAGTACCAGATGATTGGAGGGTGGCAAATGTTATTCCCTTGTTCAAGAAAGGGAATAGGGATAAACCTGGGAATTATAGACCAGTCAGTCTTACGTCGGTAGTGGGCAAATTATTGGAGAGGATTCTGAGAGACCGGATTTATGATTATTTGGAAAAGCATCGTTTGATTAGAGACAGTCAGCATGACTTTGTGAGGGGCAGGTCATGCCTCACAAGCCTTATTGAATTCTTTGAAGATGTGACAAAACACGTTGATGAAGGAAGAACACTGGATGTGGTGTATATGGATTTTAGCAAGGCGTTTGATAAGGTTCCCCATGGTAGGCTCATTCAGAAAGTAAGGAGGCATGGGATACAGGGAAAGTTGGCTGTCTGGATACAGAATTGGCTGGCCCATAGAAGACAGAGGGTGGTAGTAGATGGAAAGTATTCAGCCTGGAGCTCGGTGACCAGTGGTGTTCCGCAGGGATCTGTTCTGGGACCTCTGCTCTTTGTGATTTTTATAAATGACTTGGATGAGGAAGTGGAAGGCTGGGTTAGCAAGTTTGCCGATGACACGAAGGTTGCTGGAGATTAAGAGCTGCGAGATTATGCTGCAGCTCCATAAAGCCCTGGTTAGACCACACTTGGAATATTGTGTTCAGTTCTGGTCGCCTCATTATAGGAAGGATGTGGAAGCTTTAGAGAGGATGCAGAGGAGATTTACCAGGATGCTGCCTGGACTGGAGGGCATGTCTTACGAAGAAAGGTTGAGGGAGCTAGGGCTTTTCTCATTGGAGCGAAGAAGGATGAGAGGTGACTTGATAGAGGGGTACAAGATGATGAGAGGCATAGATAGAGTGGATAGCCAGAGACATTTTCCCAGGGTGGAAAGGGCTATCACCAGGGGGCATAATTTTAAGGTGATTGGAGGAAGGTTTTGGGGAGATGTCAGAGGTAGGTTCTTTACACAGAGAGTGGTGGGTGCATGGAATGCACTGCCAGCAGCGGTAGTAGAAGCAGATACATTAGGGACATTTAAGCAACTCTTGGATAGGTACATGGATGATAGTAGAATGAAGGGTATGTAGGTAGTTTGATCCTAGAGTAGGTTAAAGGTTCGGCACAACATCATGGGCCAAAGGGCCTGTACTGTGCTGTACTGTTCTATGTTCACATGTTAGTGAAGAACAATTAGTGATATACTTATTTGCAGTGTTGTGTCACCCGTGCATTCCCATTTGTGACAGTGTGTTTTTTTAAATGCTTGCGGGTGCTCCTTCACGGTGCCACCTCTGCACTAGCAGCATGACTGGAGGGAGGCGCTGATTTGATTGCCTTTTGGCTTTGGATGACTTTGGTGGTTGTCCTCTGCGCACTGAGGCCTGGAGGGCCCTGGCTGGCTGGGGGAATCCGGAGTCAGCGCAGAACTCTCCTCAGACATCGTGGCTGCTGGAGCTTAACTCACTGGCAGAGGTGTGGAGGGGGTCGGCATCTATACCAGAATCAACTTAAGGGGGGACGCCAGTTATGGTGTGCAGGCTCGCCTCCTCCATTTGAACCCCTCTGCTCTCCCAGGAGTCTCCATGCCCCTGGTCCCTCTTTTGCCTTGTCACTGCTGATTGGATGTTATGGCTGTGGTGAGGGATTGCAAGTCAGTGTGTATTAACATAATCTGGCTCACCAAGAGGGCCGCCGCTGTCGCTGTGCATTGCCTCTGGCATCTCTGCCAGATGTTGGCAGGACTGCTGCAGCAACTCCAATGTACCATGTGCTGTCCACAGCCGAGGGTCATCAGTAGCCTGGGGCTCAGCAGACTCTGTCAGGGGCCTTGGCTATCTCAGCGTCAGGCAGCTGCTCGGACACTCTCACCAGCTTGTGACCCAGACTCTAAGGCCGAATGGATACCTGCCAAGGTGATAGTATCTGCACTGGTGGAAGGTACGTTAGTGTCATGGGAGTTGTTGTGTGCAGTCGGGGTTGACTCAGAACATTGACCTGGAAGGTATAACGGGAAGAACACACTGTCAGTCTTCAGTTCCAAAGAAGGGTCACTGACCTGAAATGTTAACTCTGCTTCTCTCTCCACAGATGCTGCTAGACCTGCTGAGTATTTCCAGCATTTCTTGTTTTTATTTCTGTCAGTCTTGATGTTGCGCATGTCACAATTATAACAGCATTGTATCACACAACAACAATTTCACAGTGATCATTGTTTATATCAAGTGGACATATGTTCATCCAGGACCCCGAGGTCTACGTCACCGAATGCATGTTCCACATGGCTAGCCGATATCTCCAAGGCCTCCTCCTCAGCGTCTGTGAGCCTGCTAATGTCTGGCATTCTTCCACCAGTAAAATTGGCCCCCTTTGCATTGTGTGCTGTCTTTGCCTGGAGGAGCAAGGAGGCAGATATTAAGCACGGCAGATCAATTGCACAACACATGTCACAAGAGGGGTGCTGGGCACAAAGGCGGGGGATGCTCGGTGTGCACTACTGAGTGAGCCACTCATGTAGGTGCCATGTTCTGAGCAGCAGACAAAGGTAAGTTCTGTCATACATTCTTCCATTCTTGTCATGTCTTTCCTCCCTGCCCAACCTCCATGTTTTTGGCATGGCAGTGGCATGTGCCACTCTGTGTGGGCACACCCAGGCTTAGTGGAGCCCTGATCTAAAGTGCCATTTACTTTTGCGGTGTGCAGCAGATTGTTCATCCTCTTTCAGCATTGGACCCAATTGCGCCTGATAGCCCCACGGCTACTGACCTCCTCTGCCACCTCTAGCCAGGCTGCCTTGGTCAGACGGGAGGGCCTCTTCTTGCCATCGCTGGAGAAGATGACCTTCTGCCTTGCCCGTACATCCTGGAGGAGAGTGAGCAGGGAGGCATCACTGAACCATGGGGCCACCCTGGAATGTCCCTCTGATGCTATCTTCAAACTTTTGGGATGTCCACACAGAGATCAAACTTCAGCAGACAAGGGGTTCTCTCGGTAGCTCTGTTCTGGCAGTGGAGGCATCACTGATGTGCTGACTGCTCTTTAAATAGGGTCCTAGCAACTGATGCTCATCTGACCCAACGCAGATACTGGCGCTGAAAATCCCACCCCCTCCATGTCTTTTGGGGGGGCAGTACGTTGCGTCTATTATAATGAGCTGCTGTGCTAAATACCACGGCAGCTCCACAATGGGCGGTCTGCACAGGTGGACTGCCATTTTTAAAGCACGCGCCAATCTCGGCAGCGTGCCAATAAAATTCAGCACATTGTCTTAACTCATTGCTTTTTTCAGTGCTTTGATAGCTAATTTTAGGGAAACATAATCGTAATTTAACCCACACTTAGTATGTAAAGGAAAAGAACACTTAGAGGAATTAAAGATGACATTAAACTGAGGAAAGAATACATTTACAAATCATTTAACAGGAATTGTAGGATGATTCTGAATGATTGATTGCTATGATGAGGTTCCATCATTTAGATCTCATAATTTAGAATCTATTCCTCTGCAAAAAAATCAAAGCACTATTCCAGAAAAGTATCATTATCTGCACTTGCACAACAGTAAAAGTAAAATGATCTTAATGAATGATGGAGCAGGCTTAAGGGGCCAAGTGGCCTACTCCTGCTCTTAATTCGTACGTTCGTATGTATGTAAATATATATCTGAAAGCGACCAAGATGCAGTGATTCTGCTACGTCACGCATTCATATTCCAGGCACTATACAACACATGCAAGTGTTACACCAATGTGCTTTGTTGAATGATAATTTTCTTTAATCCAATGACTGGAGTTCTGAGTTTATATATTTTTTTAAAGACATTTTTAAAAAGACCAGCTAAAAGGATAACTTTGCTGACAGCTTAAGATGGCTATCTAATTTGCAAAACTGCAATGCTTGTGAGGAGGGAGACGAAATGTCTGCTCATGCTACAGCAAGACCCAAGATCCAGAAAGTTTAAAGGAACTACCTGTTCTTTTTAGCAAGAGAGAAATACTGCTAATTGCTATGTTTGAATCACTGAGTGACTGTCATGTGACAAGCCCCTCCCCATCTGTGGTTTTAAGCTTGTGTCTTTCTGCAGCAGAGCGAGGAGAAGCAACTTGACTCTGACACGTGCAAACCCAAGTGGGGGTCCCTCTCTCTCTCTCTCCATGCGACCTTAAAAGCTTTCAAATCCTGTCTGTTGACTGACCACCTTTGCATACTCCGGCTACAATCAGAAACCCTGTGGAGGAAATCATCCACATCACTGTCTCCAAGAGACCCACCGCACCAGTCATCTACCTCTTCAAATCAAAAGCCTCAGGACCACTGAATTCAGCTAGAAGTCAGTTGAACCACCAAACTCCACAGACTGTATATTCCATTTTTCTATGGACTCTAACTCAACCAATCTACCTTTCACCACTCTTTAATCTATTTTTCTATGTGTAAACCTCTAGTTTGTATCTGTGAGTGAAAGTTGGCGCATTGGTTTTTCTTTTTATTAGTTCAGTTTAGGTACAATAAAGTTAAACTCTTTCATTGTTAACTCAAGAAAACCTGTCCAATTGGTTCTTGTAATGATCATAGCAAGTAAGTAATCAAACACCTACTGAATTGGCCAGCACATTCACTTTAAAAAAGAATTAAACCTGTTGTGGTCAAACAAGGAGAGGGAAAAGAGGGAAGCCCTTCGACCCCTCCTCACTTGGCCATACCGCAAGTGGTAAAAAGGTGGATCTAATCTTTTACAGTTTGTAAGCTCTCTGTTATACATGTACCCAACTTCCAAAACAACAATCTGTTTGAATGTTCTTCCTCTATAGAGGCACTGATGTATTTCCTAGTTTGAGTACAACAGATTTATTTGTTCCACTTTTAACTTTAGTGGCTCAATTTTAACAATCGAACTATCCCATAAGGTTAGATGCTTCACATTCTTTTTGAGGTTAATCAATTCCTTGATTTTTGACCATTTAAAGTTTCTATAACAGTCCAGATATTCAATAAGAATGTATGATTTCTTCTTGGGATGTAAGCAACATTGGCACGGCCGTATTTATTGCCTGTCCCTAGTTACTCTGAAAAAGTAGTGGTGGACCTTCCACTTCCACTGCAGGCCTTGTGGTGTGCTCCCATATTGGTGTTAGAGAGGGAACACCAGCATTTTGATATAGTAATGATGAAATGGCCCATCAATGCAAGTCAGGGTGATGTGTGACTTGAAATTTGGAGGTGATGGTGTTCCCATTACATTGCTGCTCTTGTCCTTCTTGGTGGCAGATATCATAGGCTGGGAAATGCTGTCAAAGTAGGCTTGGTGAGTTGCTGCAGTTCAGCCTGTGGATAGTACATAACTATAGCTACAGTGTGCTGATAGTGAAGGGGGTAAATATTAAGTTCAATGCACAAGTGCCAATCAAATAGAGTGCTTTGGCTTTGAATGGTGTCAAACTTGAATGTTGTTACATGTTCTTCTTCTTTCTTTTGGGCCTCTATCACATTCCCAACATGAACCTTACAGATATTGGAGGACATCAGGGGAAAAGGAGTTGAGCCACTGCCATAGAGTACTCAGCCTCTGCTCTTGTAGTCACATTATTGAAATGGTTAGTCCAGTTAAGCTTGTGGCCAATGGTGACATCTAGGATGTTGATGGTGAGATCTCAAAAATGGTGCCATTGTTGATCAGGTTGTGATGATTGGGCCTTTTCTTGTTGGGGGCATATATTTAGACACATAGAGAAATCATAGATGTAGATATTTGTGGAGCCAACATGTCTCAGTTACAGACTGTCATAAAACACTGAAAAACTAACTTTAATTACTTTCTGCAAAGATTACTAAGGAAAAGTATGCACTAATACACCATAGGCAGAGATTTATATTTATATGTAATATACTTCACAGATCACACTTCATCGTCAAAGTGGTGAATAAAAGAAAGAAAAAGCTGGGATTTTTTTTCTGCCCTTGATAACCATTTTACTCCAGGATTTACAAACAGTGTACACTTATATATCATATATCTAGTGTTATGACCAGGTGAGAAAGGTGTCTAGGGGTCCCTCTCAGCCTTCACCTGGTCTTACCATCACAGAGTTTAATTTTAAACACACTGTGTTTTGAGCTCCCCCTTGGTGAATCCTTGTTCACCGCTTTCCAATTATAAAGCAAAGAAACCAGCACAACAGGCTTTCTTTGGTTTAAAGGAGAAAAATTTAAATTTATTTAAACTTAAACTTAGACTGTAATTCAGTTAACACCTACGGATAAACGACACGTCCACGCTAGCATGCACACGTGATAAATACATGCAGATAGAGACAGAAAGAGAACAGAAGAAATAAAGTGGAAAAGGTTTGAGGCAATATCTGAAGAGTTGTTGTTCTAGTTCTTCGAGCTCACTGTAGAGTCCTTGATTGTCGGTAGATTTTACTTTTCACTGGGGCCCAGTATTCTTCTTAAACCTTTTTCGCTGAAGGAGACTTTTCTCTCTTGGGGTTCATGTGTCATCAGTGGGTGTGGAGTTCCATGAGAAAGAGATGGGAGCAGACAGGAGAGATTTTCTCAGTTCAGGAGCAAACAGACGTGCTCTGAGTTCAAACTGTTTGTACAATTCAGAAAAATCCAGGTTGCCAAGCAGGTTTGTCATGTGACTAACTGGTCTGACCATGTCTTGGATTGTATCACCTTAGCAGTCTTTGGAATGCTACTCTTACACACAATACCTGGTGATCAAGGTCCATTGTGGGTTGAATGTGTCAGGGAATGGTCCTTTTGTCCTTCCAAGCACCGTCTGTTAATATGCAAATGTCTTTTCCAGCCATGGCTGATTTGTTTAACAAGTCCTTTCTTCACTCCAGTAATAGTTTAAAATCAATGTCCATGAAAAAATTAATGTGCCTCATTCTTGGCAGATGGGGGCCTAGCATGACACGAGTATGTAATTCCTGTCTGTACAAAGTTACTCTCCAAGAATAGAAAGTTCCTGTGGCTGAGTGTATGCTGGCTCTTACTTGTGGTCACGAACAGGTAGTTAATCTTTTTATTTTCTCTGAACAAATTTCTCTGTTTTTCCAACTACCTGTCCATAAACAGATTAGTGATTGAATTTTTCCCCTCCCTTAAACCCTGATAATAAATGACCACAGCAACAACACAGTGTTAGAGTTAAGCCAAAGAATTAGGGTTTATTTACACACTTTTAAATTCAGAAAGGGGTTTAACTTCGCCATGCATGCTTACAAACATACAAGAAAAGGTTAAAAGGCATAAACAGACAAGGACATTTACTAAATAGAACTATAAACTAACAAGAATTTCAATTAACACTAGTGTCCGTTTAAGTTATCAAAAAGATCCAAAAAATTGGAGGTCACTGACTAGAAAAGCCAAATTGGGGAAGGAGCTGTTGGAAATATCACTTACAAATTTCTTCTTCTTTGCACTCTCAAAAGTAAATGGAGGTAGCTTGATTGGCTGAAGTAACATTTTCCTTAGATGGAGAGGAAGATAGCAGAAGCAGGTTTTCTTGCTATTTTTGCAGACTGTGTCTTTAATTTTCTTCACTGTTTGCAGTCTGTGTCTTTAATTTTCTGGCTTTTGCAGATTGTGTCTTTGAGAGAAGTTTGCAGCTTCTGGCAGCTGTGCTAAACTCAACAAAGGCAGCTGTGAATTGAAAACAGGCTGTACCCTCAAACTGTTACAGTTTCAAGTCCAGGCAGGTTGGATTGGGGTTTCATAGGTCCTAAAACTAGACCCTTTCAAGTTGCTGTCCCATGATCACTCTCTTCCATTTTAACAAGTGGAACCCAGCTAAAACTTAACATGCTGTATAAAAATGGTGGTTGACATTCATACTGAACTACACAAAACACAATTTACAGTGGGTTCTCATCTATTCATGACATTGTACATACTGATCATGCTTAAAAAGGCAAAGCCAGGGTTCTGACCTGCAGTCTGAATAGCAGTTGATCTCTAAATGAATACATCCAGTGTTTTGTTAACAGCAACTACACTTAAGGCCTTAAAGGGACACAATTTCAGCTTAGCAACAGAATAATATCTCGTGCATTGCATGGCATAAAATGCTTGTTTATGTAAAGCAGCATATTATCTGAATGACTACGAGCAACATTCACATTGAAAATATTTTTGTGCAAATCATAAATACAAGGTGAAGCATGCAGTGACTGTGACAAATCAGAAATTATTAATGTCATAGAATGTTTTCTTATATATTAAAGCCTTCGGGACATCTATTCTGCTGAGACTTCTTTGATGTGTTTACTGCAAATAGAATATAGATTTACCTCTGGCCGTAATGTAGCCATAGTAACCATTTGAAGGGACAAGATATATTGATATGCTAATGTTTGGAATTCCAAGGATTTTTGTCAGAAGGCTTCCTGTAAATCCAGTTGCTTTGTCATGAAAATAATCAATTGTAGGTGCTTGGAAATACAAGTGAGTGGAATTGTATCTAACATTAGTAATAGGTGCAAGAAACAATCACTTTAATTTGATAACTTTGTTCACTTGTATATGATATCTAACTGTCAATCACACTTCAGGCTTCTGCGATCACGAAGAACAAATAACCACAGAAACATTTTTCACTTGCTTGTTCTTCCTGCTGCATTATAGCCCATGTGGAGATGAGCATATTTTGGCTCCATGGGCTGGATTTTACAGACCCCTCGATGTCGGGGGTCGTGGTGGGGAGTGGGTGGAAAATGGCTCCGCAAGAGGCCCACCATGGGCTTCGACGCCGGGAAGGCCCTGCCCAATATTGCCAGCAGTGGCGAGGCCTCGTGGCCGCCCCTCCCCCGCTGCTCAGCGACGGGAGCTGCATTAACATAGTCAAACCAAAATGCGAATGAATGAATTAAATACTTACCCGCTCCCGTCATCTGTTCCAGTGCCATATTGGTGCTGGCGGCCGGCCTGCAGCGCCTTTGGATCTCCTTTCAGAGATCCGATGTGGGATACTGGTGGGGAGGGGGGAGCAGGTAAGTGTTTCAGTGCTTGTGGGGGTGGGGGAGATGGTGAGCAGAGTCAAATTATTCTGATTGGCGGGGATGGTGGGAAGGGATTTGAAGTTAAACGTTAATGAACTTTTGGCGGGGGGGGGGAGGTCAGGTACACAAGGTAAGTATTTTGGGGGGTGAGAGGGCAAGGAATGAACTGAATGGATATTGAGGCGGGTGTGGAGAGGGGATAGAAACATTTCTTTAAGTTTTTAAATTCAATCTAAAATACCTATTCCTTTAACTATTTAAACAAAATATAAGGGCTGGAAACCCTTTAAAAATGGTGTCAGTGCCTGCACAATGGCGCCGGATGCCATTGCTGGGTACGGACTGCCCTCACCCTCCATGTCATCGGGGTGGGGAAACGGGGCGGTACCACCCCGGCCATATAAATGCACCACCGCGGTGAATATCGTGGTGGCTCTGCAACGAGCGGTTGTTACGAGCATTGACGCAGGTTCAGTGCTATTACAATCCCTCACATCTTTCATGATTTTTAAAAACCAAACAGTTGTAAGTTAAATGTATTCTAGTAGAATCCACTATCTTGATCTTTTGCTACTGTTTAATTTTTCCTGTTAATAAACCTGCTTCATAGATAAGAACCTAAGCCTTATGGTCTGACATAGTGATTATTCATCCATTATCTGTAAACTGGGAAGACCAGTGACCAAATTACAGTACAAAGTACTTAATAAAACAGCTATCTGACTTTACTGTTGTTCAAGTTTGGAGGAAAGTTCTGATCAAAAGTCCTGGCATTGTGTATGTTTACTTATCTAGAATTTTGTATTGATGCCTGTTCCACAGATATTTGATAAGGGAAAGATACACATTGAATTAATGTTTTAAATTTTTATATATGTCTTGACCTTCACTATAGAAAAAAGCACATTAAACACATTAATAGTAAAAAAAGAGCTACTCCCTCATATTGCATATTGATGTTTGTTTATACTATTGGTTTGCAACAGGAATAAATGTATGGCTGCAGTGGATAAGGAAACCATTATCTTCCAGGGAGTTATCAACAAGTAACTCTGAATCATCAAAATCAATCCTATTGGAGATCTGCTAGCTTATATATAATTTTAAAGAATGTTCTGCATCTGTACCAAAGACTAAAGGATGATGATTGAAGCGAAGGCAAGAATATCATTTCCAATCTACAAACAAAGTTCCCTAGCAACTGAACATACCTAATTAACTTCAGGAGACACATTTTTAAATTTAAAAAAAAACAAAGAAAGCCAACAATTTCCATTCAACAAACAAGCTTTCCCAGCAGAGAGAAAACACCTAGTTTGCCTTAGAATTCAGTAAGTCCCCAATAACAGTTGATTTCATATATCATAATTACCATTGTGGCCTAAAGGAATAGGCCATAAATTAGAATATATTGCAAGGTATAATGCTCCCATTCTTATAAAACAGCATGTCATTCAAGTTACCATGAAAAATTTGTATCTTATACATAAGAATAAGAATACCATTAATTTGTCACTAGTACAACCAACTTCTGCACTTTTGTGTATGGCTACAGTGCCAGATAGTATCTTATAAACTGGCAATACAAACTAAATCTACAAACCACGCACAGTGTTTTTTATTCATTCATGGGATGTGGGCATTGCAAGCAAAGCCAACACTTATTGCCCATCCCCAACTGTGCTTGAGAAGTTGTTGGTGAGCCACCTTCTTGAACTGCTGCAGTCCATATGGTGAAGGATCACCCACAGTGCTTTTAGGTCAGGAATTCCAGGATTTTGACCCAGTAACAATGAAGGAATGGCAATAAATTTCCAAGTCAGGATGATGTGCAACTTGGAGGGGAACTTGCAGGTGATGCTGTTCCCATGTGCCTGCCGCCCTTGTCATGCTAGGTGTTAGAGATCACAGATTTGAGAGGTGCTGTTGAAGAAGTCTTGGCAATGGTACACACTGTAGCTACATTGCACTGGTGGTGGAGGGAGTGAATGTTTAAAGTGATGGATGGGGTGCCAATCAAGGAGACTGCTTTGTCTGGTTGGTGTTGAGCTTCCTGAGAGTCATTGGAGCTGCACTCATCGAGGCAAGTGGAGAGTATTCCATCACACTCCTGACTTGTGCCTTCTAGATGGTGGAAAGGATTTGGGGAGTCAGGGGTGAGTTACTCAGCAGATAATATCCGGCCTCTGACCTGCTCTTGTAGTCACAGTATTTATGTGGCTGGTCCAGTTAAGTTTCTGGTCAATGGTGACCCTTATGATGTTGATGGTGGTGAATTTGGTGATGGTAATGTCTTTGAATATCAAGGGGAGGTGGTTAGACTCTTTGTTGGAGATGGTCATTGCCTGATACTTGTGTGGCATGAATGTTACTTGCCACTTATTAGCCCAAGCCTAAATATTGTCCCGGTCTTGCTGCATGTGGGCACGGACAGTTTCATTATTTGAGACATTGTGAATGGAAATGAACATTGTGCAATCATCAGCGAGCATCCCCACTTCTGATATTATGATGGAGGGAAGGTCACTGATGAAGGAGCTACAGATGGTTGGGCCTGTGATACTGCCCTTATGGTCTCCCACAGCAGGGTCTTGTGGCTGAGATGATTGGCTTCCAATAACCACAACCATCTTCCTTTGTGCTCGGTATGACTCCAGTCAGTGGAGGGTTTTCCTCTGATTCACATTGACTTCAGTTTTACTCAGGTTCCTTGATGCCACTCACAGTCAAATGCTGCCATGAATTCGAGGGCAATCACTCTCACCTCACCTGTGGAACCCAGCTCTTTTGTTCATGTTTGGACCCAGGCTGAGATGTAATGAGATCTGGAATGCAAACTGAGCATTGGTGAGCAAGTTATTGGTGAGTAGGTGTCGCTTGATAGCATTGTCAATGACAGCAGCCAATAATTTGCTGATGATTGAGAGTAGACTGATAGGGTGGTAATTGGCTGGATTGGATTTGTCCTGTCCTTTGTGGATGGGGCATACCTGGGCAATTTTCCACGCTTTTGGGTAGATACCAGTGTTGTATCTGTACAGAAACAGCTTGGCTAGAGGCACAGCTAGTTCTGAAGCACAAATCATCATGACTACAGCTGGATTGTATCATATGGACTGCAATGGTTCAAGAAGGTGGCTCACCACCACTTTCTCAAGGGCAACTAGGGATGGAGAATAAATTCTGGTCTTGCCAGTGAAGCCCACATCTTATCAATGAATAAAAAAATATTGTCAGGGCCCATAGTCTTTGCTGTATCCAATGTGCTCAGCCATTTCTTGATATCACATGGAGTGAATTGAATTGGTTAAAGACTGGTTTCTATGATGCTGGGGAACTCATGAGGAGGTTGGAATGGAGCCGTCTCGTCCTTAATTGTCCAGCATTCATAACTGGGATGCGAGAATTACATTTACTGCCCATCCCTAATTGCCTTCTGAATGGCTTGCTGTGGGTCTGGAGTCACAGGTAGGTCAGCAGATTTCCTCCCCTAAAGAACATTAGTGAACTACATGGGTCTTTAACAGCAATCTAGTAGTTTCACGGTCACCATTACTGATACTAGCATTTTATTCCAGATTTTATCAATCGAATTCAAATTTCACCAGATACCATGCTGGGATTTGAACTCATGTCTCCAGAACAGCTACCAGGGCAGTCTACTGAGCTGGGATCTGATCTGCTGGTTGTGAGATCACTTCGCTCTGTCTATAGCATGCCGTTTCTGCTGTTTAGCATGCATGCAGTCCTGTGTTGTAGTTTCACCAGGTTGGTACCTCATTTTTAGGTACGCCTGGTGCTGCTCCTGGCATGCTTTCCTACACTCCTCATTGAACTACGATTGGTCTCTTGGCTTGTTGGTAATGGTAGAGTGAGGGATATGGCAACCATGATATAACAAGATTATGGTGGAATACAATTCTGCTGCTGCTGCTGGCCCACAGTGCTTTGTGGATGCCCAGTTTTGAGCTATTAGATCTATTCCAAATTTATCCTATTTAGCACATGGTAGTGCCACACAACATGATGGAAATTGTCTCAGTGTGAAGATGGGACTTCATCTCCAGAAGAACTATGCGGCAGTCACTCCTACCAATACTGCCATGGACAGATGCTTCTGCAACAGGTAGATTGATGAGGGTGAGTTTTTCCCCTTGAGTTTGTTCTCTCACTACCAGCTGAGGGCTCAGTCTAGCAGCAATGCATTTCAGTACTCGACCAGCTCTGTCAGTAGTGGTGCTACCAAGCCACGCTTGGTGATGGACATTGAAATCCCCCTCCGTGAGTACATTCTGTACCCTAACTAATTTTTTGTGCATATTCAAGATGTGCAGCATTTCAAAAGGAACAGAACAAGGAGGAGGGAGAAGGGAAAAATACAAAACAGCCACAAACACAGGCAATGTCTGGTTCATCGCTGGTTTCCAAAGAAACCAATGAACATGCAATCACTCTAAATTAGTAAAACAAAATAAGCTTTGTGAATACTGCAATATGATTCCTAAATCTATTTTATCACTGCAGAATTGATGTACAACCATTATAATGAAGAGATTTCATTGTTCATTTAGAATGAACATTTACTATCATTATTATAAGATTGATGATTTGGTTACCTTTTATCATCAAGTTCCAACATTTGCAATCATAATTTGCATCATATGAAACTGAAGCTTCTACTGATCCCCAAGCCCCAAAATCACAGTTCCGAGTTACCAGATTTTAATATTAAGTGAATTTGCAGTTATTAAAACTGCACAACAGACAGAGAAAGAGATTGTCAGAATTTATCTGAGCATAGTGCTCATGGCATTGAATTGATTGTATTGAGCCATCAATTCATTTGCATGGGAGTTTAATGGTGCAAAAGTGGAGTCTTCACCACAATATTACTTCAAACAGTACTATTCAACGTTTATCACCAATGCATCTTTTGCATGAGTTTTTTTTTAAACACAATTGACTAATAAATTGGAACAAAATTTCTAAAAACATGCATAAATTTCAAAATGTATTTTTCATGTCCAAAAATAACAAAGATGTTTCATTTCAGAGTAATAGTGCTACAGACTATAGTATTTGGACATAAGTTATGTGTATCCTTGCTCAGTACAATGTCAGATATGGGTTTAATTATTAGGACATATAGTTTTTTAGTTTCTGGGCCTGAAAAGGGGATAATCTTTACCGTTTCGCAGAGGCAGAATGGATGCAATGGCCTTGGAATATATAAGTAATGCATTTAGAAAAAAAAATGTCTCGTATATATAACAACAACTTACATTTATATAGCACGTTTAAAATAGTAAAACCTCATAAGGCACTTCACAGGAGTGTTATAAAGCAAAATTTGATATCGAACTACCTAAGCAGCTATTAGGACAGATAATGAAAAGCTTGGTCAAAAAGGTAGGTTTAAAGAGCATAATAAAGGAGAAAAGAGAGGTGGCAATATGGAGAGGTTTAGGGAATGAATTCCAGTGCTTAGGGCCTCGGTAGCTGAAAGCACAGCTGCCAGTGGTGGAGCAATTAATATCAGAGATAAGCAAGAAACCAGAATTGGAGGAGGGCAGAAAGCCTGCAGGGTTGTCGGCTTGGAGGAGGTTACAGAGATGGGGAGGGGCAAGGCCAGAGAGGGATTTTAAAACAAGGATGAACATTTTAAAATCAAGGTGTTGCTCAAGTGGGAGCAAATGTCGGTCAACGAGCACAGGAGTGATGAGCGAATAGGAGTTAGGATATGGGCAGCAGAATTTTGGATGGGGTTAAGTTTATGGAGGGTAGAAGATTGGAGTCCAGCTGGGGTGCTTCGGAATAGTCAAGTCTGGAGATAACAAAGGCATGGGTGAGACTTTCTGCAGCAAACGAGCTTAGGCATGGTCAAAGTCAGGCAATGTTACGGAGGGATAAGTAGGCACTCTTAGTGATGACGTGGATACATGGTCGGAAGCTCATCTCGATCGTCATGTACAGCATCAAGGATGTGAACAGTTCGGTTCAGCCTCAGACAGTTGCCAGGAAGAGGGACGGAGTCAGTGGATAGAGATAGAGTTTATGGCAGGGACAGAAGGCAATGGCTTCCGTCGTTCCAATACTTAGTTGGAGCAAGTTTCTGCTCATCCAGTACTAGATGTCAGACAAGCAGTGTGACAATTTAGACGCAGTGGAGGGGTTGAGAGGGCCTAAAATGAAAGCTTTCCAAACAGAGCTAAACAGAATAATAATGACCTTTATATCTTTTACAATCAGTATTTGTTAAATGTTGCAGTTTGTACCATACACTGGGAAATAATCAACACCAGAACTTGGATTTCAATGTTCATTTGATTTATTGTTAGTTTCTGCTTAGTCAGTTGGCATCCCACCAAAGTATGCAAGTAGGTTTTTGTGCTGCAGTGCAGGTATCAGTAATGGTTATTTTTACTCAAGGGTTATATCCCTGGAGAAAAGAAATAAAGGGAATTCAGCAAAATATAACAACGATAAGTGCACCAAAAGGCACAGAGAGCAAAAGAAACTTGTCCTTTTTGTATTCACGACTTCCCCTGGGTCAGGCATATAATCTTCACTCCCAAGTTTTTCTGCTCATCCAAAATGAAATAATACAAACTACAGAATATTCTAAATGAAATGCAATTTTGCAATTCCAGCACTACTGAATTTCCCTTGCGAATCAGTTTTTAAAATTACTACAAGGATTTCTGAAGATGTTTTTGTTGCCAATTGCATCCCATTCTCTAGGCATTGTTACCTTTGTAAGAATGGGTGTACATGTTAGAGTCTCGACAGTGACTGTCATTAGGCTAATGAACTGTGAAGGCCATAACAGACAAACTCAATTATTCCTCCCCCATTTTCCACACACACATTTTTTTATCAAGGGATCTTGATTAGAGTAGCAACCTTATCTTAGAATGAGGATAGAGGTTCTGCTGAGGGAATATGAGCAGCTAGGGGCTAAATTAAAAAGCAGAACCAGAAATGTAATAATTTCCAGATTACTACCTGAGCCACAAGCTAATTGGCACAGGGTCAATAAGATTAAAGAGGTAAATGCGTGGCTCAAAGATTGGTGTGGGAGAAATGGGTTCGAATTCATGAGACATTGGCACCAGTACTAGGGAAGGAGGGAGCTGTTCTGATGGGACAGGCTCCACCTGAATCATGCTGGGACCAGAGTCCTGGCAAATCGCATAACTAGGGCTGTAGATAGGGCTTTAAACTAAATAGTGGGGGGAAGGTTCAGTTGCATGGAAAATTAGGAAGTCAAAGTTAAAGGAGAAGGTAGGAGTGAAGGTTAGTGATGAGGCTGAGTGTTACCAGAAAATAAAAGGAAGGGACAGAACGTGTGAACGTCATATTGCACCATGGAATTGTACAATAGTAGGGAAATTTGATAATAGAACAAACTTAAAGGCTTTGTATCTGAATGCACGAAGCATTCGGAATAAAATAAATGAGTTAACAGCACAAATAGAAACAAATGGGTATGATTTAGTGGTGATCACTGAGACCTGGTTGCAGGGAAACCAGGTTTGGGAATTGAATATCCAGAAGTACTCAGTATTTCGGAAGGATAGGCGGGAAGGAAAAGGAGGTGGTCTAGCTTTGTTAGTAAAGGAAGAGATCAGTGCTGTAGTGAGAAACGATATAGGCACTGGACATCAAGACGTAGAATCAGTCTGGGTAGAAATAAGAAATAGCAAGGGAAAGAAGTCCCTGGTGGGAGTGTTAGCGGGAATGAATCTAGAAGAATCACTCGACACTCAGGTTTGCTCCAATGTCAAACAGTTTATTTAGTTACGCCAGCGGGGGGCAGGTCACTGGGCTGTCCAGATGTCTCTCCACTGAACAAAGGAAAATCATCCATACTTATACATTTTCAAACAGTTACTCAGCCCATCCCGGCCGGACATGGTCCAATCACAATGATTATCGATTATATACATTGATTATTAGAGCCAATAGAAGCGGTTACCAGGCATAGAGGGGCTGCATGACCGGCCCATACACAGATAGGGGATTACTCATGATGTTTTCCATACCCCCTTATCTTCACCTCGTTACCGGCCCATACATAGATAGGAGACTACTCATGATGTTTTCACCTCGTTACAGGCTAGCACCTTTGTCAGCATTCCACAAGGATGTCTGCTTTTCATTTTAATTAGCCTTTTGTTTGAGATTGGATTACTCAGCTCCTGTGGAATGTGGTCAAGTTCACTGAGCCCCATGGTGCTTTGCAACCTCCTCACTGTTCACTATTATTATATGTTACTGGTTACTCAAATAATATTTAAACAGTAGGATATTTACTGCAGGTTGGGAATACCCTACAACAGGAATAATCTATAGGTCCCCAAACAGCAGTTCCTTAGTGGGGCACAGTATAAACCAAGAAATACTGGGGGCTTGTAAGAAAGGTATGGCAATAATCATGTGTGGTTTTAATATGCATATAGACTGGATTAATAAAATTGACAAGGGTAACCTCGAGGGACAGTTCATTGAATGTATGAGAGATTGTTTTTTGGAGCAATATGTTGTGGAACCAACCAGGGAGCAGGCAATTCTAGATTTGGTATTGTGTAATGAGGTGGGATTAATTAATGATCTCATAGAAAAGGATCCTCTTGGGAAGAGTGATCATAGCATGCTAGAATTTCAAATTCAGTTTGAGGGCGAGAAACTGGAGTCCCACAGTAGCGTTCTGGAGTTAAACAAAGGTAATTACATAGGCATGAGGACAGATTTGGCCCTAGTGGACTGGGCAGGAAGACTAAAAGGTAGGACAGTTGATGAGCAGTGGCAGATGTTTAAGGAGATATTCAATTCCTCCCAACTAAAATATATTCCAGAGAGGAAGAAAGATTGTAAGAGGGGGAAGAAATATCCATGGCTAAGCAAGGAAGTAGGTTTCAGGGGATTTGAGGAAAGGTTTTTTCACCCAGAGGGTGGTTGGAATCTGGAACGCACTGCCTGAAGAGGTGGTGGAGGCAGGAACCCTCACAACATTTAAAAAGAATTTAGATGAGCTCTTGAAACGCCATAGCACACAAGGCTACGGGCTAAATGCAGGAATATGGGATTAGAATAGTTGGGTGCTGGATGGCCAGCATAGACACAATGGGCTGTAGGGCCTGTTTCTGTGCTGTATAACTCTATGACTCTATGAGTCTAAGTTAAGGATAACATAAAGACAAAAACTAAGGCATATCATATTGCAAAGGCCAGTGGCAGGATGGAAGATTGTGAAACCTTTAAAGATCAACAAAGGGTTACTAAAAAAGTAATAAAAAGAGCAAAGGTAAATTATGAAAGAAACTAGCGCAAAATATAAAAATGGATAACAAAAGCTTCTATAAATATATAAAAGGGAAGAGAGTAGCTAAAGTGAATGTTGATCCCGTGGAGAATGAGACTGGGGAGTTAGCAGAGGGGAACACAGAAATGGCGGAGACACTAAATCAGTATTTTGCCTTAGTTTTTACGGTGGAGGACACTAGTACCATCCCAATAGTAACAGGTAATGCAGAGGTTATAGAAAGGGAGGAACTTAGAACAATAATCATCACTAGGGAAAAAGTACTGAGCAAACTATCAGGATTGAAGGCAGACATCACTGTGGTAATGGAGAGGGATAGGTATGTGCAACAGGGCAAGGTTTACAATTGGGGGAAGGGTAGATATGATGCTGTCAGGCAGGAACTGAGGAGCATAAGTTGGGAGCATATGCTGGCAGGGAAGGGCACGGTCGAAATGTGGAACTTTTTCAAGGAGCAGATAGTAGGGGCCATTGATAAGCATGTCCCTGTCAGACAGGGAAGGGATGGTCATGTGAGGGAACCGTGGTTGACAAGAGAGGTTGAGAGTCTTGTTAGGAAGAAGAAGGATGCGTATATAAAGTTGAGGAAAAAGGGCACAGGCATAGCTCTGGAGGGATACAAGATGGCCAGGAAGGATCTGAAGAAAGGGATTAGGAGAGCTAAGAGAGGGCATGAAAAATGCTTGGCGGGTAGGATAAAAGAAAACCCCAAGGCCTTTTACGCGTATGTCAGAAATATGAGGATGACCAGGGGGACCATAGGTCCGGTCAAGGACAATAGCGGGAGACTGTGTGTTGAGCCGGAAGAGATAAGTGAGGTTTTGAATGAGTACTTCTCTTCGGTATTTACGAATGAGAAGGGGTGTATTACTGAAGAGGACGGTGTGAAACAGATTGGTAAGCTCGAGGAAGTGCTCGTTAGGAGGGAAGATGTGTTGGGGTTTTTGAATAACTTGAAGATAGACAAGTCTCCCGGGCCTGACGGGGTATATCCAAGGATGTTATGGGAAGCAAGGGATGAAATTGCAGAGCCGCTGGCAATGATCTTTTCATCTTCTCTGCTGACGGGGGTGGTACCAGGTGATTGGAGGGTGGCAAATGTTGTGCCCCTGTTCAAGAAAGGGAATAGGAACAACCCTGGGAATTACAGGCCAGTTAGTCTTACTTCGGTGGTAGGCAAGTTGATGGAAAAGGTGCTGAGGGATAGGATTTCTGAGCATCTGGAAAGACACTGCTTGATTCGGGACAGTCAGCACGGTTTTGTGAGGGGTAGGTCTTGCCTCACAAGCCTGATTGAATTCTTTGAGCAGGTGACCAAGCAAGTGGATGAGGGTAAACCAGTGGATGTGGTGTACATGGATTTTAGTAAGGCATTTGATAAGGTCCCCCATGGTAGACTTATGGAGAAAGTCAGGAGGCATGGGATAGTGGGGAATGTGGCCAGTTGGATTAAGAATTGGCTAACTGATAGAAGGCAGAGAGTGGTCTTAGATGGTAAATACTCAGCCTGGAGCCCAGTTACCAGTGGCGTGCCGCAGGGATCAGTTCTGGGTCCTCTCCTGTTTGTGATTTTTATTAACGACTTGGATGAGGAAGTCGAAGGGTGGGTCAGTAAATTTGCAGATGATACAAAGGTTGGTGGAGTTGTGGATACCGAGGAGGGCTATTGTCGTCTGCAAAGGGACTTGGATAGGTTGCAGTGCTGGGCTGAAAAGTGGCAGATGGAGTTTAACCCTGAAAAGTGTGAGGTCGTCCATTTTGGAAGGACAAACATGAATGCAAAATACTGGGTTAACGGTAGGGTTCTTGGGCATGTGGAGGAGCAGAGAGACCTTGGGGTCTATGTGCATAGATCATTGAAAGTTGCAACTCAAGTGGATAGGGCTGTGAAGAAGGCATATGGGGTGTTAGCGTTCATTAGCAGAGGGATTGAATTTAAGAGCCGTGAGGTGATGATGCAGCTGTACAGGACCTTGGTAAGGCCTCATTTGGAGTACTGTGTGCAGTTCTGGTCGCCTCATTTTAGGAAGGATGTGGAAGCCTTGGAGAGGGTGCAGAGGAGATTTACCAGGATGTTGCCTGGAATGGAGAATAAGTCTTACGAGGAAAGGCTGAACATTCTAGGCCTCTTCTCATTAGAAAGGAGAAGGATGAGGGGTGACATGATAGAGGTTTATAAGATGATCAGGGGAATAGATAGGGTAGACAGTCAGAAACTTTTTCCCCGGGTGGAGCAAAGCGTTACAAGGGGTCATAAATTTAAGGTGAAGGGTGGGAGATATAAGGGGGATGTCAGGGGAAGGTTCTTTACCCAGAGAGTGGTCGAGGCATGGAATGCCTTGCCCGGGGAAGTTGTTGAGTCAGAAACTTTAGGGACTTTCAAAAGGCTTTTGGATAGGTATATGGATAAAGGAGAATGATGGGGTATAGATTAAATTGTCCTTGACAGAGGACAAAGGATCGGCACAACATTGTGGGCCGAAGGGCCTGTTCTGTGCTGTATGTTCTATGTTCTATGTTCTATATGTCCCCAGGGCCTGATGGCCTACATCCTAGGGTCTGAAATGAAGTGGCAGCAGAGATAGTGGATCCATTGATTATAATATTCCAAAATTCCCTGGATGCAGGAAAGGTTCCAGTGGATTGGAAAAAAGCTAATATAACGTACATATTCAAAAAGGGATGGAGGCGGAAAGTAGGTTAGTTTAACATCTGTCGTTGGTAAATTGTTAGAATGCATTATTAAGGAAGTAATAACAGGAATTTAGAAAGTCTAAATGCAATCCATCAGAGTCAGCATGGTTTTATGAAGGGTAAATCGTGTTTGACTAATTTGCTAGAGTTCTTCGAAGATGTAACAAACAAAGTGGATAATGGGGATCCAGAAGACATTTGATAAGGTGCTGCACAAAAGGCTAATACACAAGGTAAGATCACATGGGGTGAGGGGCAATTATTAGCTTGGATAGGGGATTGGCTAACCAACAGAAAACAGAGAGTCGGGATAAATAGGTCTTTTTCTGGTTGGCAACATGTAACTAGTGGGGTGCCACAGGGTTTGGTCCTCAGGCCCCAGCTATTTACAATCCATATTAATGACTTGGATGCAGGGATAGAAGGTACTATAGCCAAATTTGCAAATGACACTAAAATAGGTGGGATAGTAAGTTGCAATAAAGAAATAAGAAATTTACAAATGGATATGGATAGGTTAGGTAAACTGCTCAGCATAGTGGGGAAAGTCTTTGCTCGAGTCGCTCTGAACAGGCTCCAGAAGCTGGCCGAGCGCGTCTACCCTGAGGCACAGTGTGGCTTTCGTGCAGAGAGATCGACTATTGACATGCTGTTCTCCCTTCGTCAGATACAGGAGAAATGCCGTGAACAGCAGATGCCCCTCTACATTGCTTTCATTGATCTCACCAAAGCCTTTGACCTCGTCAGCAGACGTGGTCTCTTCAGACTACTAGAAAAGATCGGATGTCCACCAAAGCTACTAAGTATCATCACCTCATTCCATGACAATATGAAAGGCACAATTCAACATGGTGGCTCCTCATCAGAGCCCTTTCCTATCCTGAGTGGTGTGAAACAGGGCTGTGTTCTCGCACCCACACTTTTTGGGATTTTCTTCTCCCTGCTGCTTTCACATGCGTTCAAATCCTCTGAAGAAGGAATTTTCCTCCACACAAGATCAGGGGGCAGGTTGTTCAACCTTGCCCGTCTAAGAGCGAAGTCCAAAGTACGGAAAGTCCTCATCAGAGAACTCCTCTTTGCTGACGATGCTGCTTTAACATCTCACACTGAAGAATGCCTGCAGAGTCTCATCGACAGGTTTGCGTCTGCCTGCAATGAATTTGGCCTAACCATCAGCCTCAAGAAAACGAACATCATGGGGCAGGATGTCAGAAATGCTCCATCCATCAATATTGGCGACCACGCTCTGGAAGTGGTTCAAGAGTTCACCTACCTAGGCTCAACTATCACCAGTAACCTGTCTCTAGATGCAGAAATCAACAAGCGCATGGGTAAGGCTTCCACTGCTATGTTCAGACTGGCCAAGAGAGTGTGGGAAAATGGCGCACTGACACGGAACACAAAAGTCCGAGTGTATCAGGCCTGTGTCCTCAGTACCTTGCTCTACGGCAGCGAGGCCTGGACAACGTATGCCAGCCAAGAGCGACGTCTCAATTCATTCCATCTTCGCTGCCTTCGGAGAATACTTGGCATCAGGTGGCAGGACTATATCTCCAACACAGAAGTCCTTGAAGCGGCCAACATCCCCAGCTTATACACACTACTGAGTCAGCGGCGCTTGAGATGGCTTGGCCATGTGAGCCGCATGGAAGATGGCAGGATCCCCAAAGACACATTGTACAGCGAGCTCGCCACTGGTATCAGACCCACCGGCCGTCCATGTCTCCGTTATAAAGACGTCTGCAAACGCGACATGAAATCGTGTGACATTGATCACAAGTCGTGGGAGTCAGTTGCCAGCATTCGCCAGAGCTGGCGGGCAGCCATAAAGACAGGGCTAAATTGTGGCGAGTCGAAGAGACTTAGTAGTTGGCAGGAAAAAAGACAGAGGCGCAAGGGGAGAGCCAACTGTGCAACAGCCCCAACAAACAAATTTCTCTGCAGCACCTGTGGAAGAGCCTGTTACTCCAGAATTGGCCTTTATAGCCACTCCAGGCGCTGCTTCACAAACCACTGACCACCTCCAGGCGCGTATCCATTGTCTCTCGAGATAAGGAGGCCCAAAAGAAGGTAAATGGGCCAAAATTTGGCAAATGGAGTTTAATGTGGATAAGTGTGAGGTTATCCATTTTGGTCAGAAGAATAAAAAGGCAAATTATTATCTAAATGGAGAGAAACTTCAGAGTGCTTCGGTGCAGAGGGACCTGGGTGTCCTCGTGCATGAATCGCAGAAAACCTGTATGCAGCTACAGCAGGTAATAAGGAAGGCAAATGGAATTTTGGCATTTATTGCTAAAGGAAAGTATAAAAGTAGGGAAGTTTTGCTGCAACTGTACAAGGCATTAATGAGATCGCACCTGGAGTATTGCGTACAGTTTTGCTCCCCTTACTTGAGGAGGGATGTAGTTGCATAGGAGGCAGTTCAGAGGAGATTCACCAGATTGATTCCAGAGATGAGGGGTTTGTCTTATGAAGAGAGATTGAGCAGTTTAGGCCTTTACTCTCTAGAGTTTAGAAGAATGAGATGAGATCTAATTGAGGGATACAAGATGATTAAGGGGATTGGCAAAGTAGACGTAGAGAGGATGTTTCCTCTGGTGGGGCAATCTAGAACGAGAGGTCATAGTTTTAGGATAAGGGGTAGCAGATTTAAAACAGAGATGAGGAGAAATTACTTCTTTCAAAGGGTCGTGAGTCTGTGGAATTCACTATCCCAGAGTGCGGTGGATGCCGGGACATTGAGTAAATTTAAGGAGGAGATAGACAGATTTTTAATTAGCAATGGGTTGAAGGGTTATGGAGAATGGACAGGAAAGTGGAGTTGAGGCCGAGATGAGATCAGCCATGATCGTATTGAATGGCGGAGCAGGCTCGAGGGGCTGAATTGCCTACTCCTGCTCCTAGTTCTTATGTTCTTCCTCTCCCCAACCCCAGTTGCTGAGGCCAATTGTAGTACTTCTACTACACCTCCTGTTGTTATCAGCTAACTCAGCATAAACTAGGCATCGAACCAGGGACCTTTTTGAACTAATAAGAGCAGAAAATGCAGGAAACGCTTAGCAGATCTGGCATCATCTGTGAAGAAGTAAACAGAGTTAATGTTTCAGGTTGATGACCTTTCATCATAAGATTTCAAGTATTTTCTGTTTTTATTTCAGATTTCCAGCATCCATACTATTTTACGCTTGACCTTTCTGAGCCATATGACTCAGCTAAATACTGGTTAAAACCATGGACCAATCAGGGGAGCTATCTGTGAATTTTATATCAGTTGGGTGTTAATTGTATACAGATAGTGGGTATTAATTGGGGACTCATCTCTGCTCATATATATGTATATAGGACCAGATTGAAAGAGGATTTATTTTTGGTTGGAGGTGCATGGTATGCAATGTTTGTCTCCGTAAATAAAAGCTTTAATGTGAATAATGACTAGGATCCAGTATTTTATCCTTCACCACCTGGCTGTCTGAGTTTTGACACTATGTAGTAATTTTGAGTCTCTTTCAAACATTTGTCACAAAAGGCAGAAAACATTGTATTTAAAATACCCTAATGTTGCATATAACAATGTCTCTCTCGAGACGCCCACAAGGCAGTGGGGTTGTTAGCTCCTATCCCTGAGCAGGGGCCCTAACAAGTAAACTGTGCGATTTCATGGAGGGAGAGGGAAGGGGGGAGGGGGTGCAAGGACGAGAGGGTGCGAGGGGGAGGGGTGCGATGGGGTGGGGGGAAGGGGGAGCAGGAGATGCCGGGGGGTGGGGGGGAAGGGGGTGAGAGGGGGGAAGGTGGTACGGGGGGGGGGGGGGTGGTGGGGGGAGGCATCGGTGGGGGTCATGATCCTGGCGAGCGGGCCAGCCCACAGCCTGCACGGCCTCCTCGATGTCGGTGTCTTCCAGGCTGCGCTCGTGGTCGCCATCCAGCTCACAGTGGAGCTTCTTTCCCGGCTCCCAGCTGTGATGGCGGAAGGGCGACTGAGGACGGATTGAGGCCCTGAGCCTCGACGACCGCCTCATGGGCACTCAGGCCACCTGCTGCAGAGATCAAGGCGAAGGAAGTAAACCCTAACAGAAAATCCGGAGCGGAACCCCGAAGGCGGTCATGTGTCACCTTTGGCATGTTTCTGGCAATTCCTGCAGCCATACCGGTGCCAAACATCAGTCTCTGCACTCCTTTGGACCCCACTAGGAAGGCCGAGAGGGGGGTTTTGACGCTTGGGCAACTCACAACCTCCATACATCCGGCCAGCCATGCGCCATGGAGAGGTCACTCCATAGTCGCCTCACAGCGAACAAAACAACACGGAAGGCAGCAGTTGTGGGTTATAAGTCCAGCTCAATTGGCTTAGAGATTGGGCGCCACGGGTTGCCTTTGTCGGTGGGAGCGGTCATCGCATCTCACTGGACAGCTACTGCCCGCCTCAAACCGGGCAGCCCCTGGTCAGTAAGGTTCTGTCCCGCCACAGTCCACTTGCTTCAATAGCTGCTTGGAGCTCAGAGTCATTACCCGAGAAGTGGACTGGAACACGACACCACAGCACGACAAAAAAAGAAAAGAAGGTACCAGCCCTTCGTTTTGCAAGCTGGAACATCAGAACTATGTATCCTGGCCTGTCAGAAGACCTTACACAAATCAACGACTCTCGGAAGACTGCCATCATTAACAACGAGCTCAGTAGACTCAATGTGGACATTGCAGCACTTCAGGAGACACGCCTCCGTGCGAGCGGATCTCTCAGAGAGCAAAACTACACCTTCTACTGGCAGGGTAGGAGTCCTGAAGAACCAAGACAGCATGGAGTGTGCTTCGCCATCAGAAACTCTTTGCTCAGCATGATAGATCCACCTTCAAATGGCTCGGAACTGTCCATTCGACTGCTCACTGCCTCTGGTCCAGTACACCTACTCAGCATCTATGCTCCAACACTCTGCTCCCCACCTGGAGTTAAAGACCAGTTCTACGAGGAACTCCATAATATCATTAGTAGCATTCCTAATACTGGACATTTGTTCCTGCTGGGGGACTTTAATGCCAGGGTTGGGGCCGACCATGACTCATGGCCCTCCTGCCTTGGGCGCTATAAAATTGGAAGGATGAACGAGAATGGACAGAGACTGCTGGAATTGTGTACCTATCACAACCTCTGCATCACCAACTCGTTCTTTCATACTAAATCCTTTCACCAGGTTTCATGGAGGCACCCAAGATCACGTCGTTGGCACCAGCTGGAGCTCATCGTCACAAGGCGAACCTCTATAAACAGTGTCCAAATCACACGTAGCTTCCAGAGTGTGGTCTGCGACACCGACCACTCCCTGGTGTGCAGCAAAGTTAGACTCAAACCAAAGAAGCTGCATCACTCCAAGCAGAAGGGCCGCCCACGCATCAACACTCACAGAATTTCTTATCCACAGCTGTTACATAAGTTTCTAAATTCACCTGAAAAAGCCCTTCAGAACACTCCTGCAGGGGATGCAGAGACCAAGTGGGCCCACATCAGAGACAACATCTATGGTTCAGCAATGATCATCTTTGGCAAACGTGAGAAGCAGAATGCAGACTGGTTTCAATCTCACTTTGAAGAGCTGGAACGTGTCATAGCCGCTAAGCACACTGCACTATTGAACTACAAGAAAGCCCCCAGCAAGTAAACATCCGTAGCACTTAAAGTAGCCAGAAGTGCTGCACAAAGAACAGCCAGGCGCTGTGCAAATGACTATTGGCAACACCTATGCAGTCGTATTCAGCTGGTCTCCGACACCGGAAACATCAGAGGAATGTATGATGGCATTAAGAGAGCTTTTGGGCCAACCATCAAGAAGATCACCCACCTCAAGTCCAAATCAGGTGACGCGATCACTGACCAACACAAGCAAATGGACCGCTGGGTGGAGCACTACCTAGAACTGTACTCCAGGGAAAATGTTGTCACTGATACTGCCCTCAATGCAGCCCAGTCTCTGCCAGTCATAGATGATTTGGACGAACAGCAAACAAAATCGGAACTCAGTGTTGCCATTGATTCTCTAGCCAGTAGAAAAGCCCCTGAAAAGGACGGCATTACCCCTGAAATAATCACGAGTGCCAAGCCTATCTTTCAGCACTCCATAAACTGCTTTGCCTGTGCTGGGATGAGGGAGCAGTACCACAGGACATGCACGATGCCAATATCATCACCCTCTATAAGAATAAGGGTGACCGAGGTGACTGCAACAACTACCGTGGAATCTCCCTGCTCAGCATAGTGGGGAAAGTCTTTGCTTGAGTCGTTTTAAACAGGCTCCAGAAGCTGGCTGAGCATGTCTACCCTGAGGCACAGTGTGGCTTTCGAGCAGAGAGATCCACCATTGACATGCTGTTCTCCCTTCGCCAGCTACAAGTGAAATGCCATGAACAACAGATGCCCCTCTACGTTGCTTTCATTGATCTCACCAAAGCCTTTGACCTCGTCAGCAGACGTGGTCTCTTCAGACTACTAGCAAAGATCGGATGTCCACCAAAGCTACTAAGTATCATCACCTCATTCCATGACAATATGAAAGGCACAATTCAGCACAGTGGTGCCTCAAAGAACAAAGAAAGAAGAACAGTACAGCACAGGAACAGGCCATTCGGCCCTCCAAGCCTGCGCCGATCTTGATGCCTGCCTAAATTAAAACCTTCTGCACTTCCGGGGTCCGTATCCCTCTATTCCCATCCTATTCATGTATTTGTCAAGATGCCTCTTAAACGTCTCTATGGTACCTGCTTCCACCACCTCCCCCGGCAACAAGTTCCAGGCACTCACCACCCTTTGTGTAAAGAACTTGCCTCGCACATCCCCTCTAAACTTTGCCCCTCTCACCTTAAACCTATGTCCCCTAGTAAATGGCTCTTCCACCCTGGGAAAAAGCTTCTGACTATCCACTCTGTCCATGCCGCTCATAACTTTGTAAACCTCTATGATGTTGCCCCTCCACCTCCGTCGTTCCAGTGAAAACAATCCGAGTTTATCCAACCTCTCCTCATAGCTAATGCCCTCCAGACCAGGCAACATCCTGGTAAACCTCTTCTGTACCCTCTCCAAAGCCTCCACGTCCTTCTGGTAGTGTGGTGACCAGAATTGCCTCATCAGACCCTTTTCCTATCCTGAGTGGCATGAAACAGGGCCGTGTTCTCACACCTACAGTGTTTGGGATCTTCTTCTCACTGCTGCTCTCACATGCGTTCAAGTCTTCAGAAGAAGTAATTTTCCTCCACACAAGATCAGATGGCAGGTTGTTCAACCTTGCCCGTCTTAGGGTGAAGACCAAAGTACGGAAAGTCCTCATCAGGGAACTCCTCTTTGCTGACGATGCTGCATAAACATCCCACACAGAGTGTCTGCAGAGACTCATCGACAGGATTGTGGCTGTCTGCAATGAATTTGGCCTAACTATCAGCCTCAAGAAAACGAACATCATGGGACAGGACATCAGAAATGCTCCATCCATCAATATCGGTGACCACGCTCTGGAAGTGGTTCAAGAGTTCACCTACCTAGGCTCAACTATCACCAGTAACCTGTCTCG
The DNA here is from genome assembly GCF_036365525.1 of Heterodontus francisci. NCBI lineage: Eukaryota > Metazoa > Chordata > Chondrichthyes > Heterodontiformes > Heterodontidae > Heterodontus > Heterodontus francisci. The sequence goes on along the minus strand of NC_090393.1, from coordinate 26,974,906 downwards.
CGATGCAGAAATCAACAAGCGCATGGGAAAGGCGTCCACTGCTATGTCCAGACTGGCCAAGAGTGTGTGGGAAAATGGCACACTGACATGGTACACAAAAGTCCGAGTGTATCAAGCCTATGTCCTCAGTACCGTGCTCTACAGCAGCGTGGTCTGGACAACGTATGTCAGCCAAGAGCGACGTCTCAACTCATTCCATCTTCGCTGCCTCCGGAGAATCCTTGGCATTAGGTGGCAGGACTGTATCTCCAACGCAGAAGTCCTTGAGGAGGCTAACATCCCCAGCATATACACCCTACTGAACCAGCAGTGCTTGAGATGGCTTGGCCATGTCAGCCACATGAAAAATGGCAGTATCCCCTAGGACGCATTGTACAGCGAGCTCGTCACTGGTATCAGGCCCACCGGCCGTCCATGTCTCCGCTTTAAAGACGTCTGCAAATGCGACATGAAGTCCTGTGACATAGACCACAAGTCATGAGAGTCAGTTGCCAGTGATCGCCAGAGCTGGCAGACAGCCATAAAGGCAGGGCTAAAGAGTGGCGAGTCGAAGAGACTTAGCAGTTGGCAGGAAAAAAGACAGAAGCGCAAGGAGAGAGCCAACTGTGCAACAGCCCTGACAACCAATTTTATCTGCAGCACCTGTGGAAGAGTCTGTCACTCTAGAATTAGCCTTTATAATCACTCCAGCCACTGCTTCACAAATAAATGACCACCTCTAGGCGCTTACCCATTGTCTCTTGAGACAAGGAGGCCAAAGAAGATAACAATGTGGTATGACCAGGTGAGAAAGGGGGCTAGGGGTTCCCGTTCAGTCTTTGCCTGGTTTGGCCATAACAGGCTTTACCTTTTAAAACACCGTGTTTTAAGCTTCCCCTCATTGAATCCTGGTTCACTGTTCTCTAATTGTAATGGCAAAGTAATCAACCAGACAGGTTTTCTTAGATTTAAACAAGAAAGATGTAAGTTTATTTACCTTAAAACTCAAATTCACTTAAAACTATTAGAAATACGCGATGCAACCACGCTAGCATGCATACGCGATAAACACACATGCAAATAGAAACAGAGGAGGAGAAAGAAGGAGAGAGGGTTAAAGTAATAGTTGGAGTTCAGTTACTAGCTTTTGGGTTTGATGTAAAGTCTTGGATTGCAGTTGGCTTGCAATTCTCGTTGGGGCCCAGTGCACACTTTCAAACTTGTTTCATTGCAGGAGTCTTCTCTCTTGAGGCTTGAGTGGCTTCAGTGGATCCCCCTAGAACTTTGAGAGAGAGAGAGAGAGAGAGAGGGAGAGACATTCCTTCTTTGTTGTCTTCAAATTGCAGTCTGTCTTCAAACTGTTCTGTGAGCACATTTCAAAACTCCAAGTTGGCCAGCAGGTTAATCATGTGACCAACTCCTTATTTGGAACAACCGCTCCTGTGGTTACTGGATTTCAAAGCTCTCAGTGTTGTCTCTTACACAGACAAGATGTGGATCACTGTTGCCCAGACCAATCTCTGTTAATTGAATCAGTGAGCAGTTCCCATTGTCTTTTTTTTTGACTGTCTTTTAGAATGCAAAACAAGCAGTCACGTTTCAGTGGTCTTTTGAAGAAAGCTATTTTTCCAGTCCAGTAACAGTTTAAAATTAATGTAAATTAAAACTAATATGTCTCATTTTGGCAGGTGTGGTTTTCATGACAAAGCTTGCAAATATTTCCAAAACAGAATTAATAATCACAGTGTGAAAACAGTATTGCTCAAGATTACACGCAATACAAACAACAAACGTGGCATTATATGGTATGAGTTTGATGGATTGTGTTCACCAATTTGAGATGCAGGCTACAAATAGAAGCAAATTCAGATTAATACTGCAGAGTTTTTGTAATAATGACAGGATCTGAAATGGCCCAGAAAATCGATGAGCATCCACTGAATCAGATTGCACACAGGGCCTTTTATGACCTAGTTACTCACCATATTTTTTCATTCATTTATGGGATGTGGGCATTGCTGGCAAGGCCAACATTTATTGCCATCCCTAATTGCCCTTGAGAAGTTAGTGGTCAGCAGCCTTATTGAACCATTGCAGTTTGCATGATTAAAGTACTTCCGAATTAGGTAGGGAGTGCCAGGATTTTGACCCGGCAACGATGAAGGAACAGCGAAATATTTTCAAGTCAGGTGTGTGACTTGGGGCGGGGCGGGGTGGTGGTGGTGGTGGGGCGCAATTTGGAGATGGTAGTGTTCTCGTGCATCTGCTGCTCTTGTCATTTTGGGTGGTACAGGTTACAGGTTTGAGAGGTGCTGTGGAAAATGCCTTGGTCATTTGTAGATGCTACACACTGCAGCCACAGTGCACCAGTGGTGGAAGAAGTGAATTTTTAAGGTGGTGGATGGCATGTCAATCAAGGGGGTTGCTTTGTCCTGAATAATGTTGAGCTGTTTGAGTGTTGTTGGAGCTGTACTCATTCAGGCAAGTGGAGAATATTCCATCACACTTCTGATTTGTGCCTTGCAGCTGGTGAACAGCCTTTGGGGAGTCAGGAGGTGAGTTACTCACTGTAGAATTTCCAGCCTCTGACCTGCTCTTGTAGTCACAGTAATTATGTGGCTGGTCCAGTTAAGTTTCTGGTCAATGGTGAGCCCAGGATGTTGATGGTGAGGGATTCAGCAATAGTAATGCTGTTGCATGTCAAGGGGAGTTGGTTAGATTCTCTCTTGTTGGAGATGGGCATTACCTGACACTTATCCAAGGAGTTGTGAATGGAACTGAACACTGTGCAATCATCAGTGAAGATCCGCATTTTGACCTTATGATGGAGGGAAGGCCATTGATGAAATGCTGGAAATGGTTGGGCTAGGACACTGCTCTGAGGAACTCCTGCAGAGACATCCTAGGGCTGAGATGCTTGGCCTCCAACAACCACAACCATCTTCCTCTTTTTTTCCACAACTGAGGATTCTCACCCACTCACCTCCACCATAGTTGAACCATGTCCATTCCATTTACCCACTACTTCTCTCACCCTTTCCACTCCCTCCCAGAACCATGGTAGTTTTCCCCTTGTCTTCACCTTACATCTCAACAACCTGCAAACTCAATGGATCATTCTCCACCTCTTCCACCACCTCCAGTGTGATGCCAGAACTCAGCTTTTAGTATTTCGAAGGGACTGTTCCCTCTGTGACACCCTGATCCACTCCTCAATCATCCCCATCACCCCTTTCCCTATCCCACGTCACGTTTCCTTGCAAGCGCGACTGGTGTAGCACTTGCCCTTTCAAGTCTTCCCTTCCCACCATCCAGGGATCCAGGTGAAACAACAACTTACTTGTACCTCTTTCAATTTAGTGTACTGCATTCACTGCTCATGGAGCAGTCTTCTCTTTATTGGGGACACCAAACACAGAATGGGTGACCACTTTGCGGAACACCTCCATTCAGTTCGCAAGCATGCCCTCGAGCTACCAGTTGCCTGTTATTTTAATTCTCCATCCCGATCCCACATTGACCTGTTTGTCCTCAACCTCCTACAGTGTTCCAATGAAACTCGACATAAGCTTGAGGAACTGTACTTCATCTTTTGATTAGGAACTTTACAGCCTTCTGGATTCAACACTGAGTTCAACAAATTAAGATGATATCCTTGGCTCCCACGTTTTCAGATAGCAGCTGTTGGTAATGATTCTGCTATTCCCATTTACACCTCTCCTAGACCCATGTGTTGTTTCTTGTTCCATTACCATCGAATTTTGCCTTGCACCATTACTCCTTTTGCCATTTAATCTCTCCTGTTTCCCACACTATCACAGATCTTTAGCTGTTGTTCTTACCCTCCTCTTCCCTTTTTTTGCCTCTGTACTGTTTAAAACCTGTTACATCTCTAATTTTTTCCAGTTCTGATGAAAGGTCATCGACCTGAAATGTTCACTTTGTTTCTCTCTCCACGGATGCTGCCAGACCTGCTGAGTATTTCCAGCATTTTCTGTTTTCATTCCATCTTCCTTTGTGTGAGGTATGACTATAGCCAGGAGAGACCTTTCCCAATTTCCATTGATTCCAATTTTACTGGTCTCCTTGATGCCACACTTGGGCAAATGCTGCCTTGATGTCAAGGGCAATCACTCTCACCTCACTGCTTGAGTTCAGCTCTTTTGTCCATGGTTGAACCAAGGCTGTAATGAGGTCAGAAGCCGAGTGATCCGGGCAGAATCCAAACTGAGTGGCAGTGAGTAAATGCCACTTGATAGCAGACTGATGGGGTGGCAATTGGCTGGACTGGATTTGTGCTGCTTTTTGTGAAGAGGACATACCTGGGTAATTTTCCACATTGTCGGGTATATGTCAGTGTTGTAGCTGTACTGGAACAGCTTGGCTAGGGGTGCGGCTTGTCCTGGAGCACAAGTCTTCAGTACTACACCGAGATGTAATTGGGGCCCCTATACTTTGCTGTATCCAATGTGCTCAGCCACTTCTTGATATCACATGGAGTGAATCAAATTGGCTGAAGACTGGCTTCTGTGATGATGGGAACCACTAGAGGAGGCCAAGAGGGATCATCCATGCAACACTTCTGGCTGAAGATGGTTAGAAACGCTTCAGCCTCGTCTTTTGTGGTAACGTTCTGGACTTCACCATTATTGCGTTCGGGGATGTTTATGAAGCTTCCTCCTCCCATTAGTTGTTCAAATGTCCACCACCATTTACGACTGGATGAGTAGGACTGCAGAAATTTGATTTGATCCGTTGGAGTGGAACCCCTTAGAACATGTCTGTAACATGTAGCTACTGCTGTTTAGCTGGCATATAGTCCTATGTTGAAGCTTCAACAGGTTGGCACTGCATCCTTAGGTATGCTGGTGCTGCTCCTGGCATGTTCTTCTACACTCATTAAATCAGTGTTTGTGCCCTGGCATGATGGTAATGGTAGAATGAAGGATATCCCAGGCTGTGAAGTTACAGATTGTGGTTGAATACAATTATGCTGCTGCTGATAGTCCATAGCCCCTCTTGGATGTCCAGTTTTGAGCTGCTGGATCTTTCCCGAATCTATCCCATTTAGCACAGTGATAGTGCTAAACAATCTGAAAGAGGGTGCCTTCAGTGTGAAGACATGACTTTGTCTTCAAAAGAACTGTGTGGTAGTCATCCCTCGGGCTGGCCTTATGGATGGGTGAAATGGGCAACAGTCCAGGGTGATGGTGGTGGTGGTGGGGTTTGTGGGAGGTGGTGCGAAAGATGACATGGCAGGAAACCTTCAAATGATGGTTAAGAAGAATGTTGATTCAGTAATTACTCTTTTTTACACAGATCATTAGCAGCAGTGTGAGTAGTGAATTGCTCTGCATTCAGGTTGGACAGAACATCCCTCGCTCACCACCCCCAAACCCTTCAATAGGGAGTGCCAAGAGTAGGCTATCAGTTTATTTGATGGACAGCCATGGGCGGAACAATCAGCATTGCCATGGGAATCGAACGAGTAAGCGAATGAGTGGCAGCCAGGGGCAGACTTGATGTAAGCCAGAAGGTGGGAGTGGAGTGCGGCCACCACATGTGCAGTGCAGAGGGCTGGCTGTCTTATGTAGGGGAACATGCAAGGAGGAGCGCTAAGAGCAGCATGAAGGTCACCAGATAGACCCGCAGTTGCTGAGGCTGGTGGTGGGCATCAGGCGAGTTCAGACAGATTCCTCAATCAATCGATCCATAAAATATACAAAAGAACCTCTGTGCTTAATGCATAGACTTTTGCTGAGCCTTGTTCAATAGAGGGGAGTACTTTTTAAAACATTTAATTATGTAGTAGTTGGTAAAGAATCATTCTGTTAGTCACAGGTGAAATTTTCTTAGAGATTGCAAACCTGTTGGCAGATTGACTTTGTTTCTAATGAAGGCAAGAGGGTTTAGATATTTAAAAGCATGGTTTCTTTTTGCTAATATTACATCAGTAAACTCAAAGAAATGGTACCAAAGTACAAGTTCACCCAGACTGACCCTGGTTGCTCCTACCAATATTGTCATGGACAGATGCATCAGCAACAGGTAGGTTGGTGAGGACTAGGTCAAGTAGGTTTCCCCCTCATGTTGCTTCTCTCACCACCTGTTGCAGGCCCAGTCTGGCAGCTATGTCCTTTAGGACTCAACAAGTGGTGGCTCTACTGAGCCACTTTTGGTGATTCACATTGAAGTTCCCCATCCAGAATATGTTCTGTGCCCTGGCTGCACTCAATGCTTCTTCCAAGTGATGTTCAATATGGAGCAGTACAGATTCAGCAGCTGAGGGAAGGCAGTAAGTGATAATCAACAGGAGATTTCCTTCCCTATGTTTGACCTGATGCCATGAGACTGCAACATTGGCTGAAATGTATGATTCTGAGAGTATGACTATGTCAGGCTGTTGCTTCACTAGTCTGTGGGACAGCTCTCCTAATTTTGGCACAGGTACCCAGATGTTAGTGAGGAGGACTTTGCAGGGTTGACAGGGTTGGTGGATCTGTATCATGTCAGAATCCAGTGCCTAGGTTGATGTCAGGTGCTCTGTCTACTTTTATTCATATAATTTTTCACAGCGGTTTGGTACAACTGTATGGCTTGCTAGGCCATTTCAAAGGGCAGTTAAGAATCAACCACATTGTTGTGCGTCTGGAGTCATAAATAGGCCAGACCGGGTGAGGATGGCAGATTGCCTTTCCACACACGAGTTGGCATAGAGTCAAGCAGATTACAGAATTAAATGGGAAGAAGGGGTTTTGATTCATGGGACACTGGCAGCAGTACGTGTTCAAGAGGGAGCTGTTCCATTGTCTTCTCTTTTGGGCCTCCTTATCTCGAGAGACAATGGATACGCGCCTGGAGGTGGTCAGTGGTTTGTGAAGCAGCGCCTGGAGTGGCTATAAAGGCCAATTCTGGAGTAACAGGCTCTTCCACAGGTGCTGCAGAGAAATTTGTTTGTTGGGGCTGTTGCACAGTTGGCTCTCCCCTTGCGCCTCTGTCTTTTTTCCTGCCAACTACTAAGTCTCTTCGACTCGCCACAATTTAGCCCTGTCTTTATGGCTGCCCGCCAGCTCTGGCGAATGCTGGCAACTGACTCCCACGACTTGTGATCAATGTCACACGATTTCATGTCGCGTTTGCAGACGTCTTTATAACGGAGACATGGACGGCCGGTGGGTCTGATACCAGTGGCGAGCTCGCTGTACAATGTGTCTTTGGGGATCCTGCCATCTTCCATGCGGCTCACATGGCCAAGCCATCTCAAGCGCCGCTGACTCAGTAGTGTGTATAAGCTGGGGATGTTGGCCGCTTCAAGGACTTCTGTGTTGGAGATATAGTCCTGCCACCTGATGCCAAGTATTCTCCGAAGGCAGCGAAGATGGAATGAATTGAGACGTCGCTCTTGGCTGGCATACGTTGTCCAGGCCTCGCTGCCGTAGAGCAAGGTACTGAGGACACAGGCCTGATACACTCGGACTTTTGTGTTCCGTGTCAGTGCGCCATTTTCCCACACTCTCTTGGCCAGTCTGAACATAGCAGTGGAAGCCTTACCCATGCGCTTGTTGATTTCTGCATCTAGAGACAGGTTACTGGTGATAGTTGAGCCTAGGTAGGTGAACTCTTGAACCACTTCCAGAGCGTGGTCGCCAATATTGATGGATGGAGCATTTCTGACATCCTGCCCCATGATGTTTGTTTTCTTGAGGCTGATGGTTAGGCCAAATTCATTGCAGGCAGACGCAAACCTGTCGATGAGACTCTGCAGGCATTCTTCAGTGTGAGATGTTAAAGCAGCATCGTCAGCAAAGAGGAGTTCTCTGATGAGGACTTTCCGTACTTTGGACTTCGCTCTTAGACGGGCAAGGTTGAACAACCTGCCCCCTGATCTTGTGTGGAGGAAAATTCCTTCTTCAGAGGATTTGAACGCATGTGAAAGCAGCAGGGAGAAGAAAATCCCAAAAAGTGTGGGTGCGAGAACACAGCCCTGTTTCACACCACTCAGGATAGGAAAGGGCTCTGATGAGGAGCCACCATGTTGAATTGTGCCTTTCATATTGTCATGGAATGAGGTGATGATACTTAGTAGCTTTGGTGGACATCCGATCTTTTCTAGTAGTCTGAAGAGACCACGTCTGCTGACGAGGTCAAAGGCTTTGGTGAGATCAATGAAAGCAATGTAGAGGGGCATCTGCTGTTCACGGCATTTCTCCTGTATCTGACGAAGGGAGAACAGCATGTCAATAGTCGATCTCTCTGCACGAAAGCCACACTGTGCCTCAGGGTAGACGCGCTCGGCCAGCTTCTGGAGCCTGTTCAGAGCGACTCGAGCAAAGACTTTCCCCACTATGCTGAGCAGGGAGATTCCACGGTAGTTGTTGCAGTCACCGCGGTCACCTTTGTTTTTATAGAGGGTGATGATGTGAGTACGTGTTCAAGAGGGAGCTGTTCCATTGTGATGGGCTGAATTTAAGCTGGGCTGGGACCAGTGTCCTGGCGAATCATATAACTAGGGCTGTGGATAGGGCTTTAAGCTAAAAGTGGAGGGGAGGGGGTGTTGATGGGTCAGGTGAAGGGAAATTTAGAAATCTAAAGAGAAAGGTCAGGCGATGGAGCGGTGTAGCGATTTGAGTAAACTCAAGCTGAGTGGGACAGGAAGGGACAGAGAGTTTAATAATAATAGTGCATCAGCAAATAAGGTCCATGCAATAGTGGTAAAAAATAAAATTAAAGGATCTTTATCAGAATGCGCAAAGCATTTGTAACCAGATGGATGAACGAGTGGCACAAATTAAGATAAATGGGTCTGATCTAATTGCCATTACAGAGACATGGTTGCAAGTTGGGAAATAAATATTCCAGGGTACTTAGCATTTATAAAAGACAGACAGAATGGAAAAGGAGGGGGAGTATCTCTGATAATAAAGGATGACATAAGGACAGTACTCAGAAAGGATCTTGCCTCAGAACATCAGGAAGTAGAATCAGCATAGATGGAGATTAGGAATAACAAGGATCAGAAAATGCTAGTGGGAGTAATTTATAGGCCTGTCATTTTAATTCTCCACCTTGATCTCACCTCTGTGGCCTTGGCCTAATGCAGTTTTCCAATGTAGCTCAACGCAAGCTTGAGGAACAGCATCTCAACTTTTGGCACTTAACAGCCTTCCAAACTCAACATTGAGTTCAACAATTTCAGACTGTAACTTCTGCCCCCATTTGTTTCCTTTATCTTTGCAGGTTTTGGTTTTACTGTCTTGTTTTGCCTCTTTCTTTGCTTTCAGGCAGCAGCTGTTCATCCTTCTGCCATTCACACCTCCTCTAGTTGTTTTTGTTTCCTTTGACCTTGCACCACCAACCCTTTTGTCATTTAATCTCTCCTGTCTTCCACCTTATCAAAGACCTTCCCTTTGGTTCTTTTCCAACTCTCCCTCTCCCTCCACCGCTCTGCATTACTAGTCTGCTAACAAAACCATGAGGTTGGCAAAGTTTACTTGGTAAAGGGGGGGCACTAAATTTTCATACTTGTTGACATTCTTCAATAGTCAAAAACAGCAAAGAAACAAATTAAGGAGATCCAAAACAAGGGGTACAATTTCTTGCAGCAGTATATTTTTGAACTTTTCTACATTTGTATGCCGATTTTCTTGGTCAATTTATGCCAAAATTAAATGTGCACCTAATTAGATTATGTCGCAAAGTAAACAAAAATTATTACATTGTGATGTAAAACTGTCCTCTGCTTCCATGATTTACCAGATGGTTCCAGCGTTATTCTGTAAAATCTTTCTACATCAAATTAACCACTCATCTAATTCTACCAAAACTCTTGCTAACCGGGTTGTTGTGAGAACACAATGTTTTGCATGCTCTTCTTAATCTATTTGTAAGAATGATATTTTCTTGACTTTGACACAAAGTATCACAGTAGTGTCTACCAAATAGGACACCCAGCTTACTCTCATCATTTTAAGAAACAATTTTAATTTCAACATCACTGAAAGTTCACAAAATTTCTTTTAATCTAAAGTTATGTATTTAGGGGCCTTATAAAGCAATATAATGCCACTACATTCTATCCCCTCTGTATTCTATGATTTGTGTCTTGCATGGGTCAAATGAGGCCTGGACAACGTATGTCAGCCAAGAGCGACGTCTCAATTCATTCCATCTTCGCTGCTTCTGGAAAATCCTTGGCATCAGGTGGCAGGACCGTATCTCCAACACAGAAGTCCTCGAGGCGGCCAACATCCCCAGCTTATACACACTACTGAGTCAGCAGCGCTTGAGATGGCTTGGCCATGTGAGCCGCATGGAAGATGGCAGGATCCCCAAGGACACATTGTACAGCGAGCTCATCACTGGTATCATGGCCATCCATGTCTCTGCTTTAAAGACGTCTGCAAACGCGACATGAAGTCCTGTGACATTGATCACAAGTCGTGGGAGTCAGTTGCCAGTGATCGCCAGAGCTGGCGGGCAGCCGTAAAGGCGGGGCTAAAGTGTGGCGAATCGAAGAGACTTAGCAGTTGGCAGGAAAAAAGACAGAAGCGCAAGGGGAGAGCCAACTGTGTAACAGCCCCGACAACCAATTTTATCTGCAGCGCCTGTGGAAGAGTCTGTCACTCTAGTATTGGCCTTTATAGCCACTCCAGGCACTGCTCCACAAACCACTGACCACCTCCAGGCGCTTACCCATTGTCTCTTGAGACAAGGAGGCCAAAGAAGAAGAAGGGTCAAATGGATTAAATTTGAAGACACTAATTAAAAGACCTTTTTACCTGTTTGTTGCACAATGTACTGGTTGCACTCCAGGAGTAGTTAAAGGTGGCTTCCAGTCTTTCATTGTGAAAAGATACTCACTGATTTATTCATCCACATTTTACAGCTTGATGAATTAAATTATACCAAACACATGGTCTGAAAAGGATTGATTGTCCTCAGCTGGTACATTGATAATGCTAGTCTACTAATCAGTCAATTCTTAATTATGGCATAAACCATTGGGCAATAGAACATATTCACATCTGTTTAACTGTCAGGTTACATCACAAAGTCTCAAAAAAGATGTTAAGTGTTATGGAGTTGATGTAAACATTTTACTGTATCAAGTTTTTGTTTTGCTTGATTTCAAAGAATAACATTTAGTGATAGACTGCTTGGATGTACATCAGTGCTGTTATTAATGCTGACACTAGCAGAAAGAAATTGGCTATAGCTCGTGTTATGACCAGGTGAGAAAGAGGTCTAGGGTTCCCTCTCAGCCTTCACCTGGTCTTACTGTAACGGTTTAATTTTAAACACAGTGTTTTCAGCTCCCCCTTGGTGAATCCTTGTTTACCGCTTTCCAATTATAAGGAAAAGAAACCAGCACATAGAGGGTTTCTTAGGTTTAAAGAAAAGTTGAAATTTATTTAAACTTAAAACTCTAATTTGGTTAACGCCTATGGATACATGACACGCTCATGCTAGCATGCACACACGATACACACATGCAGATAGAGACAGAAAGAGAACAGAAGAAATAAAGTGGAAAAGGTTTGAGGCAATATCTGAAGTTATTGTTACCGTTCTTTGAGCTCACTGTAGAGTTCTTGATTGTTAGTAGATCTCGCTTTTCGTTGGGGCCCAGTATTCTTCTTAAACCTTGGTCGCTGTAGGAGTCTTTTCTCTCTTGGGGTTCATGTGTCTTCATGAAGTTTGTGAGAAAGAGATGGGAGCGGACAGGAGAGAGATCTTCTCAGTCCAGGAGCAAACAGACTTTCTGCCCACACTGTTTGTACAAATTCAAAAAACTCAGATTGTCCAGCAGGTTAGTCATGTGACTAGCTGGTTTGACCATGTCCATTTGTGTATTTGGCCATCTTAGCAGTCAACCTGGAATATGAGCTCCCCCACTTTCAACGCCTGGTGATCAAGGTCCATTGTGGGTTGAATGTGTCAGGGAATGGCTGCTTTGTCCTTCCAAACACTGTCTGTTAATATGCAAATGTCTTTTCCAGCCATGGCTGATCTACTTAACAAGCCCTTTCTTCACTCCAGTAACAGTTTAAAATTAATGTTCATGACAAAATTAATGTGCCTCATTCTTGGCAGGTGGAGGCCTAGCATGACTCCCTGCTCATTGTAGCTCCATCCCTGAAAATTGCATATAGACTGATCTAACATGACAGACTAACAGAAACATTCACTGAGATAAAAGCAAAATACTGCAGATGCTGGAAATCTGAAACAAAAACAAGAAATGCTGGAAATACTCAACAGGTCTGGCAGCAGCTGTGGAGAGAGAAGCAGAGTTAATGTTTCAAGTCAGTGATCCTTCATTAGAACTGGTAGAAATGATAGAAATGTAGTAGGTTTTAAGTAAATAAAGTGGGCAGGGTGGTGGGGAAGAGATAACAAAAGGCAAGGTGTTGATAGGACAGAGTCACTGAGAATAACTGTGCTCTATGACCTTCTGGTCAGTTATTCTCTGTGACCCTGTGTACTATCAACACCTTGCCTTTTGTTATCTCTTGCCCCACCCCCACTCTATTTACTTAAAACCTATTACATTTCTAACATTTGCCAGTTCTGATGAAGGGTCACTGACCTGAAACGTTAACTCTGCTTCTCTCTCCACAGATGCTGCCAGACCTGCTGAGTATTTCCAACATTTCTTGTTTTTATTATTAAACATTCATTGAGCCTTGTTTTGGTGGATTATAAAGTTTACACCAAACCTGTTATTACCCTTTTTATGTATGCGTGCCTGACACAGTATGGCTAATAGCACTGCATTAATTAGAATGCATGTCAGAGAGGAAACTTTAATATTGATATGATTGATAAATAAAAGCTCTGTTTAATGTTATACCACGTTTGTAGTTATTGCTGTCCATGAAAAACTTTTAACTTAGCTTGAAGGCGCTGTATGTCATATTTTGTCATGACTGATTAAAAACAATTCAACCACAAATGTTGATCATGTCCACATTTGTACAAACCTATCTTTAAAAAAAGCCACCAGAGGATCCCAGCAAAAAGAATCATTTCAGTGGGTAAATATAGCACAGGGTGTAGCATTAAGTTATATGGACCAAGGTTTGAGTGCCAGGTTTGTGTTAAATTAGCCGTCCTTACCTGGGGTAGTGAGAATACACTTGAACTCGGTGTTCCTAGACAAAGGAAGAAAAAAAATCAGTTGAATACCCTTTCTTGACTATGCATACAGGACTTTATTGCATCTCCCACTGCTGCTATGGGACTGGACTATTTTGCAGGTCCATGGGCTAAAAACACAAAAGCAACATAGAGTCATAGAGTTATACAGCACAGAAACAGGCCTTCGGCCCATCGTGTCCATGCTGACTATCAAGCACCTATCTATTCTAATCCCATTTTCCAGCACTTGGCCAGTAGCCTTGTATGCTATGGCATTTCAAGTGCTCATTTAGATACTTCTGAAATGTTGTGAGGGTTCCTGCCTCTACCACCCCTTCAGGCAGTTCCAGATTCCAACCACCCTCTGGGTGAATTTTTTTCCCTCAAATCCCCTCTAAACCTCCTGCCCTTTACCGTAAATCTATGCCTCCTGGTTATTGAGCCCTCCGCTAAGGGAAAAAGTTTCTTCCTATTTATGCCCTTCATAATTTTTCAGAAACTGAATTGGAGTAGCCATATAAATACCGTGGCTACAAGAGCAGGTCAGAGGTTAGGAATTCTGTGGCGAGTAGCTCACCTCCTGACTCCCCAAAGCCTGTCCACCATCTACAAGGCACAAGTCAGGAGTGTGATGGAATACTCTCCACTTGCCTGCATGGATGCAGCTCCAACAACACTCAAGAAACACGACACCATCCAGGACAAAGCAGCCTGCTTGATTGGCACCCCATCTACAAATATTCACTTCCTCCACCACCGACACACAGTGGCAGCAGTGTGTACCATCTACAAGATGCACTACAGCAACGCACCAAGGCTCCTTAGACAGCACCTTCCAAACCCGCGACCTCTACCAACTAGAAGGACAAGGGCAGCAAATGCATGGGAACACCATCACCTGAAAGTTCCCCTCCAAGTTACACACCATCCTGACTTGGAACCATATCGCCGTTCCTTCACTGTCGCTGAGTCAAAATCCTGGAACTCCCTTCCTAACAGCACTGTGGGTGTACCTACCCCACATGGACTGCAGCGGTTCAAGAAGGCAGCTCACCACCACCTTCTCAAGGGCAATTACGGATGGGCAATAAATGCTGGCCTGGCCAGCCATGCCCACATCCCATGAAGGAATAAAAAAAAAATCAGGTCCCCCCTGAGCCTTCACTGCTCTAAGTAAAACAACCCTAGCCTTTTCAGTCTCTCTTCATAGCTGAAATGCTCCAGCCCAGGCAACATCCTGGTGAATCGCCTCTGCACTTCCTCCAATACAATCACATCCTTCATATAGTGTGGCGACCAGAACTGTACACAGTACTCCAGCTGTGGCCTAACTAGCATTTTGTACAGCTCCATCATAACCTCCCTGCTCTTATATTCTAAGCCTCGGTTAATAAAGGCAAGTATCTCATATGCCTCCACATATTATTGCTTATTTGCAGCAGGACCCTATTTCTTGTTCTGATGAAGGGTCACTGGCCTGAAACGTTAACTCTGCTTTTCTCTCCACAGATGCTGCCAGACCTAAGTATTTCCAGCATTTATTGTTTTTATCCCTATTTCTTGCAGTGGGTTAGCTGATTTTAGAAATTTATTATTCCAATATTAACAGTTGAAAAGTTAGCAAAAGAAAATTAAGATGCCATGATGATGCAAACAGGGTTGAAACTGAGGATGGATTAAAAATAGTTAACATATCAAAGTACTTCCAAAAGTGTTCAGCGGCGATACTAAACTTACAACTTTGGCATCACTTGCAAAGGAGGCCTTTACCAGGTCAAGTACAACTGAATGATTGATGAAAGCAGACTGTATTAAAAAAAAAGTGACAGAAGTAAAAAAAAAAGTTTGTACAAATCTGGACATGATCAACGTTTGTGGTTGAATTGTTTTGAAACAGTCATGACAGAATATGACTTCAAGCTAAGTTACAAGTTTTTCATGGGCAGGAACAACTACAAACTTGGTATAACATTATACAGAATTTTTAAAGTAACTACATTACTCTTATATCAGTTAATGAGCAAAATATTGGAACTAATTAGGAACAAACTTGAGGGTTACCTACATAAAAATGATTCCAGGGATGAGGGGTTTGCCTTATGAAGAGAGATTGAGCAGTTTAGGCCTTTACTCTCTAGAGTTTAGAAGAATGAGAGATCTAATCGAGGTACATAAGATGATTAAGGGGTTTGACAAAGTAGACGTAGAGAGGATGTTTCCTCTTGTGGGGCAATCTAGGTCATAGTTTTAGGATAAGGGGTAGCAGATTTAAAACAGAGATGAGGAGAAATTACTTCTCTCAAAGGGTCGTGAGTCTGTGGAATTCACTATCCCAGAGTGCGGTGGATGCTGGGACATTGAGTAAATTTGAGGACTCAGACAGATTTTTAATTAGTAAAGGGTTATGGAGAACAGGAAGGAAAGTAGAGTTGAGGCCGAAATGAGATCAGCCATGATCGCATTGAATGGCGGAGCAGGCTCAAGGGGCTGAATTGCCTACTCTTGCTCCTAGTTCTTATGACCCTATGAACCTAGTAAGCGGCAGCTTTTAGTTTTACACAATGCAGCTGCTACTTCACCAACTACCTTTCTGCCCCCCTCCGTGCCCCCCCCCACCCCCCCGAGTAGCATCTCAAAGACACTGTAAAGTTCTACAATGCAGTGCAGCTAGAAAGCCTTTGAGAAAGTTCTACAAGGCATTGAATTTTCTACCTAAGACTTGGAGGTGGTTAAAGAATTAACAGAGGTGAAGCAGAGGTACGAGTTAAGGCAATGATGTTGGACTGTGGAGATATATTGAGTGGAATTGCATAGGGACTAATACTGTTTCTAATCTAAATAAATTATCAGGATTCAGAAACACAACGAAAGTTGGTCAAATTTGTAAATAATACCAAATTTGGATGGGCAATAAGAGCATTGACGTGGGGCTTATAAACAAATCTGCAAGTGGACAGAACTATAGTAGATGTATTTCAATAAAGTGCAAGGTGCTACAAAGTGGACTAGTCAAGAAAGGGGTTGAAAGATAAACAACACTTATATCTGCCTAAGCTAGAGCTAAATTCCCATTGCCATTATTTGGAAACTTACAGATTTAGAGAAGTTGCCAGATGTAATGAAACAATCTTTCAGTCAGAGGACTAAGAATGAAGACATCGCAAGACTTAGAGATCTGGGAGAATCGAGCTGTTGCAGCTTATACTGATGAAATTATTTGTGAGAAGACAACACAAGGGATGGAACTTCAACAAAATCAAAAAGCATAAATGTATGAAATGATTACACCAAGCCTATGGCCAACCATGCTTCTTAAACAATACAATTCTGAGCAGTTTTAGCTTTAACGCCAGTTAAAACACTGTTAAGTCAATATTTACCTTGTCCATGCAACAACAGCCATGGCAGACCACACACCATACAAACTTATTAGAAACAGTAACACAGATTTCTGGTGTTTGTCTCATCGAATACGCCAGAATAAAATGATATCGCAAAATCCTTGGAAAAGACTAAAAGGTAGGTTATACAAAGACATTCATTGAACCAAGTTTGCAGATAACAGGTGACTAATTATAGAAACCTGATAATATTCTGTGCTGAGGAGTCAATGACAGTGGCAGATGTGAAAGTTCAAAGATGTACCTTTACAGAGATGACTAAAACAATGAGAGTTGGGCGAGAAAGGGAAAAGTGATCACAACCACCTATGGCTGTTTCAGTTTTGATTTTTGCAACTTTGGGAGTTAGCTACTTCCCCCATTTTTGTCCTTTTCTCCCTTTCCCCTCCATTTTGGCGCTATTTTCTTTTACATCATCTCCCTGTCTTTTCACCTCACTTAGCTCTTTTATTGGGAAATGTATGTATTATGATGCAAAAGGCATCATAGCTATATAGAAGAGCCTGATGGACCAGTAGGCCTTTTCCATCCATCATTTTCATATGTTGTTAACACATTTCATTGCCTCACTGCCGTCTTTGTACGTCATTCCAGGTTTAAAAAAAAAAATCATGTTTGCCGTTTCCCTGTGACAGAAGTCAACAGTCTTGAGTCTTGTCCCTTTGCTTTTTTCATTTTGTGTACCCCTACAAAGCACTTGTCTATCTTGCCCCATTCCAGAGACTTCAGCACATATCCTGGGCTGACACTACACTGGAGTACGGAGGGAGTGCTGCACTGCCAGAGATGTTATCTTTTAGATGACAGATTAACCAAGTCCCCGTCTGCCCTCTCAGATGAATATAAAATATCAAATGACACGATTTGAAGACCAGAGTTTTCTCAGCGTGCTAGTAAATAATTACCAGCATCACTAAAGATGATTATTGGTTCTTGTATTTCATTGCTATTTGTAGGACCGTGCTGCTGCTTTGTCCTACAACAGTGACTGCACTTTTAAGAGTATTTCATTGGCTGTGAAGTGCTTTGGGATGTTCTGAGGATGTGAAAGGGGATATACAAGGGCAAGTTGTTTCTTTTGGCCATTCCTACAGGGTCTACACCCACAATGTTAACTTGTCTTTTCTTCTCAGATGCCCATGGGCCTATTGTGTACTTCCTGTATTTGTTTATATTTCAGGCTTTCAGTATTTCCATTTTCTTTCTTATTTGTGATCAGTTCTTTGGAGCAGGGGAAGTGCAAAGTTGATTGGTAGTGTCAGAGAGTGTTCAAGAAAAGTTAGAAAAACTTTGTCTCTTTCCAGAAGTGAAAAGTATTATATGATTTGACCTACAAAATACCAAGTGGGATAGAAAAGAGCAACCTGAACAAATGAAAATTAACCTACATCCACATTGGAAATAAAGTTACTGCATTAATGATTCCTGAAGACAATTTTTGTCTTTTCTTAAATAAATTGGTTTTCAGTCTGCAAATGAAGATTTTAAATCCATGGAGTGTGTGATTTTAGTTCATAACATTGCAGTTCTATAATATACACAGCATATGAGCTTTAATTCTGAGCAGAGTTTAACTGTCATTTTGAAACAAATGAGACTGCTTTAAATCCAAGTACACTATTAAAATAATTTTCTCACTGCACTCAATAGTGGGGAATATAATCATTTTACTAAAACTCTTCAGCTCTAAATTACAATACAAATACTAACTGGTTTGTTGCTAGTCATGTGACCAAGCTATACAGACCTTTACTCTTCAATGATAAAAGTCCACATTAAAAAATCAGTTCAAACAGTTATTTGCAATTTAGACTCAAACATGTTGACTTGAATTCAGTTTCAATGACAATTGAAACAGATATTGTATAACAAATACCAACATATCCTCAAAAATAGCACATACCAAAATTAAGTTGCAAATATATTCAATCTTGGGAGACAAAAAACAGATCCCGCAACAAAATATGGTATACTTAATTTTATTCACCAATGAACAAACCCCAGAGCTGCAATACTGATGCTTGTAGTTTTCTTTCTTCCACATCTAAATTCTAACCCAAATTGCTGTGAAAGATCCATCAAACAGTTAACAGGTGCACCAGACTACCACATGCAGAGGCTTTATTCAATTACTGCTGCTGATTCACCGGTGTGTGAAGAATCCCTGTGGATGATTATATCTGAAAGGCTTGATTCGATTAGGACCTCTAAAAGGGGGAAAAGAAGGAAAGAGTCAAAACATGAGGGTTTCAGAGCACTTGGGATTACAGCAACTGACAAAAATAGATTCAGTTTGAAGTAAAATGGATAAATTAAACATAATCGCTTCCACATTACAGCGCTTCTCCATCCTTCACGAACGATTAAATGCTTTTGGTATTCCTAAAGGCTTTTCTTTCTTCCCGCCTCTTCAATCTTTCCCCCTTTTTTCTGAAGATCCAAGGTTTGCGACAGTCATCTGTTTCCTCATTCAAGTGGCCACATTATTTCTTATGTGATCTTAGAACATGCGCCGGAAGATTATTTAATAGTGGAGAACATCACAGCAAAGCCTGTCCCCCATGTACCTTGCAGCAGTCGTCAATACTTACTCATGAGGAGTGGAAACACATGTTTACCTCACGAGCCCAGGGGGCTGAGGTCAACTGAGTCCTAAATATTTCTTCAGCTGAGATTAGCAAAACTTGACTGCAAGTCAAATCTAGGTCTTTCAAGGGTTACGGTAACATAGTGGCTATGTCACTGGACTAATGATCCAGGAGACAAGAGTTCAAATCCCACCACAGCAGCTGGGGAACTTAAGTTCAATTTATTAAAAATAAATCTGGAATTAAAAAACCAGTATCAGTAACGGTGACCACAAAATTACTGGAATGCCATAAAAACCCATCTGGTTCACTAATGTCATTTAGGGAAGGAAATCTATTATTCTTATCCGGTCTGGCCTACATGTGACTCCTGACCCACAGCAATGTGGTTGACTCTTAACTGCCCTCAGAAACTGCCTAGCAAGCCACTCAATTGTATTCACCACCACCTTCTCTAAGACAATTAAGGATGGACAATAAATCCCATGAATTAATAAATGTCTATATTGTTTAGTATCACCTGTGAAGCATTTATCCAATAAGCAAACACTTTAGTTTTTCCTGAAGGCTCAGGTTTGATACTGCAAATTTTGCATAAATACACTGCAACACATTAATTTTAACAAGCTATGACACATGAGGAAAACAAATATGCTACAGCAAAACAAACAGTATTCTACACCAAGTGCAACAAAAAAGTGCAAAATACAATGAAAAATTCTGTCACGTTATTTAAATGTTGCTTTGCAAGCTACTGCAATACTGACTTGTTCTTGTAACACCATTAATTTATGTTTATTGAGTTCACACAGTGATTTGATCAGCCATACAGACGAGGAAGGGTGCAGATTGAAACTTCAGTCTGTGCTGAGTGAGTTAACCTCAGCTGCGGCAACAGTCAGAGGCTAGAACTGCCCTCAGCGACTCTGGGTTAAGGAGGCAAGAATCAGCTAAGTTTTCTGCTCCTGACTGTTATCCAATGACCGTACTGGAAGCGTGTACAGGTGGTGCAGGAGAGGACAAAAAATAAACTTGGCTGTGGTGCACCCAGTGGTTAAGCAGACTGTCGACAGCGATGATTTGGGCTCGCACATATTGGCCACTTGGGTGTGGTAACAGAGGCTGACAAGCACTCGTAATATTGTGCTCTAAGTGGAAGTCATGACTGTATAAGAGATGGGGAGAAAATTGGTAGTTTTTTTGAATGACGTTCTAAACTGATGTGCTAGCTGAATATCTGTCAGAGGATATTCTTTCACATAGGATACTTCAAAAAAAATTACCTAACAAGGCGCAGACACATCTTCTCTCGTGGGAATTCCTTAGGCCCCTCCACACTGTTATCATGAGTCTCTGTTTCCAGATACACATCTAGACACATGCATAAACGCTGGATTTGATTTGTCAGCAACTGATGGCCTGGTTTGGGACCCAGCAATTCCTTGAAACATACATTAACCTCACCTTCTATAGCCTGAAAGAAATAATCCACATAGAAATGGTCAAAGTATATATAATCAAAGTCACCCTGAACAAGTTTTAGATAGTGATCACAAACACAAATATGAACATTTTTCACTGGGCAAGGCACAATGCTTTAATTCATCCCATTTAGTAAATCTTCTTAAATAGGGTGATCTCATAAGAGGCAGTTTCTTGTTCTAATAAACATCAACACCCAGAGTATTTTCTTCTCTTCAGATGCTGACAGAAATACCATGTATTTGCATCCCTTGCTGTTTTCACTACTGTGACTGGCTGGCCTCATCATCACCCCTACCCACTGCCTACTACATCTGCTGCCAGCAGTGTACCTTGCACTGTATTAATGGGTCAGTAAAAATAGGCACACCTCAACTATGGTGCAATCTTTCCCCTCTCCTCCATCTCACAGAAATACAGTGAAGACTAAAAGTATGATTTTTTTCCTGAGTTATTCGTCAACAGCGGAGCACACTTTCAGAAATGTGCAGTTGCCACAAATTTTAAGGTTGATGGTGAATTTTAGTTCTAGGAAACTGTCCAGTCTGCAGAGTCCACTCAAAGCAGCAGTAACACTTCGCTATCAAAATTATATTTTTTTCCTTCATAATATTTGCCAAAAGAGACTTCAAAAATTTTCAGTTTTGAACAGAAAGGCCTATGCTTTTTGAAAACAGCAAGAAGGATAAATAGAACAAAATATCAGATTTCCTGTGGTGCTGCTCAAGGTAGCTTGGAAGGATATGCTGTTTTATAATAATGTGAACAATTCATCATGAATTGTACAATGCATTCATATGTATAAAACATAATTGTAAATCCTTTGTGCTGCTCATTAACAATTGGAAGAATATCATGTCTTTTGGAAACAGATTCTCTACTTACTCCCATATTCTAATTCTTTCAGTTGCCCTCACCGTCTTTACTTCACTCCGAACTTCTCTCCCTCCTCCTTTTCTGTACACTGTTTTTGCTTTGTCTTTCTCCATGTTTTGATTTGGGGCATTCTACGTGTCTCGCATGGTTTTGCAATTATATAGCATCTTTTACATAGAAAAATGTCTCCAGGTACTTTACATTGGAGCAATCAGACAAAAAATGGACACCTAACCAAAGAGTGACATTAGCAGAGGTTGGTCAAAAAGATGTGTTCAAGGAGGAGGGGGAGGTGGAGAGGCGAAGGAATTTAAGGGAGGGAACTGCAGTGCATGGGAACTAGATCGCTGAAGTCATGAACGCCAATAGTAGGACAAGGGGGTGGGGTGTATAGGTGGTCAGAGTTGGACGAATGGAGAGTGACGGGGGGGTGGGGGGGGGGGGAAGAGAGCGGGGGGGTGTTGTAGGGCTGGAGGACATTACAGAGATAGGGAGGAGGGGGGCCATGGAAAATTTGAACTCAAGGATGCGAGCTTTAAAATTGAGGTGCTGGTGGACAGGGAGCTAATTAAGTTTGGCGAGCACAGGGGTGATGAGTGAGTGGGTTAGGATATGAGTACTAGAGTTTGGGATAAGCTGAAGTTTGTAGAGGGTGGAAGATAGCTAGGAGAGGATTGAAATAGTTAAATCTTGACGTGAAAAAGGTATGGACAAGAGTTGCAGTAGCAGATGCGCTGATGTAGGGGTGGAAGCAGGCAAAGTTAATGAGATGGAAGTAGGTGGTGAAGAGATTATCGGGTGCTCAGCTCCGATTGAAAGGTAGCTGAGATTGTGAACAGTTTGGTTCAACCTGTGACAGTGGCCAGGGAAAGAGACAGAACTAATCAGCAAACTTAATAAGGAGAGGTTATGTGTGCAAATCTTTTGTCCCTCGTAATACTTTAGAGGTATGAACATAATAAATGCAAGGTAAGACATAAGACTGATATGACTACTCTGATAACTAAATTACTGCATATTCATGTACAAATTATTTTCCAGACAGCTATGTGTGGTACCAATTCACATAGTCCTTGACCACTGAACAATAAAGTTTTGAAAATGTACAATGACTTTGTAGAACATAACCAACGTGGACTATATAAATTACATAAAACATATAAAACAATTAACTTTAATTGGAATTTTAAAGCTTTAAGTGCGTAGCAGCAACAGGACAAGAAATCAACTGATTTCAGGAACACTGGGGGAAAGAAATAAAGAAATATGCATTCAGATTTTTAATTGGTACAGTATTCAAGTGTCAGAGAAACTCCATATAGTGTACGCTATTAAGACTTTGACAGTCTGCTATATCGTTAAAATAACAGTTAGCAGTTTAACACTTTACCTTTAGATTATCATCATTACGGCTTGATTTCTCTCCCTTCCAACTTAAACAGATGCTGAAGATAGGGGGGATGGTAGAATAACCAGGATTCAACACTATCGCCACATGGAGCTTAGCTAAGCGCAAAGAATGAACACTTAAATTAAGTAAACACAGACGTTGTTTTAATCAAAGGCAAACTCACTTGCTACTGTAATTTAAAATTGTTTACTCTTGCACTTTACAGTGCTAGTGCTACATGTGTTATAATTTGCAGTTATTAATAGAATAATTTTCTCCTGCAATACTTTACCAGTGGTTCTTGTATTGGCCCATGCCTTTTATGAACCAGAGGCTGCAACTTTCTGATATTCTGGTCTTAACAAAGGTGAGTAACTTAAGCACTAATAAGTACTCATAAGAACATAAACAGGAGCAGGAGTAGATCATACGGCCTGTCGAGCCTGCTCCGTCATTCAATTCGATCTTGGCTGATCTTCAGCTTCAACTCCACTTCCCGCCTGCTCCCCGTATCCCTTGATTCCCCAAGACCAAAAATCTGTCTATCTCAGCCTTAAATATATTCAACGATGCAGTATCCACAACCCTCTGGGGTAGAGAATTCCAAAGATTCACAACCCTTTGAGTGAAGTAATTTTTGATCATCTCAGTCCTAAACGATCAGCCCTTTATCCTGAGACTGTGCCCCTGTGTTCTATACTCCACAGCCAGGGGAAACAACCTCTCAGTTTCTACTCTGTCAAGCCCCTTCAGAATCTTGTATGTTTGCAGCCATTTCAATTAGCAGTATTTTTGCTGTATGTTACAAATTTTTTGAGTTGTTAGATATTTAACACAGGCTGTAATTTATCCAGGCTAAAGCAGGATATTTATTTACAATTAAATAGTCATAGGGAGTACTAGCATTTGACAAAGCTAAGCGACCAATACATTTGAGCTCACACAATGCTCAAAATATCCACAATGCGTCAATTAGGAATGATTTCTGAAGAAATAAGTTTCTTCTTTCAGGGAAAAAAATGAAACAGATTAAAATATTAATTATTCCAAGTAAGGAGGGGTCACTGAGGATGAATGCTAGCTCCTGTTGGCATCATGCATTGTAAAGACAGCTGTATTTCTGACTAAACAATTCCTTCTCTGCAGAATTGTTTGTTTGATTAAACCTAGAGCTCTCAGATTTATTTTTGACCCAAAAAAGTGCACATTTGCTTGTGTTAAATTAAATGTAGCGGTACAGTTCAATGTAGGGCTGGAGGTTCCTTGAAAACTGCGAAGCAATTGTCAGGTTACTCCAAAGTAACAAGATCACTACAATATACCCTGTAAGAGATTACTTTGGAATTTCAAAGCAAGAATTATTGGAAAATTGCAAATTATACTAGATTATTTAAATCATAACTTCATTTATATAAGTGCAAAAATGCTCATTGTGTCAATCGTTTATAAGGTGGTTATGCTACAATAAAGACTTATAACTGCAGCTGTAACCAGTTTTAAAGGGACTTGGCTCCTACCTGTTCCTCGTTCTATCAAAGCTGAAAAGAAGAGGTCTGTCTCTTGAGCCATGTCTGCTTCTATGACATGCTTGGTAAAAGGCAGAGCCTAAGACAGCAATCAAGAGATTAATTCTTCAGCTTCTAAACTTAAAAGAACAGATTCAATAAGACCATACACAACACTTATGTAAAACCTGACTTCTTAAATTGTCTGAACAGTAACAATAAAAGAATTACAAAGAGATTACAGCACAGGAACAGGTCACTTAGCCCAACTGGTCTTTGCCAATGTTTATACTCCATACGAGCTTCCTCCAATCTTTCTTCATCTCACTCGAGATGCTGAAATCAAGGCAGCATTTGACTGAATGTGGCATCAATGAACCCAACTAAAATTGAAGTCAACTGGGGGAAAACTCCTTATTGGCTGAAGTCATACCTAGAACAAAGGAAGATTGTTGTGGTTGTTGAAGGCCAATCATCTCAGTCTCTGGATATTGCTACAGGAGTTCCTCAAGGCAGTGTCCTAGGCCCAACCATCGTCAAATCCTTCATCAATGACCTTCCTCCATCATAAGGCCAGAGATTAAGATGTCTGCTGATGATTGCACAGTGCTCAGTTCCACATGCAACTCCTCAGATAATGAAGCTGTCCATGTTCGCGTGCATCAAGCCCTGGACAACATCCGTGCTTGGGCTGATAAGTGGCAAGTAACATTTGTGCCACACAAGTGCTAAGCAATGACCAATTCCAACCAGAGAGAGAGGGTGTATTTATTTATTTTTTTATTTAGAGATACAGCACTGAAACAGGCCCTTTGGCCCACTGAGTCTGTGCCTACCAACAACCACCCACTTATACTAATCCTACATTAACCCCATATTCTCTACCACATCCCCACCATTCTCCTACCACCTACCTACACGAGGGGCAATTTACAATGGCCAATTTACCTATCAATCTGTAAGTTTTTGGCTGTGGGAGGAAACCGGAGCACCCAGCGGAAACCCACGCAGACACAGGGAGAACTTGCAAACTCCGCACAGGCAGTACCCAGAACTGACCCCAGGTCGCTGCAGCTGTGAGGCTGCAGTGATAACCACTGCGCCGCCCCTTGGGAGAATCTGTAATCACCTCCCCTTGACATTCAATTACATTACCATCACTGAATCACCCATCTTCAACATCCTGGGAGTTACCATTGACCAGAAACGGAACTGGACCAGACACATTAATATTGTGGTTACAAGAGCAGGTCAGAGGCTAGTTATTCTGCAGCGAGTGACTCACCTCCTGACTTTATATCATCTGCAATGCACAAGTCAGAAGTGTGATGGAATACTCCCCATTTGTCTTGATGAGTGCAGCTCCGTTAACAGCCAAGAAGCTCAACATCATCCAAAATCAAAACAGCCATTTGACTGGCACCCCATCCACCACCATAAACATCTACTCCCTCCAACACTCGTGCACTTTGGCTGCAGTGGACATCATCTACAAGATGCACTGCAGCAACTTACCAAGGCTTCTTCGACAGCACCTTCCAAACCCACAACCTTCACTGCCTAGATGGATAAAGGCAGTAGACGCACGGGAACACCACCATTTGCAAGTTCCCCTCCAAGCCACACAGCATCCTGACTTGGAACTATAATTCTGTTCCTTCATCTTCACTAGGTCAAAATCCTGGAACTCCCTCCCCAACAGCATGTGGGATTACCTTCACCACATAGACTGCAGCGCTTCAATAAGGGGACTCACCACCACCTTCCAGAGGGCAAATAGGGATGGGTAATAAATGCTGGCTTTGCCAGCGATGCCCAAATCCCAAGAATGAACTAAAAAAAGTGAGTAAAGTTTCTCCTGCTTTCATTAGTGGATTTATTAATGACTTTCATTTTAAGAGAGAATTTTCTCTCTTTTTGCCTGTCCTTTCAGATTCTCCCAATGTCCTCTTCTGTTTCTCTCTTTCTTGGTTTTCTTTTCTAATTCTTTTGCTAATCCAATCTTCTCTCAGTAACAGTAATTAGCCACTAATTTAGCTCAGTAATGTTGGAATGTAGTAAAAGGAGTAGGTCATTCAGCACCTTCAGTCTGTTTCGCTATTCAATTAGATCATGGCTGATTTGCATCTTAACTCCATCTATCATCTTAGTTTTGTAAACTGTAATATGCTTACCTGCAATTAGCCTCTAATTTAGACTGGCATATGCCAAACATTATTTTCTTAAAAGCACAGGCCGGGACGAACATAGCTCTCACTGAGCAGCAGAATAATACATTGTATACTACATGACATACCGATTCAGTCCTTAGGTCACATTTTGGGGTTTCTGGCTGTATCACGATGGAAGGGCCTTGGCACTGTTTATTAATTATGTAGAACAACATGAATGAAAAACATTGATTGAATATAAACTAAAATTTAATGCTTTGAAAACTACAGTACAAACCAGATTTTGTGTCATTATATCTGGCTGTTTTCTCCCTTGGCCTTTAAACTCTAGATTCACCACACTAAAGATGAGGAATATAAGTTTTGTTCCTAGACCTCTGCTTATGCCACCCTTAGGACAACTGTTCGGAGGTACTCAGTTGTCAGCTGTCAAAAAAGCATGAAAGTCAATGTGACAGGTCACACTGTAGTATGACTATTGCAACTGAGGAGCTAGTCACTCTGAGGGAAGAGCATTACACTCGATGATGATACTGATCAGTTAAGTCTAGAGCAAAGCACACTGACCCTCACAGCTACACCAGGAAGTGCAGTCATCACAGAAAGAATAAGAATATTAAGAGGAAGAGATGGCAGAAATAATGTAGGAAAAAAACACACACATACCACATAGTCTTCATATGAAATGGCACACCATTTTATCAATCTAGATATGATCTTCACTGGGAAAAGATGTTGACATTCACTGGATATTGGCACAATACTGTGTTCTATAAAAGAATAATTTATCAGCACTTGAAGATCCAAAATAGGAAAATCTTGCCTCTGAATCACAAATTTATCAATGAAATAAAACAAAACCAGGAAAGCATTGAACCGTATTAGCAAAGTTTTCAGATTTTCTCAAACTCCTCAATAAGCACCAACACAGTTGACTTTTCGATATTTGGATTCCAGTAAGAAAACAGCAGCAATGCATTTCATATTTATTAATCTTAACATTCATAGAGTCATAGAGGCGTAAAAAGACACACAAATTGAAGGATGGGTATAAAAGATTTTCTAATCTTTTACATCTTCTCCAGTTATGAGCCAGTCAATTTAGAAAAATGTAGTAAATGATTCAAACATCGGCTCTAGCTCATTTTTTATGTTCTGCAATTAGTATGTCCATCGAAAACAGTTCATGACAAATGTTCTAAGTGGACATGGGACGTGTAAAAGGAACATGACACACACCCACCCAGGTTGGTTAACAAGATTCCCAATTTACCAGGTGTCATGGAAATGCATTTTTTTCTCCTTTGTTTGAAACAGTGTGCCTTTAAGACTCTGTTTAAAAACAGTGTGCTGCATTTGTTACCCAGGCAACAGCAGGAGAATGAGGAGGTCACATGGCATAATGGTTCAATTTAACTGTGTGGAAAAAAAACAGCTACAACAGTTTTTGAGAGACACCAGCGAAGTGTGCTTACTGAAGGAAAGAGCTGTCTTTTTCTCTCAGCAGAAATTCTACAATGAGCTACAGGCCATGTTAATTGCCTAAGGAGGAAAAATCCCTTTGAAGAGACCATTTGCATCGGAGGTAGCAAAATTTCCTTTCTTTACTTCCAATCTAAGAGTCCTTGCGTCAAGATTGACTCTCTCTTGACTGATTGTGGTTTCTGGAATTCGCAGTAAAGTTTTTATCAAAAGACTGCCGATTTTTAAAAACGCAAGCAGACATATCGCTGTGCTCATCGTTGAAAGAACTGTGTGACCCCTGCTGGAGCCGAAGTGTTTTGAATGCCTATCTATTGAAGGACTATTTCATCAAATCGGTGTGAAGACTTCGAGTGGCATTTGATTATTTTTACACTAGGACAGCTCACCCATCAGGAACGTAACTCACAAAGACTAACAACCCAGTTATTTATTCTTAAGAAACAGCTTATTTTTAAAACATCAATCTTTTTAAAAACCGGTTAACTGTCGATTTTTGTGTGTGTGAGAATGGGGGAGTTAGCTTAAAATAAGTTAAAAGGTCTTTAGACATAAGTTTATCCTAATCGTGTTTAAGATTTAGTTTTGATAAATAGTTAATTTGTTGTTGTCTAAAGATACCTGGTTTGGGTCTATTTTATTCTGGGGGTTACTAGAGTCTTAATTTGGCTGTTTTCTGGTTGGGTGGGAAAACTTTAATAATATGCTGCAACCTGTGGAGTGATGGGACTGAATTGACAGTGCATTGCTCCCACCTCGGTTGAAACACAGGAAATCAAAAATACAATTACTACCAAGTAAAAGCAGAGAAAAGTCCAGTGAAGGCAGTAATAGGAAGTGGAATCTGAACGCAAGATCCTAGCTAAGGAAAACTTCCGAGATAACAAGAACAAGCTATAGCTGCATAGCACATGGGTGAGAGCCATGTTACCCTTGGTGAAATGCTGAACAGATGCACAGAACAGTACAACTCAACAATAAAACAACCAATCAAGGAACAATGAAGAAAACAATGCCCTGTGTTCACGTCTCATACAGGCTATCCCAGAATGGCACTGTGAGCGGGACACCCTCTCAGTTAGAATGCAGGATATGTGCAGTCAGAAAACTAGGTAAAAAATAAAATTTCTACCCTCACAAAAATGACAAGCTAGAAAACTACATAATCAATAGTTGCCCCAGCCTTTGCTGTGGCACTACTCTACCTGATCAGTACGAGGACCTCATATTATATCACGGTCCCTAAGAGCTTGGAAAAGGAAACTAATTACTGATACTCACCAAGTGAAGCGAACTGCTTCTGCAGAGCCAGTCGGGACTGCAACCTCACACGCAGCAGTTTTATTGTAGTTTCCATGTGACTGGCACTCAAAGAATTGTCAGCCATCACAAATTTCTGTCAGAAGGGCAGAAACAAAAAAAGTACAAAAACTCAATGCAGAACAATCTTGGAGTATATTCCAAAAACATAATTTTGTAGAATAATTTACAACATTCTCAAAATTTATAATGGCGTACATTGTCATGCAGAAAACTCACTGAATTCCATAAACACAATTGTTCACTAATGACCTTCAGTGAAAGAAACCTGCTATCTCTACTCAGATCTGCCCTACACATGACCAGTCCTCGTTAATGCCCTCAAAACGATGAGGGATTAGCAATAAAGACGACCCTGCCAGTAGAAAATATAGGAGCAGGAGTAGGTCACTCAACATGTTAAACCTATGCCAACATTTAATCAGATCATGGCTGTACCTCAACTCCATGGACCTGGCTTTGTATCCTTGGATATCCCTTCCTACCAAAAATCTTTCGATCTAAGTCTTGAAAATTTCAATTGATCGAGTATCCACAGCCTTTTAGAGAAAGGTATTCCAAATTACCACTACCTACCCTTGTGTGACAAAGTACTTTGTGATTTCATTCCTAAATGGCCTTGTTCTGAGAATAAGATTGCACACTTTTGTTCTGGATTCCCCACCAGAGGAAATAGTTTCTCTGTATCTATCCTATCAAATCCCTTCATCAAGACCTCAATTTGATCACTCCTCAATTCTCAAACTCAAGGGAATACAGGTCAAATTTATGCAGCTTGTCTTCATAACTTAACTTTTTAAGCCCTAGTATCATTCTGGCAAATCTAATGTGTACCCTCCAAGGACAATATAGCCTTCCTAAGAGGCGATGCCCAAAACTGAATGCAGTACTCCAGATGGGGTCTCTGAAAAAGGCACTTTATAACTGAAGCATAACTTCCTCCCCTTTTTATTCCAGTCCCCTTGAGATAAAGGCCATTATTCCATTATGTACTTGCGCTTCAGGTACTAGCTTTTAATGTTTTGTTTATGTAGACACCCAAATCTCTCTGCTCCTCCATAGTTCCTAGTCTCACCCCATTAAGAAAATATTATGATTTGCCTTTGTCAGATCCAAACGTCACAGTTAACTTCAACTGCCATAGTTTTGCATTTACTTAATCTATGTCCCTTTGCAACTTCCTGCTCTCATCTGCACAACTTACTGTGCCTCCGAACTAGGTGTTATCTGCAAACATGGATATAGAACTCTCTAATCCTTCATGCAAGTCATTGATATCTATGGTGAAAAGCTGAGGCCTCAGTTCAGATCCCTGGGAACACCACTTGTTACATACCTCCAGTCACAGTACATTTCCTTTACCCCTAATTCTATTTCCAACGTCTCAACTAATCACCATACCCCAGGAAGAAATAAGAAAGGCACTATATACAAATGACTTTCTCCAACAAAATCATTTGCTGGATGAGAAGTGGAAGTTTTACTATATGTAAGACGATTTCACAGTAGTGTGGTCACTCTTTACTACAAAGTTTCAATCATACAAGTCATCCTGAGAATAGCTGCTTGCTATTACAACATAATTTATGTTGACAAATAAATCTTGATCACTAACAATTATACCGCCCTCCCTCATATAGCAGTCATGTATTTTGCTCATTGTGTTACAGAATTCGCTATAATTAGTCTCCCATATCAAACAGTAAAATAAAAAGTCAAAAGCCAAGATCCACTGTAGCTGATAGTAGAGGTGGTGGCCCAGCGTTTATTATCTAATGGAGCTGGTACAACACCCTATCTGCCATGACTAAAGGAGGTTTAATATAAAATTGCTCAATGGCAGATGGACAAACCATGGCCACTTAAAGAACACAGGTTGTTTACTGTTTCTTAAGTGAATCCATACAGAAAAAACAATCTCTTCACAATAATTTGAACGTTAGATAGAACATGGTCTTTCTGCTTGGTGCCTCTTCCCTCCCACATCAAAAAAACTCCTCTCCATGTTTTAACTTAAGGCAAACAAAATCTTGGCATTAAGTGAGCAACATTCCACCAACATTTTAATGAACACCTCTCTAAATTGCAAAACATCACCTGTGGCTGATCCTTTGGAAAATGCAGTCCTCCAAGCTTTTGAACCCAAACATAGGGGTGCCCCAGCTCTCCAATGTAGTCACTGAAAGTTAAGATTCTAGGGGGAAAAAAAGATCAATATATAGATATATAATATCAGAATATCTGGACTCTAATTTATGTTCTTAGGTCAGATTTTCCTTGCTAAAACACAGATTTTGGAAACTAGAGGCAAAGGCTTAGCATACGATCATTTCATCTCTGGAATCTGACTTTAATCCAGTGCAAGCTGATAGGATAAATACCTACCTCTGCTAGCTAACTAGACACAAACTAGACAGATGAGGAAGGCCATTCAGCCTATTTTTGCTCATCCACCTAGAGAAACCTATGAATGAATCCTGCCACAGCATCGCTAACACAGTCACCAAGCAAAGTAATTCAGAAAGAATACTTCAATGAGTACTACACATTTCCAACAAATTTGTGATATTGAGATGCTGTTTAATTGACATACTTTAGCTTATGGTAGCGAAAGGTAAAGAAAGAAAATACTTACCCAACTTTATCAAACTGATAGTGATTAGCAGGATTTGGAGTCTTCTTGCCATGGTCTCCAGGGTACAGGCAACTCAGTAATGAGGCTGGAGACAATAGATCTCTGCATTTGCAAAAGATTAAAAAAAAATAAACAGAGCATGAAGCCATTACTAAGTTGTTTAGAAAAAATGAACAGTAATTAATATGTTTTAAATAAAATATAATTTCTTTTGTAATTAGGACTTAGATCCAAGGCAAGCCAGATATTCCTGTGCATCATAAAAGCCTCTTAAAATTAAATGAGAAGAATGGTCATAGTGCCCTCACATTTTATGAATTTTGCTATTTGTCTCTTAAATGCTCAAACCCATAATTATCTAATGATCAGTGACAATTGTCCTCGAAGGGGTGGTAAGTAGGGTCTGTTTCAGGTCAGGTTAGGTCCAAGATAACATGCCTGACAACAGAAATGTGATAGACTCTGCAATCTGGGTGTACAGTTTTCGTTTGTTTACGCCAATAATATCAAGGCAATTTGGGCAGAATTGGCTGAACCAGCGTAAAAAATTGGGGAGTTTTAAACGCGGGTTACACCCAAAATCACCCATGTTCATCTTTTCCGTGATCTTTTATGCTGGTTTAAGATTCAGTTCGCTCGGATCAGGCCCCAACCACAATACTGGTCACTACCCCAGGCCAAAATTGAGAGATTCTGCTGATTTAGTTTAGTTTAGTTTAGAGATACAGCACTGAAACAGGCCCTTCGGCCCACCGAGTCTGTGCTGGTTAGGGAAGGCTCTTCAAATTGAGGGGTGAGAGAGAGAGACAAAGAAAGAGAGAGAGAGAGAGGGGAGAGAGATAGATGCAGAGAGGGGAGGGAGAGAGAGAGCGGGGAGAGTAAGAGATCAAGATCACTCCTAACAGTATCCAGAATACTCCGCATCGCTACATCAAGTGTGTGGGTAGAGATTGAGTACTTATGCAAGCAAAAACACTGCCAGATGTGTCACTAAATCAGTGTTCAACATAGTGATGAGAGAGTAAGTCAATAAATCAGTCTTCTCATTTAAAGCTTCTTCACAAAAATGCATGTTTGTTATTGTTTTGATTAATATCAAGATAAATTTTTAATTTCTTTATCTTTCTGAAATTCTCTCCCCGGCCCCCTATGTAGGCCAAAAATTGTAACGTGGCCCGCCCCATGCGAAAAGGTTGGACAGCCCCATTGTAATGGTAAGAAACGACGTTATATTATGCCGCCCGATTGTGCTGGTTCATAGAAGATTTTACATTTCTGATTATGCAAATAATTTTTTTATATCAGAAATGTGAACTGCAACCAAACCAGTGCAATTTCCATCCCATTTTGGTTGCAATTTGTCTAAGGCAGGTAGGTCTGTAGAGTATTGCTAATTATAGACCAACTAAGCTTTGCTCATAGATGAGTAGTAGTCCCTGGGAGCTGGAATTCTTAGCACTCAACTCTATTTATGCAAGCCAATGCTATAACCAAAAGGACTTAAATAAACACAGGCACAATATTTAGGTTTTGCTCTCCTCAGCCCTTACCCTGCACTGATAGCTATGGACATTTCAGTAGCTGTGGTCACTTTAGTCTTGACAGTCATTATATTGAGGTTCATCAAATAGTAGAAGTAAAGATGAAGGACACTGCCATCTACCAAAAGAGGAAGATAACTCAAAATTAGAAACAAACTATAAATCTGATCAATGGGTACTTCAGCATACACTTGATGAAAGCAGGAATGCTTGAAAAAATATTAAAGAACACAAGTAGGGTTGTAATATTATCATCTGAAAGTATCCAATATCACAAGTGTTCAGTAATACGTGATGTTTCACTGAAGACTTCAATTCCTGCAATAGGAAATAACTAGGCATGCATTAAGATGCTAAACTACAAAGAATTACAAATTCCACAAATAATGCAAAACTTAAAGATTTTAAAAAAAATCTTTGGTTTGCTATATATTGTGTCAATTTCAATATAATACCAGAGGAATCCAAATTTTTGAAATAGATGTGAGCTACAGGTCTTTAAAATTTTCAGCACAGTATTTATCTAGCACATAAAACTTTGATGCAGTTCCATTCTTACACACACAGGCACCAACTCCTGTTTGAAGATAATAGCACACCAAAAAGCTATAGAGATAGTACATTAAGGACAAACAGCAGTTTTGATTTCACATAACCTGTTTTGCCTTTGGTATTTGCACAACTGGTTTCTGTGACTTTAGATAATGTGAAGGGAAAGCAGCAGGCCTTGTTGTCAGTAATATTGTTTGATGATTGCGGGGGGGGGGCGGGGTGGTAGACAAGTCAATTCTAACCTTTGTATTTCAGGTCTAAAGTAACAGACAGAGGGTGCCGTTTTAACATTTCTCTGCGTTTATCATCCAGCTGTAGGCCAAGAGTTGGACGACGACGTTTCTGGAAAACAGATCAATAGTTCAGCCAATGATTCATTTAAGAAATATAAATACCAGCTGCGATTATGGAGTTTGTGCACTTGCTGCAGGAGCAACTGAAGACTTAAGGAAATGTCATAATACTACAATAAAACTTATAACTTGGCATGAGAAAAGGGACCAATCATATTTTAATACCTTCTCCCAGTTATTATTCATTATACTAGATGAACCTTTACCCCTTCCCTTCATGAGATGCTTGTCATAACATGTTCCTTAATAATTAAACAACACATTAATAAGCACTGAACAATTTTTATCAGAGATCATTTTGGTGTCATCAGTGGCTCAGTTGGTAGCATTCGTGTCTCTGGGCCAGAAGGTCGTGGGTTCAAGTCCCACTCCAGAGACTTGAGTATAAAAAATGAGGCTGACGCTCCACTGCAGTTCTAAGGGAGTGCTGCACTGTCAGAGATGCTGTCTTTCAGATGAGACATTAAACCCTGTCTGCTCTCAGAGGGACGTAAAAGATCCCATGGCATTATTTCAAAGAGCAGGCGGGTTTATCCCTGGTGCCCTGGCCAATACTTATGCCTCAACCAACATCACTAAAGCAGATTATCTGGTCATTATCAAACTGCTGTCTGCAGGAGCTTGCTGCGTGCAAATTGGTTGCCGAGTTTCCTGCATTACAGCAGTGACTACACTTCAGAAGTACGTCACTGGCTGTAAAGCTCTTTGGGACCTCCTGAGTACATGTCAGGCACTATATAAATGCAAGTCTGTCTTTTAGAAATATGTGTCAGTGTGCAAACCTTTTGCTTTAGAAAATCTTCACATCTCTTCCGTTTACAAATCAGTCACAAAGAAATACATTAATTTTAAAATTACTTTTGGAATATTTTTACTTATACATAGTGAATGCTGATGATGACATGAGTACAACATGCTTGGTGGAGCTGTCAAATCTGATTGTCTGATGGAGGCGAGTTATCAGTCGAGACAGTCAACCTAGACTGATTTAGCAATTTTTTTTTTTAAGCGCACAGTAACTCAGCTCCCTCACAGTGCCAGGTTCAGCAATTCTCCTGGGTAGTATTGTTCATTGACATAATTAGCAAATTCTGAACAAAAATATTTTAACAAACACAAAATATATTAAAACTGCAATGAAATTTGTTTTTCAAGGTCATTCACGAACAATATAATATGCACTTGGGTAAAGAAAGTACACAGAGTAACTGCTTTATATACAGTTTTACATAAAACAGACATGTCATTTCTAAAGTATTTCATGGCAGGAGTGAAAAAGATCACAATTACAGATGACTATAAAAACAATACCAATAGCAAGACACACACTTTAACCTTCCTTCCATCAGCATATAGCCTCCGATCCCTACTTAAATTATATAAATACATAAAGCAAAACTTAAAAGAAATTTAGGCTGGAATTTATCACTTACTGGACGGGAGCCGTCTGAAAAGTTGGTGACGATCCCGCCTCCGCCAGGCCTGGGGATACAGATTGAACCTTACAGTCCCCAGGCCCATAACTGGTCTTCGGCGAGACTTCCACCTCATTGAGGTAGTAGGCCCCGTCTAATGGAATTGCTGGCCAATCAGCGGGCCGGCTGCTCTTAGTCCCAGCAGCGCCACTGGGAGCGTTGGCCACTGCCGGGACTACACCCAGCTTCAAATGAAGAGGAAGGTCGGCCCTGGAAAAGAGGCGAGTTTTTGGGGCCTCGCTGGGGGTGATTGGTCGGGCCCTGGTGAGGCAAGGGAAAACGACTGGCGTTGCAGGAGGCGTGTTGGGCATTAGGGGTTGTCATGCAGGGCCCCACCGGCCAAGAATGAGGCTCATTAATTTCGCCACATGAACATTGGTTTTTAAACTGTTACTGGAGTAAAGAAAGATCTTGTTTTATTAAAGAAAGCAACACCAGACCCTTGACTGAAAGGACATTTGCATATTTACAGATGGTGCTTAAAGGGGACAAAGGACCATTCCCTGCTCCAATTTAATCCACAATGGACTTTTGATTCCAGACGTTGAGGGTGGAGGAGCTTGCATTCCAGGTTAACTGCTAAGATTGCCGAATACACAAACAGACATGGTCAGACCAGTTTAGTCACATGACTAACTGGCTGTTGGAGCTTTTTGAATTTGAACGTGCCACAGAGTTTTAAATTGACAGAAAGTAGATTGCTCCTGGACTGACAAGACCTCTCGTGGCTGGCTTGCCACAGCCCCTCCTGCCTGCTCTCATCTCTTTCTCACGGAACTGAAGACCAATTGAAGACACATGAACTCCAAGACAGAAAAGCCTCCTACAGTGAACAAGGTTTAAGAAGAATACTGAGCCCCAATGACAAGCAAGACTACCTACAATCAAGGACTCTACAGCAAGCTCGAAGCACAGTAACAAACCCCCTTCAGAGATTGCCTCAAACATTTTCACTGTACTTCTCTTCTGCTCTTTTCTGTCTCTATTTGCCCGTGCGTATCACATATGCATGCTGGCGCTGGGCGTGGTGTGCATCTGTAGGTGTTAACCGAATTAGAGTTTTTAGTTTAAGTTTTAATAAATTTCACTTTTCTTCTTTAAACCTAAGAAAGCCTGTTTGTGCTAATTTCTTTGCCTTATAATTGGAAAGTGGTGAACAAGGATTCACCAAGAGGGAGCTCAAAACACAGTGTGTTTAAAAACAAAACCCTGTTACACTAAAACCAGGTGAAGGCTTAAAGGGAACCCCTAGACATGGTAGTAACAGTGTTGTAGGGGCCTCTGGGGCACAAGATGCCCAATCAGGAGAGCCTCCCCAGGCTGTAGTAAGGCCCCCTACTTCTATCAGGCGGCTTTTGTCAGGGCTGGGTCGCCTGCCTACCAACGGTAAAATCCCCGTAGTGGCGGGGGGAGGCCCTTAAGTGGCCGTTAATTGCCATTTCTCGCTGCTGCCGTGTGTAAAATGGCAGCGGAGGCGGCTGCGCATCAGGAAGGGAACACCAAGCCTCCCACTCCATTTTACGTCTTCCCACTCAATTTTACGCCTCCCCACACCCCGCCATCAGCCCACATGTCTAGGTGGCGGGGGGAGGTGTAAAATTCTGGACATATATATAACACACACACTGAAAACTCATGATAAGCCATCCAATGAAGCAAATAAATTCATTATAATTTGTAGTAAAACTTGTTCTGAATCATATGGCCAGGATCTCAGTTTACTTGTTGAAGAAAGTGTGGCAAAACACACTTGGATACATCCACTGCATCTAAGCAGAGTATTTTTGAGCATATAACAAATAAAGTTTGTATTTTTAAAGTTCCAGTTCCTAATGCAGAATAAAGGGTACCTTAAAACACTGCCTTCTCTTTTCTCTTTAAAACGCCAACAAACTTACTTTGCATTTCCAATATTGTCTGGATTAACGATTGCTGGCCATTGGAGCAGGGTTTTAGATTTTGTTTAAGAATGTACCAACACCACAAAATATACACTGAACAGAATCAATTTCAGTTAAAATGGTAGTTACTTACAGTTGTTGTCTGCTCTTCCTCTGCATCGGAGTCACTTTCATCATCTGCACATAAAGGCAAAGAAACTAAGAACCAAGGAAAAAGAAAACTGACTATCTTACAGAGTCAACTGAAATAACAGACAATGGATATGGACCCTGCCAGATTCCCCACCCACCCTGCAATCTGGGACACTGAGGCCAATTATAGTCTCAATATAACAGCCACTGACTGAGATCAGACTGGGAATTGTACCTGGGACATTCCTGGTCAGTATGGACTAGTTAATTACCAGATAACCTTGCTCAGTCATTCGGAAAAAAACATTTGATTGCCAATTAAAGCAAAAATTAATTTTCAAGTATAATTCCAAATAGTTCCAATTTCCACCCACAACATGGTTACCTTGAGAATCCTCTGGTGGTCTAGCAAGTGCCTTGGCTTCTTCGACATCCCCATCAATAGCTACTGTAAGATTCTTATCTGGCAAAAAAAAAATTATTTGATCTATATAATCACATAAGGTTGATGCTAGAAAATAAAGATGGCTAAAAATCTTTTACCACTTTCTTGGAATGGCCACCTTCATTGATAGTACAATAGTTCAAGGTAGTTGGAAAGAAATATGACTCATATTTTCCTTGACAGTATTTTACAGGCAGCACTCTTTATGCAAGGAGCTGCTGTGTCAGATTTCTATGCAAAATTTAATCCATATTTAGCAGAGCACCAGGAAATTGTCTTCTACAAGTAGTTCTGATATCGAATTTTCAGTACCCATATAATTCTATCTTGTGGCATAAATGTGTTTCTACAAATATCTTGTAGTCTGGAGCTATCAACATCAATAAGTCATATTCATTGATAGGATGACTCTGATGTAAATTGATCATTTCTGTTTAGATACAACACCAGCTTATTACTTCTTCAACCTCTCGCTTGAGATAATGGTCAGAACTGTCAGCGTACTTCTGGGGCACGAAAACAGCACAAGTGCAGCAATTTAGTGGTGATACAGTAATACTGTGACATGCTTTTACTGAAGGCAAAGGATTCAAAATCTACACTGGCAATGTGACAATAAACAGCTTTAGCCAGACTTAGTCAGGTAATGGTTGAATGGTTGTATTGGCAATATCTCAAAGTCAGTGTATCTAAGTACTCTTTTGAAACTTTATTGCTCCATTCCCTAGAATAATAGTGTTTATGGCCTATACAGATTAAATTCATTGTATGAACAAGCAGAAAACTTCACCTCTCCCATCACATTACAGAATACAACCCCAAGTAGAAAGTCTACTCTAATAGGTTCCCCCACTAATTAAAATCTCTACAGTGCAACGAAGGAGAGACCAGTGCACCATCAACTTTCGAAAGCGCTGGTCAATTACTGTATATTATTTCTAGATTTTTTGAAAATTCCTAAATTGCAAGAATATAAATAAAACTTGTATGGATGTTAAAAGTTAATTAGCTCCCTGAATTATATGGAAGTAGAACATATAAAACAAAAAAAGGGCAAATTATTTAACACTGAACTGATTCACAGCAAATATTATACTGTGATCAGTGTTACTTCTTATTCCAGGAGCGTATTATTCTACAAATTTTATCAATTAGATTAATAGATACACAGTTAGTTGTGAGTTCAATCAAGGGTGTGGGGGAATTGCACAGAAAAAAAAGAAACTTTAGGATGTTAGAAAATATGTAAAAACAGAGTGCGCAATGCATCTGCATATGTTGTTTAGGGGTGTAATGACTTATTGGTCAGAGAAGGTTGCAGCATTTAAAGTAAACAAAATTAATATCTGTTAAATTCTTTACTGATATCATGAAGTAATCCAATTTAAGAGACCGGGCTTTGAATGAATGACAGTGAAACTGTCAGCCTTCGCCCTCATTACTCCACTGAAACTGACAGCAACTTTGGGAGTCCACACGTGTGCAAAATAACGCTGACATGCAGAAGCTGCTGCCAGTGATTCAGCGGTCCTTTAGATGTGCTGTTAAGGGCTCCCCAGATTGCAGTCCCTAAGCAACCTGTAAACTGATGAAATCTTCCAGCTTTACGCTACTAGTGTCACTATAAAAACTCTTGAAAAAGTTACAGCTTGTTAAATGAGGTGTAACTGGGGTTTTAACTGCATACCTACTTCATAATTACTGCTAAACTTGCCTAATATTGACCTTGAAAAGCTGATTTAATATTTGTGTAATGTCCAATTTCTTCATTATGATATAAAATTCCATGTTTTTTTAAAAGTTTGTTTATAATCTTTTAGCTTCTACCTTAACCAATAATCATAATTACTCTATCTGAAAATTTAAAATAAAAATGAAGGCATTTACAGAATCATACAGTGCAGAAGAGGCCCTTCGGCCCATTGAGTCTGCACCGATGCATTAAAGACACCTGACCTGTCTACCTAATCCCATTTGCATGCTATGCTCATCATTTGTACTAAAGGGTAACTGATAGGGACTGTGCAATATAGAGCAGTGCGAGGAGGAAAAGAAATACCAAACAAAAAAATGACTAACTTGTTAGCTGTGCAATAGTGTTGCAAATTTATGAAATTATGTTTTAGTGTCTGCTATAAATTTAATTAAACAACACAATCCTCAAACTTTTTTCAAATGATGAGTTGCTGATAATAGCCTGGTTATCAGGTGCAACACCAAATGATGACAGAGTCCAATTATCAGGAAGACAAAACACATCTCCAGCTTGTATCTGAGCTCAGCATACTTCAAATGGTACTAAAGTCAGAAATTGGGCAGTCTGTGAGCATCTAGCGACATTCAAAAAAAAAAATGAACCAATAAAAAATGATTTCAGATTCCTATATTTACAAAAAAAACTCAAGAAAACATTAACTTGAATTTCTATGCTAGCTGTCTATATAATAGTTCAAATGCTACAGAACACAAAGATGGCAGAAATATAGTCCATTGATGCTCATCAATCCTACATATTAATCTCTGGTTGGGTGTCCCAAGCCAAAAAATACAAAGTGAATGTATAGATGGGTTTGATATTTTCTTTCCAGGAATGGGGCAGCCGGTTCATATTTTCAATATGATAATTACATAGGTATTGATTTAAGATTTTGTATATTTTCTTCTTTCATTTTGAGACTGTATATACATTTGAAACTTATTCTGATTTTGCTTAAAACCTGTATCAACTGTTCCAGAAAAATTATAAAACTCAGTTATACAAAACTAGATCCAATTCACATCTTAGCAAAAGTACTTTCTAGTTGTTCAATCCACCACTACAAGAATTACTGCATTAGGATATTAGCAGCAAAACAGTAGACTGAAAATCAGAATTAGTATATTTAAGAAAAAAGTTAATACAATCATTGAGTTAGGTCAAATTCTGTTTGGGTGAGATACGCAAGCCTTTCACTCTGATAACTAGGAATAAACTTTAAAATACAAGTACACGGTCTCAGTTAAAATACAAGTGTTATATTTATGGATGCAGTCTATAATCGATATGTGCACAGAGAAATTACCACAGTCTAAGTGAAACATTGCAACCTCTTTCCTATTGAAATGTATCTACATCAGTTATGCAATTCTCATATAATTTAGTCAATGTATTTTCCCAAGATAGGCTAATGTGAAGCATATGAACACATATTACAAATCACAAACTATGAATGAATGAAAGACAAATTGCATTAATTCCACTGGATACCAGTCTTAATCAAATTTTCTAGTAATTAAGGCTGATCACTGAAGAGATTCTCTTCATTTTTTTAAAATAATATATTCAAAATTTGAAAGCAAACATCTTTTTTATTACACCCTGAGTAAGAATTGGCCAAGTCCTCATCTGTAATTTGTTTTCTCAAAAATCTTAATCAAGAATCTTACTCTGGATTTAACCTGTCACTGCTTTATAAGTGATACTGTCTGTTGAAAGTTATAATATACAAATAGCACAGTTCTAAATGTA
The DNA here is from genome assembly GCF_036365525.1 of Heterodontus francisci. Taxonomy (NCBI): domain Eukaryota; kingdom Metazoa; phylum Chordata; class Chondrichthyes; order Heterodontiformes; family Heterodontidae; genus Heterodontus; species Heterodontus francisci. Next base: position 26,933,030 of record NC_090393.1, on the reverse strand, counting down.
AAAAAATTCAAAGCTTAATAAGCAATATTCAAGTCCCAATACTCACCCCGCCCATAGGGCTGGGAGGCCTTGTTCATCTGAGCTAATGGGGCATCCACCACCACAGCCAGAAGAGGGTTACAAAAAAGGATTGCGAAAGAGAGACATGGTGTCAGTAAAAGAAAACAGATCAGCAACAAAGCTGAACTCAATTCAGTAATTTATCTTGTATGCTAAATTAAAAGCTAAACAGAAGTAACTACTTGTCAATTGGCAGATTAGGAAACCAACAGTAAAACTATCAAAGCTACTACAGCAGTTAGTGTGTGTGACATTTTTCTGCCTCACAAATGCCACCCACAGTAAACACTATTAAATTATACAAGAGATTTTGTAGGAAGGCACAAAAATTTGGCTAATTTGCCAAACTGTTTATTTGAAATAGTTTATCAAAATCTGGCAACAAAAGTGCAGCACAGAAATAAAAAGATAGAAAATATCAACACCGGCAAAAAATATTATGAAGAAAAATTGAAGATTAATACTGCGAAATGTTTCAAAAATCAAAGACAAAAATTAGATTTTTAATATATACATTTACTAATGCAACAGCTGTATTAAGAGCAAAATGTTTAACATTTTCGACTCATAAATTTGGATTAATTTTGTATGCAATAATTTTAGTGGATTATAGAAACAATGACAGAAACAAACAAATGCTTCGCTATAGTGAATTTTATACATGCTAAGGCACTCAGTCATTATACATTTGACTTACCACAAGCTTGACCATAAGAATTTGCCTGTACGTACAGGACATATAATGGAGGAGGCAGGTGCCTAGCAATTTCGTACTGTTTATGAGCTTGGTCAAAGGGCATAGAAAGATACTCCTGGACTGGTAAAGATGCCTAATAAAGCAGTAAAATGAATAGTCAATAGTCAGGATAAAACCAAACACTCGTCGTTTATTCATAGCATTAGTTACAACAACATTTCAAACTGAACTTGCTTTAAACTCACTCTGAAGATAGGGAACATACATTCGAATTACGCACACCCCCAATGATTCAGTGGTGTAAATGCAGTGTAGTAATGCACTGATCCATACAGAACAGGATGGCTACTTTTGTGATCATTGATCTGTGCCAATTTCTGTTGCAGCATGAGAGCTAGCCTTCACGCCCAGACTCAGAGAAAGGAAACAAAAACTCTGTGGACACGAGTTAGAGAGAGGATCTGAAGCCCAACCCCAGCCCCACCACTTGAAAAAAAGTACTGTTGACTATTTCATTCTTTCTGCATACCTGAGGGAGAAGAGAATAGGAGAGGAGATAGGGTGAAAAAAGGCATTCAAAGTAAGATGAGGCTCATGTGGAGTATTTCTGATCAGAACAGACCAAATGACCGGTTTCTGTGCTGTAGCTTCTGTGTAATTCTATGTTCCTATAAAACTGGTTAGCATTTTTTTTGTCACATGCCTGGGTGATATTGTTGAGCCTTGGCTGAAGGCTGTTCAAATATTCCTCTCCGTTTTTCATCTTCCCTTGGTTAGCTAGCAATTCTTAAAATATCCTGCTGAATTTCACTGTCTAGACTTACACATAAGCAACGGTCAGCTGAATGAGGGACTAGAGGGCAGCACACCTCAGCGGAACCAAAATCCTGCATAAGTTACTATGTTCAGGGGAGAGAGATAATTTTAGAACACAATTCTGTTAGCAAAACATGTATAATAGGCTACAAGAGTAATTGGGATAAGTTGCAACATTATGTGAATAAAGTGGATGAAAGCCCTCTGCTGGAAGGCTAGCTGTATTATAGTACACGTTGCTCTATGCAAGTTTCAGCAAAGAAGATGCAGAATATATATGACTATATATATGAATATATATGATGCATGAACATTCAAATAATATAAATGATTAAAGAAATGGTGATATACATTTTTGGATATTCTAACACTATTAATATTCAAATAAATGATAAAAGGGCTAACAGAATTGATAAAGGGGAGTCGATGGACGTGGTAGACTTGGATTTTCAGAAGGCTTTTGATAAAGACCCCACAGGAGATTGGTTAGCAAAATTACAGCACTTGGGATAGGAGGTAATATACTGGCGTGGATTAATGATTGGTTAACAGGCAGAAAGCAGACAGTAGGAATAAATGGGTCATTCTCGCGTTGGCAGGCTGTGACTAGTGGGGTAGCGCAGGGATCAGTGCTTGGACCCCAGCTGTTCACAATAGATATATCAATGATTTGGATGTGGGGACCAAATGAGTATTTCCAAGGTCGCAGACGACACAAAACTAAGTGGGAATGTGTATTGTGAGGAAGATGCAAAGCGGCTTCAAGGGGATTTGGACAGACTTAGTGAATGGGCAAGAACTTGGCAGATGGAATATAATGGGGAAAAATGTGAGGTTATCCACTTTGGTAGGAGGAACAGATGTGCAGAGTATTTCTTAAATGGTAAGAGATTAGAAAGTGCAGATGTACAAAGTGACCTGGGTGTCCTTGTCAATAAGTCACTGAAAGCTAACATGCAAGTGCAGCAAGCAATTTAGAAGGCTAATAGTATGTTGGCCTTTATCGCAAGAGGATTTGAGTACAGGATTAGTGAAGTCTTGCTTCAATTGTATAGAACCTTGGTTAGACCGCACCAGGAATACTGTGTGCAGTTTTGGTCCCTTTACCTTAGGAAGGATATTATTGCCAGAGATGGAGTGCAACGAAGATTCACCAGACTTGTTCCCGGGATGGCGGGACTGTCCAATGGAGAGAGATTGGGGAAACTGGGCTGTATTCTCTAGAGTTTCGAAGAATGAGAGGTGATCTCATTGAAACCTACAAAATACTTAAAGGGATAGACAGGGTAGATGCAGCTAAGATCTTTCCCCTGGTTGGGGAGTCTAGAACCAGGGGCCAAAATTTCAAAATAAGGGGGAAACCTTTAGGACACAGATAAGGAGACATTTCTTTACTCAGAGGGTTGTGAATCTTTGGAATTCTCTACCCCAGAGGGCTGAGTCATTGAGTATGTTTAAAGCAGAGATTGACAGATTTCTAAAGACAAATGACATAAGGGGATATGCTGCAAGGCTATGGACCAGGTTGCAGGGCTCTGGACCAAGTTCTGGAAGATGGGATTAGTTTGCACGGCTAGTTTTTTCAGCCGGTGCAGACACGATGGGCACGATGTGCCGTACTTTTTCTATGGTTCTATATGAGGATAGTGTGGGAAAAAGGCATTGAAGTGGAAGATGAGCCATGATCATACTGAATGGCAGGGCATGTTTGATGGGCTGAATAGCCTACTCTTGCTCCTATGTTCCTATAAGAGAATGGCTGAGAAATCTAGAAGATATTCTCAACCAGAATTTCCCAAAGCTTGCTTAATTCGATGGGGAGTTTAGTCAGCTTTGGCCAGAGCACAGAATGGAACACTAATAGGAGATGGGAAGGAGAGAGGGGATAAAGTAGCTTCTTCCTTAGATGATAGGAGGGAGGAAGTGGGAGAAAAGATAGAGACAGACGGATACAATTATCTGGGCAGATTTGTGTTAACGCCAAATAAACTTTAGCATAAGCAAGGCTCTACTTTATTCTGAACATATAACGGCAAGTTTTGGTAAACATATTTCAGTTTGATAAGGATGACTCCAGTTGCCAACACTGGATTTAACAGTCAGTCTGTCTAGAGCCTGTGATATAATCAAATTTGTGCCGGAATTTCAGTGAGACTGGTTGATAGTTTATTAGCACTCTGTGCTGTCTATTTGGGACCCTAACTTGAATCCAAGCCTAGACTGATAGCATAAAAGTCTCTTCTGGTAGGTATAAAGGTTATATGTGAAATAACATTACATAGTGTTCGTCTTAGTGGGCATGTGTTCGTTGTACAAAACCACCTACAATTTGACATGATATGCAATCTCACTCAAATTAGGAAGCCCCTGGCGTGGGAATTGGAAAGGTGTAGTTGAGGTTTGCTTTTCTGTGGTTGTGATCAAGGTACATTACTGGGAATAGAGAATTATAGTTCACATATGCTCTATGCAAGTTTCAGCAAAGAAGATGCAGAATATATATATATCTTGCCATGTTGTATCTGATCTAGAACCATTTGATGCAGACACTGGGTAACGAAAGTATAAATGTTCCATTCTCTTCCCATCATTCTTGACTTCAATGAGTACAAAAATGCCCCCAAGATGTCTTAAACTCCAAAAGTTATGAACTTACATACCATTCAGCTATTTGGATTTCAGACTGGATGGTGCTTGCAATGATCATATCAATAACACTGGAGATGCCATGATTCATAACAAGCGATCTTTCCCCATTAGTATTAAACAGGTTTTAATAGACTGAATGCAGCATTTTGTCTCATTATGGGTAAAGATGCTACATGAAGTGAACCATGCATGTCTGCATCTTGATCCAAAAAATGTACTTTTTAACAATTACCGTACAGTCAAAAAAAAAATTAAGATTTTATTAAGTTGAAATGCATTTTTCCACATACCTGCATAATAGTGTTCAGCCTTGGCTGAAGGCTACTTAAATATTCTTTTTTGATTTCAATGTCTTTTAGAATTTTCTCTTTGTTTGCTAGTGATTCCTTATATTTTTCAGCCAACCTACAAATCAAAATGAATGGGTTTCAGAAGATTTTTTTGTGCACCGAGACAGAAAATATTACAACATAAGTATAGGGAAGAACTGAAAAGAAATGAGGGGCAAAGAGCACTTGTGAAAACAGATTAGCAGGTAACACAAAAGGTCTTTATATAGACATATAAATAGTAAAAACGTAGGGATGATCAGGGATCAAAAAGGAGATCTTCTTATGGAGGCAGAGGGCAGGGCTGAGGTATGAAATTAGTACTTTTCATCTGTCTTTATTAAAGAAGGTGCTGCCAATGTCACAGGAAAGGAGGCAGTAGAGAAATTGGATTAAATAAAAATAGATAACGAGGTACTTAAAAAGTTGGCGGGGTTCAAGTAGAAAAGTCACCTGGTTCGGATGGGATGCACCTAACTTGCTGAGGGAAGTAATGATGGAAACTGTGGAGGTCCTGGCCACAATCTTTCAACTCTCCCTAGATACAGGGGTGGTGCCAGAATACTGGAGGATTGCAAATGTTACACTCTTGTTCAAAAAAGGGGAGAGGGATGAACCTGGCAATTTCAGGCCAATCAGCCCAAAGTTGGTAATGGGGAAACTTTTGAGGGGCAATAATTCGGGACAAAATTAGTTGACACTTGGAAAAATATGGATTGATAATCGAAAACCATCACAGATTTATTAAAGGTCAATTGTGTTTGAGTAACTTGATTGAGTTCTTAGATAAGCTAACAGATGAGCGTAGTGCGGTTGATGGGCTTTCAAAAAGCATTTGATAAATTACCACAATATAGACATTAACAAAATTGAAGCCCACCGATACAAAATTGGCTGAGGGTCAGAAAGCAGTGAGCAGTGGTGTACCATTGTTTTCAGACTGGAGTGAAGTGTCAGCCAGGGTTGTTGTTGGGACCACTGTTCTCTTTGATCTGGATGAGACAAAGTATTGTGAACTGTGAGGAGGATAGTGATAGACTTCAAGAGGACATAGGTAGGCTAGAGGAGTGGGCAGACACGTGGCAAATAAAATTTAATTCAGAGAAGTGTGAAGTGATACATTTTGGTAGCAAGAACGAAGAGAGGCAATATAAAATAAAGAATACAATTCTAAAGGGGGTCCAGAAGCAGAGAGATCTGGGGATTTATGGATAAAAAGGCATATGGGATCGCACTTTAGGATGGATATGAGGGCGTTAGAGAGGGTGCAGAAAAGGTTTATGAGGATGGTTCAGTTACGAGGACAGATGGGAGAAGCTGAGGTTTTTCTCAGAGAAAGTTGAGAGGAGATTTGATAGAGGTGTCAAAATCATATGGGATTCAGACAGAGTAGGGAGGGAGAAACTGTTTCCATTAGCAGAAAGGACCAGAGGACACCGATTTAAAGTGATTGGCAAAAGAAGCAACGGTGACATGAAAAAAACTTTTTTATGCAGCAAGTGGTTAGGATCTCAAATGTACTCTCTTAGAACGTGGTGGAAGCAGATTCAATTGTAGCTTTTAAAAAGGAATTCAATAAGTACCCGGAGAAAGAAACTGCTGGGCTACAAGGAAAAGGTGGGGGAATGGAATTAGTAGAGTTGCTCTTTGCAGAGAGCCAGCATGGACACGACCGCCAGCATAACCTCCTTCTGTGCTCTAACTGTTCTATGATTCTATACAGCACATCATTTCAAAGTTTGCAGATGACACAAAACTTGGAAATGTAGCAAACAGCAAGGAGGTTACAGGCTGATGAAATGGGAAGACCCATGGCAGATGAAATTTAACTCAGAGGAATGTGAAGTGATTCATTTAGTAGGAAGAATGGAGGGAGGCAATATAAACTAAATGTTACACTTTTAAAGGGGTGCAGGAACAGAGTGATCTGGGGAGTGGTAGGACAATTTTAGAAGGCTATTAAAAAAAGCAGATAAATCCGTGGCTTTATAAAGAGGCATAGAATACAAAAGCAAGAGAGTTATGCTAAACCTTTAGAAAATACTTTATAAAATATTGTTTAGGCCCCAGGTGGAGTATTGTGTTCGATTCTGGGCACCACACTTTAGGAAGGATGTCAAGGACTGGGAGAGTGCAGAAGCATTTACTAGCATGGCACCAGGGAGTTATGTGGAGAGACTGGAGAAACTGGGATTACTCTCCCTAGAGCAGAGGTTATGAGGAAATTTGATAGAGGTGTTCAAAGACTTGAAAGGTTTTGGCAGAAAGGTCAGTAATCAGAGGACAGATGCTTAAGGTAATTGGCAAAAGAATGACATGAGGAAAAACATTGTTACTCAGTGAGTTATGATCGAGAATGCACTGCATGAAAGGGTGGAAGAAGCAGTTTTAATAACAGCTTTCAAAAGGGAATTAGATAAATCCTAGAAAAGGAAAACCTTGCTTGGTTAGGGGGGAAAAAAGCAGGGGAGTGGAACTAACTAGATTGCTCTTTCAAAGAGCTGGCACAGACATGATGAGCTGAATGGCCTCCTTCTGTATTGCATCATTCTATGATAACTGCTCCCTACCTTTTACGCTGTTCAAGTTCCCAGTCTAAACGAGACAGTGTCTGTTGGTGTGGATCATTCAAGGTGAAACCAGGCTTGCTAATGTCCAATGGGGCCTCTTTATAGAACTCCTCCACATTCACCAAGTCAATCTCTTCATGTTTAGATCTAAAAGGCAGCACAGAAGGTGAGAAATTAGAAACATCCATTTGACCTCATATCAAGATAGCACATTTGTAGACCTGCATTTTTACTAAAGTTAAAGAATTGGAGTGAGTTCAGGAACATGAAGCGTCAAGTGCAGTCCAGTATGTGAGTTGAGGTGCCCATGTGACATGATATACAAGGGTGAAGGTAAAATGGCTTGTGCAGCTCATCTACATCTTCAGATTACTATATATCCATTCCCTCCACATCAGCGTACCGTGACTGCTGTGTGTACTATCTACAGGATGCACTGAGGCAAATTACCAAGGTTTAATCAGCAGCACCTATCAAACCCGTGACCTCTACCACCTAGAAGAGTGATTGCAGCAAGCACAAGGGAACATCACCACCTGTAAACTCCCCTCCAAGTCATATATCATCGTGACTTGGAAATATATCACTGCTTCCCTATCACTGGGTCAAAATCCTGGAATTACCCCTCCCCCACCCACCACTAGCAGCACTGCAGGTGAACTTACATCACAAGTACTGCAGTGGTTCAAAAAGAATGCTCACAACCACCTTAAGGGCAAGTTGGGATGGACAATAAATGCCAGTCATGCCAGTGACATCGGGAATGAATTAAAACACAGTGACATGCTTTTTTGAGTGACTGCTAATACACAATACCAAGTTGTACAAACATACATTCTGTCTTTCCAAACCTAAGGAGCATTTTAAATTATCCAATGTTATGAAGAAGTATTGGTGGAGAAATTCGAGACGATGAACAGCATGAAATAAGAAGCGTATTACAACACTGAAGAGATTTGACAAGCGACACTTAAACAGATCACGTGGTAGCAATAAAACCAAAGATGAGATCAAGAAACTATTAGAAAACCTCTCCTTTTGAAAAGAGAAACTTACTTGAATTCTAAGCACTTTGTGATTTCCTTTTGAAGATGCATCACCTCATACAGAAGATTTTGAAGTTGAAGATGAAGAGCATCCACCTTCTGCTTGGCCTGAAAATAACAGCTAGAGTCTCTCATATCTAAAGCATACAAATCGAATCAATTTATTTACGCTACTTCATAAAAACAGCAAATCAATTCCAAATGAACAATGCACAAAGTTGGATTGGCATTCCAGAACTAATTCATGCCAATTAGAAAAATCCAACAGTCACAATAGACTGGAATGCAATAACAATTGTTGTAATTACTTTGATTTGTTACAGGCAAATCTATTGGATTAATATTCCAGTTTGAACTAATTATTACTGGAGAAAAAAAAATCATTGTTTCTATATAGTTATGCAATGACCCCACAAAAGACAAAATTTCCCAGGTCAATAATGTAGCTGGGCAAATTTAAATACATTAATAAAAGCAAAACATTAGTTTGGTTGAGAAAATCAAAGAAATAGATCCTATTTTAATTTTATTTCTTTTGGAGTTGGCAGTGATGGAGAAAACATTCATTTTTATTTTTCTCTGCACCCAGTAATCTCCCAAAGTGAAAATGGGTTGCAAAACCTCCCCACTTTTAATGCATATCGTATTTACCTCATGAGTTTGATCTCGACCCTTTTTTAACCTGATATGAGCCAAACGGTTTAATTTCTTTAGAGTCATGAAGTGAATACAGCTTTGGATCCGCCGCTCATCAATCTCTGCTGACTGTGAGGAGGGAAAGGAGAATTAGAAGCACTGTAAAGCATGTACTTAGCACCTGGAAATGGGGAAATGTTATACCTACGCATCTCCTGCTCTACACAGACCAGGGTCCACCTTGGTTTTTAGGTCGCACTCTTGTCTGTGTCAGAAGGTTGCATGTTCAAGAACCACCCCAGAGACTTGAGCACGTAATCGAGGCTGACACTTCAGTGCAGTACCGAGGGAGTACTGCACTGTCGGAGGTGCTCTTTTTCAGATTAGGCGTTAAACCAAGGCTGTATTTGCAATCAAGTGGACATAAAAGATTTCATAGCATTATTCAAAGAGTCATATGGAAATTCTCCCCCTAGTCCTAGGCAATCCCCCAACCAACATCACTGAACAGTTTATCTGTCCATTATTTCATTGCTGTTTGTGGGACTTTGCTGTGCACTTAACAGCTGTGGCGTTTCTTAGATTACAACAGTGACTACACTTCAAAAGTACATAGCTGACTGTGGCGGTCCTGAGGTTGTGAAAGCTATTATATATGTTAACGTAATTTCTTAGTTTTTCTTTCACTTAATGTGTCTTAAAAGAGGAAAAGCACCAATATGGCTGAACTGCCTTTGTAAAACAATATCTGCACATCAACTTTTCCATTGTACATTTATACAACTGTTGCACATAAATTTAACTTACAATGATCTATGCTTAAAGCACAACAATGTTCAACACTGAGTTCAGAACACACACTCTCCTCCTTTGTTTTATCTGCTACTCAGAAGAGACAAATTTTAGGTGAAGGCTTTCAATTACTGCTCAGAAAGATCGTAGCTTTTTTTGGCCAGGTCTTATAGAGCCTTCTACTGGCATTATTACAAATTAAGTACATAATGGCAAGGGCAATTCACTTTGCCAATTTCAGTTTCCCTATGAGATTTAACATTCATTATCATGTGTATAAACTACAAAGCATCATCAACAGATAGCAATAAACCCCAAAAACAATGCCTCTCTTAAAAGACTGAAGAAAAGTTAAGGATGAAATATGACCACTTGGTCCACTTAAGCTCATCCCTCTCCCATCATGGCACCCAATGACATTCTGAACCACCCTAATTTGTTTGTCTCTACTAACCTGCCCAACACAAATGTATACTGATTTTAAATTATATTTGATTAGTTTTCATTTACATCCTCTAGTGACAGTTCCTGAAGGCCTGAGCTTGGCACAGTTGGCTGCACTTTTGCCTCCAAATCACAAGGTTGTAGGTTCAAACCCCACTCTGGGGCTGAAGTACATAATCAAGGCTGCCCCCCAGGGCAGCACTGAGGGTTTCTGCATTGTTGGAGGTGCCATTCTTTGGATAAGATGTCAAACCAAGGCCTAGTCTTCCCATATCAGTGGCTCAGGTTAAAGAACCTATGGCACTATTTGAAGAGCAGGGTGTTCTCCTTGTGTCTTGGCCAACATTTCTTCCTTTCATCAAGCAAAACCTGCACTGTTACTTTCTGTTGTGTTTGGGTTAGTGCAAGCCAGGTCTAACAATTAGCCACGAGAAAATACTGAAGATGTTTACTATATTTTCCTATCTCTCAGATTGCAGAACACATCACCCTGCTAAATCATTACCTGAGATTTGTTTACAGATAAAATACACAGAGGCAAACTACGATACAGTATCATATTCATACTTATTACATTACAAACACAACTGTTTTATATTGAGTCCACAGTCCTTCCTTCAGTTTCAGGATGCTGTTTCCAGCACCGGCAATGTTGACCAGGGCGGGGAGAGGGCAGGACAGGGATCCTTCTCTCCTCTCTACTGAGGCCAATCAAATTAGTTAAAAAAGTTCGTTAAGGGCTTGTTGGAGGGGGAGGGTGGAGTTTTGAAGGGGGTACACGAGTTTCAGGAGCTGTCAATTTCAGATCAGCTGAAGGGAGGCGGGTACAGAGTGGGGAGCCAGTCATGGCTGCCCCAGGGCATCACCCCAGCCCCTTAATAGGGTCAGCAGGGCAAAGGGGGACTTGGAATTTGGTATGGAGGTGCCCTTGGCGCAGTGCAGGTGGCAGATAGTGGGCACTCAGCACTCGGGCATTGAATGGGGTCACCATGCCCCCGGCATCATGGGGACAGACAACCAGGGGAAAGGGTGCCAAGGACAATTAGGCAGCCACTTGTCCAAAAGGAAGGCTGGCAATGGGGGCATGACTGTCAGATTTTGGTCCAGTGGTAATGAGAGGCAACACCCTCTGCAGGAAAGGCGGAACTGTGAGCAGCAGGAGGGCATGGGAGAGGACTGAAGGGCAGGAAATCAACAAAGGCCAAACCTTCAACACAGGAGCCACCGCCAAAAATGGTGCTACCAGGAGATGACTGAGACACAGTGCCAAAGACATCTGTGACCTTGTCAACAAAGACCTCCCACCATTGCTTGCCATGCCCTGCCAGTGGCCATCCAAGTCACTGTGGCCTTGAACTTCTTGGATGACTCCTTCCAAGGATCAACTGTGGACCTAGTGGCATCTCACAAATGGCAGCACACCACTGCATCTCAGTCAATGATGCCCTCTTAGCCAGAGCTGGACAGTACAATCATGTCTCGACATTTATGGTCTCGCAAGCATAAAGGGCATTGGGATTTGCCGCCATTGCTGGATTTCCCCAGGTGCAGGGCATCATCGATTGCACCCATGTGGCCATCAAGGCAGCCTGTGACTGCCCACTCAGATTCATCAAGAGGTAGGGCTTCCACTCCCTCAATATCCAACTGGTCTGCAACCACAACAAGAGCTTCCTTCATGTGTGCGCTCGCTTTCCCAGCAGCTGCCACGACTCCTTCATCCTCCGGGAGTCCAGGCTGCACTCCAACCCCCAAGGTGCATGGATGGATAAGGGATATCCCTTGAAGTGATGGCTGCTGACGCAGACAGAGGCGAAATAACCAATGCCACCTGCTCACCAATGAGCAGGCCATCATGCTTCTGAAGATGTGATTCTGGTGCCTGAACCAGTCAGGTGGAGCCCTCCAATACCCTCCTACAAGGGTCTCTGTCATTGTGGTAGTCTGCTGCGCCCTCTATATCATGGCGCTCCAGAGAGTTGTGGACCTTGAGGATGGCGAGGTCCTTGAGGAAGACACCTCATTAGGGAGATGCAAGCACAGGAGGTGAGAGAAGAGGAGGCTGCACAGAGAGGTGCCCTGCTGCACGATGCGGCTTCCTCCTCCTGCCACCCTCCACGAAGAGGACCTCCCTGCTCTCCCTCACGCTCGTGAGCTTTATATCCAGGCCAGCAGCAATGAAGTGAGGGTCCGCCCTGCCCCGGGTGCCAATCCTCCGGCTCTCCTGTGACATCTTGCTTCCCTCTGGTGCTGTGAAAGGCTTTGGTACAATCAGCAGATTTCTCCCTTAGAGGACAGCCAGCAGCCTCAGTAATGGCTGCCATGGGAGTCTAAATGAGTCCCACACTTCATCTGACCCACCTCCGTTTCTGCCCTCAATGGCTCTAATTGGACAGGAAACCCGATTCCATACCAATTAAGGGCTTACCCACAGGAAAATCTTAACTTTAATCAGTTTCCCACCGGAGGCGGGTTTCACCCCCAGGACTCAAACACAACTAAGCTAGTCAAGGGTCCATGGCTATACAGCTACAGGTGTAGGCACACATCTCCAGGGATCTTGAAATTTCTCATGCTTTAAAAAAAAGCAACCTTATATTAATGTAAATAGAAACAGAAAATGCTGAAAATACTCAGCAGGTCTGGCAGCATCTGTGTCGAGAGAAACAAAGTTAACATTTTAGGTCAATGTCCTATCATCAGTTCTGATGAAAGCCTGTCGACCTGAAAAGTTAACTCTGTTTCTCCCTCCACAGATTCTGCCTGACCTGCTGAGTAAATGTAGTTCTACTTACTGCATCTTTTCCTGCTTTACTCTTCAGTTCATGAATCTCAGCCATCAGCCTTTGAAGATCCTCACATGTTTTCTTGTACAGATCATAATCTTTGGCAGTGTCTCGTGTTTCCACTTCCACTTCTTCACTGTAAGATTTACTCTCCTAAAATAAATATGTATTTTACTATTTCAAGAACGCAAGATATAGGAGTAGAAGAGAACATAATGCCCATTGAGCCTTATACAATCATAGCAGAACATGGGCTTCAATTCCACTTTCCCGCCCGCTGCCCATATCCCTTGATTTCCTGCGAGAACAAAAATCTATCTATCCCAGCCTTAAATGTATTCAACCATGGAGTATCCACAACCCTCTGGGGTGGAGAATTCCAAAGAGTCACAACCCTTTGAGAGAAGTAATTGCTCCTCATCTCAGTCCTGAACGACTGACCCCTTATCCTGAGATTGTGTCCCTGTGTTCTAGATTCCCTGACCAGTGGGAACAATCTCTCAGCTTCTACCCTATCAACCCCTTTCAGAATCTTGTATGTCTCAATGAGATCACCTCTCATTCTTCTAAACTCCAGAGAATATAGGCCCAATTTACTCAGCCTCTCATCAGAGGTCAACCCCCTCATCCCAGGGTCCAATTTAATAAATCTTCACTGCATTGCCTCCAGTACAAGTATATCTCTTTCTTAAATGTGAAGACCAAAACTGCACACAGTATTCCAGGTGTGGTCTCACCAAAGCCCTGTACAATTTTAGTAAGACTTCTTTATTCCTGTACTCCAATTCCCTTGCAATGAAGGCCAACATTTCAAACAAATTTAAAAATATTAATAGTGACTGATAAAGTGGTGCAGATGAACTTAGAAGTGGCTACGCAGACTGAGATTGACTTACAGGAATTTCTAAATGTGAAGGAGCTAGACTTAGATCAGTTTTTTTTTTGGGGGGGGGGGGGGAGTAATTTCTCAATCATTACCAACTCTGGGTGCTTCAGATCAATCACTGATCCAACTTAGAGCCAGTTCATTTGATGAGGCCAGCACTTTGGAGCCTGAAATTATACTTAAAATTCTAGATGCGGAGGGAATTTATCTTTAACTTCATCTCTTAAAGAGGAATGGATGCTGAAATTCGCTCTTTAAGTGGCTCAGCTATATTCAGTTTCAAGAGCAATTTCCAGACAAAACGCCAATAAATTAAAATATTGCCTCTCTTGAATATTCTGCTAGACTTTAACTTGGGGAGGAATGAGGCTCCTGCTGTGCCTGTGGTTTGTTTGCTGAGATGCAGCTCAGTGTGAAGCCCAGGCCTCGCCGCCCTCCCCGGATTCAGTCACCCACCTGGTCGCCATCCCCCCGACCCTTTCTGGGCTCCTTCTCCACGGCCCCGCCATCACTCCGAATCACTTTGGTTTTTCTCTTCTTCGCCGAATCTGTGGCCATTGCAACTTCCCAGCGCCAGCAACTGTAGCAATGACCCGGAGACACTTACCGATCGGCCGGAAGGAGGGAAAGAACTCCTCCCCAACTGCGGGGGGCGCTGTTTCTGCAGGGTGCGTGGAGCTCGCTCCTCCCCACCTGGGGGGGGCGCTGCTTCTGCAGGGAGTTCGCTCCTCCCCGACTGCGGGGGGCGCTGTTACTAAAGGAGGTTTGCTCTTCCCCCGCAGGGGGGCGCTGTTACTGCAGGGTGGATGGGGGTTGTTCCTCCCCACTTGCGGGAGGCGCTGTTACTGCAGGGAGTTAGCTCCTCCCCCCTGTGGGGGGCGCTGTTTCTGCAGAGTGGATGGAGTCCTCCCTGCCTATTGGGGGCGCTTGAGGTTAAGAAACAAGTGAATTTTAATGAACTGATTTTTTTTTGTGATTATGGACAGTTTTAGCAAGTGTATGTCGTTCTTGCCCTGGTACACTAATGGTTTTGATACTGAAAATTGGATTTGTGTAGTTACGGTCTTTGGATCTCGCTCACTGAGAGCAGGAGTTACTTTTTAGCTACAAGTTCCAAAAGCTCGGCAGCATGAAGTGTGTTGAAAATAACCACTGGAATTAACTGCGTTAATTTTTACATTGGGACATTTTTCCAATAGCAGCCCAAACTTGGCAACTAGAATCTGCATGCTATTTATTTGCAAACATAATAACTACATAGACATCTTCCTGCTGATTTGAGCAATTTTGATGCTAAATGAGTTAAAAGCCTTGAGATGACATACTTTTCTACTTTCCAAACATGTCTTCCCTCCAGGTTTCTTGACGTTACTCATACAGGAAGGCTGGAAAGAAAGGGACTGTTGGATTCCAAATGCCCATGCTTTTTGTGATTATTTATTAAGTAGGATGAAATAGATAATGTTAATTGTTTTACCTCCGCTGAGACTGACTCCATATACATGTTTCATGGTACAAAGCCAAGTAAAGAAACAAAAGATGTGTCTGGATGAGGTGTAGGTGGCAGTATAGCAGCTGTCTGAATACAAAGTAAAAGGATTTAGAAAGAAACAAGGAGGGGCTGGGTGGGTGGTGGTTGCATGGGTGAAGAAAACAAACCAGCAAAAAAACATGAGAAAAGGAAAAAAAAGGGCGGCAGAGGTTATGATCTAAAATGATTGAACTCAACGTTGAGTCCAGAAGGCTGTAATGTGTCCAGTCGAAAGATGAGGCCTTGTTCCTCGTGCTTGCGTTGAGCTTCATTAGAGCACTGTAGCAGGCTAAGAACAGAAAGGTTAGAGTGTGAGCAAGGTGGAGAATTAAAATGGCAGGAAGCTGGGGTCATGCTTGCAGACGGAAATGAGGTGTTCCGTAAAGCAGTCACCTAGTCCGTGTTCAATCTCCCCAATGTAGAGGAGACCACATTGCGAGCAGTGAACTGAGTATACTAAATTGAAAGAAGTACAAGTAGATTACTGTTTCATTTGGAAGGAGTGTGTGGGGCCCTGGATGGTGGGAAGGGAGAAGGTAAAAGGGCAGGTGTTGCATCTCCTGTGCTTGCATGGAAAGGTGCTGTAGGAAAGGGGGGAGGTGTTGGGGGTGACTGAGGAGTGGACCAGGGTATCGCAGAGGCAACAGTTGCTTCGGAGTGCTAGAAGGGGAGAGGAAGATGTGTTTGGTGGTGGCATCACACTGAAGGTGGTGCAAATGGCCGAGGATGATCTGTTGAATACAGAGACTGGTGGGGTGGAAGGTGAGGACAAGGGGATCCCTATCATGGTTCTGGGAGGGTGGGCAATGGTGAGACCAGAAGTGCGTGAAAGAGATCGAACACGGTTGAGGGCCCTGTCAACTATGGTAGGGGAAAATCCTCGGTTGAGGAAAAAGGAAGACATATTGGAAGTGCTAGTATGGAAGGTTGCATCGTCCGAACAGATGTGACTGAGACAGAGAGACTTGGAGAATGGAATTGGGTCCTTGCAGGAAGTGGGGTGTGAGGAATGTCGTCCAGGTAGCTGTGGAAGTCTGAGAGCTTATAGTGAATGTTGGTTGATAGCCTAGCCCCAGAAATGGAAACAGAGAAGTTGAGGAAGGGAAGGGAAGAGTTGTAGATGGACCATGCGAAGGTGAGAGAGGGTGGAAATTGGAAACAAAGTCAATGAAATTTTCCAGTTCAGGGCGAGAACAGGAAGCGACACCGATACAGTTATCAATGTAACGGAAGAAGAGTTGAGGGAGAGGGCCTGAGTAGGACTGGAACAAGGAATGTTCCACATATCCCACAAAAAGGCAGTCATAGATTTGGAGGAAGTGAGTGGAGGTGAAGGAGAAGTTGTTTAATGTGAAAACAAGGTCATTTGGGTGGAGGAAGGTGGTGGTGGATGGGGACTGGTTGGACCTCCGTTCTAGGAAGAAGCAGAGAGCTCTCAGACCATCCTGCTGGGGGATGGACGTATAGTGAGTTTGCACATCCAACGTGAATAGGAGACAGTGAGGGCTGGGAAACTGGAAACTGTTGATGTGGTGGAGGGCATCAGAAGAGTCACGAATATAGGTGGGAAGAGACTGGAGAAGGGGAGTAAAATAGAGTTGAGGTAGTAAGAAATCAGTTCAGTGGGGCAGCAACAGGCTGAAACAGTGGGTCTTAGAGGGCAGCCTTGTTTGTGGATTTTGGGAAGGAGGTAGAAGCGGGCTGTACGTGGTTGGGGAACTATGAGATTGGAGGCTGTGGATGGAAGATCTCCCAGAGGAGATGAGGTCAGTGACAGTCATTAATACAATGGCTTGATGTTCAGGGGCGGGGTCATGGTCCAGGGGGAGGTAGGAGGAAGAGTCAGAGCATGGGTGTTCAGCCTCTGCTAGGTGGAGGTTGGCACCCCAGACAACAGCAGCATCACCCTTGTAAGTTGGCTTAATGACAATGTTAATGACCTGAGAGAACGGAGTGCTGCAAGTTCAGAGGGAGATAGGTTAGAGTGAGTGAGGGTAGCGGAGAAATTGAGTTGGCTGATGTCACACCGGGAGGGTAAGAGGTCAGAAGGAGGGGTCCAGGTGGAGGGAGACTATTGGAGATGAATAAAATGGTCTGCTGAGCGGGGGACTCCTGGAAAGGAAGTGAGCATGGAGGTGGAGGCAACGGAAGAAGAGCTCAGCGTTATGCTGAGCTCGAAATTCATTTAGGACAGCTGTTATTTGGCCATCTACACCTCATCCAGACATATCTTTTGTTTCTTTACTTGCCAGTTCTGATGAAAGGCAAACGGCCCGAAACGTTAACTCTGCTTTTCTCTTCACAGATGATGCCTGACCTGCTGAGTATTTCCTGCATTTTCTGTTTTTGTTTCAGATTTCCAGCATCCACAATATTTTGTTTTTGTTGCCTTATACATGTTTAGATGAATTATGTGATGAAAACCCCACATGCCAAATTAATTTCATCATGTGGAACTCAGCCTGAGACTTTTACTGGAAATTGTTACAAATAACTTTTAAAACAGAACAGCTAGCAGCCAAGATGGCCACGCATAATTTGCATATGAAAAAAACAAAGGATTAGGCTGGAGACAGATCTGATTAACTCAGCTTAGCTAGAACAATGGGGTGCTCTCTGATTCGCTTATCTGAGATAGCCTTGTCAATATGTGATCATCAAAAGCCATCGACACCCATTGACTTTGAAAGAGCCAACTCCCCACTCCCCCACCAAGTATGTCTGGGCAGCCTGAGGGGAGAACCTTGAATTTCAAAGGAAATTCCAGATGAACTGCATTAAAACACGAAGAGGTGGTCATGTCATGTGACCGCTTGTGCAACTCTGGGAGATTGTGAATTGTGATCCAGAAGACAGACTGTAACTGAAATCCAGCAAGGGAACATCTCTCTCCTCTCTGTCTCTCTCCAGTAAAGTCCCAGAGAAGCCTCCGCTGCAACTACTAAGCCTCAAACCTACAGCCCGGCACAGCCAGCAGCTAGGGGACATGGATAATGCCCCTCTTCTGCCTTCCGGAACCTGAGAAGCAAGCCCGGCCCATGCACGTGGCCCAGCGAGGACGTCAGGACTACAATTTCAACTAAGAACTCTGGAACAGAGATTCAGTATTTAAATTTCATTTATTACAGACTCTACTCCAACATCCCAACTTAATTTTTCCTTCTGTAATCTATTTGTGTGTGTATGTATGGCTCTTGTGTGAATGTGGGGCATGGATGCGTAGCATATTTTAGTAATTTTAATCGGTTTATAGTGATAAGGTTAATAAACTTACATCTTCCTTGTTTAAACTCAAGAAAACCTGTCTGATTTGTTCATTTGCCAATATATTAGAGGAACAGGAGCAAGTGCCCACTGAGGTGGTAAGCTAAATCACTGTGTTAAAAAAGATAAACCCTGTTGTGGTCAAACCAGAGAAGGGGCGAAAGGGGAGCCTGTGACCCCTTCCTCACCTGGTCATAACAATATTGTAACTTAAGCTGTGAATTGACAGAGAATTTGCTCCGAACTAGTTTGAGTGATGGGTAGGCCTGAGCAAACTTGATTCAACAACAATTATCTATACTTACATAGCACTTTAACTTAATAAAATGTCCCAAGGTGCTTTACAAGAGCATTATAAAACAAAATATGATACCGAGCCACAGAGGAGATGTTAGGTCAAAGGCTTGGTCAAAGAGGTAGGTTATAAGCAGTGTTTTAAAGGAGAAAAGTGAGGTAGAGAGGTGCAGAGGTTTAGGGAGGGAATTCCAGCTTAGGTCATAGGCAACTAAAGACACAGCCTGCAATGGTGGAGCCATTAAAATTGGGGATGCTCCAGAGGCCAGAATTAAGTGAGCACAGATATCTTGGAAGGTTGTGGTGCTGGAGGAGATTACAGAAATAGGGAGGGGCAAGACCATGGAGGGATTTGGAACAAAGATGAGAATTTTAAAATCAAGATGTTGCTTGACCATAAGCCAACGTAAGTCAGTGAGTATGGGTTGATGGGTGAACAGGACTTGGTGTGAGTTAAGTCACGGGCAGCAGAGTTTTGGATGACCTCAGGTTTATGGAGGGTAGAATGTGGGAGACCAGCCAGTAGTACGTTGGAGTAATCAAGTCTAGAGGTAACAAAGGCATGAATGAGGGTTTCAGCAGCAGATGAGACGAGCAAGATGGGGCGAAGTCAACAAGAATCCAACTCAAAGCATGAACAACTGACTAACGTAAATGCTTAACCAACAATCTGCTTTTTACTAAAATAAAAACCATAGATTGACCTTTTTCAATAACCATGAATGGTATTAAATATTATGGGGAATTGTGGATAAATTTTTACTACTGGAAATGGGGTTTGAATGTGTTGAAATGAAAGAAAGAAAGAATTATAGCACCATTCATGACTGCAGGGTGACCCCCCCAAACACTTTATTGCCAATTAAATAGTCATTATTCTAAAGTTGGATATGTGGCAGCCAATTTGTGCCCAGCAAGGTGTCACAAACAGCAATGATAATGAACAGATTTTGCTGTAGCAAGGCATCTAACTACATGTGCTGTGGTTAGACTTGCCCCTGCACCCTTCAGCTCAAATACCTTTTGCCCACTAAGTTGCTGATAGTGTGAGTGGATATGGTGCAGCAAGGGAAACAGGGCAACTAACAGGGGATCTCCTTAACCAATGAGAATTAACTGTTGGGAAATAAACAGCAGAAGATTTGAGGAATGCCAAATCAAGTACAGAAAGAAATAAAGAGAGCGAGAGAAAGAAAGAAAAATAAAAAAACCTAAAATTTGACTTTTAAAAATCTCCAAAAACAATTCACAAGCTGAAGGAATGAAACGGTTTCATTACCAGAGAGGTTGAATGGCAGTCTATAACATTTATCACACCATTAAAAGGGTGTCTACACTTGTAATTGCTAGCCCTAAATATCTGAGGCAGGTTCAGTTCATACCTACCATGCAAATACCCAACTTCATGACATTCAATGCAGGTGAGGCAAAATGCCATTTTCGCAAAGCTAATGACAGAGTGGTGCAACACGGACAGCAATGTTTGGATATTCACATTTAACTGCACATCTGTCTCTCGCCTGAAGTTGCTGTACTCATAAATAAATAGCCTGATTGTTATTTTGACAGTAAAATCTGGCCCATTCTGTTTTTAGTGATGTCAGTTGAGGGATAAAAATTGGCCTTTGATAATAAAGTGTGCAAAATGAAATTTATTTGGGTAGTTTCAGCGGAGCTTCTAATAGTGACAACTCCACAGTGTGAAATTACCCTAATTGGAGAATGTTGTTCAAAGAGGCCACACAAGGATTGCTGAAATGGGAAAAATACATCTCTTGCTGCTGTTTAAGGTGTATTGCTGACTGTGGAAGGCTGAAGAGAGTTTGAAATTTATTTATCATGTGCGGTTACTGTCTGACCTGAGAGTACATAGTGTTGATACAAGGTGCATGAGAAACGTTTCACTCCCAGTACATATCCTCTTTATCTTGAAGACCACAATATACATTTAAAATAAAATGTTATTGTTCTTGGAAAATCCTGATATTGATCTGGCTTACTGACACACAAATATAAGTGTTGAAAACCTAACATGTTAATCTATTTGTCAGGTACTTTGGAAGGAAGTTTGAGGATTAATCTGGGAGAACAGGTCTGGCTTTGTATCACAGCTGAAGACTCCAAATTTCTGCACGTCAGTGGAGCTCAAGGGACTTCAAGCAGAGTAGATGTGGGCTGCACCACCTTAGAAAATGAGACTGTGCCCTAGCCATCAAAATGGCCCCGGGATTAGGGAGGAAATCGTTGACCTGGGGCTGAAGCTCGGATGGGAGTTCTACTTTGCCTCACTTGTGCCAGCAGAGTGTGATCCTCAGTATTTCAAGGCAACATAATGTATTTAGTCTGAGCAATGCAACGGGGAATCAACTAGTAGCAATTCTTGTAAAAGTATTACAAAAACATAGGAATTCATTCAAAGTGGCTTTAAAAGGGAAGTATATTTTTGGTGTTTGGCTTCAGAATTAATTGAAAGCAGAAAAAGATATAAAAATGTGTCAAATACAGCAAAACTGTTCGGTTCTGGGTACTGCCTGTGCGGAGTTTGCAAGTTCTCCCTGTGACTGTGTGGGTTTCCTCTGGGTGCTCCGGTTTCCTCCCACATGCCAAAGACTTGCGGGTTGATAGGTAAATTGGCCATTGTAAAAAGAAATTCGCCCCTAGTGTAGGTAGGTGATAGGAGAATTGAGGGAAGGTGGGGATGTGAGAGGGAAAATGGGATTAACGTAGGATTAGTATAAATGGGTGGTTGATGGTCGGTGCGGACTCGGTGGGCCGAAGGGCTTGTTTCGGTGCTGTGTCTCTCTATGACTCTAAAACAATAAACCACACCACCCCCCCCGCCCCACTCAAAACTCACGCTGAAAGAAAAAATTTAACCTGGATGTTAACTAGTCAACTTGTAGCTGCATTATTTAGTCACCTATAAATACATTTAGCTTACATGAGTATTGAGATACACTAATGTTATAAATTGCAAAAACAAAGCATCAATAGTTTATAAAGGCACCAGATGGGTCAGTGGAGTTCTGGAGCAAAAGTTAAAAGTGGATATCGTTCTCCAATATGCAAGTGTGTTTTTACATCAATGAACTTCACGTGTACATGGGAGAATTAAAATAAACTAGATCAGTGTGTTCTGGAAATGACTAGTCTGGTCCATAATGAATGAGACTCAGTATACAATTTTATTGCCGAGGTCTGCAAAGTGCGACAACAGTCACATGCTGTATTTCACTCATTGAGAACAGAATAGTTCAACAGCCAATAAGACAAAATATTTTGGCCTGGACTTTTCATATTCCCCCCTACTTTGGCTGCGTGGGTGGGACATCTGATGCTCTGCTGACCCTGGTCACATTTCCAAGCCTTAGAACTATTTACCTATAGGTAATGGCGTCCCTGCACGCCAAAGGGGAGTTGGGGCTGAAGACTTGCTGCAGCAAGCTGGAGAAAGAGATCTGTGGAAAAAAAACTTTTAAAAAGTCCTAATTTTATCAATAGAGCTTGTACATAGGAGTTCTCTGCAAGTTGCTTCTCTTCAATTTTTGACACGGGCCAGTCTGCAGATCTCTTAACATTGGAACCTGGGGCTCAATATGCAGCTGCAATGTTCAACAATCCAATGAAACAAGCACATTAGACTTGCTGTAGGTGGGCAAAAAATGGTCTTGGGTTCCATTATGAACAATGCTTTTCTGTCCCGGCTAGTTAGTTGCAGAAAGGTCAGGGTATGGAAACATTTGTGACGATCTGCTTGTCCTTTCAGCCAGAGCACATCATATACCACTCAACAGTCTTTGAAGAGAAGAAAATGGACATTGAATACATTTAAAAATGGTGAAAATTTGCAACAATCAATTTTTGTGAATATTATGATACTAAACATTTGTATTTTGAAACTAGAAAACATTCAGTACTCATAGGAGTCCATGAAATGAATATAGCAACTTCAAAGGATTTTAAGTAATTTTGTTTGTCATTGCAATCTGTCTATGTGGGCTTTGAAATAAAAAAAAAATGTCTATTTCACTGTACATGTTTGAGAAATGACATTACCATAATAAAAAATCTCAGGAGCTGTAACACCATTTGTGTGGTAAATATATTGTTACACCAACAGTAAACATCCACATACAAGACTTGTTTTTGAAGAAACCAAGCGATTGAATTTTAAATACTGTGGACATGCAATTTTTGGCAAAGAACAAACATACAAGACACTACTTTCTGTGAGTCATTTCTCAGTTGAAAACCATAGGAACTGAGCCACAACTGGAGGACATCAGCATGCTGGGGCTAAGGTTATTAGAAATGCAGTTTGGGTAATAGTCACATCATGTAGCAGGTACCAACCATCTTAGGTTCTATAAGGTAACTGTCTGAATTTTCTGTTTTATTAATGCACGATTATCAAGGAGTGATGCTCATTAAGATGGGGTAAGGGAATTCACAGCTATCTTATACAGTACGGACTTATTGTTACTTAAATCAGTTTAAACAAACTTCTTTAAAATGGATCTTGGTAATTGTGATTGATCGGATCAAAGTCCTTGGAGGGACAATCCATTTTGTACATCTGCTGATACTCTGTAAGATCTCTTAGCACTATTCTTTGGTAGCTATCAACTGTAGATACAATAATGTTCATCATATTCAAAAATGTTCTACCAGTGTTCCATCCCAGTTTCCACCTCATCCCTTTCCCTGAAGTCTGTGCCCTGAGTGAGAGACTACAAGAGGGGGAAAATGGGAACATTCTTTTTAAAAACATTAATGGAATCATGAAGTAATAGCAAGTTATTAAAAAGATTATATTAGGTCATTACTGACCTGGTCTTCCTCCTCTTTATGGCCTATTTATGGCTGAAATCTCAGCCATTCCCTAGTCTGTGTTTCTCCCCTGTTCATGCATAACAGAGGTGTTGCAGGTTGTTTCTAGATGCCTCTGCCTACTTAAATGAGCTCACCTCACAACTTACAGCAGGGTCAGTTCCAGGTGGTTGGAAGTTCCATTACATCTTCAATCTAACTGTGCAAGGCTTAAACCCCATGTTTCCAAAGCAGCACCTTAACATATTATCCTTAAAGCTTTATATAAAAATTGACCCTGAAGAACATACTTTGAAACTTGTGCTGGTGAGAGAGGAGTGAGGGTTGATGACTGTGGCTTGAGGTCCTTAGGAAAGAGATCTCCTCTAATGCTTTTTTGGTGTAATGTACTCTTTATAGACATTGCTTCATTAGGGTCCTCATATGTCCTGTGTTGCCTGTATATATTTTGGAGAGGGTGTAATATCTCATGGGGTCCATCTTCCTTTAAAGCTGCCTGACTTTTCTTTACTCCACTGTGTGCTGCTGCTTCTTCTTCTCCCTCATAATAATGGCATACAAAGGTCTGTCTATTAGGATACTATACCTGCTTCTAAGAAGGTCTTGTTGTGAGTGACAACCAAATTCTGCCAGGGGTGTCACACTTCAGGAATCAATCAGAAGCAAGTGCAGATCTGGAATAACAAAACAAGAATCACTCCAAAGTGTTGTTTCCAGCAGAAATTGCTTTTGAAACTCTCCAGAGTCTTCTGGTTCACAAACTCCTCACTTCTGCCTCCCTCAACTGACAATGGCAACAACTGTGCTGTATCATTTTCAGTCTAACGTACTCTGAGTGCATTGCAAGTGTAAGGCAGAAAACGTGGGGCTCCAGTGCTACTGGCCCTCATGTAATGAGCTCACTTGGGACTTGGCAAGCTGATCGCAGGAAGGGCTAAAAAGTATGAGGGAATTCAGAGGGATTGATTTTGCGATATAACACTGGCAGGAATGGCTTCCACATCATTTATCTGCCAAAAGAATGACTTTATCCTGATTATACACTAAAACTAGGCCAACAAAAGTGTGGAACTTCAATGCCATTATGTTCAATTAAAGCATTTTTAAAAATCCAAAACTGCTAAGGCTTAGCACAGTTAATAAGTGGACTGAGTGTACAGATTAAATAGAGTCACTGATATCATGAATTATTTAACAATCAAAATTAAAAGGCAGAAAGGAAATAAATGTAGAATTGAAAGAAAATGTGGCCAGAAGCCTCACTTGTTAAAGAGACCCAGGGTCAGGGATAATAGAGAAACAACTCTCGCAGCTAATGAGAATCTAAGAGCTTCTAAGATCTAATTGGCATTAACGAGCTTGTTTCCCTGATCAGTGCCAGATAGAACCTCAGCCAGCACTAGTGGTCTAGCAGCCATGTGCTTTGCATGAGGATGCTGTTCCTCAAGATAAGATAATATGTGTGCTCTCCCACCAGATGCTTGTACATTCGGGAGTAAGAAGTCAGGCTGAGTGTGACCTTCAGCAGTGCAGGACATGCACCTTTCAGCAGGTATCTTCAAAGCCTCCGCTATTCCAAGATGAGGCCTACCTCAGGCTCTCAAGGCTCTGATGCCACGGACCACTCATAGACCTTTGAATCTCTGGCCTTTGAGATAGCACCACAGAGTATTGGGAGGCTTGATTTAAAGGAATATACAAATGTAGGCACTGTGGGGATCAGTGATAGAAATAGCTCTGTTCACATGATAATGTACATTAAACACTTACTGACATCAAAGATACTGACAGAGATTGATTTGTTGCAAATGGGATGCCATAGTTGTTTACCTGGAAGTTTGGCATATGAAGGGTTTGGAAGAGCATCTCATGTGATTACATAGAAATACGTAGAAGTTGCAAGATGAAAACAGGCCATTCAGCACAACCAGTCCATGTCGGCATTTAACCTCCACATGATCAAATAATTCTAATTATATTTATTCACTTTATTCCTATATCCCTTCAAACTATTTTCCTTCATCCACCTATCTAATCCAATCTTGAATCTTCACATAATTTCTGCCTCAGCACTTTATTGGTTGGAGGCAGTTGTAATGTATGACACTCATAGCAAGAGTGAGGATGCTATAGGCACGGATCCATTTAATCTGAAGTTGCCCCTTATAAGTTGGTCTGACATCTGGCTGGAATCTGGCAATCCTGATTGTGCTTTTCCTCTTGCAAGACCTCACACTGCTGATCTTGTTGCTGGGGCCACATTCCTCATCTCCTTCTAGGCCCATTAGATTCATTCCTTTGC
This sequence comes from Heterodontus francisci, assembly GCF_036365525.1. Classification (NCBI taxonomy): domain Eukaryota; kingdom Metazoa; phylum Chordata; class Chondrichthyes; order Heterodontiformes; family Heterodontidae; genus Heterodontus; species Heterodontus francisci. The sequence continues at coordinate 26,907,098 of NC_090393.1, read as the reverse complement.
TAATCGCAAAACTGCATGAAGCAGGGCACAATGATCCTGGGGACTCAGGCAGGACAAAATTGGCGTGCAACTTCCACTTTGTCAAAACACCAGAAGCAAGCCTTGAGAATATGAATGGCCTGTGCTACAGAAATGCTTGCAGCTTCTCATTGTGTTGGCACTCTCTGGGGGTTCTTGGCTTCCCTAATGAGATCATGAGCTACTGCTATAGAGTGTATTTAAAAAAAAATTCATTTACAGGATATGGGTGTCACTGGCAAGGCTAGCATTTATTACCTATCACTAATTGCCCTTGAGAAGGCAACAAGAGGAGAAACCTTCTTGACAACTGAATGGCTTACGAGGGCGGTTAAGTGTCAGCCACATTGCTGTGGGTCTGGAGTCACATATAGACCAGACCAAGTAAGAATGGCAGGTTGCTTTCCCTAAAGGACATTAGTGAACCAAATGGGTTTTTACAACAAGCCCATAGTTTCATGGTCATCATTGCTGATACTAACATTTTAATTCCAGATTAATTTAATTTAAATTCCCAAGCTCCTAGCAAGGGTTTGATTTCATAATCTATGGATCATTAGTCCAGGGTTTAGGGATTACTAATCCAGTAACGTAATCACTATGCCCATAATACCCTCTTAGTAGTGGAATCAACCAGAACTCTGCCTTAGGCCTGTGCAGAGTCTTGGGATTCTTTGCTGTCTTGATATGAAGGATTCAGCATAGCTCCCTAGGTGTTCAACACCCTCATGCATAATGATGTGCTTGGTATTACCAGCTGCAGGGTCTCAGCTTGATGTACGTTTCAGGTCCATGGCAAATAGCTGGCATAATTCAGTTATGGTCAACATATTTTAGCAATCCACCCCCCTCACCTTAGCCTCCCAGATCGCTAACTCATTTTCCCCTTAGCTTCTTGAAGCTCTGTTTCCACCTTCCCTCGCTTGTTGGGAGATCTGGTGCCTCTTCTTCTCTGTCCTCAGCCTCTTGGATTTCCACCTTTACAGTCTGCTCACCTCTCCCCACCCCTCAAAACCTCAGATTATCAGATCTCCTGTTACCCCTTTATCCTTTCCCCTCAGTTCTTGGAACTTATAGTTTTCTCTTTCCCCTCCTGCCAGCCTCTTGGACCCCATTTTCCCCATTCCATCAGTTTCTCTAATCTCTAGTTTCTCCCTTTATTTAAACTCCCAGACCTCTCTAAAGGGGAGTTAGGACAAAATAAATTTACTTCCGACAATTTCGGAACTGTTATGTAGTCGCTAAATTGATCACCAGGGGGAGACAGCATCATTAGCTTCCAGTTGGTGCTTATGAATCTAAACATCCGGAATGAGAACCAACATGATTATGGAGAAGGTTGTAATCAAAATCAGAAAGGCTTGTATTGGAGTGGCTCTTCGGGTAAGGCATTGGCCCAGGATTCCCTGTAACATCAAGATCTGCAATCTGCAGGACATTTCGCTCTTTTGCTTGCTGATTTCTCCGTTGCTTGCGTACCCTCATATTTCCTGGATTTCTAATTAGAATAGAGCAGCAGTGAGTTTAGGTGCGAGTCAGAACTGGCAGAGCCAATGTTCCATGTTAGTTGTGTGAGTCCTGTGCATCAGGCGGCTGAGGTCTTATCCGACTGACCTTAATGTTCAGGGGAGCATGCTTCTACTGATTTATGTTTCATAAATGTGTAATTCGAACATGCATCAAAAATAGCTTTCCATCGGAAGAAAAATGGCACTGACATGGCTATTGTATAAAATATTCAACCTTGATGAAATATTGAACAGAACTGTGCTATTCCATCACATTTGGTGAGCTGTAGTGAGAATTACTGATACTTCGATATATTCTTGGCACCTCGATATGACTCGGAATGTTAAGTTTAACTTGCTCCTGCAAGTTAAAATAAGGCTGTTAAAATAAGGCACTATTGCAAAATAAATGTAACTAATGCATTAAAAAACTGTTAGCCTCACAGAAGAAAATGTACTCGGTATAACTGCTCCACATCTTGTCATGTTTTCACTGTTGATGAATGTTCCACCTTGTGCAAACTGTAGTTGAAAGGGTTAATATTTGGGGCCGTGTATCACCTCCCACTATGATGATGTAAGAAATCACATGAGAGAGAGAGGGCGAGAGAGAGACTTGAAGGAGAAGTAGCATGGCATAAGTGTTGTTAGGCATACTTATGTAAAACTGTATATAGTTCCTTAATATGTAATAAACTAGTTATCTTTAAAACTTTTTGAAGACTCATAATCTCTCCTAGCTAGATTAACCAAAGATACAAAAGATAAAAGTCTTCTAAAGCCTCTCCAATGCTTTCTCAAGGTAGGCGAATATCAGGTAATACCTTGATATGCACGTTACAGGGGAATGATTAGGATTTTGGCACTTGTTCAGGGTGTCCCCAAAAACTACCTTGGCCAGAACGATCCTGCCACAGACCACGACCCTCAACACCCTCCAAAATTTGACTTCTGCCTAGTTATGTCAGACTAAGGTGTAATAGCCATGGTTATAAACCCTGATCTCTTCTGTATTGCCTCATAGTTAGGAACATTCCTGGCCAACAGATTGCTGCTCTGGGAGTTTCCTCAATGGCATTCTGGTATGTTTTGACAGTCACTGAACTCTCCTTGAAGACCTGAGTGTCAGAAATTTGATCAGTTCACTGAGCTGGAAGTACTCAGCCTCTCTCAGCAGCCGTTCCTGTGGGAAATGGTCGAGGAGGACCAGCTGATTGTTTCTGATACAATCCAAGAGATACCTGAAGAGAAGCAAAATACTGCAGATGCTGGAAATCTGAAATAAAAACCAGAAATGCTGGAACCACTCAGCAGGTCTGGCAGCATCTGTGAAAAGAGAAGCAGAGTTAACGTTTCGGGACAGTGAAGGAACTCCGAAGAAGGGTCACTGACCCGAAACGTTAACTCTGCTTCTCTTTTCACAGATGCTGCCAGACCTGCTGAGTGGTTCCAGCATTTCTTGTTTTTATTTCAGATACCTGAAGAGCTTCATCTAACAGCTTCATGGTGACATTCACTGGTACCACCTTATCATTTCCAGTTTTTTCTCAGAATTCAAATTCTCAAACTGTTATGGTAGGATTTGAACTAATGTTCTCTGGACTTTTAGTCCAGGTTCTGGCTTGCAAGTTCAGTAACATAATCACCAAAATATCATAGCCACACTTATAATTTTAATTTGAGGTCTAGCAATAAACTATTGAATTTAGATCAGATCATCACATTTATAGGAAACTGATCTTGGCACAGCAACACCAAGGGCTCACAAATAAAATTATTGCACAGCCTAAATTACAGCAATGATAAATGTAGCTTTAATTCATGATTGTCCATTGTGAGGAGGGGGAGAAGCCATGATATTCAATTTCCTCAATGTTGCAGTGATGGTAATGAGGAAGTGGTGCAAAAAGCTAAGGAAATTATGATGTGGTTTACTAATGCTTATTTCACTAATGCCACAATATCCTGGGACATTTGTGCTGTAAAATGGGCCCCACAATCATTACAATGATGCAAGTCTCCAGACATTCTGGGCCGATTATATTTATCACAAATTTCTATTGCACTGTGTAACATGCAAACAAGTGGCTTTCTTATGTCAGCTGTGGCTCAGTTGGCAGCACTGTTGCCTTGGAGTCTGAAGGTTCTACGTTTAAGTCCAACTCGAGGACCTAAACGCAAAAATCAACGCTGACATTTCAGTGTAGTTCTGAGGGAATGTTGTACTATCGAAGGTGCTGTGAACCAGAGACCCTCTCGGCCCTCTGGGGTGGATGTAAAAGATCACATTACACTATTTCAAAGAAGAGCTGGGGAGTTTTTCCCAGTATCATGATCAATATTTAACCCTCGATCAATGTCACAAAAACAGATTTTCTAGTCGTTATCACATTGTTGTTTGTGGGAGCTTGCTGTGCACAAATTGGCTGCCAGGTATCCTACAGTACAACAGTGACTACACTTCAAAAATACTTCATTGGCTGCAAAGAGCTTTGAAAAATATCTGGTGGTCATGAAAAGCACTATATAAATGCTAGTTATTTTTTCTTTTTCTCTCCCTCCCACTCCCATCAGCCTCTCGGCTCTGCATATCTTCCTCCCCTTAAGCTCTCAGATTTCTGATTCTCGTCCTTCCCTCACCCTCCTGAATCTCCGGTTTCTCGATCATTTCAGTCTCTCAGATCTCCAGCTGTTTCTCCCTTGAGCCTCATATTTCAAATTTCCCCTCTCTCTAGTATCTTAGATCTCAGGATCGTCGTCTCAGCCTCAAATGTTCAAATCTCCCCTCTCCGCGTGTTACAACCAGGTGAGGAAGGGGTCTCAGATTCCCCTTTTACCCCTTCTCTGGTTTGACTATAACAGGGCTTATTCTTTTAACACTGATTTAGCTTACCACCTCAGTGAGCACGTGCTCACTGTTCCTTGAATTATAATTGTAAATGAACCAATCAGATAGGTTTTCTTGAGCTTAAACAAGAAAGATGTAAGTTTATTTACCTTATCACTCTAAACTGTTAAAAATTACCAAAATGCGTGACATAGCCACGCTCTCATTCATATGAGAGGGACACACACACAAATAGATACAGAGGTGAAAAAAGAGTTGGGAGGTTCAAGTAAAGTCCGTAATAAATGGAATTCAAATACTGAATTTCAGTGTCCTTTGTTGAAGTTAAAGTCCTGAAATCTTCGCTAGGGCCCCCGTGCACAATTCGGGCTTGCTTCTCTGGTCCCGGAAGGCCGAAGAGAGGCTTTATCCATCTTCTTGGTTGTTGCCTGTGAGAGTCTGTAGATTTGAGGTTTAGCTGCAGCCGAGGTTCCCCTGGGACTTTGTTGGAGAGGGAGACAGGAGAGAGAGATATTCTTTCCTTAGTGTTGAGTTACTGTCTTCCTTCTTTCTGAGACACAATTCACAAACTCAGAGTTACACAGGCAGGTATGTCATGTGACTACCTCTTTGTTTGAAAACAGAAGTTTCTGGAAGGTTGTTTGAAATTCAAAGTTCTTTTCTCAAGCTGTGCAAACATACTTGGTAGTGCCGGGGGCGGGGGTGGGGGGGGGGGGGAGGTGGGGAGGGTTGGGGGGGGGGTTTGGCTCTTTCAAAGTCAATGGGTGTCAAGGCTTTTAATGACTATTATTGACAAAACCCTAACCCCTATTGTTCTTGCTGGACTGGGTAATTAGTTCTGTCTCCGGTCGGCTTTTAGCTTCTCGTATGCAAATTGTGCGTGGCCATCTTTAGCTATTCTGTTCTGCTGTTTCAAAGTTATTTATCATAATGTCCAATATAAAGTCTCAGGCGACGTTCCATATGATGAAATTAACATTTTCTTTGATACCCTGGGCTGAGATAATTGGCCTCCAATAACCACAACCATCTTCCTTTGTGCATGGTATGATTCCCGCCAGTGGAGTGTTTCTCCCTGATCCCCATGAATAGTGGAAAAGCTTTGGGGAGTCAGGAGGTGAGTCACTCCCTAGCTTTACAAGCCTCCTTGATGCCACATTTGATGTTGAGGGCAGACACTCTCACTTCACCTCTAGAATTCAGCTCTGTTGTCTATTTTTGGATCAGGGCTGTAATGAGTTCTGGAGCCAAGTGGTCCTGGTGAAAACCGAACTGAGCATTGGTGAGAAGTTTATTGGTGAGTAAGCGCCTCTTGATAGTATTGCCAATGATGCCTTCCATCACTTTGTTAATGACTGAGATTGGTTGATGGGGTAATAATTGGCCAGATTGGATTTGTTTTTATACGTTCATGGGATATGTGTGTCGCTGACTAGGCCAGCATTTATTGCCCATCCCTAATTATCCTTGAGTAGGTGGTGGTGAGCTGCCTTCTTGTCCTGCTTCTTGTGGATAGGGCATACCCGGGCAATTTTCCACATTGTCAAGTCGATGCCAGTGTTGTAGCTGCACTGGAACAGCTTGGCTAAAGGTGCAGCTAGCCCTGGAACACAGGTCTTCAGCACTACAGCCGGGATGTTGTCGCAGTCCATAGTCCTGTGCACTCAACCATTTCTTGATATCATGTGGAATGAATTGAATTGGCTGAAGACTGGTATTTATATTGGTGGGGACCTTAGGAGGAGGCTGAGATGGATCCTTTACTTGGCACTTCTGGCTGAAGATGGTTTTGAATGCTTCAGCGTTGTCTTTTGCACGCGTTCTGGGATACGTCCATTGTTGAAGATGAGGATGTCCATGGAGCCTCTTCCTCCTGTTAGTTGTTTAATTGTCCACCCTCATTCATGACTGGATGTGGCAGGACTGCAGAGCTTTGATCTGAACTGATGAAGGGTCACTGACCTGAAGCGTTAACTCTGCTTCTTTCTCCATAGATGCTGTCAGACCTGCTGAGTAATTCCAGCATTTCTTGTTTTTATTTCAGATTTCTAGCATCTGCAGTATTTTGCTTTTATAATGGATGGTGTCCTCAGTGTGAAGACAGGACTTTGTCTTCACAAGCACTGTGCAGTGGTCACTCCTATCAATATCATCATGGACAAATGCATCTGCGACAGGTAGCTCGGTAAGGATGAGGTTTTTTCCTCGTGTTGGTTCTCCCATCCCCGCCGCAGGTCCAATCTGGCAGATATTATCCTTCTGGGCTCAGCCAGCTCTGTCAGCATTGGTGCTACCGAGCCACTCTTGATAATAGACATTGAAGTTCCCCACCCTGGGTATATTCTGTGCCCTTGTACCCTCAGTGCTCCTTCCAAGTGATGTTCAACATGGAGGAGTACTAATTCATCATGATGTTCTCAGTCCTAATTTGTAGCGTTGTATGTGAAGGAAAGTTTGGATGAAATTAATCCCCTCTTTTACTGTTTTTTTGTATTGTTTTGCACTGGGTAAATTATCAGCAGAGGGAGCCAACACTCCATTACCTTCCTGTTATACAATTGGGCTACAATTCCTAGATCCATCCAGCTGAATGATACCCCCACAAGACCACTGATACGGAAGAGGTGAGGTTGGGCTCTGTGGCAGGGACTCCCTGTGTTGGGAATGCTTATGACTTCATTAAAGCCCTGATCCAAAAATAGACAACAGAGCTGAATTCCAGAGGTGAAGTGAGAGTGACTGCCCTCGACATCAAAACAGCATTTGACCAAATGTGGCATCAAGGAGGCCATTATGCCCAGTATCAGCTTCTTCCTGGGCACATTGGAGGAACCAGGCCAGGGAAACATTTTTAGACCCCTAAAAATCAATTTTTTTTTTCTGAGTGGAATGTGGTCCCTTTAGAAAGGGATCTACTGGAAGTGGAAATAAAATGGGTGCAAGAAGGAATGACGTATTTGGCATTTTAGGGAACCTCCCCTCGAGGATATCAGGACACCATTCCATTTCAGAGGTGGTAAGCAGGCTCAATACTGTGCCTGGCACCTGCTGTGTCTGAAAAATGGGTACTGTAGGGGTAGAATTCCCTAGCCTTCATCTTTGATAGCCACTGCTACACCTTAGTGTAACATGGAGGAAATGTTAACAAATATTGCTATTACCAATTATAAGCTGTCGCTACAGTCTTTGTATATTGTAATCTATTAAGATACTTCAGCAGACGATGTCTGCAGCCTGGTTGTGGTGGGATGGGATGGGTATTTTCAGGAAGATGGGACTTACATGCATGATTTGCAGAGATTTAGGATGAATATTTACCGCAGCAAAGAGCTGGAATATTTGGCGTCTTAAACAGTTGGCATGAAATTGAGTTTGAGGCAGCTGCCTGTTGGCTGCCCAATTCCTTAGTTTGGTAAGTACAGCTCAGTCAAATTATGTTTGCTCTGACATTTGGTAGTTATTGTATCTTTAGGATGAAAGATGATTTATTGCAGTGGGAAAGGTGCTTTCAGAAGTTGTGGTGTTTGAAGTATGAGTAAATGTTTGTTTCATCCCCAGCTTCTTTGAGTCATATAGATCATTTTACCTTCTGTGCTTGTTTTTACATTTAATTTGAATTTACCAATTCCAGATTTAATCAGCTTCACTCAAATTTCTTTGTTTGTTGCTGGGACTAGGTATGACTCACATTGTAATATATGTTTAAACATTTTACAACTTTGAAGTACTCACCTTTTCCTTTTCTATCACCTGCTTGGTGTACTTTTCTTCATAATGACTCACAGCTTCCTGCAATAGTTGTATAGTTGGTCAAACTGCTCTTTGCTGCTGTATGGTAAAACGTGTTTTTGATCACCTCATTATCTCATGAAAATAATTGGATTTTTAAAAAATTCTTTCATGGGATGTGGGCGTCGCAGGCCAGGCCAGCATTTATTGCCCATCCCTAATTGCCCTTGAACTAGGCCATTTCAAGGGCATGTAAGAGTCAACCACATTGCTGTGGATCTGGAGTCACATGTAGGCCAGACCAGGTAAGGAGAGCAGATTTTCTTCCCTAAAGGACATTAGTGAACCAGATGGAGTTTTACAACAATCGACAATGGTTTCATGGCCATCATTAGACTAGCTTTAAATTCCAGATTTATTAATTGAATTCAAATTCCACCTTCTGCTGTGGTGGGATTCGAACCCATGTCCCCAGAGCAATACCTGGGTTTCTGGGTTACTAGTCCAGTAACAATACCAGTACGCCACCGCCTCCCCCCAGGGGATGTAGCAGCGGGGGAGGGTGGAGTGTTATACCTGTGATTTGTCATTCCTCGCCATGAGGGAAGTGAGATGCTCTGTCATTCTGAACAGCTTGGTTGGGAAAGACTGGATAAGGCCTGTTTTTGGGCACAGGGATCACGATGCAAACTTTGTGCTGCCTCTTCACCTAAATGATTTCAGCCTGCAGGCTGGGGCGGAATGTGCTGCTGACTGCCCGGCACACTCAGGAGAGGGCCCAGATGTGTATGTGGCTGGCACTGTCTCTGGAGGGCTTGGCTGGAAGGAAAAGCACAGCGAGTAGAGCAACAGGCAAGGGAGAGGGCTCCCAGCTTTTCTGATGTGACCCTGGAGGCACTAGTGATGTAGGTGGAAAGGAGGAGGACACCATGTTCTCAAGGGCACACTCTGAGAAGGAAATGGGAGCAAGTGGCTATGGAAGTCAGTTCAGGACTCTGATCCTGACATTAGTGCCAGAAAAATTCAGAAAACTCATCCGACTGGTCAAGGTCAGTGAATGCATCTTCAAGTGACATCTGCTACCTACAGCTCCACTAACATTTCACACATCATACTGCCATAACTCACTCATCAGTAATCAGCACTCATGCCTAACATTCAGATACACCACCTCACCCTCACACACATAGCAGAGCTGCCATCCTCACAACTATCTCTCACTGCTTCCACATACCTTCAGCTATTCTGCTGTGGCAGGCACATCACCCAAACAAATTGCGACACACTCAGTACATTCTTCCCCCTCTCTTGCAGAACAAGGTGACCCACAACTGCAGGGAGCAGCAGAGAACCGGCCGGGGGCAGGAACACCTACAACTCCAGGGTCCTCTGGAGGGGACGATGCTTCGCGTCATGGGACCGGCTGTTACTGAGGCTCTGGCATTCGTGTCACTGAGAACATTCAGGATGAAAGTATGTTCCAGCCATCTGCTCCTTCTTAAATCTCACCTTAACCTCATCCTGCTATCTCACATGAAGTGCAGGCTGCAGATCGTGTGAGCACGGACCTCTTGCTTTCCCACCCACCCAATGGCACAACTGTTGCTCAGAGGATACGTAAATGGTAATTTTCTGTCTTCATTCTCTAGTGAGGAGCCTCCCTGCTGAGAATGCAGATCAAAATTCGTGTATGCACCCATGTTTCCAATATGCGCTCTCAATAGGCAAAGCTCTTATTGGGAATGTGAAGTTGGAAGATTGGGACAGCAATGCATCAAGATCAGCTATGTGTAAACTGGCCTTTTAACTGGTTTAGTTTTTTTTTGCTTTGTTTATTGCTTAACCTTATCTGCATTTTCTTTGTTGCTTTACATTTGCGTCTCTTAAGGTAGAATTTTTGACATCTAATGCTTTTATTTATAATGCCTTTTCCCAGAATAGTCTTGCTTCCAGCTGCTATTTCACTTGCAGCAAGCAGCATAGTCAAGGTGGAAATTCCTTGGGCGTTTCAATGGTACTTTTAGATTTGGAGGAGGAAGAGGAATTCCTGAGAGGACAAGAAGCACAGGTGCAGCTATGTCTCAGACACTGTGGATGATGTGGACCACCTTTGTCAGGTATCAATAGCCTCTAAATTGGGTTGTTGACCGTACCAGCTTAATAACACCGGAGATACAGCCAGCTCCATTTTCAAAGGGGCCTACCGGCGGGTGTCCAGAGCACCCATCCATTTCATGGATAGGCCCCTTTTAATATGGACATCGGGATCCTATGGCATAAAAAGGACCTCAATTGGCATTTTAGGTTGGACCTGATCGGAGCTTTCACTGTGCACCTTCCAAGGAACCGCCATCAAAAAGGAGTTTTTCCCACATTTCTGCCGATCTGCATTTCCATTTACTGTAATGCTTTAAATTTCCTTACAGATATTGCTAAAAGTTGCACCTTTTCAAGATTTCTTGCACCGTCACACCCCTAGCAACAGTGTGCTCCTTGCATTCCAGAAAATGACACTGGGGGCATATTAAGGTCAATAATGTAACCTAAATGTTATTTCTGTGACAATTGTAAAATTGATCATTGTATTGCCATCATTGTTATGTCCAAAGTGAACTATCTCACAATTAATTACGTTAAACTGTAATTCCCACTGTTCGAACTATTAGCTTAATAAATCCGCATGTTCTTTTGTAATTTTGTGTATCTTTATAAAAAAGAAAGACTTGCATTTATATAGCACCTTTCAAGATCTCAGGATGTCCCAAAGTGTATAATAGCCAATGAAGTGTAGTCACTGTTGTAATGTAGGAAATCCAGCAGCCAATTTGCGCATAGCAAACTCCCACAAACAGCAATATAATGACCAGATAACCTGCATTTCTTTTTAATTGTAATGTTGGTTGAGGAATAAATAGTGTCCAGGACACTACAGATAACTCACTTGTTCTTCTTCAAAATTGTGCTAAGGGATCTTTTCTATTCACTTGAGAAAGCAGATGGGTCCTTGATATATCATTTCAGCTGAAAGACAGAACCTCCAAAAGTGCAGCCCTCCCTCATTATTGCAGCGTCAGCCTAGATTTTTTGCACTCAGGTGGAAGTAAACCTACAACCTTCTAACGCAGAGGCAAGAGTGCTACCCACTGAGCCACACCATAATTCACCTTGTTTCCTACTCTGCATACTTCAAAATACTCCCTCCTACTCCCATATCTAGGCCATTTATATATGGCAGGAGAAACCTGGGGCGCCCAACACTGGCCCCTAGGACACCCGACTTGAGACTGGCTGCCAATCAAAGAGTAGTCCTTTAATACAATTATCAGTCTTTTATCTCCCAACCAATTTCCAGTCCATGCCACAAAGTTGTCTTCAATTTAATGCTGCTCAACATTAGCTAGTAATCGCTTGTGAAAATTGTTATTAAATGGCTTTTGAAAATTCATGTACTTGACATCTATTGATCCCTCCCTATCTATAACCATGACACTTTTTCTGAAAGACTCTATTCGGGTTACACTAGTTTTCTACTGTGTCAGAAACATTCGCCTGGGCATCTGTTCTTCCACTCCCACTGTTTAAGTCTCCAGTCTCAGGCCTAGCCATTTTATCATTGTAGTGAAACTGAAGTGTGTTGTTGAGTAGATTAGATGGACCAATAGCCTTCTCCTACTGAAAAAATTATTTATTTGCTATGCTCCATCTGTACTGTGCTCAACAGCCTCATCATTCATTTGTGCATGGACTAGGACTAGGAATCAATTTCCTACTGCAATTTCCTTTGTCTCAACCCTGCTGTCCTCATACTTCTTTCCTCTTTCCTACATTGGTACCCATCCATTGTCTTCTTCATTAATGTTGCCTTTGGCAAGCCTCCTGTTATTTTAGACAAATTCCTTCTGCACTATTTCTATTTGTTTCCCTACCCTATCTTCAGTTACTTCTCCTCCTTTGTTGCATATCTGCCATTTATCAGGCTACAGCCATACTTGCAGTGCCTCAGTGCTCGTGCTGTTACTCTGTAGAGCACAGTCCATCACGTTGTGTAGATCATGGTCACTCAGTGCACTGTTACTCTTTAGGCTGCTGTGGCTCAGTGTTCTGGTTGGGTTCTCAATAGACCATGAGAGTAACACTTTGTATTATTCTCCAGGATGTTGCCTCAGCATTCTAGCTGTGTTACTTTCTAGACTGCAGCCTCTCTATATTCTGGCTGCGTTACTCTTTAATCCATGGTTTCTTAGTACTCTATCTGCTGCCTCTCTACTCGAGCTGTGCTCATTGTGATGCAATCTGAGTACTTTGACTGACTTTTTTACTCACTAGGCAAAGGTCTCACATTTGCTCTGGCTGCATTATGTACCTTAGTGGTCTGTAAAAATTAAGTTTCAAGAAATCAGCTGAGAATTGACAAATTTCTCGCAATTACTCTGGTAAAGCAAAACACTGCAAGGAAGGTCCCATTGGACCTCTGAAGGGAATATCATTCAAATTCATATTCTGCAGAGACTGTTTGTATTCATTTCACAACAATTCACAACAATCTCTTGTAATTTGCAGCAAATCACTTTCTATTGAACTCAATTTATTTTTTTCTGGTTTATTGAATGTGCAAATAATTGGTTTATATTCAGAAAAGTTGGATTTTAACTAAAGGGTTTTGAGCAGGGGTCTGATCATAATGACTTTGGGAAGACTGTTACAGCAGGTTAAGTAACAGGAATCAGACTTGTTTGTGCCAGAGCACACTGTCTCAGAGAGTGCCGGAAACCAGAATTCTTCTCATGGTCAGTGCGCTACTTGTTGCTGCTTTATAATCTGTTGCTCTATGTATTGTTGGGTATGATGATGCAATATACTGGTAAATAACGTGCAATCTCACAGTGTTTTGTTTTATTTGTTCTTGGCTTATCCACATCGCTAGCAAGCTTAGCATTTATTGGCCATCCCTACTTGCCCTTAAGAAGATGGGCAGAGCCTTCTTGAATCTCTGCTGTCCATGTGCTCAAGTTACTCCTGAAGTACTACAGGATTTTGAGCCAGTGACAATGAAGGAATGGCGATATACGTCCAAGTTGGGATGGTGTATGCCTTGGAGGGGAACCTGGAGGTAATGGTGTTCCCCTGCACCTGCTGCCCTTGTCCTTTGAGGTGGTGGAGGTCATGGCCTTGGAAGGTGCTTTTGAAGAAGCTTTGATGAGTTGCTGTAATGGGCTGAATTTTACTGATACCCTGACATCGGGATCGTAGCGGGAGGGCCGGAAAATGCCTCCGGGAGAGTCCCACCAAGCTCCCCGACGCCTGGAAGGCCCCTCCCCATATTACCGACGGTGGCAGCCATAAACAGTGGCTGCATGAAAGCGCAGCTGCCGCATCTCATTTAAATGGCCAGGGTGGACTACACCGTGGAGGAGGCTGGCTGTCCGTCCCCGGCAATGGCATCAGGCGCCATTGTTTACGGCTGCCGCCAAATTTCAGCCCAGTGTTTTTTAAGGAATGTGTTTTAACCCCTCAGCATTTTAATGGTCAACCAACAGACAAATGACAGGTTTTCTCTTGGGTTTAAGGAAAGACAAATGTTTATTATACAATACCCAAAAATATATGCAATTTCACCACACACGCGCATACAAAGACACACACACAAGAAAAGATAGAGATTAGAGATAACATGCATTTAGGTCTGATGATTTTTAAAGGAATTCACTGTAAACCTTGTATTCTTCCTTGGGGGTGAAGATTTTAAAAATGGTGCAGTAATGCTTTTCCTTTGTCCTGAGTCACTGAAGATAAAGCTTGGAAAATGTCAGGAGGACAAATGCGTTGCTGCAGACTTCATTTGGTAGTATCTTAGTCACAGTTCAATGTCGAAAAACCTTGGCACAATTACTCAGCTGGGAGTCTCAAAGTCATGTCCCGTCTCTGCCTACAGATAGTTTAAAGATGGTGTTCTAGGCAGGGTCCTTCTTCTTCTGCTGGAGCAGATGGAATGTCTCTCTCTCTCACTCTCTGTATTATCTGCATATACTTTTATTAAGCTCCTTATCAGACCCCTCATTTTTGTCATGTGACCATGGTTTCTCTTTACCATTGTACTCATAAAGGGTGTCTGATGGTAGGGCCATTGTTATACAATGGGGTCTGGGTGTCACCCATCTTCATTCCATTTTGATAAACTGAAGTTTTTTCGCACCCATTCATTTGAGCTTGAATTTGGAGACACCATGTCTGCCATGCCATTGTTAACTCAATTTGTTGAAGAGAGGTAGCCATTAACATAGAATGGTCCATTTACATTTTAATGCCATCTCCAAGGCTGGTCCAGACATGAAGTTTGACTCAGGGTTCTTGTAGTTTCCGTGCGTATTGGCAGTACAGGATGAGGTCATCTGATCTCTTGACTTCATCGTGGTTTTCAGAAAAAGTGTCCGTTATTGGGTTGTTTTATAAGTTCATCATATAGTTCATAATTTCCCCATGTGTGAGTCTGCTAGGATGAATGATGATTTTTTAAAAATCCATTGGTTGGAAATCTAAATTAAACTTTAAAAATAAACTAGGAGACAAAAAACAAATAAAAGGAACACTGCTAGCCGCTCAAAAGGCCATTGCAATTTGCATCTAAATACCTTACATATCAATGTATTGAGGTGGAGACATAGGTCTGGTAAAATCTCCAACCATAACAATGGCTTGAGCATTTTGGATGAGCTACCTGCCTTGCCTTCATTTTAAAATTTTTTATTCATCCATGGGATGTGGGCGTCACTGGTTATGCCAGCATTTATTACCCATCCCTAATTGCCCTTGAGAACGTGGTGAGCTGCCTTCTTGAACCGCTGCTGTCCATTTGGGGTAGGTAGACCCACAGTGCAGTTAGGAAGGGAGTTCCAGGATTTTGACGCAGCGACAGTGAAGGAACGGCGATATAGTTCCAAGTCAGGATGGTGTATGACTTGGAGGGGAACTGGCAGGTTGTGGTGTTGCCATGTATTTGCTGCCATTGTCCTTTTAGTTGGTAGAGGTCATGGGTTTGGAAGGTGCTGTCTAAGGAGCCTTGGTGCATTGCTGCAGTGCATCTTGTAGATGGTACACACTGCTGCTACTGTGTATCGGTGGTGGAGGGAGTGAATGTTTGTAGATGGTGGGCCAATCAAGCGGGCTGCTTTGTCCTGGATGATGTGGAGCTTCTTGAGTGTTGTTGGAGCTGCACCCATCCAGGCAAGTGTTAACAAAACATTCAAGGCCATCCGGGAACTTTAACACTGGTGATGAACCACTCAAAGGATAAACACTGAAACAATGGACCTGAGAGAGATTGGAATTCTCAGACCTGATCTAATTAAAGTGCAAAAGAGAGAATACACTGCGCCATCATGTGACAGACCCTCCATCTGGGTGAAAACTTGCAGTTTCTTCTCTCTACCGCAGACAAGCATCTGAGTTTGACCAGTGCAGGATCCAAGTGGTCACTCTCTCTCTCTCTCTCTCTCTCTCTCTCTATGTCTTTCTCTCTGTCTCCCCAGGCCATCCTGCAAGTTTGAACCCTGCCTGCTGTCTGCAAAACATCCAGGTCTATCATTGCTGCAGACAGAGACTTTATGAAGAAAACAATCTGCATCACTGTCTCCAAGAAAACCCTGAACCAGTTGGCCGCCTCTACCAGCCAGAAACTTCAGGACCACAAATTCATCCGGAAGACAACTGAATTACCAGACGCCACAGACTGTATACTCTTTTTAATTGTTCTGGACTCTAATCCAACCAATCTATTCTTTTTCACTCCGTAACTTATTTGTGTGTGTGTGTGTGAGATTCTTGTGTGTGCGTGTGTGAAAGTTCGAGCATAGTTTATTATTATACTTAGCTTGGGTTTTGGATTTAAGTACAATAAACTAACCTCTTTCTTTTTTAAACTCAAGAAAACCTGTCCGATTAGTTCTTTTATGATCATAGCACATAAAGGGTTACACTTATTGAATTGGTAAACATATTCACTGTTCAAAAGAAATAAACCCAGTCGCAGTCAAACAAGGAGAGGGGCAAGAGGGGAGCCTTTCGACCCCTCCTCACCTGATCGTAACACATTCTTTAAGGCACTGCAACAACTCGTATTTGCTAATGGTCAGCTTATGGAATCAGCTTCCACTCTCAGCAGCTTTTCTGTAAAACACTCTGTCTGCAGCCTGCTTGAACTCTCCAATCTTGTGATCTGGAGATGATTCTGGTTAGATGACTCTGTCTCTTATCTGGTTTCATCCAGTGCTATCTCCCCAGAACACAGAAGTTTTTAGTTTCACTTTTAAATTAGGACTGTCTCAAAAAAACAAGCTTTGAACCCGGAGTCTGTGCACCGGACAGAACATTCAACAAGTCATTTGTTCAGACAACAGCTGGCACATGTTCATTCACTGGTCTTGCAAACCACGGATTACATCATCACGGACTGCACCTATCTAGCCAAGTGTTCCATCACACTCCTGATTTGTGCCTTGTAAATGGTGGAGAGGCTTTGAGATGTCAGTAGGTGAGACACTCACTGCTTAATAACCAGCCTCTTCCCTGCTGTAATAGCCACAGCATTTATGTGGCAGGGCCAGTTGAGTTTCTAGTCAATGATGATCCCCAGGATACTGATGATGGGGATTTGGTGATGGCAATGCCATTAAATGTCAAAGGGAGCAGGTTAGATTTTCTCTAGTTGGAGATGGTCATTATCTGACATTTGTTTTACTAGATAAGTGTGTAATCACACTCTGCTGCTAGATTATTCTGATAAAATGCTGCTTAATAATGTCTGTGTTTCACTCTGTTATTAGATGGTATACTCCATTTCATTGTGCTACCAGATATTGGTCACCAAGCCTTCTTCAACAGCACCTTCCAAACACGCGACCTCTACCACCTGGAAGGACAAGGGCAGCAACTGCAAGGGAACATCACCACCATCAAGTTTCCCTCCAAGGCACACATCATCCTGACTTGGAACTATATCGCCATTCCTTCACTGTCACTGGGTCAAAATCTTGGAACTCCCTTCCTCACAGCACTGTAGATGTGTCTACACTAGATGGACTGCAACGGTTCAAGAAGGTGGCTCACCACCTTCTCAAGGGCAATTATGGATGGGCAACAAATGTTGGCTTTGCCAGTGACACTCACATCCCATGAACGAATAAAAAAATAGGCTTTGTTAGTGCTGCCAGATAATGGGGTATATTGCCGTACTGCCAGATCATGGGCAGTGTTACTTTACCCAGATATAATGGATTATGTTACTAGACTGCCAGATAATGGGCTGCATTGAACTGTGTTTTTAGACATTGGGCTGTGTCATGGTGTTCAGCTCTGTTATAGTACTGCTAAAAATTATACTATTTTACACTGTGTTTGTGTGCTGCTAAATGATAAGCTATTATATTGTGCTACTTTGGAATGCTGCTACCTAATGCGCTGTAATCAAGTGTTGCTAAATAGTCATGATGAATGATCATCGACCTGAAAAGTTAATTCTGTTTCTGTCTCCACAGATGCTGCCTGACTACTGAGTGTTTCCAGCATTTTCTGTTTTTGTCCCAGATTCCCAGCACCCATAGTCATAGAGTCATTTATGGCATAGAAGGAGGCCATTCGGCCCATGGAGTACATGCTGGCTCTCCGTGAATCAATCCATTCAGTCCCACTGTCCCACTTGACCCTGCAAGTTTATTTCCTTCAAGTGCCCATCCAATTTCTTTTTGAGATCATTGATTTTCTCCGCTTCCACCACTCTCGTAGGCAGCCGGTTCCAGGTCATTACCACTTGCTGCATAAAAAAGTTCTTCCTCACATTCCCCATGCATCTTTTGCCCGAAACCTTTCAATCTGTGTCCCCTAGCCCTTGTACCATCAGTTAATGGGAACTGTTTTTCCTTGTCTAACTTACCTAAGCCTGAAATAATCTTGTACACCTCTAGCAAATCTCCATCAAATTCCTTTGCTCCAGGGAAAACAACCCCAGCTTTTCCAACCTAACCTTGTAGCTAATATTCCCCATCCCTGGAACCATACTGGTAAATCTCCTCTGCACCCTCTCAAGGACCCTCACATCCTTCCTAAAGTGTGGTGACCAGAACTGGACGCAGAACTCTAGTTTGGGGCCTAACCAGAGCTCTATAAAGGTTCAGCATAATGAAATAAAAGCAAAATACTGAGGATACTGGAAATTTGAAATAAAAACAGAAAATGCTGGAAATACGCAGCAAGTCTGGTAGCATCTGTGGAGAAAAAAGCAGAGTTAACGTTTCAGATCTGCAACGTTAACTTTGCTTCTCTCACCCGTTGAATATTTCCAACATTTTCTGTTTTTATTTCAGCATAACTTCACTGCTTTTCTATTCAGTGCCTCTATTTAAGAAGCCCAAGATCTCATAGATTTGCTAATCGTTCTCTCAATATGTCCTGCCACCTTCAAAGATCGATGCACATGCACCCCGGGTATCTCTGTTCCTGCACACTATTTAGAACTGTGCCATTAAGTCTATATTGATTCACCCTATCCCTTCTGCCAAAATACATCACCTTCACACTTGTTTTTTGCTAATTATTTTGCTAAATAGTGCTGTGTTACTATGCTGCTAGGTAATGTGCTGTATTTACTGTTCTGTGTTACGAAATATGACTGTAACAAGGCTTTGGAAGTCAATGTTCAGAGTGACATACAGAATGTTCGTGCATGGCTGATGCTGTGGGCATCAAGACCACTGTCTGATTGAGCACATGAGGTCTCCTGGGGCTGCCTGTTACTATATTCAGAAGGTAGATAGAGATGTTGCGTACAAAACAGCAGCACCAAATCTCTGGAGGAAACTTTTATGACAGTTAAACATTATAGTGGAGCCTGATATTACTGATAAGCTGATATTACGGCATCATCCTGAGCTACTTCTTGTTGAGAATGAGAAATGATGGTTAGAGTGATTAAGGTGAAGTAGAAGAAACAGTATCCCTAAAGTGGGGGTTGGGGCATTGAATCCAGATGGAGGAGACTGAATGGACTGAACAACCTTTTCTCGTACTGGATGGACTTCCTTAGGTTTCTATTTGGTGGATTTTGATGGAGTGCCAGCTGCTGTCTGATAAACAATGGCTGATCTCACTAAACGTTTCTTCCAGTCTCAGAAATGTTAAGTATCTGAACAGCTTTGTACAAATAATATTAAACACAAACACCATCTGAATAACTCATTAAACAGATATTGGCAAAATGTGATCACTGGGGCATGTGTACCTCTAATTACATTATTACCCACCTGCGCTGATTCCTGTATTAGGCACACTCTGAATATTTACCAATATTCAGGCTGAGCTGAATTGAACAGTTCAGGGATTTTTCTCTGAGTATATAAAATAATACAAATTTCAGCTTTTGTGATGTTTAATGATTTTCCCTCAGATGCAGCACTCCTTTCTTTGGTGTTCGCATTATTTTAGTGGTTATGTTACTGGACTAGCAATCCAGAGGCCTGGCAGGCCTTGGAGGCAGGCACGGAGGTAGGGGGCAAACAAAATGGCAGGGGACACCATTCCCGATGTTGCCTGGGCCCCCTGCTATTTTTGTCTGGGTGGAGAAGGCCAAGGACAGCCTCCCTGCCTCCATTTCAATTTTATTGACGGTGGAGGGGTCCGCCACCACGTGGAAATGCTGCCAGGTAAAGCCTGGCGGCCTCCTAGCTGGATCAGCGAGGGGGGGTGGGTGGTGTCTCTCCTCTAGGGACAATCCAGGGCCCCTGGAGGGCCCCCCTGGTGTCAATAGTCACCCCTCCACCAATACCACCCCACCCTCGCCAACTGCACCTACCCCCCCCGCCCCCCGGACTGGACCTGGCAACCCCAAGTCCACCTACCTATCCAGGGGTCTCCAATGTCCTCGATACTGCAGGACCTCCTGCAATACTGGCTCCGGTGGCACTGCCAATACTGCTGAGCAGCCGGCCTTCTGATTGGCTGGCAGCTCTGGAGACGGGAGCTCACCCTTAAAGGGATTGCGTCCCCGATGATGGGTAGTTAACTGGCTGCCTGCAGTGAGATAGCAACGGGGGGCCGACATGGGGTCACCCCCACCTTCCGGTCTGCCGTTGGGACCCCAGCCTCCAGAATGAAATCCAGCCCCTGGATTAATAATCCAGAAAATGTGAGTTCAAATCCCATCCTGGCTGTTTGATAATTCTAAATCAGTAAAAAAAAAACACTTGCAAATAAAAAGCTAGAACTAGTAAAGATGACCATGAAGCCGTTGGATTGTTACAAAAATCCAGCTGGTTCACTATTGCCCTTTTAGGGAAGGAAAGTTAACATCCTTACCCAGTCTGGCCTATATGTGATTCCAGTCCCATGGTAATGTGGTTGACTCTTAATTGCTCTCTGAAGTGACCAAGAAAACCAATTTATTTCAGATAGATTAAAGATTATTTTTAATGTTGTAATAGGATAAATTAACAGCAAATGAAAGGAATGGTAGTTGAGCTAGTGCAGAGGCCAATGTTGATGAGCGGCATTTTTTTTTATTCGTTCGGGGGATGTGGGCATTGCCGGCTAGGCCAGCATTTATTGCCCTTCCTAATTGCCCTTGAGAAGGTGGTGGTGAGCTTCCTTCTTGAACCGCTGCAGTCCGTGTGGTGTACCTATAGTCGTGTTCCCGTGAAACTGCTGCCCTTGTCCTTCCAGGTGGTAGAGGCTGTGGGTTTGGAAGGTGCTGTCGAAGGAGCCTTGATGAGCTGCTGCTGTGCATTTTGTATATTGTACACGCTGCTGCCAGTGGAGGGAGTGATGGTGGATGGGGTGCCAATCAAGTTGGCTGCTTTGTCCTGGATGGTGTCGAGCTTCTTCAGTGTTGTTGGAGCTGTACTCATGGAGGCAAGTGGAGACTATTCCATCACATTCCTGACTTGTGCCTTGTAGATGTTGGACAGGCATTGGGGAGACAGGAGGTGAGTTGCTTGCCACAGAATTCCCAGCCTCTGACCTGCTCTTGTAGTCACAGTATTTGTGTGGCTGGTCCAGTTCAATTTCTGGTCAATGGTAACCCCCAGGATGTTGATAGTGGGGGAATTCAGCGATTGTAATGCCTTTGAACGTCAAGGGGAGATGGTTAGATTCTCTCTTGTTGGAGATGGTCATTGCCTGGCACTTGTGTGGCATGAATGTTACTTGCCACTTATCAGCCCTAGCCACTGTAATGTGTGCATGTAGTAAGGATAGTTTGTGCATTGATCAGATGTGACACATGGGGGAAGGATTTAGTAATGACAGACTGCCAAATGTCTCTAAATGCCTGCAAAGGTGATTGAGCAGAAGATTCTCTGGACTCCTTGGGGGGTAATTTTAATTCTACCCAACTGGCAGAAACTTGCTAAGTCAACAGTTAAAATTGCTCAGGTTACTTGCAGTCATAGAATCATAGAGAGATACAGCACTGAAACAGGCTCTTCGGCACACCGAGTCTGTGCCGACCATCAACCACCTATTTATACTAATCCTACATTAATCCCATATTCCCTACCACATCCCCACCTTCCCTCAATTCTCCTACCACCTACCTACACTAGGGGCAATTTACAATGGCCAATTTATCTATCAACCTGCAAGTCTTTGGCTGTGGGAGGAAACTGGAGCACCCGGTGGAAACCTGCTAGAAAACCACCAGGATGTTGCCACCTGCGAGTTTAACCTGATCTCTTCCTGGCTTTACCTGGAGGTGGGAATGGATGATGGTACCAAAGAAAGGGATGGTATTCATGTATATTGTGGATGAAAGCACAGAAAGCCCAACTGTAAGCAAGGCATTTGCTTGGTGGCTTCAATCAGGCAGGACTGCAGCTAGTCAGAATATTTGATCTTGATACAAGGGGAGATGCTTTCCCTTCAAGACGTTTAGAGTTAATTTCAATTTCTGTTGAGTGTATGGTTCCTGCAAGTAGCTGTTTTACAGTGTCTGGCTGTATTGCTCACTTCAAATTATAACTTAGTGATGTGCGTGAAACGTAAAGCTGGACTCTGCATTATTTAAAATAACACAATTTCTCTAACTTAATAAATCAAAATGCAGCCATGCGATTTTTTAATGAGAAATTGTTACATGACAAAAAACTGAATTACAGCAGCAGTTGTCTCCCCCAATCACAGCCTGCTCTCCAATTAAATTGACATATTCCTCTCAGCACCAAACGCCTTTTCAATGTCTGGCTTGAGATTGCTGAAGGTTTCTATCCTAGACCACCTCCTTGTTTCCTTTATTCGCTGCTTGTCCTTGAAATTATGTCAATTTGCATTTAACTTATCCTGTTCCCACTCTCCCCACCCACTCCCCTCCCCCACCAACAAGTCATGCCGCAACTGCTGAAAAATTATAGAACTATTGGAATCTAATTTCCCCTAATCAGAAAATGCATGCAGCAGCATTGAATAATATGATTATGTCTTTATGATAGAAAGTGCAATTCATATCCTCAGGACGTTGTCAAGCACTTCACAGTTAATGAATAACTTTTGAAATGTAGTCATCATTTTATCAGCAAAAGTGGTCATCAGTTTATGCACAGCAACGGCCAATGCACAGAAATGGAAAAATAACCAAAGTTAATCTCTTTTGGCGGTGTTGGTTGATGATGAACTCCCTAACTTCATTCAGAAAAGTGTCAAGGAATCTTTAATGTCTAACTGAACAGACAGCTTGGGTCTCAATTTAATGTCTGATCTGATAGGTGGCACCTCCAACCATACAGCACTCTCTCAGATCTTCATTAAAACATCAACCTCAATTTGCTGATAGCCTGAGCAGGCCCTGAACTCATGCCCATCTGAGTTGAGAATGCTATCAGCGTGCCAAGTTGACACTTAAGTTGTGCATATTAAACTGTTGTCAACCATACTTAAAGGTCAAATTTTCCATATATCCTTTTTCTGAATCTGATTTACTAAAGAACTGTAGGGTAATCACTTAGAGCACTCAAGTCATGGAAGGAAAAATGTTTATTTCTTGTGCCAGAGACTAGTGGAAAGGTTTGTGGCCCAGGACCAAGGGCTGCATGACCTTTGTTTTCCTTTGCGTGAGTGGAGGGGATTGTTTATTCACTCAGTTTTGGTTTTATTTTAATTAGTCAGTGGTGATATTAAAAGGTTCTGAAACACTTTCTCACAGACTGTGCTTTGCAAAAAACGTGAGGCTGCATTTTGGGTCCCCTGCTTCTTGACTGGTGGCTATGTTCAGCCGCAGGAAATGGGGCAGTGAGTTACAGCTTTGTAATTAGCTTAAAAAAGTCTATTATCAAGTAAGTATCTTCTTTACTTATTGGTATTCTTTACTCCAAATGGCTGCCTAGATTCTAGAATATGGATTGAAATCAGAACCTTTTTGACACTGAGAGATGGGAATGTTCAAATGATGTCTATAGAGGAGAACTGACACCTTGGTGATTGTTGTACCTCCAGATGGTATACATGCCACAGAATAGTGCAAGGTCTATGTCTATCCAAATGGATCTGGAACAGGTCAACACTGGTTAACAACAGATCTTATTGAATAAGATTCATTTTACTTGCAGTGGCAGAAGAAAGGATTCACAAAGTTGTACGATAGATGTGTTCTTTTTGGGTGGGTGGGGAGGCCAGCTAGGTGATTGATATGTATGGAAACCCATCATCATACCTCAGAATCTTAAAATTAAACTATTTAGAAATCCACACAAGCAAAGTTTTTGTTTCCCGAATTCCATTTGCTTCTTGACGGCAATAGGATATTTCCTACGATTGGGCAACCAGTAATGCACACATTAACATAGATGAGATCCAACCAGCACCATGTTCAGCTACAACACAACTTTTAAAAATTTGTACTTTATCCTGCTACTGAAGGCAATTGAACACCTTGTTTGTTTTCTTCAGCTGCACACATGAAATGTGTTGTAATTGCTCATTTCTCATCCAAACCAGCAGACCCTTGAAGGATAAAATCTTTCACATTTATAAAAAGACTAACTGGAACTTGTAGGATGAAATTATGCGGTAAAGTTTTAAGCATAGATATTTGAGAGCAGAAAAACCAAGCCCACAGCACTGAGCTGGATGTGATGAGACGGTTCTCCTATTGCAGACCATGAATGAGACAGTAACATTAGGTTACACAGAAAGGTTTCTCCTGGAGGTTTCTAATAAAACTGTAATGAACTTTTGTGAAAGAGGCCAGTAAAGCACCTTGTTTATCTAATGAAAGATGAAATATCTTCAGAGAAATTTGGTAATGCTAGGAGGTGATGCTGTAATTACAGAGAAGGAGAAACAATACAATAATTTACAGGGTAGAAGAGGTGATGCTGTGGTTATAGGGGAAGAGAGTCAATGCTGTAATTATAAAGGAGCAGGGGCCTTGGTGTAATTACAGGGGAGGAGAGGCAATGGTATAAAGAAAGAAAGACACATTTATATAGCACCTTTCACGACCACAGGATGTCCCAAAGCAGCTTACAGTCAAAGAAGTACTTTTGAAGTGCAGTCACAGTTATAATGTAGTAAACACAGCAGCTAATTTCCACAAACAGCAATGTGATAATGACCAGGTAATCTGTGTTTTTTTCAGTTATGTCTATTGAGGGATAAATATTGGCTTGGACACTGGGAGTAATTCCTCTGCTCTTCTTTGAAATAGTGCCATGGGATCTTTTATGTCCAGCTGAGATGACAGACAGTTCCTTGGTTTAACATCACATCCGAAAGATGTCATCTCCAACATTGCAGCATTCTCTCAGTACTGCACTGGAGTGTTAGCCTTAATTTTTGCACTCAAGCCCTGGAGAGGGATGTGAACGCACAACTTCATGATTCAGGCGAGAGTGCTACCAACTGAGCCATGGCTGACACTGTAATTATCTGGGTGGAGAGGCCATGATTTAATTACAGGAGAGGAGAGGCAATGCTGGAATTAAAAGGGCGGAGAAATTATGATTTAATTCTCGGGGAGGAGGAGAAGCAATCGTGTAATAATCAGAGATGAGTAGCAGAGGCGATGGTGCATTACACAAAAGCAGAGGGCACTGAAGGAGCTGGGAGAGGAACTGCCATTAATTATTGAAGAGGCTCTTGTCATTGCATAGTACAGAGCTGTTGTGATAGAATCACTGACACTTGCAGTCAGGATGAGTTGTGAGGAGATGTTTTCCAGTATATCATTAAAGGAAACTTAGAATGAAGCTCGACAGTTCATGCCGGTACTGCTCAATCACCTTGCAGAGCTACCAATTGCCAAATAAATAAAATAGCACAAACCAATGCTAAGCACTTGATTCTGTCACAATTTGTTCATAAGAAATCTGGGTGAGTAGGAATTAGTTCAGAATCTCATAGGTAACTAGGGTAAACATTGACAAAGCATTGAAACACATGCAGTGCTTTCTGTAGTTTATGGCTTTTCAATCTTAAATTTAGTAATGGTTAAAGTTATTTCAGAAAACATCAGTATCTAATCATAGATCCTGCCACCAACAATGCGTTATGATTCAAGTCTATTAAAGTACCATTTTCTCTTTCAACCAATGCACACGTCCTCCACTGATTGGATCTCGGGTACCATCTCTCAATCAAAGTTGCTGGCACCTGCCATGTGTGGCCTTTTCCTGCAAGGAACTGAAGAAAGAAAGAAACTGCATTTAGGTAGCTCTTTTCACAATACAAGGATGTCCCAAAGGGCTTGACAGCGAATTAAGTATATTTCATGTGTTGTCACTGCTCTAATGTAGGAAATGCAGCAGCCAATTTGTGCACCTCAAGTTTCCACTAGTAATGTGATAATGGCCAGAGAATTTGTTTTAGTGACGTTAGTTGAGGGATTAATATTGGTCTGGACACCAGGGAGAACTCTCCTGCTCCTTTTTGGAATTGTACAATGGAATATTTTACATTCACTTGAGAGGGCAGACAGACCCTTAGTTTAATGTCTTATCTGAAAAATGGAAAAAGGACATTTGTTAAATGTGCATGCCACCAATTGCAGCACAGCTGCTCCTTATCTGAACCTCTTGTTAATGTAGCATATAGGTAACTGGTATGGGTGGTATGCTTGCTTTTTGCACCTTACCAAATTTACAGGCCACAGGGTGGATTCATTGATGTGGCAGCAATACAGTTTGGGCAGCAAAAATAGGGGGAACTCCTCTGCATTGCATTTGGGAATATCAATAATTGCCAGAGTGCTGGTCATTCTCCCTCAATGATGCTGAACCAAATTGACAGCTGAAATACAATGTTACCTTATTATGCAAACCAAGGTGACACAAGGTCAGCTCTTAGTGTTATTGATATGTGAAGTCCCCAAAGAACAGTATTCTGCCATCACAATTTTGACACTGCCCCACAGCTGATCTAGCACCAACTGTGGTACCGGAGGAAAGTACAGCTGCCATTTCAGGATCCAGTGAGAATGAAGGGAGCCACAAAGTTGTTGAATGTTGCGCTGTCACAGGAAATAGATATCACAACTAATGTCTCCAATCACTCTGCTCTCTGAGCCACAATCTCCAGGGAGAAGATGCACAGTCAGAGCCATTGAATCTGTTCAGTGTTGTGAGCTACACTGTTCATGAATAAACTTTTTGTTATATGTACTATGTTTTGTATAATGTCAAAACAAATCATTGGGCCAGAATTTACTGCAGCCTGCGAGTAAATGGTGCCCAATATTTGTTAGACTTACTCTTGTCCATTTAATTTCCATGAGCCTTTGCATGGCAAGTTGCTGAGATAGACAGAGATAAAGAGTGAGAGATAGAAATGGCACAGTGCCCTCTACATGGCATCTGGGACCTTTGTGAACAGGATAAGCAACTGTGTATCAGCTTAGCCAATCAGAATGCATTGTAATGAACAGCACAGAGTCTGAACCAGGAAGTGTAAGCTGGAATAGTGAATTCATTTCCAAATCAGGTACAGAAAGCAAAGTAAAGAGAGGCAAAGAAAGATTGTATTACGAGAGAGAGAGAAGAGACAGAAAGAATAAATAAAAAAGAAATACATTTTTAAAAAAACAATCTCCAACCACAATTAAAAGTTGAAGGAATGAGACTTCATACTTTTAAAACTTCTTTTTCAATGCCAGTACAGTTGTTTGGTAGTATTTAAAACTCATCACACCATTACAAAGGGTACTTAGGCAGAAATGGACAAGTCATAACTTTCTGTGGTGAGTTTAGTCTGTGTCTATCATATCAGTACAGGAACGTCATGCTGTTCATTTTGAATACATTTGAATGGGGAGTCAGACGGTGAGATGCTGTTTTCACACAGCTTACGGAGGAGCGGCTCAACATAGTCAGCAACTTCAGGATTTTCACGTTTAGCTATGCATCTCCACTTGCCTGAAGTAGTTGCTCTATTTGTGCATAAGCAACGGTGAGCACTGTTAGCCTCACTGTTACTTTTACAGTAAAGTCTCATCCAATACTGTGCAATATACGCATGTTACAACTGTAACTTTGCTTCCTACATGAAGAATTTCCAACTGTACTTTTAATATTTTCATTAGATCATAGTTGACTATATGCTAAGCTGCTCGATGTACAGAACCAATGGTAGCCATGTATTTGGTATTGACTTCTCAGGTGGACATAAGAGATCCCACGGCACTATCTTGATGAATAGTAGGGGAGTTATCCCCAGTGACCTGGCCAATATTTATTCCTCAATCAACATCACAAAAACAAATTATCTGGTCATTATCACATTGTTGTTTGTGGGAGCTTGCTGTGCACAATTTGGCTGTTGCATTTCCTACATTAAAACAGTGACTTAGTTCATTGGCTGTAAAGCACTTTGGAATGTCCTGGGGTCATGAAAGGTGCTTTATAAAAGCAAGTCTTCCTTTTCTTAATAAAGGGCTTACATGCAGTATTTTAATGTTACAGTATGCTTATTGCATTCGGAATCAGATTAAAGAAGAATGTTTTAAGGAACTATTGCTTTTCCTTTTTTACAAAAGTATGCCAGTTTTACTGTTTTACATATGCATAGTCTCATTGCTTCAGTTTCCTTGAGAATGCATTATCTAGTCAGTGGAATCGTTCATGCTGGAGCAGAATGGTGGAGTGAAGCTTGGGAAATTGGGCAGGGATCCAGGTCCATATTTAAATTGAGCTACATTTAATTTCATTCTGTGAAAGCGCTTCTGTTTAATATTAAAATTGTAATAGAAAGAGGCGTCTACTGGTTCCTCTTGCAATGAATCTTATCCATATAAAATGGGTAAAGGTGGCCAAACACATTCTGCTCATTGAGAAAGTGAGTTGCTAAAGCTTAAGCTGCAGGTTTTCTGATTGGTGGATTTTTCAGTGTGCCATTTTTCTGGAGACTTCTGTTTGCAGAAATTCTGAATTGAACTCAAAGCTAAAATATGCAAATTTTAATGGGTGTTTGTCGTTTGTGTTTTTTTGAGCAAGAGGAGCAGATAAGATTTGTAAGGCAGGCACACTTGTACCACAGTTGTGTGTATAGACCCAGGAATACCAAACTGGAATGTCTGAAGATAACTGTGTTTTAGGTTCTGCTCATTGGGATGGAGTTGTGCCATCTGCTAGAATCTGACTTGCAGGTAACTGCCAGCACGGGGATGACAGGCCCAGTATTCATTTATGGCTGTTATGTTTACGCCGGGTTACTGGATATTTTATATATATATGATTTTCTCAGAACAATGCAGATATGACACTACTTCTAAATCAACAGGTTTATTTACTGTACTTTAAAATATCTCAGCACAATGTCTTCTCAGATCGGTCTCTGTTTCTGTAAAACATTCCAGCCCTGTCCTTTTAGTTTCAGTTTCATCAACTCTTAAGCTCTACCCATAGGCTTAAGCAATCAAGCACAATGAACACTGATCAGTGGACAGACTAATACAAACAAACCCAGATCAATCAAACACTACCTTGGCCACCACAGCCCTGAGATTTTATGCCTCAGGTCATTTCAAGCAACCACTGGGGCAATCTGTTCCATTAGTCAATATGCAGTTTACAGATTGATCCATCAAGTTGCTCATACATTGTTTGCCAGGGCAGTCATCACTTTCCCCTGGGAAAACCAGTTGCAGGGGAAGAGGGTCCTACAATTTTTCCACACCAGTTAATTCCCCAAAACTTAGAGCATTACCTATGGCATCCATGTAACTATCCAGACCCTAATGCACTAACCGTTTGCTTTCATGAACTTTTGGGAGCTCCGCTCCATCAATCAGCTGAGGTCAATGGCCCCAACAACTCAGGATCAGGCAGGTGAATGCCCGCAGCTCAGCAGCAATCATGTTTTCTGCATTTTAAGACAATCCTCTGTACATAGGCTGTGTTAAGGAGAAGGCAAACTGCAAGAATTACTCATAGGCAACAAAAATTATTCTCTTTGGCCATGAGTAATGCCACAACCAGAAACATCAGCTGAATGAATTTGAATACAATTTGATATCTGATATTTGATGCAGCCACCAGGGTAACTATTGAGTGTATTAGTTAGCATCTAGAAGCAGACGTTCCTACTGAAATACCTCTTCAAGCAGAAAGAGTTATACACAAGACTCTTTCCTAACTGACTGATCCACCTAATGCACTGATCTAATGTGCACAATACAATGTCCAGTACACTTCCATCAACATTGTCGCTGCATGTAATCAGCTACCAAAGATGAGCATTCTTCAGCCTGACGATACAGTTGAAGTGAAATGCAACCAAATGTAATATGTGGCCCATTATGACCGTGTGTACCTAGTGCATTTTACCTCTCGCCCTAACTGTCCTAGACCTTCAAAACCCCTCCCCAGTATGTATTGCATGACCACTCACTTCTGTTCAAGTTCAATGTGCCACTCTCCCAACACCACCAAAACCTATAATACCCCAATTCCCCCCAATTTTTTGTATGTCTCTTGCCTCCCATCTTGCTGTGGACCCTGCACTCCTCTACTTTCAAAAAAATAAAGCAAGGTATTAAATTGAGTATTCAGGTAAGCAAACATAATAGTGAAGTTACTGATTTATAATTTCCATGAAAAGGTGGACATTGCCACTTGAACATGACAATACAGCAGACATTGCTGTAACACTTTGCAATAAAGCACAATTTTACTTCATAAGTTAGTGGACCTGTTAATATATTGCACATTACAAAGAATAAATCAGCGTATCCTCCAACACACCATGAGCAACACTATGGGAGATTGGCTGGTATTTCATACATTTTTTTCTGTTTAACCTGTTATGTTTTATTATGAGGTTTAATTGTGATGTTATTAACTAGAATCAAAATGCATGAGTTGCCAAACAAGGTGATGGAGCAAGAGCAAATTGCAAGTTTTAATAATTAACTAAGTAAATGGAAATCAATTTCCATGGAAATAGATTTTAAAATAAAATAATTCATTAATCTAACTGCAATTGCCAATAAATATTGAAACTAAATAATCAGATCTATCCACAAATATATAG
Source organism: Heterodontus francisci (assembly GCF_036365525.1). Lineage (NCBI taxonomy): Eukaryota > Metazoa > Chordata > Chondrichthyes > Heterodontiformes > Heterodontidae > Heterodontus > Heterodontus francisci. The sequence continues at coordinate 26,876,498 of NC_090393.1, read as the reverse complement.
AAAATTAAATATTGATGTGCAACGTGCACATAAGTGTTTGATTTGTAAAAGCAATCAAGAACCGTGAAACACTAAGTGTTGTTCACAGGTACCTGCCTTGTTTGTGATATCATTGCTTGTTGTAGTTGATTGTCTGCAGATTCCATAGATAATTTAATGTTAGGTCAATAGCTAAAACCTCATACATTAGTTTTACTTTAAGTCTGTCGCTGTAGGTTTTTTTTAGATCATCTGCAGTACGACTCAGGAGGGAAGCTGTGATCTCCTATCTCAGTGCATCACACTGCAGCCTTGCCCAGTTCTTTCTTTCATCCAAGATGTCACGATTACAACTTTTATTTTATTCATGTTACGACTAGGGTCTGAATATGCCAGAAATAAAGAAGCAAAAGAAAAGAGAGATAGGGGATGAGACCAACAAAGTCAATATAATACACCTACCATTTAAAAAATACTTCAATTCAGATAATGTGAATAGAGCCAAAGAAACACAATTTGAAAGGATGCAGACATCTGAGTATGGAGTATGACAAATAATATTAACACAGTTAGCTAGTAGTCACGGATTCTTCAGTTAAACAGCATGAATATGACCAGTATATGCTTCTTAGAGATTACCTTTGGGCCTATCTCACCCAGACAAGAAGTGGTTGTTTCAGGATCATTTCCCCCTCCTCCCTCACGCACCCCCTGCCTCCACCCCCCCCCCCCACCCCCGCAAACAAACTCCCTTTCTGGATCTTCTCCAGACAGAGTCCAGGCCTAACCATTGGAAGCAAAAATCATAGTTGAGACCAACACCCGTAACTGTTTGCATTGCACCATTTTTAAATACTTTCCTGCCTGATTTTGTTCAAAATCATAGTTATGAATCATTTAATGAATTCACTTAGAGACAGAGGTAAGGGGGAGTCCTTCCTGGAGCATAGAATTGTTCTATTTTATCTGTGTAAGCTTAAAAGGTTTTTGTACTTTAAAAATAAATCTGGTCATCTACCTGGGGTTTGGCCTAAACTGTACAGGGTAAGTTTCAAAGTCATTAGTTTATTTTCAAAGTGACTGAACCTTAGAAGAACCTACAGAAGGATTTCAGCCTTTCCTTGAGGATTATGCTGTCCTTTGTGGATCTTCTTCCCTACCCAGGCCTGGCCAGGGGAAGCATTAGCCATGAACAAAGAACAAAGAACAAAGATAATTACAGCACAGGAACAGGCCCTTCGGCCCTCCAAGCCTGCGCCGATCCAGATCCTCTCTCTAAACATGTCGCCTATTTTCTAAGGTTCTGTATCTCTTTTCTTCCTGCCCATTCATGTATCTGTCTAGATACATCTTAAAAGACTCCATCGTGCCCGCATCTACCACCTCCGCTGGCAACGCGTTCCAGGTGCCCACCACCCTCTGCGTAAAGAACTTTCCACGCATATCCCCCCTAAACATTTCCCCTTTCACTTTGAACTCGTGTCCTCTCGTAATTGAAACCCCCACTCTGGGAAAAAGCCTCTTGCTGTCCACCCTGTCTATACCTCTCATGATTTTGTACACCTCAATCAGGTCCCCCCTCAACCTCCGTCTTTCTAATGAAAATAATCCTAATCTACTCAACCTCTCTTCATAGCTAGCGCACTCCATACCAGGCAACATCCTGGTGAACCTCCTCTGCACCCTCTCCAAAGCATCCACATCCTTTTGATAATGTGGCAACCAGAACTGTACGCAGTATTCCAAATGTGGCCGAACCAAAGTCCTATACAACTGTAACATGACCTGCCAACTCTTGTACTCAATGCCCCGTCCGATGAAGGAAAGCATGCCGTATGCCTTCTTGACCACTCTATTTACCTGCGTTGCCACCTTCAGGGAACAGTGGACCTGAACACCCAAATCTCTCTGGACATCAATTTTCCCCAGGACTTTTCCATTTACTGTATAGTTCACTCTTGAATTGGATCTTCCAAAATGCATCACCTCGCATTTGCCCTGATTGAACTCCATCTGCCATTTCTCTGCCCAACTCTCTAATATATCTATATTCTGCTGTATTCTCTGACAGTCCCCTTCACTATCTGCTACTCCACCAATCTTAGTGTCGTCTGCAAACTTGCTAATCAGTCCACCTATACTTTCCTCCAAATCATTAATGTATATCACAAACAACAGTGGTCCCAACAGTTTTCAGATTCTGACTAAATTGCTGTCCATTTCAGCATTTTGTATTTTTCTTTCTGATTTCTGTTAGCTGTTCTTTTTACTCCTGTGGAACTTGTAAGAAAGGACATTCTATTCCACTGCATTGCCAAATATCAGGGAGACTTTTGCACCTGTCTTAGTCAATTGACTGATGTAAAAGTGACAACTATTCCAAATTATAAATATACGGTGGGATTTCAGTTAATTACTCCTTACATTTGTCATTTATGAAGCTGAATGAGAGACTTTGCATTTGGAGAGCAGTTTATCATTTCTCTCAGGAGCATTCCAATACACTTTACATAGAATTAATTACTCCAAAATCCTGTTGTTAAAATAAACAGAGTGACCATTTTGCATACAACCAAAAGGTGCACTGCTTTTTCAAAAAAATCTTGGTATGTCGGTGATGCTGGAAAGGCGGTATTTTTATTTTCTATCCTAGTTGCCCGAAGCCAGATCTTGCGCTACTGGAGTTTTTTTTTAAACTGTAAAAAATACATTACAAAACAGTTCCAAAAAGCACTAAGTCAAACAATACAGGAGTGAGTTGCCTCACAACCCTTTCACTTGCGCTACTGGAGTCCTTGCGGTGATGGTGCTCCCATGATTGAATTAAGTAGGGAATTGCAGGGTATTGATTCTGTGATGAAGGAACAGCAATATATATCTAAGTATGACGGTTGTAGGGAAATTATGTGATGTTGGTGTTCCTATTGTTGTTCTTTACTGGTGGTAGAAGTTGCAGGAAGGATGTGCAGTCGAAGTAGGCTTGGTGAATTGCTACAGTGCTTTCTGTAGGTACTGCAGCCACAAAGCATCATGGGGAAGGAGATGGATGTTGTGTTCAATGAAAGAGGCAGCAACCAGGTGAACTTCTCTGCCTTGGATGGTGTTGAACATCTTCAGTACTGCTGTGGCTGCACTCATTCAGGCATCTGTTCCATTACACTCTTGACTGGAGCCTAGGCTGATACTTCAGTGCTTATTGAGACAGAGTGTTGTCAGAGGTATCGCCCTCTGGATCATGTGCTAAAACCAAGGTCCAATCTGTCTGTTCCAGTGATCCAGCAAGATTTAAAAAAATCTCTATTTGCCAATTAGGAATTTATTTTTTTCCTTATGGCACGTACAACTCACCCACTGTGGCTGACAGAAAGAGAGAGCTGTCCCCTTAAATTTCTGAGATGGGGGTGGGGGTGGGGGGGGGGTGGGGGGTGGGGATGGAGATGGGTTCTGCCCACCGAGCTATCAGTCAAAGCCACCACCCTGATTGAAATGCTTCCGCTTTGATGTGGCAGCACAAGGCTTCCAAATATTTGTTGTAGCTAAGCTGCTCTATGTGCAAGTATATGGAAGTAGCATCGAGTCCCTTAGGTTACACAAGGTGCCCGTTTTATCACAATAATGTGGAATACTCGAGATCACACACAACAATACTGCCCTATGTTTACTAATTAACATCTGGTAAACGGTTTGGATTTAGTCTGTTATCTTACTCTTGAGACAGGATGCTGAATTTAACAATACAGAAATATTTTATGTTTAAAAAAATACAGTTCAGGCAATACAGATATAGAGCAAATTGTTACAGTCCCCTTACAGCTTGCATTTGACTGCACTGGGGAAATGTGCACTATGCGGGTTTGGAAGCGATAGATGTTAATTTCCAAGTTTCCTAAAGTTAAACAAAAAGTTGTCAGTTTACAGTCAAATTTGCAGATACCCTGCTGCTTTCTTTTTGCTACAAAGCTTCCAGCCCTACAGGGACAACCTTTCAGTTGCTTTATGAAAAATTGAAAATGTTCCCAAGGAAGAAACATTATTGAAAGATCACTTGGTGGGGCTGTTGAGCCACAAACTACATGAACGTGTTTTCTCCCTTTCTCAAAATAAACTGATTTGACAGATCCAGGCATCTGTTCCTTTAGTTGATGGACTCTGGAGTATGGAGTACTGCACCAGACTGCAGCATTCACCGTCCCCTGCACACCCATACACAGTAAGGCTTTCCATGGCAGCCCCAGTGAGATGGAAGGAGGTTTCTCTCTGCTGCTTCTATATTGTGTGAGACTATTTGATTGTAGGAGGCATCACAGTTGAGCCAACCCTGTCTTCACGTGATGTCCATATGTGCATACTTTTCAAAAAGGGGTTACTGGATGGCAATCAGAAGTGAGAACTCTGCCTGATTTTCTTCACACGCCCTATCCCAGGGGAATTGAAGTCAATTGTAACACACTGCTTTTTAGTGCTGGTGTCACTGGTTACTTATTTGTGGGTCTCATGTAGTCCACAACCCGTAAGTAAATTTGTTGGATTCGTTAAATCTCGTGCTGGGAAGACCCAATTAAAACAAAACATAGGCCTTCTTGGTTGTCAGGCTGCTGACTGAATTAGATCTGTGTTGGAAATGGCAGGATTAGCATAGCACTTTACCCAGCATACAAACATCAGTATGAGTAATAGTGTAAAAATGGTCCATCTAATGTTGTACCTACTTTGCTAGCAGCAGAGTATCAGCAGCTTTGAGGACTGTGGAGAATTTCCTCTGAAGCTTCTGTCTGAACTTAAGGATCACACACAGCAGCTCACAAGCAGTGCAGAAAAAAATCCTTGAAACGGGAGAGAGATACACGAAAAAGTATTTGGACTGAGAATGTGACCCATAGTTATTGTGCACTCACAGAGTCCCAATGTGCTGCACCTGGGTGTCACTGTGTAACAAGGGCTGTTAATTTGCTCCAGAAGATGCTAATATATCTGACCCAATGTCTTTGTGTATCTGTGGGTTACTAATGTGCTACATCCAAGTGTCCTTGTATACACACAGACTACTAATGTAGTTAGTATACGCCACCATGTAGTCTTTATTTTACCCTGTGTTTTTTAAATACAGCCGAGGTCCTGAGAGAACAATATCAATGAGCTATTCTCCCAATTTCTTGATGTGCACATGCAGACGGGCTGTGATGTTTTGGCCAGTGTGTGTGTACTTGTGTGTGCGGTGTTGGCATCCTAATGCCACCACCAGTCAACACGCTGCTGTCACCAGAACAGAGTGTTTACTAACAACAACTTGCATTTGTATAGTAAAACATTCCATGGCACTCCACGGGAGCATTCCCAAACAAAATTTGACACTGAATGGGGGAGAAAGAGGTAGAGACGCAAAGATGCTTAGGAGGGAATTCCAGAGCTTAGGGCTGGAATTTTCCAGTTGGCCTGTGGACCAGCTGCCTGGAAGTGACCTCCCAGCGACAGACCTCGGGGGCACACACTCCAGGCAGGCTTTGAGGCTGTGCCCAGCCACATGCTTTCCTCTCCCAGCAGCTGTGCCCACCTTTTAATTTATGTTTTAAAAGTTGCTGAGAGGGTGCCTCAGGGTGGAGGCACCTTCTTTCTCTCTCTCACCTGAAAAGGCTGCCTGCAGCTCCTTCCGAGTTAGAGGGCCTCCTATAGGCCCTCCAGCTTCGAGGGCCCACCCGTCGACTTTAATTGGACGGTGAGCCCACCCTCTGGCCACCAATTGGCCATTTCAGCATAAATCACTGCCTGGTGACTGTTTCCCACACAGTGGCTGGGATTTTATTGGCTCCCCTGAGGCAGGGGGGAGGGGGGCAAGGGGTATTAAAGGCCAACTAAGGGCCTGGTCTCGCTGCCGCTGGGATCTTACTAGTGGCATGGGAGGAGGGCCTCCGCTGTGCGGACAGGACCCCTTGCAACACAAGGCGCCCTCCTTGCGGGCTTGGGTGGGGGGTCCCTCCCCCTGGACTTCATGCTCACCCCACTTCACCACGCCGGGGCCTTCCAGTTTGTCCGAGATTCCAGCGCTGGACCTGGGGCTAAGGCCTCTGCAGTACTGACAGTGGCCACCGGTCCCAGTGGTGCTGCCGATACTGCTAAGCTGCTGATCCTCTGATTGGCCAGAAGCTCATGGAGGCGGGATCCCTGTCTCTAAAGTGACGGGGATCCTGGCTCATGAATCTTTAGTTGAAAAACACTAGAGGATCACTCCAGGGAGCCACGAAAATGCGGAGGCAGGGCTTCCCCCCACCTTTTCGGCCCTGCCTCCTACACAAAATTGAGCCCAGAGTGGGGTCTGAACCCCTATTTGACCCTGACGTTGGGGTCCTGATCCAGAACCCAAAATCCTGCCCAACGTTTCAGGTCTGTGTCCTTGTATCAGAACTGGGAAAAAAGCATTTTCTGTTTTTATTTCAGTTTTCCAGCATATGCAGTATTTTGCTTTTGTATTAAGCTACACTATTAGTTGGACAATTGAAAAACAAATTTCACCGAGGCTCAATAAACATTTTGATTGGCAAGTAACATCTGAAAGTAATTCGTGTTGAATAGGTTATTTGAATTCAATGACATCCACCCAGACTGGGAGAGCCATCCGTTTATTAAATCAGAGTCAAATATGAATTTAAATAATAAAAAATGTTTTAATTTACTTCCGAGAGACAGATTGTTGATAATGAATGGCTGTTTTTTTTTTGTTTTGTTTTGCCACAGCAGTCTTCAATTTGAAAACCGAAATTGCTGTTACACTGTTTATTAATTTCACTTGAGCCATTTGGGTAATAAATTGAGAAAGTGCCTGACAATAACTCTTCAATGGAAATTTTTGATGGATGACAGATACTGGCATTAGAACTTTGTTTTTGATCTAACAACTCAGATATGGAAGTCATAGTTGATGTGTTGAAGCTGTCCGGATCACTTAAAGGATAAAGGTACATATCTCTGTTACCACTTTATCTAATACTATAAGTCTTGTGTTCAGCATGAACTTCCTGTGTAACACTTGCTGTCTGTAACATTTCTACTCTCAAACTATTTCCTTCATGCCTGCCTGTCATGCTTTTCCATCACAATGAAATATACCAGCTCCAATTTCATTGCAGAGCGGGATTGGGTCATGCAAGGGACCAGGCTTGCATGTTGAGGCCTGGAGAAATTTTAGCTCCTGGGCCTCATTTTCATATCCAGGACCTGACTCCACCTGAATATGGCAGAAATCCCTGCCTTCCCTTTCCATTGAGTGGGGCCCCCCTCTCCGCCTCCCAGCTCGTCTCCCAGGGGCCCACAAAATTCAACCAATCATGTACGATCTTCCAGGTAATCTGCTAAATATCTGCTAATAAGTCACAAAACAATCTTCAAAATAGAAACAAAAGCCTGTCATTGACCTGAAATTTACATGGAGTTACAATAACACTCAGCAGTTTATAGATAGCTACTATTCACCTGAGCTTACCTAACTAGAGGAGTGGACTTCAAGCGACTGACCAAGTCAGCAGCAAAACATCACAACCATGTTCCAAATCCAAGAATACCTCTGAGCACTGGTACAGAACATCTAGGGAATGGCAAATATGATATATTAATTTTTTTATCTTGGTTTTCACAAATGAGAACTGTGGACTACATCCAGGTCTAGGAATCTTGTGGCAGGAGAGCAACCATTCCAAATGCAAAGAGTCTGCCAGAAATTTGAATGCTCAGTGCACCTAGTTCTGCTGATCAAAGATGCCTGGAAGTTAGTGATAATGCTGTGGATTATATGACGCACAGAGGCCAGTAAAGGATATTTGATGAAAAACTCATGTCAAGGGAGTTTATTTATAGATTGTTAGACATTAAAGTAATTCATATAGTTTAAAGTGAATTCATATGGTTTTTGCTTTACACAGTTATTTCTCTTGTGCTTAGCATCAATGACACCAGCAAGGAACCTTCACTCCTCAAGAACTGGAGTGACTTTATAAGCACAATATCTGGTAATGTAATTGAACATAAACTCTTATTACTGTAATATCTCACTGAATTGACACAAATCCTCTAGTCTTCTAGTCTTGGGATAGCGAATAAATAAGCACTCTGCTGGACATTGTGGCAAATCAGGTTTATTAAAAATCAAGTTTAGACAGAGTCATACAGTCAATATAAAGCAGATTTTATGTACTTTTAGATATCTATAAAGTACATTGCTCTCCTTGGAACAGAGAAGGTTAGGAAGTGACATAATCAAGATTTTCAAGATGATGAGAGGTTTTGATAGAGTAGATAGAGAAAGGTTATTTCCTCAGGAGAGTGCGTCAATGACTAGAGGTCATAGATTCAAAATCATTGGCAAAGATCTAAAGGGGAGATCAGGACAAATTTTTTCATTCAGAGTGATGTTGGGATCTGGAACGCTCTACCTGAAAAGTAGTAGACGTTGATTCCATAAATAATTATAAAAGGGAGGTACTTAAGGATGAACTTACAGGGTTATGGACAAAAACAGGGATATGGGATTAAGCACGGCCTTTTCAAAGAGCCAGTACAGGCATGACAGGCCGAATGGCTTCCTCTGTGTTGTAAATTTCTATGATCTTATAACACTTCACTAACTCTCTAGTAATATTAAACATGGATAGTGTCCATAACTTAAAACTTACACATGAAGATCCTTTATGAGCTGAATTTTTCCCAATTGTAACACTTCAATATAAACTACACCAAAGTACTTTCATAGTCAAATAGTTGAAGATCCTGAAACGTGACAGGGTTATTAGTGGCTCTGCTTAAAACCTGGTGTTAACCCATTAATATAAATAGGTGAATGCTGTTATAATAGTGGAGGAAAGAATGTTGAAAGAAAATGTTAAGCTTTTCTGCATGAATATTACTAATACTAATTTCCAGGCAAATGGCATTTAGCCTTGCCACCAGGTCAATTTGAATCATTTTCAATTAGCCACATTCAAACATACCAGCCAACTGTATACTGACCTGCTGATGAGAACACTTATATGTTTGACCTCAGTTAATTAACAAACTTTGTACAAACAAAAATACAGATTTTTTTTTTAGCTGTTTCAGTGTGTATGATTTCATTGTGCTGACGACAATTCATTAACTTCAAAGAGAATTAAATAATTATGTTAATAGGGTCAAGCTGTAACAAAGCTCTTTTATATTTTGAAGATAACACATGGGCTATGTTTCTACTACATGGTTTTTCATTGGGAACATAGTGACATCAGAACAGGAGTAGGCCAATTTACCCTTAAGTCTATTCCATCATTCAATAAGACCATAGTTGATTTCAGTGGAAAAGGGGTGGTAAGCCAGGCTGACATGATAAAAATATACTTGCTGTCACCTTTCTGCCCCAGGTCTGCCCACTGCCATTTGTGAGTGAGAAATGATTTAGTCAGCCACCTCTCCTACTGGAAATAGGCAGGATTCTCATTGTTTAAGCAAATAGGGTTCCAATGACATTGTTTGGACCCTAGTGCCATTTTGTGGTGCTTTTTAAAAATTCGTCCTTGGGATGTGAGCATCGCTGTAAGGCCAGCATTTATTGCCTATTCCTAGTTGCCCTTGAGACGCTGGTGGTGAGCCACCTTCTTGAACCGCTGCGGTCCATGAGCTGTAGGTACACCCACAGTGCTGTTAGTGGGGAGTTCCAGGATTTTGACTCAGTGACAGTGAAGGAACAGCGATATAGTTCCAAATCAGGATGATGTGTGACTTGGAGGGGAATTTGCAGGTGGTGGTCTTCCCATATGTCTGTTGCCCTTGTCCTTTTAGGTGGTAGATGTCATGGATTTGGAAGGTGCTATCAAAGGAGGCTTGGCAAGTTGCTGCAGTGCATCTTGTAGATGGTACACACTGCTGCCACTGTGCATCGGTGGTAAAGGGAGTGAATGTTTAAGGCAGAGGGTGGGTGCCAATCATGCGGGCTGCTTTGTCTTGGATGGTGTCGAGCTTCTTGAGTGTTATTGGAGCTGTACTCATTCAGGCATGTAGAGACTATTCCATCACACTCTTGACATGTGCCTTGTAGATGGTGGACAGTTTTGTGGAATCAGGAGGTGAGTTACATGCCACAGAATTCCCAGCCTCTGACCTGCTCTTGTAGCCACAGTATTTACATCGTTGGTGGAATTAAATTTCTAGTCATTGGTAACCCCCAGAATGTTGGTGGTTGGGGTTTCAACGCTGGTAATGCCATTGAATGTCAAGGGGAGATGGATCAATTCTCTCATGTTGGAGATGGTCATTGCCTGGCACTTGCATGGCACAAATGTTACTTGCCACTTATCAGTCCAAGCCTGAATGTTGTCCAGGTCTTGCTGCACATGAGCACAGACTGCTTCAGTATCTGAGGAGTTGTGAATTATACTGAATACACATGCTGAGCACACACTGAAGCACACACTCATTTCACAGAGCTGGAAATGGTCAGGGCCCATAAAAGTATCAATGGGAGCAGCTCTGGAAACAACAAAAAATAATTTACACTTTATGGGGAGCAGGATGAGCTGTTTACTCTCCCTGCACCTCACTGCTAAGCTTCCCTACAATAATGCTCTCCATCAACTCCCTCAATTGGCCCGACCCTCCTTTTTCATAGAATCATGGAATCATAAAAGGGTTACAGCACAGAAGGAGGCCATTTGGCTCGTTGTGTCTTTGCCAGCTCTCTGCAAGACCACCTAGTCCCACTCCCCTGCAAATCTTTTCTCTTCAGGTAACCATCTAATACTTTTTTGAAAGCCTGAATAGAATCTGCCTCCACCACACTTTCAGGCAGTGCATTCCAGGTCATATCCACTCGCTGTGTAAAGACATTTTACCTCACCTCACCGTTGCTTCTTTTGCCAATTGCCTTAAATCAGTGCCCACTAGTTCTCAACCCTTCCACCAACAGGAACAGTTTCTCCCTATTTACACTGTCCAGACCCCTCATGATTTTGAGCACCTCTATCAAATCTCTTAATCTTCTCTTCTCTAGGGAGAACAGCCCCAGCTTCTCCAATCTTCGTAACTAATATTCCTCACCCCTGGAACCATTCTCGTGAATCTTTTCTGCACCCTCACTAATACCTTCACATCCTTCCTAAAGAGTGGCCCCCAGAACTGGACACAATACTCCAGTTGAGGCCAAACTAGTGTTTTATAAAGGTTTATCATAAATTCCTTGTTTTTTTAACTCTATGCTCCTATTTATAAAGCCCATGATCCTATATGCTTAATTAACTGCTTTCTCCACCTGCCTTGTCACCTTCAATGATTTGTGCACATATACTCCTACGTCCCTATGCTTCTGCACCCCCTTTAGAATTGTACCCTTTATTTTATATTTCCTCTCTTCGTTCTTCAGTGTATTCCAAGTGCTGATAGGCAGTTCACCGCTTTGGGGTGGGCGGGCAGGAAATTTGGCAGATCATTCACTGAGCACAGGTCTGCAGTGAGGGATGAAAAATGTTACACCCTTCTTCAAAAAAGGGTATCAGGATAAATCCAGCCTCTACAGGTCAGTCAGTTTAACCTCAGTGGTGGGAAAGCTTTTAGAAATGATAATTAGGGACATAATTAACAGTCACTTGGATAAATGAGGATTAACTAAGGACATTTGTTAAGGGCAAAATGTATTTAATGAACTTGATTAAGTTTTTTGATGAGTTAACAGAATGTGTTGATGAGGGTAATGCAGTTGATGTGGTGTACATGGACTTCCAAAAGGTGTTTGATAAAGTGCCACATGACAGGCTTGTCAGCAAAGTCAAAGCCCATAGAATAAAAGGGACAGTGGCAGCATGCATATGAAGTTGGCTGAGTGACAGGAAAGAGAGAGTAGTTGTGAACGGTTGTTTGTGGGACTGGAGGAAAGTATATAGTGAGGTTCCCCAGGGGTCAGTGTTAGGACCCTGCTTTTCTTGATCTACATTAATGACCTATACCTGGTTGGGCAGGGCAGAATTTCAAAATTTGCGGATGACACAAGTATGGTGAACTGTGAGGACAATAGTCATAAGTTTCAAAAGGACATAGAGAGGCTGGTGGAATGGGCGGACAAGTGGCAGATGAAATTTAATGCAGAGAAGTGTGAAGTGATTCATTTTGATAGGAAGAAATGCAAGTAAAGCAGTTCAGGCTCCTCGCAGGCAACAATGGGTGAGCATGGTGATCGCTCCAGTCACTGCTCGTCCGCTATACACTGAAAATGAAACTGATCCCCCCCCCTCTCTCCGTTAATTGTCTTTTTTTTAAAAGAAGTGAGCTGTCTTCACCTTGTTTTGGCAGTCCTACTTTAACCATTCCATGTTTGACAAATCTGTAACATTAACCTGTCTTTTCTCGTTCAGATGCTGACTGACCTGTTGTGTATTTCCAACATTATCTGGTTTATTTAAGGTTATCAGCATTCATTTTTTCTTATTGCATGTAAACCGGGGCATGTGGTAGCAGAGGCTCCAAACTGAGATCATATCTTGTGTATACTGATTTGTCTTTGTTGTACTCGTCGCCATTCTGGAGCAATAAAATATGCTGGATTTTGTTCTCACAGATTGACTGCTTCAAAAAAGCTGAGTCCTAAAGCATGCTGCTGTAGCACCACCAGTAATGATATAAGCAGAACTCAAACTGTGCTCTGTCAGCTGGTCGGCATTTGATTCAATTACCCCCCTCTGAAACAGTGTGAAATGTATATAACCTGCACATAAGCAACATTACTTCAATTTACAAGTGTGAAACTTCACACCCGTTACTTGGTGACCCCTTAGGGAGAGAGCTCACATTTTCTGGCCTCTCTGGTGAAAATCTTTGTGATGCTGCCATAGCAACACCTTCTTTCTCTGCAGTATCATCTCTTCTGAGAATTAATTTCCAAATTCACATTCTGGAAAGGAAAGTGCTTGAAGATCATCCCACGTATTGGTCTGCGATGCCTTTTCTTTAGGATGGAAAATAAGGAACGCTGACTGGAATGCAAAATACCTCACAAGGCAGGTTGAGGATTTTGGAAACTGTTTTTTGTGTGAATGATGGACAGCTCACAGCTTGAGAAATCAAGTTGAAATCATATTGATGATGGTGAAGGGTCACTGGTTGTGATCTACTCTAATAATGTTGAGCCACTGTGCAGTTCATGCTAATAATGATGGTTCACCCTGTGTAATTCATGCTGAAAGTGACAGATTGCAAGAAGTACCAGGAGTAAGGTACTGGAATTAAAGGTTGGTGCAGCTAGTAAGGTTATTGATATTATTGACGGCTCATAAATATGGAGCTGACAGCAGAGAATGGCCAAGGGCTGGAACAAACAGAGTATAAAATTTTTCCCAAAGATAGGCCCACAAAGAAAGGTGAAGGAGTTGCATTGTTGATAGTGAATGATGTAGCAGCCATAGAATAGGTGGAGATATGAGCAGAAGATTAAAACAAAATAGATATAACACAGTCATAATAAGAGTGGCAAATTATTAATTAGTTACTATTACAGATGTTACGACCAAGGCGGGAGGAGTGCACTGTTCATTCTAGTTCTACTTCTCCATGGGTCACAACCTATATTTAAACTTTTTCCCACTTAACAATATGCTCAATCATAGACTTTATTTTTGTCCCAGAATAAAACACACCAACCAGATTTCTTTAATAAACAGCAAAATTATCAATTTATTCTAAAACAAGTCTTAACCAGTAATGAAGTAAAGCATAAACACACAGGTTGAAATATTAAAGTTCCCTCTTTACCTTAGCCCCCTCACACTCACACGCACACACACATACACCGGTTAACTGGAAAATAAAGGGATTTTTGTTTTCAGAGCTCTATTACAGACAAAAAACTCTTGGGCTGAATACTTGCTCATTCTTGAAGAAACAGCAGATGAGATATGTTGTATTCCAAAAACTGGCACACAGTCTGGCCTCTGAGTACACGTAGACCTGGGATCTTTTAGAACAGTTCTTTTCAGGCGGTGTTGGGAATTAATTTGGGAGGCTTTTCTTCAAAGACAGGAGACGAGGTGAGTTGAGACAGTAGACTTCACAGGATCTTTTAGAGAGGTGCTCGAAAACTGAGCTGAGTTGTGGTTTTCTCTCCTTCCTTGGGAATTCTCTTCTCTCCTTGGAAGTTATCTCCCTCTTTATACAGTTCAATCCCAACTCAAAACAATTCAAAAGCAAAACTGAAAAAAGGTCAACCTTTTGACCTCCATCAATCTTGACCTGTCACTTCTTTGTAAACAACTTCGCCAGGTGTCCAAAGTTCTCTGTTGTTTATTTAGCTGGAAGTCAGGTACTTTCCCAAAAAGGGTTCTTGTTGTTGCTGGGAGTCAGGTGGTTTCCCAGAAAGGCTTGTTTTCCTCACAAGACCTTGCAGTGCCCCTTTTATAAAGATTTCCAGGGACTGTTTTTCAAAGTCAAGTGGCCTTCAATATTTCAAAAATGAATCCTCAAAAAATCTATTTAACAAAACATAGAGGCACTTTTGTAACACAGGCCACCATCCCAAAGTGAGCACAAGGATGAGGAATAGTTTGGGCAGATTAGGAGGGCTGTAGGATATGGTAATAGACAAATCATGAGGATTTTTTTTTCAACATTCCACAGCTTGAGTAGACAAACTGAATGCAGGAGTGAGAATACAAATTCACTGAAGCAGTTAGAGATTGGTTCCTCACAAACATGTGAGCAGGCTATAGAGCAGAGACTGCTTTAATGCTAACAGTCCTCTAGGGCTGGTCAGTAGCCTGAAGGTTGGTGAGCACCTGAAATCTAATGATCACTGAATTGGTAGATTTGATATTGATGATAAAGCTATGGCCAAAAACAAGTTGGTGTTACAAGACATTGGAAGAACAGATTTTGTATCTGTTGAGAAGACTCTTGGTGAAAATAACTTGGGAGACCATACTTCAAAGTAAATAAAGAAAATTAAATGGATGTCTTTAAAGTTATTATACAGAATGATCAACAACAAAAACCTGTATTTATATAGCACCTTGAACATAATAAAATGTCCCAAGGCACTTCATAGGAGTGCTATAAAGAAAAAATTGATACTGAGTCACGTAAAGACATTTTAGGGCAGATGACCAAAAGTTTGTTCAAAGAGGTAAGTTTTGAGGAGTGTCAAAGGAGGAGAGAGAGGTAGAGAGGTGGAGAGGTTTAGGGAAGGAATTCCAGAGCTTAGGGCTGTGGCAGCTGAAGGCATGTTCACTAATATTGGAGTGATTAAAATTGGGGATGCTCAAGAGGCCAGAATTAGATATCTTAGAGTGGTGTGGGGCTGGAGGAGGTTACAGAGATAGGGAGGGATGAAGCCATAGAGGGACTTAAAACAAGGATGAGAAATTTAAAATCAAGGCGTTGCTTAACCAGGAATTCAATGTGAGCACAGTTGTGATAGGTGAATGGAACTTGACGCAAGTTCGGACATGGACAGCAGAGTTTTGGATGACCTCACGTTTATGGAGGGTAGAATGTGGGAGGCTGGTGAGCATTGCATTGGTATAATCAAGTCTAGATGTAACAAAGGCATGGATGAGGGCTTTAGCAGCAGATGAGCCAAGATGGGAGCAGTTGGGTGATGTTCTGGAAGTGGAAATAGGCGGTCTTAGTGATGGTGCAGATATATATTTGGAAGCTCATCTCAGAATCAAATATGACATCAAGGCTGTGAACAGCCTGGTTAGCCTCAGACAGTTGCCAGGGAGAGGGATATAGTCGGTGGCTGAGGAACTGAGATTGTCACAGGGAATGAAAAGAATAGCTTTGGTCTTCCCAGTAATTAATCGCAGGAAATTTCTGCTCACCCAGTACTAGATGTTGGACAAGCAGTGTGACAAGTTAGAGACAGTGGGGGGGGCTGAGAGAGGTGAACAAAGAACAAAGAACAGTACAGCACAGGAACAGGCCATTCGGCCCTCCAAGCCTGTGCCGATCTTGATGCCGGCTGAAACTAACACCTTCTGCACTTCCGGGACCCATGTCCCTCTGCGGCACAGTGGCGCAGTGGTTAGCACCGCAGCCTCACAGCTCCAGGGACCCGGGTTCGATTCTGGGTACTGCCTGTGCGGAGTTTGCAAGTTCTCCCTGTGTCTGCGTGGGTTTCCTCCGGGTGCTCTGGTTTCCTCCCACATGCCAAAGACTTGCAAGTTGATAGGTTAATTGGCCATTATAAATTGCCCCTAGTATAGGTAGGTGGTAGGGAAATATATAGGGACAGGTGGGGATGTGGTAGGAATATGGGATTAGTGTAGCATTAGTATAAATGGGTGGTTGATGGTCGGCACAGACTCGGTGGGCCGAAGGGCCTGTTTCAGTGCTGTATCACTAAACTAAACTATTCCCTTCCTATTCATATATTTGTCAAGATCTCTCTTAAATGTCGCTATCGTATCTGCTTCCACCACCTCCCCTGGCAGCAAGTTCCAGGCACTCACCACCCTCTGTGTAAAAAAACTTGCCTCGCACATCCCCTCTAAACTTTGCCCCTCGCACCTTAAACCTATGTCCCCTAGTAACTGACTCTTCCACCCTGGGAAAAAGGTTCTGACTATCCACTCTGTCCATGCCGCTCATAACTTTGTAAACCTCTATCATGTCGCCCCTCTACCTCCGTTGTTCCAGTGAAAACAATCCGAGTTTTTCCAACCTCTCCTCATAGCAAATGCCCTCCAGACCAGGCAACATCCTGGTAAACCTCTTCTGTACCCTCTCCAAAGCCTCCACGTCCTTCTGGTAGTGTGGCGACCAGAATTGCACGCAATATTCTAAGTGTGGCCTAACTAAGGTTCTGTACAGCTGCAACATGACTTGCCAATTTTTATACTCTATGCCCCGACTGATGAAGGCAAGCATGCCGTATGCCTTCTTGACTACCTTATCCACCTGCGTTGCCACTTTCAGTGACCTGTGGACCTGTACGCCCAGATCTCTCTGCCTGTCAATACTCCTAAGGATTCTGCCATTTACTGTATACCTCCCACCTGCATTAGACCTTCCAAAATGCATTACCTCACATTTGTCCGGATTAAACTCCATCTGCCATTTCTCCACCCAAGTCTCCAACCGATCTATATCCTGCTGTATCCTCTGACAATCCTCATCATTATCCGCAACTCCACCAACCTTTGTGTCGTCCGCAAACTTACTAATCAGACCAGCTACATTTTCCTCCAAATCATTTATATATACTACAAACAGCAAAGGTCCCAGCACTGATCCCTGTGGAACACCACTAGTCACATCCCTCCATTCAGAAAAGTACCCATCCACTGTTACCCTCTGTCTTCTGTGACTGAGCCAGTTCTGTATCCATCTTGCCAGCTCACCTCTGATTCGGTGTGACTTCACCTTTTGCACCAGTCTGCCATGCGGGACCTTGTCAAAGGCTTAACTAAAGTCCATATAGACTACATCCACCGCCCTTCCCTCATCAATCATCTTCGTCACTTCCTCAAAAAACTCAATCAAATTAGTAAGACACGACCTCCCCTTCACAAAACCATGCTGTCTCTCGCTAATAAGTTTGTTTGTTTCCAAATGGGAGTAAATCCTGTCTCGAAGAATCCTCTCTAATAGTTTCCCTACCAATGACGTAAGGCTCACCGGCCTATAATTTCCTGGATTATCCTTACCACCCTTCTTAAACAAAGGAACAACATTGGCTATTCTCCAGTCCTCTGGGACCTCACCTGTAGCCAATGAGGATGCAAAGATTTCTGTCAAGGTCCCAGCAATTTCTTCCCTTGCCTCCCTCAGTATTCTAGGGTAGATCCCATCAGGCCCTGGGGACTTATCTACCTTAATGCTTTGCAAGACACCCAACACCTCCTCCTTTTTGATAATGAGATGACTGAGACTATCTGCACTCCCTTCCCTAGGCTCATCATCCACCAAGTCCTTCTCCTTGGTGAATACTGATGCAAAGTACTCATTTAGCACCTCGCCCATTTCCTCTGGCTCCACGCATAGATTCCCATCTCTGTCCTTGAGTGGACCAACCCTTTCCCTGGTTACCCTCTTGCTCTTTATATATGTATAAAAAGCCTTGGGATTTTCCTTAATCCTGTTTGCCAATGACTTTTCATGATCCCTTTTAGCCCTCCTTACTCCTTGCTTAAGTTCCTTCCTACTGTCTTTATATTCCTCAAGTGCTTCATCTGTTCCCAGCCTTCCAGCCCTTACAAATGCTTCCTTTTTGTTTTTGACTAGGCTCACAATATCCCGTGTTATCCAAGCTTCCCGAAACTTGCCAAACTTGTCTTTCTTCCTCACAGGAACATGCTGGTCCTGGATTCTAATCAGCTGACGTTTGAAAGACTCCCACATGTCAGATGTTGATTTACCCTCAAACAGCCGCCCCCAATCTAAATTCTTCAGTTCCTGCCTAATATTGTTATAATTAGCCTTCCCCCAATTTAGCACCTTCACCCGAGGACTAATCTTATCCTTATCCACGAGTACCTTAAAACTTATGGAATTATGGTCACTGCTCCCGAAATGCTCCCTCACTGAAACTTCGACCACCTGGCCGGGCTCATTCCCCAATACCAGGTCCGAATGGCCCCATCCCTAGTTGGACTATCTACATACTGTTTCAAGAAGCCCTCCTGGATGCTCCTCACAAATTCTGCCCCATCCAAGCCCCTCGCACTAAGTGAGTCCCAGTCAATATTGGGGAAGAGCTGGGTGTTGCCATTGTACATGTGGAAACTGATGCTGTGATTTCGGATGATATTGTTGAGGGGCAGCATGCAGCTGAGAAATAGGAGGGGGCCAAGGATAGATCCTTGGGGGACACCAGAGGTAACAGTGCATGAGTGGGATGATAAGCCATTGTAGGGATTCTCAGGCTACGGTTACATAGATAAGAATGGAACCAGGTGAGAGTAGTCCCATCCTGCTGGACGATAGTGGAGAGGCATTGGAAGAGAATGGTGTGGTCAACCATGTTAAAGGTTGCAGAAAGATCGAGGAGGATGAGGAGGGAAAGTTTACCTTTGTCACAGTCACATAGGATGTCATTTGTGACTTTGCTAAAAGCTGTTCTGCTACTGTGGCAGGGGTGGAAACCCGATTAGAGGGATTCAAACATAGAGTTCCGGGAAAGATGGGCGTGGATTTGGGAGGTGACAAAATGTTCAAGGACTTTGGTGAGGAAAGTGAGGTTGGAGATGGGGCGGTAGTTTGCAAGGACAGAGGGGTAAAGGGTTGGTTTTTGAGGAGAAGGGCCATTTGAAAAATGGGGGGACAGAACCCGAAGAGAGAGAACCATTAATAATATCAGCTAACGTGGAACACAGAAAGGGATGTTGGGGTAAGGATGAGGAAGAAAAGTATATTCCATTTAAAAAGGGCAAAGCATAATTAAACCTCAGGTGTAATTGTTTAACAAGGAGCTTAGAAGAAACCATAAAAGTGACAGGAAACATGAAAATAATGAGAATTAGGATTTATACAGAAGATAACTGAAGAGAGCTAAAAAGTAGTATCAGAAAAAGAGAGAGAATTTGCTGAAGTCAGCAAATGTTCTCCAAAAAGATTGTACAATGATTTTTAATAGTAGAAGATAGGTTGAAGGACATGTATGTCAATTTAAAAGATAAATTGGGAAAAACTGTTACAAATGGATCAGGATGGGTAGGTATGTTGGGATAGATTTTTAACTTACTTGTAGACATGGTCTTCCAGCCATCATGAGTGTAGGATAGATTTGATGGATCAGCTGGCCTTTTCCTGTCTGTAATTTTCTGAGGTTCACAGTAAAGATAGGTCGTAATGAAACTGGAAAAATTAAATACCCCCTGAACCAGATGGGATACATTAAGGAATTATGGAGGAAATTGCTTTGGTTGATATTTTTCAGAATTCCTTAAAACTACTGGAGCAGTGGTCAAGGACTGGATGCTGGTCAATGTATTTAAAATAGTCAAAAAAGAAGAAAACTACAAACGTGACTATCACAGGATGGTTAGATTAACATCCATGGTGGAAAAATGCAAGACGACAATATATGGGGTGCTATAAATCAGCATTTAAAGAGAACAGACATCATAGGAAGCAGTCAACATGGTTTTAAAAGTCATAGATTATGTCTTTTACGCATAATGAAACTCTTTGCAGGAGTAACTAAGGTATTGAATGAGAGTAATCTACTAGATACAGTTTACTCTGTTTTTCAAAAGGCATTCAGTAAAGTTCCTTGTGTGAGGCTGGTAGGGTAGGTCAAGGTTCATGGAAATATATTATATATTGTATACATAGATAGATTATGACTTAACAATAGAAGACAGAGAGTGCTTCGAAATGGAAAATGTCTTGACAAAAGTAATCAGTGGCATTCCACAGGGATCTGTTTTGGGATCCATGCTGTTCACAATATTAGTGAATGATATGGTACAGGTGTTTTTAGTAGTAGTTTTAAATTTGCTGGTGGGCAAAAAGGAAATTAGGGGCGGCACAGTGGCGCAGTGGTTAGCACCGCAGCCTCACAGCTCCAGGGACCCGGGTTCGATTCCGGGTACTGCCTGTGTGGAGTTTGCAAGTTCTGCCTCTGTCTGTGTGGGTTTTCTCCAGGTGCTCTGGTTTCCTGCCAAAAGACTTGCAGGTTGATAGGTAAATTGGCCATTATAAATTGTCACTAGTATTGGTAGGGAAATATAGGGACAGGTGGGGATGTTTGGTAGGAATATGGGATTAGTGTAGGATTAGTATAAATGGGTGGTTGATGGTCGGCACAGACTCGGTGGGCCGAAGGGCCTGTTTCAGTGCTGTATCTCTAAAATCTAAATTGATTATCTTCAGGAAAAATTTGTGTAAATTTTGTAGATGGGCCAAAATGTTGTAGGTGGATTTTTCTGCAGATAAATGTTGGCCAATGTATAAAGGATGAAATAACAGTAAATATTATGTATATAACACAAAAGGTTAAGTGGTAGCAATCATAGGAATCCTATTGTGGAACACTAATAAAAAGGAGGCATGGCTCACCCAAAGCAATTGTAAACAACAAATAACAAATTGAAAGCAAAATATTTGGGATACTGGAAATCTGAAATAAAAATAGAAAATGCTGTAAATACTCAGCAGGTCTGGCAGCATCTGTGGAGAGAGAGAGAGAGAGAGAAACAGAGTTAAGAGGGTGCATTTTAATGGTTGGACCCACTTGCACTGGGTCGGGAACCCGCAAGTTTGAGGAGTGGGTTTGTCATTGGCTCTTTAATTGAGCCACAGCATTAGCATCCCGCTTCAATTAGAGTGGGTAGGTATGATCACAACTCCCACCTGACTGTTGAAGCTTCAATATTTAAATGGACCTTGATGAGGGACAGAATGGAACTATTCTGCAACTGGCAAATGAGAGACAGCGTCTCAACAAGGGAATGCTGCCCATGGTTCTCTGAGGCATGTCTGGACATGACACTGTTGGTGGGCCATGAGGAGTGCGATGGATAAAGGTCACTTGGAAATGGGATCTCCACTCAAGGTGCTCCCACTCCTCCCTCCTTGCACTGCTTCCCCCAAGTCAGAGCCACACATGTTGCCTCCTGTTTCGATGGCTGAGTTTGCCCCTGCATATGTGGAGGTGGGGCAGTCTTTGGCAGGGGCCACATGTGCTCCAAAATCCAGAGAATGTCAGTTATAAGTATCTGAGCAATCAGAGTGGGGAACAAGCAGTAGGCCCCTAGTTCTGCTGAAGTCACACAGATAGCACCATGTAGGAGTAATAGGAAAAGGAAGAGAAGACTTTATACCCTTACAAAGGAAATCACTTGGGTGTTAAAAAGTTTGTTAAATTGTCACTTTTATTGTCAATGATTATGCACAATAAACTTTATTTCATAGCTCTACTGTCCAGTCATCCCCATTGTTACCTGTCACCTGCCAAGTGACCTTGAGGAAAATGATACAGTAAGAAATGAAGACGAGTAATGAATGTCAGTGAGAGGAATGGATTATTGATGATGGGACCGCTTTGTGTTGGGGACTGGGGTATGGTCACAGTAAGTTGTTCAGAAATCTCTTAAACTCAATGAAATGATTGCTCATGATTCAGGCTTGACCGTATTGTCCAAATGCAAGTTTATTACTCAGACACCAAGAGTATAATAACTATTATGGTTATACAATAGACTCCTACAACCTGTTTTCCTATAGACCTGAGGTGATCAAGCTTGGCCTCTGTACGTACTGAACTCTGACCGTCCTGTGAGCTCTCCCCCTCTATAAAGGTTGTTCCTTGATCTTTGTAACCCCTTTTTTTGAGAGTGATATCACATGATGCCCAGAAAGCATATTGAAGTGAGGTTCCTTATCGCTAAACCTCCAGACCTGGCATAATAGCCATCTTGATGGTTTAACTGTTAAGCAGTTCAACCTGACATGCAGTACAAAAGGAACAGGATGACCTAGACAATCTCAGATAGTTAATGTGATACTGTTTGGCAGGTTCCATTGTTCTGGCCAATATTGATACTTGCACCTCACATGGGATGTAGGCAACATGTCTGCTAGTTGCTACTTCCATTGTTCTGACTAATCTCCAATGTTAACACAAATCCTTATCTGCCAATCACATCGAATGTGATTAACTTTGATGGGATGCCAGCAAATTCTAACATGTGTTCAGCATTGATGTGCTGGATGAACTGCCTCAGATTAGCTGAAGCATGCCTGAATGTGTCCATCCCAGGCATTCCTGGCACCCTCTTGTTGTTATCCGGCTGTTCCTACTCCTCTGAAAGTGCAGAATGCTCATCACCTTCTGCCTTCTGCAGCTCCAGTCCTCTCTGCTTGGCTATGTTGTGCAAGGCACAGTATACCAATATCATTCTGGACACTCTTGTTGGCGCAACTGAAGGGTGCCCTCATACTTGACCAGGCACCTGAATTGCATCTGCAGCATTCGGATAGCCTGCTCAATGACCACGCTTGTGTTCATATGGCTTCTGTTGTACCTTTCCTGTGCATCACTGGTAAGGCTCCTCAGAGGTGTCATCAGCCACGTCCGTAGGGGGTAGCCCTTGTTTTCATGGACTCATCGTTGACTCTGCTTGGAAGTGCAAATATCTGTGGGAGACTTGACTGATACAAAATGACGGCATCATGGTAGCTTTCTGGGTATCTTGCACACACATGCATGATAATCTTTTGATGGTTACGTATTAGCTAGACATTAATGGAGTGGAATCCCTGGTTGATCTGAGGGTGCCTTGATTTCCAGATGTGTGCAGTCTATGACTCCCTGTCCCTGTGGGAATCCAGCCAGAGCAGAAAATCTGAGGGCCCTGTCATTTTGACTGGCCTCCTCAGTAGCTAATTGTATGGAAGTGGTGGCCCTCGCAAACATGGCATCTGTTATCTGGGATATGCACCTGTGTGCAGCAGATTGAGAAATTCTACAGATGTCACCAACACATCACAGGAAGGAGCCAGAGGCGAAGAAATTCAGGTTGTGGTCACTTTGTCACTGGCACCACCTGGTCCACTTGACAGAAGGTCTACTTCCAGGAGGCTGCAAATGTCAACAAGGACTTGACTTGAGAGTGTCAGCCTCCTGAGGTGCTCAGTCATGTCCAGAAAGCTAATCCTCTGCCTGTATATCCTGTGCTGGGGGTTTTGCCGCCTTTGAACTGGAACTCTTGTCTATCCTGTGGTGCAGCAGGTGGCTGAGGAGAGGCGGCTGCTACTCCTGCTGCTGGTGGTGCAGCTGCTTCTCTTTTTCTTCATCAAAGGTCCAAGGTAGAGCTGCATAAGCCACTCCCATGATGCTGAGAGGGCTGACAGCTGGGAAGTGCACATCAACTCAAAAAAAACTCCAAGGTAACATAAATGACCTCCAAAGTCTTGCAAATCACATCCAAAGCAGTGAAAGCACAATCTCAGAACAAGACCTGTGAGTAAAAGCCATTCACCTAGGCAAAGAAGCAACTATCATATCTCTGTATTTAAAGGTTTTCTATCCTTTTAATTGCTCAGCCCTGTCAATCCCTGCTTGTCCTCATCTTGTTCAACCTGGCGAGTTCCAGGAAGCCTGGGAAACACATGTGCTGGCAGTTAAAGCCAGAATCCATGGTAAAAGATGCAGTCAGTTGTCTTCTAGCATATGTTAATCGCAGACCTGCCTGTCCCATGGGGTTTTCCCACATGCTCACTAACACACTCCAGCTAAATTTGGAAGTTGACGTGTTCCTGCTGGCTTTCTGAAACTCTGGCATTTTTAAAATGTTTTAGCCTCCCAATCGCACTGACACCAGTCCACCCTGGCATGTTAAAATTCCCCCCAGTGTTTCAGGTCAATGATCTTTCGTCAGAACTGAAAAAGGTTTGAGCTGTAACAGGTTTTAAGCAAGTACAGACGCAAGATCAGGGGGTGTTGGGGGGGGGGGGGGGGGGGGTGGGTGGGGGGAGTTGGGAGGTGGAAAGAACAAAGAGGAAGGTTTGCAATAGGGTGGAAGGCAGGAGAGATTAAAAGACAAAAGAAATGATGGTGCCAGGCAGGAGAATATGGTAATAGGACAAGTAAAGCAAGAAAATATGTGTCTAGAGGAGGTGTAAATGGGAATAGCCAAATCTTTACCAACAGCTGTAATCCCAAAATAATGGAGGGCAGAGTCTGTGATCTGAAATTGTTGAATCAAAGTAGCTGAACTTAAAATCAAAAAGATAAAATCTGGACAAATCAAGGCAAAACTTCCACTTATCATAGAAATCATACAGTGAACTGAAAAATGCAGCATTGCCCCCAACTATTACCCTGGCATGAAGTATCATTAGGTCCCTCCAGATATTAATTGCTCTTTACATGAAGAATTTTTTTTCTGACCTCAGTGTTAAACTTACTATTTATCAGTTAGTAGCTATGTCCCTTTCTTCTGCAATTGTATTGTAACTGGCAAGTGATTATAAGGTACTTTCTCATTCACCTTTTAACTCAGTACTCTGATATGAGAGCTCAGCCTCATGGACCTTCTCTGCACCACCTCCAGGACTTGGATGTTTCCCTTGCACTTTGGTCACCAGAATTGAATGCAGTATTCTATGTGAAGTTTAACCAGAGCTATAAACTGGTTCAGTATGATGAATACAACTTCAACAGGACTTCCAAAGAAGGCAGTTGATTCAGCAGTAATTGACACCTTTAAAAGGAAACTGGATCTATACCTAATATAAAAGCAAAATACTGCGGATGCTGGAAATCTGAAACAAAAACAAGAAATGCTGGATTCACTCAGCAGGTCTGGCAGCATCTGTGGAAAGAGAAGAGTTCCGAAGAAGGGTCACTGACCCGAAACGTTAACTCTGCTTCTCTTTCCACAGATGCTGCCAGACCTGCTGAGTGAATCCAGCATTTCTTGTTTTTGTTTCTGGATCTATACCTGTTAAGAAGAGTGATTGAGCATTATAGTGAAATTAATAGCACTGCTCAAATTTTTACAGTGGAGTTAGGGAATCAACAGGTAGCATAGGAAAGAAGTTCATGACAGAATAGTTACATATGGACTGGATGGAATAGGGTAGATTGGCTGAATGTCTTGTGTAATTCACATGATAGTGAAGTGTCACGTAGTATAATGATATCGACATGACAATGTGCGTAATTGAGAAGTGTGAAAGACCAAGAATCCATCTGCCCTGTCTCTAAACAGAAACAACCCAATCACAACAACATGTTTGACAGGGACACCAGCACATGTCCCTCTTTTTTGCTGTCGTTGGTTGCAGGTGTGCTGTTGGAGGGCCTGCAGTTCCTCAGTGTGCTCACTGATGCATCCATTCAGGAAAAAAGAGGTAAAATTACATATGCCCAGATAATGTACATAGGTAATCTCACTCTGACTGGCGATGGTATTTAGTTGATATCCTATAAATAAAATATAATTTTTTTACCAAATTTATATCCCTACTGGGGAAATGTCCACAAGCAGGATTTTCCTGAGGGTTTTTGAACCTCGCTGTCAGGCTCAAATCTGGGTCAGAAGCCCGCGCTGTGCAGAAAACAGTCATTCAATGGCGATTGTCCCCGAATTGGCCAATTGATGGCCAGCGGGCAGGCTCGCCATCCAATTAAGGATGGCGGGCGGCCTCTCAATGCTGGGAGTTAATAGGAGGCCTACCAGCTTGCAAGCAGCAGCAGGATCCCATGGCAGGTAAGTGAGGGACAGGGCACTCCAAAGTGGAGGTGCCCTCTCTCCAACTTTTGCAAACTTAAAATAAATAAAGGCCTTTGCAGCCAGGCCACCAATGTGTGTGTGGGGGGGGTGGGTGGAGGTGGTGTTCACGGGGGGAACCCCTCTACAGGATAACCTGTGGATGCTGCTGAACCCAAGCAGGAAGGGATTCTAAGCCTGCCTGGAGGGCTGGTTCCCTGGTCTGCCACCAGGAGGTCACCTCCTGACTGCTGTACTGTCCCCTGCTGCCTGCCTGAAAAATCCTAGTCGGCATCCGACAACAGGCCTCAATAAGCCTGTAAGCAGCTCATTTGGCTACCTCCTGCTTGCAGGTGGGTAGCCCTGCCACTCCCCCATCCCGCCTCTGGGGAAACAGCCCGGGGGTGGGACGGAGCTGGGGGAACTGGCATGCTGGCTAGCAGCGTGAAATTCTGCACTCGTCCACCCCTGTTTCCACCCCCGGTAGGGTCTAAAAATCCAGCCCCACAGTTCAAACAGTCATGCACTAAAGAGTCCTGCTATGAAGTAGGCAATAATATAGAATAACTGCAGTGTTTCAAACTGAGTGCATATTGTTTATCGTACAACAGCCAACATAAGATGCAAATAGTTAGAGTGATGAAGGATGTAGCATGAGAGGCAGGAAGAGTGCAATGGTGCAAAGAGCTTTTCTCTGACTTCAACCTCTCCTGCACCTGACTTAGGAGTGTTTGGTGCAAAGTAAAGACATTTTTGGTTTGTAGTTTACCCACGTTATAACTGACCTGGAGTACTTGATGAGACAATTAGAGGAAGCTTAATTCGGCAACTAAATTGTGGTGTGCCTGCATGGGAGTACTTGAAGCTCACACTGTGGGAGCTATTCCATGCCCTAGAACTAACACCTGACATAGTGAGCAAGGAAAACTCTAGCAAAGGAAAGAAGAACATGCATTTATAAAGCACCTTTCACGACCTCAGGATGTCCCAAAGTACTTTACAGCCAATGAAGTACTTTTGAAGTGTAGACACTGTTGTAATGTATGAAATGCAACAGCCAGTTTGTGCACAGCAAACTCCCGCAAACAGCAATGTGATAATTACCAGATAATCTATTTTAGTGATGTTGTTTGAGGAATAAATATTGGCCAGGGCGCCGCGGAGAATGTCACTATACTTCTTCAAAATAGTGCCATGGGATCTTTCACGTCCACCTACGAGGAAAAACTGAGCCTTGATTTAACGCCTCATCTGAGGGACGGTGCCTACGACTGTGCAGCACTCCCTCAGTACAACAGTTATAGGTCCATGGAGGAAAGTTCTGAATTAACCTTATTCCATAATCTTGTGTTAATGTTGTATGATCGCTTTAATAGTGATGTCCCTTTAAGAACTCAGTATGCTAATGAGCTAAGTACCAGGATGTAGTCATGTGACTAGAAGCCATTGTGTCTCTGCACTGTAACACCCTGGGTAAAAGCTCTGTATATAGTTTGCTTTGTATTGTGTATATTAGTTTAGCTGTAAATAAACCTTCTAGATATCTTCAAGGAACTGGAATTCATGTACCTTTTTGTGTTGTGTTATGACTGGGTGAGGAAGGGGTCTCAGGCTCCCCTCTTGCCCCTTTCCTGGTTGTAACAGGATTTATCTTTTAAAACACAGAATTTTTAGCTCACCACCTCACTGAGTCCTTGCTCACTGCTCTCTAATTGTAATTGCAAATGAACCAATCAGACAGGTTTTCTTAGGTTTAAACAAGAACGATGTAAATTTATTAGCTTCATCACTCTAACTTGGTTAAAATTACTAAAATACGCAATGCAACTACGCTAGCATCCACACGAGATAAATACACACAAATAGATTCAGATGGGGGGGGGGGAAGAATTGGACGGGAGGGGGGGGAATTGAAGTAGGTTTGAAAATAAATGGAATTCAGTTATAGTCTTTTGTTTTTGCTATAAAGTCCTTGGTTGAAGTTGAGGTCTTGGAGTTCTCGCTGGGGCCCAGTGCACACTTTCAAGCTTGCTTCTCTGGTACCAGAAGGCTGAAAAGGGGTTTCAATTGTCTTCTCGGTGGTCACCTGTAAAGTTCTGTAGTCTTGAGGCCTACACTGCCACCGTGGCTTTCCTGGGACTTTGCTGGAGAGAGAGACAGAGAGAGGTGCTTTCTCCTTTCAGTTCAGTTGCAGTCTCAAAACCTTTCTATGAGGCACAATTCAAACAGTCCCCAGTCTGGCCAGCTCTTTGTTTGAAACAGCATCGTCTGCGAGGGGTGTTGATTCGCAAAGTTCTCCAGTCACACTTGGTGGGGTGTGGAGCTCTGTTTCTTACACAGACAAAGAAGGTTGATTATCATGATTGCCTAGACCAATCTTGTTAATTGAATCAGTGAGCACTCCTATTGTCTCTCTATTCAACTGTCTCTCAGAATGCAAATGTGCAACAATGTTTTCAGCTGTTCAACTCTTTTTTTTAAAAACAAATTATGTGCAATGTCAAGTAAAAACGGTTCAAGTAGTGTTCCATATGACAAAATTAATATCTTCCATTTGGCAGGTGTGATTTCCATCACAGTTGATTAATAAAAGAGACTCATGACACATGGGTGAAAGTTCTAAATTAACCTTTTTCCACAATCTTGTGTTAATGTTAAGATGATCATTATATCATCAGCAGAGATAGTATGAAATTACCAAATTGCCCTGACAAAACTACTCTGCTGCTTTGAGCAAGCTACACCTCTGAACAGAGCTAGTAACTTCAAGCAGAATTCAGTTGCAAAAAGATCAAGGTCTCAATTATATTAGATGCGTGATTAACCGTGTTCCCTGTTGAGCAGGTTGTTTCTCAGCTGATGTCTCATTTCAAGTTTTCAGTTTTTCTCAGCTGAGGGGTCTCCGTACAAATACATTGTTATTGATCCTTCTCACTCTCTACCTCTGATGTTACTCTTCCGCAGCATAATACCACAGGGTATTGCTGTCTTACTGCAGTTGAGTCGAAATGTGGGTTCCACCCTACACATAGTCATTCAGTTTGTCATATTTGCACAGTTCTCAATGATTTCACCTGATTTGGTAAATTAAAGAATGCAATTTTTTCATCCTGTGCCCCGGCCGCTGTCCAATTCAGTTCAGACCACTTAAAATGCCCACACTTAAAACAGGTATATCATTATATTGGCCAAAGAAGCAATAACCATTCGTCATTTTCATTAATGTCAATTTCAAAATTGCCAGTTCTATTGTTGTAAGGGCTCTGTTTATTATGGGCACAAACAGTTGTATTTACTCACTAGTTCACAGAATGCAAGTTAAGTGTCTCGAGAGGGGCAAGCTTCAATAAAGTATATTCCTTTGAAAAAAAAACTATTTTCATCCCAATGAAATTATGGCTAATGAAATTTTAAACTAATGGTCAAAGCTCAAGGCATTAAAAACGACTGTGATTTACTGCTACGGATGCAAAACAGAGCTGGGTAATCTCGCAGACTCTGCAAAAGCTTACATAAAACAAAGGCTGATCAATTAGTTATTCTTGCATAAAATCTGCTACATGAAATCTCTAAAATACTTTATTAATAATTTATTGTTCAGAACAGACATTTATCTTTTTATTCCTAATGAAATTGCTGGTTATTTGTGACTGAAAGAAACGAGGGATCAGTTAAATAAAAGCAAAATACTGCGGATGCTGGAAATCTGAAATAAAAACAAGAAATGCTGGAAATACTTAGCAGGTCTGGCAGCATCTGTGGAGACAGAAGCAGAGTTAACGTTTCAGGTCAGTGGGACCCTTCTTCAGTTAATGGTATTTCTCTTATTTTTCCGGTTACTTATAGAGGTGGTAAAATAATATAAAATACGTTATGGCAAATGTTTAGGTTAATAACAGTGTTACTGTAGACTCTGTCTGGTGATCAATGCAATGTGTGCAATGATTTTTAATTGATTTATTGCTGCCGCATTATACCAGCCTTTGCGTACAGCAGGCAAATTACGTTTGCACAAATGCGCCCACTACACGTGATAGGGAATGTCTATTATGGCTGAGTCTGGTCTGAAATTATGTTATTTTACTCCCCTCAAATATAAGGCAAAATATATTATTAGGATTACATCATTGTGAGATATGTAATTTAGGGTGCATTCACACACCATCGTTAGTGCACTGTGAGGTGGATTTCATTGCATCTAACAGTTTCAGATCTGAATTTCAGAAGTCAGATCATGGTGTAAGCACGGCCTACAATTTCCACAATACTTCTGAAGATATTGATCTACTCAACCATTCCCACACCTCTATCTTGGATAGTCTAGTCCCCAGTAAAACCTTTACTCTCTCCCATCCTCATCCTTCCCCTACTATGTCTCCCATCTTCACTCTCTCAAATCCAAGGGATGCCACTGGCCCAAAATTCTGGAACTTTTAAAACATTTGTTCATGGCATGTGGGCATCGCTGGCTAGGACAGCATCTATTGCCCACCCCTAATTGCCCTTGAGAAGGTGGTGGTGAGCCATCTTCTTGAACTGCTGCAGTCCATGTGGGGTAGGTACACCCATAGAGCTGTTAGGAAGGGAGTTGCAGGATTTTGACCCAGCTACAGTGAAGGAATGGCGCTTGGAGGGGAACTTGCAGGTGGTGGTGTTCCCATGCATCTGCTGCCCTTGTCCTTCTAGGTGGTAGAGGTCGCGGGTTTGGAAGGTGCTGTCTAAGGAGCCTTGGTGCATTGCTGCAGTGCATCTTGTAGATGGTACACACTGCTGCCACTGGTGGTGGAGGGAGTGAATGTTGAATGTTGTGCATGGGGTGCCAATCAAGTGGGCTGCTTTGACCTGGACGGTGTCGAGCTTCCTGAGTGTTGTTGGAGCTGCACTCATCCAGGCAAGAGAGTATTCCATCAGATTGTGGTGATTCAGAATAACACATAGAATGGATTAGAAATTGGTTGAACAGTAGAATGCATTAGGTACTGGTTAGAGGAGTAACATAAGATGGGAAAAGTACTGAATGCTTGTTCCAAGTTTCGATGTTGGAGCTATTACTATTCCTAATTTACATCAATGATTTTGATTCAGAAACCTTAGAAATTGGTTAAATTTGCAGATGAGACCAAGCTCAGAAACAATGAAGTTGAAGGAAGCAACCCAGAAATTACAGAATGTGTTAAACAAAATATGAGTGGGCTGGACAATGGCAGATGAACTTTAATACTGATAGATGTAAAGTACTGCACATCAGAAGTGAAAATTGGCAACATACATAATTCATGTGTGATGTTGAAATCAGTCAGGATGAAGTTGAACGAGATTTCCAGGCCCTAGAAGAATTAACGCTTAAAATATCCAATCAATGCAAAGTAGCATCCAACAAAGTCAATAAAATGTTGAATTTCATGACTAAAACAGTACATTCAAGTCAGAGCAAGTTGTGATAAAACTGTACAGTGCTCTGATCAGATCACACCAGTTCTGGTCAACAAGAGACATTCAGTTACTGCAGGCAGTGCAGAAGAGAACCACAAAGCTGATCCCTAATGCTAAGACTCTGAGTATGAGGAAAGAGCAGAGAGACAGGCTTTTCAGCTTGGAAATAAAAATGAGATATTATAGAGAGTTATATAAGATAGCGAATGGTTTGGAACGTGTAAATCTAGAATACTAATTTACATAAAACTGGAGGAGTAGGATAAGGGGGATACAGATTCAAACTAGTAAAATTTTAGGACTGATGTCTGCACATCCTTCACGCAGAGATTGATCAACAGTCGGAATAGAATTCTGGACAGAGTGGTGCAGGTACAAACCCTGCAATCATTTAATAAATAATTCGATTCAGCAATGGGGCACAGTGGTGAGGACTGGATAGAAGCGGTGGTGTAGTGGTATGTTACTGGACTAGTAATCCACAGGCCCTGCCTAATGTTCTTGGGACATGAACATGAGTTCAAATCCCTCCACAGCAGCTGGTGGAGTTTACATTCAATTAGTCTGGAATAAAAGCTAGTCTCAGTAATGGTAAACATGAACCTGCCGGACTGTAATAAAAATCCACCTGGTTCACTAATGCCATTTAGGGAAGGAAATCTGCCATCCTTACTCAGTCTGGCCTACACGTGACTCCAGACCCAAAGCAATGTGGGTGACTATTGACATCCCCCTGGAATAGCCTAGCAAGCCACTCAGTTGTACCAAACCGCTCAGAAAAGTCAAAAAAGAATAAAACCAGACAGACTACGCGGCATCGTCCTAGGCACCGGAAATGACCCTGGAAAATCCTCCTCACTAACATCTGGGGACTTGTACCAAAATTGGGAGAGCTGTCCCAAGGCTAGTCAAGCAATAGTCTGACTGTCATACTGACAGAATCATACCTTACAGCCCATGTCCCAGACTCCTCCATTACCATTTCTGGGTCTGCCCTATCCCACCGGCAGGACAGACTCATCAGAGGTGGTGGCACAGTGGTATACAGTCAGGAGGGAGTTGCCCGATGCATCCTCATCATTGACTCTGGACCCCATGAAGTCTTGTAGCATTAGGTCAAATATGGGCAAAGAAATCTTCTGCTGATTACCACCTGCCATCTGCCCTCAGCTGATGAATCAGTGCTGCTCTATGTTGAACACCACTTGGAAGAAGTGAGGGTAGCAAGGGCACAGAATGTACTCTGGGTGGGGAACTTCAATGCCCATTGCCAAGAGTGGCTCGGTAGCACCACTGCTGATGGAACTGGCTGAGTCCTGAAGGACATATCTGCCATACTGGGTCTGCAGCACGTGGTAAGGGAACCAACAAGATGGAAAAACCTGCTTGACTTCGCCCTCACCAGGACATCACTGCAGGAGTTCCTCAGGGTAGTGTCTTAGGCCCAACCATCTTCAGTTGCTTCATCAATGACCTTCCCTCCATTGTAAGGTCAGAAGTGGGGATGTTCATTGATGATTGTACAGTGTTTAGTACCATTCGCAACTCCACAGATACTGAAGCAGTCCATGTCCACGCACTGCAAGACCTGGACAACATCCAGGCTTGGACTGATAAGTGGCAAGTAACATTCACAATACATAAGTGCCAGGCAATGATCATCTCCAACAAGAATCTAACCATCTCCCCTTGACATTCAATAGCATTACCATACCTGAATCCCTGCCATCAAAATCCTGGGGCATACGATTGACCAGAAACTTAACTTGACAAGCCACATAAATTCGGTGGCTACAAGAGCAAGTCAGAGGCTGGGAATTCTGCAGCGGGTAACTCACCCCGACTCCCCAAAGCCTGTCCACCATCTACAAGGCACAAATCAGGAATGTAATGGAATAATCTCCACTTGCCTAGATGAGTGTAGCTCCAACAACACTCAGGAAGCTTGACACCGTCCAGAACAAAGCTGTCTGCTTGATCGGCACCTCATCCACCACCTTCAACATTTACTTCCTCCACCACCGGTGCACAGTGGCAGCAGTGTGTACCATCTACAAGATGCGCTGCAGCAACTCACCAAGGTTCCTTCAACAGCACCTTCCAAACCCATGACCTTTACCAACTGGAAGGACAAAGGCAGCAGATGTGTGTGAACACCACCACCTGCAAGTTTCCCTCCTAGGCACACACCACCCTGACTTGGAACTGTATCGCCGTTCCTTCACTATCGCTGGATCAAAAACCTGGAACTCCCTGCCTCGTAGCACTGTGGATGTACCTACACCAGATGGATTATGGCAGTTTAAGAAGGCAGCTCACCACCATCTTCTCAAGGGCAAGTTGGGTTGGGCAACAAATGCTGGCCTTGTCAGCAACACTCGCATTCCATGAAAGAATAAAAAAATTTAAGATGGATATAACGCTGAACTCACTAGTTGATGGAAATAATGCAACTATCCCACTGTGCTCAATACAAGCCCAAATTTGTCCTGTGCCAGATATGACTCCAACCTTACTCTGTGGTCTGACCCCAGAATCATCCCCTGCCACATATGGCCCCAACTTCACTCTGTGCTGCATATGACTATGACCTCAATCTGTCCTGGATGCCAATCTGCCCTCAGCCTTGTGCTGAATAAAAATCTGATATTGACCCATCTACTTGTTGAGGCTGTGTATTGATCATGTATCAATATGGCGTGAATTGATAATGTCTATGCCATTATAGCATGAACTGGCTGTGCCCATGTTGTAGGAGTCTTTACTTAGATTTTAGGCTCTCATTAAAGTCTCTCCACTGGTGTCCCACACAGTGAAACATCATAGAATCCTTAGACTGTAGTTGAGGGAATGACTTGAGCAGCTGAGGCATTAAAACGCAGCTAGGATGGGAATGAAACTCTGGTTTTAAAATGGCAAAATAAATGTTATTTAAAAGGTTGAGTCACACTGAGTGGAATCTTACAGTGCAGCTTAATTTCAGTTTATGTTAGTTGAGAGGCCAATAAAAAGAGTGCAATGCAGCACTGTTTGCATTTATTTCCAGATAATTAGATTGTACCGGTTACTCTAACTTACAGGAACTGATGTAGAGACTCTGGAGACTTGCCTTCAAAGTCACTGCACTGAATGGATTGTTTAATTCATAGTATGCACAAAAGAACAACAAATACCTAACTCTGAGGGGTAAAAGGTCACCTACTGCGGAACTGTGAAAAAGGTAAAAGATTAGTTAATATGGCAAAGGCAAAATGATTGTTCGCCCCTCCCCCCACCCCCCCTTGGATGGTGTGAAGTTATTTCTTGGTTTAAGAATGTAATTTAATAATAAGTGGCTGAACCATTCCACAGAGATTGAGTTCAGTAAGGAAAGGATGTATCAGAAAAGAACTTTGGTTAGAGGCCAAGAACAAATTAAACCAGAAAATCAAAATAGCGGTTTGGTAAGTGAAGGACAACATGGTCTGAGGGGCAGTGAGCAGCTGAATGAGCCTGTCTGCAATACACCGCTGCTCTCACTGTGCCAGTGTATAAATGATCAGAATCAGACTAACAAAAATAAAAGCAGATTAATATGCTTGCTTTGTTGAGAAGGGAATTAAACTGAATGGAGCAACAGTTAATGGGGATTATTTTAACTTTGTGCAATCGGCAGCCTGTTTCCCATCATTCCCAATTTTTATTTCCATTGTGGATGATGCATAGAGAGCTGGAGTCCTATAAAACCTACATACTCCTCTCTTTGAAAGAGCTGGACTATCCCGCTCTACTCTTTTTATATAGACCTAAAATACTCCATTCTTCTATTTATATAGGAGAGCATTGTGTCCTAACCTGCTTTTCACAATCAGAGATTGAGAACTTCACCTATCTCTATGGAGAGAGATGGAGAATTTTATTTGTATGTAGAGGGCTGGAGTTGAGAGTCCAAAGATCTCTGAACTGATTGAAATTTCCTTGCAGCATTTAATAAATCTCCTTCTGGATTGGCATTTGGATGTAATGAGAGTTGCTTTGTGTCCGGTTTGTTGTCTTGCAGTAGGTGTATTAATTTCACAGCTACTGAAGGAACAGAAGTTCTAATAAAAAGTTGGCATTTCTCTCACGGCATGTAATGAAACTGGTCATGATCAACCCCACCCACCCACAGGCAGGGAGAGAGGAATCTCTGAAGGAGCATTTGTGAATTTTAGGCATTACTGATTCTGTGGTGGCTGTGGCTGTGTGCTACCACTGAGCCAATATACTGTAACTGTCTACTGCTCATATGCTTGTTTTATGCCAGTTTTTATGTTCTGGAATCTGCTAATAAGGTTCTCAGGACATTTTGGCATAAGTTTCTGTCCACAAGATCATTGTAAAAATGGCATAAATTTCAGCACAGTTTTTACGTAAATGCAATCCAGGAAATTCCAGGCCATTGGATAACAGACACGATAGGCCAGAAAATCTTGATAGCAGACAAATGCTTATGTGAGATTTCTCCATGTATTCTTCTAATGTAGACGCTAACTCATTATGTCTTAAGACGTTAATGCTTCCATTAACAGACAGGCAATGCCATACAAATGCATTCAGCGCTCATTTGTTAATGTTACTAAGGATAATTTCTGCCTTTTATGTAACACAAACTGTATGAAACGCAATGGATAACATACATAGGAATATTGATTTAGATTTTTTGATTTTTGATTTAGAGATACAGCACTGAAACAGGCCCTTCGGCCCACCGAGTCTGTGCTGACCATTAACCACCCATTTATACTAATCCTACACTAATCCCATATTCCTACCACATCCTCACCTGTCCCTATATTCCCCTACCACCTACCTATACTAGGGGCAATTTATAATGGCCAATTTACCCATCAACCTGCAAGTATTTTGGCTGTGGGAGGAAACCGGAGCATCCAGAGGAAACCCACGCAGACACAGGGGGAACTTGCAAACTCCACACAGGCTGTACCCAGAATTCAACCCGGAGCTGTGAGGCTGCGGTGCTAACCACTGTGCCACTGTGCTGCCCGTATATGAGCAGGAGTAGGCCAATCAGCCCATCGAGCTTTCTCTGCCATTCAATACAATCATGGCTGATCATCCACTGATTTTCGGCTGTGGCTGATTTTCCCACACTATCCCCATATCCCTTTATGTCATTGGTATTTAGAAATCTGTCAATCTCTGCTTTAAACATACTCAATGACTGAGCTTCCACAGCCCTCTGGGGTAGAGAATTCCAAAGATTCACAACCCTCTGAGTAAAGAGATTTCTCCTCATCTCAGTCCTAAGTGGCTTCCCCCTTATTTTGAAATTGTGTCCCCTGGTTCTGGACTCCCCAACCAGTGGATACATCTTACCTGCATCTACCCTGTCTATCCCTTTAAGTATTTTGTGTTACAACCGAGGCAGGAGGAGTGCACCGTTTTTTCTAGTTCAACTTCTCCACAGCTCACAACATATATTTTAAATGTTTACTCAGTTACCAATACGGTCAATCATATACTCAACATTTTATCGCAGAATAAAATACACAAACAGGCTTTTTAATAAACAACAATATTATCAGTTTAGTATAAAACAAGGCTTATCAAGTAAAGAAGCAAAGCATTAACACACAGATTGAAATATGAAAGTTCCCTTTTAAATACCCAACACGCCCACTTTGGTGAAAGAGAAATAAAGAAATTTTCTCTGCAGAGCTCTTTTACAAAAAAAAGACAAAAAGGAATACATTGGCCAAATACTTGTTAATTCTTGAAGAAAACGGATGAGATATGTTGTATCCCAAAATGACATACAGCCTGACATCCGAGTGCATGTAGATGGGTCACTGGGATCTTTTCTGGAGCAGTTCCTTTCAGGGGGCATCAAGAATTAATTTGGCAGGCTTTCCAGGAGTGTCTCAGGAGAAATGCAGCAGCAGGGTTTTTCGTTCTAATATACTGGATTTTTGCAGGGTTTTGTAGAGACAGTAGGAAAGAGATGAGCTGGGTTTTTCTCTTGGCAGGCTGATCTCCAACTGCCTTCAAACACAGTCCATACCCCAACTGAACCAAAACAATATCTCAGAGGCGAAACCAACTCCTGACCCTCAGAAATCTTAACATGTCACTTCTCTGTAAACATCTCCTTAAGTCATCAAGGTTTCTGTTGTTTATTGAGCTTAAGGCATGTGACATCCAGTAAAGGTTTGCTTTCAAACAATACATTTCAGTGACCCTTCAAACAAAAACAAAGTCCAACATCTATGGAATCTCCCCAGTCTTAAATGAATCCATCTCTACAATTCCAACACATGAATCCTCAAAAAATATTTTTAAAAAACAGAAGCACTTTCAAAACAAACATACTTGCTAGACAGCAGGATTGTTCCTGGCAGTGTGATTCAGGCAAAGAGGCAACAGGACATTTGATGGCACAAAATCCTATCTGGTCTCTGCTGAAACCTACACCTTACAAAGGAATTGTTTTTCAATATAAGACCTCAATATTAATTTAGTTTGCCTTCTGCCATCATGGCAGTGGAGTGGCATTGAACAATAATGGAGTTGTTGACAGATCATCGCAATCAATCTCTATCAGTTAGTCTACAATAGACCCAGACAGGAGGTGAAGAAAACACGCCAGTGGTGGAAAGCTTTGGGAACTGTCGATCCAAAGTCATCCATTCCTCCCAATCAAGCTACACTAACCATGCCATGCCTCAAATTGCTCATATATTGTATCCCAAAATGTTATTTCCTGAAAAAAATCTAATTTGCATTTAAATGAGTGAATAGTTTCTGTTTCCATTGTCTTGTTAGAGAGCCTGTTCCATAGATATACCACTTCTGAATTGAAATAATGGCCCTTAATAAAGTACTTAATGTCCCCAAGCAGCTCGCCAGTGAAGTAAATATTTTCTTTTAATTCATTCATGGGATGTGGGCATCACTGGCTAGGCCAGCATTTATTACCCAACCCAAATTGCCTTTGAGAAGGTGGTGGTGCACTGCCTTCTTGAACCGCTACAATCCATGTGAGTTAGGTACACCAACAGTGCTGTTAGGAAGGGAGTTCCAGGATTTTGACCTAGTGACAGTGAAGGAATGGCGATATAGTTCCAAGTGAGGATGGTGTGTGATGGAGGGAAACTTGCAGGTGGTGGTGTTCCCATGCATTTGCTGCCCTTGTCCTTTAGTTGGTAGAGGTCGTGGGTTTGGAAGATGCTGTCTAAAGAGCCTTGGTGCACTGCTGCAGAACATCTTGTGGATGGTACACACTACTGCCACTGTGCGTCAGTGGTGGAGGTAGTGAATGTTTGTGGATGGGGTTCCAATCAAGCGGACTGCTTTGTCCTGGATGGTATCGAGCTTCTTGAGTGTTGTTGGAGCTGCACCCATCCAGGCAAGTGGAGCGCATTCCATCACACTCCTGACTTGTGCCTTGTAGATGGTGGACAGGCTTTGGGGAGTCAGGAGGGGAGTTACTCACTGCAGAATTCCTAGCCTCTGACCTGCTCTTGTAGCCACAGTATTTATGTGGCTTGTCAAGTTAAGTTTCTGGTCAATCGTATGCCCCAGGATTTTGGTGGCGGGGATTCAGGTATGGTAATGCTAATGAATGTCAAGGGGAGATGGTTAGATTCTTGTTGGAGATGGTCATTGCCTGGCACTTGTGTGGCACGAATGTTACTTGCCACTTATCAGCCCAAGCCTGGATATTGTCCAGGTCTTGCTGCATTTCTACAGGGACTGATTCAGTATCTGAGGAGTTGTGAATGGTGCTGAACATTGTGCAATCATCAGTGAACATCCCCACTTCTGGCCTGATGATTGAAGAAAGGTCAATGATGAAGCAGCTGAAGATGGTTGAGCTTAGGACACTACCCTGAAGAACTCCTGCACTGATGTCCTGGAGCTGAGATGATTGATCTCCAACAACCACAACCATCTTCCTTTGCGCTAGAATAAAAGCAAAATACTGCAGATGCTGGAAATCTGAAATACAAACAAGAAATGCTGGAAATACTCAGCAGGTCTGGCATCATCTAAAGGTTCTGATGAAGGGTCACTGAACTGAAACGTTAACTCTGCTTCTCTCACCACAGATGCTGTCAGACCTGCTGAGTATTTCCAGCATTTCTTGTTTTTGTTCCTTTACGTTAAGTATGACTCCAACCGGCGGAGAGATTTCCCACTGATTCCCATTGACTTCAGTTTTGCTAGGGCTCCTTGATGCCATACTCGGTCAAATGCTGCCTTGATGTCAAGGGCAGTCACTGTCACCTCACCTCTTTAATTCAGCTCTTTTGTCCATGTTTGAACCAAGGCTGTAATAAGGTCAGGAGCTGAGTGGCCCTGGCAGAACCCAAACTGAGCATCACTGAGCAGGATATTGCTAAGCAAGTGCCGTTTGATGGCACTGTTGATGACACCTTCCATCACTTGACTGATGATTGAGAGTAGACTGATGGGGCGGTAATTGGCTGGGTTGAACTT
Source organism: Heterodontus francisci (assembly GCF_036365525.1). Lineage (NCBI taxonomy): Eukaryota > Metazoa > Chordata > Chondrichthyes > Heterodontiformes > Heterodontidae > Heterodontus > Heterodontus francisci. The sequence continues at coordinate 26,836,446 of NC_090393.1, read as the reverse complement.
GTCCGGCTTTTTGTGTACAGGACATACCTGGGCAATTTTCCACATTGCCAGGTAGGTGCAAGTGTTGTAGCTGTACCGGAACAGCTTGGCTAGGGGTGAGTTCTGGAGCTATTGCTGGAATATTGTCAGGGCCCATAGCTTTTGCAGTATCCAGTGCCTTCAGTTGTTTCTTGATATCACATGGAGTGAATCAAATTGGCTGAAGTCTGGCATCTGCGATGCTGGGGACTTCAGGAGGAGGCCGAGATGGATCATCAACTCGGCACTGCTGGCTGAAGATTGTTGCAAATGCCTCAGCCTTATCTTTCGCACTGATGTGCTGGGCTCCCCCATCATTGAGGATGGGGATATTTGTGGAGCCACCTCCTCCAGTTGGTTGTTTAATTGTCCACCATTCATAGCTGGATGTGGCAGGACTGCAGAGCTTTGATCTGATCCACTGCTTATGGGATTGCTTAGCTCTGTCTATCGCATGCTGCTTACGCAGTTAGGAACACAGATAGTCCTGTGTTGTAGCTTCACCTCATTTTGTGGTATGCCCGGTGCTGCTCCTGGCATGTCCTCCTGCACTCTTTATTGAACTAGGGTTGCTCTCCTGACTTGATGGTAATGGTAGAGTGGGGGATATACCGGGCCATGAGGTTACAGATTGTGGTTGAGTATAATTCTGCTGCTGCTGATGGCCCACAGCGTCTCATGGATGCCTAGTTTTGCATTGCTAGATCTGTTCGAAATCTATCCCATTTAGCACAGTGGTAGTGCCACACAACACGATGGACGGTATCCTCAATGTGAAGGCGGAACTTCGTCTCCACAAGGAGTGTGCGGTGGTCACTCCTACCAATACAGTCATGGACAGATGCATCTGTGGCAGGCAGATTGGTGAGGACGAGGTCAAATATGTTTTTCCCTCTTGTTGGTTCCCTGACCACCTGCTGCTTACCCAGTCTAGCAGCTATGACCTTTAGGACTCGGGCAGCTTGGTCAGTAGTGGTGCTACTGAGCCACCCTCAGTGAAGTCCCCCACAGAGTACATTCTGTGCCCTTGCCACCCTCAGTGCTTCCTCCAAATGGTGATCAAAATGGAGGAGTACTGATTCATCAGCTGAGGGAGGGCAGTAGGTGGTAATCAGCAGAAGGTTTCCTTGCCCATGTTTGACCTGATGCCATGAGACTTCATGGGGTCCAGAGTCGATGTTGAGAACTCCTAGGGCAACTCCCTCCTGACTGTATACCACTGTGTCGCCACCTCTGCTGGGTCTGCCCTGCCAGTGGGACAGGACGGGGATAGTGATGTTATTGGTAGCTTGGAGTGGCTACATGTAGTCGTGGTTTTCCTGAATACAGTCAGTCCAATCCAGTTTTGCGCAGCGGGCCTCAAAGAAGGGTTAGGTCTCTTATCCGCATATGTAAAGGGCCTAATGCCTGTTCCAGGCCTAGACCCTAGATGCCTATTATTTGTCTGGCAAGTGACATTATTCCGCTCATTGAGTGCATGCCCTGTGTCTGATATATGAACATTTGCGGATGATTTAACGGCTGAAAAACAGCCACGTGCCATTGAATTTCTAGGCCAATGCTTTTGCTGAATAGTTTTGAATTTCACCCCCTTTCAAGCACAGGCCGACTCCTTTGTTTCTACATTTAAACAAAAATGAAACTGCTTGTCAGAGTCTACATTATCTAGTCTCTAAAGATAGTGATCATATCACCAACCAACCTTCTGTTTTCCAGTGAGAGCATACCCAATATATATAATTATTCCTTATAATCTAATCCCTCCAACCTAGTCCATCACTATTTCGGCTCAATATTTATATTTTAATACCTCTCAACAGCTGATTTCCTTTACTCCCCAGATCTCTTTCATTGTCCATACACATTATTTTCTTTTACTTAAGTAAGTCACTTGCTGATTTTTTTTACTTCCTGTTGATGCATTTCTCTATGTTAAATTTAATCTGCCAACTCCCAAGTATATTCAAATCCTCCTGTAGTTTGTCCTGTTAAGCATTGCAGTTTACCATCTTCATTCACTTTGTTTCATAAGCAAATTTAGCCACTGCACTTATGACAACCTAGCTCCATATCATTTTGCCAGAAATGGCAGTAAACCTGAGGATTGGGAGGATTTTAGAAGACAGTAAAGGAGGTTGAAGAAACTGATAAAGAAAGGGAGAATGGAATATGAATGTAAGCTAGCAAAAAATATAAAAATGGACTGTAACAGCTTCTACAGGTATGTAAAAAGGAAACGTTTGGCTAAGACAAATATGGGTCCACTACTGGCAGTGTCAGGAGAATTTATAATGGGGAATAGAGAAATGGCAGAGAAGCTAAATGATTACTTTGTGTCTGTCTTCACTGAGGAAGATACGAGAAATCTCCCAGAATTAGAGATCCAAGGGACTAGGGGGAATGAGGAATTGAAGGAAATTAGTTTTAGTAAGAAGGTTGTATTGGAGAAATTAATGGGGCTGACAAGTCCCCAGCACCTGATATTCTACACCCAGCGTGTTGAAAGAGGTAGCTATGGACATAATGGATGCATTGGTGATCATCTTCAAAATTTGATAAATTCTGGAGCGGTTCCTGCAGATTGGAAGGTAGCAAATGTCACCCCACTATTTAAGAAGGGAGGGAGAGAGAAAACAGGGAATTACAGACCTGATAGCCTTACATTGGTCATTGGGAAAATACTAGAATCTATTCTAAAGGATGTGATAAATGGACACTTGGATAATAATGATCTGATTGGGCATAGTCAGCATGGATTTATGAATGGGAAATCATGTTTCACGAACCTGTTGGAGTTTTTTTAAGGATGTTACGAACAGAATTGATAAAAGGGGAGTCGGTGGACGTAGTATACTTGGATTTTCAGAAGGCTTTTGATAAAGTCCCCCACAGGAGATTGGTTAGCAAAATTACAGCACTTGGGATAGGGGGTAATATATTGGCATGGATTAAAGATTGGTTAATCGGCAGAAAGCAGAAAGTAGGAATAAACGGGTCATTCTCGCATTGGCAGGCGGTGACTAGTGGGGTACCGCAGGGATCAGTGCTTGGGCCCCAGCTGTTCACAAAATATATCAATGATTTGGTTGTGGGGACCAAATGTAGTATTTCCAAGTTCTCGGATGATACAAAACTAGGTGGGAATGTGTGTTGTGAGGGAGATGCAAAGCAGCTTCAAGGGGATTTGGACAGACTTAGTGAGTGGGCAAGAACGTGGCAGATGGAATATAATGAGGAAAAATGTAAGGTTATCCACTTTGGTAGGAGGAACTGATGCGCAGAGTATTTCTTAAATGGTAAGAGATTAGAAAGTGTAGATATACAAAGTGACCTGGGTGTCCTTGTCAATAAGTCACTGAAAGCTAACATGCAGGTGCAGCAAGCAATTAGGAAGGCTAATGGTATGTTAGCCTTTATCGCAAGAGGATTTGAGTACAGGAGTAGTGAAGTCTTGCTTCAATTGTATAGAACCTTGGTTAGACTGCACGGAGTACTGTGTGCAATTTTGGTCCCCTTATCTTAGGAAGGATATTATTGACATAGAGGGTGTGTTACGAAGGTTCACCAGACTTGTTCCCGGGATGGTGGGACTGTCCGATGAAGAGAGATTGGGGAAATTGGGCTGTATTCTCTAGAGTTTCAAAGAATGAGAGGTGATCTCATTGAAACCTACAAAGTACTTAAAGGGATAGACAGGGTAGATGTTTCCCCTGGTTGGGGAGTCTAGAACCAGGGGACATAATTTCAAAATAAGGGGGAAGCCACTGAGGACAGAGATGAGGAGAAATTTCTTTACTCAGAGGGTTGCGAATCTTTGGAATTCTCTACTCTAGAGGGCTGAGAAAGCTCAGTCATGGAGTATGTTTAAAGAAGAGATTGACAGATTTCTAAATACAAATGACATAAGGGAATATGAGGATGGTGTGGGAAAAAGGTACTGAAGTAGATGATCAGCCATGATCATATTGAATGGCGGTGCAGGCTCGATGGGCTGAATGGCCAACTCCTATATTCTTATGTTCCTATGACCCTTGACCAACCCCCACCTTGTGATCTCTCCCTCAGCAACCAGAAGCCCACATGCTTCTGGACTGCAGCCTCTTCTGCAGTATTTTCCACCCGCCAGGGAAGCTGTGGAGGTAAAACTCCACAGCATTTAGGGAAACTGGGACTTCTAGGTTTCCTGACCAGAACTCCTCACCCTATTTGGAACTTCCACCCCGGTGAGGAATGGGGCCCTCCTTTCTTTATTTTCTGTACCAGCCGTACTTGAGGAACAGTATCAAAGATCTTACTGAAATCCAAGTTCACCACATCCACTGCCTTACCCTTATTAAGTTCCTTTGCCACACCCTCAAAGAAAACCAATAAATTAGATTGGCAAGACCTCCCTTTCATGAATCCATATCTGACTATCGTTTATGATACTATTTCTATTCAGATGCTCCATGATTTTATCCCTAATAAGGATTTCCATAACTTTATCCACAATGGATGTCAACTTTACTGGTCTGTAGTTTCCTGGGTCACTTGCTCTACCTATTTAAATACTAGGAGTAACAGCTGCCTTTCTTCAGTCCTCAGGCACCTTTCCAGTATTCAGTGATTTCTGGAAGATTTATACCAGTGTTTCTGCAATTCACCCCTCTATGTTCCTGAAGGATTCCCTTGAGACTTAACTTTGTACAGCTGTTTGGCTGAATAGCATCACATCTTACCTCTGCAGCATCCTTTAGTTCCCTTTCCAGAACAAATAGGTTGCTCATTTCCTCCTTGGTAAAATTGAGGCCATCTGGTATTTGGGCACAGTCTTGTCATTGCACATTTAATGGAAGAGGTCAACTGTAGCATTTATATCAGTTCATAATATGCCAATCGACGCACAAGGAATTTCCCGTCATTTATAATGAACTCTGCTTTGCACTCGGCACATGAAACTACACTGGGCGTAAAAGGAAGCCAAGTGCATAAAAGAGCATTTAAAGCAGCAGAGGCATTTGCAATGAATCTTTCTCAATCGATTCAACAATTATTATTTTTGAAAGCTTGATGCTATTTTCCAATTTTTTTCTTATTTTCATGAAGAATTTAGATTGGGGGCGGCTGTTTGAGGGTAAATCAACATCTGACATGTGGGAGTCTTTCAAACGTCAGCTGATTAGAATCCAGGACCAACATGTTCCTGTGAGGAAGAAGGATAAGTTTGGCAAGTTTCGGGAAGCTTGGATAACAAGGAATATTGTGAGCCTAGTCAAAAAGAAAAAGGAAGCATTTGTAACGGCTGGAAGGCTAGGAACAGATGAAGCACTTGAGGAATATAAAGACAGTAGGAAGGAACTTAAGCAAGGAGTTAGGAGGGCTAAAAGGGATCATGAAAAGTCATTGGCAAACAGGATTAAGGAAAATCCCAAGGCTTTTTATACATATATAAAGAGCAAAAGGGTAACCAGGGAAAGGGTTGGCCCACTCAAGGACAGAGATGGGAATCTATGCATGGAGCCAGAGGAAATGGGCGAGGTGCTAAATGAGTACTTTGCATCAGTATTCACCAAGGAGAAGGACTTGGTGGATGATGAGCCTAGGGAAGGGAGTGCAGATAGTCTCAGTCATCTCATTATCAAAAAGGAGGAGGTGTTGGGTGTCTTGCAAAGCATTAAGGTAGATAAGTCCCCAGGGCCTGATGGGATGTACCCCAGAATACTGAGGGAGGCAAGGGAAGAATTGCTGGGGCCTTGACAGAAATCTTTGTATCCTCATTGGCTACAGGTGAGGTCCCAGAGGACTGGAGAATAGCCAATGTTGTTCCTTTGTTTAAGAAGGGTGGCAAGGATAATCCAGGAAATTATAGGCCGGTGAGCCTTACGTCAGTGGTAGGGAAACTATTAGAGAGGATTCTTCGGGACAGGACTCCCATTTGGAAACAAACAAACTTATTAGCGAGAGACAGCATGGTTTTGTGAAGGGGAGGTCGTGTCTTACTAATTTGATTGAGTTTCTTGAGGAAGTGACGAAGATGATTGATGAGGGAAGGGCGGTGGTTGTTGTCTATATGGACTTTAGTAAAGCCTTTAACAAGGTCCCGCATGGCAGACTAGTGCAAAAGGTGAAGTCACACGGGATCAGAGGTGAGCTGGCAAGATGGATACAGAACTGGCTCAGTCACAGAAGACAGAGGGTGACAGTGGATGGGTGTTTTTCTGAATGGAGGGATGTGACTAGTGGTGTTCCGCAATGATCAGTGCTGCGACCTTTGCTGTTTGTATTATATATAAATGATTTGGAGGAAAATGTAGCTGGTCTGATTAGTAAGTTTGCGGACGACACAAAGGTTGGTGGAGTTGCGGATAATGATGATGATTGTCAAAGGATACAGCAGGATATAGGTCGGTTGGAGACTTGGGCGGAGAAATGGCAGATGGAGTTTAATCCGGACAAATGTGAGGTAATGCATTTTGGAAGGTCTAATGCAGGTGGGAGGTATACAGTAAATGGCAGAACCCTTAGGAGTATTGACAGGCAGAGAGATCTGGGCGTACAGGTCCACAGGTCACTGAAAGTGGCAACGCAGGTGGATAAGGTAGTCAAGAAGGCATACGGCATGCTTGCCTTCATCGGTCGGGGCATAGAGTATAAAAATTGGCAAGTCATGTTGCAGCTGTACAGAACCTTAGTTAGGCCACACTTAGAATATTGCATGCAATTCTGGTTGCCACACTACCAGAAGGACGTGGAGGCTTTGGAGAGGGTACAGAGGAGGTTTACCAGGATGTTGCCTGGCCTGGAGTGCATTAGCTATGAGGAGAGGTTGGAAAAACTCGGATTGTTTTCACTGGAACAATGGAGGTGGAGGGGCGACATGATAGAGGTTTACAAAGTTATGAGCGGCATGGACAGAGTGGATAGTCAGAACCTTTTTCCCAGGGTGGAAGAGTCAGTTACTAGGGGACATAGGTTTAAGGTGCGAGGGGCAAAGTTTAGAGGGGATGTGCGAGGCAAGTTTTTTTTACACAGAGGGTGGTGAGTGCCTGGAACTTGCTGCCAGGGGAGGTGGTGGAAGCAGATATGATAGCGACGTTTAAGAGACATCTTGACAAATATATGAATAGGAAGGGAATAGATGGATATGGGCCCCGGAAGTGCAGAAGGTGTTAGTTTCGGCAGGCATCAAGATCGGCGCAGGCTTGGAGGGCCGAATGGCCTGTTCCTGTGCTGTACTGTTCTTTGTTCTTTGTTCTTTGATCTTTGGTTTTGGCTTGCCTTCTTTTATGTTCTGTGCTTTTCTTGGATATCAGACGCGGTTGGAATATCTCTGGGAAACAAAATTATCCGAATGTTGTTTGCAAAATCCCTGAGAATCCCACATTATTGGAGTATAATTGACAGTATTTACAGTTCAGTAGAACAGGAAAAAGTTTGAAGCAGACATGAAAGGGGCTATTGCAATACAAATGTTCACTCCCACTTGTGGAATGACAAAACAGCTAATCCATGCTACAGATAGACAGGTCTATTGGCGAGGACAATTTAAAATGATAGGATCATAGGAAATAGGAGCAGGAGTAGGCCATTCGGCCCATCCAGCCTGCTCCACCATTCAAACGCATAATGGCTGATCATCTATCTCTACGCCAATTTTCCCCACTATCCTCATATCTCTTGATGTCATTAGTATTCGAAAATCTATTGATTTCTGTCCTGAACATGCTCAATGATTGAGCTTCCACAGCCCTCTGGGATAGAAAATTGCACAGATTCACCACCCTCTGAGTAAAGAAATTCCTCTTCATCTCAGTCTTAAATGGCCTGACCCTTATTCTGAGACTGTGTCTCCTTGTTCTAGACTCACTAGCCAGAGGAAACATCCTATCCACATCCACCCTGTCACATCCTGTAAGAATTTTGTAAGATCACCTCTCATTCTTCAAAACTCTGGAGAATACAGGCCCAGTTTCTATAATCTCTCCTCATAAAAGAATCTCGTCATCCCAGGGATTAGGCTGGAGAACCTCCATTACACTCCCTCTATGGCAAGTATTTCCTTCCTTGGAAAAGGAGACCTAAACTGTACACAGTACTCCAGGTGTGGTCTCACCAACGCTTTATACAATTGAATCAATAGCTCTTTACTCTTGTACTCAAATCCCCTTGTAATGAAGGCCAACATACCATTTGCCTTTTTAATTGTTTGCTGAACCTGCATGCTAGCTTTTAGTGAGTCATAAACAAGGACACCAAGGTTTCTTTCGATATCAACACTTCCCAACCGCTCACCATTTACGAAATACTCTGCCTTTCTGTTTTTTCTACCAAAGTGGATCACTTCACAGTTATTCACATTATATTCCATCTGCCATGTTCTTGCCCATTCACTTAGCCCTGTCCAAATCCCCTTGAAGCCTCCTTGTATCCTCCTCACAACTTACATTACCTCCTAGCTTTGTGTCATCCGCAAATTTGGAAATGTTACAACTGGTCCCCATATTCAAATCATTTATATAGCTTGTAAACAGCTATGACCCAAGCACTGCTCCTTGCGGTACCCCACTCGTAAGAGCCTGCCATCCTAAGAATGACCCATTTATTCCTACTCTCTGCTTTCTGTCTGTTAACCAATTCTCAATCCATTGCAGTATATTACCCCCAATTCCATGCGCTCTAATTTTATTTACTAACCTCCTGTGGGGGGCCTTATCAAAAGTCTTCTGAAAATCCAAATACACCATATCCACTGGTTCTCCTTTATCTATGCTACAAGTAACATCCTCAAAATATTCCAACAGGTTTGTCAAACATGATTTCCCTTTCACAAATCCATATTGACTCTGCCCAGTCATATCATTATTTTCCAAGTGTCCAGTTATCTCATCCTTTATTATAGAATCTAACATTTTCCCTACTTCTGATGTCAAACTAACTGGTCTATAGTTCTCCATTTTCTCTCTTGCTCCCTTCTTAAATATTGGGGTTACATTTGCTACTTTCCAGTCTGCAGGAACCCTTCCAGAATCTACAGAATTTTGAAAGATAACCGCCAATGCATCTACCATCTCTATAGCCACCTTCATCAATACTCTGGGATGCAGCTCATCTGGTCGAGGGGATTTATCAACTTTCAATCCAATTAATTTTTCGAGTACTACCTCTTTATTGATACTAATTACTTTCAGTTTCTCATTTTTACAAGTCCCTTGGTTCCCTAGTATTTCAGGGAGATTTTCTGTGTCTTCCTCTGTGAAGACAGACTCAAAGTAATTGTTTAGTCTCTCGGCCATTTCCTTCTTCTGCACCACAAACTCTCCTGTCTCTGCCTGTAATGGACCCACATTCGTCCTTGCAAATCATTTCCTTTTCACATACTAAAGAAGCTTTTACAGTCCACCTTTATGTTTCTCACTAGCTGTATCTCTAAATAAATAAATAAATAATCTCTTTTCCCTTTCTTTATCAGTTCCTTGGTCCTCCTTTGATGGACTCTAAATTGCTCCCAATCCTCTGGCTTACCACCTTTTCTGGTGACCTTATAAGCCACTTTCTTTGACCTAATGCAATCCTTAACTTCTTTGTTAGCCATGGTTGATTCACCTTTCATGTTGGGTTTTTGTGTCTTAGGGGAATGTATATTTGTTGTAAACCATTTAATACTTCTTTAAATACTAGCCATTGCCTGTCTCCCATCAAATCTTTTAATGTATTTTCCCAATCCACCATAGCCAACTTGCCCCTCATACCTTCATAGTTTCCTTTGTTCAGATTTAGGACCCTAGTTTCAGAATAAACTATATATCTTTCAAAGTTAATGTAGAATTCTATCATATTGTGGTCACTATTTCCTCATGGCTCCTCTACAGCAAAGTTATTGCTTATCCTTTTCTCATTGCATAATACTAAATCTAAAATAGCCTGATCCCTAGTTGGTTCTTCAGCATACTGCTCCAGAAATCGACCTCGTACACATTCCAGGAATTCATCCTCTACAGAATTAGTGCGAATTAGGTTCACCCAATTTATATGTAAATTGAAGTTGCCCATTATTACTGTACTGCCCATATTACATGCAGCTCTAATTTCCTGATTTATACAGTGCCCAACATTGCCACTATAGTTTGGTAGCCTATAAACAACTCCCACCAATGTTTGTCCCTTTCTGTTTTGTAGCTCCACCCAAACTGATTCCACATCTTGCTCCTTTGATCCTCTCTCACTAATGTACTGATCTTGGAGCTGCTTTGAAAGCACTCCAATCCTCTCCAGACATCTCCATCTGTGTTCATGAGCACAAATAAAGAGCCAGGAGAGAGAGAGTGTGAGTGCCAGTTCACCGGGAAACAATGAATTCAGAGTGGGGCATAAAGAGCCTGGGGGAGAGAGAGAGAGAGAGCGAACAAGAGTACATCAGGAAACAATGAGATCAGAGTAGGGCATAAAGAGTCCAGGAGAGAGAGAGTGAGTGAGAGTTCACTGGGAAACAGGGAGAGAGGAATGGGGCATAAAGAGCTCGGAAGAGAGAGAGAGAGCGAGAGAGAATTCACCTGGAAACAGTAAGATCAGAGCAGTGCTAGCTGCTGCTGCCACCTGCTAGCCAGCATTCAGAAAGAAAAATTGAGGTGTGACCTCACAAGGAGGTGATTGGCTGGGTGAAACTTCGGAGCTACAAACAATGTGAGAAGGGAGAGAAAGCGGCAAGGCACTGGGAGCTAGTCGGTGAGTATATGGTGGGTATTTTCTTATTTTCTTTTTTCTGCTGATTTTTATTTTTTCTCTAACATATAAGTCCATCTACTAAGTAGAAGCTAAAATACCAGTAGTCGGTAGGTGGTTACTTGTTTGTTCATTCTATTTATAACCATTTTATTGTGTTTATTTAACTTCCAATTTTAGTGCAATAAATAAATAATTAAAGGCATGGCAGGGCTGCTCACACCTGTTGAATCGGTGTGTCATGTGGGGGCTCCAGGACCCTACCCACTTCCTGGAAAATTACTTGTGCAGAAAGTGCCACCAAATGCAAAAACTCAAGCACCGAATCTTGGAACTTGAGGAGCAGCTAGTGTCACTGAGGATGAGAGATACATGGATAGCACATTTCAGGAGGTGGTCACCCCGCAGCTTAAGAGAGCGCAGGCAGAGAGGGACTGGGTGGCTGCCAGACAGACAAGAAGGACAAGGCAAGACAGTAATAATGGGTGACTTCAATTTACATATAAATTGGATAAATTTAATTAGCACTAATGCTGTGGAGGGTGAATTCCTGGAGTGTGTACGAGGTGGTTTTCTGGAGTAGTACGTTGAAGAACCAACTCGGGAGCAGGCTATTTTAGATTTAGTATTATGTAATGAGAAAGGGATAAATAATAACCATGGGTGGCTCAGCAGTGCAGGGAGGGAGGAGAAAAGAGAGGAGAGCAATAGTGGTAGGGGATTCTATAGTTAGGGTAACAGACAGGCGCTTCTGTGGTTGCAGACGTGATTCCAGGTGCCTCCCTGGTGCAAGGGTAATGGATATCACAGAGTGGCTACAGAGCATTCAGCCAGAGGTTGTGATCCACATTGATACCAACAATGTAGGTAGAAAAAGGGAGGAGGTCCTGCAGGCTGAGTTTAGGGATTTAGGAAAGAGATTAGCAAGCAGGACCTCAAAGTAGCAATCTCCAGATTACTCCCAAGGCCACGCACTAGTGAGTATAGAAATAGGAGAATACACCAAGTGAATGCATGGCTGGAGAGATGGTGCAGGAGGGAGGGCTTCAGATTTCTGGGGCATTGGGACCAGTTGTGGGGAACGTGGGACCTGGAGAAGCCAGACGGTCTACACCCGAACAGGACCGGGACGACTAATCTTGCAGGAAGGTTTGCTGGTGCTGTTGGGGATGGTTTAAACTAGATTGGCAAGGGGATGGGAGCCGGAGGACAGTTTAGGATAGGACAAATTCAGAGCAGGGAGGCAGAAAATTAGTGGGCGACTCTGAAAGACAGAAGAAGCAAAGGTTAAAAAGTGCACAACACGGGAATTTGGCAGTGTTAAAAGGTATTTATTTAAATACAAGGAGGATAACAAATTAAGCCGATGAGATGAGGGCACATGGCAGCATGATTTCATTGCTATAACGGAAACTTGGGTTAAAGAGGGGCAAAAGTGGCAGCTCAACATCCCTGGATATAGAGTTTTCAGGCAGGATAGAGAGGGAGATTAAAAAGGAGGGGCTGTAACATTATTGCTTAAAGAATCAATTACAGCAGTGAGAAGGGATGATATGCTAAATGAATCATCAAATGAGGCCATATGGGTTGAGCTCAGAAATAAAAAAAAAATGGCTACCACACTACTAGGAGTGTACTATAGACCCCCAAATAGTGCGAGGGCGTTAGAAGAACAAATATGTAAGAAAATTTCAGAGTGCAAAAACAATAGGACAATAATATTCGGGGATTTCAACTACCCTAATATCAACTGGGATACAAACAGTGGGCTGAATTTTATATGCCGATAAAAACGGCGGCCTGCCCGTGCGGGCCACATGTTGCAGAGCCACAGCAATCTTCCGTTCAGTGGCTGATTTAAATAGCCGGGGCTGGCTGCCCCATCCCGATCATGTGGAGAGTGCGGGCTGTCTGTCCCTGTGCGTAGGCGCTGACACCATTTTTAAAGGGCTGTGAGCCTTATAGGGAAACTTAAATATTTAAAGGTAAAGTGAATTAAAATAAATAAAAACATTTCTTTTGCCCCTCTCCCACACCCCAAATAAGAATTAAATTAATTATTTGCCCTTCCCCCCAAAACACTTACCTTTACCATCTGACCTTCCCCCCCTAAAGTGCACAAACTTTCAACTATAACCCTTCCCACCATCCCCTACATGTTAATTTGACCCGGTTTCCTCCCCCCCCCCCACCACACTGATAAACGTACCTCCTCCCCACTCCCCACCAGTCTGGTGCCTCGTTTCCCCGGACGGGGATCCAAAGGCACTAGCGTGCCGGCTACCGAGCCGAAGATTGCAGTGGGACATCAGGCGGCGAAGTGAGTGTCATTAATTAATTAATTTACATTTATTTAATCATTCAAGTTGGGGTCCCGTCGCCAGGCGGCAAGGTGCGGCCGCAAGGTAATATCCATGGGTAATATCAGGCGTCGGGGTGCATGGCGGCTCTCTCCCGGAGGCATCTTCAGGCTCCCTCGCCACGGAAACCAATGCCTGGGGGAGAACAAAATCCAGCCCAGTGTGAAGGGCACAGAGGGCACAAAACTCTTGAACTGCATTCAAGAGAACTTTTTTAGCCAGTACGTAACAAGCCCAATGAGAGGGGGAGCAATTCTAGATTTAGTCTTAGGAAATGAAGCTGGACAAGTGGATGAAGTAGCAGTGGGTGACCATTTTGGATACAGTGACCATAATACAGTTAGATTTAGCATTATTATGGAAAAGGACAAGGATAAAACAGGAATAAAAGTTCAGAATTGAGGGGAGGCAAATTTTACAAAGCTGAGAGGTGATCTGGCGAAAGTGGACTGGATACAGCTACTTGAAGGAAAATCAATGGCAAACCAATGGGAGGCATTCAAAAGCGAGATTCTACGGGCACACTGTAAACATGTCCCCACAAAGAAAAAGGGTGGTATTGCCAAATCTAGAGCTCCCTGGTTATCTAGAAGCTTACAGAGTAAGATAAAGCAGAAAAAGAAAGCTTATGACAGTCACAAAAAACTTAATACTTTAGAAATCCTAGATGGGTATAGAAAGTGCAGGGATAAGTAAAAAAGGAAATTATGAAAGCAAAGAGAGGACATGAAAAAATATTGGCAGGTAAAATCAAGGAAAACCCAAAGATGTTTTATCAGTACATTAATGGCAAATCAATGGGAGGCATTCAAAAGCGAGATTCTACGGGCACAGTGTAGACATGTCCCCACAAAGAAAAAGGGTGGTATTGCCAAATCTAGTAAAGGGTAGGGCCTATCAGAAACATACAAGGTAACTTATTCATGGATGCAGATGATGTGGGCAGGGTTCTTAATGAGTACTTTGTCTCTGTCTTCACAAAGGAGAGGGATGTTGCAGACATTATAGTTAAAGAAGAGGAGTGTTAAATATTAGATACAATAAGCATAATGAGAGAGGAAGTACCAGAGGGTCTGACAGCCTTGAAAGTGGATAAATCACCATGGCCGGACTGTATGCCATGCTGTTAAAGGAAAGCAGGGAGGAAATAGCAGATGCTCTATGGATCATTTTCAAATCCTCACTAGATACAGGCGAGGTACCAGAGGATTGGAGGTCTGCAAAAGTTGTACCATTGTTTAAAAAGGGTGCGAGGGATAGGCCAAATAATTATAGGCCGGTCAGTCTGACCTCGGTGGTGGGCAAATTATTAGAATCAATTCTGAGAGATAGGATAAACTGTAACTTGGCAAGGCATGGATTAATCAGGGATTGCAGATGAAACAAAAATTGGCCCAGTTGATAGTGAAGAGGATAGCTGTAGACTCCAGAATGATATCAATTGTTTGGTTAAGTGGGAGGAAAAGTGGCAAATAGAATTCAATACAGAGAAGTGTGATGTAATGCATTTGGAGAGGGCAAACAAAGCGAGGGAATACACAATAAACGGGAAGACATTGAGAGGGATAGAAGAAGTGAGAGACCTTGGAGTGCATGTCCACAGGTCCCTGAAGGTGGCAGGACAGATAGATCAAGTGGAGAAGAAGACTATGGAATGCTTTCCTTTATTGGCTGAGATATAGAATACAAAAGCAGGGATGTAATGCTTGAACTGTATAAAACATTGGTTAGGCCACAGCTGGAGTACTGCGTACGGTTCTGGTCACCACTGGAAAATGGGATTAGAATAGATAGGTACTTGAAGGCTGGCACAGACATGATGGGCTGAAGGGCCTGTTTCTGTGCTGTATAACTCTATGACTCGTTACAGGAAGGACATAATTGCTCTGGAGAGAGTACGGAGGAGATTTACACGAATGTTGCTAGAGCTGGAAAATTGCAGCTATGAGGAAAGATTGGATAGGCCAGGGTTGTTTTCCTTAGAACAGAGGAGGCGGAGGGGTGGCTGAATTGAGGTGTACAAAATTATGAGGGGCCTAGATAGAGAAGACAGGAAGGACCTGTTTCCCCTAGTGAAGAGGTCAATTACCAGCAGGCACAGATTTAAGGTGATTAGTAGAAGAATTAGAGGGGACATGAGGAAATCCTTTTTCACCCAGAGGGTGGTGGGTGTCTGGAATTCACTGCCTGGATCAGTGGGGGAGGCAGAAACCCTCACCTCATTTAAAAAGTACCGGGACCTGCACCTGAAGTGCTGTAACTTGCAAGGCTACGGACCAGGTGCTGGAAGGTGGGATTAGAATGGTCGGCTAGTTTTTTCAGCTGGTGCAGACACGATGGGCTGAATGGCCTCTTTCTGTGCCGTAACTTTTCTGTGGTTCTTAATGACTGGTGTAGACAATCCTACTCAGCCAACAATGTCTTTTGAATAAGCCGGCCCTGTGGAGTCCGAATCACCAGTTGCTGCAGCAGAGCTAGAAAAAATATGGGACCTCTGGGCTTCAGTAGCCAATACCACTTGCTCCTTCTTACCTGTGCACTAAGACTGACCCTACGCTTTCTCATCAACCTCACTGTCTAGATCCTCTGACATGTTTGCAGGTGTGGTGGGACTTGCCAGAGATGGTGATATGTCCCACTCCCTCGCTCTTTCTCAATTATTCCAATGTGGCTTCTATTGTTAGGCCCTTTATCAGCAATGGTTTGCTTAGGCAGTTAAAGGTCATCTTGCCCTGCAAGCAACAGAATCCTATTGATATATTGAAAGCACTGACAATGTAACGTAGCTGCACCACCTCCATGACATATTGCAAGCTTCAATTCAAAATGCATTTCTCTGCTTGGTTAACCTGCAAGCATTTATGGAATTGTTGCTGTGCACAGATTGGCATAAACATTTCTATGTTGTACCTTTTCCTATACATAAAAGTATCCAAATCTATTCTGATCATTCATTGCCTTAGGCAGTACTGACTGAGTTAAGTCCCTCAAAAGTGGTTTGTCTAGAGGAGGAGGACAGAATGAAAAGTTTGCTGTGTGTCTACTTAACAGCAGATGCTTGGCCTGCATATTATTATTAATCTTGACTTACTTCAGATCTGACAGCCTCCACATCCTGACAAGTTCTGGGGACATCATTGACTTACTCTGTATTTCCCCCAGTGCCTGCTGTTGCAGATGTTTGGGGGGACAATAGATGGAGGATTGCCATCTGGCTTGTATATTCTTACCTTCCTCACAGAAAATCTTCCAGCACCTGGCTGTCAAAATGACACTTCCTTTATCTCTTGCATCTCCATGGTACACCTAAATCACTCATTAAACAGCTGAACTGGGCTGACATGCACTATTTCAAGAATTTAACTGGCTGTTTAGCACTGTTAAAAGGTTCTGGCCCAGATTATTGCTGCTTCTGCTTCATTGGATATCCCATTGTGCACCTGCTGTTTTGCAGACAAATAAATCAGTAAAACTGTAGATTGATGAGTATGCTTAATAATGCTGAACTGGTTTAAGCAATGCTCAGCTAACCCTTAAATACTCCATAAACATTGTTTTCTAGACTTAAATGCTGTAAATCATGCACAATATTTCTCACAAACTCTACTTACTGTCTGTCAGTTTAAAAGGGCTGATTCTTCAATTAGGCATGTCTTGTGATCCAGTTCTGGTGCGTCCATGACCCTGATTTTCTGATCATTTTGATAAATATATTGAAAGGAGTACTGCCCTTTGAAGACTGGAGTGGTATTATGGAAGCCAGGTGATAAAAAAATGGAGGGGTGTCTGGAAGTTTTGGCGTGGCCTGTACCAATTGCCATGTTTTGAAGGGCAATAGTGCAGGTGTCCCATGCATTTGCCGGAATCAGCAGAGTTGTCAAATAGTGACCATAGACTTTCTGGCAGACCTGTTAAAGTGCCAATCACTGTTTGCATGCCCATCAGCCTTTTTCTATATGCTGCCTCATCGAATTCCTCATCTGAATTATCTGCAGCTGACCTTGTGTGCGACCTCACCATCCAGTGAGCTGGCATCTGTGCTACCCTTTCCATCTGCCTTGGCTGAAGGCCACTTGCACCTGGTGTCTAGTCACATGCAGATCCTGCCACTAAGCTACGCTCTAAAGTATGCGCAGTGTTAGCATTTGAGCTGCTTACTGCGAGTGTCAGAGTGAGTGAGGGTGAGTGACAGTGTTTCTTCATCATTAATCTCTTCTTCCTCTGCCACTCCTTGCTCCTGCATCTCTGGCTGGCCAGATTGCAGTCCTTGGGTATCTGAAAGGAGAAAGGCACAAGAGTAGGGTTGTAGTGAGTGGAGGATGGAAAGCAAGAGGTTCAAGCTTAAACCATCTGCAGAGTGTAATTCAGAAAAAATTGTGGATTGACAGGGAAGTCAGATGTGAGAAGAAAGATTAGGGAGAAGGATATGGTTTCTGCCCCACTGCTGACCACTGCCTTGGTCGTGTCCGCTCCAATGATGGGGAACACTGTTTCCTCCCTGGGGGTTAGGACATGTAGTTGTGCCTGTCCTCTGCTGGTTAGCTGCTGCTGCCTATGGTTATGCACCACCTTGTCCTGCAAGAGACAGGAAAGTCTGTCAGTGAGTGTGGTGCAATGTGTTCGGTTGAAGAGGCTGTCATGGTTGAAAAACTGGTACTGTGTGCAAGTTGTGAAATGGGGGTGTGAGGCTTGTACAGTGCTAAGTGTGTGAGGGTGAGGTGAAGCTATGAATGTGAGGTCAGAGTAGTGGTTAACCCTGACTTCAGTAATTGAGCTCCAATATGCTAATGATGCCGTAGTAAATGCTGTGTCGGAAATGGATCTTCAGAGAATCGTTGATGTATTTACTGAGGCATGTGAGAAGATGGAACTTACACTCAACATTCAGAAGACCAAAGTCCTCTATCAGCAGGCTCCAAATGCACACGCCCCAGCCCCATTGATTAGGATTCATGCTAAGTGGCTGGAAAATGTGGAACACTTGCAGTATCTTGGAAGATATGTTTCACAGATATTGATAAAGAAATCCAGTATCGCCTGAAATCTGCTCATTCAGCCTTTGGCCACCTGAGAAAGTGAGTGTTTGAAGATCGTGACATCAAAACTGAAACCAGGCTCATAGCCTACCCATGCGGTCATGATCCCTACCTTACAGTACGGGGCTGAAACATAGACAATGTACAGGCGGCACCTCAAAACACTGGAGTCATTTCACAATGCTGACTGTGGAAGATCCTACATATCAAGTAGGAGGGCAGGTGCACCAACATGAGTGTTCTCTCACAAGCAGGCTCCTCTATCGAGGCTATGATTATCCACCATCAGCTTCGTTGGGTTGGTCATATAGTTCGGATGCCAGATTACCAGTCTCGCAAAACAGATCTTCTTCTCCCAACTAAGTCAGGGCACCAGAGGAGGATAAAAGAAGTTCTTCAAGGATGTGCTGAAAGCCAACATGAAGAAATGCAACATTGACATCAACTCCTTGGAGACCGTTGCCCTGGACCAAACCAGATAGAAGTAGTCTGTAAGAAGGATCTAAGCATTTTGAGACCAAAAGATGCCAAAATGAAGAGGAAAAGTGAGAGCAGCGAAAAGAACAAGCCATGACCCGAACTAATAATACACAACTGGACATCCCACATGCCAACAAGTGCCCTGCGTGCCATAAGGTCTGTAGATCCCGAATTGGCCTCATCAGCCATCTTCGGACTCATGGAAGACAATCATCCTTGCCGACGAGGGATAGTCAATAATACTAGAGATTGGGCTGCATTTTCCATTTACGCCGGTCGTACCGCATGTTGTGGAGCTGCTGCGATATTAAATGCGGTGGCTCATTTAAATGGCCAGGGCAGACTGCCCCCCAGATGATGTGGAGGGTGGGGCAGTCCATCCCCAGCAATGGCGTCAGCTGCCTTTGCTCAGGCGCTGATGCCATTTTTAAAGGGTTTAGAGCTCTATTGTTATATTTAAATTTTTAAAGGAGAATGGATGTTACGAAATTAAATAAATTGATCTTGCCCCTCGCCCACCCACCCAACAATCATAGATTTAATTCTTTGCCCTCTCGTCCCCAAAATACTTACCTTGTGCACCTGTGGGCTTTAAAAATGCAACTCAGCTATGAGACTCTCAGAGAAGTAATCCTATTAGAGGAATTTAAAACTCTCTCCCATTCTCAATAAAAACCCATGTAGAGGAGCAGCGGGTTCAGGGAGCCTGGTAAGCAGCCGTTCTGGCCGATGAGTTTGCTTTAATTTATGTTGGTTTCCCAGGGGAGAACTTTTCCTAATCACCCCACAAATCCGAAGAGGACAAAGGGTGGGAAAGTGATATCCGCCAGGCTGTCCTGGAAGAGAAAGGAAAGCAGGAGACACAGGAGTCCCTCCTCCAGCCAAAAAGGAAGGTGCTGTGAGCAAGAGTGAGACACGGAGACCTGTGTGCTTCCATTGTAATAAGGCAGGGCATTTAAAAGCTGACTGCTGGAAACTAAACGGGAAACTGGTAGGGTTAATCAGGGCACACCTGCTCAGTGAAAACGAGGGGCTGATGGAAAACACAGAACAAGCTGTGGTTTTAACTGCAGTAAGAGTGTAACCCAGGAAGCTTACTACGGCTAGTGCAGGAAAAGTTACTAGGATTCCTGAAGGTTATCAGGGTTTTGTATTTGAAGAGAAAGCAAGCCCATTGTAATTCTCAGGGACACAGGGGCCACTAGATCCCTTTTACTTGGAAAAGGCCTGACCTTTCCCCCAGAGAGTGCAGTGAACACCAGAATGGTGGTGAATGTTGTTTGAGGGCAGGGTATGCCTGTACCTGTACACCGGGTGCACCTGGATTGCGACCTAGTTTAGGGACTGGTGACTGTAGGGATTATCCCTAATTTGCCTGTGGATAGGGTTGACCTGCTCCTAGGTAATCATCTGGCAGAGGTGAAGGTGGTAGCCCCCCCTGTAGTGAAAGTAAAATCGCAGGAGATCAGAGAGATAGAGCAGTGGCAGGAGACGGTCCCCTGCAGAGTCCCTGAATGTGTAGTGGATCAGGCCATGATCAAACCAGCACCCCCAGAGGAGACTGCATTGGCACTGCAGGCAAATGACCATGAGGTTTGCCTGTCCGAGACTTTCTTTGGAAAGTTAGGAGACCCAGGGAAGGAATTAAATGGATTTTCCCTAGCTGAGGCTCAGTGAGCCGACCCAGTATTGCAAGAATTAGCAGAGGCTGCCCAGTCTGAAGGTGAAGTAGAGGGAGTCCCTGATTGTTACTACTTAAAGAATGAGGTACTGATGAGGAAATGGAGTTCTCCTCACAGACCTGCGGGCAAGGAGTGGACAGTAGTTCACCAGTTTGTGGTGCCACAGAAATATTAAGAAAGGCCCACGAGGCTACAGTGGCTCTACATGCGGTATACGAAAGACCAAAGCTCACATAAAACAGCAGTTTGACTGGCCAAAACTCCACAGAAATATGGTGGAGTACTGCAGGAGTTGCCACATGTGACAGGTTGAGGGGAAACCCCAACCCTCAGTGAAATCTGCACCCCTAAGTCCTGAACCGCTGTTAGGAGGACCCTCCAGCAGAGGGCTGGTGAACGGTAAGGGATCCCCACCGAGAATAAAAAGGGACAGGCAAGCACACGGCTGGCAAAAATTTAGAAAGAGAAGGGGAAAAAGTGACCTAGAGGGCAGGTTAAAGGAAGCCCAGGAAGAATCCCGGATGAAAACCCCTACTGCCCGGTCAACTAACACCGAAAAATGTGAAAAGTTAGACCTCACATCCTCCTATGTGAATGCAGACTCTAGAACCACCCCACCAGAGTTGCTAACAGCATTTACAGGAAACTGTTACACTAAGACCAGAAATTGAACTGGAGTAGCCATATAAATACCATGGCTACAAGAGCAGGTCAGAGGCTATGAATCCTGCGGCGGGTAACTCACCTCCTGACTCCCCAAAGCCTGTCCACCATCTACAAGGCACAAGTCAGGAGTGTAACGGAATACTCTCCACTTGCCTGGATGGGTGCAGCTCCAACAACACTCAAGAAGCTCGACACCATCTAGAACAAAGCAGCCCGCTTGATTGGCACCCCATCTACAAACATTCACTCCCTCCACCACCGACACACAGTGGCAGCAGTGTGTACCATCTACAAGAAGCACTGCAGCAATGCATCAAGGCTCCTTAGACAGCACCTTCCAAACCCGCGACCTCTACCACCTCGAAGGACAAGAGCAGCAGATGCATGGGAACACCACCACTCGCAAGTTCCCCTCCAAGTCACACACCAACCTGACTTGGAACTATATCGCCGTTCCTTCACTGTCGCTGGGTCAAAATCCTGGAACTCCCTTCCTAACAGCACTGTGGGTGTACCTACCTCACAGGGACTGCAGCGGTTCAAGAAGGTAGCTCACCACCACCTTCTCAAGGGCAATTAGGGATGGGCAATAAATGCTGGCATAGCCAGTGACGCCTACATCCCATGAATGAATAAAAATAAATGTAAAGACAGCAAAAGACAGCATGCACGTTTCTCACCTGGTCGTAACAGCACAAACTAATTTTATGCAACCTGCCTTCATAACGTATCAAAAGGGAAGAGAAAGGCATAATGTAGGGTTAAAGCCCCTGCTTTTCAGTTCCCTTCTCATTGTAAGGCTAATAAAGAACTCAGACTAATTTATCAAGAAGGAGATTTTTAGCCATCCATCATCAGGCAGCCCAAGTTGTTTAAAAACCTGCAAAGAATTGCTAAAGAATCTTGACATTCATTTGAAAGTTACACTATATGTTTTTGTGAACCAAAGGGCTGAATTTTACAGACCCCCGCCCCCCCCCTGTGGGGGGGTGGAAAAAGCCTCCGGCAGAGGCCCACCATGGACCTCGACACCGGGAAGGCCCAGCCTGATATGCTGGTGGTGGTGAGGCCTTGTGGCAGCACCCCCTCCTGCCCCTTGGTGACAGGAGCCCCATTTTATTATGTTAATGAATTAAAATGAAGGAATTAATCTCCGTTGCGCTCCTGCCATCTATCCCAGAGTGATATTTGAGCCGGTGGCTGGCACTCCCGTGCCTTTGGATCCCCGTCCTGGGAACCGAGATGTAACACTGGTGGGGAGGGAGAAGCAGGTAAGTTTTTCAGGGGGGGGAGCAGGATCAAACTGATATCATTGGTTTAGGGGATGGTGGGAAGGGTTAGAGTTTAAAGTTTATGTACTGGGGGAGGGGGGAAGCTTAGGTGGACAAGGGAAATGTGTTTTGGGAGGACGAGGACAAGTAGTTAATTACATGATTATTGGGGGGGGGGGGAAGAGGGGCAAATTAAATGTTTTTAAAATTTTTCATAACATCTTTCTTTAAAAATTGAAATCGAATGGAAGGGCCCGCAGCTCTTGAAAAAGGGCATCAGCGCCTGTGCAAAGGACCACCCTGTCCCCTCCATGTGATTGGGGTGGGCACTCCACTCTGGCTATTTAAATGAACCACCTCGCTGAATATTGCGGCGGCTCTGCTATGCGCGTTTTTTAAAATTCATTCATGCGATGTGGGCGTCACTGGCTATGCCAGCATTTATTGCCCATCCCTTAATTGCCCTTGAGAAGGTAGTGGTGAGCTGCCTTCTTGAACCGCTGCAGTCCATTTGGGGTAGGTAGACCCACAGTGCTGTTAGGAAGGGATTTCCAGGATTTTGACCCAGCGATAGTGAAGGAACGGCGATATAGTTCCAAGTCAGGATGGTGTGTGACTTGGAGGGGAACTTGCAGGTGGTGGTGTTCCCATGTATTTGCTGCCCTTGTCCTTCTAGTTGGTAAAGGTCGCGGGTTTGGAAGGTGCTGTCTAAGGAGCCTTGGTGCGTTCCGCGCGGGAGGACCGCCATTGTTTATGTCCGCCGCCAATTTTGGCAGCAGGAATGTAAAATGCAGGCCATTATAATTCGCTGACAATTTGCTATTTGTGTTATTCTTACTACTTGATAAACTTTGAACTGCCAGCTGCCCATGTTTTGCCTGAAATATTGGTGACCAGCAGAGGGCAATCTGGTGGGGACCTTGTGTACCCGCTTACTCTCCTGAATCAATTTTCAGACAGGCCTTTAAATGGGCGCAAGTGAACATGCCCTAAACAAGCAAGAGGCTATTTAAATATGCAATCTCAGGTCCTACACCTGTTGTAGGACCCTTATTGCAATTTTCATGGCGAACTGGGCAGAGCATGCAAGATCCACTTTCTTCAGGCATTAAAGGGATTGCTGGAGCCCTCTCAAAAATGCACATTTTATCTTCTTTTTAAGATTTTTGTGGGACCAGGGTAGGAAAGAGGGCCCTACAGGTCTCACAAATATCTTTGGCCCATTGCCAACCCATTTTCCCTTCCCTGCACACACAGACCTTGCTTATTGGCCCGCTTTGTGCATAGCCGGCTGATTTCCTGTCACAAGAAATTGGCAAGCTGCAGGACAGTGCCTGGAAAATATTAATGAAGCCCAAACCTGAAAATGGTTTAGGCTTCCCAGCTGCTGCATTGAGCGGGCAATGTGGATGTGCCACCAATATGGCATCCATATGATGGCCAAGGAGAACACTTCCCCCCCAAGGATTGCATTGTGGGAATCCTACATTATTTCCAGCCTGGACGGAGCCCAATGTGAAGAGGTTCATGGCCACGGTCACTTTCACAACCACTGACAGTGCTGTCCTCACCCTACTCTGAGGCTGTAGATCTGCCTCCTCCGCCTCCCTCCGTGAACAGCTTGTCCTCCTCTGTATCACCTCTGCTCATTCTCCCTGTCATGCTGCAGGCCAAGGGGATGGAAACCACAATGCCCATGACTGGGAGCAAGTGGTCGGAGCAGAACCCTTTAAGGGAAAACCATGGCCTTCACCCTGTGCCACACCACTCCCTGTAGACTTCACCAACTTTAAATGACAGTACAAACCACCAAATACGTCTACTAGCTCAGCAGCAGCCAGTAGAAATCAATCAGCAAGTAACCTGAGAGTGGTTGATGATCCCTTTCAATAGCACTGATAGGGGTCCTTCCTACTGCTGAATGTATGTTCACCTGTGCGAGGTTAAGCAAGGGCATTAGCTAGAGCGCTGAGATCAAAAGTTGCACCTCTACCATCAAATCAACGTTACACGCTGACTGTCGTTATGATCTGCCTACTCTGCATACGTCTGTTGCCTGCTCCTAGCACCAGTACTATCGACCTCACCAAAATGGCGACTGGGGGTGGCCCGCACCAGATAATGTGACGCCATTTTAGATGCAAAATAGCAACAATAGCGCTGGAAATATGGGGTGCTACGGAGCTGAATTGTGCAGTAAATAGATTTTTATTAGGTAACCGTTATGGATAATAGGTGGACAAATGGAACTGAGGCACAGATAAGCCATGATCCAATACAATGGCATATCATACTCAAGAGGCTGAATGGCCTACTCTATTCCTGTATTCCTATGATACAAAGCAAAATAGGCATACTTTGTTTACAGTTAAACAAAGATGATCCACTGAAATAGCACTTCTTGCAATGACCTAGGAACAATGATGCTAGGAACAGACGAATCCCTTGAGGAATATAAAGACAGTAGGTAGGAACTTAAGCAAGGAGTCAGGAGGGCTAAAAGGGATCATGAAAAGTCATTGGCAAACAGGATTAAGGAAAATCCCGTCTTTTTATACGTATATAAAGAGCAAGAGGGTAACTAGGGAAAGGGTTAGCCCACTCAAGGACAGAGAAGGGAATCTATGTGTGGAGCTAGAGGAAATGGGCGAGGTACTAAATGAGTACTTTGCATCAGTATTCACCAAAGAGAAGGACTTGGCGGATGATGAGCCGAGGGAAGGGAGTGTAGATAGTCTCAGTCATCTCATTATCAAAAAGGAGGAGGTGTTGGGTGTCTTGCAAAGCATTAAGGTAGATAAGTCCCCAGGGCCTGATGGGATCTACCCTAGAATACTGAGGGAGGCAAGGGAAGAAATTGCTGGGGCCTTGACAGAAATCTTTGCATCCTCATTGGCTACAGGTGAGGTCCCAGAGGACTGGAGAATAGCCAATGTTGTTCCTTTGTTTAAGAAGGGTAGCAAGGATAATCCAGGAAATTATAGGCCGATGAGCCTTACGTCAGTGGTAGGGAAATTATTAGAGAGGATTCTTCGGGACAGGATTTACTCCCATTTGGAAACAAATGGACTTATTAGCGAGAGGCAGCATGGTTTTGTGAAGGGGAGGTCGTGTCTCACTAATTTGATTGAGTTTTTTGAGGAAGTGACGAAGATGATTGATGAAGGAAGGGCAGTGGATATTATCTATATGGACTTCAGTAAAGCCTTTGACAAGGTCCCTCATGGCAGACTGGTGCAAAAAGTGAAGTCACATGGGATCAGAGGTGAGCTGGCAAGATGGATACAGAACTAGCTCTGTCATAGAAGACAGAGGGTAGCAGTGGAAGGGTGCTTTTCTGAATGGAGGGATGTGACTAGTGGTGTTCCGCAGGGATCAATGCTGAGACCTTTGCTGTTTGTAGTATATATAAATGATTTGGAAGAAAATGTAGCTGGTCTGATTAGTAAGTTTGCGGACAACACAAAGGTTGGAGGAGTTGCGGATAGTGATGAGGATTGTCAGAGGATACAGCAGGATATAGATCGGTTGGAGACTTGGGCGGAGAAATGGCAGATGGAGTTTAATCCGGACAAATGTGAGTTAATGCATTTTGGACGGTCTAATGCAGGTGGGAAGTATACAGTAAATGGCAGAACCCTTAGGAGTATTGACAGGCAGAGAGATCTGGGCGTACAGGTCCACAGGTCACTGAAAGTGGCAACGCAGGTGGATAAGGTAGTTAAGAAGGCATACGGCATGCTTGCCTTCATCGGTTGGGGCATAGAGTATAAAAATTGGCAAGTCATGCTGCAACTGTACAGAACTTTAGTTAGGCCACACTTAGAATATTGCATGCAATTCTGATCGGCACACTACCAGAGGACGTGGAGGCTTTGGAGAGGGTACAGAAGAGGTTTACCAGGATGTTGCCTGGTCTGGAGGGCATTAGCTATGAGGAGAGGTTGGATAAACTCGGATTGTTTTCACTGGAACGACAGAGGTGGAGGGGCGACATGATAGAGGTTTACAAAGTTATGAGCGGCATGGACAGAGTGGATAGTCAGAAACTTTTTAACAGGGTGGAAGAGTCAGTTACTAGAGGACATAGGTTTAAGGTGAGAGGGGCAAAGTTTAGAGGGGATGTGCGAGGCAAGTTCTTTACACATAGGGTGGTGAGTGCCTGGAACTTGCTGCCGGGGGAGGTGGTGGAAGCAGGTACTATAGCGACATTTCAGAGGCATCTTGACAAATACATGAATAGGATGGGAATAGAGGGATACGGTCCCCGGAAGTGCAGAAGGTTTTAGTTTCGGCAGGCATGAAGATCGGCACAGGCTTGGAGGGCCGAATGGCCTGTTCCTGTGCTGTACTGTTCTTTGTTCTTTGTTTGTTCTTTGACCTGTTTCAAATTATGCTTCACAAGTATCAAGTTGATCTCCCAGAAACTAGACAAGAAATTCAGGCCACAACCAAACTGTGAGAATTTGCTCATACAATTGCTGAATGGGATAATTGCAAAGGCCATAATTGGAAGTATGAACAATTGATTGCTAGGTGATCAATATTTATAGGTTCTCTCATCGCAGTGGGCCATTTATCATCCAGCATTAAACACTTCATAAGCAATCAGTAAATAAGGAGAAATCAAACAACTTTACTTGGAGTGGAATCTACATATTTGTCAAATATACAGATTGACTTCCCCACCCCGTACCCACAGCCACACACAACTCTGAAGAGTCAGGTTGTTCTCCCTGCTGCTGTCGAAAATCATTCTACAAAAAATCAATAAGGCATTAGATTTTAAAAAATTGATTCAAAAACATAATTTGAAGATTCTTGAAATCTAAAATGGCAAGATCACTGATCTGTCACAGCAGTAGTAGTAACCAGTCATTCAGTGCAATAATGACCAGGCATACAGTGCAGTAGGTTTTTAAAGATTTGTTGCTGAGATATGGGTGACACTGGCAAGGTTAAATTTATTGTCCATCTCTAGTTGTAGTGATAGTGCTCCCACAATGGTGTTTGGTAGCAAATTCCAGGATTTTGATTCAGCAACGATGAGACATGGTGTGTGACTTGGAGAGGAAGTTGGAGGTGAATGCATTACTATAACGTTGCTTCTCTTATCCTTCTTGATGGAAGACGTTGCAGGGGAGGGAGGTTCTGTTGAAGTAATCTTGGTGAGTTGCTGTACTGCAACCTTTGGCTTGTGCAAACTGCAGCCACTGTATGCCTGTGATGGAAGGGGTGGTGGATACTGAGCCTGGTGACAGGAGTGCCAATCAAGTTAACAGCTCTATCCTGGATGGTGTTGAGCTCCTTGTGTGCTGTTGCACCCATCCAGCCAAGTTGCGAGTTTGCCATCACAGTCCTGACCAGAACTTGGTAGATGATGGAGAGGCTTTGAGGGATCAGAACATGAGTCACTCTTGCAGAGTATCCCATTATTGTAGCCAATGCTGTTGATGCGGCTGATCCAGTGACACTTCTGGTCAATTGGTGACCGCCAGTTTGTCAATTGTGAGGAATCAGCAATGGTAGTGCCACTGAGATCAATGAGAGATGGCTGGATTTTCTCATTATTTGGCAATTCTGTTGTACAAATGTTACCTTTTAAGCACCAGCCCAAATGGGCAAGCTCCTGCTTGTAGGCTGCTATATTATCAGGAGAATTTTGAATGGAATGGAACTGCTCGAATCTTTATGATGGAGGGAAGGTCATTAATTAAATGACTCAAGATGGTTGAACCAAAGACACTTCATTGAGGAACTCCTGCAGTGATGGCCTGGGACAGTGACGACTGGCCTCTCACAAGAAAAATGATCTTCCTTTATGTCATATGCGACACCTGATACAGGAGGGTTCCCCTATGATTCCTGGTACCTCTGATTTACTAGGGCTCCTTGGTACAATATTCAGTTGAGTGTTACTGATGTCAAGAGTAGTTACTTTCACCTCTTCTTTGTGATTCAGCTTTTGTGACTATGTCTGGATCAAGTATGTGAGAGATCAGGACAGAATCTGAACCGTGTTTAAAGCTCCACCCTGGTGAATCCTTGTCCACAGCTTTCCAATTATAAGGCAAAGAAACCAGCACAAACAGGTTTTCTTAGGTTTAAAAAAGAAAAGTTGAAGTTTATTAAACTTAAACTCTAATTCGGTTAATGCTTACAGGTACATACTGTGCTAGCCTGCATACGCGATACACACATGCAAATAGAGACAGAAAAGAGCAGAAGAAAAATAAAGTGGAAAAGTCTGAGGCACTATCTGAAGAGTTGTTGTTACGATTCATTGAGTTCACTGTGGAGTTCTTGACTGTAGGTAGATCTTGCTTTTCGTTGGGGCCCAGTATTCTTCTTAAACCTTATTCTCTATAGGAGACTTTTCTCTCATGGTGTTCATGTGTCTTCAGTGGATTCAGAGGTTTGTGAGAAAGAGAGGGGAGCAGACAGGAGAGCGATCTTCTCAGACCAGGAGCAAATAGCTTTCTGCCCAAACTATTTGTGCAAATTCAAAAAACTCAGGTTTCCCAGCAGGTTAGTCATGTGACTAGCTGGTTTGACCATGTTCATTTGTGTATTCGGCCATTTTAGCAGTCAACCTAGAATGCGAGCTCTCCCACCTTCAACGTCTGGTGATCAAAAGTCCATTGTGGGTTGAATGTCAGGGAATGGCTGCTTTGTCCTTCCAATCACTGTCTGTTAATACGCAAATGTCTTTTCTAGTGACAGCTGATCTGTCCTCCCCTCACTCCAGTAACAGTTTAAAATCAATGTTTATGAAAAAATTAATGTGCCTCATTCTTGGCAGGTGGGGTCCTAGCATGACGATAGGAATCGCTTAATGGCACTGCTGTTGAATTCTTTCATCATCTAATTCATGATTGAGAGGAGCTGAAATGGTGGTCATTTGTCACATTATATTTATCCTGATCTTTGTGGATGGAACATACCTGGGAAATATTTCTTATTGTCAGGTAGATGGCAGTGTCATAGCAATTCTTGAGAGCTTGGCTAAGACAATAGCTGGTCTTCTGCACTGCAGTTGAGGCGTTATAACAACCTGTAGCCTTTGTTGTGTCCAATAAACTCTGTCACTTCTTAATGTCACATGGAATGAACCCAACTGACTGGACACTGGCATCTATAGTGATGGGAACCTTTGAAGGAAGGCGAATAGGATCATCCATTCGTGTATGCCATAACAGCTATTCAGAGTAGAAGTGCTCAGTCATGCAGTGCAGTAGTGACATTGCTTTAATTCAGGTAATGCTTCATTGCCTGTGATGTGATTCCTATTGGTAGTGAAAGTTGCCTTCACCCATGAGTCTGTAACCCACGGCACAAAGAAAACAGTGGCGACAAGCAGCAGAGTGCTTTGCAGGAAGGCATTTGGGTTTGATAACCAGACATGGAATCAGACAACTTGTTTTTTTTATTGTTATTTAGAGCTACAGCACTGAAACAGGCCCTTCGGCCCACCGAGTCTGTGCCGACCAGCAACCACCCATTTATACTAATCCTACATTAATCCCATATTTCCTACCACATCCCCACCATTCTCCTACCTCCTACCTATACTAGGGGTAATTTACAATGGCCAATTTACCTATGAACCTGCAAGCCTTTGGCTGTGGGAGGAAACTGGAGCACCCGGCGAAAACCCACGCGGTCACAGGGAGAACTTGCAAACTCCGCACAGGCAGGACCCAGAACTGAACCCGGGTCACTGGAGCTGTGAGGCTAACCACTGTGCCACTGTGCCGCCCAACTTGTCATCCAATTTATATAAAAAGAACTTGCATTTACATAGTGCCTTTCCCGGCTTCAGGTCATCCCAAAGCGCTCTACAGCCAAGGAAGTTGTTTGGAATTGTAGTCACTGTTGTAAAGTAGAAAATGAGGCAGCCAATTTGTGCACAGCAAGCTCCCACAAACAGCAATGTGATAATGATCAGAGATTGTGTTTTTTTATTGTGATGTTGATTGAGGGATAAATGTTGTCCAGGGGATAACTCTTCTCCTTTTCTTCAAAATGGTGCCATGGGATCTTCTATGTTCCATCTTAGACAGCAGACAGTTTAACATCTCATCTGAATGATAACTCCAGTCATTACATGTGAAAACTGGGAGTGAGTGGGAAGGATGGTGAAACTCCTTAATTTTCATTGCCTTGGACTCACTGGCTGTTTTGGTTGGCACTGTTCAATATATAGCTGATTCAGAGATACAGGCTTTAAAAATTGACCAAGGACCGTTATTATCTCATGCTCAATAATTAGATTGTGGACAAGAGCAATCCAGATCTATTGTGCTTATCAGTCAATGCCTAGTGGTAAAACTGATCAATAGTTAACAAGGTTAGGCTACATAATAATGGCAGAGTTCAGCCAAGGTAATTAGAGAGCTTGTGCCTTCGGTGCTGACTTATTTGCAGTAACAACAGAAGCATTCAGATACACTGACTGCTCAAGTCTTGCAGCCTTTCGGAAAATGATCCAGCAAGAATGGGACTGGGCAGACTCTGCAAACTGTGTTTGTGTTTTATTGAACAAAGATTTTTACCTCAAAAAGGCCATCTTCAGTGTGAGCTTCTCAATAGGAAAATATGCACTTACCTGAGTTGACTATTTAAATATATATTAATATAAATAAATCAAAGGCCTGTACGTCACTTTCGTAGACCTCACCAAGGCTTTCGACACTGTGAGCAGAGATGGACTTGGAAAGATCCTTGAAAACCTTGGATGCCCACCCGGGTTCCTGGCCATGGTGAAGCAGTTTCATGAAAATCAGTACAGACAAGTCAAGCAAAACAGCAACCGTATCTCCAATGGCGTGAAGCAGGGATGTGTGCTGGCCCTGACCCTATTCACCATGTTTTTTAGCATGATGCTGCAGCAGGCAACGGAAGACCTTAAGGAGGGAGCTTCCGGACTGAGGGAGGCCATTTCAACCTCAGGTGTCTTCAGGCTCACACGAAGACACAAGAAAAATTCACCCATGAACTTCTTTCGCTAATGACTGCGCTCTCCTGGCCCACAGTCAGTCAGACCTGCAATGTATAACAACACATTCTTCCGCCGTGGCACAACTCTTCGGACTAAAGATCAGTTTAAAGAAAACTGAAGTCCTGCATCAGCCTGCACCCCAAGAAGAATATAAACCATCAAGCATTGACATCGAGGGAACCGAGCTGAATGCCGTCATGCAATTTATTTATTTGGGGAGCATCGTCTCGTTTGATGTCACCGTAGACAGGGAGGTGGACAATAGGCTCTCAAAAGCAAACAGTACATTCGGCAGACTCTACAAATGTGTGTGGAGCAACCACTGCCTCAGAGCACAGACCAAACTCAAAGTGTACAAAGCCATAGTCCTCACCACCCTTCTGTATGGCGCCGAGTCATGGGTCCTATACCGCTGTCATATACACCTTATAGAGCGCTTCCATCAGCGCTGCCTCCGTAGCATTCTCCGATCCGCTGGCAGGACCGCATCACAAACATTGAAGCCCTGGAAACAGCCAACATCACCAGCATTGAGGCCATCCTCCTGCAAAGCCAACTGCGTTGGGTGGGTCATGTTGCCCAGATGGACGACAGTCGCCTGCCCAAGATCGTGTTGTATGGAGAACTGACCATGGGTAAAAGGAACAGAGGGGCCCATGCAAACGTTTCAAGGACTCCCTGAAGAAGTCCCTCTCTGTGTGCCACATCAACCATCGCCAGTGGGAAGCGCAGGCCATAGATCGTGATGCCTGAAGATGCTACATCAGGAGGGTTACAGACGCCCTCGAGACTGAGCAAAGAACCAGCATGAAAGAGAAAAGGAGGAGAAGGATAGATCCAATTGCTCCCAGCAGCGACTACACCTTCACTTGCACCCACTGTGGGAGAATCTGCTGGTCATGGATAGGCCTGACTAGCCACCAGTGGGCCTGCAACTGATAAGTACAACCTTCCTAAAATCTTTGTCCATGAAGAAATGCCAAGAAGAAGAATATATTAATATTCTTAAATATCAGCTGTTCAAGAACCATGTACGGATACGCTAAACAATCATAATTTTATGAACAAGTATTCCCAATTAGGTTGGAATTACCTTTAGTCCCAGCCCTTGTATCTGCAGGTCTTGAAGATGTGGCCTTAAGTGAGGTGTCTGGCTTGGCAGTGTTCAGGCTTCTCAGTCTGGCTTTCTCAACCTTACTGAGCTGTTCTTTCCTCTCTTTTTTTTCTCCCACTCTTTATTTTCATGCCCTTCTTCTCTTCTCAAAACCTCTTACTCTGCTCATGTTTTTGCTCTCTTATCATATTCTGTTTCTCTCCTCCTCCCTCCATCCTACCTCTGGGTTGCTATTATCCAGCAACGAGCTTCTGTCTGGGGCATTTTTCTGGATATAGTCCCTTTTCTGCCATGTTTACACATGTAACTTCGCTTTCACGGCGCTCTGTTCCTCACAATGACTCTTAGCTGGTTTCCAGCAGCAGCCTGGGCCTTGTACTAACACTCATCCTTATTTGTTTGACTGCCTCTTATGCTCTCGAATTTCCTTTCTGCATTCCCTTGAAGACTTACTTTCCGAGTGATTTTGTGCCCGCCCTGGTGCCTCTTACTCCCACTTGCTGCTATTGTTTATAGTTTCCTTTCCTGGGATCACTTGTGCAGATGCTGGGAAATTCCTTGGAACTGCTCCTGCTCCACTGGCATAACTTCCACCATACTTACATCAAAACTAGGCTGCCTCAAACTACCGAGGTTTGTTGCCTACTCAACTCCCACCCTGAGTTCAGATCAGGGCTCACATCTCCCTTTTGTTTTGATTGTCTTAACTGAAGCTGTGGGGATACATAGAAATTCTTTCAAGTTTCATATCATTTTCAAATAAACTTATTTCTGAGCTAGAATACTTTACACAAAGCATTTACATGTTTGCATGTATCAGCTCAGACAGGATTTCCTTTTGCACCACTTAGCACTTTCATTCTTCTAGTCATTCCCACCTCTGACTATTGTCTCATGCTGCACCAGATTGCTCACAATCTCAGCAGCGTCTTTAATTCTGACCTGAGCTTCCAACCCCATATCCTCTCCATCATAAAGTCAACCTAATTCCAGCTCTGTTGCATCGTCTGCCTTCACCTGTGCTGCAACCCCTTTACCGCTGAAACCCTCATCTATGCTTTTCCCGCTTCTAGACTTGACATTTTCAATGCTGTCCTGGCTGGTCCCTCATTCTTCACCCTCTGTAACCTTCAGTCAATCAAACACTCTACTGCCCAGTCACCTATTGTCTTGCTCTTATTTGACCCATGTTGGTTTCCAGTCACCCAACACCTCAATTTAAAAGTCACATCCTGATATCTAAATCACTTCACAGCATCACCATTTCCTATGGTATAATCACCAATCCATCCCTCAAACGTATCTGTCCCTCTGACTCTAGCCTTTTGCACGTCCCCATTTCATCCCAACATTGGCAATTGTGCCTTCAGTCATCTAGGCTCCATATTCTGGAACTGTCTCCCTAGACATCCTCCTCTCTACCTCCCTCTTCTCCTTCAAACCCACCTCTTTGACCAGGCTTTTGATTAGCCCTCTTAGGAGCACAGGAACATAGGAACAGGAGTAAGCTGTTCTAACATCCAGTGAGATCATGGTTGATCTGTGAGTTAATTCTAGATACCTGACTTTGCCCCATATCCTTTAATACTTTACTATCCGATTATCTCCTTTGTCTCAGCATCCATTTTTATCTGATTTCACCTCGGGATGTTTTTTTCATTGTTTAAAAGCACAATATAAATGCAAACTACTGTTGTTTATAGGGCCTATGCTTAAAGACTTATTCTAAGGATGGCATTTCCAATAATGTAACTCCCTCAGAGCTGCACTAGAGTGTCAGCCTAGAGTATGTACTTGAACCCCTAAGCTTCTGCCTCAGAGACAAGAGTGATGCTAATTGAGACGGCTAACACCTGACAATTAGATAATTGTTGTCTCTTTCACATGTCCATGTTGTGTCTAAAATCTCTTTTATTTCCCTGTGCATATGTTTTCTCCATTTTGCTTATTGCTTGTGAAGTGTAATCTCCTGGATGTTAGTATTCTTCCTGCAACAATGTACCACTAATGTCATATGGTGAAGCAACAATTGACAGGGAGCTCTTCCTCAAGGTTATAAAGTTGGTGAACTGCTGAGTTTGTTTTTAATTACCTAAAATGTTTACAGTTAAACAATACTGGCAGATCCAAAGAGTTTTTTTTCCTGTGTGAGGTGATCAGAGCAGTGACTATTAGCAGAGGTACATTGGTGATTACCTTAATTCCACATGAATCCATCACATATCCTATTAACTTTACATCAGTCTTCAAAATTTGACACATATTGTAACTCTTTCGTCTGAAGCTTCAATAAAAACAATAACATCTTGTATTTATATAGCACCTAGAACATAGTAAAATATCCCAAGGGGAACCGGTGGATGTATTGTACTTAGATTTCCAGATGGCATTTGATAGGTTCCTACATCAAAGGTTATTGCAGAAAATAAAAGCTCATGGTGTAGGGGGTAACATGCTGGCATGGATAGAAGATTGGCTAGCTGACAGGAAACAGAGAGTAGGCATAAATGGGTCATTTTCTGGTTGGCAAGATGTAATGAGTGGTGTGCCACAGAGATCTGTGCTGGGGCCTCAACTTTTTACAATTTATATAA
The DNA here is from genome assembly GCF_036365525.1 of Heterodontus francisci. Taxonomy (NCBI): domain Eukaryota; kingdom Metazoa; phylum Chordata; class Chondrichthyes; order Heterodontiformes; family Heterodontidae; genus Heterodontus; species Heterodontus francisci. The sequence continues at coordinate 26,801,526 of NC_090393.1, read as the reverse complement.
ATGACTTAGATTGAAGGGACTGAAGGTATGATTGCTAAATTTGCTGATGACACAAAGCTAGGTAGGAAGGTAACTTGTGAAGAGGACATAAGGAGGCTGCAAAGGGATATAGATAGGTTAAGTGAGTGGGCAAAGACCTGGTAAATGGAACATCATGTGGGAAAGAATTGTCCACTTTGGCAGGAAGAATAAAAAAGAAGCATATTATCTAAATGGTGAGAGATTGCAGAGCTCTGAGATGCAGAAGGATCTGGGTGTCCTAGTGCATGAAGTGCAAAAGGTTAGTATGCAGGTACAGCATACAATTAGGAAAGCTAATAGAATGTTCTTGTTCATCGTGAGGGGAATTGAATACAAAAGTAGGGAGGTTATGCTTCAGCTATACAGGGCATTGGCGAGACCACATCTGGAGTACTGTGTACAGTACTGGTCTCCTTATTTAAGGAAGGATGTAAATGCATTGGAGGCAGTACAGACTAATACCTGGAATGGGTGGCCTGTCTTATGGGGAAATATTGGACAGGCTAGGCTTATATCCGCTGGAATTTAGAAGAGTAAGAGGCGACTTGATTGAAACATACAAGATGTTTTGACAGGGGTCTTGACAGGGTGGATCTGGAAAGGATGTTTCCCCTTGTGGGAGAATCTCAAACTAGGGGTCACTATTTAAAAATAAGGGGTCGCCCACTTAAGACAGAGATAAAGAGAAATTTTTTCTCTCAGAGAGTTGTAAGTCCTTAGAATTCTCTTCCTCAAAAGGCAGTGGAAGCAGAGTCTTTGCATATTTTTAAGGCAGAGGTAGATAGATTCTTGATAAGCAAGGAGGTGGAAGGTTATCAGGGATAGGTGGAAATGTGGAGTAATCAGTTCAGCCATGAACTTATTGAATGGTGGAGCAGGCTCGAGGGGTCGAGTGGCCTACTCCTGCTCCTAATTCGTATGTTCGTATGTTCACAGGTGCATTATCAAACAAAATTTGTCACCAAGCCACAAAAAGGGATAGTAGGGCAGCTGACCAAAAGCTTGGACATAGAGATAGGTTTTAAGTAGCATCTTAAAGGAGGAAAGACAGATAGAGAGATGGAGAGGTTTAGGGGGAGAATTCTAGAGCTTCGGGCCTTGGCAGCTGAAGGCTTAGCTACTAATGGCGGAGCGATTAAAATTGGGGATGCACAAAAGGCCAGGAGGAGAACAGATATCTTGGAGGGTTGTAGGGTTGGAAGAGGTTACAGAGATAGGGAGGGGCGAGGCCATGGAGGGATTTGAAGACAAGAATGAGAATTTTAAAATCGAGGCATTGCTTAACCATGATCTAATGTAGGTCAGCAGTCAGTCAGTGATCATGTTCTGCTTGAGTCATTCTATGTACGAGGATAGCATACGTTTGGTACACAATACCTTTGAATCCTTGTAATAATTATGACCTAAATCTCTCAAATATTCTGCTGCTGAAGAAATCCCAAATAAAAGCTGAGGTGAAACTCCACACCACGAGGAATAGATAATCTCAGAGAATCATCATAGTCTGCTCTTGCCCAATTCCTGATAGTTATGGCCAGGGGACAGAGGTGTCCACCTATTGATTGAGGTAAAGTGGAGGAAAATCGACAGAAGGGAAATAACAGGCAGGGAATTTTGGAAAGGATTTGCTGAGTACGTCTGGGATAATCACACTGTGCATGTGAATCTCTTGCTGATTAAAGTGAACGTTTATACAATTGTATCCTACTCTGGAAATGCACTGGTTTGGAATGAAGAGCAGCCAGGAGATGAATAGAATCTCTTGTGGCTAAAAGCAAGTTTGCAGTTTGAGCTCCTGCTCAGGTTACACAGGCTCTGGCAAACAGTCCCATTTGAAATGTTCACTGTCTTTTCTCTTTACAGAGGCTCATGGAGCCTCTGTGTATTTACAGTACTTTCTGCTTGTGGAATTTTTTTGTTGTTTTTACATTAACTCTTGTGAGAAAAATATCTGATGCTAGCTGAAGGAGAGCAACCTGATAATTAATCTATTCACACCATTTTCCTTCTCTTTCTGAATGCCAACCTCATGCCTGCTGGTGTTGCAGACATGAGACTGTGAATCATCCAGTTCCTCTGATCACTGTTCTCCTCTTCCACGAAAGGCAGATCAAAGAGAAGCTGTGTAGCTGGATGGGATTGAGCGACATCATTCCTAAGACAGCACATGCATAATAAGACTTCCAAACATGTCACACTGTCTTACCGACTTTAAGTAATGTGATTTAAGACTACAGGCACACAATTGACAGCAATCAACTAACTAAAAAAAGTGGGTGAACTTATATGCTGGTGGGAGGGGTGAATATTGAGGACAGAGCTGAGGAAATGTCTGAGCAAGCCATTAAAGAGGGATAGAGGGCGCTTCAGGCAGGAAGAGAGGTTAAGAAAGGGGCAGAGGTAAGTCTCAGTAGGGCCCACGAGACACATCAGGAACAAATGGATAAATAATGGTCAGAGTGAAACTTAAGGCAGAGATCTCCGGTGGCAGAGTGAGACCTTGGGCTGGGATAGAGGGCAACCACAGAGGTTGGGAGAAGGTTGGATTCAATTGTAGTGAGCTAGTTCAGTAAAGATCAAGAGTGCTATTTGATTTGAATTCTTCCATTTAAAATGGGCAGAATCTTATACCCTTTAAGAATAATCGTGCGTCAGGACTATTTTTGGGTGTTAACCCCACACTCGCCGACAATGTACCTGTTGGCGCAATCTTCTGGGAGGCAGCCTCCTAATTGGCTGCCTCCTCATCTGCCGTCCAATTAAGGTGGGTTCCTGAGGCTGCAGGCCCAATCAGAGGACAGCAGGTTCCACCCAATGACTGCAGGCCACTGTCTCCTGTCTTGAGTGCTTGATGGGGCCTGGCACGCTTAGCTCTTGTTGCTCCAGTCTTTTAAAAGAGGGAGGAATGCCATGCATTTTAGGCATGGTTAGGACAACTCATCAGAACAGTCCAAGGTTGCTTCATGAATTAAGGGCCAACATCTCTGGTAATTATTGGGTTAGGTTTAGGGTGCAGCTTAAAGGTGAGAGTGAGAACATTTTAAAAGTGGTTGATATGGGTGAGCTGCTGTCTCTGTTTACATCACAGAGACAGAGGCAGTGTAAACACTGAACAACTGTGCAGAGGAGCTTTTGCTTGTGTTCCACGACATTTACTGTTGGTAGAATTCACTTCATTGAGTTAATGTCAGGGGCCTGAATTCCTGCTTCCGTCTCCAAACAAGAGACTGTGAGCTGAGTGAGATAAACTGATCTTGCATTGATCGTCCTGTTCTGTCTTAATTAGACCAAACACAGCCATGAGTTGAGGCTGAATAATTACTATTTCCATTGTTTGAATGGCTGCTGGAAAAGGACTTCTTTAATCAGGTATAATTTTCTTCATTTACAAATAATTAAGATGTATCCCTCTCTGTTTGTGAACATCACCTGCTAATCAAATTGGAAGATTACTCTGTAATTCCACTGGTCTGATTCATCAGAATACACTGGCAAGGCTGCTCACATATGAGAACCCTGGACTCTGATCTCCTTATCCTTCTTGACGGAATGCATAAGAAATGAGACAACCTTTCCTGGGACCAGAGGACTGCCTGGCTAACCAAGTTTGGGTCCAGGCTGCTGGATATAGATTATTGAGGATCAATAGCCACAACAACTTGTATTTTTATAGCATCTTTAACATAGTTAAATGCCCCAATGTACCTCACATGAGGGGTATAAAGCAAAATTTGACACTGAGCCACAGAAGGCGATATTAAGGCGTTAACAAGATAGATTTTAAGGAGCATCTTAAAGGAGGAGAGGTTTAGGGAGGGAATTCCAGCTTAGTTTCTAGGTAACTGAAGGCACGGCCACCAATGGTGGAGTGATTAAAATTGGAGATGCTCAAGAGGCCAGAATTTGACGAGCACAATTATCTTAGAGGGTTGTGGGGCTGGAAGAGATAACAGAGTTAGGGAGGGGCGAGGCCATGGAGGGATTTGAAAACAAGGAGGAGAACTAAAAATCGAAGCATTGCTTAACCAGGAGCCAATGTAGGTCAGCGAGCAAAGGGGTGATTGGTGAAGGGGACATGGTGCAAATAAGGACACGGCAGCAGAGCTTTGGATGACCTCAGGTTTGTGGGGTGGGGGTAGAATGTGGGAGTCCAGCCAGGAGTGCGTTGGGATGGTCAAGTCTAGATGGTAGCAAAGGCATGGATGAGGGTTTCAGCAGCAGATAAGCTGAAAGAGGGAGAAGTTGGGCAATTTTACAGATGTGGAAATAGGTGGTCTTAGTGATGGTATGGCTATGTGGTCAGACGCTCATCTTGGGGTCAAATATGACACCAAGGTTGCAAACAGTCTGGTTTAGCTTCAGACAGTTGCCAGGAAGAGGGATGGAGTCAGTCGCTGGGGAAGGGAGTTTGTAGCAGGGACCGCAGACTATGGTTGGAGGAAATTTCTGCTCATGCAGGACTGGATCAATACGGGATCAGAAAACATTGAGTCATTACAATCTTTAGTATGCTACCTAAAAGGAAGGTGGAAGCGGATTCAGTAGTAACTTTCAAAACGTAATTGGTTATATCCTTGAAAAAGAGAAATTTGTAGGGCTATGGGGAAAAAGCAGAGCAATGGGACTAATTGGATAGCTCTGTCAAAGAGCTGACACAGCCTTGATAGGCTGAATAACCTCCTTCTGTGTTGTATGATTCTATGATTCTAAATACGAACTTGAGGTCACAACGGTATGCTATTGTTACACCTCTAGATCATGCTATCATATAAGTCTCTTTGGGCCTCCTTATCTCGAGAGACAATGGATATGCGCCTGGAGGTGGTCAGTGGTTTGTGAAGCAGCGCCTGGAGTGGCTATAAAGGCCAATTCTGGAGTGACAGGCTCTTCCACAGGTGCTGCAGAGAAATTTGTTTGTCGGGGCTGTTGCACAGTTGGCTCTCCCCTTGCGCCTCTGTCTTTTTTTCCTGCCAACTACTAAGTCTCTTCGACTCGCCACAATTTAGCCCTGTCTTTGTGGCTGCCCGCCAGCTCTGGCGAATGCTGGCAACTGACTCCCACGACTTGTGATCAATGTCACACGATTTCATGTCGCGTTTGCAGACGTCTTTATAACGGAGACATGGACGGCCGGTGGGTCTGATACCAGTGGCGAGCTCGCTGTACAATGTGTCTTTGGGGATCCTGCCATCTTCCATGCGGCTCACATGGCCAAGCCATCTCAAGCGCCGCTGACTCAGTAGTGTGTATAAGCTGGGGGTGTTGGCCGCTTCAAGGACTTCTGTGTTGGAGATATAGTCCTGCCACCTGATGCCAAGTATTCTCCGAAGGCAGCGAAGATGGAATGAATTGAGACGTCGCTCTTGGCTGGCATACGTTGTCCAGGCCTCGCTGCCGTAGAGCAAGGTACTGAGGACACAGGCCTGATACACTCGGACTTTTGTGTTCCGTGTCAGTGCGCCATTTTCCCACACTCTCTTGGCCAGTCTGGACATAGCAGTGGAAGCCTTACCCATGCGCTTGTTGATTTCTGCATCTAGAGACAGGTTACTGGTGATAGTTGAGCCTAGGTAGGTGAACTCTTGAACCACTTCCAGAGCGTGGTCGCCAATATTGATGGATGGAGCATTTCTGACGTCCTGCCCCATGATGTTCGTTTTCTTGAGGCTGATGGTTAGGCCAAATTCATTGCAGGCAGACGCAAACCTGTCGATGAGACTCTGCAGACACTCTTCAGTGTGAGATGTTAAAGCAGCAACGTCAGCAAAGAGGAGTTCTCTGATGAGGACTTTCCGTACTTTGGACTTCGCTCTTAGACGGGCAAGGTTGAACAACCTGCCCCCTGATCTTGTGTGGAGGAAAATTCCTTCTTCAGAGGATTTGAACGCATGTGAAAGCAGCAGGGAGAAGAAAATCCCAAAAAGTGTGGGTGCGAGAACACAGCCCTGTTTCACACCACTCAGGATAGGAAAGGGCTCTGATGAGGAGCCACCATGTTGAATTGTGCCTTTCATATCGTCATGGAATGAGGTGATGATACTTAGTAGCTTTGGTGGACATCCGATCTTTTCTAGTAGTCTGAAGAGACCACGTCTGCTGACGAGGTCAAAGGCTTTGGTGAGATCAATGAAAGCAATGTAGAGGGGCATCTGTTGTTCACGGCATTTCTCCTGTATCTGACGAAGGGAGAACAGCATGTCAATGGTCGATCTCTCTGCACGAAAGCCACACTGTGCCTCAGGGTAGACGCGCTCGGCCAGCTTCTGGAGCCTGTTCAGAGCGACTCGAGCAAAGACTTTCCCCACTATGCTGAGCAGGGAGATTCCACGGTAGTTGTTGCAGTCACCGCGGTCACCTTTGTTTTTATAGAGGGTGATGATGTTGGCATCGCGCATGTCCTGGGGTACTGCTCCCTCGTCCAAGAACAGGCATAGCAGTTCATGTAGTGCTGAGAGTATAGCAGGCTTGGCACTCTTGATTATTTCAGGGGTAATGCTGTCCTTTCCAGCTCATCCATGACTGGTAGAGGCTGGGCTGCATTGAGGGCAGTCTCAGTGACAGCATTCTCCCTGGAGTACAGTTCTAGGTAGTGCTCAACCCAGCGGTCCATCTGTTTGCGTTGGTCAGTGATTATGTCCCCCGATTTAGATTTGAGGGGGGCTATCATATAAGTAGATACTGGATATTGTGAGTATACTTTGGTACGTAAAATCCACCTGCAGGCACAACTGATGTCACTAAACCTGAGAAGCTGTTGGGTATTCAGAGTAAAATTACGTGAGGTCTTAACCAGGAGCAGCCATGTTGGAAACTTTTATTTACACCTCCCAACAGAGACGGCAGCAGAGAGGCCGTGTACAAAAGATATTACTGTACAATCAATCAGTTTAATGCATCAGACCACACTACCTCCCCACTTAAAATGTTTTTACATGAAATGTAAAATGGTACTTGTACATAATTTCCCAGAATACAAGAACAATACTTTGAAATTTAACAGGTTGGGTTATATGCCTGTTGTTACATAATCACAACTAAAACATATATAACTAATATTTCCAGAGTAAATTACATGTTCAAAAAAATCCGAACACTGGTATGTCTTTAACAAAAATATCATCATGTTGGCAATAAATAATGAAAAGAACAACTTATTTCCTCTTTCTTCTGTTACAAAAGTGCTTCAATTTTTAAATATTTTATTTCTTTGAGGAATTGTGCTAAAACTGAAAAGATTCCACGGGTGTGTTTTTTTTTTACCAACTTCACTGAAAGGACACTTGAGATGTTATTTGAAAACAACCTGTGCTGGAATTCATTTGCTTTAAGCTCAATAAACAATAGAAACCTTACCGAGGGAAGATGTTGACAGAGAAACCACATGCCAAAGTTTATGGACGTCAGGAAGTTGACTTTCTGTTTGGGGTGTGAATTGTTTTGAAGATCAACTTGCCAAGGAAAAAGAAACCACCCAGCTCACGTCTTTCTCTATCTCTTTGAAGAAACCCTACAAAGATCCAGTATGGGAGAAGCAAAATCCCTGGTGCTGCATCTCTCCTGTGAAGCTGGAAAAACCTACCAGATTAATTCTCATGCCGCCTGAAAAGAACTGCTTTAGAAAAGAGCCCAGTGACTCATCTCTGTATGCCCGGACGCCAGACCAAAAGGGACAACTGACTTCCTTCCATATCTTCTCTTTTTTGCTTCAAGAATTAGCAAGTATTTGGGAAAAGTATTCTTTTATTTTGTCTTTTTTTGTAACAGACCTCTGCAGAGAGAATTTCTATATTTTTTTCAGAGTGTGTGTAAGTGTGTGTGTGTGGGGAATTTAAAAAGGGAACCTTCATATTTCAATCTCTGTTAATGCTTTACTTTTTTACTGGATAAGTCTTGTTTGGTGATCAACTGATAATTCTGTTGTTTATTAAAGAAACCTGGTTGGTGTATTTTATTCTGGGATAGAGTAGAGTCTATGATTGACAGAATTGGTAACTGGGTAAACATTTTTAAAATATGTGTTGTGACCTGTGGAGAAGTGGGACTAGAAAATATATCGCACTCCTCCCATCTTGGTCATAACACTTCCTATATACTTTCAATTAACCTATCTGGCTTCTTTCTCTTTCTGTCTGGGTATCTTCGTCCATTTTCATTAGCTTGACTCTGCTCTCTCAACATCTCAGACTGTGTCAACCTAAACTTTGCCTACCAATTCCACTTAATGGTTGGCATTGTAAAATTGATTGATTAGTCTTAATCAAAGATCCTGATTCACTTTGCTCTACTGGTGCATTCTGTGATACTGGAAGACTTTTCAGTATCTTTGTGACTTTGCTTTCTTCCTGACTTTCTCTTGGAACTGTGGGAACTCAGGCTATAGGAGGTTTCTCATGCTCTCCCTTTGTCGAATGTCCTCTTTTAAGCAAATGATCAACATGACACTGATGGAGTCTCTCGCCAACTTTCACTATATATGTGAATCCGCCTAGTCTTTTTACAACAACTCCAAATATGTACTTCTTCTTATTACCTTGGTGGTTTATCACTATGACCTTCTGACGAGCACGGAACTCTCCAGATTTCATGCCTCGAGTATCATGACTCATCTTCAGGAGATTCTGTGGTCGCGAACGAGACTCCCAGATGGTATGTTGCCTCCCGGGTGCCAGGGTGAGGGATGTCTCGGATCGAGTCCACAGGATTCTTATGGGGAGGGATAGCAGCCAGAGGTCGTGGTACATATCGGTACCAATGACATAGCTAGGAAAAGGGATGAGGACCTGAAAAGCGAATATAGGGAGTTAGGTTGGAAGCTGAAAGGCAGGACAAGCAGAGTAGTAATCTCAGGATTGTTACTGGTGCCACGTGCTAGTGAGGCTAGAAACAGGGAGCGAGTGCAGCTGAACACGTGGCTACAGAACTGGTGTAGGAGGAAGGGATTCAGATATGTGGATCATTGGGATACCTTCTGGGGAAGGTGGGACCTGTACAAGAAGGACGGGTTGCATCTGAACTGGAGGGGCACCAATATCCTGGGTGGGAGGTTTGCTAGAGCTCTTCGGGAGGGTTTAAACTAGTTTGGCAGGGGGATGGGAACCGGAGCCACGGATCAGTGGATGGGGTAGCTGTTGAACAGGCAGATACCGAGTGCAGAGAGTCTGTGAGGAAGGTTAGACAGTTGACAGGGCAAAGTTGCAGCCGGTATGATGGGTTAAAGTGTGTCTATTTTAACGCAAGAAGTGTCAGGAATAAGGGTGATGAACTTAGAGCATGCATCAGTACTTGGAGCTACGATATTGTGGTCATTACGGAGATGTGGATATCACAGGGGCAGGAATGGATGTTGGATGTTCCGGGGTTCAGATGTTTCAAAAGGAATAGGGAGGGAGGTAAAAGAGGTGGGGGGATGGAATTGTTAATCAGGGATAGTATCACAGCTGCAGAAAGGGAGGTCATCGAGGAGGGTTTGTCTACTGAGTCATTATGGGTGGAAGTCAGAAACAGGAAAGGAGCAGCCACTTTGTTGGGAGTTTTCTATAGACCCCCCAATAGCAACAGAGACATGGAGGAACAGATTGGGAGGCAGATTTTGGAAAGGTGCAGAAGTAACAGGGTTGTTGTCATGGGTGACTTCAACTTCCCTAATATTGATTGGAACCTCCTTAGTGCAAATAGTTTGGATGGAGCAGTTTTTGTCAGGTGTGTCCAGGAAGGTTTCCTGACTCAATATGTAGATAGGCCGACTAGAGGGGAGACTATGTTGGATTTGGTGCTTGGCAACGAACCAGGCCAGGTGGCAGATCTCTCGGTGGGAGAGCATTTCGGTGATAGTTATCACAACTCCCTGACCTTTACTATAGTCACGGAGAGGGACAGGAGCAGACGGGACGGGAAAATATTTAATTGAGGGAGGGGGAATTACAATTCTATTAGGCAGGAACTGGGGAGCATAAATTGGGAACAGATGTTCTCAGGGAAATGCACGACAGAAATGTGGAGGTTGTTTAGGGAGCACTTGCTGCGACTGCTGGATAGGTTTGTCCCGATGAGGCAGGGAAGGGATGGTAGGGTGAAGGAACCTTGGATGACAAGAGATTTGGAACAGCTAGTCAAGACGAAGAAGAAAGCTTACTTAAGGCTGAGAAAGCAAGGATCAGACAGGGCTCTAGAGGGTTACAAGGTAGCCAGGAAGGAACTGAAGAATGGACTTAGGAGAGCTAGAAGGGGACATGAAAAAGTCTTGGCGGGTAGGATTAAGGAAAATCCCAAGGCGTTCTACACATGTGAGGAACAAGAGGATGGCCAGAGTGAGGGTAGGGCCAATCAGGGATAGTGGAGGGAACTTGTGCCTGGAGTCGGAGGAGGTAGGGGAGGTCCTAAATGAATACTTTGCTTCAGTATTCACTAGTGAGAGGGACCTGGTCGTTTGTGAGGACAACGTGGAACAGGCTGATATGCTCGAACAGGTTGAAGTTAAGAGGGAGGATGTGTTGGAAATTTTGAATGAAATGAGGACAGATAAGTCCCCGGGGCCAGACAGGATATACCCAAGGATATTACGGGAAGCGAGGGAAGAGATTGCTGTGCCTTTGGCGATGATCTTTGCGTCTTCACTGTCCACTGGAGTAGTACCGGATGATTGGAGGGTGGCAAATGTTGTTCCCTTGTTCAAGAAAGGGAATAGGGATAACCCTGGGAATTATAGACCAGTCAGTCTTACGTCAGTATTGGGCAAATTATTGGAGAGGATTCTGAGAGACAGGATTTATGATTATTTGGAAAAGCATGGTTTGATTAGAGACAGTCAGCATGGCTTTGTGAGGGGCAGGTCATGCCTCACAAGCCTTATTGAATTCTTTGAGGATGTGACAAAACACATTGATGAAGGAAGAGCAGTGGATGTGGTGTATATGGATTTTAGCAAGGCGTTTGATAAGGTTCCCCATGGTAGGCCCATTCAGAAAGTAAGGAGGCATGGGATTGAGGGAAAGTTGGCTGTCTGGATACAAAATTGGCTGGCCCATAGAAGTCAGAGGGTGGTAGTAGATGGAAAGTATTCAGCATGGAGCTCGGTGACCAGTGGTGTTCCACAAGGATCTGTTCTGGGATCTCTGCTCTTTGTGATTTTTATAAATGACTTGGATGAGGAAGTGGAAGGCTGGGTTAGCAAGTTTGCCAATGACACGAAGGTTGCTGGAGTTGTGGATAGTGTGGAAGGCTGTTGTAGGTTGCAACGGGACATTGACAGGATGCAGAGCTGGGCTGAGAAGTGGCAGATGGAGTTCAACCTGGAAAAGTGTGAAGTGATTCATTTTGGAAGGTCGAATTTGAATGCGGAATACAGGCTTAAAGACAGGATTCTTGGTAGTGTGGAGGAACAGAGGGATCTTGGGGTCCATGTCCATAGATCACTCAAAGTTGCCACCCAAGTTGATAGGGTTGTTAAGAAGGCGTATGGTGTGTTGGCTTTCATTAACAGGGGGATTGAGTTTAAGAGCCGTGAGGTTATGCTGCAGCTCTATAAGGCCCTGGTTCGACCACACTTGGAATATTGTGTTCAGTTCTGGTCGTCTCATTATAGGAAGGATGTGGAAGCTTTAGAGAGGGTGCAGAGGAGATTTACCAGGATGCTGCCTGGACTGGAGGGCATGTCCTACGAAGAAAGATTGAGGGAGCTAGGGCTTTTCCCATTGGAGCGAAGAAGGATGAGAGGTGACTTGATAGAGGGGTACAAAATGACGAGAGGCATAGATAGAGTGGATAGCCAGAGACTTTTTCCCAGGGTGGAAAGGGCTATCACCAGGGGGCATAATTCTAAGGTGATTGGAGGAAGGTTTCGAGGAGATGTCAGAGGTAGGTTCTTTACACAGAGAGTGGTGGGTGCGTGGAATTCGCTGCCAACGGTGGTAGTAGAAGCAGATACATTAGGGGCATTTTAGCGACTCTTGGATAGGTACATGGATGATAGTAGAATGAAGGGTAGGTCGTTAGTTTGATCTTAGAGTAGGTTAAAGGTTCGGCACAACATCGTGGGCCGAAGGGCCTGTACTGTGCTGTACTGTTCTATGTTCTATGTTCTATCTTCACTCTGTCTTGCTTTTCTCTTTCCTTGCCATTGACCTCAAGCTTAAGCAAACCAAACCTTGTCCTAGGAGCATGCTTAAACACTAACTCATAAGGTAAGCAACCTGTTGTAGACTGTGGGATTATTCTGTAAGAGAACAGAAAATTGTCTAGCCTGTGTTAAAGAGAAACATGGGCATTACTGCGTGCCTTGTCACCTAGCAAATACTTCTGTAAAGATCTCTTCAAAATTTGTACACTTCTTTCTGCAGCACCATTCGATGCTGGGTGATATGGTGGTATTAGAGTATGTTTGACTCCGTTCTTAACTCAGAAACATTTGAAACTCTTCTGATGTAAACAGTAGACCATTATCTGACACCAACACTTCTGGCAATCCATAACTTGCAAATCAACTTCTCAAAACTTCAACAGTTTTGGCACTTGTGGTATTTGGCATAAACTCAACATTTATCCACTTGCTATAGCTATCGACCAAACAAAATACTCTTTCCATTCCACTTCAAAGAAATTAACATGTGCTTATTCCCACAGTTTTCTTGTGTTTGACCATGGAATAAAAGGAGCTTTGGTTGGATCATTTCTCATTCTGAGACATACTTTACAACTTTTCACCAACTCTTCAATATCTCTATCTACCTTTTTGATGCCAAAAATATTTTCTTGCTACTGCTTTCATACGGACTATCCCTGTGTGTGCTTGATAAAATTCCTCTAACAATCTCTCCCTAAACCTTGGCAGAATAATGACTCTTAAATCCCATAGGAGGCAGCCTTGATCTACACTTCATTCATTTCTACATATGAAATACTCCTGCAATTTCTCATCATCACATTCTTTGGACCAGCCATTCATGACATAATTGAATACTTTACTGAGCACTACATCCTTGCGAGTTTCTTCTGAAATTTCTCTGACAGACATTGGCATGTCATTTGTGTATATAAAGTAACTTGTAGGTAACTCATTAGCTAAAATTGAATCAGTCTTCAATTCCTCACTGTCAGATGTACTCTTACTGATCTCTACTGTAAAGAACTCGTTCCAGTTTAAACACATGTTCTTAAGTCAATTTCTTCCCATCAGGGACACTTTGTTCCCTCCTACTACTATCAATGGCAAATAATAGGATGTATCATTGTATTCCACCTTAACACTCACTTCACCTAATATTGGAATACTATTATTGGAATAACTAGTCGGTTTCACACCAATTGTGAATGTGACTTAGGGACTTCTTGTACTTTCCTTCTGAGATAATAGACACTGCTATGGCTGTATTAACTATGAAAGTATATTTTGAATCCCTGATTTTCATTTTTACTGTGGATGCTGGAATTATATCTTCAGCCCTTTTCCTTTCAACTTCCATATGCTTTTATTGTTGTTCTCTGACTGAGTACAACTCTTGATCTTCCTACTTCATAATATATACTTCTGTTTCCATGTCTCCATATGCTTTTATTTTTGTTCTCTGACTGAGTACAACTCTTGATCTTCCTACTTGATAATATATACTTCTGTTTCCATGTCTCCATATGTGCATTCTAGGACGTCCAGGAGCCTGAACTAACCTTAGGTCTCCAATGACCTTGACCGGATGCATTGCTGTGACCTGGAAAATTTTCACGAACTGGAGCAATAATGTTCCCTCTACTCCTGCATACTGTCTAGATATGACTGACTTTCCAACACTTCGATTGAAAATGGGAGCATTTAGTTGTTGGTGGTTACCATGGCAACAATAGCATCTAAATTTCTGACTCTGAGTCTCAGAACCTGGCTGCCGTGGCCTGGTTCCCGCTGAAATCTGGTGGAGCAACCTGCCTGCTCAGGAAAAGATTTTCTTTGCAATCTGAAGCTATCTCTTCCTGCCATTTCCATGGCTGTAGCCTCATTATAGGCCTCCTTCCACATTAGCTTATTGCCTTTACACAAAAGCTTGGCCTGAATTTTAAGTTTTTTAGACCTCCAGCAAAGGTTGATTTCTAAGTTGGCACCATAACCAGTTTAACTCAAGAACATAATCTGCAATGGGCTCATTTGCCAACTGCTTCCTTCCACAAAATGCAACTGGGAGTGCAATTTCGTTCTTAGTTAAGCCATAATATGATTCCAGAATCTCATCTATTTCAGAATATTCCAAAGTACTGGGGTCTCATGTACTTTGTTAAACACCACCTCAAAAGCATCCAGCCCCATCATGGTGAGAAAAACATTCACCTTATTCTCATCTTGGATTTAATTAGTTTGTCGACAAATGTGTGACTTTCATTCATAATGACACCAGTCCTCTTTGTTAGGGTTGAATTCCCCCTATTGTCCCAAAATATGTCTTCGGTGCCATATTTTAAAAATTATGCAGTCACTGAGTTGTAGCTGAACACGAATTACAGACGCACAAAGCAATCTTTCAAATTGTTCAAACTTCCCCAAAATCGAGTTTGGGAGTCCAAAATGTGTGTCTGAATGTTCTTCAGACAGTAATATCTCAAATTAAATGTAAAAAAAAACCAATCCCATTGTTTCAGCATAATTTTTCTGTTGTGTATTCAGAGTGTTACGACCAGGTGAGAAAGGTGTCTAGGGGTCCCTCTCAGCCTTCACCTGGTCTTACTGTAACAGGGTTCTATTTTTAAACACATTGGGCTGGATTTTATGTTGTGCTGACGGGAGCTGGCCACCACGTAAAAGTTGGTGGCAAACCCGCTTCCGCCTAGTCCGGGGATCCGTCCCGCATTTTACGTGGCTTTAATTGCTCCGAGGCAGGCCTTCCACCCGCTTGAGGGCGGAAGTCCCACCTCACTGAGCTGCCGGCCAATCATCGGGCCGGCAGCTCTTAATCCCAGCAGCGCCACTGGGAGCGGTGGCCACTGCTAGGACTGCAGCCCAGCTGAGGACATAGAGCCAGGACTGCAGGTAAGTTTGGGTTGCCTCACCGGGGCAAACGGTCGGGCCCAGGTGAGGCAAGGGTGCTTGTTTGGGGGAAGGGGGGGGCATCTTGAGTCCTGGGGGTGGTTGAGGTAGGGGCGGCTCTCAATCGGGCACCCTGTGCCCAATTGTCAGGGCCCTCCCCCCGGGGCATGGAGAGGCCGACAACTCACACCAGGCTGCCTTTCCCGGCTCCAGGATGCCTGCTTGCCATGGGTAAAATCCTGGTGGAGGTGGGCGAAGGCCCTTAAGTGGCCACTTAATGGCCACACAAGGGCCTTGATTAGCCTGGGGCAGGTGGCCTGTTTTTCGCCCCCCCCGCCCTATGTAAAGTGGGGTGGAGGCAGGAAGGCCTCCCGTTCAATTTTACGCCATCCCCCCAGACCACCATCCGGCTGGCTGGGGTGGCGAAAAATTTCAGCCACTGTGTTTTGAGCTCCCCCTCGGTGAATCCTTGTTCGCCGCTTTCCAATTATAAGGCAAAGCAACCAGCACAAACAGGTTTTCTTAGGTTTAAAGTTGAAATTTACTAAACTTGAACTTAAACTCTAATTCGGTTGGTGCTTACGGATACACGATGCGCCCATGCTAGCATGCATACGTGATTGACACATGCGAATAGAGACCAAAAAGAGCCGAAGAAAAATAAAGTGGAAAAGTTTGAGGCACTATCTGAAGAGTTTTTGTTATGGTTCTTCGAACCTACTGTAGAGTCCTTGATTGTATGTTGTTCTTACTTTTTGTTGGGGCCCAGTATTCTTCTTTAACCTTATTCGCTGTAGGAGACCTTTCTCTCTTGGGGTTCATATGTCTTCAATGGATTTGGAATTCCGTGAGAAAGCGATGGGAGCAGACAGGAGAAGCTGTGGCGAGCCAGCCAGGAGGGGTCTTTTCAGTCCAGGAGCAAACAGATACTCTGAGTTCAAACTGTTTGTACAATTCAAAACCCAGGTTGCCAAGCAGGTTAGTCATGCGACTAACTGATCCGACCATGTCTTGGCTCTGTGGATTGTATCATCTTAGCAGGGCCTGGAATGGGCTTCCCTGCCTTCAATGTCTGGTGCTCAAAGTCCATTGTGGGTTAAATGGATAAGGGGTGTAACTTCTCTTGTCCCTATTGGTATGTAAATGTCTTCCAGCCAAGTCTGGCAGCCCTTGTAACGGGCCTTCTCTTCTTCCCAGCAACAATTTGAAATTTAATGTCCATGTGGCAAAATTAATATGCCTCATTCTTGGCAGGTGGGGGCCCAGCATGACAAGAGTAAAACTACATGAAGTCTTAACTTGGATCAGCCATGTCGGAAACTTTTATTGACACCTCCCAACAGAGAGGGCAGCAGAGAAGCAGTATACAAAAGATATTTCAGTACAATCAGCCAGTTTAATACAGTATACCACAGAAGCTATCTATGGTCGACCTGAATTTGTATCATGCATACCGACTTTGATTTTAGTCAATGTGAACTGCTTAGTCCTCTCCACAGAGAGTGGCAAATTTCCACATATTACTTTCAAACATAGTTTTATATTTGCCGTGTATTAATGTATTTCTGAATTCCCCTTCTGCTCTTCGCAAAAGGTGATACAGAAATCAATGAAAAGCAGCAGGAGTACAGAACATCCATTACCACCACTTGCACTTGCAGCTCATGCCAACTCACAAACTAAATCTCAGCATTTATAAATGTCCAGGTGAAGGAGGGAGAACAGTTGCAAGGTGGGACAGAAGGTTCCCTTACGCAAGTGGTCACAGGGGCACTAATGAAAACAGCCAGCTAGAGGAGACTCAGGACACTATGTCCTTGCCACTCCATTTCTGCACCATTTGCTCTTTTACATTGTATTTGGCCACAGTTGGACCTGCACCCGGTTCAACATGCACTGGAAACAATGCTGGCAGGTGATTCACAAAACCCTCAGCTGTTGAGTTAAAATAACTTAATTTGAGTGAGACTGCCAATTGATAGAAAATTAGGAAATAATTTTGTGCATCCTAATAATAACATGCCACACTTATTTTCAGTGATATTTCAACATTAAGGGGGTCAAACGGTAATTAGGGTGCAGCAAAGTTCCTGTTCTAAAGCTAAGGTCAAGAGCTCTGGAAGATGTTCTATCTTCAAGTTAACTGTAAAGTTATACCCAACAACAAGCTTAAAAACTATATCATTCTTTACAGTCAGAAGAGTTGCTTCAAGCTCTTTGTGCTAAATGTGGCTGTGCTATGTAAAATAAAAGATGATTGCGACTTCCAAGTATCTATTTCATTAAGCAAATACATACTGAATTTGCACTGAGCGCCCAGGCACTTGATTCATAAATTTAGCCCTTTTACCATCCACTTAGACAGCAAAGCCATATTTGGCACATTATGCAGTTGATGAACTTCTGGTTGCAGTCAAGTTTAAGGCTTGGTAAAGATGCACGCATGTGTGGCAAGTTTGCAACTGAGGCTTGATCAATGATCATATTACTTGTTAAACTGCATGATTTTGTGTGTCAGTGCTTTTGTGCAATACATTAGAGAAGAAAGTAATAATGATTTATGTGGCTGACAGGTGATTTACAGTGAGTGCATGTGCTCCCAGCATAACTGTCATATATATGCTTTACTACACAGAGAGTTTATAAAACATAATAGTATCTCATGCACTTAATAACAAGCAGCAGCTCCATCAAATCAGCAGGACATTCAGCAAGAGGACACGACTGTGAGGCTGAGTGAGTGTGAAAGTCAGGTAGGAAATGACAATGGGACATCACATTTTAGAAAGCTTGTTTCAGATAGTGTGAACTGTAAGACTGAGGATATATGTTCCAATGTGTGTATAGAAAACTTCAATTAAACTGTCTTTGGTGATTATAATGACATTTTGAAACAAGGGGTTAGATTTTGCTGTTAGCAGTGAAACAATAGCACTCAGTGCTGACCTCAAAGAAAGCTGTCCGGTTCTAGCAATCTCTGTGGCGCAGACTTCCTCTTTCTCAATAGCAGTTTAAATCTAGTACCAAGTTAAGGGGATCTCCAGGCATCCAACAACAGTGATGTCAGCAAGCTGAATAAGCAGCCAATCACATTGAAGTATTCTCACAGACAGCAAATCAGAAAGTTAAAAGTACTGAATGTCTTCCCTTTTAATGTAAATTTTCAGATAGAGAAATATATGACGATTATGGATTGAGAGGCTATAATATGATGAACAAACTTTAACAAAGTTTACTATTTTAAAAATATACAGAATTTTTATTATGTGGAGAAATTTGACATTCCGTAAATACAGGGCTAATGGGGGCATTTAAAAGCAATTTTGAACTTAGTACACTATTAAAACACCAATTATACTGCATTGGCCAAGGTGTAACTTTGTCAGGAGTTTTTGCATCAAGACCAACAGTGTAAAATTGGAAATCATCATCAGATCACTGATTGATAAGGTATTGCAGTCTGGGGGGACCTCAATTATGCACTCCCTAGAGGAGCGTTGAATCACTGACAGCACCTTCTGGATTTCTGTGTTATTCTGCGAATGTGTGGACTCCTGAAGTTACTGCCAGTTTCAGTAGTTTAATGGCAGTGAACGCTAACAGTTTTGCCCTTATTACCACCTCAAAAGCCAGGCTTTTTTTTTCTTTATATACAAAGAGGAAATATAACTCATAGAAACCTAAATTTTCTAGTTGTGTCAGTCCAAATAGAAACAGGACAGAGCATGATTGGTGTTCCCTCACATGATGAGTGCTTGTTATGCTTTCCTGATGCCTGGGGCTTGTCTGTCTTCGGTGGTAAATAATGCACTGCTGCAAGATTTAAAGGCCAGCAACAGCTTAAGGGGATAATTGTCATCAGTACTGTTTCTGTTTAGAGAAAGAAAGTCTGAATTTGCAGAACAATAAATCAAAAAAAATAAATGCACAAATTTAAGATGATTGGCAAAAGAACCACAGGCAACGTGAAGAAAAACATTTTTACACAACAAGTGATGAGGATTTGGAATGCACTGCCTGAAAGGGTGGTGGATACAGATTCAATAGTAGCCTTCAAGAGAAAATTGGATAAATACTTGAAAGAGAAAAAAATTGCAGGGATATCTGGAAGAGCGGGACTAACTGCATTGTTTTTTGAAGGAGCCCGTACAGACTCGATGGACCAAGTACCCTGCTTCTGTGTTGTACTAGTCAATGATTCTATGATTCTAAAATGGCTCCCAGGTTTGGAAGAGTGCAGACAGCGCCAGGTTTTCTGAGGCAGTGGAAATACTGCTGCAGGAATTAAGGCAGAGGTTGAGTGGGGGCAGGGACGGGTGTCGTTTGGTGGGTGGTAATACTCTTTGGCATTGGGTTTTTCAGGGTCCTAAGGAGAGTTGTCTAGGCATAATGGCTGAAGGTTTCCAGAGTGCCAACTCCTCAACATACCCTCCCTCACTCAGCCAAGCAGCGCCAGAAAGCTTAATGATCTTACCAGCTCAGCTAAGGCAAGAGAAGCTACCAACACCTTCCACAAATGCATTGTACTGATTAATTGCAGTGATATCTCCTTCATGCTATACTAAAGGACTTTAATAGCTTACCATGACCAACCATGAGACTGAACTGATGCATCCAAGTTCCACCTGGATGTCTGTTCTCACTCAGGTCCTTACCTGCAAAAGTCTTGCATGGTAGGCGATTGCTGTCACCTGTTGTTGCAACCATAAATGGTCTGCCTACTGACACCTGGGTTTATTGCATGTCATAGGAACAAAAAGTAACTAATACATTTTGCATTATTTTTCAAGGACACAGACAATGTCCTTTTCAAGGACAATGCGTGAGAGAGATGTGACAGTTGACAACCCAGTAAATCTTTAACACTCACCTCATTTGCTCACCATGCAAGCTCGATGCTGAAATAGGGCGAATCAAAGACATCCTGCGTGATAATGGGTACCCTGATCAGATCATTCTCGCTGTATATCACACAAACTTATGAATGGGCCTAAGGCTGTCATTTTCGGCCCTGAAAAGTGCGCAGTCAACCTCAAATTACCCTAGAAGTGTAATGTAACCCAAAAATTTGAGCAACAGGTGAAGCTAGCTGTTTCACGCTGCTACTATGCAGTAGCAACACATGTGGTGTTCGCCACTAACAGGATGCTGCCCTCAAGCCAAAAGACATCTTGTCTATCACACAAATGAGTAATGTGATATATGAATTGCAATGCCAGTGTGATGCTAGATATATAAGCCGTACATCCCAAAGACTGGTGGATCACATCAAACAACATGTCCTTTCTACTGTTCGCCGTACCCAACCACCTCGGGGTTGCAAAACTCAAAACACAGTGTCCGACATTAGATGTGATTCCGCGATTGGACAACATTTTCTAAATAATCCTCAGTGTGCTAAGAAGTATGCTGACAACCAATTTAAGATTGTCAGGAGGGCTTGCAGTGTGGAAGCTACATATATTAATACACAGGGCCCTGTTTTCTGCACACAGAAAGAACATGTACAAACATTACACCTGTTTCAGCTAAACAAAATAAGTGACAGCCATTCACTGATTTATTCTTCAGGGCAATGCCTTGACCAATCAGAGTCAAGCTGCCTGGTTTAAATTTCAAATAATTCTTGGCAGTGAACTGTCAGTCACCGTAAATTGGTGCATTCTCCATGGCAATGCCTCTACCAATCAGAGTTCATGTACCAACCAATCAGTACTGTCTTCTCACACAGTATAAGGTTGTTGTTTTCCCTTACATTGGCACTCATGCGGATTGTCCTGATGAGTGCAAGACGAAAAGCTTCAACAGCATGTCTCTATTTTCAGCCTTTACTGTAAATTAAATGTGAGTTCAGCTCATGAAAAAAAACTTGTAAGCTCTCTTTCCTATTCCCTTCTCCAGATGTTGCTGAGGAAGAACACACAAGCCCTGGGATGTCAATTCAGAGCATGTGCTGTTACTGACTCTATCCCTCTCAAGCACCTGCTCATAAACATCCAGCCTGGAGGAGTTATAGATTATGCTAGAGGGGAACGCATTGGGTGATACAGAATACTTGAGAAGGAGCTGTTGTTGGTATAGATATTACCGTCCAGAGTGCCAGGTTGTGTAACCCTTTGATTGTGGGGATGCAGGGCTCATGGGTTTGGCTTTTACAAGTGTTGGTGGAGACATTGGGGCTGTGCCAGACAGAGTGCTGCAGATGGTGACTTGGGTGGTGGAATCCGCTAGCAGCATATGTACAATATTGGAGGATGGCTTCACAACTTTACAGTACACTTAGCAGCATGTGTCATGTCCAAGACCGTCAGCAGCAGATGTGCCCATCAAAGAAGCTGTAGGAGTATTCTGTGATTTTTTCTGTGGATGCTCAGACAGTTGCCATACAAACCTGGAGTGCCAGATTAGAGAGCGATTTCACATCAAGCCAGAATTGCAAAGAGATTCAAGAATCTAATTGGGACCAATAGGTCTTTTTTCCCGTGGATAAATAGCTATGCTGAGATAGTGGCCACTACTAATAGCATGGTGGGAATTGGGTGCAACTGATGGTCGATTTTCATATAGGCCCTCTCGCCAGCTCCTTTCAATATCTGCACATGCAGCAGAAAGGAGATAGCACCTTGCATCATCTCAAGAAATGCTGCAGCAGATCAATATCAGGACCTTTTTCCATAGTATGAATAAAATCTCTGTTCTGGGAGTCTCCTGTATCAAAACAGTCAGCAATGTCATGCATACAAAAACAAAATACCGCGGATGCTGGAAATCTGAAATCAAAACAGAAAATGCTAGAAATACTCAGCAGGTCTGGCAGTATCTGTGGCGAGAGAAACAGAGTTAACCTTTCAGGTTTTCAGGTCTGTGACCTTTCATCAGAATAGCATTGAGCGATGCCATGCATTCCTGCCACTGTGATAGGGCAAGGATTGGGTTATGAGCTCATTCTTCATACACTGGTGCCAAGGTGAAGTACAATATCAGGAAGCAGTAAGCGCACATGTAGCATGGGCTTTCATTAAAATTATGGTAGCATGAATGTTGTTGTTTACAAATATTTGTTTTTGCAAAGATTTGTTATTAGCTTTCATCAAGTGGCACAAATGTGAACTTAGTGAACTGTGCACAAAGAAGGGCCTGTAGATGATAACATTTTTGTGGAGGGAAGGAAGAAGATATGTATAGGACTGCTAGTGTAATGGGCAACCATGAAGAGCTCCTGTCTGAGTGACATGGATGGTTCTTACAGTTGGAAATGCAAAATCCTCTGTGTCTTCTTCAGGCTGCAGCTCCTCTGGTTGCCTTATCCTCGGTGGCCTCCATAATGAGGCCTATTAATAAGGCCAACTTGCACAGCATGCACATTACTATGATCCTTGTGGGCCTATTTGGACAATAATGCAGGATTCCCTCACATTGATCCAGGAATCTGAAGCACAACATGTCAATGGTATGCTCAGTTATTATCGCTTGAATGGATCTCATTACACCAGTGCTCAGATAGTGTCCTGGAATACTGCATATGTGTCATGAGCTGTCCCTGCCAAGTATAGTCTTGATCCACTAGGAACATCCTACAAAGTGGACTTGTTCAAACACTCCTGGCATAGTGAACTGATTTAAAATGAAGGCATTGTGGCAACTCCCAGGGAAACGAGCATTCACTTGTATGACGTAGTGCTGCTAATCACAAATGAGCTACACATTAAGAGGCTGGAATCCTTTCCTGCTAACAGAGGTAGCGGTAATGAGCAAGACAGCACAAAGGACTACCTGGTGGAATCTATAACTTCTTGGACCTTCAAAAATATTGCAATGCTGCAGCCACTTGTCCCTGGAAAAGTAGATGAATGCATCTGTTGGCAGCTGATTGGGAAACGTGACTGATGCCCTCGTGGCAACCTGGAATGTGGCATAAATTTTGAGGGCAGGGATGATCTTAATAGCCATGGACATTATTGTTCCTGCAGCGAAGCTAGCTTGCAGCGTGGTGGCATAACTTAGTGATGGCTTCCTTGGCAAAGTTGACCCTCTGCAGGCTCGGTTTTCTGCCAATTACAGGTATATTCAATTGCAGAGTTATCAGTGGGTGGGTTATGTGTGCCTCTGGTGCTAAAGCAAAATACTGTAGATGCTGAAAGTCTAAAGTAAAAACAGAAAATGCTGGAAATAATCAGTAGGGCAGGCAGCATCCCTCGAGAGAGAAACAGAGTTAATGTTTCAGGTTGTTAACCTCTCATCAGAACACTAATTCTGTTTCTCTTTCCACAGATGCTGCCTGAGCTGTGAACTATTTCCAGCATTTTCTGTTTTTATTGCCTCTGGTGCTGAACAGCCCACATCCACTTGTTAGTCTTCCTCCTCTTCCAAAAAAAACAGATGCAGGGCAATTCCCAATGGGAATCTCATTGTTCCCTGCCTGAAATTGTGGCGAGAAAATGGCTGGTACAAATGGTACAAGGGCAGATGTCAAGGCATTGGCAACAGAAAAAAGATGCTTCCAAAAAGATTCTGATACGAGCTCTAAACTGATGCCATAAACAATAATGCTACTCTTTTTAAAATATTCTTCCAAGATCCCATTAGCACCTAGGACTCAGGACATCCATTTCACATGGGTGAGGAGAACAACCAACAGAAAATGTGTATAACATAATTTTCACATCATTTGCATATAGTGGTTCAAACATGAGTTAACCTTCCATGTGGCTGCCAGAAGTCATAATGGACAATGAGGAGGGCAAACAAATAGCCAGAAATGCAGAGACAACGCAACGCCTGATTTCTGAAGGTCCCCCTGATTTGCAAGATTCAGTCCTACTTATAGTATTCAGTCTAGAATCACATACAGCTCACATTGAGTTCAGTCCCTACTGCAGGAATCCTTGTTATCTAGTTTGTCTTTGTGCCCAGAGCCCACAATGGTTTCAAGGCTTTTTTTAACCAAACTGATGATAGTTATTTCAATCCATATCTGGTATAGTCAATGTGGTGTGATCAGAGCATGAAGTGGTTGGAAAAATAAGGCTTTCTCTCTGTAACTCAGTCTCCTCCCATTGATGCAGTTTGTTGTAGCAGAATCCACATCTTATAGGAAGTAGGAATCTCTGATGGTCAAGAATTGATTTTGTAGAATACCATCCACTAAGCTCCAGAATTAAGATTGCATATTCACATTCTCAGAGGGCATCTGAGAGCAGGTTTACTGCTAAAATAAAGCCTTCAGTTTATAGATCCTATTGCAGAAGACCTGTGTTTTTAGAATACTAATCGTGAGCAACATCAAAACCTTCAGCCTACAGAAACCCTGTGGTGTTCCACACAATGTCCAGCATCATGGCTCAGTTTCTACAGTACTGTTTGTTAGAACCCTTTTAAGATTATTTTTTCTTCTTGTTTTTTTCATGAACAGACATGATCTCTGACATACCTTTTCCTCTGGCATCTCCTCCTCTCTACGGGGTGCCCATCAGTATAACATACCTCTCTCTACAGTGTGTCATTATAACGTAGTAGGTGTCCTCTTGGCAGTAAGTCCATTACTGTAACATGTCCATCTTTGCATGATGTCCATAACTGTACGTGCACTAGCCTGCACGGTGTTTATCACTGCAATTTGTATGCTTTTCAGGGTGTCCGTCATTGTAACCTATCCTTCTTTGCAGTGTGTCCATCACTAACATGTTTCCCTCTACAGAGTGTCCAGTACTGTTACACGGCCTTCTCTGCAGAATGACTATTACTGTAGGACACCCCTGACTGCAGAGTATTACTCTAATAAAAACAGAAAATGCTCGAAATACACAGGTCAGTCAGCATTTGTAAAAGAGATAACATAAGCTATGACATTTTGGGTATGTGAAGCCTTCATCTCAGGTGAAGAGGTAAACAGCCATTTTAGTAATTTTGGAACAATAGGGAGTAAAAGGGAAGAGGGGAGGAGGGGAGAATCAATGGATGCCCCAATCCCCGAGAGGGAATTCGTATATTAAATGGCCTGCAAGCTGGAAACAGGCAGTTTACAAATCATTTATGAAACAATGCTGATGTATGGTTTGGACAAAGGAATGTGCAAATAGTGGAGAAGGGGTGAGCAATGAAAAGCTGTCAGAAGCCCATGCACAACAAAAGGCAAGGAAAGAAATAGTAAAGCAAGAAGCGTTTTTCAAACACAACCTGGATGCAGCACAAATGAAATGAATACAGAAGATGCAAGGATGGATGGATCATCCAATTGTGACAAGAGACAAAGAACAGGTCTGTATGAATGGTTCTGACCTATGACCCCCAATGTCATGCTCTGATGAAGGATCTATGTTCCAAACCTCTCTGTAGGATACTTCCACAGGTAGCATGTGTCTGTGGTACTCTTAAGGAATCCATGTGACTGTTTCTTTCATCAGACACATGAAATTCTATTGGTGGTGAGACTGACAGATTAGGGCTTATCTGTTATGTGCAGGGCAGTTGGTTAGATCCTTGCTTGGCGATGAAGTCCGGTCTCAAGGATTTTGTAGACATCTGTACCATCCTGGTCAGCTTGGTATTGTGAAACTACTGGATTAGAGCTCTCTGGGGAGCTTCTATTATGTAGCTGTATATCTCTGATGATGCAGCAGATGGATGAAGATGTTTGTGCTGCATGTTATACGTCCAGCTGGATGGGCATAGTGCTGTTAGCCCCTTATACAAGAGATACTATTCATGGCACCGTGTTGTGACCAGGTGAGAAAGGTGTCTAGGGGTCCCTCTCAGCCTTCACCTGGTCTTACTGTAACAGGGTTTTATTTTTAAACACACCCTGTTTTGGGCGGCCCCTTGGTGAATCCTTGTTCACCGCTTTCCGATTTATAAGGCAAAGAAATGACCTCAGCCAGGCTTTCTTAGGTTTAAAAAAGAAAAGTGACATTTATTAAACTTAAACTAAAAACTCTAATTCGGTTAACACCTACGGATACACGCTGTGCCCCATGCTAGGGGCATGCATACGCAATACGCACATACAAATAGAGACAGAAAAGAGCAGAAGAAAAATAGTGGAAAGGTTTGAGGCAATATCTGAAGTGTTTGTTATAGTTCTTCGAGCTCTCTGTAGAGTCCCTTTGTAGGTTGATCTTGCTTTTCGTTGGGGCCCAGTATTCTTCTTAAACCTTGTTCACTGTAGGAGATGTTTCTCTTTTAGGGTTCATGTGTCTTCAGTGGTTTTCAGTTCCGTGAGAAAGAGATGGGAGCAGACAGAAGAGAGGTCTTCTCAGCCCAGCAGCAAACCGCTTTCTGGGTTCAATTTCTCCGTGGCGAGTTAAAAAAAAACCTGGAAAAGCCAGTTAGTCATGTGACCAGTTGGCCTAATCAGTCCTGGCCCTTGTGGATTGTCTTGTCCTAGCAGACCTTGGAATGTCTCCTGTACACACAATACCTGGTGATCAAAGATTCTTTGTGGGTTCAATTGGAGCAGGGTATAGCCCCTTTGTCCTTTCAAGTACTGTCTGTCAATATGCAAAAATGTCTTTCCAGCCAGTCTGGCAGCCCTTGTAATAGGCCTTCTTTTCTTCCCAGCAACAATTTGAAATGTAATGTCCATGTAGTTAAATTAATGTGCCTCATTCTTGGCAGATGGGGGCCTGCATGACACACCCACTGACACCCAGTAATCAAGAATCCAATTAACAGCCTGCTACCTGTCAGGTTCAGTGGCCCAGTGTATCGTATGCCAAGGCAAAGGAGACTCATTCATCCTGACCATCTAATAACGCAAGCGTATTGGCCCAGATTTTGTGGTTGTAATGACGGCAAAATTGTTAGCGATCACCATCATTATGCACTAAGAGCAACTTCTGGCATCTCCATGTGTGCAGATAAATATGGAAATCTAGAATTTCTTGTCAGCTCCTCCACAGTTCCTACAGTTGGAAATCTTCAGAAATCATTTGATTTGGCGTGAACACCCACTTTTACAATATATATCTTGCCGTAAAAGGCCTTGAAAAATTTATGCCTTGTTGAGTGAGGTGTAAGTGGGTTTTTACCTGCATACTAAATTCATAATTACTGCTGAATAACTTCACTGGCTCTGAAAAAAATAATGTTAAATTTGTGGAATGTCAAATTTCTCCATTATAATTAAAAAATTCCTACAGATTTTTAAAATAGTACACTCCTTTTAAAGTTTGTTTATGATTTTTCAGCTTCTATCTTAAGCCCATGTGCATGCCCCAATCTTTATTTTGCTGTCTCTAAAATGATTAAAAATTGAGGGATAATCAGGCATTTTTACTTCCTGGTTTGATATCTGTGAGAATTCTTCAATGTGATTGCTGTTTAGCTTGCTTGATGATATCACTGTTGCTGGATGCCGGAGATGTGCCCACTAGCACATCTACAGTAAATACTCGCCAATCATTTACTCCACAAACAGGGCACCTTACACATCTTTATTGGGAATTACTGTAAATGATTCAGTTTGTTCTAGCATCTTCATTCGGAGAACAGCCACCTCCTGTTCATGCTCCTATAACTGTCCATCCTTGCTCCTTTCAAAAAAGAAAAAAAATATCAGTTATCAATGAGTTGCCAGATTTTCCAGTGTCTACAGTACAAATGTTCTCCTGAACCAGCCTGGTAGGAGAGTTGAAGAGACAGGCAAGGCATTAGAGAGGTAACATAGAAGAATTAAAAAGAAGCCAAGCTACAGATCTCAAGGCTGTGGCTGTTAACAGTTGGGATACCATGATTCATTCTGTAACTTAGACTGATAACAAACACAATTTTAGCTGTGGAGCAAATCAGGTGGGCAGGGTGACTTCTACACTTGTCCAATGGCACCACTGGGTGTAATGAATTCTTTATGTTGTCTGATGCAACATAAATGAGATGCATGGAGTCCAGTTGGTTGAAGATCTCAAACAGGTTTATTACAGATAAACTATTATATACAGTACAGAGCAAACTATTTACAGAACCTTCCTCTAGGCGCTACAGTTGCAGAGTGACTCTGGCTTCAATTCACGTGACTACTCTTAGCTCATTAGTATACTCAGATCTTAAAGGGATATCACTGTCAAAGGCAATCATACAACAGTGGGAGGCCCAAACTGTTTTCATGGTCGGCTCTCACATGCATAATATTGGCAAGCTGCCAGTGCTCAATGAGTGCTGACAGACGGTTTGCTGATTGGTGGGGGCTTTCTTGGAATCCAGTGGATCTTGCAATGAGCCAAGCTTCAAGTGTGCGCTTAAAGTATGGGGAGGCAATCCCAATGGGCAGAGGCACTGAAGGACTAGCAGTGGGCTGGAACAGTATTTATGTTTGTGTTCCAGTAAAAGAATGATTACAACTACTGCAGCAGGAACTCACTGAATACCTAACCCAATATGAGCAGATGGCCCTTGGGTATTTAGTTCTGAGAAGTACAGTGACTGTGCTAAAATATTCCTCTTCATCCTTCTTGACCTGTCTGCAGCCTTTGACTTGGTAGACCACATCATCCACCTCTAATGCCTCTCCTCTGTAGTACAGCTGGGTGGGACTGCCCTCACCTGGTTATATTCCTCCCTGTTTAGTTGTTGACTGAGAATAAACTACACTGGCTTCTCTTCCCGCTCCCACATCGTTAGCCCTGGAGTGCCTGAAGGATCTATTCATGGCCCCCTCCTATTATTCATCAACACACTGCCCCTCGGCGACATCATCCAAAAACACATCATCAGTTTCCACATGTACATTGATGACACCCAGCTCTAATTCTTCACCACCTCTCTAGACCCCCACACTATCCCTGATTTCTAATGCTGCTTGTCTGACATCCAGCACTGGATGAGCAGAAAGTTCCTCCAACTAAATATTGGGAAGACTGAAGCTATTGTCTGCAGTCCTCTCCATGGATCATTTGCAGCCTTGGCATCCTGCTTGACCCTGTGATAAGCTTCTGGCCACATATCCAATCCATCACCAAAAACACCTCCTTCCACCTTTGTAACTTTGTATTTGGCCCTGCCTCAGCTCATCTGCTGCTACTCATCATGCCTTTGTAACCTCTAGACTGGACTATTCCAACACATCACTTTTCCACCTTTCATAAACTTGAGCCCATCCAAAGCTCTGCTGCCCATATCCTATCTTGCACTAAGTCTTGTTTACCCATCACCCCTCTGCTCGCTAACCTACATTGGCTCACGATCTGGCAATGTCTCAATTTTAAAACTCTCATCCTTGTTTTCAAATCCCTCCGTGGCCTTGCCCCTCCTTATCTCTGTAACCTCCTCCAGCCCTACAATCCTCTGAGATCTCTGCATGCCTCCAATCCTGGCCTCCTGCTCATTCTTAATTTTAATCACTGTGCCATTGGTGACCGTGCTTTCAGCTGCCTGGACCTTAAACTTTGGAATTCCACCCCAAACCTCGTCGCCGCTCTAGTTGTCTCTCCCCTTTTAAGATGCTCCTTAAAACCTACCACTTTGCCCAGGTTTTTGGTGACCTTCCCTAATATCTCCTTATATGGGTCGGTGTCAAATTTTGTTTGATAATGCTCCTGTGAAGCACCTTGGGATATTTTACTGAGTTAAAGGCGCTATGTAAATGTAAGCTACTGTTGCTATGAAAGGCGTAGGGGAGGGAGGATTTTAAAGTGTGCTACCCACCATTTCAGATCCAAGTATCTCATTTTATTTTGATACAGAGTTCAAGAAGAAGCTTTAGAAGTTGCACAGACAACATATGAAGAGTAACAAGTGCAGTTGGTAATGAAGGATCAGCAGATAGCTGTACAGGATTTAAGTCAACGGTGTTCCTCAGTTGTATGGTTAAGGCATTGGTACCCTACTCGGCATGTCTCCAGGAGATAGCTGATTAAAGATCATAAGGCTTTCCTGACATCCTTTCAATTCATGCAAAGGTTGTTAGCAAGCATGCAAGAGTATGATACTGCATTGAACACTACCTTAATGTCAAGAACAGCTATTCTCACCTCTTTGCCATTCAGATTTTGCATCCATGTCTGAATCAAGGCTGGCTGGGTGGTTCTGGAGGAACCCAAACTTAGCATCAGCCAGCAGGTTATTGATGAGTAGGTCTCACTCGCTGGCACTACTTATGGGTCCTTCCATCACTTTACTGGTAATTGGGAGGGGACTGATGGGACAGTAAATGGCCAGATTAGATCTATCTTGTTTTATTTATTTATTTTTATTTTATTTAGAGATACAGCACTGAAACAGGCCCTTCGACCCACCGAGTCTGTGCCGACCAACAACCACCCATTTATACTAACCCTACAGTAATCCCATATTCCCTATCACCTACCTATACTAGGGGCAATTTACAACGGCCAATTTACCTATCACCTGCAAGTCTTTTGGATGTGGGAGGAAACCGGAGCACCCGGCGAAAACCCACGCAGACACAGGGAAAACTTGCAAACTCCACACAGGCAGTACCCAGAATTGAATCCGGGTC
The DNA here is from genome assembly GCF_036365525.1 of Heterodontus francisci. Lineage (NCBI taxonomy): Eukaryota > Metazoa > Chordata > Chondrichthyes > Heterodontiformes > Heterodontidae > Heterodontus > Heterodontus francisci. The sequence continues at coordinate 26,771,053 of NC_090393.1, read as the reverse complement.
CCTGGAGCTGTGAGGCTGCAGTGCTAACCACTGCGCCACTGTGCCGCCCCAAATTGAGGATAGGAAGTACCTGGCCCTGTTGCCAGTTTTTCATTAAAATTATGAATACTGATTAATTGGTCTATGCTTCAAGGATCATGGATTCATCAAAGGGGGATTGGATAGCATCTGAAGAAAAAGAAATGCAGGGCTACAGGGAAAGGATCAGGGAGAGGGATTAGTTGAGTTGCTCTTGCAGAGAGCCAGCACAGACATAATGGGCCAAATGGCCTCCTTCTGTGTTGTAGCCATTCTATCATTCCAGCTAAAAATATATTTAAAAAACTCAACATTGCTGAATTTCACTAGCTACAGGAGCTTGGATTGTATAAAATTTGTTTGGCTAATTGTGAGCACTTGTTTTGATGGTTTGTGATCAACAATTGCAGGGTATGTGTTGCAATCACACTGCAAGATATATTGGAAGCTGCAGTGAGGGTGTCCTAATCACTGTGTGGAGTAGAAATCCACAGGGGCTAGTGGTCCCAGTTGCTGATATGGCAGATGCTGCGGGGAATATAAGCCATTGTATATAGTAGAAACCACAGGGATCTCGGTGTTTGTACGCAGGAGAAACTGCGGGGTCCTAATCAATGTATGCATAGAAAGGGGAGAGTGTACGGGAATCATAATCTGTATGTGCCAAAAACTAAATTACAGGGGCCATAGCCTTGGCTAGGCTAGTAACCAGAGGGGTTGAGTCAATGTTAGCAGATAAATTGGGGGGCTCAAACTGTGGTATACAGAGGGGTTACAATCATTACAGACCATATCATTTGCAGGTGCTCCCAAGTCATCAAAGTAAATGCCATGAGGACCCCATGGTAGTTGATGGTTGTGAGCATGTCCTTTCCATTATACCTCATCATTTAAGCCAGTTATTTCTAACAGAACCTCATACAATATTGACAGGGAACTGTGTCACTATTTAAGAAGGGAGAGAGAGAGAAAAGAGGAACTACAGACTTATTAGCCTTACATCAGTAATAGGGAAAATGCTAGAATCTATTCTAAAGGGTGTGATAAATGGACACTTGGATAATAATGATCTGATTGGGCATAGTCAACATGGATTTATGAAAGGGAAATCATGTTTGATGAACCTGTTGGAGTTTCTTGAGGATGTTGCCAACAGAATTGATAAAGGGGAGTCGGTGGACATGGCATACTTGGATTTTCAGAAGGCTTTTGATAAAGTCCCCCACAGGAGATTGGTTAGCAAAATTAAAGCACTTGGGATAGGAGGTAATATACTGGCATGGATTGAGGACTGGTTAACAGGCAGAAAACAGAGAGTAGGAATAAATGAGTCATTCTCACATTGGCAGGCTGTGACTTGTCGGGTATCGCAAGGATCAGTATTTGGACCCCAGCTGTTCACCGTATATATCAATGATTTGAACGTGGGGACCAAATGTAATATTTTCAAGTTCGTGGATGACACAAAAGTAGATGGGAATGTGTGTTGTAAGGAAGATACAAAGCGGCTTCAAGGGGATTTGGACAGACTTAGTGAGTGGGCAAAAATATGGCAGATGGAATATAATGAGGAAAAATGTGAGGTTATCCACTTTGGTGGCAGGCAGTTGTAAAGGCGGGGCTAAAGTGTGGTGAGTCGAAGAGACTTAGCAGTTGGCAGGAAAAAAGACAAAAGCGCAAGGGGAGAGTCAACAGTGTAACAGCCCTGACAAACAAATTTTTCTGCAGCACCTGTGGAAGAGCCTGTCACTCTAGAATTGGCCTTTATAGCCACTCCAGGCGCTGCTCCACACACCACTGACCACCTCCAGGCGCTTACCCATTGTCTCTCGAGATAAGGAGGCCAAAGAAGAAGAAGGATCCACTTTGGTAGGAGGAATACATATGCATTTCTTAAATGGTAAGAGATTAGAAAGTGTAGACATACAAAGGGATCTGGGTGTCCTCGTCAATAAGTCACTGAAAGCCAACATGCAGGTGCAGCAAGCAATTAAGAAGGCTAATGGCATGTTAGCCTTTATCACAAGAGGATTTGAGTCCAGGAGTAGTAAAGTTTTGCTTCAATTGTACAGAACCTTGGTTAGATTGCACCTCGAGTATTGTGTGCAGTTTTGGTCCCCTTACCTTAGGAAGGATATTATTGACATAGAGGGAGTGCAACGAAAGTTCATCAGACTTGTTCCCAGGATGGCGGGACTGTCTGATGAAGAGAGATTGGGGAAACTGGGCCTATATTCTCTAGCATTTCGAAGAATGAAAGGTGATCTCATTGAAACCTACAAAATACTAAAAGGGATAGACAGGGTAGATGCAGGTAAGATGTTTCCCCTGGTTGGGGAGTCTAGAACCAGGGGACACAATTTCAAAATAAGGGGGAAGCCACTTAGGACAGAGATGTGGAGAAATTTCTTTACTCAGAGGGTTGTGAGTCTTTGGAATTCTTTACCTCAGAGGGCTGTGGAACCTCAGTCATTGAGTATGTTTAAAGTAGAGATTGACAGATTTCTAAATACCAATGACATACAGGGATATGGGGATAGTGTGGGAAAAACGCAGTGAAGGGTATGATCAGCCATGATCATATTGAATGGCAGAGCAGGCTCAGTGGGCTGAATGGCCTACTCCTGTTTCTATGTTCCTATGTGTAGCTGGTTATGAACTGAGGGAGCTGCACATCTGCCTATCCTGAGTTAGGCATTTATGTGTGTCATTATTGTTTAATGAGGGAGCTATGTCTGTGGCTATTGGTGAGGTAAGGAAACTATGGTTATTGGTTTCTCAGCACTGCACCTTTGTTTCTGCTGACATTTTGCTACGCACTGGATGGTTATATTTTGAAGAGAGCTGATAGTAAAAATGCTGGAGCTTTGATCTGATATAGATGGGAATTATAGGTTCTCTGTACTTCAGGATTGCCCTTGTTTATAAATATGTCACTGCTAGCCATACATTGAGATTGCTGCTGTCACAGCTCAGTGTGAGTTATGCAGAAAATTGACGGATGTTACAGACATCATTGGAGGGAGGCCAACCAATAAACTAAATCCTTGGTATTGTTCATAAACTCAGTGCCTGGCTTAGTACATGGAACTTGCATTTCACACTAACATACAATGATACAGAGACATAGACAAGAATTTTGAAACCCCCCCTAGGATGGGCAGAGGGCAGGGGAGGGGTGGGTGGATGGGGTTTGTTAAATGTTTTTAAAATCTGAAACCCAACCCTCCTCCAACATGCCCACTTCCGGTTTTAATAAGGGTGGATTGGGGGCCGGAAGACTAAAATACTCTTGAAAAGAAGGTCCCTAATTTAACTACGATTATGAGGCTGCGTGACTCAAACTTCAGCTGTGTTTTACATCCTGCGGGCTAGGTTTACCAAGGCTTGGGAAACCCAGCAGCTGAGGGGAGGTGAGAACAGTTGGATCCGTTAGGTAAGTAACTTTGCAGCACAGCTTGTGGGTCAGGTGGAGTAGGAATACTTCCCCCTTGCCTCTTAAGCTAATATTTCCCACTTCCCATGATCTCTCCCCCACAATTGGATCTCTGCAATCTATCAATGCTGCACCTCATCTTGATCTCTCTGACCCCCGACTAATCTATCCATGTCTCTCCCCTGATCTCTCCATTTCCTCTTATGATCACTCCATGGCCCATGACCTCTCGAGGCCTCCCCTGATCTATCCAGCCCGTGATTGATCCACTATCCCCATGCCCAATGTTCTCCACTGATCCATGATCTCTCCCTCCCTCCCTCCTCTCTGCAACCCGCACGCATGGGGCCCACGTCGCGGAGCTGCTGCAATTCGAAATGCAGCGGCTCATTAGCATGGCTGGGGCGGTTGCCCTCCCCGATGACATGGAAGGGGCGGGCGAGCCGTAGCTGGCAGCAGCGTCCAGCACCAATGCGCAGGCACGGCACCATTTTTAAAGCACTTAGAGCCCCAAATGAAACGTTAAATTTTTAAAGGGGCCAGTTTGTCTACATTGTAAAAATTAATTTAAAAGTTTTCCCATGCCCTCTCCACCACCCCCCCCCCCCATAGCATTAAACTTCATTTCAGCCCTTTCCTCCCGCCAACCATCATTAAATGACCTCTCCCCCACCACACAAAGTTCAGTTCCTTTGTCCTATACCCCTTCCCATCATCCCTCCAACCAATCCGAGGAGTTTGACCTCGCTCCCCCACTCCCGCGCTGAAAAAAAGTCCTCCTTCCCCCTCCCCACAGGAATCATGCCTCGTTTCCCCGAACGGGGATTCAAAGGCGCAGTATTGCTGATTGCCGGAATGGAGATTGGTGCGGTGATTAAGGAGGCGACGGGACCTTCATTAAATCAGATCTGTAAGTTAATTTAAATGTGGAAATCGTGGTCCAGTTGCCGAGCGGCGGGGCGGCCGCCACGAGGCCTCGCCACCGCTGCCGAGATCAGTATGGGGCTTGCCGGCATCGGGGTTGGTGGTGGGCCTCCTCCATGCCAATCTTCATTGCCTCCGTTCCCAGCATCGGAGAGGCTTTAAAATCCAGCCCAAGGTCTTACGCTTATTATTACAGAGTTTCATGGTGGGGGCTTGTTTTTGAAAACTCATCTCTACAATGGGAAGAGCTGTTGATTGGAACTCGGAAGCTTGACTGGGACAAGGGGCTGTCGGCTGAGACTGAGGACGGAGCTTGGAAGTGGAGTCTGGGCTTGGGATTCATACTCTTATCAGGAATTAGGAGCCTGGGAGATGGTGTTAGCAGGTTAGGAGTGGTTCTGGTCTGGAAGGAGTGTAGAATCTTTGTTTCCTTTACTGTGTCTGAGAACAGGCAAAATGATCAGTGAGGCTGACTGGTAGCTGCCATATGCTAATACAATGTTTACTCTTCAAACCAATGATTTTCAGCTTCAAAATAATGCTGAGCAGAGCAGCCGGTCATTAATTTGATCTCCTGGAGATAATTAGCATCAGGACACAGATCCTGCTTTCATGCTGACTTTAGCTCCAATTATGTTTTAATTGGCTGCTCTTAATTGATAAATGGAATATATCATGAAAAAAAACATGCTGCCTTACTATTGGTGGAGAAACGTTTGTGTGGGCTGGGTGAAAACATCACTCTTCCTTGTCAGAAAGTCTATCCAGTGTGTTTCCAAAGGCAGAGATTCTCCAGTGTCAGTCCAGAGTTCAAGGTCTTCATGCCAGGGACCATTCTTTCTGGTCCCTGGTATTCTCAGGCTCTAACACAGTTTCTGCTCTCACTGGCCCTGACATCATTCCTGCTGGCTTTGGGAGGCAGAGAATGATGGATTATTCAAATGAAGCCTCGGAGTTAATGTGGCCTGGGCCTCAAGCTTAGCTCTCTACAGGTTGAAGTCAATGAAAAGGAGAATCTAGCCCAGTGCATAATGGTCCGTCAATCTGATATCGCCTGCTTTACACCGTCACTGGAAGTTAAAATTGCACCTTCTCTCTCTGTACCTCCTTTTCTCTCTCTTCCTCTGCTTCACTGTCTGTTTTTGCATCTCTCTTTATTTCACTCTCTCTTTCTCTGCATCTCTGTTTCTTTTTTTCCTTGTTCCCTCTCCTTTCTCCTCCTGTAGTTCACTCTCACTCTCTCTGCATCTCTATCTTTGTGTCTCCAGATGAATGACAGGCCTGGCAGTGAGGTTAACCATTTACCAGATATAGTAATTGTATGCTACACATAATTACTATCATAATGATGACACTAATTATTTTAAACAGTGGAATTATAATCAGTGTTATATTAGACATGTAATTGATATGAAATTTAAGATATTAAACGAAAATATAATATGAATAGTAGAAAAAAATGAATATATTGAAGAACTAGAAAAAAGCATTCTCATTACTGAAACATATAATGGATATTAAGAAATGCACGATGAAAAGATATTCTTTAAAATGTAGAATTTCATTAGCTAATTTGTGTGACATGTCTGGGATATAATTTTATTTTATTAACATTCCATTGATTGGAAATAACATAATGCCACATAAAGGAGACAGAAAATCAATAACAAAATGAAGGACCTGCACAATGTAATCATTAAAAGGACATAATTTCATTGAGTATGTTACAGGGTTGTTTAAGTATTTTCTAACTATAAGCATCACTATATTCAGATTGTAGAATGATTGACACATTCTTGCCTAGGACAGAGAATGTTTCTAAACTATAAAACAATCATACATGAGAGTGAGATTATGACGCAGAAATATTGAACACAGTAAGGGGCCCTCATCAGAATGCACACTGTGGTAAAAGATATGAATTAAATTATTATACACGAGATGGGTACGGTAGCAGAGTGGTTATGTTACTGGAATAGAAATCCAAAGACCTAGACCATAAACCAGAGACATGAGTTTAAATCCCATCACGGAAGCTAGAGAATTTAAATTAATTAAATACATCTAGTATCAAGAATAGTGACAATGAAAGTACTGCATTGTCTTAAAAATTCACCTAGTTCACTAATTTCCTTTTGGGAAGGAAATCTGCCATTGTTACCCATTCTGTTATTCCAGACCCACAGCCCACTCTTAACTGCCCTCTGAAATAGCTTAGCAAATCAATCAGTTGTACCAAACTGCAATGAAAAGCAAGAAGAATAAAACCAGACCGACCACCAAGCATCAACCTCGGCACTGGGCATGACAAAGGCACACTCAGCTCAGTCTACCCTGCATTGTGCCAAATTGGGAGAGCTGTCCCGCAGGCTAGTCAAGCAACAGCCAATCATACTCACAGAATCGTATCTTTCAGCTAATATCCGAGACACATCCATTACCATCCAGAGGTGGCAGCAGGGTGATATACCGTCAGAAAGCAGTGGCCTTGAGAGTCCTCAACATTGACTCCGGACCCCGTGAGGTCGCAAGGCACCAGGACAAACAGGGGCATGGAAACCTCCTGACGATTACCACCTACCAAGCCCCTCAGCTGATGAATCAGTATTCCTCTATATTCAACACCACTTCGAAGGAGCACTGAGGGTAGGAAGGACACAGAATGTACTCTGGTTGGAGGAATTCAATGTCCATCACCATGAATAGTTCAGTTGCACCACTACAGATCAAGCTGGCTGAGTCCTGAAAGTCAGAGCTGGCAAACTGGATCTGTGGCAGGTGGTGAGAGAACCAACACAAGGGAAAAACCTACTTAACCTCGTCCTCACCAATCTACCTGCTGTAGGTGCAATACATGGCAGTATTGGCAGGAGTGGTCATCACACAGTCCTTTTAGAAATTAAGACCATCATCACAATGAGGAAATCCTCCATCATGTTGTCTTAGACCACCACCATACTACATGAGATTGATTCAGAACAGATCTAGCAACTCCCTTCAGCAGCAGGAGATTTGTATATCACCACAATCTGTAAACCTCATGGCCTGCCAGATCTCTTTCTTGACCATTGCCTCAAGGCAGGGGACCAACCTTGCCTCAATAATGAGTGTAGAAGAGACTGCCAAAAGCAGGTATACATAAAAATTAGGTGACAACCTGGTGAAGCTACAACACAGGGCTACATGCATGCTAAACAGCAGAAGCAACATGCTATAGACAGAGCTCAGCAATTCCACAACAAATGGATCAGATCAAAGCTATGCTGTGCTGCCATAATCCAGTTGTGAATGGTGGTGGATGTTGGGATTGCTTTCCTGTTCTATTACATTTTGTTACTTTAAATCCCACCGTACACAGACATCAGCTATGACAACCACAGAATCAGGTCTTTCATGAGCTCATGCTGCACTATCCAACATGGGTACTTTGGTAAATCATGCTAGATGATTCCAATATGATTACAGGCTTTATTGAGTTCACAATTCAGTATATTCACTCGGCAATCCAGTGTGATTACAACAAATAGTAGGTCACTCAAAACTCTTATACCAATTCTACCTTTGATCTCTACATTTCAAGCAGACTACCACTAAATCACAATACATCAAATGACACACAATGCCACATCAAACATATCAACCTGGAGCCAAAAAGATACACTTAGTCCATCTCAACCTCCTAATTTTTCTATTACCATAATTATATGGTGCATTTAAGCTTATCAGTCACTTTATTAACAAAGTGTCCAGACCAACATCTCCCAGACTATCAAGACATGGATAAATAACCTTCACACATTCCTTCAGCTCCTCATGCTTGCCTTAGTCCCTGTTTAGCAAAGCTGAAAACTGATTTAACTCGCATGTGCTGATCCCACAAACAGCTCAAGACATTGAGTAGTGTGAACCCACATTCCCACAGTGGACAATTAAACAACTAACTTGAGGAGGAGGCTCCATGAATATCCCCATCCTCAACGATAGCGGAGCCCAACACGTGAATGCAAAATACAAGACTGAAGCGTTTGCAACCATCTTCAGCCAAAAGTGCTGAATTGATGATCCATCTTCACCGCTCCTGAGGTCCCCACAATCATAGAAGCCAGTCTTCAGCCAATTTGATTCACTCCATATGTTGCCAAGAAACGCATAAGCGCACAAGATACTGCAAAGGATATGGGCCCTGGCAACATCCCAGCTGTAGTGCTGAAGATGTGTACACCAGCACTAGTCATGCCTCTAGCCAAGCTATTCCAGTACAGCTACAATACTGGCATCTGCCCAACAAAGGGGAAAATTGCTCAAGTATTTCCTGTCCACAAAAAGCAGGACAATATCCAATCTGGCCAATTACCACCACATCAGCCTACTCTCATCAAGAAACTGATGCAAGATATTATTGACAGTATTTAGTCACCAATAACCTGCTCACCGATGCTCAGTTTTAATCCATCAGGACCACTCAGCTCCAGAATTCATTATAGTCTTGGTCCAAATATGGACAAAAGAGCTGAATGCCAGAGGTGAGTTGAGATCAAGGCAGCATTTGACTGTGTGTGGCGTCAAAGAGCCTTAACAAAATTGAAGTCAATGGGAATTGGGAGAAAACTCTCCACTGGGTGGAGTCATACCGAGCACAAAGGAAGATGGTTGTGGTTGTTGAAGGCAAATCATCTCAGTCCCAGCGCATCACTGCAAATTTTTGTCAGGGTAGTGTCCTAAGCCCAATCATCTTCAGCTGCTTCATCAATGACATTCCCTCCAGCATAAAGTCAGAGGAAGGGATGTTCGCTGATGATTGTGCAGAGTTCAGTTCCATTCGCAACTCCTCAGATAATGAAGCAAGCAGCAAGACCCGGACAACATTCAGGCTTGGGCTAATAAGTGGCAAGTGACCTTTCCACCAAACATGTCCCAGGCAATGACCATCTCCAACAAGAGAGAGTCTAACCATCACATCTTGACATTCAACAGTATTGCTATCACTGAAGCCCCCACCATCAACCACCATTGACCAGAAACTGTGGCTACAAGAGGCTGGGTATTCTGTGGTGAGTGACTCACCTCCTGACTCCTAAAGCCTGTCCACTATCTACAAGGCACAAGGCAGGAGTGTGATGGAATACACCACTTACCTGGATGAGTGCGGCTTCAACAACTCTCAAGACCCTCACATAGGGCGGCACAGTGGTGCAGTGGTTAGCACCACAGCCTCACAGCTCCAGCGACCTGGGTTCGGTTCTGGGAACTGCCTGTGCGGAGTTTGCAAGCTCTCCCTGTGACCGTGTGGGTTTCCTCCGGGTGCTCTGGTTTCCTCCCACATGCCAAAGACTTGTGGGTTGATAGGTAAATTGGCCATTTTAAAAACAAATAAAAAATTTGCTCCTAGTGTAGGTAGGTGGTAGGAGAATTGAGGGGATATGAGAGGGAAAATGGGATTAATGTAGGATTAGTATAAATGGGTGGTTGATGGTCAGCATGGACTCAGTGGGCCTGTTTTGGTGCTGTATCTCTCTATGACTCTAGTATTCAGGACAAAGCCGCCCACTTGAACGGCACCCCATCTGCCACCTTAAAGATTTACTCCCTCCGCCATTGGTCTATCCTGGAAGCTGTGTGTACCATCTGCAAAATGTTTTAGTTTTAGTTTTAGAGATACAGCACTGAAACAGGCCCTTCGGCCCAACGAGTCTGTGCCGACCATCAACCACCCATTTATACTAATCCTACACTAATCCCATATTCCTACCACATCCCCACCTGTCCCTATATTTCCCTACCACCTACCTATACTAGGGGCAATTTATAATGGCCAATTTACCTACCAACCTGCAAGTCTTTTGGCTTGTGGGAGGAAACCGGAGCACCCGGAGAAAACCCACGCAGACACAGGGAGAACTTGCAAACTCCACACAGGCAGTACCCAGAATTGAACCTGGGTCGCTGGAGCTGTGAGGCTGCGGTGTTAATCACTGCGCCACTGTGCTGCAGCAACTTGCCAAGGTTTCTTTGGCAGCACCTCCCGAACCTGCGACCTCTACCACCTAGAAGGACAGCAGGTGCATGGGAAGACCACCATCTGTGTGTTTCTATCCAAGCCACACACCATCCTGACAATGGAAAGATATTGCTGTTCCTTCTACGTGGCTGGATTAAAATCCCAAAACTCCCTTCCTAAATGCACTGTGGTTGTACCTACAGTACATGGATTGCAACGGTTCCAGGAGGTGGCTCACCACCACCACCTACTCAAGGCAATTAGGGATTGCCAATAAATACTGGCCTTGCAAGCAATATCCACAAACCATGAATGAATTTTAAAAAAGCAGGCTTGCGTAGTCACAGCGGCATGACACCGGTGTGATTCCAGTAAGCTGCAACAACTTCTCGGAGCTAAATTACAATGCGCAATATATAAAACTTTTGATTGTGATGTAGTTTCAAAAAGCCCCATCTCTCTTGGCTGTCTGAATTTGTTTGGCTTTTGTTACCTTTGGACTCAATTTCTCCAATGCTATCCTTATTGGTCAGTTAACCCCAACCATCAGGAACTCCAACCTGTCCAAAACTCAGCTACTCATATCTTGTCTCTTACTAAGGCTAGTTCATCACTCCCATCCTTACTGACCTCCATTGTGTCCTTGTCTTCCAGAACATTGAATTTAATATTCTCATCCTCATCTTCAAATTAATCTTGGCCTTTTTATGTCCACATCCTCTCCGGTCTTACCACACATATCTGTCCTCCAACTCTGGTCTTGTGTGCTTCCTATATCCTAGCATTGGCAGAAGAACCTACAGCAGCCTCTGCATATCTTGTTTCACATTTTCTAATTTTGCATTCTTTTATTCCTTTTTCCTCCAGATGTTTTTCTCCCCCCACTGTAAAGCATCTTCGGTTTTTTTTCCAGATTAATGGTGCAACATAAATGCAAATTGTTGCTGGTGTTCTGAAACAAACACTAATATTACAGTAATAAAGCTATTGAAACATCAGGGACAGGTTTATTTCTGGAATATTGCACCAATATTACTATAACAGAAACCAGAAATACGATTTTCACTAAGAATAAATTATTTAAACACCTCCTGTGCGTTCTCATTCCTTTTTCCTCATATTACCTTTGATCTACTATTTTGAGCTGTTTTACAGTTATCTTTTCAATCTACATTTATTTTGTTAACCCTGTTTTGATTACTTTTTAAAAATTGAGTTTCTTTTACTTGTGTTTATTTCTCTGCCACCATGCACCATGCCCATTTTTGGAGGCTAGATTTCCAACTAATGAAAAGGCAGTTCCTATAAACTCACATGGTGAAATTATAGGTCCAACCTTATTAGTTTCTGGTGTAAAACCTATATAGTATTGACAAAGTGTCATCTGTCCACAATGCAGACTATGCATTGTCACCGCCACACCCCTTCCCGCTGCACCACTGACCAGGTTTCATCACTTCACACCACGGACTATGTATCATTACCCACCTTGTCACATGAGCAAATAACAAAGTGGAATGCATTTACAGTAGCCTCGTGGTTATGGTATTGAACTATCAACCCTGTAGTCATGAGTTCAAATCCCACCACGGCAAGTTGTGAAAGCTAATTCAATAAATCTGACATGTTGTGGGCTAGCACCAATAGGATACCATGAAAGCTTCAGATTGTCATTAAAAAAACACCAACAGGTTTACTAAAATCCTCCAGATCTGAGAATCACTTGTATAGGTGGCAGACTCCTGTTCCACACTAGACTCTTAATGCCCTCTGAAGTGGCCCTCAGCCATGATCTTATCAAATGCCGGAACAGGCTCGAGGGGCTGAATGGCCTACTCCTGCTTCTAATTCATATGTTCATATATTCTTATTGTTGGCTATGTTCTGTCCTACCAACAGGATAGATCCATCAGAGATGGGAAAACAGTGGAATACAGACAGTTAGGAGTTCTCAATATTGACTGTACCTCAGTGAAGCCTTGTAACTTAGGTCAAACAAGATCAAAGGAAGCTCCTGCTGAACATCATCAACTCCCCTCCTTCAACTGATGAATCGATACTTTGCCATGTTGACCATCACCTGGAGGAAACTCAGATACACAAATTACTAAAAGTAGCAATGCAGGTTAATAAGGCCATTTAAAAAAAACAAAGCACTCGGGTTCATTTTTAAAGCAGAATTGAAAAGCAGAGAAGTAAAGTTAAACTTGTATTGAACCGTGGTTAGATCACATTTTGAGTGTTGTGCACAGTCTGGTCTCAATATCATCAAAAGGATGTGGAGGCATTGCAGAAGATACAAGGAAGATTCACAAGGATGATATACTTACCAGGCCAGATTAAACAGGCTGAAGTTCTTATCCCTAGAAAAAAGAAGATTGAGGGGTGACCTGATACAAGTCTTTAAGGAGTTTTCCATGACTAAGGTACTAAATGTATACTTTGCATCTGTCTTTACCAAGGAAAAAGATGCTGCCAAAATAATAGTGAAAGAGAAGTTAGTCAAGATACTGGATAGGCTAAAAATTGATAGTGAGGTACTAGAATGGCTAGCTGCACGTAAAATTAAGAAGTGACCAGGATGGGATGTGATGCACCCAAGGACGCTGAGGGAAGTAAGGGTGGAAATTGTGGAGATTAGTCTCCAGAGAGCCCAGTGGTGAAGGATAAAACAGGAGCCAGTCTTTACACACTTTTATAAACATTCATTCACAGAGATACACATTACAAACATGCACCTCCTAAACTCAATACCCAATTCTAGTCTGTTCCTACTTAAAGGAGCCCAAGTGAATCCCTAGTTAATGCCCACCACCTGTATGCAAGTAAATACAATTAACATACAACTAACAGATTCCCTATTCTCTCTTAAAAAATAAAAATTAGACTTATTATGTACAATAAAAACAAATTAAATTAAAAGACTTCTATATTCTGTCGAAAGCATTACATTGAGAGATACCACTCCTCTCGGACCCTAACAATTCCTTTGTACACAATTTTTTGAGTGAAACAATCTGACAGTTGATGGCTTGCATCCACCCATTTAATTCTGCATTTGTTTCCAACCAGCAAGGTCAATCCACAACCATTTTTCACTCACATTTTTCATAAATTGTGCATTCTCCCATAATGCACAATTATCTACAGAACTTTCAATGGGTATGCTATCTTCAGTGCGCCCAATGTACAGAATGTCAGTTAAAGCTTTTGACAAATAGAATCTCATATCCACTTGCTCCACTGTAGCCAGAGTACTTTAAACAGCCCCTTTTATTTTCTTGACTTCCCAAGCTAAAGGACAAAATTTCTCATTTTTAGCTATCAGAAATATTATGAAACCAGCTATATGAGAATATCCATCAGGAAGATTAGAATGAGAAAAATTTCTAAAAATGACTAGCTTCATGTTCTTTAGGTCACCTAAAGATGGGAACATAAGTGCGTATTTCTCCAGATTTAATTTTCTTAATGTTTTATTTGCCCATAAGACATTCTTGACTTTTTGTTTTAGAATTAGAATATTACAGCGCAGTACAGGCCCTTCGGCCCTCGATGTTGCGCCGATCATCTGACCTACACTATTCCATTTACATCCATATGTCTATCCAATGACCACTTAAATGCCCTTAAAGTTGGCGAGTCTACTACTGTTGCAGGCAGGGCGTTCCACGCCCCTACTACTCTCTGCGTAAAGAAACTACCTCTGACATCTGTCCTATATCTTTCACCCCTCAACTTAAAGCTATGTCCCCTCGTGTTTGCCATCCTCATCCAAGGAAAAAGACTCTCACTATCCACCCTATCTAACCCTCTGATTATCTTGTATGTCTCTATTAAGTCACCTCTCCTCCTCCTTCTCTCTAACGAAAACAACCCCAAGTCCCTCAGCCTTTCCTCGTAAGACCTTCCTTCCATACCAGGCAACATCCTAGTAAATCTCCTCTGCACCCTTTCCAAAGCTTCGACATCCTTCCTATAATGCGGTGACCAGAACTGCACGCAATACTCCAGGTGCGGCCTCACCAGAGTTTTGTACAGCTGCATCATGACCCCGTGGCTCTGAAACTCGATCCCCCTACTAATAAAGGCTAACACACCATATGCCTTCTTGACAGCCCTATTAACCTGGGTAGCAACTTTCAGGGATTTATGTACCTGGATACCAAGATCTCTCTGCTCATCTACACTACCAAGAATCTTCCCATTAGCCCAGTACTCTGCATTGCTGTTACTCCTTCCAAAGTGAATCACCTCACACTTCTCCGCATTAAACTCCATTTGCCATCTCTCAGCCCAGCTCTGCAGCCTATCTATGTCCCTCTGTACCCTACAACACCCTTCGACACTATCCACAACTCCACCGACCTTCGTGTCATCCGCAAATTTACTAACCCACCCTTCTACACCCTCATCCAGGTCGTTTATAAAAATGACAAACAGCAGTGGCCCCAAAACAGAACCTTGCGGTACACCACTAGTAACTAAACTCCAGGATGAACATTTGCCATCAACCACCACCCTCTGTCTTCTTTCAGCTAGCCAATTTCTGATCCAAAGCTCTAAATCACCTTCAACCCCATACTTGCGTATTTTCTGCAATAGCCTACCGTGGGGAACCTTATCAAACGCCTTACTGAAATCCATATACACCACATCCACGGCTTTACCCTCATCCACCTGTTTGGTCACCTTCTCGAAAAACTCAATAAGGTTTGTGAGGCACGACCTACCTTTCACAAAACCGTGCTGACTATCGCAAATGAACTTATTCTTTTCAAGATGATTATAAATCCTGTCTCTTATAACCTTTTCCAACATTTTACCCACAACCGAAGTAAGGCTCACAGGTCTATAATTACCAGGGCTGTCTCTACTCCCCTTCTTGAACAAGGGGACAACATTTGCTATCCTCCAGTCCTCCGGCACTACTCCTGTCGACAATGACGACTTGAAGATCAACAACAACGGCTCTGCAATCTCCTCCCTGGCTTCCCAGAGAATCCTAGGATAAATCCCATCTGGCCCAGGGGACTTATCTATTTTCACTCTTTCCAAAATTGCTAACACCTCCTCCTTGTGAATCTCAATCCCATCTAGCCTAGTAGCCTGAATCTCAGTATTCTCCTCGGCAACATTTTCTTTCTCTACTGTAAATACTGACGAAAAATATTCATTTAACGCTTCCCCTATCTCCTCTGATTCCGCACACAACTTCCCACTACTATCCTTGATTGGCCCTGTTCTAACTCTTATCATTCGTTTATTCCTGATATACCTATAGAAAGCCTTAGGGTTTTCTTTGATCCTATCCGCCAATGACTTCTCGTGTCCTCTCCTTGCTCTTCTTAGCCCTCCCTTTAGATCCTTCCTGGCTAGCTTGTAACTCTCAAGCGCCCTAACTGAGCCTTCACGTCTCATCCTAACATAAGCCGCCCTCTTCCTCTTGACAAGCGCTTCAACTTCTTGAGTAAACCATGGCTCCCTTGCTCGACAACTTCCTCCCTGCCTGACAGGTACATACTTATCAAGGACACGCATTAGCTGCTCTTTGAATAAGCTCCACATTTCGTTTGTGCCCATCCCCTGCAGTTTCCTTCCCCATCCTACACATCCTAAATCTTGCCTAATCGCGTCATAATTTCCTTTCCCCCAGCTATAATTCTTGCCCTGCGGTATATACCTGTCCCTGCCCATCGCTAAGGTAAACCTAACCGAATTGTGATCACTATCGCCAAAGTGCTCACCTACATCTAAATCGAACACTTGGCCGGGTTCATTACCCAGTACCAAATCCAATGTGGCATCGCCCCTGGTTGGCCTGTCCACATACTGTGTCAGAAAACCCTCCTGCACACACTGGACAAAAACAGACCCATCTAAAGTACTCGAACTATAGTATTTCCAGTCAATATTTGGAAAGTTAAAGTCCCCCATAACCACTACCCTGTTACTCTCGCTCCTGTCGAGAATCATCTTCGCTATCCTTTCCTCTACATCTCTGGAACTATTCGGAGGTCTATAGAAAACTCCCAACAGGGTGACCTCTCCTCTCCTGTTTCTAACCTCGGCCCATACTACCTCAGTAGACGAGTCCTCAAACGTCCTTTCTGCCGCTGTAATACTTTCCTTGATTAACAATGCCACACCCCCCCCTCTTTTACCCTCTTCTCTGTTCTTTCTGAAACATCTAAATCCCGGAACCTGCAACATCCATTCCTGCCCCTGCTCTACCCATGTCTCCGAAATGGCCACAACATCAGGATCCCAGGTACCAACCCATGCTGCAAGCTCACCCACCTTATTCCGGATGCTCCTGGCGTTGAAGTAGACACACTTTAAACCAAGTTCTTGCTTGCCAGTGCCCTCTTGCGTCCCTGTAACCTTATCCCCTACCTCACTACTCTCAACAGCCTGTACACTGGCACTGCAATTTAGGTTCCCATTCCCCTGCTGATTTAGTTTAAACCCCCCCGAAGAGCACTAACAAATCTCCCCCCCAGGATATTGGTACCCCTCTGGTTCAGGTGAAGACCATCCTGTTTGTAGAGGTCCCACCTACCCCAGAAAGAGCCCCAATTATCCAGGAAACCAAAACCCTCCCTCCTACACCATCTCTGCAGCCACGTGTTCAACTCCTCTCTCTCCCTATTCCTCTCTTCGCTAGCACGTGGCACAGGCAACAACCCAGAGATAACAACTCTGGTTGTTCTCGCTCTAAGCTTCCACCCTAGCTCCCTGAATTTCTGCCTTAAATCCCCATCTCTCTTCCTACCTATGTGTCATCATAGTACTTAACTCCAATACTTAACGCCTGTGCTGGGACGAGGGAGCAGTACCCCAGGACATGCGCGATGCCAATATCATCACCCTCTATAAAAACAAAGGTGACCGCGGTGACTGCAACAACTACCGTGGAATCTCCCTGCTCAGCATAGTGGGGAAAGTCTTTGCTCGTGTCGCTCTGAACAGGCTCCAGAAGCTGGCCGAGCACGTCTACCCTGAGGCACAGTGTGGCTTTCGTGCAGAGAGATCGACCATTGACAAGCTGTTCTCCCTTCGTTAGATACAGGAGAAATGCCATGAACAACAGATGCCCCTCTACATTGCTTTCATTGATGTCACCAAAGCCTTTGACCTCGTCAGCAGACGTGGTCTCTTCAGACTACTAGAAAAGATTGGATGCCCACCAAAGCTACTAAGTATCATCACCTCATTCCATGACAATATGAAAGGCACAATTCAACATGGTGGCTCCTCATCAGAGCCCTTTCCTACCCTGAGTGGCGTGAAACAGGGCTGTGTTCTCGCACCCACACTTTTTGGGATTTTATTCTCCCTGCTGCTTTCACATGCGTTCAAGTCCTCTGAAGAAGGAATTTTCCTCCACACAAGATCAGGGGGCAGGTTGTTCAACCTTGCCCGTCTAAGAGCGAAGTCCAAAGTACGGAGAGTCCTCATCAGGGAACTCCTCTTTGCTGACGATGCTGCTTTAACATCTCACACTGAAGAGTGCCTGCAGAGTCTCATTGACAGGTTTGCGGCTGCCTGCAATGAATTTGGCCTAACCATCAGCCTCAAGAAATCAAACATCATGGGGCAGAACGTCAGAAATGCTCCATCCATCAATATTGGCGACCACGCTCTGGAAGTGGTTCAAGAGTTCACCTACCGAGGCTCAACTATCACCAGTAACCTGTCTCTAGATGCAGAAGTCAACAAGCGCATGGGAAAGGCTTCCACTGCTATGTCCAGACTGGCCAAGAGAGTGTGGGAAAATGGCGCACTGACACGGAACACAAAAGTCCGAGTGTATCAAGCCTGTGTCCTCAGTACCTTGCTCTATGGCAGCGAGGCCTGGACAACGTATGTCAGCCAAGAGCGACGTCTCAATTCATTCCATCTTCGCTGCCTCCGGAGAATTCTTGGCATCAGGTGGCAGGACCGTATCTCCAACACAGAAGTCCTCGAGGCGGCCAACATCCCCAGCTTGTACACACTACTGAGTCAGCGGCGCTTGAGATGGCTTGGCCATGTGAGCCGCATGGAAGATGGCAGGATCCCCAAAGACACATTGTACAGCGAGCTCGCCACTGGTATCAGACCCACCGGCCGTCCATGTCTCCGCTTTAAAGATGTCTGCAAACGCGACATGAAATCCTGTGACATTGATCAAAAGTCGTGGGAGTCAGTTGCCAGCGTTCGCCGGAGCTGGCGGGCAGCCATAAAGACGGGGCTAAAATGTGGCGAGTCGAAGAGACTTAGTAGTTGGCAGGAAAAAAGACAGAGGCGCAAGGGGAGAGCCAACTGTGCAACAGTCCCGACAAACAAATTTCTCTGCAGTACCTGTGGAAGAGCCTGTCACTCTAGAATTGGCCTTTATAGCCACTCCAGGCGCTGCTCCACAAACCACTTACCACCTCCAGGCGCTTACCCATTGTCTCTCGAGATAAGGAGGCCAAAGAGAAGGATTTCTCATCATAGTACTTAACTCTAATACATTAAAACTAGCATCTGGTTTAATCTGCGTGTACAAACAGTTCAACTGACCAATTAAGCTTCATAATTGCTCTGTCTCTTGTTTAGATATAACATCATTTTTCTGTGATGACCTAGCAGAATTAACTGGGATGGGAGTAACACACTCTAAATAGGATTGCTGATTTAAAGTATTCCAGACGGAACCTGCTTAATATTTAAACCAATATATTTTAAAGCCCTACAAGCCTGACTCCCAATTTTAGTTCTACTATAACCTTATTAGTAAGACATTTCTCAAATTCTGCAGTACCAGCCCAAAAGAAATCATCAAGTTTGCCTTTAGGATACTAAAAAAAAAATTGAGGAATCTGCTTTTAGTTGAACACAACCTATTTTCATCAAAACAGATCTCACCGAAAAATACCACACCTTGGAAGAATCATTCAAGCCATAGATGCATTTGTTTAGTTTCCGTAGTTTCACTTCTGCATCTCCTGCTTCTTTGGGCAGTTTCAGAAACACTTCTTTCTGAAAAGTATTACCCTGCAGAAATGTGGCTTTTATGTCAATTGATCTACCCTCCCATGGATATGAGGCCAAAAGAGCTAAAAAGATTTTTAAGATTACTTTTCCAGCTGTTGGACAGTCCACTCTAACATCTGTATCACCCAGTCTTTCTTAAAAACCCCTAGAAACTAGCCTGGCTTTAGCCTTACAAGTCCCATCTCCAAAGACTTTTTCAGTACAAATTCACCCATGTGACAAAGATGGTTGTGTTTTATCTGGTACCTCAGAATGAACTCCAAACTCTTTCCAAATATATACTTCCCTTTGTTTTGCCTCTCTTATTAGTTTATTCTCAAGTTCAATGTCAGCCACCAAAACTTCATGATCTTGAGGACTTCAGCTTTTAGTTCTGTTATGAGATTGTTCCATAGTCTTTATTGCATCGTCTAATCTATTCAAGCTACATCATCCAGTTCCACTATTCCAGTCTACTGGGACTAGTACTGCAAGATCTCCTTCTCGCACTATTGGAAGTTCTTTCTCCAGTATGTGATCACTTTCTGACAGAAGAATCACATCCAGACTCAACATCAGTAATTACACTGCACTTGCTTACTTTCCAATCTTGTACCCCATTCTGCCAATCCATGGTCTTCTTGGTCATCATCCTGAACATTCAACCAGTATTTGAACTTGCCAGTAGCTTTTCCTGCATGTCCCAGAATTGTTGCATCCCTTCATTTACTGGACCCCTCTGGAATATATGTCACCTGAGTACTCACTCTGGGCAATTGGCCTTTGGATGTGATAGCTCTATCATGTGTGTCATGATCACTCACATTACCAGTATCTAGCCCTGATCTACTACATTTTGTTCCTTAGAACTCTCATCACAAAACACATGAGCATTTGAGGTACAAAGTGCCTCATTTACATCTATCGGCTGCTCAGAGTGTGAGAATTTGTAATTAATTCTGATTAATTGTGAGGAATGAACCTTGACAGTTTGATTGCCATGTTTGACAGTACTGTATTATCATCATGACCTATCACCTTGCGAGGGCCTTTCCATTCCCTATAACCCTCTCTTTTATAGTATATTAAATCTCCTGAACTGAACTTTGCCTCAGATAGTCTCATGCAATGCCTTATCGCTCTGCAAATTTTCTCTGAGACCTCAGCCTTGACAAAAGCCATCTCCCTGCATATATTCATGACCATGATGTTCATATTTTCACACATCTCTGAACTCATTATTGGCAAATTCTCCCCCCATGTGTCAGAAACTTCGCAAGTGTCCCAAATCCAGTCTATCCATTTCTCCATGATTTTGACTTTTGTCCTTACTATGTATTATTGTGAAAAACTAAACCCGGTTGCCAGGTCTACAAAATGTCGGAATGTAGGATAAAAATATTTCTGTCTCTGTCCTACAGCTTTAGATCAATGGCAGCTACCTTGTTAAAGTCACATGCCAATGGAAGTCTCACCATAGGACATGGCAGTGCCCTTCAAAACTTTTTACAGATTTTGCAGTTCTCACTAATCTCTTCTATTAGCCTCGTATAATCTTTTTTGTCAACTACACCTGCATCTTTTAGCAGGATTTTTTTCAACCTTTGTCTATGTAACTTTAAGACAACTTTTTTTTTCTCTTCGATTCTTATCACCTGAAGCCATTAACACTGTGATGAGATACATCAGATTTTGCGAAGGGGATACAGTAATATCTTGACTGGGTAAACTGAAGATCAACTGACTTTCCAAAAATAATTGCCTTGTCATGCTGTATGTCAAATTTCACTTATGCCTTTTTATAGAAGGTTTATTCAACAGCATAGGTAACTCACTAGAAACTGCAAGAGTACTTCGAAAATGGCTTGTACCAGCTATTTTATATGGAATTTAGTGACTGCAATGTGTTGTCATTGCCAAACCTATCGCAAGTAGTACTATTATATTCCTTGACCTTGTGTCAATCCTCACTACTTAGGTGAATCAAAATAACATTTTAATCAGTTAGTCCCCCAATATACAGCTAACACTGGTGTCACGCAGGCCCCCACCTGCCAAGAATGAGGCACATTAATTTCGACATATGGACATTAAATTTCAAATTGTTGCTGGGAAGAAGAGAAGGCCTGTGACAAGGGGTTGCCAGGCCGCTGGCTGGAAAGACATTTTTGCATGTTAACAGATAGTGTTTGGGAACAAAGGAGCTATCTCTGCTCCAATTCAATCCATAAACAGACATGGTCAGACCAGTTAGTCACATGTCTAACTGGTTGTTACAGAGTTTCAGCTGAGAGCCTGGAGAAAGCTCTTTGCTCCAAGATTGAAAAGACCTTTCCTGGCTGGCTCACCACTGCCTCTCCTGTCTTTCTCACAGAACTCCAAAACCCACCGAAGATACATGAACCCCAAGAGAGAAAGGTCTCCTACAGTGAACTAGGTTTAAGAAGAATACTAGGCCCCAATGAAAAGCAAGATCTACCTACAATTAAAGGACTCTACAGTGAGCTCGAAGAACCGTAACAACTCTTCAGGTATTGCCTCAAACCTTTCCACTTTATTTTTTCTTCTGCTCTTTCTGTCCCTATCTGCATGTGTGTATCGCTTATGCATGCTAACGTGGGTGCGTCGTGTATCCGTAGGCATTAACCAAATTAGAGTTTAAGCTTAATAAATTTCAATCTTTTTTCTTTAAACCTAAGAAAACTTGTGTGTTTGTGCTCGTTTCTATGTCTTATAATTGGAAAGCGGTAAAAAAGGATTCAAAAAGGGGGAGCTAAAAACACGATGTGTTTAAAATTAAACCCTGTTACAGTAAGACCAGGTGAAGGCTGAAAGGGAACCCTAGACCTCTTTCTCACCTGGTTGTAACACTGGCCATAATCTTCCAGTCCTGCTTTGATACGGGAGTGGTCTCAGAGGCTTGGAGAACTGCAAATGGTACACTCTTGTTCAAAAAAGGGTGTAAGGGTAAACCCAGCAATACAGGTCAGTCAATTTAACCTCAATGGTGGGAAAGCTTTTAGGAACAATAATATGGAATGAAATTAACAGTTACTTGGATAAGTGTAGATTAATTAAGGAAAGCCAGCATGGACATGTTAAAGGCAAATCACGTTTAACTGACTTGATTGAGTTTTTTGTTGAGGTAACAGAGAGGGTTGACGAGGGTAATGTGATTGATGTGGTGGATATGGACTTCTAAAAGGTTTTTCAAAATGTGCCACATTGCTGGAATAAAAGGGACAGTGGCAGCATGGATTCGATTTTGGCTAAGTGACAGGAAACAGAGAGTAGTGGTGGATGGTTGTTTTTTAGACTGGAGGATTGCAGTGAGATTCCCCGGGGGTTGGTACTTGGAGCACTGCTTTTCTTGATCCAGATTAATGACTTAGACTTGCGTGCACAGGGCACAATTTCAAAATATGCAGTAATTATAAAGCTTGGAAGTGTAGTGAACTATGAGGAGGATAGTGATAGACTTCAAGAGGACATAGACAAACTGGTGGAATGGCAGTTGAAACTTAACACAGTGTGAAGTGATACATTTTGGTAGGAAGAATGAGAAGAGGTAATATAAAATAAAGGGTACAATTCTAAAGGGGGTGCAGGAACAGAGAGACATGGGGGTATATGTGCACAAGTCATTGAAAGTGGCAGGATAGAGCATGGTAGAGGCAGATTCAGTAGTGGCTTTCAAAAGGGAATTAGATAAGCATCTGAAGGGGAAAATTTTGTGGGGCTGCAAGGAAAGGGTGGGGTATGGGACTAGCTAAATTGCTGTTGCAGAGCATTGGCACAGGCTCAATGGCCAAATGGCCTCCTTCTATGTTGTAACCATTCTATGATTCTACATAGCTAGCTGCAAGCTAAACACCAAAAGCAGCAAGGTAAAGACAAAGCTAAATGGCCATACAACCAGTGGATCACATAAAGATTAGTAGTGCTACCATATCCAGTTGAGAATGATGGTGGGCAAGTAGGAAACTAGTAGGAAGAGGAGGAGGCTTCATGAACATCCCTATCCTCAACAATGATGGAGTCCAGCATGTGAGTATTTGCAAAAAATTTCAAGAAAAAGTGCTGAAAGGACGATCTAATTAGAACTTCTTCCAAGATTATGACCATCATAGATACTAGCGTCTAGTGTAGTTCACTCCACGTGACATTATGAAACAACTGATTGCACAGGACCCAGATATTAAAGATATAGTTCTAAAGAACTGTGCACCAGAGCTAGCAGGTCCTCTAGACAAATAGTTCCAGTACAGCTATGACACTGGCATCGACCTGACAATTTGGAAGATAGAAAAATAGAAACATAGAAAAATAGGAGCAGGAGTAGGCCATTCGGCCCTTTGAGTCTGCTCCGCCATTCAATACGATCATGACTGATCGTCCAAACTCAGTAACCTGTTCCCGCTTTCTCCCTGTATCCCTTAATCCCATTAGCCCTAAGAACTATATCTAACTAAATGGCCCAGGTATGCCCAGGTGTGCCCAGATATGCCCTATCAACAAAAAACAGAATAAGTCTGACCTAATCAACTTGCTCCCAATCATCAGTAAAGTGATGGAAAACTCCCCAATAGTCTTCTTTGGCCTCCTTATCTCGAGAGACAATGGGTAAGCACCTGGAGGTGGTTTGTGGAGCAGTGCCTGGAGTGGCTATAAAGGCCAATTCTAGAGTGACAGACTCTTCCACAGGTGCTGCAGAAAAATTTGTTTGTCGGGGCTGTTACACAGTTGGCTCTCCCCTTGCGCTTCTGTCTTTTTTCCTGCCAACTGCTAAGTCTCTTCGACTCGCCACACTTTAGCCCCGCCTTTATGGCTGCCCGCCAGCTCTGGCGATCGCTGGCAACTGACTCCCACGACTTGTGATCAATGTCACAGGACTTCATGTCGCATTTACAGACGTCTTTAAAGCGGAGACATGGACGGCCGATGGGTCTGATACTAGTGGCAAGCTCGCTGGACAATGTGTCTTTGGGGATCACATAAAGATTAGTAGTGCTACCATATCCAGTTGAGAATGATGGCCATCTTCCATGCGGCTCACATGGCCAAGCCATTTCAAGCGCTGCTGACTCAGTAGTGTGTATAAGCTGAGGAAGTTGGCCGCCTCGAGGACTTCTGTGTTGGAGATATGGTCCTGCCACCTGATGCCAAGTATTCTCCGGAGGCAGCGAAGATGGAATGAATTGAGACGTCGCTCTTGGCTGACATACGTTGTCCAGGCCTCGCTGCCATAGAGCAAGGTACTGAGGACACAGCATTGATACACTCGGACTTTTGTGTTCCGTGTCAGTGCGCCATTTTCCCACACTCTCTTGGCCAGTCTGGACATAGCAGTGGAAGCCTTTCCCATGCGCTTGTTGATTTCTGCATCTAGAGACAGGTTACTGGTGATAGTTGAGCCTAGGTAGGTGAACTCTTGAACCACTTCCAGAGCGTGGTCGCCAATATTGATGGATGGAGCATTTCTGACGTCCTGTCCCATGATGTTCGTTTTCTTGAGGCTGATGGTTAGGCCAAATTCGTTGCAGGCAGCCGCAAACCTGTCGATGAGACTCTGCAGACACTCTTCAGTGTGAGATGTTAAAGCAGTATCGTCAGCAAAGCGGAGTTCCCTGATGAGGACTTTCCGTGCTTTGGTCTTCGCTCTTAGACAGGCAAGGTTGAACAACCTGCCCCCTGATCTTGTGTGGAGGAAAATTCCTTCTTCTGAAGACTTGAAGGCATGTGAGAGCAGCAGGGAAAAGAAAATCCCAAACAGTGTGGGTGCGAGAACACAGCCCTGTTTCACGCCACTCAGGATAGGAAAGGGGTCTGATGAGGTACCGCAATGCTGAATTGTGCCTTTCATATTGTCATGGATTGAGGTGATGATACTTAGTAGCTTTGGTGGACATCCAATCTTTTCTAGTAGTCTGAAGAGACCACGTCTGCTGACGAGGTCAAAGGCTTTGGTGAGATCTATGAAAGCAATGTAGAGGGGCATCTGTTGTTCGCGGCATTTGTCCTGTATCTAACAAAGGGTGAACAGCATGTCAATGGTTGATCTCTCTGCATGAAAGCCACACTGTGCCTCAGGGTAGACGTGCTCGGCCAGCTTCTGGAGCCTGTTCAATGCGACTCGAGCAAAGACTTTCCCCACTATGCTGAGCAGGGAGATTCCACGGTAGTTGTTGCAGTCACCGCGGTCACCTTTGTTTTTATAGAGGGTTATGATATTGGCATTGCGCATGTCCTGAGGTACTGCTCCCTCGTCCCAGCACAGGCAAAGCAGTTCATGTAGTGCTGAGAGTCTAGCAGGCTTGGCACTCTTGATTATTTCAGGGGTAATGCCGTCCTTCCCAGGGTTTTTTCCGCTGGCTAGAGAATCAATGGCATCACTGAGTTCCAATTTTGTTGGCTGTACGTCCAGCTCATCCATGACTGGTAGAGGCTGGCCTGCATTGAGGGCAGTCTCAGTGACAACATTCTTCCTGCAGTACAGTTCTCAATAGTATTATTAGGTAATATCTACTCTCCAAAAATCTGTTCACTAATGCTTAGTTCCGCAAGAGCTAATTGGCTTGAGACCTCACCACAACCTTTATCCAGTCATGGATTCAATGTATGAATGCCAGAGGATAGGTGAGAGTCACTGTCCTTGACCTCAAGGCAGCATTTGACTGTGTATGGCTTCAAGGAGTTCTATTAAAACAGAGGTTACAGCAGATCAAAGGGAAAACTGTCCAATGGCTGATCGTACCTAACACAAAGGAAGATGTTACAGCGGTCAGAGGCTAGTTCTCACAGACACAGAACATCACTCTTGTAGTTCTGCAATAAGCACACTTGGCCTAACCATCTTCTGCTACTTCATCAATAGCCATTTCCTTCATCATAAGGTTAGGTGTGGAGTTGTTTGCTAATTGACTCCACAGTGTTAAACTTAATTCACAACTCCCCCTATAGTGAATGTTACGACCAGATGAGCAAGGTGTCTAGGGGTCCCTTTCAGCCTTCACTTGGTCTTACTGCAACAGGGTTTAATTTTAAACACACTGTGTTCTGAGCTCCCCCTTGGTGAATCCTTGTTCACCGCTTTCCAATTATAAGGCAAAGAAATCAGCACAAACAGGCTTTCTTAGGTTTAAAGAAGAAAAGTGAAATTTATTAAAACTTAAACTCTGATTCAGTTAACACCTATGGATACACGCCACGCACCACGCAAGCATGCATACGCGATATGCAGATGCAAATAGAGATAGAAAAGAGCAGAAGAAAAATAAAGTGGAGAGGTTTGAGGAAATATCTGAAGAGTTTCTTGTTACTGTGCTTCGGGGTCGCTATAGAGTCCTTTTATAGGGAGTTCTTGCTTGTAGGTAAGTCATGCTTTTTGCTGGGGCCCAGTATTCTTCTTAAACCTTATTTACTGCAGCAGACTTTTCTCTCTCTTGGGGTTCCTGTGTCTTCAATGGATTCCAAAGCTGGTGAGAGAGGGAGTGGGAGCAGACAGGAGAGAGATGATCTCAATCCAGGAGCCAGGAGCTTTCTGTCTTCAAACATTGTTTTCTCCAATTTAAAACTCTCAGTTCAAAACTCTGCAACAGCAGTTAGTCATGTGACTAAACTGGTCTGACCACGTCCGTTCTGTGTATTGGGAGGGGGATAGTTCCTTTGTTCCAATACTGTCTATTAATATGCAAAAATGTCTTTCCAGCCAGGGGCTTGGCAATCCCTTGTAACAGCTCTTCTCTTCTTCCTAGCAACAATTTGAAATTTCATGACCATGTGCTGAAATTAATGTGCCTCATTTTTGGCAAGTGGTGGCCTGCATGACATGAAGCAGCCCATGCTAGCTTATAGCAGAACCTGGGCAACGTCCAGGCTTGGATCCATACGTGACATGTAACATTTATACCACATATTTAATGACCACCTCTAAAAAGAGAAAGCCCAGCCATCTCCTTTGACCTTCAATGACCATAATTGTCGAGCCCCTCATTATCGACATCTTGGAGGTCACCATTGATAAGAAACTGAACCAGACCAGCCATATCAATACCACTGCCTACAAGAGTAGAGCAGAAGCTGTGATGTGTGACTCACCTCA
This sequence comes from Heterodontus francisci, assembly GCF_036365525.1. NCBI lineage: Eukaryota > Metazoa > Chordata > Chondrichthyes > Heterodontiformes > Heterodontidae > Heterodontus > Heterodontus francisci. Next base: position 26,743,573 of record NC_090393.1, on the reverse strand, counting down.
ACACCCATCCATCATCTACATGGCTCAGTCAGGAGTGTGAAGAAATACTCAACACCTGTATGGATGAGTATAGAAGACTGAAGAAGACGGAAACCATCTGGAACAGAGCAGTGGTGCCATGGGTTCAATACCTACTACTCCACCATTTCCATGCTGTGGCTGAGGTAAGTACAGTATGGAGGATGCACTGCAGCAGTTCCTTCCCTGTGAACTCTACCACTGAATTACAAAAATAGGATTGCGGTAGGAGCACCATTACCTCTAAGTCACACATCATTCTGACTTGTTCCTACTCTGTCGCTGGATCAATGCCCTGAAATTCCCCACGTAACACCATTGTGGAAGTGCCGTCTCCATGCGGACTGCAACAATTTAAGGAGAAGGCCGACCATCACCTTCTCAAAGGTGGCTAGGGACAGGCAGTAAATATAGTGTTGCCATGCCACACACAATGAAATGACAAATAAAAAGTGAAAACTTCTGCAGTTCAGTAGCAGAATTATTTGAAGTTTTGACCTTGTTGTTCATGAAAAGGAACCGAGGGGATAATTTTAAGAGTATCTCTGGAACATTCAGTGTTTAAACCTTCAGAATTATTCTTCTCACATCTGCAGCCTGTTACACAGAGCAGCTCTGGTCAGCTGCAATCCACATGTGATGATAAGAGCAAAATCTGATGTTTGTAAATTTAATGCCAGCTGTTAAAAGATCCAATTACTAACCACAACATCTCATCTGCCAGAATTATAAAGCTGATTTTCTAAAAATGTTAGCTTCCTTCCTCTGATGGTGAGAAGTGGCAGGGTTCTTGTTAGAAGAATTTGCAGCTGAAGTTGGTCTTTCTCTGACACTTAGGCAAAGAAGAGAAAACTTGAGCAAATGCTATCCAAACCCTTTCCTTATCGCTGTTTTAGAATCACACTTTCTACACTAATATTGCTTAACTTTACTGCAAAGTAAAAACTCCCATTCACTCCAATTCCTATTCAATCTGATGAGAGTCCAATCCTCTAACTCAGTCTGAAATCAATCCAGCTCTCCTCTTCTATCTAATTTTAGTCCAACCCTCTAATGCAATCTAATGCCAGTCCAACTTTCCACCTCAATCTGATATCAGTCCAGCCCTGCAAGTTAATTTTAATGCCAGTCCAACCTAGTTCAGTTCAGCACTCAGCTTGAATATTCAATCTTCCACTGCTCAATGAGAATTTGAAAACCTGAGTCTTTTCTGAGCTTTCTCTTAAAGCAAAAAGAAAGCAATCCAGATCAAGAATACCCCTTTTGGCTGAAATGCTAACTATAAAACAAACTTCAGCTTTCAAATTGACTTTGACTTTATCCCTGTCAGTCCACAGGCAAGTTACCAAAGAAAGTCTTGAAATATTTGGAAATTTTGGTCATGCGCAATCGATTTTCTGTCAGATAATATGTGTGTACCATACTAAAATTATATCAATTATATTAAAAGAGCTAAACATTAGGTAGCTAGCAATTAAAAGAGCCCAAGTAATGCGCTTTACATTGAAACTGTCAGTCACAGCTGGATCTCTGCAAAGTGCTGAGTTTTTCTTTTGTTGGTAAAAAGCTGGGTGTCCTTAAAAGGCAGTTCTTAGTTCCAGAGTTCTGAGACTGAACAGCAGAGGAACTTAACAATTCATGAGATAGAACTACAGTGACAAACACGAGCTCAACACTACACTAAACTCAGCAAACATTAGACATTTCCAAAGTTTGTACAGCGGTCTGCTGTTCATCAGATTATTTATTGCAAACTACTCATTCAAAAGGTTGTTTGCTTCTGAAACACCGAAGTGGTGCATAAAGTGAGATTGGACAAAATAAAGTAGCTGGTGCAAGCATGGGTCATGAATGCTGTATAAAATAATGGACCAAATGGTTAGCACCGCAGCCTCACAGCTCCAGCGACCCGGGTTCAATTCTGGGTACTGCCTGTGTGGAGTTTGCAAGTTCTCCCTGTGTCTGCGTGGGTTTCCTCCGGGTGCTCCGGTTTCCTCCCACATGCCAAAGACTTGCAGGTTGATAGGTTAATTGGCCATTATAAATTGCCCCCAGTATAGGTAGGTGGTAGGGAAATATAGGGACAGGTGGGGATGTGGTAGGAATATGGGATTAGTGTAGGATTAGTATAAATGGGTGGTTGATGGTCGGCACAGACTCGGTGGGCCGAAGGGCCTGTTTCAGTGCTGTATCTCTAAACTAAAATTTTGCTGTAATAATAACAGTGAGGTTATAAGTGCTTGCTCTTATTACAGGGTAAATCAGCCAACTACTTCTGGTGTTGGCGCATGTGCAATTAAAAGCAGAAATCCAGAAGTTGACATCAGAGGTACCCTACTCCTCCACAGTCTTCTCTGTTACAGTCCTTGCCACTAGACTTGGCATTGAAATCGCTGTAATGGCATGAACCAGTTCTGCATTAAAGATGGCTGAAAAAGTTGGGTCTGGTGCATTTAGGTGTAAGCTGAAGGAGAGCCGCAGCATGCTGTCAGGCACGAGTCTTGGAAGGAGCCAAGATCTAGGCACAAAGGGGTGCTCGGGAAGCACTTACCCTCACTCATTTCTCCTGACCAATGCAGACATCCAGACAAATAAAGATCCAAACTCCAAGCACACAAGAGTCACTCACCTCTGCTGGAAGCTCAGAGTCCCTTGTACACCAGCACCTGTTGCTTCTGCCATGTGCAGATGATGAGAACACATTCATGGTCAACCCCAGCCAGCCACTGGGTTGACACTTCCCACCCTTGCACTTCTGGATGGCCGCCATCACTGTATTGAGACAGTCATAAGTAACATTTCACATTTATTATATTGACACTTGCACATTGACAATTAAACATAATTTTAACGATCACCTGTGAAGCCCAAGTGCATCTAAAGTGGTTTCTTAAATCTCTTACACATGCTCCTAAGTGGTCCTCCCACTTCACTGCCAGCTGCGGTGGAGGAAGTCCGCTGATCTTGCTGCCCTGTGGCCCAGGATGACCATGGCAGTCGTCCTCTGGCTGCGTGAGGCCAGGAGGGCCCTGGCATTCTGAGAGGATCCTGCACAGGTGCCAGAGCCTCCTCTGTCATCATGGTGACCTCAGACGCTTGGGGCACTGGCAGAAGGGCTGAGGAGGTGATGTCCACATCAGGAGTGCCCTGGGAGGAGCCCCCAGATACATAAGGCAGCCGCTCCTCCTCCCTCGCGAGGCACCCTTGTACATCCCTGCTGACCTGAGAAGGACATGGACCTGGTGGTGACTACAGGCACCTCATCCCCCCCTTGCCTTGCCACTGCTGGATAGAGCTCAGGGACAAGGTGATGGCATGCAGGCTGATCTGCTAGATGTGCCTCTCCAGGAGAGTTGCCAATCTCTCGATGGAAGAGGCCTCGCGTGCAGACAAGAGGGAAATCGCAGCACTCATGGCCTGGATGAACTCCTCCACTCTCTGAGCCTGGGTGTGCATACCCTCTTGAATCTCCGCCAGATCTTCATGCACCTCACATTGAACTTCTAGCATCTGCTGCCTTATGGATGACTCCAAAGTTATATCATCAGCCTGGGGCTCAGCATGTGCCTGGTGTTGTGTTATTGACTTCTAACACAAATGTACCAAACACTATGAGGATGATTGGTAAGTTGAAGGAAGGGTTCTTTATTACACAATAACAGAATTATAGGAGAGCTCTTCCATGTGCTACCTGTTGACTAACACTGCTCCAACTATTGTGTCACATGAGAGCTTGCATCACTTCCTGTGATGATGTATAGTAAACTATTTATATATTCAGTAGTATGTTAATTAGTATTCAAGCAGTTAAAGCAATATGACAACAGCCCCCTTTTCTTAAAAGAAAAGTTACATAAGTTATAAGCTATGTACGTAATGAAATAGGATAATTCTAAACAATATTTATACATGTATGAATTGTCACATTATTCAAGTACCGCTGAAATGTACATGTGGTCTGCTGACTTGACGTGATCTGGTAACAGTGAATCTTTGCTGAGATCTGGAATTGTCAATTCTTTTCTCTTCACTTTTAGGTCTAGACTGACAATTGCCTTGTACTTGAGTTTTGTATGTGTCATTTTTCTTATCTTCATGCTCAGAACTTGAATGTAAATGTGTTCTTGATGCTACAGGAGTGTTAGGTATGATGCTGTTGGATAACTCTCTCTGTTGATATCTATTCCTTCTCAACATCGCTTCATTTGGGGTGGTTACCTTGTATGACCATAGCTTATGACAGATCTTTGACACTTCCTCAAGGAACCATGTCTTCTCTTGCAGGTGGATCACTCTAACCTTCTGTCCAACCTGTAGAGTAGGTAACTCCACACCTGCATGTTTGTCATTTGTGATTTTCATTTTCTCCTGTCTTGCCAATAGTTTATCTTGGACTGATGATGATCTGATCAGATGATGACTCGGAAGAGTTGTCTTGACTTGCCTTCCAAATATGATCTCTGCTTGGTATAGTAATCCTGCATCTAGTGGTGCTGCTCATAGGTGCAACATTGCTATTGAATATCTTGATTAGTCTGCTTAGATCTCAGGATTTACTGTCGCCACCATCCTTTCTGCTAGTCCATTTGACCTTGGATAGTGTGGAGATGACGTAACGTGATTTACAGCCCACTTGTGCACTTATCTTAAAATGGCTTACTGGTGTACTGTGGACGATCTGACACTATCTTCCCCAGGGAACCAAAAAGACTAAAAATTGAACTCATCATGTCTGCTACTGAAGTGTTTGATGTATCCCTCAATTGGCGAATGACAGGAAATTTGGAGAAGTAGTCGGTAATAAGTAAAAAAGTCATCACCTTTGACAATAAGTAAGTCAGTCGCTATCCTTGACCATGGATGTGATGGAACTAAATGAGGATGGAGTGGCTCTTTGTGTTGGCTCAGCTGATGGTCTTGACGTGCATCGCAAGTACTCACTGCTCATTCTATGTCATTATTGATCCCTGGCCAATAAACCGTCTCATGCGCAAGTCGTCTTGATCTTTCAATGCCCATGTGACCTTGTAGTTGTGTAACTATATCTTGATGAAGTGCTTTTGTTATCAGCATTTGTCTGCCATTGCAAATGACTCCACTCGATATCCCTAAATCGACACGATATGGCCAAAAGGTTCTGAAGTCTGTGGGAGCCTCTTGCATTGTATCTAGCCATCCACTGATGATGAGCTGCCATAATGCCTTTAAGACAGGAGCTCTATAGGTCCTTCTTGGAGCTCTTCTCATTTCTTCTGTTCAAATCACATTAGGTCAATATTGTACACATCTTTTAGTTCCACTTCTACTCCATCCACTTGGACATCTAATGGTATATCTTCTGCCTTCCTGGGGTTGGGTACTCTGCTCAATGTGTTGGACATAAACATGAGGTTTCCAGGTTTGTATTGGACCTCACAGTTGTACCCCTGTACTTTGATAAGCAGCCTTTGGAGCCGAGGAGCCATGCTGGTAAGTGGGTTTTGTCAAATCATTGCCAACAGCTTGTGATCTATCTCGACAACAAAGCGTTTACCAAATAGATATGTATGAGATGTAGTAATACCGAACACTAATGCCAATGTTTCACACTCTATGTTCGAATAATTTGCCTGAGTGGGTGACAAACCTTTAGAACCAAATGCAATTGGTCTACTTTCCAGACATTGATTGTACATCCTCAACTTTACTGAGATCTGGTTGTATTCCAGTGTCAGAATAGATTGAACCAAAAAAATTGATAAGGCTCACATTGATAGCATAATTTTTGCTATTAAACATGAGACCTTCTCTTCCAGCTGTCTCCATGAAGATTCTTGTCATGCATTTCCTTGGTACTTCCTATGACTGCTATCTCATCTACAATGCAAACACAGTCAGGAACACTCTCAGTAATGTGATCCATATACTGTTGGAATAGGTCTTGACTTCACTGACAGAACAAATGATAATTGTAGAAAGGAATACCTTCCAAATGCTGTTCTGAAAGTTGTTAGTTCCCGTGAAGCTTCAGAAAGGTGGACTGACCAGTATCAGAGTCCAATTTTGAGAAAAACTTGGCTGTAGCAAGTCTTGGGTTGATCTCAGTAGGAATTTTGTGAGGACATCATTTGAGTGCATGATTCAACCCTTTGGGATCCAGGCATACACTGATGGTACCATCTTTCTTAATTACTGTGGTTATAGAGATACACCAATTAGTGTGTGGCTGAACAAGGTGAATAATTCCTTGTTAGTCGATCATGTCAAGTTCAGCCTTTAGTTTGTCTCTTATGTGGACACTGCACTTCCGTGTAGATCTATGGAGGGAACTGTGCCATCTTTCAGATGAAGAATAGCATCTCCTATAAAACTGCCCACGGTGTGGGAGACCGCCACCGGGTCATGCTCTCTCTCCCTTGTATTTTGCGCCCACTCCTCTGGTGGAGACACATGAGAATGGTGTCAGTGGCCAGACTATAACAAACACAAGGCCTAAACGCTTTGCATGCCTGCTGCAGCTTCTGTACCAGTAGCATGCATGTGCCACTCAGTCACTCCGGAGCGACCTTGTGTGGGTTGGCAGTGCCAGGCTTGTGTTCTGACAGAGCTGCAGCCATTCCTTCCATATGGTGGGTTCTGCTTCCCCAGCATCTGCACCACCATGCTTACCCATTTGCTAGTGCCCCAAAAGGAGACTGAAGTTTGGCACTCACCCTGGCATAGCGAAGAAGGCTTGTGGCACTGGATCCATATTCTTTGGAGACCCCGCGGCTGCTGACCTCCTCTGCCCTCCATCCAGGCTTACTTGGTTCGGTGGGAAGGTCCCTCCTTCAGTCCCCAGGGAAGAGGACCTTCTGCCCTGTCCAAGCATCCTGTAGGAGGACAAGCAGGAGCTGTCACTGAACCATGGGGCCATTCGGATTCTTGCTTCCATCATGCCCTTAAATGGGTTCCACAGGCTTTCCAGTTGGCTTGCTTGTCTGTTGTCAGGCGAAAGGTATTTCCTTGTGGTGAGGCAGATGAAGGGTGGCAGCAGGCAGCTGAGGGGATGGTTACAGGCAGGTGAGGGGTGTTCCTCAGTGACTGATGAGGGTTTCATGCAGATGAGGGCTTCGATGAGACTCTAGGCTTCCTCCTTGAGACATCTGCATACAGACATCAGGTGCTGGTGGCCCTTTAATCGCTGCCAGCAGCTTCCTTCGGGTCAGGGAATGACGTGGCCGCCGCCTTACCTCCCAATCCCAATTGTGGATTTGTCGGCAACCCCACTTGCTGGCTGCTAATTGGCTGGCCAGCGAGCGATCACAACAGGAGCGAAGGTCGGAGTGGGAGGGCCTTCGCCACCCGCTTCCACTTCCGCCTCCGCGACCCCACTGGTAAAGATTAAATTCCAGTCTTTATCTCTGCTGGTGAGTCTCATGTGCTCAACATTTCGCGCTAAACTTGGCCTGTATTCCCTTGAGTATAGAAAATTGAGGGATGATCCGATTGAGATGTTTAAAATATTAAAGTGATTTGATACAATAGATACAGGGAGACTATTTTCTCTGATGGGGAAATCAGAAAAAAAGGGGACATCATCTTAAGGATCGAGTCAGGAGCATTCGGGAGCAAAATCAGGAAGAATTTCTTCACACAAAAGGCAGTAGAAATCTGGAACTCTCACCCCTAAAAGGTTGTGGATGCTGGGACAATTGGAGCTTTCAACACTGAGATAGATTTTTGTTTGGTAAGGGTATCAAGGGATATGGAGCAAAAGCAGGAAATGGAGTTGAGGTGCAGTCAGCCATAGTTTAATTGAATCGCAGAGCAAGCTTGCAGAGCTGAATGTCCTACTGCTGTTTTTAAAATGAAATATGAATAAAATTTCTGATTTTTTTTCTGCTTTTGTTTCTCGAAAAGTGAAGTTTGAATTCTGTTTGTACAGGGAAAAGATTGTTTAAATATGTACGAGAGCTTGCAAATGGCATTAATAATGAATGTTTACTGCAGGCTTTGAACCTTCTGAGGCTTTTTGTATTCATGGCTGAGGAGTTAAATGGAGGTGACTTTAGAATTCTGTCGTGACTGTACTTTGTTCACCAGGTTTTTATTCTGCCCTCGCTTGTTTTGCTTTATATGACACATGAAGCATCTGCTCTGCTGAGATTTAAAAATCAGTTTAATTATCATTGTTTATGGAAGCTGTAGGAATGTTTGTGAAGTGGCAGAGTTAGGACTGCTTCATCAACGCAGCCATATGATGGACCTTTCAGCTTCCCCTTCCCATGTCACACTGGGGCTGAGGAGATGAACACTGTCATGGCACTCGATATCCATGAGATCAAATGTGTCTCTCTGAGCCACCCAATGATTTGGGAAATGTGAGCAGGGGCTGGGTGGGAAGGTAGCAGTGGAACGCTGTTCTGACAAGCTCAGAACTTCTTTCATATTCAAAATCTAAAAGGAGAGACGCGAGTCTAAATGCTCTATTCTCCCAATCATTGATTCATTTGCTACCCCCTCTATAGCATTCATTTTCAACAGGAGAGCTTAGCCCCCAGGGATGATTTAAAAGGAAAACTTTGGACCTGCGACGTCAGACTTCAGCCTGCTGGGTAGCCACTTGTAGATAGATGGAATATAAACATTGTATTAGAGGTGATTACTCAGAGTTCACCCTTTCCCTTGTCCTCTCTTCTTGTGATGACGTTCCTCTAGGTTAATGAACTCTTCGATCAATTTTCAGCTTTTAGATCCTGTCTCATTCAAGGCAGGTTCCTGTAGCATCACTCCAACTATGAGAATTTCCTCTCTAATTATCTGATCCGCTTTTCTAAAGGTGTAGAGTTTCACTGGGATACAGGTCCATAGGTAATTATCTTCCCTACTTGTTCCTTGCCCAAGAAGTTTGGAACTCTCTTCTGCAAATGGCAATTGATGCTAGGTCAATTGTTAAGTTTACAATTGAGATTGATAGATTTTTGTTAACCAAAGGGATTAAGGGGTATGGAGCAAAGGCAGATATATGGAGTTAGATCACAGCCATGATCTCATTGAATGGTAGAACAGGCTCAGTGACTATATGAACAGCTCCTGTTCCTATATTCCTACGCAGGTATTCTTCACAGGCCAGCATTCATAGTGAGGGGTTGAATTTCCACAAGTGTTCTCCAGCTCATCCAATGTAAATTCAGAAGCCACATTAACAAATGTCAGTGGGCCATTCGACTAGCCAGAGCATCACAGTTCAGCACACTTCTGTCCTGTCCTCATAGGCACAAACAGTGGTCACTGGATGGTGATCATGATTAGAGCACAACGCCTGATTGATTATCTTCTTCCCAGCTCAGGAACATGGAAGCCACTGTAGTATCTATAGCACAAATCTTGTCATTTTAGAACTGGATTTAGAACAGGTTTACCAGGATGTTGCCTGGTCTGGAGGGCATTAGCTATGAGGAGAGGTTGGATAAACTCGGATTGTTTTCACTGGAACGACGGAGGTGGAGGGGCGACACGATAGAGGTTTACAAAGTTATGAGCGGCATGGACAGAGTGGATAGTCAGAAGCTTTTTCCCAGGGTGGAAGAGTCATTTACTAGGGGACATAGGTTTAAGGTGAGAGGGGCAAAGTTTAGAGGGGATGTGCGAGGCAAGTTCTTTACACAGAAGGTGGTGAGTGCCTGGAACTTGTTGCCGGGGGAGGTGGTGGAAGCAGGTACCATAGAGACGTTTAAGAGGCATCTTGACAAATACATGAATAGGATGGGAATAGAGGGATACGGTCCCCGGAAGTGCAGAAGGTTTTAGTTTAGGCAGGCATCAAGATCGGCGCAGGCTTGGAGGGCCGAATGGCCTGTTCCTGTGCTGTACTGTTCTTTGTTCTTTGTTTGTTCTTTGAATCAAAGCCATCTTGCTCAGCTGCTGTGAGAAACATTGTATCTGTAAGTATTGTTCCATCTTCTTTCCCTCCTGCTCACTCAGATTGAAACCACAGGTCCGCAACTTTGTTGTCCTGTTCGACATTGACCAGTGTTTCAAATTTCACACCCAGTTCATTGCCAAAACCTTACTTTCACCTCTAGAACATGGCTTGCCTATGTTTCTTTGTCACATTAAGGATCAATTTTTTCCAATGCTCTCCTAATTAGCCCCATCATATATAGACTCCAACTCTTCTGGAATTATATGTAGGACAGAATACAGAATCAAAGCCCTGCACACCCATCACTCCAAGTCCTGTTCTCCGGTGTGTTGACTTCGAAATCATCCTTCTTCATCTTCAAGCCATTCCATAGCCTCATTCCACCTTATCTAGCAATCTTACCTGGCACTGTGACCCGACATGTTGGACAGTATTCTGCTGCTGCCAGGAATCTGTGGAGTGCTTTTAAAGAGTTACACAATTGTCACTCAGAGCGGTGTGTGTGTGTGTGTGTGTGTGTGTGTGTGTGTGTGTGTGTGTGTGTGTGTGTGTGTGTGTGTGTGTGTGTGTGTGTGTGTCATACGCAGTTTCTAAACGTATGATACACCTGAGTCGGCAATGAGTCCCAACTCCCTCATACTCAGGGCTGATCAACAGTGTAGAAAGATGTGACAACATTCACGACAGCAAACAAGGGCAATACGTGCCCATCGTTGCAACCACCACATTCTTCACCTTTTTAAAGTAACACAAAACTAACCCTTTGCACTAAATTTTGCATAAGAGTGCCTAGAACTTCCCTAACACACAGCAAATGCTTTGCACCAAAACACATTCCTCCATGCTAACAAACTCACACTCCTTAACTGAAAACCTTTTCTCACACACATAACTGGACGTTCCCTTAGTTTGCAATTAAAGAAATATTTGCTTTTAGATAAACTGATCCCTTTTCTCATGATTTATTATTTATGAAGATTACATTAACACATGTACAGATTTCAGCATACAGGTGAAGATGACTGGCAAGGTCCTGAGTTGAACCCCTTTCTATTTATATATGGCCATGCCTGTACAATTGGCATCTTCAGTACCACATGCATTTGATCATGGCATCCTTTGTCAAGAGGAATTCAATCATCTTGGAAAGACCCCTGGCTCTGTATCTCTGCTACCTGGGGTTGATTATGAAGTGGATGAATTCAGATGTCCTGTGAATTAGGACATCCTGGATGCATGCCCTGACAGCTCCTTGGTTAATGTTTGCACAGATCTTTTATGGCAGCCTGGAAGGATCTACAGCCATAAAAAGTTGAGGGCTGTTGTTATTTTAATTGCCGTGGATGGAGCAGTTCTGGCAGTGAAAAGAGTCTGCAAGTCTCTGTGATAAAGTTGCTCAATGGCATCCTTGGAGAGATGCAGTGATTGAATGCGCAGGTCTCAGAGTGGCCCTTGTAAGCCAGGTGCAGTGTCTATACAGGTTGGAAGGGTCGTACTTGGTGGAATTCTGTTTTCTGCCATACTGCCTGCTTTTCCCAACCTGGACATGGTCCTGCTGTAAATCCTCTTCTAATGTGGCAAAAGTCAACCTGAATGTAGGTTTGGGGTATTCCCAAAAAGCAATACTGGGAAGAGAGAAAAGCACAACAATTAAATACAGGTGTCTAAGATTGAAGAGCATGTGGGAAGTAGTTCAAGAAAGTTCCTTGGAAATCTGCAATCAATACGTGAAGTTGATGTCATCTTCAGCTCACCAACTCCTCACTTACACTTGTCTGATGTGTAAAGGGAGCTGCTAGATGTTTTTTGTTTGGTGTAAAGTTACCTGATTGCCGGGGCAGTGTGAACTCAACTATGAAGGTGCGATTATCCAATCCTTAATTTTGGTTTCACTACCACCACATTTTTGAGTGCATTTAAGTGGCAATAAGACAAAAAATTGTTCCCATATTTAAATAATTACCTGAACATTATAAATAATGATTCTCTCCTTAAATAAGGCTGTTAAAAAACACATGGGACCCTTTGCTTTATAAATAGAGGCATTGAAATGAAAGCAAGGAAACTACACTAAACCTTGATAAAGCACTGGTTAGGCCCCAACTGGAGTGTTGTGTCCTATACTGGGCAGCACACTTTAGGAAGGATATTAGTGCCTTGGCGAGGGTGCAGAGGAAATTTATTAGACTGGTACTGTGATGTTCTAGGGACTGGAGTAAGGTTTAGTGAGTTTAGTACGAGGTATGAGAATTAGACAGAGACAGCATGCTGTTGAAACACCATAGATTTTTCTTTATTCTTCTTTTACTTTCACTTTCCCTTTGCTGGCATATGTGTGTGTGTATAGTAGCTTCGAGTGAACAAAATGCACAAGCAATTTTCAAAACACTACAGGTACCAGAAATGCAGGACTCCACTTATGTGGAGAGACTGGAGATGCTGGGACCATTCTCCACAGAGCAGAGAAGGCTAAGGGGAGATTTAACAAAGGAACACAAAATCATGAAGGGTTTTAGATTAGATATACAGCACTGAAACAGGCCCTTCGGCCCACCGAGTCTGTGCCGAACATCAACCACCCATTTTATACTAATCCTACACTAATCCCATATTCCCAACAAACATCCCCACCTATCCCTATATTTCCCTACCACCTACCTATACTAGTGACAATTTATAATGGCCAATTTACCTATCAACCTGCAAGTCTTTTGGCTTGTGGGAGGAAACCGGAGCACCCGGAGAAAACCCACACAGCCACAGGGAGAACTTGCAAACTCCACACAGGCAGTACCCAGAATCGAACCCGGGTCCCTGGAGCTGTGAGGCTGCGGTGCTAACCACTGCGCCACTGTGCCGCCCTAGGTTTTGATAGCCTAAATAAGGAGAAACTGTTTCCACTGGGACAATGGTTCAGTAACACAAATTCAAGGATAATTGGCAAATGAGCGAGAGTAAAGATAAGGCTTTTTTTTAATGTAGTGAGATATTATGATCTGGAATGCACTGTCTGAAAAGGCTAGTGACAGCAGATTCAGTAGTAACTTTCATAAGTTGGATAAATACTTGAAGGGAATAAAATTGCAGGGCAAAGGTGAAAGGGCAGGGGAGTGGGACCAATTGGATAGCTCGCTCAAAGTGCTGACACAGGCATGATGGGCTGAATGGCCTCCCTCCGTGCTGTATGGTTCTATGATTTTATGATTCTAAATAATGAACACTTTAAATTAACATTGTAACCAGCCTGCGAGGCCATTGCTAAGAATCTAGCATGACAGAAGTATTACAGCCTTGAAATTCAGCTGTGGAGTATCCACCTTATGGCATGAAATATTCTCCTGAGCCTCCACTATGGCAGGCAGGAAGCGACTGCCCATCATGAGCTGGAATTGTATCACCTACCATATTTGTAAAGGCTCTCAAAATAATTGGCACATGCAAATAAAAGTTCTAATGCCTGTTTGAGGCCCTGTTTACAGTACTGGTTTACACTGAGGTTGCAGGTGCCAACTGCATTCAGGAAAACCAAGTCTAAATGTGGCTTAACAGGCAGTCTTTAAAACCAACAGCAGAAGATTTAAAAATATACTTGCCTGAATGAGCAGCATTGCTCCTCCCCATCCTGCATTCGAAGCACGCAGGCCTCTGTGGGCCATCGTTTCCCTCTGATCACCTCTTCCCTCTGACTCCCCCAGCCACCGTTACATTCCCTTGGTAACCACTACCTTCCGACCCGATTGGCTATCCATTCAGGCCACGCCTGGAATGAATAAAAGCTGCCTGGTGAATGTGGTCCCTGCACAACTTCCGGGATAATTGAACGCAGGATAGTGTCACCTGAAATTCTCCACTCCACCAATTTTGTGTCCCAAAATCAAGCACAGCACAGCCCAAGTTCTCCTCCAACATTTCAATGAAACACATGAAACTACATGAAATAAATGGCATGGTTGAGCATTCCTCTGATAGTATGAGCAAAAGATCCTTATTTTCCCATATTCTTCTGAATTTCCTGGTGAAACATTGAGGATGATATTGATTATACCACTCTACAATTTCATGTGGCCAATCATTATTGGCCTTTACTAGGTACATGGGTGCCACTTTAACAAAGCCTAGAGATGGAAAGACGTCATAGGTTGTTAAGTCTTCTCCTTATTGGAATCAGGGAAATTAGATGAAGCATTGCATTTGAAGGTTGGAAAAGCCTCTATTTTATTCCCATATACATTGATTTTCTACACCAACTTATTAAATATTGAAATCAAGTACAATTAACTTTCAGTCTACCATTACTAAATGTGCTAAAATTAATTGGATTTATTAAAGAAATTTCACTGCGAATGTCCTTATAGCTGCACCTGTTTAGTTTTGGAGTAAACAGTGCTACTTTAGAATGAACAGTTTGGAAATTTCTAGAATGTATTTATCATTTTTAAAAACAGAAGTGCCTTTTCCCAGTAATTTCTGCATCTCCTTGTTAGTCATTAACATTTTAAAATTATTTCAGCAGCAGCAAACCAAATCTCAGGGGTTGAAATTCTGTTAAGTGTTATTTTATTTCACTGATTTTTGTATTCATGGCTAACACTCAGCAGAATTTCAACCTCTAGAGTAGTAGTCGGTATTCTATCCCCTGCCTCGTTCTTGTGCTCCCTCCACTGGCTTTATAACTGGTAGAAGATGGTGGCTTTAACAGTCTCATGACGACCATTTGCAATTAAATGAATTGAGCAAAAGTCATTGCAGTAAAACATTAACAAGTCTAATTCATAGCATTGAGACACCTGATTCATCACATTAACATGGCTGATTCACAACATTTATACACGATTCAAATTTAAACTCTCCACTTTCAGAGACCGCCCACAATTGACTTTACAGTATTAAAGTGGATCTTCTCTCTTTTTGTGGTTGTGTCTCATGAGGTGTGAAGAAAGGCACCAATAATCTGTGTGTGATACAACAAAGAGCAAAATCAATAGAAATATATTGGCTGGAATTTTTTGGCCCTTTTGGGAATGGGCTGGGTGGTGGGGAGCCCAGCAAAATGGCATGGGAAGGCATCAGGGAGGTGCTCAAAGTCTTCTCACTGCCGTGCCATTTTGCCAGTGATGGGAAAGTTGGCAGATCGGCTGCCTGCTGGGAGCCTAATTGAACCACGTAGGTGGCCAATTAATGTCCACTTCCTGCCTCTTCAGGCATTTTGTCCATGTCGGGCGGCCGTTGCTGTGTGGGAAGTTTGCCCAGTGAAACCTGATGACCTCCCAGGGGCTCCAGGGTGGGGAGCGGGCATCCCTTTTGGGAACTCCATGGTTCATGCAGGGGTCCCCAGCGGCACTGGCTGCCCCCACAGCAAGGGCGCTGCTGGTGCAGTGTGACCCCCTCCCCTGATTGCTGGTACCTGTCTGCCTGGCCCCGGCATCCCTCTACCCCACTCTTCGAGGGCACCTGGCCATTGAGGTGCATTATTCCTGCAGCTGCAACCTCAGCAATGACCACCGCTAGCGGTGGCACTGCTGCGTCTGCTGAGCTGCTGGTCCTCTGATTGAGTGGCAGCTCTTGCAGGGTGGGCTGCTGTCCATAATTGGATCGAGATCCCGGTGGTGACCACTTAATTGGCTGCTGACAGCAAAATGCAGCCCCATGTCCTGCTTCCTGCCAAAGTGGGGTCACTTCCTGCTTTTGGCCCTGGTGGAGAGATATCTGTCCTCGTGAAAAAACTCAGCTGATTAAATCTAAATACAAGTCATTAATATCTGTGTCCAGTGGAACACAATAATTATTTCCAGAAATAGCATTAACTGTCTCAAGCGTCAGTACAAAGGGAAATCAAATTAAGTCACAAAAACATAATTCAACAATTTTCTGAGGCAAAGATTCTAAAACCCTGTTCTGTGATACTCTTTAATTGAAGAATTATTATAGATCTATCTGGGTATTGTTATCTTTCTGTGCTGCATTCTACATGATTGCCTCTGATGTGATGTTCCTCTATCTCTTTGAACATTACTGTGCGATGGATGAATTCCAAGTGTGTTTCTGTCTGATTCTTGCACAGACATCCCAGCCTAGGGTCACAAATAGAATGGAGATCCCTCGTCAGGGACCTCTGTCCCCAGGGTCAGTGTCCTTATGGAGATACCCCCACACAAATCAATCACCTCTTCGAGTATCACTGGATGATGGTACTGAATTGATTAGAATGCTCATCATGGTTTCTGAAAGAGGAAGAGT
The DNA here is from genome assembly GCF_036365525.1 of Heterodontus francisci. NCBI lineage: Eukaryota > Metazoa > Chordata > Chondrichthyes > Heterodontiformes > Heterodontidae > Heterodontus > Heterodontus francisci. The sequence continues at coordinate 26,727,432 of NC_090393.1, read as the reverse complement.
CTCACTATTGCTTGTAGTACAGAGATACTCTATGTTTAGCAAGCCAAATTGCAACTTGTTTTGTGATCCATTTAGGTTCCAAGACACTTGTCTGAGTCCTCGTTGCACAGTATTTCCAGGTGTATTCTAGTTTCTGATGTATATGACTTAACTTTTCCCTTTGTAGGTACTGGTACTAGGCTGAGGAACATAAAGGGACAGCGCTTTCACATTCTATATATCTATATCCCTGTCACGAACATGTGCTATGCTGAATGATGATTTTTTTAATCCACTGGCTGGAAACCTGTATTAAGTTTTAACAAAAGGAAAAAGGAACAGATAAAAGGTGACTGCTAGCAGTTAAGATGGCCACTGCAATTTGCATCAATATACCCTACATTCCAATGCATTGAGGTGGAGAAGAATTGTCTGGCCAGTCCCCTCCAGAATAATGACTCAGGGAATTTTGAGTGAATGACCTGTCCTGCTCCCATTAACAAGACATTAAGGGATCACTTGTAACATTAAACTGTTGGAGACAAACCACTCAAGCCTAATCACTTGAACAATGGGACCCTGGTTGAGGTAAGGGAATTCCTAGACATGAACTAATTAAGTTGCATGAGAGAATACACAATGATAGCCAGCATGTTGAATCACTGGGTGATGGTCATGTGGCAGGCCCACCATCTGTGTGTTTAAGCTGGTGTTTTCTCTGCAGCAACAGAGACAAGCAACTGGACACCGACCAGAGATGACCCAAGTGGGATCCTTTCTCCCTCTCTATTTCTCCAGTCCACCTTGCAAGTTTCGAACCCTGCCTGCCTGAAGTGATTTCTGACTTTAAACCCTTGTAGGGACTAAACCAAATCAGGAGCACATCCCCACAAATCTCCTTTAATCAAGTTCAAATCAGACAAATTCTCATACACTTATTTGGGCCCATAGAATTGCACTAGCTTTCCCTCAAAGAAAGAAAACCAACAGAGAATTTTACCATCTTTCGGATAGCCAACTTCTATTATTTTTATGGCTATGTCATAAATATCCCAGATATTATAAGGGTCTGGGAAACTCTCTTCAATACGTATCTCGCCACTTAAAGAGACACAGAGAGGGGGTTATTATAGTTGTATATAGAATACTACATGAGACGATTTATTAACTTTTATATATTTATTAAAGAATTTAACATGCAATAAACTTCTTAAGTGGATAAGTATATCACAATATCAAATATTACTGAGAGATGTAACACATATTTTTATTTCTAACATAGAACCCAAAAATTTAGCCTTGCTAATGTTACAGCAAAATTATCTTAGAACATCCAGAATATCCATCAAAGTTTAAATAAAATTGTACCTTAAATCCCGTAGCTGAGAAGCATTGTTGAGGATACACTTCTAAGTGTTTACTCCAGAACCTTGTATTTGTACTATTTCTAAGGTGTCATTTGACTTTTGCATTAGATGTGATCTTTCTGTGTTCCCTTTAAAAATCTATATCTTTAATTTAATGTTTTACTGGAATTTGAAGTTTGTGAGCTTTTATCTGGTCAAAATGTTTATAATTTTGTTTATCTGACCTCTCTTGTTCCTGTAAGTACATTCTATATATTGTTCATTACCCTTTCCATTGTACCCACAGCGACCTCTGGAGCCGACCTGTCTGAACAACAACCCCATAAACCAATTAAGTTTTATTGCTACCTCTAACTGAGGTCACACAGGATATTTCAATGAGTGTGTTTATCTCCCAAGTCCCTGGTAACAGCAATTCTATTCTAACAGAGACCTTGAAATGTTTAACTCTACCATCTTAAAGTGAACTCTGAAAACTTACCATTTATTCAATCTTTAACTCTAAAGGCATAATACATTAACTATGTCCAAATTCTACTCAATCAAGCCTGTTATAGCTATATTTCTTCACGTGCTGGCTGTAACCACCTAGGCTGCAGAGAGAGACCCCGTGAAGGAAATCATCTGCCTTGCTGTTTGCCAGGAGAATTACCAAACCAGCTGGCAACATCTGCAAGCCGGAAGCCTCAGGACCACCGAGTTCAGCTGGAAGCTAGCTGGGTCACCAAACTCCACAGACTGTATGCTCTATTTTATTTGCTCTGGACTCTCAACTGATCAATTGATCCTTCCCCATTGTGTAACCTATGTGTGTGTGTGTTTATTGTGTGTACGTGTGTGTGTGTGTTTGTGAAAGTTGCAGTTTAGTTTATTATTTTACTTAGATCAGTTTAAGTACAATAAAGCTAACCTCTTTGTTAAACTCAAGAAAACCTGTCTGATTGTCTCTTTTATGATCATAGCACATAAATAGTTAAACACTCACTCGATTGGCAAGTACATCCATTTAAAAAAAGAAATAAATCTGTTGCGGTCAAACAAGGAGAGGGACAAGAGGGGAGCCCGTTGACCCCTTCCTCACCTGATCGTAACAATCCCTCTTATCTATTTTGTGGAGGGACACTTGAAATGAGGACTGATTGGTCACTGCCTCTGACCCACATGTTGTACATTTTCTGCTTCGATTGGCACCTTCAGTGTTTTGCTGGGATGAGGCCTTCTGATCTGATCTGTGAATATCAGCAAGATATCCTCCTCATGCTGAGAGAAAATTTTTTTCATCTTTCGACGAGACTGATGGTTTGCTGTAGTCGTGATCCTGGAGCCATTGGTATGAATTAATCATCTGTGGAGAAATAAGGTGCCAAGGCTTTATTTATAAATACATATAAGACTTCATGATAATACTACTTTGATGCATACACTTCAAAGGACTATAAAATATAATACCCACAGTATTCAGAGGAATTTTTTGACTGAAAATCTACATTAATGTTTAGAAAATGAACAGGCTTTCAAAATAATCATTTTTTTAAGCTTTTTTATTATTTTCTAAAGCTTGTCCTTTGTTTTTTAAAAAGCCCATACTCAAATTATCCAATATCTGTAACTCATAAACAGGAAATTTCAGTTTGAAAGGGTTTGAACACTTGTAGAACAAACCCATGCTTGAGCGATGTTCCCTGACATTGATGGGTAGGAACTGCACTGATTGCTGTGCTGTGGCACCTTGATTGTGCTTGTGCAATTCTCAGTGAGTTTCTGGCAACAGTCCGTGAAAGAGCTTGTTTATGATTCCTCTATACAGAGATAAGAGGAAATCTTCACAACCCTATTTACAATGATGTTTTATACATAGTAACCAGAGGGATGCTGATCCCATGGTGGGAACTGAAGAAATGGTACACTGGGACTGTTGCCTTTGAGCATGGCATGGATAATCCTTTTTCTATGTTATGAGAACAGATATTCTGGCAATGGGGGGGGGGGGGGGGTGTTAGTTGAGCTTTGTAAAAATAAGGGTGACGGGTGTGCAGGATAGATCTTGGCTGTGGAGTTCTGGTTTAAATAAAGATAGTGGAAGGTGCAAGAGTGGAGTTAGCAGAGGGAGCACCTGAAAAGTTGACCCTTGAGATGTGAAAAGCATGGATTAGAGTTTCAGGAGCAGCAGGTAAGATATAGGTACTCATGTTGGCAGTATCCTATAGGTAGAAAAATTCAGTACGGCAAATGGCAGATGTACCTTAACAAGTACAGCTCAAGATGAAGCAGAATGCAAATGCACCTTCTGAGTCACCCTAAGTAGAAGCCAGGTGGGCTGATTGAACTCGAACCAGAGGAATGTAGATGTTAATGGGAATCTGCCAGTGACTTGATTTCCTATTGGAGACAATATAGTGGTCCTTGAAGCTAGATTCTGAATGTTGTTTACAAATAGCCTTTGTCTCTAATTTATGACACTAGTCCTGGTTCCATGATAAGCATGAATTGAGACCTACCTCCTTCTCCCTCATCCCAATTCTAACCAAGCTGCTGACCGCTCAGCATTACTTCCTGGCCATGTTTGGTGATATTAACAATGGTTCCCTCTTTTCAGACACTGTTCCCTTCCTTTTCAAAACAGGAAAAAGAACTCACCCTCAATCTGTCTGTCATTGTATATTACAACACCATCTTCAACATCTCTTTTCTCTCCTAACTCTTTTAAAGGGTTGTTGCATCCTAAATACACACCCATCTGTCCTGTGCTGTATTAACCTCCCATTCCTCCCTGAATTCTCTGCAGCCTTTTTCACAGTTGACCACACCATTTTCCTCCATTGCCTTTTCTCTGTTGTCCTCAGTGGGACAGCTCTCGGTGGGGTGCACTCTTACTTAGCCAATCATAGCCAGATTATCGCCAGCAATGGCTTCTCGTCTCACACCCACATCATTACATCTCAAATTCCTCAAGGGTCTATCCTTAGCCATTTTGTCTTTTCCATCGACACACTGCCCCTTGGTTGAGGTCAGCTTCCACATGTAAACCGATGATACCTATGTTGTCCTTTCCGCCATGTCTGTCAACTACTTCACTACCATTGTACTGTCAAAATCCATGTCCAACATCTTGGATGAGCTACAATTTGCCTCAGATAGACATTGGGTAGACCAAAGCCTTTCTCTCTGGCCTCACCATTACCTTTGTATCCTTCCCACTAACCATCTGCTACCCAGCCACAGTCTCAGGCTGAACCAGATTGTTTACAACCTCAGTATCCTATTTGACACTGAGCTAATCTTTCAATCCCAAAGCATTTTCCTCACAAATATTGCCTAATTCCAGCTCCATAACATTGTTTGCATTAGCCTATCTGCTGTTTAATCTATCATTATTGTCTTTCTCATCTCCAGACTTGACTATTCCAATGCTAACCTGACCAACCCTGTATGCTTTACCTTATCCAAAACTCTGCTGCATATATCCTACCTTCAACACATCCCCTTGCCAATCACCCAAATCCTCACTGTCCTACAATGGCTCCCTATTTCAAAGATCACAAATTTAAAATTTCCATCCTTGCATTTAAAACCCTTTGTGGCCTCACCCCTTCCTATTTCTGTAACTTCTCCAGTGCTACAATTCCCCTTGAACTCTCTGTTCAGCTGACTCTGGCCCCTTGTGCATCTTTCCTTTCTTTGCTCCACCAGTGATGGCCAAGCCTTCAGCCTCTTAGGCCCCATGTCACTAAACTCTTCCTTCTTTCACACCTCTTTGGCCAAGCTTTGGTCATCCTTCCTGGTTTCTCCTTTGTTGTCTCAGCATCTTTCTTTTCCGTATGCCTCTGTAAAGTGTCTTGGGACATCTATGTTAAAGGTGCTACATAAATGCAAGTAGTTATGGATGATATTGAATAATTAGAAGAAACATTGCTGGCAAGACCTGCATTATTTGTAAGGTAGCTCTGAATTTCAGGATTTCAGTCAGGGCCAATAACTTGTAAACAACTCTTCAATGAAATTGATGGTGCATGTGTCATTTAATATAAAATATCAGAATTATGCAGTACACCTTATAGCTCACTGGCCAAATACATCCCTTGTGTGGAGCTAAGCAATACATACCAAAGAGGTCCTATATTTGTTTGCAGGTTTATACTGAGTTATCTGATCTTAGCTGGGCCAAAAGTACGGACGTTACAATTGGTACCCATGACTCTGAGTAAGGAAGGGCCAGGGTTCATGCTCCTGATGGTTATCCTCTTCGCAAAGTGTGCAATGGGTAAAGACTGGATTAAGCTTGGCTGTGATTCTGCTATGAGTGAATAGCCGACTAACTCTTATTTTCTCGCCTCATGAAAGATGAAAGGCCAGTTTGCTGAGGTAGCACAGGACAACCAACAGCTGTGGAACTGTACCTCAAGTAAAAAAATCAGCATCATCTGGAGGGTAGGAGAAAAAGTTGGGAACAAAAGTTTGAAGTAGATTTTGTTGTCAGATGAAGTTGCTTTATTTCATCCTGATTCATATTCAAGTCCTCCCACTGTCCTATTTTAATGTATTCCTCACATGGGATACTTTACCAAATTCCAAAGTGCTCATAAATTGCTTGAGAAACACACGCATTATCCATTCAAGAAAGAAATGAATAGTCCATGATTGGCATTTATTAGGCACCAACTACCTCCAGCACAGCGAGGAGCAACTGAGACAGCTTTGTTACAGCCTGATGAATTGTGGTCAAATCCCAGTGACTGTGCATCTATTAACCAGTTGTTAAAATGCTCAGCCAGCTGTCCCTGACTTATAATGGCTGAAAACGAGGTCAGTGTCTTACAGCAATTTGTAAAACGTTACTTGACTTTAATCCTTTTTTATTTACTGTGTTTTAAAGATTGGTACAGTTAATGTGTCTAGAAAACAATAGAATGAAACTGGTCTCACTCTGGACAACAGAGCAGTCATGAGCTTGTCTGGCAAAATATTGGAAGGTATTTAAAACAGACTTACAGGAAATGTATGTTGAAGTGAATCCAGAGAACATTGCGGAAGTGAGACCAAAATAATTTGGTCATATTATAGTGATGTGTGCCAGCAGTAATCATACTGCGACAATGTGTTCATCAGCATATATTATCATAAAAATAGAATGTACTGTCAGAAATCTTAATATATGTAGTATGTAATACCCAAATATGTTACATACCGTTTCCTAATGGAAACTGATTTCTGATGGAGTCTGACAGTTGACAGAGACTGGTTCTTGGTGAAGATTGGTTCTTGATGAGGATTGGTTCTTGGTGAAGTTTGGTTCTTGATGACGACTGGTTCTTGATGAGGATTGGTTCTTGATGAGGATTGGTTCTTGATGAGGCTTGGTTCTTGCTGAAGATTGGTTCTTGATGAGGACTGTTCTTGATGACGACTGTTTCTTGATGAGGATTGATTCTTGTTGAGGATTGATTCTTGATGAGGATTGGTTCTTGATGAGGATTGGTTCTTGCTGAAGATTGGTTCTTGATGACGACTGGTTCTTGATGAGGATTGGTTCTTGATGACGACTGGTTCTTGATGAGGATTGATTCTTGGTGACGACTGGTTCTTGATGAGGTCTGGTACTTGATGAGGAGTGGTTCTTGATGATAACGGCTATTGATAAGGATTGGTTCTTGATGAGGATTGGTTCTTGATGAGGACGGCTATTGATGAGGATTGGTTCTTGATGAGGATTGATTCTTGATGAGGCCTGGTTCTTGATGAGGACTAGTTCTTGATGAGGATTGATTCTTGATGAGGATTGTTTCTTGATGAGGCCTGGTTCTTGATGACGATTGGTTCTTGTTGAGGACTGGTTCTTGATGAGGATTAATTCTTGATGAGGACTAGTTCTTGGTGAGGACTAGTTCTTGATGAGGATTGGTTCTTGATGAGGACTGGTTCTCAATCAGGATTGGTTCTTGATGAGGACCAGTTTTTGATGAGGATTGGTTCTTGACAAGGACTGGTTCTTGATGAGGATTGGTTCTTGATGAGGACTGGTTCTCAATCAGGATTGGTTCTTGATGAGGACTAGTTCTTGATGAGGATTGGTTCTTGATGAGGACTGGTTCTCAATCAGGATTGGTTCTTGATGAGGACCAGTTTTTGATGAGGATTGGTTCTTGATAAGGACTGGTTCTTGATGAGGATTGGTTCTTGATGAGGAGTGGTTCTCGATGAAAATTGGTTCATGATGAGGATTAGTTCTTGATGAGGCCTGGTTCTTGATGAGGATTGGTTCTTGATGAGGACTGGTTCATGATGAGGATTGGTTCTTGATGAGGACCTGTTCTTGATGAGGCCTGGTTCTTGATGAAGACTAGTTCTTGATGAGGATTGGTTCTTGATGAGGACCTGTTCTTGATGAGGCCTGGTTCTTGATGAAGACTAGTTCTTGATGAGGATTGGTTCTTGATGAGGACTAGTTCTTGATGAGGACTAGTTCTTGATGAGGATTAGTTGTTGATGAGGACTGGTTCTTGATGAGGACTGGCTCTTGATGAGGATTAATTCTTGATGAAGATTGGTTCTTGATGAGGACTGGTTCTTGATGAGGATTGATTCTTGATGAGGATTGATTCTTGATGAGGCCTGGTTCTTGATGACGATTGGTTCTTGATGACGACTGGTTCTTGATGAGGATTGGTTCTTGATGACGACTGGTTCTTGATGAGGATTGATTCTTGGTGACGACTGGTTCTTGATGAGGTCTGGTACTTGATGAGGAGTGGTTCTTGATGATAACGGCTATTGATAAGGATTGGTTCTTGATGAGGATTGGTTCTTGATGAGGACGGCTATTGATGAGGATTGGTTCTTGATGAGGATTGATTCTTGATGAGGCCTGGTTCTTGATGAGGACTAGTTCTTGATGAGGATTGATTCTTGATGAGGATTGTTTCTTGATGAGGCCTGGTTCTTGATGACGATTGGTTCTTGTTGAGGACTGGTTCTTGATGAGGATTAATTCTTGATGAGGACTAGTTCTTGGTGAGGACTAGTTCTTGATGAGGATTGGTTCTTGATGAGGACTGGTTCTCAATCAGGATTGGTTCTTGATGAGGACCAGTTTTTGATGAGGATTGGTTCTTGATAAGGACTGGTTCTTGATGAGGATTGGTTCTTGATGAGGAGTGGTTCTCGATGAAAATTGGTTCATGATGAGGATTAGTTCTTGATGAGGCCTGGTTCTTGATGAGGATTGGTTCTTGATGAGGACCTGTTCTTGATGAGGCCTGGTTCTTGATGAAGACTAGTTCTTGATGAGGATTGGTTCTTGATGAGGACTAGTTCTTGATGAGGATTGGTTCTTGATGAGGACTAGTTCTTGATGAGGACTAGTTCTTGATGAGGATTAGTTGTTGATGAGGACTGGTTCTTGATGAGGATTGGTTCTTGATGAGGACCTGTTCTTGATGAGGCCTGGTTCTTGATGAAGACTAGTTCTTGATGAGGATTGGTTCTTGATGAGGACTAGTTCTTGATGAGGATTGGTTCTTGATGAGGACTAGTTCTTGATGAGGACTAGTTCTTGATGAGGATTAGTTGTTGATGAGGACTGGTTCTTGATGAGGACTGGCTCTTGATGAGGATTAATTCTTGATGAAGATTGGTTCTTGATGAGGACTGGTTCTTGATGAGGATTGATTCTTGATGAGGATTGATTCTTGATGAGGCCTGGTTCTTGATGACGATTGGTTCTTGATGACGATTAGTTCTTGATGACAATTGGTTCTGGATGAGGTCTGCTTCTTGATGAGGACTGGTTCTTGATGGGGGCTGATTCTCGAGCAGGATTGGCTCTAGAAGAGGCCTGGTCTTGATGAGGATTGGTTCTTGATGATGATTGGTTCTTGATGAGGACTAATTCTTGATGCGGATTGGTTCTTGATGAATATTGACCCTTGATTTGACTTGGTTCTTGTTGGGGCTGGTTCATGATGAGGTTTTGCTTCAGATGGTGGTTGACTGTTTCCAGACAGGGTCTGATAAATGATGGGAGCTAATTCCTTTTCTGGTCAAGTACCTCCAGAGCCCTCCTCTTGTGGGGACTGGTACTTGATGAGTACTGATGATGGTTGCCATTATCAGGTATTCATTCCTGATCAGGTATACCTCCTGATTTAATGGGATTCTGTTAAGGATCGATAGCAACAGGAATTGGTGCAAATATGAACTCTTATCTGATCAAGAGAGATAAGTTATAGGGATTACTTTAGCTGTGTCTGCCCGTGCTGGCGTAGTGTGAAAGTGGAGGTAGTGGAAGGGCATTTTATTACAACAACAACATATATTTTAATTGCACCTTTAATATAATTAAATGCACCAAGGCACTTCAAAGGAGCATTATAAAGCAAAATTCGACAATGAGCCACATAAGGCGATATGAGGTCAGATGGCCAAAAGCTTGGTCAAAGAGGTAGGTTTTAAGTAGTGTCTTAAAGGAGGAAAGATAGGTGGAGAGTCAGAAATGTATAGGCAGGGAATTCCAGAGCTTAGGGCCTAGGCAACTGAAGGCACGGCCACCAATTAAAATTGGGGATGCTCAAGAGGCCAGAATTAAAGGAGCGCAGATATCTTGGAGGGTTGTGGTTCTGGAGGCGATTGTGGAGATAGAGAGGAGTGAGGTTATGGAAGGACTTGAAAACAAGGATGAGAATTTCAAAATTGAGGCGTTGCTTGACCAGAAGCCAATGTAGTTCAGCGAGCTTCAGGGTGATGGGTGAACGGGACTTGGTGCGAATAAGGACAAGGACTGCAGAGTTTTACGGTTTATGGAGAGTAGAATGTGGAAGGCCAGCCTGGACTGCATTGGATTAGGCAAGTCTAGAGGTAACTAAGGCATGAATGAAGGTTTCAGCAGCAGAAGAGCTGAGACAGGAGTGAAGTAGTGCAATTTTATGGAGGTGAAAATATGGAGTGTTCATAATGGTGTGGATATGTGGTCTCGGGGTGACACCAATATTGTGAACAGTCTGGTTTAGTCTCAGACAGTTGTCAGGAACAGGGGATGGAGTCAGTAGTTAGGGAAGGGACTTTGCAGTAGGGACCGAAGACAATGGCTTCAGTCTTCCCAATATTTAATTGAAGGAAATTTCTGCTCATCCAGTACTGGATGTCAGATAAGCAGTCCAATAATTTAACAATGGCAGAGAAGTTGAGAGAGATGGTAGTGAGTTAGAGCTGGGTGTGGTTAGTGTACATGTGAAAACTGACACTGCACTTTTGGATGATGTCACTGAGGGACAGCATTTAGATGAGAAATAGGAGAAAGCCAAGGATAGATCCTGGAGGAGCGCAGAGGAAACAGTGCAGGAGCGTGAAGAGAAGCCATTGCAACAATTACTGTAGTTATGATTAGATAGGTAAGAATGGAACCAGGTGAGAGCAGTCCCACACAGCTGGATGATGGTGAGAGGCAGCAGAGGAGGACGGTGTGGTCAATGTGTCAAAGGCTGCAGACAGGTTGAGAATGACAAGAAGGGATAGTTTACTTTTGTCACAATCACATAGGATGTCATTTGTGACTTTGATAATAGCCGTTTTGGTACTGTGGCAGCAATGGAAACCTGATTGGAGGATTTCAAAGATGGAGTTCTAGGAAAGATGAGCATGGATTTGGGAGGTGATAACACATTCATGGACTTTGGAGAGGAAAGGAAGGTCGGAGATGGGATGGTAGTTGCAAGGATGGTGGGGTCGAGGATTAGTTTTTCAGGGAGAGGGTTGATGATGTCGGATTTAAAGGAGAGAGGGACAGCACCTGAAGAGAAAGAACTGTTAGCAATATCAGCTAATAAGGGGACCAGGAGGGGAAGTTGGGTGATCAGCAGTTTAGTGGTAATAGGGTGGAGGGAGCAGGAGGTGGGTCTGTTGGACAAGATGATCTATCTCAGAGAGGGCATGAGGGGTAACAGAAGAGAAACTAGAGAAAGATGCAAGTTCAGATTTAGGGCAGTGGGGAGCTTTGGAGGAAGTTTGGGCCCATGGGCTAGTGAAAGGGAGAGAAGTGACAGAGGCAGCTGATAGGATGGTCCCAATCTTAATATCAAAGAAGTCCATGAGCTCCTCACACTTATTTAATACATTAAAAAGTATATTAAAAGTAACAAATGCTGTAGCAAAAGCTGAAGCTAAAATCCACACTGAGGTTATAGTTCATCCTCCTTGAGAAGAAAAGAATACTTAAGAACAGGAAAAGGGCATTGAGAAAGTAGTGTGAACTGCCCTGTGACCTGTGGAGTTGACTGAAACGCTGCCGTGTCTGTTCTCGGCCACTAGATTGAGTTGTATTCTTTTCATAGATCCTGATACAGTGGTATCATTACCGATCAGATTTGTGTTTCTTAAAGGGCTATATTTGTAAATGCTGCAGGTGTGAAAGCTCTTTTGCTTTCTTTTAGCAATCTTTTAGCTTCTCTGCTCTCATGTAAGGAGGAGCAATGGCTTTTTTTGAACCAATCAAGCATTCTACCCAACATCTCGATGTTTTAGGAATATGGAATGTGGCCTTGAGTGCAGATATTTAAAGAAGAAAAGGACTGCCCATGAAGTGAATTTCATTGCTTGAAAGATGGATGATTTTTGGCTCTTGGTTCTTACACTGGGTCAATAACCTCATGTTATCTATTTACCTGCTGTCTCATTAAGTCTTTACTGGATCTACACATTTTTCTTCCTTCATTCTCACTGAACAATGGCTGTCTTTGACAGCACAGCCAACCCGCTAATAGAAATCTCTGTTAATTGATTTCTGTCAGTTTCTCCCATTAGAGTGTCTGTTTTTTGTATATTTTGATGGAGAGGTTTGATCAGAACTAGTGCTGTAAGTCTCTCCTTTGGGCTGTGTAGTGTTGATTAAAACACAAGTCTGGGAATGTTGGCATTTAACCCTAAACTCAGCTCTCTTGGTGGGTTGCTGAGCAGTTATGTTCTGAGTGCTGTGTAGAAATTGCTATTCAAGAGAAATGGACTCTATGGGGTATGACTGTGAATTCCTGCACTAGTATCGTTACATTTATTGTTGCCCTCTGTCAGATAAGGCCCCCACCTGCCAAAACTGAGGCACACATTCGCCACATGAACATCAAAAATTAAAATTGCAAGCCCCTGACTGGAAAGATGTTTGCATAGTAACAGACAGTGTTGGAACAAGGGGAAACAGTCGTTGCTTCCCCAATGCACAGAAGAAGTGGTCAGACCAGTTTTATTCACATGACCGACTGTTGGAGTTTTTTTGAATTTGAACTTCCAACAGGAAAAGAATTCAGAAAGCACTTTTCTCCTGGACTGAGAAGACCTCTCTCCTGTCTGCTCTCATCTCGCTCTAACCAGCTTCAGAAACCATTGAAGATACATGAGTCCCAAGGGAGAAAAGTCTCCTACCGTGAACAAGGTTTAAGAAGAATACTGGGCCCCAATGAAAAGTAAAGGCCTGCTACCTGACCCGAACCCGACAGGACCTGATGGCATGTGTTGGGCTCAGGTCAGGTCAATTCGCTCTTCTGGGTCCGGCTTTCGGGCATGGGTCGGGTTGGGCCGGGTCGGGGTCGGGCACACAGAGTACTCCACAGACTAAGTCTGCGAAATGAGCGAGTGAGCATCTCTATGACGTCATCGTGCTCAGGCTGGAGCTGTGCAGCTTCCTTCCATTCTATCCATCCAAATGTAGCAAGTAAAGTGAGTGAACTATGGTCAGGCCGGGCTCGGGTCGGGTTGGGGTTGGGTCAGGTCGGGCGCAGGAATAAATGGAAGGACTCGGGCCGGGTCGGGCTCGGGTCCGATGCGGTTCTGTCGGGTTCGGGTCGTTTTTTTTTTCCAGACTCGAGCAGGCCTTTAACGAAAAGTAAGAGATGTCTACAATCTAGGACTCTACTTTGAGCTGGAAACACAGAAACAGTAACAAGAAACCCTCATTTAGTGACTGCCTCAAAACTCTCCATTTTATTTTTCTTCTGCTCTTTTCTGTCCCTATTTGCATGTGTGTATCATGTGTGCATGCTAGCGTGGGTGCATCGTATATCAGTAGGCGTGAACCGTATTAGAGTTTACGTTTAAGGTTTAATAAATTTCACTTTTCTCCTTTAAGCCGAAGAAAGCCTGTTTATGCTTATTTCTTTGCCTTATAATTTGAAAGCTGTGAACAAGGCTTCACAAAGGGGGAGCTTAAAACAGTGTGTTTAAAATTAAACTCTTCGAATAAGACCAGATGAAGACAGTAACAGACCCCTAGACACCTTTCTCACCTGATCATAACACCTCATAATAAGTGACAGTTGTGGCTCAGTGATAGTTCAGAGACCTGAGCACAAAATCTAGGCTGGCACTCCAGTGCAGTACTGAAGGAGTGCTGTACTGTCAAAGGTGCTGTCTTTTGAATGAAACATTAAACTGAGGCCCTATCTGTCCTCTCTCATGGGACTGTTTTGAAGAAAAGCAGGGTGGTTCTCCCTGGCCAATCTCCCTAAAACATATTATCTGGCCATTATCTCAATACTGATTGTGGGGCCTAGTTCTGTGCAAATAAGCTATCGCATTTGCTAAATCACAACAGTGACTATACTTCAATAGTACTTAATTGGTTGTAAAACACTTTGCGACATCCTGAAGATGTGAAAGGCATGATATAAGTGCAAGTTCATCACTACTGTCACTTGTGGAATGATGCAGTATTGTTTTGAGAGTGAATGCTTGCTGCTTTAGACACTACTATTAAGGTCAATAAGTTCACTGATCTCTCTGAGAGGAGAACATTGGACATTTGTGAGGTTTGTGATTCTTTGCTTTAATATGGTTGCTATGCACTTTCCCTTCATGTTGCAGCTAGTCAAGCAAGATTTTTTTTCACTTTTGAGACTTCTTTCTTTCTTTCTTTCTTTTGGGCCTCCTTATCTCGAAGAGAGGACCCGTATCAGTACTCTGAGCATTCAATGAAAGAAGGTCTACCTGTGCCTGTGACCTGCAACATGAAGGTTGTAGATGCCGCAGTAGTTTCCACTTGCTGCATTGCACACTGAAAGAAAACAGAAAGATTTACATTTGTATAGCACCTATCACAACCTTAGGTTGTCCCAAACAGCTTTACAGCCAAGGAAGTACTTTTGAAATGTAATCACTGTTGCAATGCAGCCAATTTATGCACAACAATATCCCACAAACAGCAATGTGATAATAACAGATAATATATTTGTAATTCTGCTCAGACAGTAGTCAACATCATTGCTCCACTTCACCCAGACACTATAGGGTTAATTTTAACTTCAAAAACGAGTGGGTTGGGTAGGGTGAGAAACTAATTTTTTTTTAAATTTCAAGCTCGACTTCAACAGACCTTGACCTGCCCATATTTGGTTTTAAGGAAGATGGGATGGGGCGGGCACCCAATCTGCTCTCAGGAGGTAGGTCAGTTGGCAAAACCTTTTAAGGAGGCTGTGTGCCTCCATTTTAATATGGTTTTTTTATTTTTAACTGCTGGCAGCTGGGTTTTCCAAGCTTGGGAAACCTGGCAGGCAAAAGGAGTTGAGAAGGGCTGGATCCATAAGGTAAGTGCCTTTACAGCACTGCCTGTGGGCCAGGAGGAGCAGGAATATTTCCTCCTAGCCCAACAAGCTAACCTGTGAACCCCCATTGATTTCCCCTCCCACTCCAACACCATCTCACACCCCCCTCGAACATGCTGCACCCCCTACACCAACTCCCCCACTCTGTGATCGCTCCCCAACACTAGAGACCCCAATGGCAATCTCTCCTTGCATCTTCATCTGCTCCTCACTTGCATCCTTCTGCTGCAGGCAATGCGTTCAACGGGCAACCGGTCTGCCAGTCAGGCTGGCTTTTGGACTGGAAACCTGGAGAAAAAATATAAAAGACAAACTGCAGCAAAAAACTGCAGGACCTGCAGGAAACCTGCAAGTCTTGGTTTCCAGGCAATAACTTCTCCCCACTCCTCCAAACATGTAGCTCGGTAAATATCAGGACCTATGATTTACCTTGTGCTCTTTCCTCAAACTTTGAAATCTACATCCTCTGGGCAGTGTCCAGTTGTTCTATTGCTTGACAGAGTTGGTGACAGTAGCTCAGGATACCATGAGAACCTGATTTGCTGGGGACAGTGGTTATGACAGTAAGCTGTTCCCACTCCTAAGAAAGCAGAGCAAAACAAAAAGTTCAAATGCTGTCTCAAATAAGCACTTTAACACTGCTTTCAACTCATGAGATTCCATGCAATGCTGCTCCAGGTGAGTGTGTGCCTGTGTAGGACAGTCACTCAGCTAGAAAACATTACATGACATGGTGCTAGACATGAGCTTAGGGGATACCTTCAACTTTACTATTTCCTATTTCTCGACACTCCCATGGTCAATGATTCCAGGAGCGATGCCTTCAAAAGGGGACAATGGTTTAAATTGCTTCTAGTAACCTTCCCCATATGTGGCAGTTCATGGCAATTAACAGCCATCTTGTCTTGCAAGAAGAAGATTAGCAGAGATTTTGAAAATCTATAGAACAGTGGCAATGTCAAACAGTTGCACAACTTCGGGGCATACTGCATGTTAGCATGTGAAAATGCATAGTCCTTATATGAAACCTCTTTTGGAGCTGTTAAGGTGACGTTTGCACTACGTAATTATAATTGTAGTGAATAAACCTATTCTAATGAGGCATTACTTGTCCTGGTTCAATTATAATGGGTCAGCATCTGGGTAACCTACTTTTATCACAATAACACCTTGCTTTATTAGAATACTGTTAATAGAGACAAACATGGTCTCCAGGACCCTCAAAAAAAAAGCTGCAGTCTCCCCTGTTTCAGATTCTTCCCCCCCATCTCCTGGAACTTTTCTTCACACCTACCTTCATGTCACTGGGTGGCCAAAGGGCTGCTTCCCACCCACTTCCTGCCCGGAATGGGTGGGTAGTTGACTGGCGGCATGTTAATGAGGCCTAAGATTAAAATAGCTTTTAAAGATCCTTAATTTTTCTCCAGCAAGTGTGTTTTGCACTCGTTCTGTCCACCCCAAAAACCTCCCAGATGCCTATGAAAGGAGAGAAGGGAGAAGATTTCTGAAAAGAGTTCACCGTGAAACTTATGAAGGTGGTAGATGATTGGAACTTGAAGTGAAATTTTGGAAGAGTAGAAGAGGAAGAGATGCTCAAGAAATATAGATGCCTAAAAAGTGGGGAGAAGCTAAAGTGTGACTTTGTGATCGGAGCCAGGTTGGAACCTGAGCAGTTTGGGTATGATACATTGTGAAATGTATCATCTTTTACAAAAGGGAAGGTCAGGTTTCCACTGGTGCCAGGATGCAAATTGATTCTTCCAAGCTTTAAAGAATTGTACAGTTCGTAGAGTGGATTTTCTCACACGTGTACTTGGGGCAGGGGCTTGTCACATGGAACAGTATGGTGATGTAACTTAGCAAATGTCATGAGACAGAACCTTGTTTTTCCTGATGTCTTGTTATCTTTGGCAGGTCCTGGACAGTCTAGTCATCCTTTCGGCCACCACCTGCTGCATTGGGTATTTTCAGGGTGTTGGGTAACCGGAAGTGCCAGAATGATGTCCCTCCTCACCTTTATTCCTATCCTGAGTGTTTCTAGTGCCTGGTTACTAAAGTTTGCTTTACTTACTGTGCAGTGCTCCATTCTTCAGCATTACTAGTCAGAAAACACCTGTTCTGGTCTCACTAGTGCTATTACAACTGTTTAAATGGATTATAATAGCAGTCCATAACTGAGCTGTCAGGTTTAATGCTTCTGATACACTGTTCAATGACCCGCTGTGCAGGCATTAAAGTCCACATTTTATGGCAACTCCAAAAATGGTAGAATTTGAGTGGGGTTGGGGGGTGGGGGTGTAAGGGAGTCATCAAAGTAAGCAGTGTGCTCACAAACTCTCAGAAACCTTCATTAACGCCCAGTCAGCCCTTCTTTAGGGCCGAAACAATAATTTTCTAGCTCACGGTATTCTCAGTGCTCCTGACTTAACCAGTCTCAGGTATGTCCATGGTTGGGACATTGCACATCAGCAAATTAATTTTTCCCCCATTTAAATGTTGTTGATCTTCAGATAATGTCTTCTTTTGGCCGGCTCCTTTCATGTTCAGCCACAATAAAACACTCTGTGGTAAAGTGACAAAGTATCCATTTAATTTGTCTTCCATTCAGCCTTTCTTGTAGACATGTTGTGTGGTTATGAGAAAAAAGACTGACAACATTGAAAGATACCTGAAGTAATTAAGTGAGTTTATCATTAATGTCCAGCCAGTCTCTCTCTTTAACATCTCATCTAATGGACAGCAACTTTGATGATGCAGCATTCACTTCATTGCTTAATTGGAGTGTCAGTCTCAATTTCCTTTATGTGTTCAGTTCCTGGAGTAAGGCTTAAACCAGTAACGTTCTGACCCAATGATAGAATGCTTGCCAACTAAGTCAAGCTTGGCACCTCAGCTGAATGCATATTGTATGAAAGGAGCAGGTTTGATGGGCTGAAAGGCTTTTCTTGCTTCTTGCTTTTAACCTCAATATCAAAAGGAGAAGGCTCATTGGTCCATTTGATCTCACCCTTCTGGATTATCAACAAAAACTTGCTGTTATATAGTACTTTTAATGTAGTGAAACATAAAGACGTCTGCAAACGCGACATGAAATCGTGTGACATTGATCACAAGTCGTGGGAGTCAGTTGCCAGCATTCGCCAGAGCTGGCGGGCAGCCATAAAGACAGGGCTAAATTGTGGCGAGTCGAAGAGACTTAGTAGTTGGCAGGAAAAAAGACAGAGGCGCAAGGGGAGAGCCAACTGTGCAACAGCCCCAACAAACAAATTTCTCTGCAGCACCTGTGGAAGAGCCTGTCACTCCAGAATTGGCCTTTATAGCCACTCCAGGCGCTGCTTCACAAACCACTGACCACCTCCAGGCGCGTATCCATTGTCTCTCGAGATAAGGAGGCCCAAAGAAACATCCCATGACATTTCATAGGAAGGAATCACCCACCGTATTCCTGTTACAGTGTTCTTAAATATTTCAGTCTCCTGACCTTGCCACTTATTTTAGATTGAGTGTTCCTACAATGCTAGCACCAAAAGATGTTGAATATTTCTTCTGATTCGAAGAAAGCTATCTGAAAAACAAAGCCCTGGGTTTGCAGAGAGCTCCCATTGCACATCTATGGAAATCCATTGCTTTAAGTAAATGTCATGTTATTCTGAACTGTCTCCAGAATCTCTACATAACCTGAGGCTAAGGAGAATCTCCGAGGAATTCTTCTTACAGAAAGCTCTGAATATTGCAAACCTGCTCAAAGCAGAGTGAGAACATTCATTTTTTTTTCTTTATGTGACAAAGATTCTAGGAGCACAGCACATAAATCAGGACAGGCGCATGAACACCCTGACAATAATCAGTTTTAATTTTTAATGTTATAAATGGATTTTTCCTGTAATTTTTAAAAACATTTAATGCTCAAGATTCCACAAATGGTTCAATGTTAAAATTTCCCTAATACTTTGGAAACAGGCATCTGAACTCAAATCATATTAAATGTTCCAAAAGACTGGCATTGATAGCCATGATTTTTAGGAATGTTTGCAGTGGAACTCCATTCAACGGCGGTGAATTAGAATCCTATCTGCACACACTGATATCTGCTTGCATTAATAGTACTGCCTGAGGAGGAAAAGCACAAATATTGCTAATGGTAGATTGCTGGTGTAGAGTTGCAGTGTTTTGAAATTGCAATTGCATTGTACATTGTATACACATTCGCTGCTGTCGAACTCACATGCTAGCAAAGGGAAAGTGAAAGTAAAACAGAACAAAGAAGAAGCCTTTATGTTCAACAGCCTGCTGCTGCTGACTCAACCTCTGTCTCACATAGCTCATACCAAACCTGTCTACTGCTCACTTAATTCCCGAGGACATCACAATGGCGACATGGTAAACTGAAAAAGGACACTGAAAAACTGGAAACATTGCTTTCAGGTATGAAATTTTGGAAGGTTTTTGTCTACTTTTACAGACAACATTTTAAGTGGAGACTGTGTTAGAGTGACACACAGGAAGATTGCACAGTGTACACACACACTGACCTCTCCAAAATAACTATTCAGTCAAAAATTATATATAATCTTGGATGACTGCAAGAAAGCTTTTGAACTTTTGAAACACAAATCTCATTCAAAGACACTAGAATGAGTTCTCTATTCTATGTCATATCTGGAGAATGTGACATGTTTTTCAGTTTCCACACAGCAACAGATCTGCACATGATTGCAGTCACATATGTGATTCCTTCGCATAACAAAAACATTCTCGAACTGTATGCTGATCACTTCACTGGTTTCGGAAAGCATGCAGATCCTAATGTGGCCCCACTTGTGCATCAATGGCGACGAATTCCATTTCATGTTAGGAAACAGACAAAGAAGGAAGTTTAATGCCTGCTTGACCTTGACACTATTGAGAAAGTTGGGGATGAGCCTACCTCTTGGGTCTCACCCATACAAGTCATCAAGAAACCCAAGAGTGAGAACTAGATTAGAATCTACATTGATATACGATCACCAAACTAAGTCATACAAGAGAAAGACACTTGACACCAACAATCGATGACATCATAGAGAAAGTAAATGGTGCTAAACACTTACGAAACGACCTCAATGCAGGCTACCATCAAATCAAGCTTGCAGAAGAATTTAGGTATTTTACTGTATTCTCTACTCACATTGGACTTTTCCGATACGAGAGGCTCAACTTTGGAGTCAGCTCAGCAGCTGAGGCATTTCAGCACATGATTCAATCTGCACTTCAAGAACTTGACATTCTCATCTCTGGCTGCACCAAAAGGGAAGTCAAGACACTTACGTCCCGAGGACATCACAGCTGGCACCAGTACAGCTTGCCATCAGGTCCACCATTTTATTCTTACTGTAGGCAGACTGAGCTCATTAAGTGGAATTATTGGATCAAGGCAATAGTTTTGTGCCACAGATGACACTCCAGAGGCTTCACCTTTACTTAAATTAATGCTGGACATCACAAAGGGACAAACGTGGCTTGGCCGAATGCCTATGTTGCAACCAGCTACTCTATACTTAGGACTTTAGACCAAGGTTTCAGTAAATACCAATGATTTTTTTTCACTGTCTGTAATCTATCCTGTCAAGGCTGGCCCCAATCGACAGTGTCTGATCCCCTACTTTAGACATAGGCACCTGTGCTGAGGAACTGAGAATTGGATGGTGAATTGATTGCATAACTTCATTTGCTTTCCACAAGAACAGCTGCTGCATGTGACCATAAAATTCACTGTGTAGTATTTTTGAGTGCTACAGGTGCCATTTTGGTTCCAAAATGGCAGCCACATTGTGCTCACACATTTCTGGTGCAGGCCTCACTGGATGCCATCTTGGTTAGGGTGTCAGCAGGGGTGCAGGGAGTGTGTGCTGGATGTATGCAAAATAGGCAGATTGTGACAACAATAACATGATTTATGCCAGTATTGCTATTTTTGACTTCAACACTTCAGTTAATGCCCCCTCTTAACCTCACACAACTGAACATGCATTCAGCAGTAGGAAGGAATCCCACCACCAGCACTGTTTACTGGGATTATCAACTGCTTTTGAGTTAGTTTCTGTTTGATTTCTACTGGCTGTTGCTGAGTTTCTGAAAGTGGTTGGTGCTTAGTACTTTTATTTAAAGTTGCTAAAGTTTGCAGTGAGAATGGTGGCATGTACTGAAGGCCTTGGTCCTGATTTCGAGTTCTGCTCCCAGACATGGATGCAATAGTTTGCACCCCCCTCGGACTACAGCATGACAGGCAAATGAGCAGAGGCGACACAGAAGACAAGCTGCTGGAAAAGGGAGGAAGAGGGGGAAAAGGACTCTCAGCAGGAGGCCATATATGTCTGAAGTGTGGAAGGAGCAGTTCTCCTACATCAACGAGGAACATTGTGTCAGATGTCTCCACTTTATTAGGAAGGTCATAGATAGTTAACATGGATTTATGAATGGGAAATCATGTTTGATGAACCTGTTGGAGTTTTTTGAGGATGTTACACCAATTCATTCTCCTCTCCCCTAACCTTCCTTCACCTGAAACAAAGCTTTCAAGAATAGTTCCAGTATACCAGGACCAGAAACAGAATTGATAAAGGGGAGTTGGTGGATGTGGTATACTTGGATTTTCAAAAGACCTTTGATAAAATCCCCCACAGGAGATTGGTTAGCAAAATTAAAGCACATGAGATAGGAGGTAATATACTGGCATGGCTTAAGGATTGGTTAACAGGCAGAAAACAGAGAGTAGGAATAAACGGGTCATTCTCGCATGGGCAGGCTGTGACTTGGGCCCCAGCTATTCACAATATATATCAATGATTTGGATGTGGGGACCAAATGTAATGTTTCCAAGTTCGCAGATGACACAAAACTAGGTGGGAATGTGTGCTGTAAGGAAGATGCAAAGTGGCTTCAAGAGGATTTGGAAAGACTTAGTGAGTGGGCAAGAACGTTGCAGATGGAATATAATGTGGAAAATGTGAGGTTATCCACTTTGGTAGGAGGAATAGATGTGCAGATTATTTCTTAAATGGTAAGAGATTAGAAAGTATAAATGTACAAAGGGACCTGGGTGTCCTTGTCAATAAGTCACTGAAAGCTAACATGTAGGTGCAGCAAGCAATTAAGAAGGCGAATGGTATGTTAGCCTTTATCGCAAGAGGATTTGAGTACAGGAGTAGTGAAGTCTTGCTTCAATTGTTTAGAACCTTGGTTAAAGTGCACTTGGAGTACTGTGTGCAGTTTTGGTCCCCTTATTATTGACATAGAGGGAGTGCAACAAAGGTTCACCAGACTTGTTCCCGGGATGGCGGGACTGTCAAGAGAGATTCGGGAAACTGGGCCTGTATTCTGTAGAGTTTCAAAGAATGAGAGGTGATCTCATTGAAAACCTACAAAATACTTAAAGGGATAGACAGGGTAGATGCAGCTAAGATGTTTCCCCTGGTTGGGGTGTCTACAACCAGGGACACAATTTCAAAATAAGGGGAAAGCTACTTAGGACAGAGATGAGGAGAAATATCTTTACCCAGAGGGTTGTGAACATTTGGAATTCTCTACCCCAGAGGGCTGTGGAAGCTCAGTCACTGAGTATGTTTAAAGCAGAGATTGACAGATTTCTAAATACAAATGACATAAGGAGATATGAGGATAGTGTGAGAAAAAGGCATTGAAATGGATGATCAGCCATGATCATATTGAATGGCGGGGCAGGCTCAATGGGCTGAATGGCCTACTCCTGCTATATGTTCCTGTAAGGTGCTCACTGAAATCTGCCACCTGCTGCAGCTATAATTACATCCTCTGAGCAGGGTGAGGACAGCATTGCCAATGGCTGTGAAGGTGACCATAAACTATTATGTGTCTGGTTCCTTCCAGGCTGCAGCAGGTGGTATTTGCAACATCTTGCAGTTTGCCATTCACTGTTGCATAAGGGAGGTCACTGAAGTCTTGCACGCAAAGAGAGCTGAATACATTTCATTCTCTCTTGCCAGTGAGAAGCAGGTGGAGTGAGCACTCAACTTCATGAGGGTTGCAGTCTTCCCCATGATGCAGGGTGCTTTTGACTTCACACAAGTTGTTTTTCAGGAACCGTATGTCAACTCTGAGATGTACTGCAACTGGATAGGATTTCAGACTCTCAAAGTCCAACCGGAGTGCAACCATACTTAGCATATCATGTAGGTCAATGCCCAGAATCCTGGCAGAAGTCATGATGCCTTCACTCTGCACAGTCCACTGTACCATCTGTATTAGAACCATCGTGACAAACCAGCGGGTGACTACTGGATGACAAAGTCTATCTGCTGAGCGCATTGCTCATGACTCAGTTGCACAACCCATACACATGTAAGCAGTAGGTGTATAACAAAAGCCATGATGCCACAAGAAATGTGATCAAGCAGACCACTGGGGTGTTTAAACAAGGGTCAGCTGTTTGGACCACTCTGGAGGAGCCCTGCAGTACTTGCCAGAGTGCACTTCAAGATTTGCCCTGATCTGCTGCATGCTGCACAATCTCACCACCATGAGGGCACAGCCCTTGCCACCGGAGGAGACAGCCAACACATCTCCTTTCTGGCTAGATTATCTATGATTGACTCATCTGACTATCGTACTGGGGAACACAACCCCAATTCCTCATTGACCAACAGTCCCACACCTTACCTTCCCTCTGTTACTGACCATCACTGCATCCTCTTGGGCACAATGCTGAAATAAAAGGCACCACAAATATTCTGATCCAAATTTATATAATCAAACCATCCAATATTCCATCAAAAATTCAATCAATTACCCTGCAATCTCTCAGTGCTTCTTTGCTGTTTGCCTTTAATAATAATAAAAAAACAGAAAATGCTGGAAATACTCAGCAGGTCTGGCAGCATCTGCGGAGAGACAAGCAGAGTTAACGTTTCAGCTTGATGACTTTCAACAGAACTAGGAAAACTTAAAAGTGCGATCGGTTTTAAGCAGGTGAAATGGGGGAGGGTGGATAAAGAACAAAAGGGAAGGTCTGTGATGGGTTGGAAGACGGGAGAGATTAAATGACAAAAGAGTTGGTGGTGCAAGGTCAAAGGGAGTGGTAATGGGACAAGAAAGGAAACAAAGAAACAAAATACATGTCTAGAGAAGATGTGAATGACAGAATGATGAGCAGCGGCCATCCGAAAGCAAAAACTAGAGAAAAAAAGACAAGAGAAAGACGAAAACATGCAAAGAGAAAGGAAAGACAATGGGGAAAGAGATTATGGTCGGAGATTATTGAAGTCAATGTTGCGCCCGGAAGCCTGTAAAGTTACTAATCAAAAGATGAGCTGCTGTTTCTTGATCTTCAGTTGTGCTTCATTGGAACACTGCAGTAGGCTGAGGTTGGAGAGGTCAGTGTGAGAGCAAGGTGGAGAATTAATATGACGGGTGACCGGAAGCTCAGGTCATGCTTGCGGTCATGAACAGAGGTGTTCCGGTAAGTGACCACCCAATCTATGTTTGGTATCCCCACTGTACAGCAGACTGCATCGTGAGCAACAAATACAATATGCTAAATTGAAAGAAGTACACGTAAATCACTGTTTCACCTAGGAGGAGTGTTTGGGGCCTTGGACAGTCCAGAGTGAGGAGGTAAAAGGACAGGTGTTGCATCTGCTGCGCTTGCATGGAAAGGTGCTGTGGGAAGGGGAGGGGGTGTAGGGGGTAATTGAGGAGTGGATCAGGGAGTCATGGACAGAACAGTCCCTTTGGAATGCTGAAAGGGGAGGGGAGGGGAAGGTATGTTTTGTGGTGGCATCAAGCTTGAGGTGGTAGAAATGGCAGAGGATGATCCGTTGAATACGGAAGCTGGTGGGGTGGAAGGTAAGGACAAGGGGAGCCATAACATGGCTCTGGGAGGGATGGAAGGGGTTGAGATCAGAAGTGTGGGAAATGATAGGTAGTCAAGGGCCCTGTCAAGCACAGAGTGTGGGGGGGGGAATCTTCGGTTGCGGAAAAAGGAAGACATTTCAAAAGTGCTGGTATGGAAGGTTGCATCATCAGAATAGATGTGACGGAGATGGAGAAACTGGGGGAATAAATTGAAAGGTCATAGACCTTCAACATTAACTCTGTTTCTCTCTCCAGAGAGGCTGCCTGACCTGCTGAGAATTTCCAGAATTTTCTGTTTTTATTTCAGATTTCCAGCATCCGCAGTATTTTGTTTTTGCTCTGTGTGCCTTTGCCTGTCCTGGTGCTGCTACGCAATGTTACCCCAGTGGCTGCAGCATGGCTGGTGGAAGGCTTCTGACTTTCCGTGGGGAAGGCTGCAGATGTCTGTGCAGGATGACCTCAAGCAGTTCTAGCCCTAGAAGGCCCGGCTTCAGACTGCACTATCTCGGCTTGGGCAGCAGCAGTCTGGGCTGGATGGCTGACAGGCAACAGCAAGGGCACTAGTGGAGTGGCATGGTGGGTGGATGAATACTGTCATCCTGAGAAAGGACAGCAGCTTTGTGCTCCACAGTGCCACTGTCAATCCCTTGGGGCTGTGCCTCAGCAATCTTAGTAATGTGTCGGAGGACAGTTTGCTGGACTGCTGTGACATCCTGCAAACCCCTTTGCACACTGATATCCACAGCTATGATGGCAGCAACCTGAGCTCGTGTGCAGTAAGCTGATCTTGCATGACTTCAGTCTGAGCTTGTACTGCAGCACCCAAAGTTTGAGTGGCTTCTGCTGGTGCTGCAGTGGTACCTGAAACATTGGACATCGATGCTGCATCATGGATGGGTTCTCAAGTGTTTGCATGGAGCTGGTCACCACTTTCACGCTGAAGAGGATAGGCTCCAAGTTCTGTGCAAAGCCTTGTGCCAAGTTGGCGCCGGATTCCTACCCGCTGCTTGACATTGACCGCAGGCTTTTTGTGTGCCTTCCAACGCACCAAGCATGTCAGTGTACATACCCATCGACCTTTCCTTGTAGGCCACCCCATCTACCTCCTCATCTGAGTCCTCTGCAGCAGAACTCGTGTGTGACCTTACCCTCTGGTGAGCTGGCACCTGCCCGACCCTTTCCCCCAGCCTAGGCTGAAGGCCACTCGTGCCTGGTGCGGATCCCGCCTCTAAGCTATCCCTAAAGCATGCACAGCGCCATTATCTGAGTTGGTGGCTGTAAGTGTGTGTGAGAGCGAGTGATCGTGTTTCTTCCTCATCACTGTCTTACTGCTCTTCCACCTCTTTCTTTTCCACCATTGTCTGGCCAAGCTACAGTTCTTGGGTATCAGAAAGGGGAAAGGCACGAGGGTGGGGTTGTTTGAGGGGACCGGTGGAAAGCAAGAGGTGTATGTTTAGAACACTTGAAGCTTGTAAATCAAAAAAGATTATGGATTGAAGGGAAGTGGGATGTGAGAAGGAGGTAGGTAAGAACATGTCATCATCTATGATGCTACAGTCACAACGCTGGATGCGACCTTAGTCATGGCCACTCCAGTGATGGCGACCACTGTCTCCTCCCTGGGGGTTAAGACATGCAGCTGTGCCTGTCCCTGGCTAATGATATGTTAGCCTTCATCAAAAGAGGATTTGAGTAAAGGATTAGTGAAGTCTTGCTTCAATTGTATACAATCTTGGTTAGACCGCACCTGGAGCACTGTGTGCAGTTTTGGTCCACTTACCTTAGGAAGGATATTATTGCCATAGAGGGAGTACAACGAAGGTTCATCAGACTTGTTCCCAGGATGGCGGGACTGTCCTATGAAGAGAGATTGGGGAAACTGGATCTGGATTCTCTAGAGTTTCAAAGAATGAAAGGTGATCTCATTGAAACCTACAAAATACTTAAAGGGATAGACAGGGTAGTTGCAGCTAACATGTTTCCCCTGGTTGGGGAGTCTAGAACCAGGGGCCACAATTTCAAAATAAGGGGCAAGCCACTTAGGACAGAGATGAGGAGAAATCTCTTTACTCAGTGTGTTGTGAATCTTTGGAATTCTCTACCCCAGAGGCTGTGGAAGCTCAGTCATTGAGTATGTTTAAAGTAGAGATTGACAGATTTCTAAATATAAATGACATAAGGGAATATGAGGATAGTGTGGGGAAAAGGCATTGAAGTGGAAGATCAACCATGATCATATTGAATGGCAGGGCAGGCTCGATGGGCTAAATAACCTACTCCTGCTCTTATGTTCCTATGTCCTATGTTCCTGCCAGTTAGGTGCTGCTGCCTCTGTATGTGCCACTTTGAACGAGGGAGGGAAGTGTGTCAGTGAGTGTGGTGCGATCTATTTGGGTAATGTTACTGTCATGGTTGAATACCTGGCAGTCTGTGCAAGCTGTGAGATGTGACAGTGAGGTTTACAGCAGTGCGAAGGGTGTGAGGGTGAGCTGCAGCATATGAATGTTAGTATGAGGCATGATTGATAGAGATTGTTGGTAAGTGAGTGATGGGGTTGTGGTGAATTGAGCAGTGTGTGAGGCTAATGGTTCAGTTGGTAGGATATGACATTTGAAGATGCATTCACTGACCTTGACCACTCACGTGACGTCGGGATATACATATATTGCTTACGAAACAATTAAATACACAGTGCTGTCATGCACGCCAAAGCACAGAAACTGAAATTAGTGAAATGTGCAGTCCCATCATTGTCACTGGGCACAAACACATCACTGTACAATATCTACTGCAGCATCAGCTTTGACAACGAGTCCCCTGCTCCAGGAGATCGCCAAATCTGTAATGTTATCACCTGAAACACCTTGTTCACAAAGATTGGCTGATAACTCCACCCACCTCTCCATTGCCACACTATCTGCTCTTTCCCATTTGACTAACCAGTGTATCTGTGTCTAAGCACGTATTTGGTAGTCCTGCAAAGGTTAATGGTCTGATCAGTACAGAGCAGGCAGTAGATGACAAGGTCGTGCTACTGAGTGATAGAAAACAGTTCCCATTGAACAAATAAATGGCAGCAAGTGACTGTGTGATCTATAACACCCCTGAAAACAATGACTGATAGCTTCTGTAGCAAAGGGCTTCTGATAATCTTGCTGCAGATTTTTTCTTTAAGCTAGATCTAGATGTTACAGTGAGGATGTGCACAGGTTACCAAGAAACCTACTACAGTTAATGCTTGAAAAATGAATTCTTGATTTGGGTTAAATTTTCACTCCTAGCAGATAACATATTAACCCTATCAGTGCTGCAAAGGATTCTAAAAAGCATATACATGATGACACAGTTTTGTCAAATTTTATGGTAATTTAATTAATATCTGGTCTTAAATGCTTCTAGTTTATCTTTAAAATGCCTACACAACCATTTTGTAAGGGTTCAAATGAAGGGTTATGGATTGAAACACATATAAGGACAATTAATATATGCTGTCATTTATAATGGTACAAAAGAACTCCAGCCAATTCTAAGTCTGAGTTCTTGTTAAACCCTTGACCCAGTAAAAAACAACTTGCAGTGAAGGCTGAAAGTGAGGTGTTGGAACATTTAAACAATGGTACAAGGATCTGTTTCATGGGTAGGTTGGAGGACTAGATCAGATCTGACAGCCAAGTTTCCCCAGTTCATGAAAATAAAGTACTCTCTGTCGCAAAAGTTAAAATTGAAGCTGAATAGAATGGTGAAGTTAAAGATCATAAGGAAGTAGATAAACCAGTTGAATGGCTGAAATCATCAGTAACCACTGGTGAAAACAATGGCAAATTGCAAATTTGCTTAAGTTCAAGAATTCTAAACAGACCTATTTAAGGGGGAATATTTCAAGATTCCAACTAACAATAAAATTATTTGGCAAAATATTTTAGCAAGTTGGAACTGTCCTCTGATTCTGATAACTGAAGCAGAATCAAACACATTCCAAGTTACATATGTTCTTTTGGGGGTGGTGGTGAGGTGAAGTACATTTTTAAAAATTCATTCATGGGATATGGGCGTCGCTGGCTAGGCCAGCATTTATTGCCCACCCTTAATTGCCCTTGAGAAGGTGGTGGTGCCTTCTTGAACTGTTGCAGTCCATGTGGGATAGGTACACCCACAGTGCTGTTAAAAAGGGAGTTCCAGGATTTTGACCCAGCGACCATGAAGGAATGGCGATATAGTTCCAAGTCAGGATGGTGTGTGACTTGGAGGGGAACTTGCAGGTGGTGGTGTTCCCATGCATTTGCTGCCCTTGTCTTTCTAGTTGGTAGAGGTCGCGCATTTGGAAGGTGCTGTCTAAGGAGCCTTGGTGCATTGCTGCAGTGCATCTTTTAGATGGTACACACTGCTGCCACTGTGTGTCAGTGGTGGAGGGAGTGAATGTTTGTGCGTGGGGTGTCAATCAAGCGGGCTGCTTTGTCCTGGCTGGTGTTGAGCTTCTTGAGTGTTTTGGAGCTGCACCCATCCAGGCAAGTGGAGAGTATTCCATCACATTCCTGACTTGTGACCTGTAGATGGTGGACAGGCTTTGGGGAGTCAGGAGGTGAGTTACTCGCCTCAGGATTCCTAGCCTCTGACCTGCTCTTGTAGCCACAGTATTTATGTGGCTACTCCAGTTCAGCTTCTGGTCAATGGCAGTCCCTAGGATGTTGATAGTGGGGGATTCAACGATGGTAATGCCATTGAATGTCATGGGGAGATGGCTAGATTCTCTCTTGTTGGAGATGGTCATTGTCTGGCACTTGTGTGGCGCAAATGTTACTTGCCACTTACCAGCCCAAGCCTGGATGTAGTCCAAGTCTTGCAGCATTTCTACATGGACTGCCTCAGTATCTGAGGAGTTGTAAATGGTGCTGAACATTGTGGAATCATCAGCGAACATCCCCACTTCTGACCTTATGATTGAAGGAAGGTCATTGATGAAGCAGCTGAAGATGGTTGGGCCTAGGACACTACCCTAAGGAACTCCTGCTTTGATGTCCTGGAACTCAGATGATTGACCTCCAACAACTACAACCATCTTCCTTTGCGCTAGGTATGACTCCAACCAGCGGAGATTTTTCCCCCTGATTCCCATTGAGCTCAGTTTTGCTAGGGCTCCTACTCGGTCAAATGCTGCCTTGATGTCAAGAGCAGTCACTCTCACCTCACCTCTTGAGTTCAGCTCTTTTGTCCATGTTTGAACCAAGGCTGTAATGAGGTCAGGAGCTGAAAGGCCCTGGTAGAACCCAAGCTAAGCGTCACTGAGCAGGTTATTGCTAAGTAAGTGCCGCTTGATGGCACTGTTGATGACACCTTCCATCACTTTACTGATGATTGAGAGTATGCTGATGGGGCGGTAATTGGCCAGGTTGGACGAGCCCTGCCTTTTGTGTACAGGACATACCTGGCCAATTGTCCACATTGCAGGGTAGATGCCAGTGTTGTAGCTGTACTGGAACAGCTTGGCTAGGGGCGCGGCAAGTTCTGGAGCACAGGTCTTCAGTACTATTGCCAGAATATTGTCAGGGCCCATAGCCTTTGAGGTATCCAGTGCCTTCAGTTGTTTCTTGATATCATGCAGAGTGAATCAAATTGGCTGAAGTCTGGCATCTGCGATGCCTGGGGACTTTGGGAGGAGGCCGAGATGGATCATCTACTCGGCACTTCTGGCTGAAGATTGTTGCAAATGCTTCAGTTTTATCTTTTGCACTGATGTGCTGGGCTCCCCCATCATTGAGGATGGGGATATTTGTGGAGCCAACTCCTTCAGTTAGTAGTTTAATTACCCACCACCATTCACGGCTGCATGTGGCAGGACTGCAGAGCTTAGATCTCATCCATTGGTTATGGGATTGCTTAGCTCTGTCTATTGCATGCTGCTTATGCAGTTTGGCACGCAGGTAGTCCTGTGTTGTAGCTTCACCGGGTTGACACATCATTTTGAGGTATGCCTGTGCTGCTCCTGGCATGCCGTTCTGCACTCTTCATTGAACCAGGGTTGGTCTCCTGGCTTGGTGGTAATGGTAGAGTGGGGGATATGCCGGGCCATGAGGTTACTGATTGTGGTTGAGTACAATTCTGCTACTGCTGATGGCCCACAGCATCTCATGGATGCCCAGTTTTGCATTGCTCGATCTGTTCAAAATTTATCCCATTTAGCACGGTGGTTGTGCCACACAACACGATGGAGGGTATCCTCAATGTGAAGGCGGGACTTCGTCTCCACAAAGACTGTGCGATGGTCACTCCTACCAATAATGTCATGGACAGATGCATCTGCGGCAGGCAGATTGGTGAGGACGAGGTCAAGTATGTTTTTCCCTCTTGTTGGTTCCCTCACCACCTGCCGCATACCCAGTCTAGCAGCTATGTCCTTTAGGACTCGACCAGCTCGGTCAGTAGTGGTGCTACCGAGCCACTCTTGGTGATGGACATTGAAGTCCCCCACCCAGAGTACATTCTGTGGCCTTGCCACCCTAAGTGCTTCCTCCAAGTGGTGTTCAACATGGTGCAGTACTGACTCATCAGCTGAGGGAGGACAGTAGGTGTTAATCAGCAGGAGGTTTCCTTTCTGGGTTTGACCTGATGCCATGAGACCTCATGGGGTCTGGAGTTGGTGTTGAGGACTCCCAGGGCAACTCCCTCCTGACTGTATACTACTGTGTCACTAATATGGGGGTCACAAGTGAAGGCATTGCGTCACCTGCCAAAAACTGAAGAAAGCTTTAACCACAAAAAGGAAAATCATGAGAAAATTTAAAGGGATTGCTAATGCCAAAAGCCAATTTTGAAGTTATATGATCTTGTAGGAACAATCTAAATTTTAGCTGGTATATCACAGATGGTTAGACCTCTGTTGCTGTGAAAGTATGATGATTGGTGGCACTTATTGCATTTACATTGTTTACTGCTGCGTCGATCATAGGGATAAAATTGGCTGTGACGCAAAACTGATGTAATTGTTTCTGCCTCTTGTTATAGGACATACCTAATGTTCAGATCTATTGATGCCACCTGTTTTGCATCCCTGCCCATGTGCACTTTCACCCCATTACCTAAACATTTGGAGAAGGGGCAGTTTCACATAAAGTTTGCTAGTGAAACATTCATTTTGTGTATGGCAGCATCACTTGTGTTGAAACAGATTACACGTACAAATTCCTCTGTTTGTAATGATTGTCCTGGAATGACTGCCTTTTGAAAACATAAAGAATGGTGCTCAAACTACAGAGAGATATACAATGGGAAAATTTATGGATGTGATAAGTTATTTCTTTAATATTCTTTCTTTAATATTCAGCATAACAAATGGTTTTCACAATGTACAACACCACTAGTAAAATCATGATAAATTGGAAAAGTGTTATGCTACAGACACAGAATATTTTATGTGGCCTTTAGTGTAACTGAACCAAACCAGCAGGGTTTCTCACAACAGACGTTACAGCTCCATCATCATTTCCCTGGTGGAACGTGAAAGAGCATTTTAGGCCGACTGGAAGATTAAACGCTGCATAATTTGGTGGGAGTCTGTTGCTATGGACCTCCACCCATCTTCTTGGTAAAGGCATTGATCCCTGGTCTCCACTGAGAGTTCAATGATTTAGTGACTGAACAGTTATGGTGCCCATGAATGTCTGTAATCCTTTTCTGATGCTGATTCCATTTGCTGGCATTCTTATTCACCATCTAACAGCACAATGAAACACAACAATTCACCCTTAAGATCCCAGCATAAGCCTTTCTCAGCTGCTTGTCTCAGTTCCCCCTTTTATTTATTCGTTCACTGGACCTGGGCATTGGTGGCATAGCAACCATTTATTGTCCATCCCGAATTGCCCTTAACTATGTGGCTTGCTCAGCCATTTCAGAAGACAGTTAAGAGTCAAACACATTGTCATGGGTCAGAGTCACATATAGCCCAGACCGGTTACTGGTGAACCAAGAGGGCTTTTATAACAATTCAGTAGTTAAATTGTTGCCATTATTTATTTATTTAGAGATATAGCACTGAAACAGGCCCTTCGGCCCACCGAGTCTGTGCCGACCATCAACCACCCATTTTTATACTAATCCTACACTAATTCCATATTCCTACCACATCCCCACCTGTCCCTATATTTCCCTACCACCTACCTATACTAGGGGCAATTTATAATGGCCAATTTACCTATCAACCTGCAAGTCTTTGGCATGTGGGAGGAAACCGGAGCACCCGGAGGAAACCCACGCAGACACAGGGAGAACTTGCAAACTCCACACAGGCAGTACCCAGAATTGAACCCGGGTCGCTGGAGCTGTGAGGCTGCGGTGCTAACCACTGCGCCTAACTTTTACTGATCCTAACTTTTTATTCCAGATTTATTTATTAACTTAATTTAAATTCCCAAATTCCATGGGATTTGAATTCATGGGCCGGATTTTATTCCGGCTGCTGGAGTCCAGACGGCAGGCCAGAAGGTGGAGGGAGATACTACCTCGGCCCTCCGTCAGATCCCCGTTGCTATCTTACGCCGGGCAGCCAATTAACTGCCTTGAAGGGACGAGTTCTCACCTCCAGATCTGCTGGTGAATCAGAGGGCCAGCAGCTCTGCACTACCAGCAGCACTATGGAGGCCCTGCAGCACCGAGGACATCAGAGGCCCCGGGATGGGTAAGTGCGGTCGGGCCATTCAGGCAGGCCCAGGCAACAGGGTGGGCTGGGGGATTGGTGAGGGTGGAGGGAGTCTTGCCAGGGGTGGAAACCGCATTGTTAAAAGCCTCAATTGGCCTGGGGCGGGAAGGCCAACCTCGACCATTGTCGTAAAAACCCATCTGGTTCACTAATGTCCTTTAGGGAAGGAAATCTGTTGTCCTTACCTGGCCTGCCTACATGTGACTCCAGACCCACAGCAATGTTGTTGACTCTTAAATTCCCTCTGAAATGGCCTAGCAAGCCACTCAGTTGTATCAAACTGCTACAAAGTCAATAAGGAATAGCACTGTGGGTATACCTACCCCACATGGACTACAGCGATTTAGAAGGTGGCTCACCACCACCTTCTCAAGGGTAATTATGGATGGGCAATAAATGCTGTCCTAGCCAGCGATGCAGACATCCCAAGAACAAATTTAAAAAATAATCCTAATGCCACTAGTAAACCAATGTCTTGAAGGTGATCTGATGCCTGCTCCATAGATACTCTCACAGGGATTTCTATTAGAGTCTTAACCTCATGAATTGACTATGTGGTAGGTTGGGGTTACAAACCAAAACTGTATCATCAGACCATCAGCCTGTATTTTCCCCTTTCACCCACTCAACAGACTCATTCCAAAAATATTCGCCGACTAAGGGCAGTAGGAAATTAATCTCCTATTAAATTCAACATCACAGCATTTATAATCAAACTCATTAGAAATCCATTTAGGCTTGAGCGTTCATTGAGCCCATGGGCATTGCTGTGAAGGTTTCAGTCACACAGATGTTGGATGACAAATTCCTCTGAACCAAACCACTAATTGGCCACAATGAAAGAGAAAGCAGAACATCTGGAAATAGAGACAAGCTACATGGTCAGAGCAAAGCAGAGAGTGCTCTGTACAGCATACAGTGCTGGCTGAATGCTGTTGCCAGGGCAAAGCAGAGGGAGCTTTCTGTGGCATTCAGTGTTGGCACAATGCCGGGGCAAAGCAGAAACCTTTGTTTGGTATTCAGTTTTAACCTTGAAGTGCCTGATACTGTCACTAAATAGCAAGTGGTGCAGAAAAAACCTGTAATTCCTCAGCTTGTTTAATTAAACGAGAAAACATATGCCCCTGCTGTACAAATGAACTCTAGCTTCCCCGGTAATATTTAATACCACAGCAATCTAATGCCTAATTTAAAACTCATTTACTTTATAGCTGTAAACATGAGCCTGTTATGGCTTTGAAAAATGTCTCTGTTGCATCTGGGGATGCGGAAACAGACGATACCACATCAGCATAATTAGCATCTCTCTGTGCAGGATGAATAGGAATAAGGTGTCAGGTTTGGAGCCAAACTCTTAGAACTGAATTCTCAGCACTTCGGCTGTAGTTTTGTTTAAATGTTTTTCATCATAAGCTTGAGTATTGTGTCTCAAACATTTCTAGTTAAGTAAAGAACATTCAGTGCCTTCTTAGCTGATTTAATTTTTCGAACAACAGTTTTTAATATGAGCTTTCCAATCCCTTAGAGCCTGTTCAAGTGTCCTTTACACCTTTTATGCTCCTAAGTGGAAGCAGTTTTCAGACTATAGAACTATACTCTTGGTTTACGAAACCCCAGACAAAGCCTGTAAATGCTTTGATTAGCAGGTATGAAAAGAGACAGGCAACATTTGTAGACGGACTCAGGGTAGGGTATACTTATGACTCTTTCGTTTTCTGCCAATTTCTGCACAAGCATATTCAATGTACACGTAGTGGTGAGTGTAACACAACTTTCATTGTTGTGCACATGCAAATTGTGGCACAAATATGTGCCATCGACTGCACCACATATCTGTACGCATTGCAAAAGCTTCAGTGCTGTGATGCAGGATGTAAACAGTAGAGCTCATGCCCACAGGAGACACAAGCTTGAAGAAGCCACGTCAGATCATGTTGCAGAATTAACTGCACCTTTCAGACTAACTGTGACAGTTACGTAAGAGCAAGGCAGATGTGTCTAAGATCGGAGTGATCAGGGCACAGTGGCCCAGAAATTCACAAACGCAAACTGCCGCACCACAACTGATTGAGCAAGTGGGCCACACAAAATTGGTCCTCCAGCGTCAGCAGGACGTGACTGGCATGCTGGAGATCCCCATAGTGTGCCTTAAATGACCTACCATGAGTCTGGATGCGGGTGCTGAAAGGAAGAGAACTGAAGGAGAAAGAGGTGGCCGACAGAAGCTGCAGTTTTAATGTGAAGCCAGAAGGAGCATCTTTAGTAGCATCTCCCAAATCAAGTAGAAGGCCCACTATTACATTATCAAGGGCAATTAGGGATGGGCATTGAATGCCAGCCTTGCCAGAACTGCCCATATCCTGGGTATGAATTTACTAAAAACATACAGGTATGTAAAGAATTTGACATTTACCATTTTGATGGCAGCTACCGGTCGTTCCTTTAAAGAGCCTGGCTGGTGTGTGCCTGATAAAACTGATCGCAGCACGCAATTTTGGAAAGGTTGCCTTATTTGCATTGACAAACCAATATGGTGTTGTTACAACCAGGTGAGAAAGGGGTCTAGGGGTTCCCTCTCAGCCTTTTTCTGGTTTGACCGTAACAGGGTTTAATTTTTAAAACAATGTGTTTTTAGCTTCCCCTCAGTGAATCCTTGCTCACTACTCTCCAATTGTAATAGCAAAGAAATCAACCAGACAGGTTTTCTTAGATTTAAACAAGAAAGGTGTAAGTTTATCAACCTTAAAACTCTAATTCGGTTAAAACTACTAAAAATATGCGACGTGACCCTCTAGCATGCATACATGATAAACATACACGCGAATAGAGACAGAAAGAATCAAGGGGAAAGGTTTGATGCAATAGCTGGAGTTCATATACTGTCTTTCGAGTTTGATGTAAAGTCTTTGATTGCAGTTCAATCTTGCTGTCTCGGGGCCCAGTGCACTTTCAAACTTGTTTCAATTGTTTTCTGCCTTGAGGCTGTTTCCTTCCATGGGTCCTTGTTTTTGCATGAGTGGGGGAGACAGACAGAGACCTTCTTCTCTGTTGTCTTCAAATTGCACTCTGACTCAAACTGTTCTGTGAACACCATTTCAAACAAAACCTGGTCCAGCAGGTTAGTCATGTGAAGAGCTTTTTGACATCCTTTGATGTCATTAATATTCAGATATCCATCGATTTCGATCCTGAACATGCTCAATAATTGAGCTACCCCAGCCCTCGGGGGTAGAAAATTCCTAAGATTCACCACCCTAAGAGTGGAGAAATTCCTCTACATCTCAGTCTTAAATGGCCTATCTCTTATTCTGGGATTATGTCCCCTTGTTCTAGACTCACCAGCAGGGAAAACATCCTATCTATATCAGCCCTGTCACGCCCTGTAAGAATTTTGTAAGTTTCAATGAGATCACCTCTTATTCTGATATCCTGTGAAGTTCTACATTATTTTGTATAAATGTGCAACAGCAAAGGAAGTGGTTGTTATCAAAAAATGTAGCGCCGCTCCAAATAAACGATCTTAGGTATTGGAGATGACAGGACAACCCCAATTTGCAGTCTGTCTCACTGTAAACAATCCCAGCCATCTGTTTGGGACTGTGGCATAAACTCAAGCTGTAGCTTCACCTTTGCTAGGTTTTGATTTCAACTGTTTTGCTATGCAGTAATAGACTCTTGACCACTGCTATCATCCATAGTCCTTTATTTTCATGATCAGCAACTAGATCTTTACTGATCTCAGCCACTCCCGAGTCAATCCCAATAAGCTTTCAGGTTACTGATTTCCACTTCTGAGCCAACAACATATCCAACAAAAAAAAAGCAAGGCCTAGCTCTGGTCCTTCAGCTCTGGCTCCTTG
Source organism: Heterodontus francisci (assembly GCF_036365525.1). NCBI lineage: Eukaryota > Metazoa > Chordata > Chondrichthyes > Heterodontiformes > Heterodontidae > Heterodontus > Heterodontus francisci. The sequence continues at coordinate 26,690,090 of NC_090393.1, read as the reverse complement.
TTCCTGTCAGTTCAGTTCCTTCTCCCTCAGCACTGTTACCCACCCTGGTCTCTTGACCCTAGTCTCTCATCCTTCAGTCACAAACCAGCTAACTCTGCTTCCTGAATCCCAATTCTTCAATTCTGCTCTCTTAATTCCTGTCTCTCATTTCAGCCACAATTCCCTTCCTCTAGTACCTCGACTCTAGTCCCTAAATTGTGATCTATTAGATTTGGGTGCTCATTTCTGATGCCCAGGTACTCCTTTCCCGAGTTCCAATCATTTGGGGACAACTTCAAAACTGGAAGATATTTTCACCTTACTTGCGCAGACAGAATTTGAGCCCAGGTGCCACAATGAAGTCTATGTTTTAAGACAATGCAAATGCCTGCCCCATGCCTGGACTCGTTCACTTATTTAAAATTCTTTCATGGTATGTGAGTGTTCTGGCAAGGCCAGCATTTGTTGTCCATGAGAAGGTGATGGTGAGCCGCCTTCTCGAACCGCTGCAGTCCATCTTGTGTAGGTAAACCCATAGTTCTGTTAGGGAGGGCGTTCCAGGATTTGACCCGGTGACAGTGAAGGAACAGCGATATAGTTCCAAGTCAAGATGGTGTGTGGCATGGAGGGGAACTTGCAAGTGGTGGTTTTCCCATGTGTCTGCTGTCCTTGCTCTTCTAGGTGGTAGAAGTTGCGGTTTTCGAAGGTGCTGTCAAAGGAGGCTTAGCGAGTTGCTTCAGTACATCTGTACATGGTACACACTGCGGCCACTGTGTGCCAGTGGAGGGAATTAATATTTAAGGTGGTGGATAGGGTGCTGATCAAGCGGGCTGCTTTGTTCTGGATGGTGTTGAGCTTCTTGAGTGTTGTTGGAGCTGCACCCATCCAGGCAAGTGGAGAGTATTCCATCATGCTCCTGACCCGTGCATTGTGGATGGTGGGCAGGCTTTGGGGAGTCAGGAGGTGAGTTACTCGCCACAGAATTCCTAGCCTCTGACCTGCTCTTGTAGCCACTGCATTTATATGGTTGGTTCAGTTAAGTTTCTGGTCAATAGTGACCCCCAGGATGTTGATGTTTACTTACAGTGAAATTTTCCTGACTCCCTCTGAGAAGGGAAAATACTACTTGTCACATCACAACATTTAAATGTGACATCAATAGAAAAGGCCTTCTCAGTGATTCTGGATTTGTTTGTATAGCAGAGTTCCTAATTTTAGATGTGATGTAAACCACACCTGCCAAAATGAGACATATTAATTTCATCATATGGAACATTAATTTTAAACTGTTGCTGCACTGAAAAATAATTTTCATTTAAAAGACCACTGGAAACATGGCTGCACATTTGCATTCTAAAAGACAGTTGAATAAGAGAGACAATGGAACTGCTCCCTGATTCAATTAACCATATGTCATAGAGTCATAGAGTTATACAGCACAGAAACAGGCCCTTCGGCCCATCGTGTCTATGCTGGTCATCAAGCACCTAACAACTCTAATCCCATTTTCCAGCACTTGGTCCATAGCCTTGTATGTATACTTCTTAAATTTTGTGAGGGTTCTTGCCTCTCCCACCTCTTCAGGCAGCACGTTCCAGATTCCAACCACCCTCTGAGTGAAATTTTTTTTCTTAAATCCCCTCTAAACCTCCTGCCCCTTACCTTAAATCTATGCCCCCGGTTATTGACCCCTCCGCTAAGGGAAAAAGTTTCTTCCTATCTAACCTATCAATGCCCCTCATAGTTTTGTATACCTCAATCATGTCCCCCCTCAGCCTTCTCTGCTCTAAGGAAAACAACCCTAGCCTATCCAGTCTCTCTTCATAGCTGAAATGCTCCAGCCCAGACAACATCCTGGTGAATCTCCTCTGCACCTGCTGCAGTGCAATTACATCCTTCCTATAGTGTGATGCCCAGAACTGTACACATTACTCCAGCTGTGGCCTAACTAGCATTTTATACAGCTCCATCATAACCTCCCTGCTCTTATATTCAATGCCTTGGCTAATAAAGGAAAGTATCCCATATGCCTTGCTAACCACCTTATCTACCTGTGCTGCCGCCTTCAGTGATCTATGGACAAGTACATCAAGGTCCCTCTGACCTTCTGTACTTCCTAGTGTTCTACCATCCATTGTATATTACCTTGCCTTGTTAGTCCTCCCAAAATGCATCACCTCACACTTCTCAGGATTAAATTCCATTTGCCACTGCTCCGCCCATATCACCAGCCCATCTATATCATCCTGTAACCTAAGGCGTTCCTCCTCACTACTTCGAAGAGACTAAGCAGTTGGCAGGAGAAAACAGAAAGAAGCGCAAGGGGAGAGCCAACTGCGTAACAGCCCTGTCAACCAATTTTATCTGTAGCACCTGTGGAAGAGTCTGTCACTCTAGAATTGGCCTTTATAGCCACTCCAGGCGCTGCTTCACAAACCACTGACCACCTCCAGGCGCTTACCCATTGTGTCTCGAGTCCAGAAGGCCAATGAATCACCCGCTGCCTCCTGCCACTAAGCCAATTTTGGATCCAATTTGCCAAATTGCCATGGATCCCAAGGGCTCTTACCTTCTTAACCAATCTCCCATGCGAGACCTCACTGGAGTCCATGTAGACTACATCAACTGCGTTACCCTCATCTACACACCTAGTCATCTCCTTGAAAAATTCAATCAAATTTGTTAGACACGATCTCCCCCGACAAAGCCTGACTATCCCTGATTAATCCCTGCCTCTCCAAGTGGAGATTAATCCTGTCCCTCAGATTTTTTTCCAACAGTTTCCCTGCCACTGATGTTAGACTCACTGGCCTGTAATTACTTGGTTTATCCATACGACCCTTTTTGAATAATAGTACCACATTTGCTGTCCTCCAGACCTCTGGCAAAGGTGTACATTTATTAACCTTAAAACTCTAATTTGGTTAAAACTATGAGAAATATGCAACGCAACCATGCTAGCATGCATATGTGATAAATACACATGCAAATAGAGACAGAAAAGGAGAAAGAACAAATGTTTGAGGCAATAGCTGGAGTTCATTTACTGTTTGTGGATTGGATGTACAGTTTTTTTATTGCTGTTAAGTCTTGCAGTTCTAGTTGGGGCCCAGTACACACTTTCACTGGTTTAGCTGCAGGAAACTTCTCTTATGAGGCTGGACTGACTTCCATGGGTCCCTGGAACTTTGTGTGTGTGTGAGTGAGAGAGAGAGAGAGGGAGAGAGAGAGAGAGAAAGTTTCGGAGGGCAGAGTTCCAGAGCGGTAAGGAGAAAAACATACCTCGGGGATTCTCGGAGCAGACTCGGAGGGCGGAGTTCCAGAGCGGTAAGTATAAAAAACTTACCTCCGGGATTCTCGGAGCAGACTCGGAGGGCGGAGTTCCAGAGCGGTCAGTTACCTCGGGTGGGGAAAAAAAACTGAAAAAGTGACGTCACAGGAAAGCTGTAACCTGATTGGCTGGTAGGGAATCTGTACTGAATTTGAAAATAAAACATTGATAAATATTGATTAAAACCCTTAATTAACTAATTAATAAGTAGAGTAATTAAACCAGAGGGAGGAGATTACTGTATTTAGTTAGCATTTAATATCTATAGTAGGAATATAGCGCGAGGGACCATATAGTTAATTATAACAATTTAGTAAGGATTTAATAAGCATTTATTTATTTTATATTAATTAACTAATTAGTGCTAGAAATGACAGTTAGAGGGGTGAAGTGCTTCACCTGTGAGATGTGGGAGGTCCGTGACGCTTCCAGCGTTCCGGACGACTACATCTGCAGGAAGTGTACCCAGTTGCAGCTCCTCACAGACCGCATGGATCGGTTGGAGCGGCAACTGGATGCACTTAGGAGCATGCAAGTGGCAGAAAGTGTCATAGACAGGAGTTTTAGAGAAGTGGTTACACCCAAGGTGCAGGCAGATAGATGGGTGACCGCTAGAAGGGGCAGGCAGTCAGTGCAGGAATCCCCTGTGGCTATCCCCCTCTCTAACAAGTATACCGTTTTGGATACTGTTGGGGGGGATGACCTATCAGGGGAAAACAGCAGCAGCCAGAGCAGTGGCACCACGGCTGGCACTGTTGTTCAGCAGGGAGGGACAAAGCGCAGAAGAGCAATAGTTATAGGGGACTCTATAGTCAGGGGCACAGATAGGCGCTTCTGTGGACGTGAAAGAGACTCTAGGATGGTATGTTGCCTCCCTGGTGCCAGGGTCAAGGATGTTTCTGAACGGACAGAGGGCATTCTGAAGGGGGAGGGTGAACAGCCAGAGGTTGTGGTACACATCGGTACCAACGACATAGGCAGGAAGAGTGATGAGGTCCTGCAGGGGAAGTTTAGGGAGTTAGGCAGAAAGTTAAAAAGCAGGACCTCCAGGGTTGTAATTTCGGGATTTCTCCCTGTGCCACGTGCCAGTGAGGCTAGAAATAGGAAGATAGTGCAGCTAAACACGTGGCTGAACAGCTGGTGTAGAAGGGAGGGTTTCAGATATCTGGACCATTGGGACAGATGGGACCTGTACAAGAAGGACGGGTTGCATCTAAACTGGAGGGGCACAAATATCCTGGCTGCGAGGTTTGCTAGCGTCACTCGGGAGGGTTTAAACTAGTGTGGCAGGGGGGTGGGAACCAGAGCAGTAGGACAGCAAGTGAAATAAATGAAGGGGAACTAGTAAATAAGGCCAGTAAGACTAAGAGGAAGAGCAGGCAGGGAGATGTTGCGGAGAACAGCAGGACTGGTGGTCTGAAGTGCATTTGTTTGAATGCAAGAAGTATAACAGGTAAGGCAGCTGAACTTAGAGCTTGGATTAGTACTTGGAACTATGATGTTGTTGCTATTACAGAGACTTGGTTGAGGGAAGGGCAGCATTGGCAGCTAAATGTTCCAGGATTTAGAAGCTTCAGGCGGGATAGAGGGGGATGTAAAAGGGGTGGGGGAGTTGCATTACTGGTTAAGGAGAATATCACAGCTGTACTGCGGGAGGACACCTCGGAGGGGTCATGCAGCGAGGCAATATGAGTGGAGCTCAGGAATAGGAAGGGTGCAGTCACGATGTTGGGGGTTTACTACAGGCCTCCCAACAGCCAGCGGGAGGTAGAGGAGCAGATATGTAGGCAGATTTTGGAAAGATGTAAAGTTAACAGGGTTGTAGTGGTGGGTGATTTTAACTTCCCCTATATTGACTGGGACTCACTTAGTACTAGGGGCTTGGATGGGGCAGAATTTGTAAGGAGCATCCAGGAGGGCTTCTTGAAACAATACGTAGATAGTCCAACTAGGGATGGGGACGTACTGGACCTGGTATTGGGGAATGAGCCCGGCCAGGTGGTCGAAGTTTCAGTAGGGGAGCATTTCGGGAACAGTGACCATAATTCCATAAGTTTTAAGGTACTTGTGGATAAGGATAAGAGTAGTCCTCGGGTGAAGGTGCTAAATTGGGGGAAGGCTAATTATAACAATATTAAGCAGGAACTGAAGAATTTAGATTGGGGGCGGCTGTTTGAGGGTAAATCAACATCTGACATGTGGGAGTCTTTCAAATGTCAGTTGATTAGCATCCAGGACCAGCATGTTCCTGTGAGGAAGAAGGATAAGTTTGGCAAATTTCGGGAACCTTGGATAACGCGGGATATTGTGAGCCTCTTCAAAAAGAAAAAGGAAGCATTCGTAAGGGCTGGAAGGCTAGGAACAGACAAATCCCTTGAGGAATATAAAGACAGTGGGAAGGAACTTAAGCAAGGAGTCAGGAGGGCTAAAAGGGGTTATGAGAAGTCATTGGCAAACAGGATTAAGGAAAATCCCAAGGCTTTTTATACGTATATAAAGAGCAAGAGGGTAACCAGGGAAAGGGTTGGCCCACTCAAGGACAGGGAAGGGAATCTATGTGTGGAGCCAGAGGAAATGGGCGAGGTACTAAATGAGTACTTTGCATCAGTATTCACCAAGGAGAAGGACTTGGTGGATGATGAGCCTAGGGAAGGGAGTGTAGATAGTCTCAGTCATCTCATTATCAAAAAGGAGGAGGTGTTGGGTGTCTTGCAAAGCATTAAGGTAGATAAGTCCCCAGGGCCTGATGGGATCTACCCCAGAATACTGAGGGAGGCAAGGGAGGAATTGCTGGGGCCTTGACAGAAATCGTTGCATCCTCATTGGCTACAGGTGAGGTCCCAGAGGACTGGAGAATAGCCAATGTTGTTCCTTTGTTTAAGAAGGGTGGCAAGGATAATCCAGGAAATTATAGGCCGGTGAACCTTACGTCAGTGGTAGGGAAATTATTAGAGAGGATTCTTCGGGACAGGATTTACTCCCATTTGGAAACAAAAGGACTTATTAACGAGAGGCAGCATGGTTTTGTGAAGGAGAGGTCGTGCCTCACTAATTTGATTGAGTTTTTTGAGGAAGTGACAAAGATGATTGATGAGGGAAGGGCAGTGGATATTATCTATATGGACTTCAGTAAAGCCTTTGACAAGGTCCCTCATGGCAGACTGATACAAAAGGTGAAGTCACATGGGATCAGAGGGGAGCTGGCAAGATGGATACAGAACTGGCTCGGTCATAGAAGACAGAGGGTAGCAGTGGAAGGGTGCTTTTCTGAATGGAGAGATGTAACTAGTGGTGTTCCGCAGGGATCAGTGCTGGGACCTTTGCTGTTTGTAGTATATATAAATGATTTGGAGGAAAATGTAGCTGGTCTGATTAGTAAGTTTGCGGACGACACAAAGGTTGGTGGAGTTGCGGATAGTGATGAGGATTGTCAGAGGATACAGCAGGATATAGATCGGTTGGAGACGGGCGGAGAAATGGCAGATGGAGTTTAATTCGGACAAATGTGAGGTAATGCATTTTGGAAGGTTTAATGCAGGTGGGAAGTATACAGTAAATGGCAGAACCCTTAGGAGTATTGACAGGCAGAGAGATCTGGGCGTACAGCTCCACAGATCACTGAAAGTGGCAACGCAAGTGGATAAGGTAGTCAAGAAGGCATACGGCATGCTTGCCTTCATGGACGGGGCATAGAGTATAAAAATAGGCAGGTCATTCTGCAGCTATACAGAACTTTAGTTAGGCCACAATTAGAATATTGCGTGCAATTCTGGTCGCCACACTACCAGAGGACGTGGAGGCTTTGGAGAGGGTACAGAAGAGGTTTACCAGGATGTTGCCTGGTCTGGAGGGCATTAGCTATGAGGAGAGGTTGGATAAACTCGGATTGTTTTCACTGGAACAACGGAGGTGGAGGGGCGACATGATAGAGGTTTACAAAGTTATGAGCGGCATGGACAGAGTGGATAGTCAGAAGCTTTTTCCCAGTGTGGAAGAGTCAGTTACTAGGGGACATAGGTTTAAGGTGAGAGGGGCAAAGTTTAGAGGGGATGTGCGAGGCAAGTTCTTTACACAGAGGGTGGTGAGTGCATGGAACTTGTTGCCGGGGGAGGTGGTGGAAGCAGGTACCATAGAGACGTTTACGAGGCATCTTGACAAATACATGAATAGGATGGGAATAGAGGGATACGGACCCCGGAAGTGCAGAAGGTTTTAGTTTAGGCAGGCATCAAGATCGGCGCAGGCTTGGAGGGCCGAATGGCCTGTTCCTGTGCTGTACTGTTCTTTGTTCTTTGTTGCATAAGTTTCTAAATTCACTTGAAAAGCCCTTCAAAACACTCCTGCAGGGGATGCAGAGACGAAGTGGGCCCATATCAGAGATGCCATCTATGACTCAGCAATGACCACCTTTGGCAAACGTGAGAAGCAGAATGCAGACTGGTTTCAATCTCACTTTGAAGAGCTGGAACCTATCATAGCCGCTAAGCGCACCGCACTGTTGAACTACAAGAAAGTCCCCAGCGAGTTAACATCCAAAGCACTGAAAGTAGCCAGAAGCGCTGCACAAAGAACAGCCAGGCGCTGTGCAAATGACTACTGGCAACACCTATGCAGTCGTATTCAGCTGGTCTCCGACACCGGAAACATCAGAGGAATGTATGATGGCATTAAGAGAGCTTTTGGGCCAACCATCAAGAAGATCGCCCCCCCTCAAGTCTAAATCAGGGGAAACGATCACTTACCAACACAAGCAAATGGACCGCTGGGTGCAGCACTACCTAGAACTGTACTCCAGGGAAAATGTTGTCACTGATACTGCCCTCAATGCAGCCCAGTCTCTGCCAGTCATGGATGAGCTGGAAGAACAGGCAACAAAATCGGAACTCAGTGCTGCCATTGATTCTCTAGCCAGTGGAAAAGCCCCTGGAAAGCACGGCATTACCCCTGAAATAATCAAAAGTGCCAAGCCTGCTATACTCTCAGCACTCCATGAACTGCTTTGCCTGTGCTGGGATGAGGGAGCAGTACCACAGGACATGCGCGATGCCAATATCATCACCCTCTATAAGAACAAGGGTGACTGCGGTGACTGCAACAACTACTGTGGAATCTCCCTGCTCAGCATAGTGGGGAAAGTCTTCGCTCGAGTCGTTCTAAACAGGCTCCAGAAGCTGACTGAGCGTGTCTACCCTGAGGCACAGTGCTGCTTTCGAGCAAAGAGATCCACCATTGACATGCTGTTCTCCCTTTGCCAGCTACAGGAGAAATGCCGCGAACAACAGATGCCGCTCTACGTTGCTTTCATAGATCTCACCAAAGCCTTTGACCTCATCAGCAGACATGATCTCTCCAGACTACTAGCAAAGATAGGATGTCCACCAAAGCTACTAAGTATCATCACCTCATTCCATGACAATATGAAAGGCACAATTCAGCATAGCGATGCCTCATCAGACCCCTTTCCAATCCTGACTGGCGTGAAACAGGGCCATGTTCTCGCACCTACACTGTTTGGAATCTTCTTCTCACTACTTCAATTCATTCCATCTTCGCTGCCTCCGGGAAATCCTTGGCACCATGTGGCAGGACCGTATCTCCAATGTAGAAGTCCTCGAGGTGGCCATCATCCCCAGTACATACACCCTACTGAACCAGTGGCGCTTGAAATGGCTTGGCCTTCTGAGCCACATGGAAGATGGCAGGATCCCCAAGGACGCATTGTACAGGTATCAGACCCACCAGCCGTCCATGTCTCCGCTTTAAAGACTTCTGCAAACGCGACATGAAGTCCTGTGACATTGACCATAAGTCTTGGGAGTCAGTTGCCAGTGATTGCCGGAGCTGGCAGACAGCCATAAAGGCAGGGCTAAAGAGTGATGAGTCCAAGAGACTTAGCAGTTGGAAGGAAAAAAGACAGAAGTGCAAGGAGAGAGCCAACTGCGTAACAGCCCCGACAACCAATTTTATCTGCAGCACCTGTGGAAGAGCCTGTCACTCTCGAATTGGCCTTTATAGCCACTCCAGGTGCTGCTCCACAAACTACTGACCACCTCTCAGCGCTTACCCATTGTCTCTGGAGACAAGGAGGCCAAAGAAAAAGAGAAAGAAAGGTAGGACCCTAGGAAGTACAGAGGGTCAGAGGGACCTTGGTGTACTTGTGCATAGATCACTGAAGGCAGCAGCACAGGTAGATAAGGTGGTTAGGAAAGCATATGGGATACTTGCCTTTATTAGCTGAGGCATAGAATATAAGAGCCGGGAGGTTATGATGGAGCTGTATAAAATGCTAGTTAGGCCACAGCTGGAGAACTGTGTACAGTTCTGGTTGCCACACTATAGGAAAGATGTGATTTCACTGGAGAGAGTGCAGAGGAGATTCACCAGGATGTTGTCTGGGCTGGAGCATTTCAACCCTGTTATGGCCAAACCAGGCAAAGGCTGAGAGCGGAGCCCTAGACCCCGTCCTCACCTGGTCGTTACATAGGGAAATGCTTCACTGGTCGGCAAGGTTCTGGCTGCATTTTTCAATTCAAGAAATATTCTGCTTTGAATAATTACTAAGTGACAACATGGGGCTCTATAGGAATATATGGATATTAAGTTGATTTATCTACAAACAGAAACAATTCACTGGATTTAATTTACATAATTATGTTTAATTCAATTTCCTGGCTGTACTGATACACACATGAGATGTAGTCTATTTCTGAGCACTAAAATTATCACAACAGGACGTACACCTCCTATTCCTCTTCAACTAGAAGATCAGTCATTAGAAGTAAGGTATCCTAAGTAGGCTGGTAATTGGTTTACATGAAATCTGCTGACTTTCAGCTCATTTGCACACTTATTTTAACACAGGTTAATACAAAAAAAAAGCTTTCACTTATACAGCACCTTAATATGGATTTCTGTAATGCTCACTATGAGTAAAATACTTTAAAGTGCAACAACTGTTATGTTGGAAAATACAGCAGCCATTTTGCATTTAGTGGGAAACTGCAAATGGCAATGAGCTGACAGACAAGTTAATCTGTTTTTGGAGATGCTCACTGAGGGGTGAATTTTGACCTGGTTGCCTGGAGAATTCCTTAGGTTTTAAATAGTGCCTTCGGATCAATGGCCCGGATTTTGCGGTAGTAGTGATGGTGAAACTGTCAGTGTGGAGACCGTAAATGCACAGTTAAACACAAAAATCCAGAACTTTGTTAGTGATTATATGCTCCCTCAGAGCGTGTGCTATTGAAGTCCCCACAGTCTGAAATCAAGTAGAAATCACTGAACTAATGAGAACTTGCACTTTTTATGCCATTACTCATGCTGTAAAAACTCCTGAAAAAGTTACACCGTGTTGAATGCGGTGTAACTGTTTTTAACGGTGTACTAAGTTATAATTACTGCCTCACTGGCCATGAAAAACAAATATTAAATTTTTGGAATGCCAAATCTCTCCATTAGGATAAAATTCTCATATTTTTTAAATCATCTTTTTTTATATTTAATATTCAGCTTCTACCCTTGTGAATGTCCCAATCATTTAATTCACACTGTAAAATTTGCAAATAAAAGTGAAGGGATTCAATAGTTTTTGCTTCCTGGTTTGCTGTCAGTGAAAATACTCCAATATGATTGACATCACTGTTGCTGGATGCCTGGAGATCCCCTTGACTTGGTGCCAAATTCAAACTGACTTTAAGAAAGGTAAAATTCGTACCACAGGGATCATTAGATCTTTGCGGGCAGCTTTCTTTGAAGTCAGTGGTGAGCACCATTGCTTTGTCATTGAACACAAAATCTGGGTCTTAAACATTCACCTAAAATGCTGGACCAGGCAGATTGTGATAAAAAGAAAGTTTTAAATATAATTTTAACTTGCAAGGAAAACTCATTTTAAAATGGTTAGTCTGCTGTCACTCTGGGATAGCTCTATGAGCTGCAAGCTTTTTTCATGTGCTTAGCTACAATGCAAATAGCCTTTCCCATACTGGAATGCTTTCGATTAGATATTCATCCAGGATCTCTACCATTTAAGTTCATCCTGGTGTGGTGAGGAGATCAATATGTAATTTTTGATTGTTGCCAAGTGTTAAAAAGAGTCTAGCTGGGATAAGGAAAATCACACGGATGAGATAAGCATCCCAAGCTATTATTCCATTGTTTAATATACAATGACTGTTAACCTTTGGTTTGTTTGGCTTCTTTAAAAATGCATGCTTTGCCAGCAAAAGGGATTCGAAGGATAAGCATCCCAGGTTTGACTTTAGTTCTGTGCCAATGCTCAATATCTGTTGAAGTACATCAAATTCTACAAGCATTTTGGGCCTCATGTGTTCTACATGTAATACATCTAGCTGAAAGACCCTTGCTGAGGTTTCATTTCATCAACTAAGAAGCTATCAATTCAATGAAAATGTAAGACAAGCTGTAAGCAGAATTTGTTGTGCTGTTGTTCTGTAATCACAGACAGGCTGGTACAAATTAATTTTTTGTAAACTGCTTACAAAACATTTATATGATAATTGGGTACTTTAATATTCGGCCTACACTTTTGTTTCTATCAATGATTACATACATTACATCAGTGACTAGACTTCAAAAGTACTTCATTGAATGTAAAGCACTTTGGGACATCCTAAGGTTGTGAACGATGCATAAACACAAGTCTTTCTTTCTTTTAGTTGCAAATTAATCAGGATGATATGTTAGCTTGTATAATGTCAATCAGTATTATGATAGTTTCCACATTCTGACTGACAGGAGGCGCTGTGGGAACTCCATGTGCTATGCAGTAAGCAATTTATCATGATTGGGGTTAATTGTCAGACTTTAGCTAAGCATTCTCAAAGTGCCAGAAAGTAAAAGAGTACTTCAGTTCATAAGAGATACAATCTGCTCATGGAAATTGTACTCAATCTGTTTATGTGGGAAAATAGTGTTAGAAAAAGCCTGAACTGTAACAATTGACAGGAACTTGATTTAATGTCTCATCTGAAGGATGACAATGCAACACTTTTTCAGGAGTGTGCTGCAGCAGCAGCCTAGATCTGAGATGAAGCCATTAGTAGGAATTGAACCCGGAGTTTTCTGACTTAACTTATCTTTTTAACGCAGTGATTTTAGCTTACTACCTCAGTGAGCCCTTTCTCACTCTAATTACAATTGCAAATGAGCCAATCAGACAAGTTTTCTTGGGTTTAAACAAGAAAGATGTACTTTATTAACCTTATTACTCTAAACCAGTTAAAATTACTAAACTATGTGACGCATCCACAAACACAAGAGGCACACGCACACAGATAGATACTGGGGAAGAGATGGTGGTTGAAGTAGAGTTTGGTAATAAATGGAATACAAATACTGTCCTTAATGTCCTTAATGTAATGTCCTTGATTGAAGTTAAAGTCTTGGAGTCTTTGCTGGGGCCATGTTCACAATTTCAGGCTTGCTTCTCTGATACCAGAAGGCCAGAGAGAGGTTATGTCTGTGTTTTTAGTGGTCACCTGTAAAGATCTGTAGTCTTGAGGCGTAGAAGCTGCCACCATGGTTTTCCTGGGACTTTGCTGGAGAGAGAGAGACGGAGAGAGATGTCTTCCTCTTGGAGTTCAAAATTACAGTTTCCTTTCTTTCTCTGAGGCACAATTCAAAAACCTCAGTGTTATCAGCAGGTATGTGATGTGACCATCTCTTTGTTTGAAACAGCAACTTCTAGCGGGGTCTTTGAACTTCAGAGTCCATCAGACATACTCGGTGGGGGAGGGCTGGCTCTTTCAAAGTCAAAGCGTGTTAATCACCACTATTACCAAGACCAATCCCGCTAATTGAATCACGGAGCAACCCCGTTGTTCCAGCTACACTGCGTAATTCCCTTCTGTCTCTCAGCCAGCCCTTGTCTTCTCAGAATGCAAATGTGCGACCATTTTTCAGCTGTTCAGTTCTGCTTTTTCAATAAGTTATTTGCAATGTCCAGTAAAAGTTTCAAGCAAATTAATTAATTATACGAATTAATATTTCCCTTTGGGCATGTGTGATTTCTGACACAAGCCAATGAAGTACATTTGAAGTATACTGACCATAGTCAATGTAGGACAAGGAAGGACGATTTGGATTTACATAGCTCCTTCGATATCCCCAATACATAGCCAATTAATTACTTTTGTAAGTATGGTCACATTTTTCAAGCAAACATTACTATAAATATTTTAAATTTCCATGGCCACTATAGTCCTTCATGTTGCAGAGGTTGTACATATAAAATCAGCAGGGCAGCACTGTGTACTGTGTACAGTTCTGGTCACCACATTATAGGAAGGATGTGATTGCATTGGAGAGAGTCATTGACTCCTCCGCTAAGGGAAAAAGTTTCTTCTTATCTATCCTATCAATGCCCCTCATAATCTTGTATACCTCAATCAGGTCCCCCCTCAGCCTTCACTGCTCCAAGGAAAACAACCCCAGCCTATCCAGTCTCTCCTTATAGCTGAAAAGCTCCAGCGCAGACAACATTCACCAGGATAATTTCCACTAGTCACCGAATTGGGAAAATGGCATCATAAATTTAGGTTTAGCACTAGAAGCAGGAAGGGGAAGGTTAAAAGGATTTTGTTACCCAAAACGTTGTTAGAATATGTATTATCACTGGTGACTATGAAATCCAAGTCCAATATAACTATCAGGAGTGAATTAGATGAACTTTTATGAGTAAATATATAACAGGATATGGGGAAAGAACAGGAAAATAGGATCAGAGTAGATAGCTTTGATGTAGAACAGCAATGGAATTGACACAGGCACAATTTGCCATCTGCTGTGCTGAAATTTCTATGATTTCAGTTCTCCCATTATAGCATCTGGCTGCATTTTGAGTCTATATAATGCTATTGTCTCTAAACCACGCCTGAGAGATTGTTCCTGATGTTTCTCAGTCTCTGAATAAAAATGTTTTTCCTGATGCTGTATATTTATCTTCATTCATTTCCACTATGCCCTCCAGCCTTACTTTTTTCTGTCACTTTGAAGCAATTTCCTCAGTTTACCTTATCTATCTATCTTACCACCATTTAATATTTTATAGAATTCAGCGAGCACCCCTTAACATTTTAGATGGTAAAGCTCGAATTTCCTCCAATCTTTCCTCATAGCTCAACACTCGGCATCAGTCTGATTAGTTTTCTCTGCAACTTTTTAATGCAGGCATTTTTTTTGTGGTAGAGAGTTGAACACAGTTCACTGGTTTTACAATCCCAGTGGAAATCTGCATGGAAAGGGAGCTAGGGTTAAAGAATCGACTCTACATTGTTGAAGCCCTATCTGCCATCTATGCTCCCTTTGGATGTGTTGAATTTAACTTCTCATTTGTATGCTCAATTGCTTTGCCAATCAAAATCATTTCACTGCATCTTGCCTTCGCTGCTTTCCCAATTTAAGGCGTAGAAATTGGATAGGTTTACATTTATTTCTGCTATTCAAAGCAAAACAATAGGGACCAAGTAGGACTTCTTGCAACACCTCCCTTTCATTACACTTCTTATGAGTTGCCAATTTTTAAGCTGTTTCTGATCCAATCTCCTGGTTAGCCCTTATAGTTAGTTCCAGGGCCTGATTTTAACTCTGTGGAAGTTGTTGTGTTTTGAATGGGTTCAAATTCAGACTCCAGTATCGACTTGCGAAGTCTGCAAAGAAGTTGAGGAAGATTGACAAGCTGGATATTCACCGTTGAAATTTATATTAGCTGCTTCTTATTTTTTTATAGGTGCTTCTCCAGCTACCCCTTTGAATGGATTCCATTATTTTACTTCTTATTACTCTTAGACTAATGGGCTGATAAGTCTGATTTGTCACCCTTTTTTAATATATATTTCTTCACTTCCAGTCCTGGCGAGCTCACCAATACTCAATGATTCCTTCTTGATTAGTCCCTGTCCTTGAAAATATCTTCCTGTGTCTCATTTCATGTTTCTCTATGTTTCTATTTAATGTCCTGGGATAAGTTCCTTTAACCTATCAAATATCGCTGCAAACTTACTTTAATCTGCTTTAGGATGCTGGGTACACCATAGGATTTGATAGCAAGTGAGTGTTATCATCTTTGGTGAACACTTCTAGAAAATATTCAATTATACTGTCTGCTTCAAAGCCCTAGTGTTGTGACTTATTTCACAACTCTATTACCCTGTCAGTGGAAACCTTCTGCCTGGCTTTCTTTCTGAGTCTGACTTCTTCATTTTTGACTTTCATCCTCTGCCAATTGAACTTTTCACTAGAGGAATCTCAATACATTTCAAGATTAGTACCTGCCAATTCCTGGAACATCAGGAAATTGAGTGCATGTAGAAATAACTTTACCCAGCCTCATTTTAATCTTCTAGTGAAGTTCCCACCTGTTTTTCTAGAAAACGAGAAATGTGCATGAAGTGCAAGCTAGATAGATATCCGCCTGAATGTATCCCTCCTTCCATTCAACCTCAAAATTGATGCAAGGTGTGTAATGGAGATGAAAATGGCTCAGAATATCTTCTTTGCTATAGAAACCTATTTTCAGAGAGGTGTATAATATCTCCTTTGCTGATGGATGATGAGGTACACAATGGGCTGGATTTTACCAGCTCATTTGAGATGGGCTGGGACATAGGAGGAGTGATAATATTGCAATGAAGTCATCGGGAGGGAAGCCCGACATCCTTACGTTGCAACAGAAGGTGGTCAGGCTGGCTGGAGGAGGTTGCCCTGGAACATGGCAGGAAAGTAACTAAACTTGTTAAACAGGCAATTAACTGTCATTCTACCAGGGTTTCTAATTTTATGACAGGTGCATGGGAACAACAGGGCTTCAGAGCCACGCCAGCTATAACAAGGCAGTGGATTAGTGTGATGTCAGTGTTGGCTGCAGTCATCAGTCATTGCGAACGGTATCATGGCTTGGCAGGGAGGGTAGGACTGAGTGGGTAGCAGAAGTAGCAACTGGGAGCAGATACAAACTCACCAAGCACAGTGGGGGCATAACGCTCGAGCGCCGTCTCGGACTTGGCACCTGTAGGTACATAGCAAAGGGGAGGTGGGGTGACGGTGCACGGTAGGCCCTGAGAACTGCATGCAGCTGTTTGCTATGGGTCTCATTCACGCAGGCTTCAAGGCCTCCAGTGAGGAGCAGCATCAAAGAGGAAGAGAGCTGCAGCCACAGGCAGTGGGGCAGTAGCAACCAGAGGGCCACCAGGAGTTTCAGCCTCGGAGGGGACACAAATGAGGAGAGCGCAGAGGGGCACACAACCAACTACTTGTATGCAAAGAGGTTACCCACCAGAGAAGGTCTACTGTCAGAGACTGGACTTCCTGCAAATGTCCCAGTTGCAATGCCGTTGAAGACTGCGCCTGTCCAGGGAGGCAGTCACTGAGCTGTGTGCCATGATGGAGGTCAAGCTGAGCTCTATGGGAATGGTGGGCACCTGATGCCTGTGGTGCTGAAGGTCACCGCGACACTGAATTTCTACACCTCAGGATCATTCCAGGGATCCTCTGGAGATACGTGTGGGATCTCCCAGTCTGCGGCTCATCACTGCACCAATGCCATCTTCAAGAGGGTCAGCCAATAGATGTGCTTTTGCACTGATCCAGACAGTCAGGTTGAGAGGACTATAGGGTTCAGAGCCATTGTTAGATTCCCCCAGGGTGAAGGTTGTCAAAACTGCATGTGTGTGGCCATCAAGTCTCCCACAGACCAGGCAGCAACCTTCATCAACAGGAAGGGTTTCCACTTGCTCACTGTCCGACTGGTCAGCAACCACCACAAACATATCCTTCAGGTCTGTGCAAGGCTCCCGGGAAGCTGCCACAATGCCTTTGTAGTTAGGCAGTCCCAGGTCCCCGACCTTTTCAGGCCCCCCATGTGCCTTCAAGGATGGATACTGGCTCACAAAGGCTACCTGCTGAAGACATGGCTACTGACTCCTTTATGGAAACCAAGCATAGATGCAGAGGAGAGATACAGCTGCTACAGCACAACTCGAGCAACCATGGAGCAGGCAATAGGGCCTCTGAAGATGCAGTTCAGATGCCTGGATAGATCTGGTGGAGCCCTTCAGTATGTCCCAGTATACTGGTGGTGTGATGTGCTGTGCCCTGCACAACCTGACATTACAGAAAGGAGAAGCTTTGAACAATAAGGACATCCTGGAGTGCGAAGCCTCCTTCAAGGATCAGGATATCGTTACAACCACGCAGTGCAATGTGGGTGGTTCCCACTGTTCAGCTCCCTACCTGACCGTAGCAAGTGTATTTGTGTTAGAGTTTAGCCCCTTGGTGTTTAATTTTTCAAATAAACAGACAGTGATAGCGACAGCGACAGATTTTCTTGTACGTTTTAAAAAACAGAAAGTCAATTGTTTATTGATCAAACGACTTATCCCAAAATTGTCGCAACTGCATCCACTCATGCATTCACCCGCACACACATGCACAAGAAGGGAAAAAGGAATGTGACTTTTGATGGGGGGAAGGTTACGATAAACCCATTGAATTCTCTTGTAAATCAAGTTCTTGACAAATGCAGGCCTGAGATGAGTGTAGATTTCTCTCTTAATTGAAGACGGTGGCTTACTTCTAGCTCTCACTGCTGTATAATGTAGATGTAGGTTTCTGCAGCAGGGCATGTACTTTCTGGCTTAGCTAGAACACAAGCTGTTAGGATGTTGCTTCTCTCTCTCTCTCTCTGGCTGTCTTTTTTAAAGTAAAGCTGATATTTCTCACCTCCTGTTAGGAGGCGCTCTGGTCTCTTGCCCATGGTGATCGCACAATGGCCCAGGGTGGGGCTACTTCATACCTTCTTTGTTCCAGAAGAAGACATGCAAATCTGGAATGTTTTAGGATAGGTGTAGGATGGGTTCAATTCACACCTCTTAGCTTTGAAGATTTGTCCTTGGTTTTTGTCAGACAGTTTGAATACACAAAACGCCGATCCCTTTTGGCCATTTTGGACATTGTTCACTTTTTTAAAATGAAGGGATTTTTTAAAGACAAAGTCAGTTTTTCATAATTCATCAGAGTTAGTCCTTTATTGTTGCATCATCACACTTCCTGTCTGTGTGACAATATGGAGGGGTATGCTGAGTAGGTGCTGCATGATGAAGACTCCCATGGACCGTAGGTAAGGCACCATGAGGTACACCTGAGGGAGGCTCACAACGTGCTTATATGCCCGTTTCAGATGATTATTACTAACAGATCCATTCAATCCAATAAAGCTACAGTCTTCTGCAGCCATGTCGCCATTTCCTTGATTGCTGTTAACATTTACCTGCACCCTTAAACACAGTAGACAGCAGCATAGGGAATGCATTGACCTCGCTCAGTGTGGTTCATCCCCTCACACCCTTTGCTGGATCCAGAGAACTCTTAAAGATTCATCTTGTGTTGCACCATACCAGATTTAATTTGAAACCTAGACATAGAAAGTTCATATGCATGTGAACCCCAAGTGCAGCTAGGTGGTCTTTTTAAAGTGCTTACAGCTGCTCCTATGTTGTGCTCCCTCTGCACTGTCTGCCGAGGTGGTGGAAGGCTGCTGATTTTTTTGCTCCTCGGCTTTTGATGACCTTGGCGATCGTCCTCTGGTTTCCAGAGGCCTGGAGGACCCTGGCATATTGAGGGCCTCCTGCACAGGTACAGGTGTTGCCTCTGTCATCGTGGCTTCATGAGGCGCTAGTGTCACTATTAGAGGGGATGAGGACCCACTGCCCATGCCAGCAGAGCCCTGAGAGGAGCCCCCCAGATGCTGCAGGTAGCCACTCCTCTACCCTTTCAGGGCACACCTGGCCCTTCCTGCTCACCTGAGGACTTTGAGTACCTGGCGGTGACTCCAGACACCTCACCCCTGCCCCCTTCCCACTTCCCACTTCTCGCCCAGTCATTGTTCCAGAGGCCATGGAGGTGGTGATGACATGCAGGTATGTGTGCATCTCCAGCATCCACTAGGCGGTACGTGGATGTGGCTCTCCATGAGGGTCACCAGTCTCTCAATGGAGGAAGCCATGCATGCAGATGACAGAGACATGGCTGCACTCATGGCCTGGATGGACTCCTCCATCGTCCGCACATGGGTGCGCATACTCTTACGAACCTCACGCTGCAGGTCAGCATCTGCTGCCTTGTTGATGACTCTGGAGGCATGTCATCAGCCTGAAGCTCAGTGTCATGTGTCCACCTTCAGTCTTCCGGGTATGAGTGAACTATGCTGTCACAACCTCCGTCAGCTGCTCGGGTGGGTCTGTGGTGTGCTCACCAGGTTGTGATCCCATAGCTACACATGCGCAATGACCCACTGATGTGTGAATATCTGCGCTGGTGGAGAATTCTGGGGAATGATGTGACTGTGCACCCTCTGAGGTCCCCTCCTCCTCCTCAGTGGTGGATGGCTGACCCTCAATCATAGCAGCTGGCTGCTCTTGTTGTTGACCTGTGAGAGAGCAGAGAGGAGTGATGAGAGGGTAGTACACTCCATCACACCCTTCAGACTACTCCTACTCTGGAGCTTCATGTGACCACTGATGGACAAAATGAGCACTTTGTTTCTTGTTCGCCAGAGAGTCTCTTGTGTCCATCCATTAGGCCACTCACTCTCTTGGAGCTCCATTCTCCTCTCACCATCAGCTATGGACAGGCCTGCCTCCCGGCCTTTCAGCTCCAGGCCTCTTCCTCCATTGGTGTAAGGAGTGTATGCGTTGCCACCGCCACGTGTCTTGCCTCTCCCCCAGCGATGTGTGCTCTCTTCACCTGCAAGCACATAAATGTCCATTGGTAGCTGCCCGTCAAAGACACGCACAATGCCTATGCTGGAGGCTCCACAGGAATGCCTCCTGCCTGTGGCCAATCAGTAATGGCAGTGCAGGAGTTAACTCTGACTGACTGGTGCCCTCCATAGAGGTTGCCAATGTTGCTGCCTGGGCATTGCCAGTGACTGAGTGGGACTGTCTATCAATTTCACATTCATTCTTAGTTATATATAAGGCTGTAAGGTTAACATTGTGTGCTTTACTCACCTTGACGGAACGCATGAGGTCAATGACCCTCTTACGACACTGTAGCCACGTGAGAGACTTCCCCACGGCTGCTGACCTCCTCAGTGATCTCCATCCAGGCTTGCTCCGCCTGCCGGATCGGTTTCCTCCCCCAGTGCTGGGGGAACAGGACCTCCCTTCCTTGACTGAGCAGCTCAGAGGAGCATCTGCAGGGAGGCATCAGTAAACCACAGGGCCACCCTGGATTATCCTTCCGACATCTTGGTACGAGCCTCATTTCCAGGGCTCCCTCCCTGCTCTCTCTGGGACTGCTGCCATTGAGCTTCCTGCTGGCTGCCCTTTAAATATGGTGCCAGTGTTGCTTGCGGCGTGACTCCATGCTCCCCGCACAGCCTCAGTGGACAGCTCCCCTGCCGGCCGGCAGCTAACTGACCAGCTCCAATGGAATATGAAACCTTCGCCCGTTCCCTGCCTGCGCGACAATGGCACCTGTTGCCAACTTCGGGACCCCGAGCCTTCCGAGAAAATTACGGCCAATAACTTCTTTGCAGTGTCAATTAATTTAATTGAGGTGCACTATATCTCTTCTGCTGTGGGACCTTTATCTTCAGTAAGGCATTATATGACAGCCCAGTTGTGTCATAACTGCCCAAATTAATGTAAGGTGGTAGAGGAGGTGGTCAGAGGTGAAGCCATTCAATATGGCCATGGATGAAATGCTCCACATTACCCATTCAGGATACACTCTGCAGACTCATATACTCACAGAGAAAGCAATTATTATTTCCTGAATCTGCTTCACAGTCTTCTCAAACAGGCCTTGCACTCCTCCATATACACTCTGGGCAGGAATCATAAGCTCTGTGCACAGGGTTTACATAACCATGGACAATGCTTGTACCCTTTCCCAAAGAGACCCAATACTCCTCTCCAGACTGGGTTCATCTTCTTCCCACCACCCCACAATCCCCGCCCCCAAAGAGCTTGAATACTCTTACCTGCAGAGAACACAATTATCCCAGTTTGTGCAGTTTTCTGCACCCGGTCAGAAAGTAAAAAAGTGAAACATTTGAAAATCATTTAAAATAATTCTTGTGATGAGCGATGGAAGTGCAGAGTCAGAGAAAACTGCTGAAAGTGCAACTCCGAAGACGAGTGCTTCTTGGTTTAATAATACTCGGTTTAACCTTAGACTCCATTATAATCACAAGACAGCACAATTCCATAAAATCGGAAACAATGTGAAGTCCCAAGTGCCTAATTATAAACTCTAAGTCATAAGGGTGCCAAATATGTTGTTATACTCAGTGTCAGCCAATGAGGAACAATGTTCTGTTTCTCAGCATTGGATCACATGTTCTAGCTTAACATCCTACCTTCCCTGTGCTCCTCTGTGTAAAATTCCTTCTTTCTGTCAATGTTTCCACTCTTTATTAAAATTGGCTCATTTTGCAATATTTCTGGTCTTGTCTAATGATCAACGATCAAAATGACAGCTACTCCCAAGTTTCTTTCTGCAGTTTTGTGTGATACAAATTCGTGGAATCCGAATAGCAGAAACTCATCGCTTGAAATCAAACGACTGGGGGGAGAGATTGGGCTGTGCTGTACTCATTTTTTTAGCTGCGACATGGTGTCTTAATGGTGCAAAATCACATCTGAGATGCGCATGCATACTTCCGATGGGAAGTGCGCCGGATGCCATCTTGGTAAAGGGGTTTGCACGTGTCAGGTTAATGATTGCCAGCAGCATGCAGATTATGATGTCAAACGTTTGTAACGCTGATTTAGCCACCACTACAGGTTGGGGCAGCTGCCACAAAGGCTCGATGGGAGAAGGCCACTGTCTAAGGCCCTACCGAGGGGCTGGAAACCGTGTAAAACTCCTCGGGCTGTATGCACCAGAGAATGTTTGACATGAATTGTAAATATACATTGTCAATATAACCTGTAAGGGTAAGTGTAGTGAGGCATCTCATGTACTGTATTTTAAGAAACAGCACTTTATGTATTGTCAAATTTGAACTGTTATGTAATGTACTTTTATAAATTTTATGAATAAAGTATATATTTTTTTTAAAAAAGATATGACGTCAGCGCTGCCATTTTCAAATGCCAAGTTCCAGCCTATGCCCTGTTTTAAATTAACACAACTGAACACGATGGGAAATAGCAAAGAACAAAGAACAAAGAACAGTACAGCACAGGAACAGGCCATTCGGCCCTCCAAGGCTGCGCCGATCTTGATGCCTGTCTAAACTAAAACCTTCTGCACTTTCAGGGACCGTATCCCTCTATTCCCATCCTATTCATGTACTCGTCAAGATGCCTCTTAAACGTCGCTATCGTACCTGCTTCCACCACCTCCCCCGGCAGCAAGTTCCATGCACTCACCACCCTCTGTGTAAAGAACTTGCCTCGCACATCCCCTCTAAACTTTGCCCCTCGCACCTTAAACCTATGTCCCCTAGTAACTGACTCTTCCACCCTGGGAAAAAGCTTCTGACTATCCACTCTGTCCATGCCACTCATAACTTTGTAAACCTCTATCATGTCGCCCCTCCACCTCCATCGTTCCAGTGAAAACAATCCGAGTTTATCCAACCTCCCAAGCCCAAGTCTCCAACCGATCTATATCCTGCTGTATCCTCTGACAATGCTCATCACTATCCGCAACTCCACCAACCTTTGTGTCGTCCACAAACTTACTAATCAGCCCAGCTATATTTTCCTCCAAATCATTTATATACTACAAACAGCAAAGGTCCCAGCACTAATCCTTGCGGAACACCACTAGTCACAGCCGTCCATTCAGAAAAGCACCCTTCCACTGTTACCCTCTGTCTTCTATGACCAAGCCAGTTCTGTATCCATCTTGCTAGCTCACCTCTGATCCTGTGTGACTTCACCTTTTGTACCAGTCTGCCATGAGGGACCTTGTCAAAGGCTTTACTGAAGTCCATATAGACAATATTGCATTAAGGAACATCTGCGCTGCCCACCACCCCCCCCCCCCCCCCCCCCCGCACCCCCCCACCCCTAGCTCTATTTAGATGCATCATTACAGATTAGTTGGTGGATTGTTTTCTTCTGGCTGCTGGTACAATTGCTCATGTTTTGGAGTTTTCCTCTACTTTCTTAAAGTTTGAATACCCCACAGGGAGTGTCTGACTGAATTACTTGTTTGTTCATTCCAAAGTTTGCACTGAAACAATTTGCTTCCAGAAGTGGGTGATTGGTATGCCTTTCTCTTGGAATTGAGCATGACTGGGAAAAGGAAGCGAGGTCATGCAGAGCTGGAAAAGCTGTTAAAAGAGGGAAGTGGAGGAGGGGAAGAAGGGCTCTCAGTAGAAGGCCATATCCACAGAGGATCTTTAGGGAGCAATATTACCAACTTCAGTGTGGACAAATGTTCGAGGCATCTTCACTTCACTAAGGAGGCCGTGACTGAAATCTGCCAACTGCTGCAGCCAAAACTGCAATCTCAAAGCAGGGCAAGGACAGCATTGCCTGTGGCTGCCAAGGTGATCATGACTCTTAAACTATTTTTATTCTTTCCTGGGATGTGGGCATTGCTGGCAAGGCCAGCATTTGTTGCTCATAACTCTTTTCCCTTGACAACTGAATGGCTTACAAGGCCATTTCAGAGGGCAGTTAAGAAGTCAACCACATTGCTGCGGGTCTGGAGTCACACGTCGGCCAAACCAGATAAGGACAGCAGATTTCCTTCCCTAAAGGGCATTACCAGACTAGTTTTTTTACAATAATTGATGATAGTTTCATCGCACCATTACTGAGACTAGTTTTCAATTCCAGACTCTTATTAATTAAATTTATGAATTAACTGAATTTAAATTCAACCAGCTGCCATGGTGGGATTTGAAGGGATCTGAACCTGTGTCCCCAGGGCATTAGCCTGGCCCTCTGGATTACTAGTGCAGTGTAATGACCACTACACCACTGTCTCGCCAAACTTAACAGACTGCCTTTTGAAAACACTCCCACCACTACTTATAGCTAGCTCCCCTTTAAGGGGTGCAGGCTGCCTTTAAGTAGTCCTAGCCACTTGCGATATTGAGCCCCTTGCTGATGAGTACAGCCAATGATCAATGCAGTTAGTGCTGGCTGCATGCAGAAATCATGTAGAAGGGCAGGCAGCACCAAGTTAATGTGCTGCCTACAATGCATTCAATGGGCACGGGTTAATTGTGTATTGAGATATCCACACCTGTTTTTGGGGGGTAGCTAATCTCTTCCCCCTGTGCATGCTCACTGCAGTATTTTTCTCAATAATGTGTTCACCTAGGCTGAGAATGAACATTTGGGTTGGGGATAGTCATTCCAAATAGTAGCTGATGCACTTCAGATTCAGGGGCAGTTAGGCTTTGTTTCAGCTGGTTCTGATTGTGCAGGTGAGCTGGCAATGGCAGCAGGGCCAAAGTCAGGCATGACCATGAGACAAGTAGAGGGAGTTAAGTCAGATACAAGAATGTAGCCAGTTTGGCAGTGGTGGTGGGTGGCAATAGAGGAAATGTGGCAGAAGAGAGCATATTCAGAGTGGCAGGGGGATTGCCCTCTGAGCCCCCACACTTTTTTCTGATGGCATTTCATCCTTCCAGATGCTAAAACCTGTTCCACTGGGAGTTCCAAACGTAATATTGCCCCTGCAGAATTCTTCATGGGTTTCTCTCCATTTCATTTTAACAAGATAGTTCCAACTTATCAACCACTTAACAAGATTTTTTTCACCAATGTTGCGAACTGCTTGTCAGCCTTTTAACAATGCAAGCAGTGCATGAAGTAACAACAACAGATTTGCATTTATTTATGATTCAGAGCAGGATTCCTCACCAATTCACTTACATCTACAAAGAAACATCTATCTATAACATAGCTCAGCATTCTGGAAGTTGCCAGGTTAAATTTCTTGTGCAATTATTATAAATATCCAGACTAATGAAGAATTGTGTTGGGATTTATTAAAATGATTCCAGTAGGAGGAATAGCATCTTCCTCATTTTCTTCAGCATCAAACTGCTCCTGCTCCATCTCATTCTTGTCAGCACCAAAATGAGACATGTTAAATATTTCACGCTTCTCTGCCTCTGTACTCTCTGCCTTCTCTGGTGACTGAGGACTTCCTGCCGCACTGAATTGTTTTCATCCAAAAGATTCTAAAGTTCTTTTCCTTGCTTCTTGCTCAGCAATTTTTCTTTGCCTTTCCTGTCCTTTTTCTGCCCCTGCCTGGTTGACACATTTTATAATTGACTGTTTAACATATTTACTAAGTGCACCTTGAGACCTTCTAGAATTCTGTTTCTCTTTTATAAGTAAAAGCTTACTATTTAAGATACTTCTCAAACTGCAGCCTGATTGGCTAACTAAAAGCACGCCATTGATAAACAACACAGATTTTGGATTTTCCAACCATCCTGATTGGTTAGTTTGGGTGGATGAGGCTTAGTAAGTTATGGTGATGTCCTGGTGTCACCAAGGGAAAATCAGTTTGATAATGTGGATTACAGAAATACATTTTTACTAAATATATTACTTTTTTTTGAATAGAAACGAAACAAGATGCTAAAATTTATGGAAATCATTCTTAATAGGGATATTTTCCTAAAATTTATATTTGTCTAATTACCACTATGCAAGTGAAGATTTTTAACTTAGGCCAGTTTAGGCCAATGTTGTTTTGAATAGTTTCATTGCAATATTATAATCAGCAGCATGTTTTACATTTCTCCTGATTTTTATATCCATTGAGGTAGACAAGAGGGCGTTGATTTGGCTAAGAGTAAGAAATAGATCAAAAGCGAAATTGGGGAATGAACAAAAAACTGGAAAGGAATAAAATGAATGCTGGAGTTAATCAGGATGGAGTTAAAACCCTGAGGGACAAATATCATGTTCAACATGAATGAACTTGCTAAATGACTGATACTTGGGGATTTTTAGCAGAGAGAACGCTAACAAAATCCCATCTAACATCCAGTGCATGTCATGGGTTCTCACATTTGTGAAGTAATAAGTTCAAATAGGTAAGAGGAGTTCGAAACCAATACCTATCCTGGAATGGAGATGAATTATAGACTACATAGAATTACATTGGCCCTGATGTTAATGGGGAAGTAGGGAGGGTGCGGGTGAGGCTAAAATTGACAAGGCCAGGATGTGGATTAACTTGATCTCATAAGCATATTGTAACATCACCTCCTGCCTGGCAGCCAGCTAATTGAACAGCCTGGCCAGTTGATGTGACAGAATGCTAGTGGCAGGAGACTGCAGCCGGGGTCCCTTGGAGCTAGTCCTTGTCACTGGGAAGGGAGCTCCAGTTGGCACTTGGAAGGGACAAGTGAGGCAATCATGAGGGCTGGGAGGAGGGGGAGACTGAAGATCATGTCTGGAGTACGGGTTGATGGATTTCCTAAGGGGGCAGGAGAAGCACTCCTGCTCCTCGGTCCATAAGGAGTGCTAAAAGAGCACCTTAAATTGGGAAACCAGCAGCTCCCACCTTGGATCAGCTGATGAAATCCTACAGGTTGGGCCTCCCCCTCACCAACTATTAAATATGTCACGTTGCTGACGGTTTCATTACTTTTGTGTGTCGATTAGGCCCTCGTCTGCCTTGTCATGGCCTGCATGTTAAAATTTAAAGGGTGTAATAAATGGGGCCTTTAATAAATGATACTTCTCATAATAGTATTGAATTTTTATAGAAATAGAACTCTCTCTCTAATTAAGAAAAATTCTATAGCAGGCAGTCAGGAGAGCATAGACCTGCTATCTCTGCCAAGGACATAACTCAAACACAGGCTCTGAAACAAGACTTTCCTAATGCTGATAAGATGGAGCCTTGTACCCTCTCTAGACAAATGTCTGGCAGAAGTTTACAAACAATACCAAGCATGAGATAAGGTGAAAGGTGACTTTGGGGTGCAGAATGACGGACAAGGAGGAGGTGACGACCCCAACACCTCAGGTACGTGTCCTATATTCGTTGGTTAGAAGGGTTCGAACAAGTGATTGACATAGGGTGAACTACCAACCCCCCAAAATAAAGTATAATCAATGGCTGCTCAAAGGAACAGAAACAACAGCCCCATCTGGCTGAAGATAGAGAGCTTCCTGACACCTCAACCAACTGGAGGAGGTGAAAAGACAGAGGGAGAGAGCAAGAGAGAGAGAAGATTGCTTTTCCAGCTGTAGAGATCGGCTGCAAAATCATCTTTCACGGGCCGTATACTTCTGTCTATTTAGCTTATGCATCATCATATTTAAACTGCTACATCTTAATATTGAAGTACTCTGAAGTGTGGTCACTGTTGTAATGTAGGAAATGCAGCAGCCAATTTACGAACAGCAAGGTCTCACAAATAGCAATGTGATAAAGACCAGATAATCTGTTTCAGTGATTTTGGATGAGGGATAAAAATTGGCCAGGACACTTGGCGGAACTCCCTTACTCTTCTACGAAATAGTGCCAAAGGATCTTTTACTTCCACCTAAGATGTCAGATGGGGCCTTAGTTGAACATTTTATTGAAAAGACAATTATCTCCAACAGTGTAGCACTCCCTCTGTACAGCACTGGGTTGTCAGCCTGGATTTATTTGTGCTGACATCTCTTGATAAGGAGCTGAATCCACAACCTTCTGACTCAGAGGGCAGAGTTCTACCAACTGGGCCACAGCAGCCAAGTGGTGGCTCGGAAAGATCTGGTATCAATTTGAACCCTAAACGGGCAATTGTGAAATACACTTAGCAGCATTAATTTGAGTTTTTAAACTCCCAGGCCTCATCTACATGCGCCAATCAGCTGCCTGCCCGAAGTGGCAGAAAGCAGCAGCAACTAGTGAACAGGAGAGGAAATTCTGGTGACTGGAGAGCTCCAAAAAGAGAAGGCTCATCAACAAGCAGGTAAGTGGGAAGTGAGTTTCTGGAGGGAAAGGGGTGGAGGTGGAGTCCGGTTCAGAAGAAGTCAAGACTTTCCTTGCTCGCCCTGGAGCAGCACTTCTACTCCTCTGAGCCCCACAAAGGAAAGTTTTACATTTAGCTTGGAGAACCTTTCCTGTCTGCAGACCAGCTTTAGTGGCTTTCCTGCTCAGGCGTCAGTTAAAATGCAATTGGGGTTCTTTTGTTGTGGTGATGTGTGCTCCATCCTACACTGTCCTAAAAGAGCAAACAAGATCCTATGAACATCACAGGACCACTGTTTGCATTTTAAATGGGCCTTCCACTTGACTTCTGCTCTGGCTGCCCAGCAGAAGATTGCTGCCACCATGGTGATGACAGGAACAGGGCAGTTAGCCATTCCGCAACACTTGTGGGATGCTATCTTCCTGTTTCCACCTGGCAGGAAGCCTCGAAGTCCACCCCTACCATGTGCAATTGCAGCTGCATCTCTAATCCCTGCATGAACTCTTCTTCCTGTTCCTGTTCCCCATCCAGCACAGCCATTAGAAGGTCCAATGGAATTCCCACATTGAAAGCTAATGAAGCAGCAGTGCTGTGGGAAAAGGTATATGCAAACACTGGGATCAACCACAGAATTTTAAATTCAATGCTAAACGAACAATCACACCTTTAAGAATCCAACTGCAAATTGCCACAGCAGAATTCCCAGCAGCGCCTACTTTATGTTCTTTAATCTTTCAGGTGTTGTGGACATCGCCAAGTCCAGCATTTGTTGCCCATCCGGAATTGCCCTTGAGAAGGTGGTGGTGAGCTGCCTTCTTGAACCACTGCAGTCCATCTGGTGTAGATACACCCACAGTGATATTAGGAATGGATGGATCAGCAGTCCTGAAAGGGTAAACAGGAGAAGGAAGATTGATGATTTCAATGTGTGACAGTGGGATTAGTTTAGGATTGTTCTAGTGAAAAGATAGCACAGGGTAAATGGGCTGAATGGTCTCTTCCTGCACTGGTTCTACATTCGATTGCCTAAAATTACAAGATATAATGAGACTCACACATCCTTTGTGTGAGACCTCCAGAATTTTGCAGCTTGTGTATTTGGCACTTGCCAATTCAGGAATTGGGGCCTACTCACTCGGTATAATGAGATATGCCACCAGAATGAATTTTCTATGAAGATACTAAGGAGGTGATTGTGCAGCACTGACTGTCATTTTGAGTGACCCTGTAAGTACTGGCAATATGCAAATATATCAGGAAAAGTGACAACTATAGACCCGTATGTCTAACCTCAACAACTGGCAAAACTGTGTCCATGGGTTTGATTTTTAGGCCCCATTGGGGCTGGAATTGGAGATGGGGGTGAGGGGAGTTAGTTCTCCAGCTCCATGCAGCCCACAGGCCATTTATGCGGAGGTGGGATAGGGGCGTGGCAGGGCTACCTGCCCAGCGGGTAGCCGATGTGGCTCATTAGGGGCCACATAAGGCCAATTAAAGGAGGCCAAGTAGTCTTTTCCAGTTGTTCTCCCCCAGGCATTGGGTTCCGTGGCAGGGGAGAACTGAAGATGGCTACGGATGAGGCCCGCCACAGACCTCATCGCCGTGAGGGCCCGGCCTGAACCTCCAGGCGGCGGTGAGGCTCCGTGGCGGCCCCCCACCCCCGCCGCTGGGCAACAGGACCTCAATTAAAATATTCAAATCAATAAAATGAATACATTTAAATAGACCTACCTGCAATCTTGAGGTCCCACCGCGGACTTTGGCCTGGCGGCTGGCACCCCCGTGCCTTCAAATCCCTGTCTGGGTAAACGCGGCATCGTACTGGTGGGGAGAGGGGAGGGGGTAAGATTTACAGTGCGGGGGTAAGATTTACAGTTTCTGATCCACATTTCAGCCTGATGGTGAGGTTCAGAAGCCCACAGGGAAAATCCTGCCTTACGAGTCTGCTTCACAAAACATATTGACAGCATAATCTAACAAAATTTGACACATAAGGCGATATTAGGACCGGCAACCCAAAGCTTGATCAAAGAGGAAGTTTTAAGGAGCGTCTTAAAGGAGGAGAGAGTGGTAAAGAGATGGAGGGGTTTAGGGAGGGAATTCCAGAGCTCAGGGCTTTGACTGCTGAAGGTAAGGCTGCCGATGGTAGGAAGATAAAAGTCAGGGATGCACAGTGTCCGAAATTGGAGGAGGACAAACATCTTGGAGGGTTGTCGGGCTGGAGGAGGTTACAGAGATAGGGAGGCTGAGGTCATGGAGGGATTTGAAAACAAGGATGAGAATTTTGAAGTTGTAGTGTTGTTGGACTGGGAGCCAATGTAGGTCAGTGAGTGTTGGGGTGATTGGTGGACGGGATTTTCTATAAAAAGCAAAACTGCAGTAATTCATACACTGGCTAACACATAATGCTGGCCCAAGTACCGCAACCAACACACACATGCACGAAGAATCTGGCACTCAGTATCAAAATAGTTCAGTAGTATACACTCCACTTGTGTAATTACCGTATTTTAATAGATTACAAAAACATCAATTATTCATCTGTTTATGCTTCACTAATTAACACATCATCTCTACTTTGCTCTCAATTACCCTTTAACCTCACAAAATAATCCTTAACCTATTGTAAAATCCTCAGGTAAAATTTCCTGATTAGTCTCTGTGCACTGCATAACAAACAGTCCAATTATAATTACCATGAATGGTAGATGAGCGTCATCTGTCCCCCACCCAGGGGCTGATGACAACCAGGGGCTGTCAGAGCTTGAAAAACGCGCTCCTCATCCCAGTCTGGTGCATTGGCTCTGTGTTCTGTGAGTGCCTCTTAGTTGTGATAGACTACACTCTATGTAAATATATGTTTATTTAATCAAGTATATCACTCGTGTTTGTAATATTAGATACCCTGCGGTTGGAATTTCTTTGATCTGATTTAAACTGAAATTACACTGAAATCTACGCTGATATTGCTGGCGGCAAATGAAACCAGAATTTTATGAGAATCTCATTAACGTGCACCACAATGTAAAAAAAAAACAGCATAAAACAAGCAGAAATCAGCCTATCACTGGGACAGTGTTGCAAACCACATAAATTGCACCATTTTACAACGGAGTTCCCCAAGGATGTGTAAAATTGCAGCAAATGTGGAGAAAATCAGGTTTTGCGCAAAAGCTCTCCCTGCATATACTCTGCTTTATTTGGCCTGTGATCTGCGGCCAGTTATTCCCTCGCTCCCCAGACTTCCACAAATTTCGTTGGAAAATTAAATGAGAAACATCGATTGCATTGCCACTTTAGAGCGTGAGCTGATTATTCTGCTGTGCTGAAAACTGATGACCCTTTCATGTTGGCAGTGACTCTTGTTTCATTTTAAATTGAATTAATATTTTTGTCTCAGGCTGACAGTTGTTTTGTGGAAATAAAGATTTGCATAACGTTTTTACCCGGAGATCTGCAAATCCAAAGAAACCGGAAACATGTTTATAAACTAAATTAAGTGTAAAACATTCATTGAGGCACAACCGAGAGATACGACAAATCTCTTTCAAATCAAATTGTTTGTTTTGTTGCAGCAAAGTAGAACAGCAATCAAATCTGCTTGGCATCTTATTCAGATAATGAATTCACACAAATGCCGACATATTACTGAATGCATAATAACTTCCTCGTCACCAGTTCTGCGCATCTCACCCAACATTAGCAGCAATTTTATAAAAAAACACACAATCTATTCCTTGTTGGCCTCTGAAGAGCCGAGATCTTCACTACACTAGTGTAAGACTTAATCACCAGTAACAGGACACGTTTTTCATCTCTCACTTAACAGGCAGACCTTTGGGGAATGATTTTTGAAAATTCATTCATGGGATATGGGCGTCCAGCATTTATTGTCCATCCCTAATTGCCTTTGAGAAGGTGGTGGTGAGCTGCCTTCTTGAACCGCTGCAGTCCATGTGGGGTAGGTACACCCACAGTGCTGTTAGGAAGGGAGTTCCAGGATTTTGACCCAGTGACAGTGAAAGAACGGCGATATAGTTCCAAGTCAGGATGGTGTGTGACTTGGAGGGGAACTTGCAGGTGGTGGTGTTCCCATGCATTTGCTGCTCTTGTCCTTCCAGTTGGTAGAGTTTGTGGGTTTGGAAGGTGCTGACAAAGGAGCCTTGGTGTGTTGCTGCAGTGCATCTTGTAGATGGTACACACTGCTGCCACAGGGCATTGGTGGTGGAGGGAGTGAATGTTTGTGGATGGGGTGCCAATCAAGCGGGCCGCTTTGTCCTGGATGGCGTTGAGCTTCTTGAATGTTGTTGGAGCTGCACCCATCCAGGCAAGCGGAGAGTATTCCATCACACTCCTGACTTGTGCCTTGTAGATGGTGGACAGGCTTTGGGGAGTCAGGAGGTGAGTTACTCACTGCAGGATTCCTAGCCTCTGACCTGCTCTTGTAGCCACAGTATTTATATGGTTACTCCAGTTCAGCTTCTGGTCAATGGTAACCCCTAGGATGTTGATAGTGGGGGATTCAGTGATGGTAATGCCATTGAATGTCAAGGGGAGATGGTTAGATTCTCTCTTGTTGGAGATGGCCATTGTCTGGCACTTGTGTGGCGCGAATGTTATTTGCCACTTATCAGCCCAAGCCTGGATATTGTCCAGGTCTTGCTGCATTTCTGCACGGACTGCTTCAGTATCTAAGGAGTTGCGAATGGTGCTGAACATTGTGCAATCATCAGCGAACATCCCCACTTCTGACCTTATGATTAAAGGAAGGTCATTGATGAAGCAGCTGAAGATGGTTGCGCCTAGGACACTACCCTGAGGAACTCCTGCAGTGATGTCCTGGAACTCAGATGATTGACCTCCAACAACCACAACCATCTTCCTTTGAGCTAGGTAAGACTCCAACCAGCGAAGAGTTTTCCCCCTGACTCCAGTTTTGCTAGGGCTGCTTGATGCCATACTCAATCAAATGCTACCTTGATGTCAAGGGCAGTCGCTCTCACCTCACCTCTTGAGTTCAGCTCTTTTGTTCATGTTTGAATGAAGGCTGTAATGAGTTCAGGAGCTGAGTGGCCCTGGCAGAACCCTAACTGAGTGTCACTGAGCAGGTTATTGCTAAGCAAGTGCCGCTTGATGGCACTGTTGATGACATCTTCCATCACTTTACTGATGATTGAGAGTAGACTGATGGGGCGGTAATTGGCCGGGTTGGACTTGTCCTGCTTTTTGCGTCCAGGACATACTTGGGCAATTTTCCACATTGCCAGATAGATGTCAGTGTTGTAGCTGTACTGGAACAGCTTGGCCAGGGGCGCGGTAAGTCCTAGAGCTCAGGTCTTCAGTAGTATTGCCGGAATATTGTCAGGACCCACAGCCTTTGCAGTGTCCAGTGCCTTCAGTCGTTTCTTGATATCACGTGGAGTGAATCGAATTGGCTGATGTCTGGCATCTGTGATGCTGGGGAATTCAGGAGGAGGCCAAGATGGATCATCAGCTCGGCACTTCTGGCTGAAGATTATTGCAAATACCTCAGCCTTATCTTTCGCACTGATGTGCTGGGCTCCCCCATCATTGAGGATGGAGATATTTGTGGAGCCACCTCCTCCAGTTAGTTGTTTAATTGTCCACCCCCATTCACGGCTGGATGTGAAAGGACTGCAGAGCTTAGATCTGATCCATTGGTTATGGGATCACTTAGCTCTGTCTTTCACATGCTGCTTACGCAAGTAGGCCTGTATTGTAGCTTCACCAGGTTGACACCTCATTTTGAGATATGCCTGTGCTGTTCCTGCCATGCCCTCCTGCACTCTTCCTTGAACCAGGGTTGGTCTCCTGGCTTGATGGTAATGGTAGAGTGGGGGAGATGCCAAGCCATGAGGTTACAGATTGTGGTTGAGTATAATTCTGCTGCTGCTGATGGCCCACAGCACCTCATGGATGCCCACTTTTACATTGCTAGATCTGTTCGAAATCTATCCCATTTAGCATGGTGGTGGTGCCACACACGATGGAGGGTATCCTAAATGTGAAGGCGGGCCTTCGTCTCCACAAGGCATGTGCGGTGGTCACTCCTACCAATACTGTCATGGACATATGCATCTGTGGCAGGCAGATTGGTGAGGACAAGGTCAAGTATGTTTTTCCCTCTTGTTGGTTCCCTCACCACCTGCCGCATACCCAGTCTAGCAGCTATGTCCTTTAGGACTCGACCAGCTCGGTCAGTAGTGGTGCTACCGAGCCACTCTTGGTGATGGACATTGAAGTCCCCCACCCAGAGTACATTCTGTGGCCTTGCCACCCTAAGTGCTTCCTCTAAGTGGTGTTCAACATGGTGCAGTACTGACTCATCAGCTGAGGGAGGGCGATAGGTGTTAATCAGCAGGAGGTTTCTTTGCCCATGTTTGACCTGATGCCATGAGACTTCATGGGCTCTGGAGTCGATGTCGAGGACTCCCAGGGCAACTTCCTCCCTACTGTATACCACTGTGCCACCACCTCTGGTGGGTCTGTCCTGCCGGTGGGACAGGACATACCCAGGGATGGTGATGGAAGTGTTAGGGACATTGTCTGTAAGGTCTGATTCCACGTGTATGACTATGTCAGGCTGTTGCTTGATTAGTCTGTGGGACAGCTCTCCCAACTTTGGCACAGGCTTCCAGATGTTAGTAAGGAGGACTTTGCAGGGTCGAAAGAGCTGGGTTTGCTGTTTTCGTTTCCGGTGCCTAGGTCGATGCTGGGTGGTCCGTCCAGTTTCATTCTATTCCTTGTTGGTCTCTGAAGAGCCAAGAGATTGGTACATTTTATTCTTTAACAGAGAAACTCTTAGTAAAATATCACCAATGTTGGAAAGAGTGAAAGAGGAGGTAAATTAGGATTAATAACATTATCATTGGGTTTTGAAGACCTGATAATTGTCCAAGGGATAATTGCACGTGGGAAAGAATTGCACAATGTTGAGGTCCTGTTAAAGATTGAGTAAGAGTAGGAGTCCATGTCACGTCTCTTGAGGAACTATTTCATGATCCATATTTCTACTGAGGAATAGTGTTCATCAGAAGCACATTTTGGAAGAACACTAGCTGCGCAGCACAATTTCCCAAGATATTGGGCTGAATTTTGATTGGTGGCGAGCTTCAAAAATGACGCGGCACACGCAAGATGTGCACGGCTGAGCTGCGGCAATATTTAGCGCGGTGGCTTATTTACATGGAGGGGGCGTAACGCCCACCCCCGATGACGTAGAGGGGGTGGGCACTCTGTCCCCGGCAACGGCGTCCAGCACCACCGTGCGGGTGCCAGCGCCATTTTTAAAGGGCTTCAAGCCCTTACAAGTAATTTCAATCTTTAACGAGAAATGGATATTACAGTTACATTTAAAAATTTAATAAAAGATCAAAGGCCCGCTCCCACCTCCCCCCATGACCAAACAATTTGTTTATTGCCCTCTCCCCCACTAAAAACTTTTCTTCCCATCCGATCTATCCCCCCTGAACTTTATTAACTTTGCCCTTCAACCCCTTCGTACCATCTCCTTAGCCAATAGCAAGAGTTTTCCCCACTCCACCCTAAAGGCTGGCTCGGGTCTGCAAAAAAAAACCCGACCCGAGCCCGACAGAACCACATCCGTCCTGTGCCTGACCCAGCCCGAGACCTTCCATTTTTTCCTGGCCTGACCCGACCCGACCTGACCCGACCATCAGTTCACCCACCTTCCATTTTTCACTTTGTTGCTGATCTGCACAAGCTTAAAATAACTGTAACAAAACTACCTTTCTAATCCGAAAATTAAATTAACAGTGGAGACACTTACCTGTGATAGAGCGTGTCCGACGCAACCCGACCCCAGCCCGAATGCCGGACCTGGCATTCTACAAATGCCATATTATGGAGTCACACTGACAATTTCAATACAGTGAAGATTTAGGGATGAAGTAGAATGTGAAGCTTAGGAGGGACGAAGGAGAATAATTAAAGTGATACTGACCATTTGATACCAATAGAATAAAAGATGACAATGGATGTAATGGAAAGAGAGTTTTGAAGGTTAGCGTTGAAAGATGGAATGTTCATGAGACAATGTGGACTGAATTTGATAGTCCCCGAAAATGTGTGAGGGGATTGTAATGCGTGATTAACACATGCCTTTTGATTGCAACACAGGCGGCATGCCAACTTCATGCTGCCTGCTGTTTCAACAATTGCAGCATCCAGCCAGCACTAACTGCACAGTTGATTGGCTGGATGCCTGAGCAGGGGGCCAATATCGTGAGTGGTTAGCACCAGTTAAAGCTAGCCTACATTATTTAAATCTAGCCTGTGCCTATTAAAGGCGAGGTGCACTGTGGCTGGAGCAGGTGCTGGCAGCTCTGCAGCAAGTGAATCTGACTTATGAAACATTGAATAATGGCACTGCATGGGGGAGAACAGCCTGCAAGGCTTTTGAATCTTGCACTGGAGACCTTGGTGGAGGAAGTAGAAAGGAGAAGAGATAGCCTGTATCAGCAGGGCACCAGAAGGCCTCCCAGACACATGTTCAGGAGGCAGTGGGAGCAGATAACCATGGAGCTCAATGTCAGGAGACCAGCCCCGAATGCCGCTAGAAGTTCAATGACCTCACACAAGTGGTCAAGGTCAGTGAATGCATCTTCAAATACCATATCCTACCAACTGCACCACTAGCCTCAGACACTGCTCAATTCGCCATACCACCATCACCAACTCTCATACCTGGCATTCATATACTTCACCCCACCCTCACACACTTAGAACTGCTGCAAACCTCACATCCACCATCTCACAGCTTGCACACACTGCCAGCTATTCAGCCATGACAGCCACATCAACCAACAGATTGCACGACGCTCATTGATATACTTACCTCTCTCTTGCAGGACAAGGTGGTGCACAACTGCAGACAGCATGAGATAAATAGAGGGGGACAGGTGCATCTGCATGTCCCCATGGAGAAGATCCCATTACTGGGATTCCCATTGTTGAGGCTGTGTTCAGCAGTCTGGCTGAAACCATCAAAGGTGATGGTATCCTGAAACCTCACACTCCTTCTCACATCTCACCTCCCCCTCATCCCACACTCTCTTCTGATTACAAGTTGCAGATGGTGTAAGTATGCATCTCTAACTTTTCATCACCACCCACCTCCCTGCAACAGAACCTTACCCTTGTGTTTTTCTCCTTTCAGATACCCAAGAAGTGCAACCTAACCAGGCAGTGGAGGAACAGCAAGAAGTAAAGGTTGGCTTGGGTCTGCAAATGAGACCTGACCCGAGCCCGACAGAACCCCATCCGACCCCGAGCCCGACAGAACCCCATCCGACCCCGAGCCTGACAGAACCCCATCCGACCCCGAGCCTGACAGAACCCCATCTGACCCCGAGCCCGACAGAACCCCATCCGACCCCGAGCCCGACAGAACTCCATCCGACCCCGAGCCCGGCCCGTCCCAAGTCCTTCCATTTTTTTCCCATGCCCGACCCGACCTGACCCGACCCGACCATCATTTAACCTACCTTCCGTTTTTCAATTTGTTCCTTACCTACACAAGCTTAAAATAACTGTAGCAAAACCACCTTTAAAGTCCAAAAAGTAAATTAACATTAAAGTCACTTCCCTGAAATGGTGATAGAGCGTGTCCGATCCGGCCTGACCCGACCCGAGCCCGAATGCCGGATCCAGAATTGCGACCCGACACATGTCATCGGATCCCGTTGGGTCCCGTCGGTAGAAGGCCTTTAGCAAGAAGACAGTGATTAAGAAGACACACCAGTAGGATATTGCAATTACAGCCACCAGTTGAGATACTGACACTGTACATATTTAGAGGACAGCATAGAGGTGGGATCTACTCATAGTATGAAACCGGGCATGAGTGACCTGCAACCAGGACAGGAGACAAGGATAGTGCAGGTGCCAGCATGTTGGAGGGCAAGGTTGCACACGTGTTCTGAAGAAGACTTCGATGAAAACCTTGATGGGGCAGTCTACAGAAGAATGCTGATGGGTATACACAATGAAATGCTTGACAGGCCTGCCAGAAAAACTTGCGGTTAATGGAGGAGTCCAACATCACAGCGCTTTTCACAAGGCTTTGCCATCCTTTCCAGCATGGAAGTGGTGGTCAACTCCATCAGCACACTTGTGGATCTAACCATGATGCATTGCCTGATGGCTGATATAGCAACGTCCATTGCAGCACAAGCAGGAGCCACCCAATGTCTTAGTAGTGCCATGCAAGCTCAGGTTGCTGCCATCATGGCTGTGAATTATAGTGTACAAAGATGCTTGCAGGGTGTCACAGCAGTCCAGCACATTACTAGGATTGCTGAGGCACCGCCCCGGGGCAATGGCAGGGGCTCCATGGTGCACAAACCAGCTGTCCTTTCCCA
The DNA here is from genome assembly GCF_036365525.1 of Heterodontus francisci. Taxonomy (NCBI): domain Eukaryota; kingdom Metazoa; phylum Chordata; class Chondrichthyes; order Heterodontiformes; family Heterodontidae; genus Heterodontus; species Heterodontus francisci. The sequence continues at coordinate 26,651,452 of NC_090393.1, read as the reverse complement.
GGAAGAGGGCATTTGCCCTCCTGATGAAGGGTCACAGACCTGAAACGTTAACTCTGTTTCCTTCTACACAGATGCTGCCAGACCTGCTGAGTATTTCTGGCAATTTCTGTTCTCATTTTGTCCTCCCATGCCTGCTACTCTCCCAGTGCCTTGCTGTTGACTGTCTGCCAGCCAGCCCAGACTGCTGTAGCACAGGCCGAGATAGTGCAATCTGTAGCCGGGCTTTCTAGGCTCAAAATTGCTTGAGGTCATCCTCCAAGGCCATCTGCAGTCTCCTTCACTGAAAGTCAGCAGCCAGTCACCAGCCATGCTGCAGCCACTGGGGTAGTACTGCAGAACAACAGGCAAAGGCACACAAAAGATATAGACAGTAAGGGAATGCACAAGGGTAATTATTGGCTTTTTTAAGCAATATGGCATGATTTCATTGAAAAACTTGTTTTGGAATGTTTATTTTGTGGTGGATTTTATTTTTGCATTGTGGCCATGAAGATGCTGTGATTGTCAATAACAATGGAAAAGTAAAGTGTGAGACTGCAGCGGAATGGGGAATTGGAGTTGCGGTTACTAGTATTGCAGTTGGATGCTCACAGATGCTCAGAGAAAGCCTGGCCAGAACGAGGTTGTCCAGGTTGCCTCCTTCCTTTCTCTTCTTCCTCCTCCTCCTCCTCCTCGTGCTCGTGCTCCTCAGTTACTCGCCGTGTAGCTGGTGGCAAGGGCTGTCCCATGATGATGAGGTTGTGTAGCATGGAGCAGAGCACAATGAATCTTGACACCCACTCTGTCATGTACTGCAGGGCTCCTCCAGGGTGTTCCAGGAAATGGGAGCGTTATTTCAGCATGCCCAAGGGTCTGCTGTATCACAAATCATGTTCCAGAATGCCTTTGGCTGTATGCATGCTGCACACTGAAGTCACCAGCCATGTGGTCAGCGGATAGCCCTTGTCACTCAGTAGCCACCCTTTGTATTTGCTGTGGTGGCTCAAATGCAGCTGGCAGCAGAATAAAGGAATCATGACTGCTTCCATGATACTGGACATTGACCTGCATGATTCGTTGTATTTGGTCACACATTGTCTGGACACTGAGGAAATGAAATCCCTTTCGATTCCATATGGCTCCCACAAAACGATACATGTGCAGTCTATGGCACCATGCTCCATAGGGAAGCCTGCAATCCTAGCGAAGCTACATGCTAACTCTGCCAGCTGCTCTCTGGAAAGAGAGAATGGAATGCAGTTAGTTCTCATTGAATGGAGAGTCTCAGTAACCCCCTTTAGAGAACAGTGGGCGGCAAACTGCAAGAGGTTGCAAATATCTCCAGCTTCAGCCTGGAAGGCGCCAGACACATAAATGTTCACAGCTATGGCCATCTTCACAACCACTGGCAATGCGGTCCTTGCCCTGCTCTTGGTATGCAGTACAGTCTGCAGCAGGTGGCAGATCTCAGTGAGGTCATCCTTACTGAGGTGAAGGCGTCTCACACATTGTTCAGGTAGGAGAATTGCTCCCTAAGACCCTGGGCAGATATGGCATCCTGCTGAGACCTCTTCTCCCACTCCTTCTCCTCCTCTCTCTTGCAGCAGCTTGCCCTGCTCTACATGCCTTCTGTTCATTCTTAAGTCATACTGTATTTCAAGGGCAATACAAGTTAGTGTACCCAAGTCTGGGAACGATAGGTTTGGTCCCTCAACACCTGCCACACCCACTCCCTGTAAACTTTTGCAACTTAAGCAAGGGAGTGGAAGGTTATCGGGGGTTGGTGGAAATGTGGAGTAATCAGTTCAGCCATGAACTTATTGAATGGCAGAGCAGGCTCGAAGGGCCGAGTGGCCTACTCCTGCTCCTAATTTGTGTGTTCATATGTTCGTATGTTATATACAATGCACCAAACAGTTGTAGAATCAAAGCACATCCAGAAAAGAAATCAACCAACAACTATCCTGTAAGTAGTTGATGATCCTGTGAAATAGTGTGGATGTGGGTAGTCCTTCCTGCTGCTGAATGTGCGTTCAGTTGTGCAAGGTTAGGAGAGGGTGTTAGTTGGAACGTGAGCGCCAAAATGACACCGCTGGTGTCAAATCAGTGTTGTACGCTGATTGACGTCATGATCTGCCTGTTCTCCATACTTCCATTGGTCATTCACTGCACATGCTCATGCTCTCGCCAATATGGGGTCTGGTGCAACCCACCCTAAAAGAAGGCACGCACACCGTGGACGCCATTTTGGAGGTCTAAGCGTACTCGAAGCACCCAAAAAACAGACCCAAATGATCCTAATTTCGTGCCCAATGAGTGTGGTTAGAAGAACATCACACTATTCAAGTCTTGGACTGATTTGGGTTGTATAGCGATTTAAGATCGGTATGTATGAAAAAAGAAACAAAGCTTCATATAGGAAGTTTCAGTAATGGAGAAGAGGTGGCATTTCATTTGTAATCAGGGGAGATAATGAGTCCAAGAAAATCAACAGATGAGAATTGAATAACAGTGGCACCAGTAAATGTAAGAGGTGGCTGCTGCTGTCTGAATTTGTGAGTGATGTAAGAAATCTGTCTTTCATGAATCAGAAGAAACATTGCCCAATCACAGGACATAGAGGAAATCAAATTGTAGAGATTCAGTCATTGCATTGCAAGAGGACTGGAGGTATGTACATAGAACATATGAAGAAACTTGATGGCTTTTGAGTGGAATCATAAACAAAATAGTAGAGGTTGGTAATTAGTGGAGCTGGTCATTGATATGAAGAAGGAAAAGAATGGAAGAGAGAGAATAAAATCACGAGGAACCTTGAGTTAATTGAATAGGAGTCAGAGGATGAGTATCTTAAGATGAAACCTGTTAGCCATGGATGTGGCTTTGGTGGGTAGGCCATACCTGTTTGAAATCCATACTAAAATCCATGATATGGAACATAGGAACAGGAGTAGGCCATTTGGCCCTTCGAGCTTGCTCCGCCATTCAATAAGATCATGGCTGATCTGTTTGTGATCTCAACTCCACTTTTCTGTCTGCCCCCCATAACCCTTGACTCCCTTGTCTATATAAAATCGATCTAACTCAGCCTTGAATAAATTCAATGACCCAGCCTCTACTATTTTCTGGGGAAGAGAATTCCACAGACTATCGACCCTCTGAGAGAAAAATTTTCTCCTCACCTCCGTCTTAAAAGGGAGACCTCTTATTTTTAAACTGTGTCCCCTAGTTGTAATCTCCCCCACAAGATGAAACATCTTCCCAATATCCACCCTATCCATTCCCCTCAGGATCTTATATGTTTCAATAAGATCACATCTCATTCTTCTAAACTCCAATAGGTAAAGACACAACCTGTTCAACCTTTCTTCATAAGATAAGTCCTTCCTCGCAGGAATTAGTTGAGTGAACCTTCTCTGAACTGCCTCTAATGCAATTATATCCTTTTTTAAATAAGGAGACCAAAATTGTACAAAGTACTCCAGATGTGAGCTCAACAAGGTCCTATACAGCTGCAGTAAAACTTTCCTACTTTCATACTCGATTTCCCTCGCAACAAATGCCAACATTTCATTTCCTTTCCGAATCACTTGCTGTACCTGCATACTAACGTTTTGCGATTCATATACCAGGGCACCCAGATCCTTCTGTATTACTGAGTTCTGCAATCTCTGTCCATTTAGATAATATACTGCTTGTCTATTCTTCCTGCTCTTAAGTGTGGTCTAACCAACGTTCTATCTAAGTTTGATGTAACCTCTCTGCTTTTGAATTTGCTCCCTCCAGAAATGAACTCCAGTGCTTTGTTTGCATTTTTATGGCTGCCTGCCCCTCATAACCCTTGTAGAACAAAAATATGCCTAACTCAGCCTTGGATATATTCAATGACCCAGCCTCCACTCCTCTCTGGGAAAGAGAATTACAAAGAAGTTAAACACTCTGAGAGAAGAAATTCCTCTTCATTGCCATATTAAAAGGGAGACCCCCTTATTTTGAAATAAAAACAAGAAATGCTGGAAATACTCAGCAGGTCTGGCAGCTTCTGTGGAGAGAGAAGCAGAGTTGACGTTTCGGGTCAGTGGCCTTTCTTCGGAACTGGCAAATATTAGAAATGTCAAAGGTTATAAGCAAGTAAAGCGGGTTGGGGCAAGAGATAACAAAGGAGAAGGTGTAGATTGGACAAGGCCACAGAATAGCTGACCAGAAGGTTATGGAGCAAAGGCAAACAATATGTTAATGGTGTGTTGAAAGACAAAGCATTAGTACAGATAGGATGTTAACGGACTGAAAATTGAACAGCAGCAAGTACAAACATGAAAAAAAGAGTGGGTAAGCAAACTGAACAAGCTAAGATGTAATAAAATAAACATACAAAAAAATGTTAAAAATGTAAAAAAGAAAAAATAACTGAAAATGAAAGTAAAACGGGGGGCCCGTCATGCTCTGGAATTATTGAACTCAAAGTTCAGTCCGGCAGGCTGTAGTGTGCCTAATCGGTAAATGAGATGCTGTTCCTCGTTGATGTTCACTGGAACACTGCAGCAAGCCCAGGACAGAGATGTGAGCATGAGAGCAAGGGGGAGTGTTGAACTGGCAAGCAACCGGAAGCTCAGGGTCCTGCTTGTGGACTGAGCGGAGGTGTTCCGCAAAGCGGTCACCCAGTCTGTGTTTGGTCTCCCCAGTGTAGAGGAGATCACATTGTGATCAGCGAATACAGTATACTACATTGAAAGAAGTACAAGTAAATCTCTGCTTCACCTGAAAGGAGTGTTTGGGGCCTGGGATAGTGAGGAGAGAGATGGTAAATGGGCAGGTATTACACCTCCTGCGATTGCAGGGGAAGGTGCCATGGGAAGGGGACGAGGTGGTGGGGGTAATGGAGGAGCGGACCAGGGTGTCGCGGAGGGAACAATCCCTTCGGAATGCTGACAGGGGAAGGGAGGGGAAGATGCGTTTGGTAGTGGCATCACGCTGGAGGTGGCGGAAATGGCGGTGGATGATCCTTTGGATATGGAGGCTGATGGGGTGGAAAGTGAGGACAAGGGGAACCCTGTCACAGTTCTGGGAGGGAGGGGAAGGGGTGAGGGTAGAGGTGCGGGAAATGGGCCGGACACGGTTGAGGGCCCTGTTAACAACATTGGGGGGGAATCCTCGGTTGAGGAAAAAGGAAGACATATCAGAAACGCTGTCATGGAAGGTAGCATCATCAGAGCAGATGCGTCGGAGACGGGGAAACTGGGAGAATGGAATGGAGTCCTTACAGGAGGCAGGGTGTGAAGAAGTGTAGTCGAGGTGGCTGTGGGAGTCGGTGGGCTTATAATGGATATTAGTAGACAACCTATCCCCAGAGATGGAGACAGAGAAGTCGAGGAAGGGAAGGGAAATGTCAGAGATGGACCATGTAAAGGTGAGAGAAGGGTGGAAATTGGAAACAAAGTTGATAAAGTTTTCCAGTTCGGGGCGGGAGCAGGGAACGGCACTGATACAGTCATCAATGTACAGGAAAAAGAGTTGGGGGAGGGGGCCTGAGTAGGACTGGAACAAAGAATACTCGACATATCCCACAAAAAGACAGGCATAACTAGGACCCATGCTGCGGGTACCCATAGCAACACCTTTTACTTGAAGGAAGTGAGTGGAGTTGAAGGAGAAGTTGTTCAATGTGAGAACAAGTTCAGCCAGGCGGAGAGGGTGGTGGTGGACAGGGACTGGTTGGGCCTCTGTTCAAGGAAGAATCGGAGAGCCCTCAAACTGTCCTGGTGGGGGATGGAGGTGTAGAGAGATTGGACGTCCGTAGTGAAGAGGAGGCTTTTGGGGCCAGAAAACTGGAAATTGTCAAAATGACGTAGGGTGTCAGAAGAGTCACGGATGTAGGTGGGAAGAGACTGGACCAGCGGAGAAAAGATAGAGGCAAGATAGGAAGAAATAAGTTCAGTGGGGCAGGAGCAGGCTGAAACAATGGGTCTGCCGGGACAGTCCTGATTTAGATTTAGATTTTAGATTTTTAGATTTAGATTTTGTGGATTTTGGGAAGGAGGTAGAAGCGGGCTGTCCGGGGTTGTGGGACTATGAGGTTGGAAGCTGTAGAGGGAAGATCTCCAGAGGAGATGAGGTCAGTGATAGTCCTGTGGACAGTAGCTTGATGTTCAGTGGTGGGGTCATGGTCCAGAGGGAGGTAGGAAGAAGTGTCTGTGAGTTGGCGCTGAGCCTCTGCAAGGTAGAGGTCGGTACGCCATACAACAACAGCACCACCCTTGTCTGCAGGGTTGATGACCATGTCGGGGTTAGAGCTGAGAGAATGGAGTGCCTCAAGTTCAGAGGGGCACAGGTTAGAGCGAGTGAGGGGGGCAGAGAAATTGAGATGACTAATGTCTCGCCGACAATTTTCAATGTAAAGATCAAGAGCGGGTAAGAGGCCAGGGGAAGGGGTCCTGTTAGAGGGACAATGCTGGAGGCGGGTGAATGGGTCTGCTGGTCGGGGGGAGGAGGACTCCTGGTCAAAGAAGTGAGCCCAGAGGTGGAGGCAACAGAAGAAGAGCTAAACGTCATGTTGAGCGCGAAATTCATTGAGGTGGGGATGTAAGGGGATAAAACTGTGACCTTTGCTGAGTACAGAACGTTCAGCATCAGAGAGGGGGAGGTCAGAGGGTATAGTGAATACATGGCAAAGGATCAGATCAGAAGGGGTGGGGTCAGAGGGAAGTGAAGGGGAAGGAGGATCTGGAGGATTTTGCAACTGTGCTCCCTAGTTCTAGATTCCCCCACGAAGGGTAACATTCTTTTGGCATTCTCTGTCAAGCTCCCTCAGAATCTTATATGTATCAATAAGATCACCTCTCAATTCCTCGAAACTCCAATGAGTATAGGCCCAACCTGCTCAACCTTTCCTCATAGGACAACCCCTTCATCTCAGGAATCAGCCTAGTGAATATTTTCTGAACTGCTTCCAATGCAAGTATATCCTCCCTTAAGAAAGGAGACCAAAACTGTAAGCAGTACTCTAGGTGCAGTCTTACCAATGCCCTGTACAGTTTTAGCAAGATTTCCCTACTTTTATACTCCATTCCCCTTGATATAAATGCCACCATTCCATTTGCCTTTCTAATTGCTTGCTGTACCTGAATGCTGACTTTTTGTGATTCATGTACAAGCACACCCAGATCCCTCTGTACTGCAGTATTCTGCAGTCTCGCTCCAGGTAAATAATATTCTGTTTTTCTATTCTTCCTGCCAAAGTGGACAACCTCACATTTTCCCACATATACATCTGCCAAATTTTTCCCACTCACCTAACCTATCTATATCTCTTTGCAGACACTCTGTGTCTTCCTTACAACTTGCTTTCCTACCTACCTTTGTATCATCAGCAAATTTTGCTATAATACACTTGGTCCCTTCACTCAAGTTATTAATATAGATTGTAAATAGTTGAAACCCCAGCACAGATCCTAGTAGCACTCCACTAGTTACAGTTTACCAACCTGAAAATGTCCCATTTATCCTGACTCTGTTTCCTGTTAGTTAGCCAGTCCTCTATCCATGCTAACATATTACCCAACACCATGAGCTCTTTTTTGTGGCACCTTATCGAATGCCTTTTGGAAATCTAAATACACTGCATCTACTGGTTCCCCTTTATCCACCCTACTTGTTACATCCTCAAAGAACTCGAATAATATTAATTTGTCAAACACAATTTCCTTTTCATAAAAGCAAAATACTGCGGATTCTGGAAATCTGAAATAAAAACAAGAAATGCTGGAACCACTCAGCAGGTCTGGCAGCATCTGTTAAAAGAGAAGCAGAGTTAACGTTTCGGGTCAGTGACCCTTCTTCGGAACATCTGAAGAAGGGTCACTGACCCGAAATGTTAACTCTGCTTCTCTTTTCACAGATGCTGCCAGACCTGCTGAGTGGTTCCAGCATTTCTTGTTTTTATTCCTTTTCATAAAACCATGTTGACTCTGCCTGATTGCATAATGATTTTCTAAATGTGCTGCTACTACTTTCTTAATAATGGATTCTAGTATTTTGCCAATGACAGATGTTATGCTAACTGGCCTCTAGTTTCCTGTTTTCTGTGCGCCACCCACCACACCCCACCCCCGACCTTTCTTGAATAGAGGTGTTGCATTTGCGACTTTGCCAATCCGCTGGGATCTTTCCAAAATCTAGGGAATTTTGGAAGATTACAACCAATGCATCCACTGTCTCTGCAGCCTCTTCTTTTAAAGACCCTCGGATGCAGGCCATCAGGCCCACCTCACACTTAACTATATTTTGATAAGTTAATGATAGATAATTGTCTAAATTATTCAAGAGCAGATAGAGTCATAGAGTCATTTACGCAACAGAAGGAGGCCATTCGGCCCATCGGGTCCATGCCAGCTGTCGATGGAGCTATGGAGTCAGTGCCACTCCAGTGTTCTATCACAGTGGCCCTACAAGTTTATGTCCTCCAAGTGGCCATCCAATTTCCTTTTGAAGTTACTAATTGTCTCCGCTTCCACCACTGTTGTGGTCAGCAAGTTCCAGGTCATTACCAGCTGTTGCATAAAAAGTTCTTCCTCATATACCCCCTGCATCTCCTGCCCAAAACCTTCAATCTGTGTTCCCTATTCCTTGTACCGATTAGTTAATGGGAACAGTTTTTCCTTGTCTAACTTATCTAAACCTGTCATAATCTTGTACACCTCTAACAAATCTCCCCTCAATCATCTTTGCTCCAAGGAGAACAACCCCAGCTTTTCCAACCTAATCTTATAACCAAAATTCCTGATAATTGAAACCATTCTGGTAAATCTCCTTTGCACCCTCTAAGTACCCTCACATCCTTCCTAAAGTGTGGTGACCAGAACTGGATGGAATACTCCAGCTGGGGCTTAACCAGAGTTTTATATAGATTCAGTATAACTTCCATGCTTTTGTACTCAATGCCTCTATTTATGAAGCCCAAGATCCCTCTTCTTTACTCACCACTCTCTCTATATGTCCTATCACCTTCAAAGATCAATGCACATGCACCTCCAGGTCTCTCTGTTCCTGCACATTCTTTAGAACTGTGCAATTTAGTATGTTTCGCCTCTCCATGCTCCTTCTGCCAAAATGCATCACCTCAAATTTGTCAGTATTAAATTCCATCTGCCACCTCTCTGCCCATTCTGCTAGCCTAGCTATGTTCTGTTGCAGGTGGTTCATATCATCCTCACTGTCTGCCACACCTCCAAGTTTGGTGTCATCAGCAAATTTTGAGATTCTACTCTGTATTCTAAGATCCAAGTCATTTATATATAGCTATATTTATTGTAACAAAGTAAAGAAAATTCAGGCCTGCATTTAGTCTAATTATTATCCCCAACAATGTTGTGGCTTTGCTGTCTCTATATTGTCCTTTCCAGCAGGGCATAAAATCAAGTGAGATATTGGGCACCATGCCTACTGCCCTCTCTGCAATCTGGACCCAGGTTTAAATATCCACTACTGGTGTTGTGTCATATGGAATGCTCATTGATCGTCTGGCAAATTGATATTTCCACGGTGAGTAATATAGAACAGAACAGAACTGCTTTTCAGAATTCATTTGATAAAAATTGATTGATAGATGCACAAACATTTTTAAGTTACACGTAAAGGCAATTAGGTTGTCCTAGAAGTTATCAACTCCAAGAGTTTGTGTTCTGTCCTTCTGGCTGCGTATCTCTAGATTTAACTAGATTTCTGTATTATTGATATATGCTACACTGTTGTTTTCAGCCGTGTATTTATCAATAATTCCAGATCTCTATCCTGTGCTGTATTATCTTGTGATCACATATAGGATGACAAAGACTGAAAGGCCAGGATAGGAACTGGAGTGAGATTTAAGTAGTGAGACTCAGTGGGCCAGGATCACAGTAACAGATGGATTTAAGATATTTCGCTAAGTGGTCACCTAATGTGCATTTGGTCTCCTTAATTTAGAAGAGACCACATCATGAGAAGCAAATACAATAAAGTAAATGTGCAAAGCTTTCTCACAGGAGGAGCATCTGGGTTTCTGGGAGAGAATTGTCCAACTTTTTTGTGATCGGAAGAAAAGAGAAAAAGAGGGGAGACAAATAAAATCGGGTAGTTGCAGTAGAGGGACACTCTTCCACTACTAAGGAGAAAGGTCATTTCAGAAGAACTGGTGCAGGAAGTGAACTCATTAGGGGTGTACAAAGGAAATGGAGAAATTGGACACATTGAATGGAGTTTATCCAAAGACTGAAATATGGTCCGAGGAGAGTTTGTTTTATTTTAATTGATGTCTATGAAAAGGCCATTATCAGAAGTGGAGAAAGAGTCCAGGAATTGAAAAGAAAGAGCAGGTAATGGTTGGGAGGAAACAAAGTCAATGAAATTCCTTTAGTTTGGAGCAAGAACAGCAATGACACAGTCATCACTGAATTAGAGGAAGTTGTCAGGAAGAGGGATCAAGTAGGATTGGCACAGAAAGTGTCCCATATATTCTAAAAATAACTAACATCACTTTGACCCATGCAGCTTATCTAGTGAAATCCTTGACCTGGAGGAAATAAAATTAGTTAAGAGGTTTTCAGAGTAAGAAAAAAATCAACCAAAAATTGTAGGGTGGTAATGGAGGGAGACTGGTGGTTTATTGCTTAAAGAGGAGGCTGAGCCTGGAGATAATTCTGGTAGGTAATGGAGATGTTGATGGGAGTACACACACATGGTTTATAGGAGACAATTTGAGCTGGCATGCCTGAAATCCTCAAAACAGCATTTGATAAGTGAGATGGAGACAGGACAAGTGGGAGGAAGATAAAAGGCTGAATTTTACGCCCCCCCCCCCCCCCCCCAAAGAGTGTGATGGTGGCGGATGGGTGGCGTAAAATGGAGCGGGAGGCTCCAGGAGCCCTTCTTGATGCACACCCACCTCCGCCGCCACTTTACGCAGAGTGGCGGCAGTGAAAAATGGCCCGCTCGCCCCAGGTCAATCAGTGCCCTTAGGTGGCCACTTAACGGCCTTTGCCTGCCTCCACGGGGATTTTACCAGTGGCTAGTTGGGTGGCCAAGGCCCGAGAGAAGCCACCTGACCGATGTCTGACAGCCCGGCGAGGGTCCTCATGATTGGGCACCCACAATAACCTGTGCCCGATGGAGGGCTGCCTCCGTTGGCCCAACCACCCTCAACACCCAACATGACCCCCGTCCCCCCATTTGACCACCCTTGCCTTGCCGGGGCCCGACCGATTATCCCCGGTGTGACAACCAAAACTTACCTTTGTTCCGGACTCCTCGACATCTTCTTCTTCAAGCTGGGCTGTAGACCCAGCAGTGGCCACTGCTTCCGGTGGTGCTGCTGGGACAGTTAGCTGCTGGCCCGCTGATTGGCCGGCAGCTCTATTCGGCGGGATGTCCTACCTCAAGCGGGTGGAAGTCCCACCTCCTACCAATTAAAGTCCAGCGACCCACAAAGTACGGGTCGGATCCCCAGGCGAGGCAGAAGCGGGTTTGCCAACGACTTCAGTCGATGGCCGGCTCCCGTCCGCCCAGGGTTAAATCCCGACCAAAGTTATTGGAACAGGAGCAGGGTGTAACAATGGTTCTACCAGAACAGTCCTGTTCGTGAATCTTGAGGAGGTGATTGAGTTTCCACAGATCTTTTATATTCTTTTTAGGAGAGTAAAGGTTTGCAGACAAATTCACTTCTTATTTGAGTTATTGTGCAACTGTTTTCCAGAATCTTCAAAAGAACTGGAACGCAGACAAATTCAAATCCTGGTTTGAAATTTCGGTAATGAGTAAGCACAGAATATGCCAGCAGATGACTCAATGATCTTGGAGACAATGCTGTTGTACCTCCCTGCAATCTGTCCAACAAGTCACTTTCATCCAATCAGCACAGCTTGCCACCAGGGAGACCAGCTGCATCTTTTTGAGTTTGGGAGCAAAACAATTTTGGAGCATCTTGATGTGTTATAAATCTTAAAAAACAGCTTTATTGATGTTTCCCATGTGTGCTGTACTGTCAGATCCTGGGATCACCTTAAAATGTCAATCAAGAGAGATTCAAAACATTCAAGATATATCTGTGACCATCAAGGGAGAATTTCTCAATTTAAACATGAAATTACACTGTTTAATATTATTGCAGGAATACTTAATGTGTTCCTATCAAATTTCTTTTTTCACTATTTTGAGAGAGGTGCAGACAATTTATTTTAAACAGTTTAATGCCTCTGTTAAAATAGTGGGCAAAGGAAATTGATATGGAGCCATTTCAGCACCAGTATGATAACATTGCACAATGTAATTTGCAGGCTTAGATCCTGCCTGAAACATTCAGTGTATTTGCTGAGAGATATTTTGGGCTCAAAGCTGATCTCTCTCTGGGCATTGCAAGAGATGATTAAGTGGAGCGCTACTACACACATAAATGTTCTCCACGATGTGCTACAGGAGAAGAACAGCATGTTGCCTGTCTGGGTCTGCGACACAGACCAATGAGAACACCTATAAGTAAAAAAGAATCAGAAATAAGACAGCCAAGGCAACTAGAGTGACAGAGAGGTAGGATGAGACAGCTACAGATGCAATCTGAGACCAAGAGATAGTGACAAAGAAAGATGGAGTCAGAGTGAGACAATGAGACAGCAACAAAGTTGGACAGAGACAGCGTGAGATGAAGAGTCACAGATAGAAAGGGTGACACAAAGAAATAGGGGCACAGAGACAGAAAGTGACAGGAAGTGTGACAGAGATGGAATGAGGAGAGTGAGACGAAGATAAAGAGTAAGACCGAGGAAAGATTTCTCATCCCAGTACCAAAGTGCCTAGACGTTGGAGGGACAACTACATCACTCTCTAAAGTTGCCCTGGCCCAATCTTGTGGGATTTCCAAAGCTTGCACCATTGCATATTCAAAGTGAATCCCTCACCCAGATGGGCCTGGCACTAAGAGCTTGCTGGTATTGAGGTGGAAAATAGTATGTATTTCCAACTCTTAAGAATCTTCCAGTGCATTTTCCTCTATGAAGAGATGTCCATGCTGCCTGGCAGAAAATGGAAGTGAATACTATTTCCAATTTACAAAAATAAATTGGGATAATTGGTGAAAACCATTATACCTATCAAGAAAGAATGAACAGGCTGGTTTTTTCTCTTTTCTCCTGAAAAGAGAAGGCTGAGGGGTGACTTATTAGAGTTCTTTAAAATTATGAAAGGTTTGAATAGAGTAGACACGTAGGTAGTGTTAAACCTCTGGAAAATATTAAAATTAGAGGCCATCAATGTAACATAGTCACTAAGCAATCAAATAAGGAATTCAGAAGAAACTTCTTTGCCCAGAGATTGGTGAGAATGTGCAACCCGCTACCACAGGGAGTAGTTGAGATGAATAATACAGATGCTTTTAAGGAGAGGTTAAATGGGCATATGAGGGAGAAGGAAATTGAGGATTATGCTGATATAGTTAGATGAGGAAGGATGGGAAGAGATTTGAGTGGAGCATAAGTGTTGGCATTGACTGGCTGGGTGGACTAATCTAGTTCTATGCTGTATAATGAATGTATTTCTATGTAGAAGTGTGTTAAAGTAAGCTTAGCCAGTATTGTACTATGGAACAGGTAGTTTGGTCTCATCACAGTGGCAGTTGCATTACTGATGTTCTTTCAATGCTGTGTGCACCTGCAGCACTGTTAGCTTATCTCCCATGATACAGATAAATAAAATCATTTAGCAGCATGCAACCAATCAACCAATTACATGTGCTTTTATCCTCTTTTGATGGAGATTCCATTTGCTGGGATTCTTACAAACTATCTAACAGCATATTGAAACACAGAAATTCACCCTTAAGATCCCAGTGTCAGCCTTCCTCAACCCCTGGTCTTAGCACACTTTAGCACACTTCTACATAGAAATACATTGATTATACAGCACAGAAAGAGATTAGTCCACCCAGCCAGTCAATGCCCTTTGACAACTTTACTGTTCTTTGTCCTCCTTATAGCAGACAAGCCATTAAGTAAAAACCAGCGGAGCAAATCAGTTGATTTTTAAGTGTCTGCCCTGTTTTCTCTTGGATACCTAAGCTGACCTGCACTGCTTGACTCCTCTGATCCTCGGAACCAGGACAGAAGACTTCTGAAAGGTAGTTCCAGCAAATGGTTTAAGAAGGTCATCCCAAGTTCTGGTTTTATTGAGTGTAGCCAGTGCAACCTGCTTCAGGGCAAACTAATCTTGCAATGGGAGCCTCAAAGAGGCATTAGGGCCCTTACTTTGCACAGACAAAGGTCCTAACACCTTCATCAATATGATGGACAGCCCAATTAAGCAATGAAATGCATGTGCGCTTCCTGCCTGCCATTTTGGAGGTTTTAGTAGGCAGGTTAGCACAGAAAAACAGGTGCTGCATGGCTGAATTTCTAGGCCTAAGTGTTTATTTATGAAAAGTATTTCAACATGCAACAGGTAGCTCAGGGATTGGAAACTAGTGTAAGAGTCAACTTACAGCATAATAACAGAGAAAAACATTTACATGCAAGATTACTTAGGTTGGGAGGAAAAGAAAATAATTGAAAAAAGTGATGACTGTCTTGATTGCAACTCATTGCAGATATCTCCAGAATAAAATGTAACATTCCAGGGGAAGTCAATGGGCGATGCCGTTAAGTTTGCTACAAAAAGGAAAAGAAAATCATATAGTTGCCCTCATAACAAAAGGGGTGGACTGGATTGTTGAAGCTACGTGTTGAGTACAAACTGCAAACTTAATCTCCCTCGGTTGTATGATAATCCTGGACATGAAGATAACTCTTCTGTTGTAACCAAGAGAACACGGCTACTGCTAAGATATTTTGACTCTTGGATGGCTCACGAGTGGAATGCTCCGGTAGCCTACCCATTCTGCAAAGAAGGTGCCGGAGACAGTCTGAGGCCCAGGCATTATTTACATTGCACCAGTGAGCTGCACACCCCAAATGGACATCCCAACGCAGCTTACTGGACTCAGGCTGGCCCTGAGCATATAAAACGTTAGTTAGGCCACAACTGGAGTACTCTGTACAGTTCTGGTCACCACACTATAGGAAGGATGTGATTGCACTGGAGAGGGTGCAGAGGAGATTCACCAGGATGTTGCCTGGGCTGGAGCATTTCAGCTATGAAGAGAGACTGGATAGGCTAGTGTTGTTTTCCTTAGAGCAGAGAAGACTGAGGGGGGACCTGATTCAGGTATACAAAATTATGAGGGGCATTGATAGATTTGATAGGAAGAAACTTTTTCCCTTAGCGGAGGCATCAATAACCAGGGGCCATAGATTTAAGGTAAAGGGCAGGAGGTCTAGAGGGGATTTGAGGAAAAAAAATTTCACCCTGAGGGTGGTTGGTATCTGGAACACACTGCCTGAAGGGGTGGTAGAGGCAGGAACCCTCACAACATTTAAGAAGTATTTAGATGAGTACTTGAAACGCCATAGCATACAAGGCTATGGGCCAAGTGCTGGAAAATGGGATTAGAGTAGATAGGTGCTTGATGGGCGGCACAGACACGATGGGCTGAGGGGCTTGTTTCTGTGCTGTATAACTCTATGACTCTAATATCGGGTGACTTAGAGGCCATCAGGACATCAACATGGTAAGCTCGGGGGCGGGGTGGGGGGAGGTGGTGTTGTACCTGTGGAGGGGATGGCTGGGGGAGGGGAGAGCTTGGGGCTGAAGTGTCCCAGATTGTTTCCATGGGGCTCCTCCTAGTCCCATAAAAATAATTTAAAACTGACCTTTTCAGGGCCCCTTTTGGCACCAACTCCGGCTAATATACAGCTATACCGTGGCTACAAGAGCAGGTCAGAGGCTAGGAATCCTGAGGCGAGCATGTCTTACCAACTTAATAGAATTCTTTGAGGAAGTGACAAAGTTGATTGATGAGGGAAGGGCTGTCGATGTCATATACATGGACTTCAGTAAGGCGTTTGATAAGGTTCCCCATGGCAGGCTGATGGAGAAAGTGAAGGCGCTTGGGGTCCAAGGTGTACTAGCTAGATGGATAAAGAACTGGCTGGGCAACAGGAGACAGAGAGTAGCAGTAGAGGGGAGTTTCTCAAAATGGAGACGTGTGACCAGTGGTGTTCCACAGGGATCCGTGCTGGGACCACTGTTGTTTGTGATATACATTAATGATTTGGAGGAAAGTATAGGTGGACTGATTAGCAAGTTTGCAGACGACACTAAGATTGGTGGAGTAGCAGATAGTGAAGGGGACTGTCAGAGAATACAGCAGAATATAGATAGATTAGAGAGTTGGGCAGAGAAATGGCAGATGGAGTTCAATCAGGGCAAATGCGAGGTGATGCATTTTGGAAGATCCAATTCAAGAGTGAACTATACAGTAAATGGAAAAGTCCTGGGGAAAATTGATGTCCAGAGAGATTTGGGTGTTCAGGTCCACTGTTCCCTGAAGGTAGCAACGCAGGTAAATAGAGTGGTCAAGAAGGCATACGGCATGCTTTCCTTCATCGGACGGGGCATTGAGTACAAGAGTTGGCAGGTCATGTTACAGTTGTATAGGACTTTGGTTCGGCCACATTTGGAATACTGCGTACAGTTCTGGTCGCCACATTATCAAAAGGATGTGGATGCTTTGGAGAGGGTGCAGAGGAGGTTCACCAGGATGTTGCCTGGTATGGAGGGCGCTAGCTATGAAGAGAGGTTGAGTAGATTAGGATTATTTTCATTAGAAAGACGGAGGTTGAGGGGGGACCTGATTGAGGTGTACAAAATCATGAGAGGTATAGACAGGGTGGACAGCAAGAGGCTTTTTCCCAGAGTGGGGGTTTCAATTACTGGAGGACACGAGTTCAAAGTGAAAGGGGAAATGTTTAGGGGGGATATGCGTGGAAAGTTCTTTACGCAGAGGGTGGTGGGCACCTGGAACGTGTTGCCAGCGGAGGTGGTCGACGCGGGCACGATGGAGTCTTTTAAGATGTATCTAGACAGATACATGAATGGGCAGGAAGAAAAGAGATACAGAACCTTAGAAAATATGCGACATGTTTAGAGAGAGGATCTGGATCGGCACAGGCTTGAAGGGCCGAAGGGCCTGTTCCTGTGCTGTAATTATCTTTGTTCTTTGTTTGTTTTTTGAGTAACTCACCTCCTGACTCCCCAAAGCCTGTCCACCATCTACAAGGCACAAGTCAGGAGTGTGTTGGAATACTCTCCACTTGTCTGGATGGGTGCAGCTCCAACAACACTCAAGAAGCTTGACACCATCCATGACAAAGCAGCCCGCTTGATTGGCACCCCATCTACAAACATTTACTCCCTCCACCACCGACGCACAGTGGCAGCTGTGTGTACCATCTACAAGATGCACTGCAGCAATGTACCAAGGCTCCTTAGACGACACCTTCCAAACCCGCGACCTCTACCAACTAGAAGGACAAGGGCAGCAAATGCATGGGAACACCACCACCTGCAAGTTCCCCTCCAAGTCACACACCATCCTGACTTGGAACTATATCGCCGTTCCTTCACTGTCACTGGGTCAAAATCCTGGAACTCCCTTCCTAACAGCACTGTGGGTCTACCTACCCCACATGGACTGCAGCGGTTCAAGAAGGCAGCTCACCACCACCTCCTCAAGGGCAATTAGGGATGGGCAATAAATGCTAGCCTGGCCAGCGTAGCCCACATCCCATGAATGAATTTTTAAAAACTGGTTGAAGAGCTCACAATGCACACTTCTACTAGTGGCAGCCGCCATAAAAGAGCAGGAGAGAGGAGGACCCAGAGACCGGTGGCAGTGGCCATAAAAGAGCAGGAGAGAGGAGGACCCAGACGGCGGAATTCCAAGTGATGTCAGGATTCAAAAAGTGACATGAGGTCAGGGAAGCAGCTGATTGGTATATAGGTTCAGCTGAGTTTTTCTATTTTTTCTGCTGTTTATACTACTGCATTAACTTCAAAAGTAAAGATCAGGACTTTGGTTTGTAGTGGGTAGTGTTTGGAGTTGAACAAGGCCCCAAGTGTAATTAGTATTTTTTAATTAAAGGGAGTAACGAAGTAATCTAAAAGTAAGTCATGGCAGGAGAGCTTGCACCCGTGATATGCTCCTCCTGCTATGTGGGAAATCAGGGACACTTCCAGTGTCCCTGACGACCATGTGTGCAGGAAATGTATCCATCTGCAGCGACTGGCTACCCGCTTTATGGACCTGGAGCTGTGGGTGGATTCACTGTGGAGCATCCGCGATGCTGAGATCGTCGTGGATAGCATGTTTAGTAAGGTGGTTATACCGCAGGCAAATGCTGCAAAGGCAGAAAGGGAATGGATGACCACCAGGCAGAGTAGAGGAAGGCAAGTGGTGCAGGAGTGCCTTGTTGCCATCCCCCTCTCTAACAGATATACCACTTTGGATATTGTTGGGGGAGATGGCTCAGGGGAAAGCAGCAAGAGCCAAGTTCATGGCACCATGGGTGGCTCTGCTGCACAGGAGGGGAGGAAGAAAAGTGGCAGGGCTATAGTGATAGGGGATTCCGTCGTAAGGGGAACAGACAGGTGTTTCTGCGGCTGCAAAAGAGACTCCAGGAGGGTATGTTGCCTCCCTTGTGCTGGGGTCAAGGATGTCTCTGAGTGGCTGCAGGGCATTCTCAAGGGGGAGGGCGAGCAGCAGGTTGTTGTGGTACATATCGGTACCAACGACATAGGTAAAAAAAGGGATGAGGTTCTACAAACTGAATATAGGGAGTTAGGACGAAAATTAAAAAGTCGGACCTCAAAGGTAGTAATCTCAGAATTACTACCAGCGCCATGTGCTAACGAGAGCAGAAATAGCAGGATATATCAGATGAATACGTGGCTGGAGAAATGGTGTCGGGGGAGGGATTCAGATTCCTGAGATATTGGGACCGGTTCTGGGGAAGGTGGGACCAGTACAAGCTGGATGGGTTGCATCTGGGCAGGACCGGGACCAATTTCCTTGGGGGAGTTTTTGCTAGTGCTGTCAGGGAGGGTTTAAACTAGAATGGCAGGGGGATGGGAATCTGAGCAGGGAGACAGAGGAGGTGGAAACAAGGATAGAAATGAAAGACAGAAAGGTAAGAAGCAAAAGTGGAAGGCAGAGAAAACAAGGGCAAGAAACAAATGGGGCCATAGTGCAAAATAAAGCTAAGATGATTAACAGTGTTAAAAAGACAAGTCTAAAGGCATTGTGTCTTAATGCACAGAGCAGTCGCAATAAGGTAGATGAATTAACAGGGCAAATGGATATAAATGGTTATGATATAGTTACAATTACAGAGACATGGCTGCAGGGTGACCAAGGATGGGAACTGAACATCCAGGGGTATTCAATATTTAGGAAGGACAGGCAAAAAGGGAAAAGAGGAGGGGTAGCATTGTTAGTAAAGGAGGAAATCAATGCAATAGTGAGGAAGGATATTGGCTTGGAAAATCATGATGTGGAATCTGTATGGGTGGAACTAAGAAACACTAAGGGGCAGAAAACGTTGGTGGAGGTTGTCTGTCGGCCCCCAAACAGTAGTGGAGATGTAAGGGATGGCATTAAACAGGAAATGAGAGATGCATGCAATAAGGGTACAACTGTAATCATGGGTGACTTTAATCTACATATAGATTGGCCAAACCAAATTAGCAATAATACTGTGGAGGAGGATTTCCTGGAGTGTGTACATGATGGTTTTTTAGACCAATATGTTGAGGATCCAACTAGGGAACAGATATCCTAGACTAGGTATTGTGCAATGAGAAAGGATTAATTAACAATCTTGTTGTGCGGGGTCCCTTGGGGAGGAGTGACCATAACATGATAGAATTCTTGATACCTATAAAATTCTAACAGGACTTGACAGGGTAGATGCAGGAAGGATGTTCCCGATGGTGGGGGAGTCCAGAACCAGGGGTCATAGTCTAAAGATACGGGGTAAACCTTTCAGGACTGAGATGAGGAGAAATGTCTTCACCCAGAGAGTGGTGAGCCTGTGGAATTTGCTACCACAGAAAGCAGTTGAGGCCAAAACATTGAATGTTTTCAAAAAGGAGTTAGATATAGCTCTTGGGTCTAAAGGGATCAAAGGGTTAGGGGCGAAAGCTGGAACAGGCTATTGAGTTGGATGATCAACCATGATCATAATGAATGGTGGAGCAGGCTCAAAGGGCCAAATGGCTGACTCCTGCTCCTATTTTCTATGTTTCTATGTTTCATTAAGATGGAGAGTGAAGTCGTTGAATCTGAAACTAGGGTCCTGAATCTAAATAAAGGAATCTACAAAGGTATGAGGTGCAAGTTAGCTATGGTAGATCGGGGAATTTTACTGAAAGGGTTGAAAGTGGATAGGCAATGGATAACATTTAAAGAACAAATGCATGAATTACAACAATTATTCCTTCCTGTTTGGCACAAAAACAAAACCAGGAAGGTGACTCAACCGTGGCTTACAAAAGAAATTAGAGATAGTATTATATCCAAAGAGAAGGCATATAAAATTGCCAGAAAAAGCAGCAAGTCTGAGGATTGGGAGCAGTTTAGAATTCAGCAAAGGAGGACAAAGTGGATGATTAAGTGGGGAAAAATAGAGTATGAGAGTAAATTTGCAGGGAACATAAAACCTGACTGTAAAAGCTTCTATAAATATGTGAAGAGAAAAAAAATTCATGAAGACAAACGTAGGTCCCTTACAGTCAGAAACGGGGGAAATTATAATGGGGAACAAAGAAATGGCAGAACAATTAAACACATACTTTGGTTCTGTCTTCACAAAGGAGGATACAAATAACCTCCCAGAAATGTTAGGGAACCAAGGGCCTAATGAGAAGGAGGAACAGAAGGACATCAGTATTAGTAAAAAATAGTGCTAGGGAATTTAATGGGGTTAAAGGCTGACAAATCCCCAGGGCCTGATAATCTACATCCCAGCGTACTAAAGGAAGTGGCCCTGGAAATAGTGGATGCATTGGTGGTCATCTTCCAAACTTCTATAGACACTGGAGCAGTTCCTACAGATTGGAGGGTGGCAAATGTAACCCCATTATTTAAAAACGGAGGGAGAGAAAAAACAGGGAATTGCAGACCAGTTAGCCTTACATCAGTAGTGGGGAAAATGCTCGGGTCTGTTCTAAAGGATGTGATAGCAGAACACCTGGAAAGCATAAATAGGACTGGCCAAAGTCAGCATGGGTTTACGAAAGGGAAATCATGCTTAACAAACGTACTGAAGTTTTTTTGAGGATGTAACTACTAGAATAGATAAGGGAGAACCAGTGGATGTGGTGTATTTGGATTTTCAGAAGGCTTTTGATAAGGTCCCACATAAGAGGTTAGTGTGCAAAATTAAAGCACATGGGGTAGGGGGTAATATACTGGCATGGATTGAGAATTGGTTGACAGACAGGAAACAGAGAGTAGGAATAAATGGGTCTTTTTCCGAGTAGCAGGCGGTGACTACTGGGGTAGCGCAGGGATCAGTGCTTGGGCTCCAGCTATTCACAATATATATTAATGACTTGGGTGAGGGAACTAAATGTAACATTTCCAAGTTTGCAGACGACACAAAGCTGGGGAGGAAACTGAGCTGTGAGGAGGATGCAAAGAGGCTCCAATGTGATTTGGACAAGTTGGGTGAGTGGGCAAATGCATGGCAGATGCAGTATAACGTGGATAAATGTGAGGTTATCCACTTTGGTTGTAAAAACAGAAAGGCAGATTATTATCTGAACGGTGATAGATTGGGAAAGGGGGAGGTGCAACGAGACCTAGGTGTCCTTGTACACCAATTGCTGAATGCAAGCATTCAGGTGCAGTAAGCATAAGGCGAATGGTATGTTGGCCTTCATTGCAAGAGGATTTGAGTACAGGAGGAAGGATGTTTTACTGCAGTTATACAGGGCTTGGTGTGACCACTACTGGAGTATTATGTGCAATTTTGGTCTCCTTATCTGAGGAAGGATGATATTGCCATGGAGGGAGTGCAAAGAAGATTTACTCGGCTGATTCCTGGGATGGCAGGATTGGCGTATGAGGAGAGATTGGGTCGACTAGGCCTATATTCACTAGAGTTTAGAAGAATGAGAGGGGATCTCATAGAAATCTATAAAATTCTAACAGGACTAGACAGGCTAGATGCAGGGAGGATGTTCCCGATGGCTGGGGAGCCCAGAACCAGGGGTCACAGTCTCAGGATACGGGGTATGCCATTTCGAACCGAGATGAGGAGAAATTTCTTCACTCAGAGGGTGGTGAACCTGTGGAATTCTCTACCGCAGAAGGCAGTGGAGGCCAAGTCATTAAATATATTTAAGAAGGAGATAGATTTATTTTTTAATGCCAAAGGGATCAAGGGATATGAGGAGAAAGCGGGAACAGGGTACTGAATTAGACAATCAGCCACGATCTTTTTTGAAAGGTGGAGCAAGCCTGAAGGGCTGAATGGCCTACTCCTACTCCTATTTTTCTGTGTTCTTTGTTTCTACCAGTTCAAAACATAAAATTAAATTTGGGGTCCTACGCACATCAGTGGTCTCTGACTTGTGTATTAAAACGGACCTACTATGGGAAATAGACAGGCCCTTTGGCTGTCCATAACTCGGCCTCTGTAAAAGTGCAATGAGCAGAACTTTAATGATAATACGATGGTAGGTCTACTGATGCCAATTTGAGACCACCATGGCCCTGTTCATGTCAATTTCAGCATGTTAAAATTAACCCCTAGCAGCATCATTCAGAAATATTCCC
The DNA here is from genome assembly GCF_036365525.1 of Heterodontus francisci. Taxonomy (NCBI): domain Eukaryota; kingdom Metazoa; phylum Chordata; class Chondrichthyes; order Heterodontiformes; family Heterodontidae; genus Heterodontus; species Heterodontus francisci. The sequence continues at coordinate 26,628,738 of NC_090393.1, read as the reverse complement.
TGATCAATCAGTATTTGATTATGTATCAATTAGACAACAGCCAAAGCACTGAAGACTGAAGATCTTCTGTTAGTGGAAGCTGAATATCTGCTGGAACTTTTATGCTTTTAAATCTTAATGGAGTTATTATTTCTAATTTGATGTTGGATTACAGAGAATCCTGCAGAAAGTTCAAAAGAACTGTTCTAAAGATAGAACAGTTGATGCTTTGGTTATTATCACTTGTTTACATGGACAGGCTATGAATTTTTTTTTAATGAATAATGATTTTACAGTACAGCATATGTAGATCAACAAAGGGCATACAGCTCCCATAATTATCTGGGTTTAGAATGTTTGCATAGTATTTACACTGACCTTAATTCCCATACAGGAGTTGCATAACAGACTATTTCAGTTCATGCATTTGCTCAGGAGGAAATGGACCAAAATAACAACAGATGGATTGCAATATTTGACTTATGCAGTACATACGCCACAAAGAACAAAGAACAAAAGAACAAAGAAAATTACAGCACAGGAACAGGCCCTTCGGCCCTCCAAGCCTGCGCCGATCCAGATCCTCTATCTAAACATGTCGCCTATTTTCTAAGGGTCTGTATCTCTTTTCTTCCTGCCCATTCATGTATCTGTCTAGATACATCTTAAAAGACGCCATCGTGCCCGCATCTACCACCTCCGCTGGCAACGCGTTCCAGGCACCCACCACCCTCTGCGTAAAGAACTTTCCACGCATATCCCCCCTAAACTTTTCCCCTCTCACTTTGAACTCGTGTCCTCTAGTAATTGAATCCCCCACTCTGGGAAAAAGCCTCTTGCTATCCACCCTGTCTATACCTCTCATGATTTTGTACACAAAATTGATTGATCTCTGACAGGTTGTGGAGGAAGTGCACTATCTTCAGTTTGAAAAGCACAGATATGATTCTCCATTATCTTCCTGCAATTTTCTGTTTTCCTCTCTCAGTGAGTAGATCAAGGTAAAGTTTGTTTTTAGCATTCCAGCACCCAACTGTGTTCACCAGGACCAATAAAGACAAAGGCTCTGGTATTCCCTGCGCCTTAATGGTGCGGCCAGAGGCTTCCCAGGTGTAGGGCCTTAGACCTCATTATAATGGGGTCAACCCTGGATTGGAGCCCACTGGCAAAGCATTGTGCAATAGTGGGGCTCTGTTAGTGTTGAAACAGGTCCCAGATAAGTGGGTCTGGGGTGGGATCACACCAAATACATGCGCTTATAATCTCATCTGACACTTAAATGCAGCACTGAGGGAGTGCTGCATTGTTGGAGGTGCAACTTTTCGGATAAGATGTTAAAACTGAGACCTGTCTGCCTGTACCTAAAGGTCCCATAGCATTATTTGAAGAAGAGTGTTGACTTCACCTGGTATCATTCATTTGCTTTTTATGGGAATGTGTGTATTCACCTACAAAACAACACTGACTACTTTTAGGAGTAATCCATTTCCTGTAAGAGTTGAGAATATAAGGTATAAATAAGTGTAATTTCTTTTCAAGCGAGATTGATGATCTGTGCCAAATTGGGTTACTCCCAGAACCTGAAGGTCATGATGATGAAACATGGGGAAGGGTGATGTGGATAGGGGGAAAGGGCTGAGGAAGAAACCCCACTCCTCACAAATGAAGAAGGCTCACAAGAAAGAGTTGGCATGGAACAAGCCAGCTAGGAACCAGAGAAAGGTGGACATCATTTAAAGCCTAGTGTTTATGAATGAATAAAACATGACAAACCAATAAAGTCATTTGATATGACCTGCTCTTCCTCTCACAGAATCCTTTAAGAGTCAGCTTTCTCTGCGCTGTTTGTGACTGGTCTGGTAATCAGCCTCAACATTTAAGAAGTATTTAGATGAGCACTTGAAACGTCATAGCATACAAGGCTACAAGCCAAGTGCTGGAAAATAGGATTAAAATAGTTAGGTGCTTGATGGCCGGCACAGACACGATGGGCCAAAAGGCCTCTTTCTGTGCTGTATAACTCTATGACTCCATGTAGGCCTGGATCCCTGGGTTACTTGTAACTTAAAATTCTAGCAGGTGAAAAGCAATCAGTCCACCATTCCGTGGCTGTTTATAATTCTCGACGCAGGAATTCTTGCACTCCAGAATGGAAGGATCCATTGCTAGGCAGAGGAGGGTTCATATAGTGACACATGGTTCTCCTGATGTTCTTGCCATGGCTTTTAAGGTTCAAACAGCTCAGCACGGAGCTCTTTGGCTTGTCCTGCTAGGTTGTGAGTCTTCTTTCTTTCCCTGGTCTGTTTCAAAGGCTATCTTTGTCGATTCAATTCTTTTTCTTGAGTATTGGGTAGTAAGTAATAACAACTCAATTAAATTATAAGCCAGTAATGACTAGTGCTATAGTAGTGGCCTCTCAGTAATAAAGAAGGGAAGGTGGGAGAGCAGAGCAGTACCCAATCTTCACTTAAGAGTGTTGTGAAGGAATGTTTCTATTATACATTGATCAGAGGATCCCCAAAGAACTCTTTCCTTATATGGAAGTTGTTGATAAGCAAGTACAAAGATTTTCCTCATGGGAGGATGCTCTAAGTTGGATAACCTTAGGAAGGCTTGTACTTTCCAATCAAAGTTTCTTCTAAACCTGTTATTGGAACTAGTGTGCTTCGGAGGATTTTTAATCAATACAAGGAATATTAACAGACGTTGCTTTGCCTGTGGGACAATCAATAATCCACAGTAGCCCACTAATCAATATTTTGTTTATTGACCAATCTATAAAGGGAAAGATGAGAACATTATTTCAACTTCTCCTCCACATTATTTACTTGAGAGTTTAAACAAAAAAATTGTGGAATGGGCCTGATTGTAACAGCACAGGCCTTGACAGTGCTCTATGTATGTGGTAGCGTCTCAGATAACAAATGTGTCATGCAGAAAATAACGCTGCACCGGAGAAAGCTGAGTGACTTGCGCCAGACATCTGGAATTTATTCTTTTGAATTTTGCAATCTGTCTATATAATTGGGGTCAGGTAGTACTACCATGACATCTTGCAATGTTCAAATCTCATCATGTCGTCCATCCCACTGCATCAACTGGTCATTAATAATCTCCACAAAGTTAATTTGATTGAGGAGCAAATTGAACTTTACACCTTCAAGAGCTTAGAAAGAAAAAAATACTTGTATTTCCATAATACTTTTCATGACCTCAGGAGGTCCCAGTGTGCTCAACAGCCAATTAAGTACTTTTGAATTGTATTTACTGTTGTAATGTAGCAAATGTGGCAGCCAATTTATGAACAGCAAGCTCCCATAAACAGCAAAGTGATAATAAGATAATCTGTTTTATGCTGGTTAAGGGATAACTGTTGTCTAGGACACCAGGGAGAACTCCCCTGCTCTTCTTTGAAATAGTGCCATGGGACTTTCTTTCCTCAAAAATATATTTCAGTCATAAAATTTATAAAAATGCATTACAGAACAATTCAAATTGGCCATTTTATAAAGTGCAATACTGATCAGTTTCTTTCAATACAGTACATGAGGTGCCTCACTACCCTTGCCATTTCAGGTTATATTTACAATGTACGTTTGCATTATATACCAAAAAACATTCCCTGGTGTATACAGCCCGAGGGGCTTTATGTGGGTTCCAGCCCCTCGATATACTATGGCAGGAGGACCTTACACAGTGGCCTTTCCCCATTGAGCCTTTATGGCAGCTGCCCCAAGCTTTAGTGCGTCCCTCAGCACATAGTCCTGGACCTTGGAATGTTCCAGTCTGCAACACTTGGTTGTGGACAGTTTGTTGCACTGGAAGACCAGCAAGTTTCAGGCAGACCAAAGTGTGTCTTTCACCAAGTTAATGGTCCTCTAGCAGCAGTTGATGTTAATCGCGTTGTGCGTCTCCTTGGGAACAGCCCATACAGCACTGAGTCCTGCACTATACAGCTGCTTGGAATGAAACTGGACAAAAACCACTGCATCTCTTTCCATACTTGCTTTGCAAAGGCACATTCCAGAAGGAGGTGCCATGTGATCTTTTACGTTCACCTGAGAGGGCAGCCAGGGCCTAGGATCTGAAAGATGGCATTTCTTCACAGTGCAGCACTCCTTCAGTACTACGCTTTAGGGTCAGACTGGATTGTGTGCTCAAGTCTCTGGAGTGGGACTTGAACCCACCACCTGCTGACTGAGCCACAGCTGACACGTGTTCAGATGGCCAGGGTGATCTGAAAGAATGCAGAAGATTATTTCAGGACAAAACAGGATAGAACATGAGAGAGGACTGAATGGTTACTCCCAAGGATACAGAGGTGTTGGAAATAATATCCTTGTGCAACCAAAGGGACAATCGCTGAGGAATTTATGTTCGGAGAAGTTGCGTTGTTAATGAATCTGCTATATATCTCCAGGAATGGGGGGGGATTGGTGCACTTCTGTTGCTCAAACCAAACTCTGTGTTGATATTATAATGAGTCTGTAAAAGCTATTTCAAAAACAGAACTGACAGCTTTTATAGTCGAAGGCAGAGTATATTAAATAAAATGATGAACTAGAACAGCTGGTTAGTTACAGTGCTCCATGTGACTAGATTGATTTTGTATCTGCTACAGCAGCTCCCCATGTCCTCAAACACCATCACCTTGAGTTCTCCATCTGAGAGGTGAGTCAATGCTAAAACTTAGATAACTTGTAATTTACTGAGCCAAATAGATTCTATTTGAAGCTCTGCGTGCCTGTTCTTTTACTCAAAAGATTATTGTATTGAGAATTTTGAACAGAACGCTTTGTTACACAGTGATTTCTTTAATCTCAACTGGTATGTTGGATACTGTACTGATAGGGCTCTCATTATACCAAGCAACAAAGGATTTTCCCTGTGCATTATTCAGCTTAGCCTGTCAGTGGTGGAGCAATATGGACCGGAAGGATCCTAGATTCCATCTCTTATCTGTGCTGAGTTAACTAATCTCTGCTGGAGAAAAAGTATTAACCTCAGAGTTAGTGCTAGGCAGGGTTCCTGTTCACAATCATTATCCAGTGATCCATGCTGGAATGTGGGAGCAGTTGGAAAACATATAAGGACAGGGTTGGGTTCACTTGTCATCGAACAGTCTCCTGAGATCAAATGTCAAAGCTCACTCCTGAATAATGGTTGGTTTGGGTCATATCCCAGCGAGCCTGCACATTCCGGTGGTGAGAGATGAAAAATGGAGGAGCGAAAGAAAAGAGGAGCACCTGGGCTTCCCTGACAGAATGTTGCCAGTCCAGGATTAATAGTTGGGGAGCAATAGACTGTTGATTGGCAAGGGAGGGGCGAGTAGTCAATCTGGAGGCAGAAGGTGGCCTGTTTACCAGGGAAGGTTGGAATATGAAGCTGAAGACGAGCTTGTATAATTTAATGAGATTGAGCTGTACGAGCAGGTTTTTCAGGAGGTGGGGGAGAGAGGACAATGCTTCATTATCTAACCCCATGGACTCATTTCCCTTTTGCCAGTTGCTATTACATAACAAAGCTTGAAGGCTGTGAACTAAACTAGTCCAAACAACATGAGAAGCATCTGTTGTAGTTCCCTAGACTTAAAAAGTTCTGTCTAATCTGCTTGGTGAAGGGAGGGGAAGTGTAGGATGGGGCTGAGGGCATCACAAGTTTTGGCTATTGATCAAGGGCTTACACCACTGCCTCAGATAAACCAGTTTGAGATCCTAAGACCACAGTAAACATCACTCATTTAATCAAGGTGCTGAGTCAGGGGGAGGGGAGAAAGATTGACCTCAAAACAGGTAGCATGCATGGAAATAAATATAAATGCCTGTCACAATTTAAGTGGCACAATCTACATTCTGTCTCCTAAAGGAAAGGTTTTATTCTGTTCTGTGAAACACTGCATTCTGCCAGTGTAAATGGAGTAAAGCTTCTTTCTGGGGACCTGTGTATCCAGACTATGAAAATACAGGTGTCAGCATCACCTCTGTTTATGTACCTCTGCTACAAAACTGCTCATTACTGGAACAACATGAGGAGTAAATTTGCCAGCACAATATTTCCAATCGCTGCTCCTCATCTATAAAGAAGGGAAAAAAAGTGAAAACATACATTTATATCGCAGCTTGTCATGTCACTCAAATGTCTCAAGGGGCTGAATTTTCCTGGCCCCATGGAGAAGGGCTTGGAGGGGGTGGGGGGGAAGGGGAGTTGGGTGTAGGGGACGCTGGAAAAATAGAATGGAGCAGCGCGGGATGGCCCCCGCGCATTCCTGCTACCGGGAAACTTTCCCATGGCCAGGCTGGGAAACAGATTGGCTGCCCATTGCATGGAGGCGGCCAACCAATTCCCATTGTTAAGGCTCCAATTAGGGACAATTTCTCAGTGTTGGAGACATTTTGCTGGCAGAGGTCACCAGCTCAATGGAGATGGTGTCTTTGTGCCAGTCTGCAGGCTGTCAGAGCTGGAGACTCCATCCCCCAAAGAGGGGCCACGAGCAGGTAAGGATGATCCTGTGACCCCAACGATCCAACCAGAGGGGTTTCCCCTCCACTCCTAGGGTCCTACTGCCTTCTCCCTCTAAAATGATTATTTATTTTAACACCTCCGAGGATGCCTCCATGTTGAGGCACCCTCTTGGTCTCCTACCTACCTCAGCAGTGCCCACCTCTCCTGGTGAGGCTGCTGAGGCTCTAGGGCTTCCGGCCCTCTGATTGGGACAGCAGCATCGGGATCCCGCCAAGGACGGCGAACATGGAGGCGGCCAATTAGGTGGCCTCTTCTGCAAATATTGCTGAGCTGGTCTCGCTGACGACCAGTGCAGGCATGGGACCCCCATTTGGTCCCAATGTCAGGGTCCCGAAGCCTGTGGGAAAATCCTGACAATGGTTCTGTCTGACTTTTTTTCTCAAACATCTGTTGTAGTCTTTGGCTTGTTTGATTTGCCTTGGCTTTTCCTGTTTAAATCTTTGTTTATAAAAACTTGCCATCAGCTGCAGGTCCCATCTGTCACCCGACATATACAAAAGACATTTTCTTCAATCTCCCAACTCAGAATGTTAATAAATACAATGAGAGCTCTGCATATCACCACATCAGCTCTCTTGAACTGCAGCAAATATAGTAGCATAAACCTATGTGGAGTTAGTGTGGACTATGCAATAGACCCAACTGAGCAACATTTAGGGGAACTAAAATGTCCTGGGGTAGGGAGGCAAGAAATTATCCGCGGTTCATGTTTCAAGGAATGTAGTATCAGGGGTAGGTCATTCAGCCCCTCAAGCCAATTCCTCCATTCTGTTAAATTATGACACAGTGGTACAGTGGTTAGCCTCACAGCTCCAGCGATCCAGGTTCAGTTCTGGGTACTGCCTGTGTGGAGTTTGCAAGTTCTCCCTGTGACCGCGTGGGTTTCCGCCGGGTGCTCCGGTTTCCTCCCACAGCCAAAGACTTGCAGGTTGATAGGTAAATTGGCCATTGTAAATTTCCCCTAGTGTAGGTAGGTGGTAGGAGAATGGTGGGGATGTGGTAGGGAATATGGGGTTAATGTAGGATTAGTATAAATGGGTGGTTGTTGGTTGGCACAGACTTGGTGGGCTGAAGGGCCTGTTTCAGTGCTGTATCTCTAAATAAATAAAATTTAAAAAAATGACTGATCTGCAGCTTAACTGTATCTCCCTGCCTTGGTTTTGTAACCCTCAATATCCTTGCCTAACAAAAGTCTTCCAATCTCAATTTTGGCACTTTCAATTGACTAAGAGCGAGAGATTCCCTCCGGGGGATGGAAACAGAGGTCAGGACTGTTTCTGGGTCCTGAACCCGCCCCTGGGGGGGAAACAGTCACCGGACCTAATTTTTATGGGGCACCCGCTTAATTGACCTGGAGACAGGCTTACTGTCCAGTTAAGGATGGCAGGTGGACTCTTGAAGCTGGAGTGCCAATCAGAGGCCTTCCAGCTTTTAAGGAGAAGCAGGCTACAATAAAGGGCAAGTAAGGGAGAGGGCACTTCAAAATGGAGGTGCCATCTCTTCAACGTTTTAAAACTTAAATTTAAAAAATGAATCTTGCAGCCAGCCCACCACTGTGACGTTGGGGGTTGGGCATGGGAGTAATTCTACAGTGTGGCCTGCAGCTGCTCCTGCACTCAGGCAGGAAGGGTGGGCCTCTAAACCTGCCTACAGCGCTGGCCACCACCCTCCCAGCACCCCGCCACCGCCTTCGGTCTGCTGCCGGGAGGCTGCCTCCAGGCAGTTAAACTGCTCCCTGAAGGCTGACTGAAAAATCCCAGTCGCCCTCCTTCAGTTGCTGTCAAGGAGCCATGTTGGCTAATTGCCAGGAGCCGGCAGGTAACCCTGCCACTCCCCCATCCCACCTCCCAAAAATTGCCCAGAGGCAGGATAGAGCCAGGGAACTGGCATGCTGGCCGGTGGGGCTATTTTTAGGTCCTGATCCCCTCCGTTCCTGGTCCTGCTGAGGTCTTAAAATCCTACCTTAAGACTCAACAGCTTTTTGTGGGAGAGAGTTTCAGATTTCAACTACCCTTTGTGTAGAGAATTGCTTCCTGACATCACTCCTCAATAGCCCACCAGAGGAAATAGTATCTGTCTACTCTATCAATAAAAAAGGAAAGGCTTGCATTTATACAAGGCCTTTCATGACCTCAGGATGACCCAAAGCACTCTACAGCCAATGAAGTACTTTTGAAGTCACTGTTGTAATGCAGGAAATGCAGCAGCCAATTTGCACACAGCAAACTCCCACAAACAGCAATGTGATAATTGTAGTGAGTTCTTTATGTTGTCTTATGCAGTTCTGATGAAAGGTCACTGACCTCAAACGTTAACTCTGCTTCACTCTCCACATATGCTGCCAGACCTGCTGAGTATTTCCAGCATTTCTTGTTTTTATTTCAGATTTCCAGCATCTGCAGGATTTTGCTTTTATTATAGAGAGGGATGACCTAAGTTCAGGAGACCAGGATGCTGAAGCAGTTTGGATAGAGATGAGAAATCATAAAGGCAAGAAGTCACTTGTGGGAGTGGTGTACAGGCCACCTAACATTAACCGCATAGTAGGATGGGGTATAAAGGAAGAAATAATGGCAGCTTGTCAGAAAGGTACAGTGATAATTATGGGGGATTTTAACTTACATATAGACTGGAAAAATCAGATGGGCAGAGGTAGCCTAGATGAGGAGTACATAGAAAGTTTTTCGGATAATTTCTTGGAATATTATGTTCTGGAGCCAACCAGAGAGTAAGCTATACTAGACTTGGTATTGTGCAACGAGACAGGATGAATTAATGACCTCATAGTTAAGGCACTTTTAGGTAGCAGTGATCATAATATGCTTGAATTTTACATTCAGTTTGAGGGAGAGAAGAGTGGGTCCAAGACTAGTATTTTAAACTTAAATAAGGGCAATTATGAGGGCATGAAAGCAGAGCTAGCTAAAGTGAACTGGCAAATCAGGTTAAGGGATAGGTCAATAGAGATGCAGTGGCAGATATTTAAGGGGATATTTCAGAATACACCAAATAGATACGTTTCAATGAGAAAGAAAAATTCCAAGGGTGGGACCCGCCATCTGTGGTTAACAAAAACAGTTAAAGATAGTATCAGACTTAAAGAAAAGGCATATAATTGCGCAAAGATGGGAGGCAGGTCAGAAGATTGGACAGAATATAAAAAACAGCAAAGAATGACGAAAAGATTGATAAGGAAGGTAAAATTAGAGTACGAGAGAAAGCTAGCTAGAAATATAAAGATAGATAGTAAGAGTTTTTATAACTATTTTAAAAAAAGAGTTAACAAAGTGAGCGTTGGTCCTATAGAAAGTGAGTCTGGGGAATTAATAATGGATAATAAGGAGATGGCAAATGAATTGAACAGGTATTTTGCATCGGTCTTCACTATTGAGGATACAAGTAACATCCCAGTATTAGCTGTAAGTCAGGAAATGGAAGGGAGGGAGGAACTCAAGAAAATTACAATCACCAAGAAAATGGTACTGAACAAATTGTTGGAGCTGCGGGCAGGCAAGTTCCCAGGTCCTGATGGACTTCATCCTAGGGTCTTAAAAGAAGTGGCTAGTGAGATAGTTGATGCATTAGTTTTAATTTTCCAAAATTCCCCAGATGCGGGGAAAGTTCTGTTAGATTGGAAAATAGCAAATCTAACTCCTTTATACAAAAAGGGAGGGAGACAGAAAGCAGGAAACTACAGGCCAGTTAGCTTAACATCTGTCTTAGGGAAAATGTTAGAAGCTATTATTAAAGACGTTATAGCAGGGCATTAAAAAAAATTCAAGGTAATCAGGCAGAGTCAACATGGCTTTGTGAAAGGGAAATCATGTTTAACCAATTTATTGGTTATTCAGATTCAGACTACTAGGCTAGATGGGATTGAGGTTCACAAGGAGGAGGTGTTAGCAATTTTGGAAAGTGTGAAAATAGATAAGTCCCCTGGGCCAGATGGGATTTATCCTAGGATTCTCTGGGAAGCCAGGGAGGAGATTGCAGAGCCTTTGTCCTTGATCTTTATGTCGTCATTGTCGACAGCAATAGTGCCGGAAGACTGGAGGATAGCAAATGTTGTCCCCTTGTTCAAGAAGGGGAGTAGAGACAGCCCTGGTAATTATAGACCTGTGAGCCTTACTTCAGTTGTGGGTAAAATGTTGGAAAAGGTTATAAGAGACAGGATTTATAATCATCTTGAAAAGAATAAGTTCATTAGCGATAGTCAGCACAGTTTTGTGAAGGGTAGGTCGTGCCTCACAAACCTTATTGAGTTTTTCGAGAAGGTGACCAAACAGGTGGATGAGGGTAAAGCAGTGGATGTGGTGTATATGGATTTCAGTAAGGCGTTTGATAAGGTTCCCCACGGTAGGTTATTGCAGAAAATACGGAAGTATGGGGTTGAAGGTGATTTAGAGCTTTGGATCAGAAATTAGCTAGCTGAAAGAAGACAGAGGGTGGTGGTTGATGGCAAATGTTCATCCTGGAGTTTAGTTACTAGTGGTGTACCACAAGGATCTGTTTTGGGGCCACTGCTGTTTGTCATTTTTATAAATGACCTGGAAGAGGGTGTAGAAGGGTGGGTTAGTAAATTTGCGGATGACACGAAGGTTGGTGGAGTTGTGGATAGTGCCGAAGGATGTTGTAGGGTACAGAGGGACATAGATAGGCTGCAGAGCTGGGCTGAGAGATGGCAAATGGAGTTTAATGCGGAAAAGTGTGAGGTGATTCACTTTGGAAGGAGTAACAGGAATGCAGAGTACTGGTCTAATGGGAAGATTCTTGGTAGTGTAGATGAACAGAAAGATCTTGGTGTCCAGGTACATAAATCCCTGAAAGTTGCTACCCAGGTTAATAGGGCTGTTAAGAAGGCATATGGTGTGTTAGCTTTTATTAGTAGGGGGATCGAGTTTCGGAGCCACGAGGTCATGCTGCAGCTGTACAAAACTCTGGTGAGACCGCACCTGGAGTATTGCGTGCAGTTCTGGTCACCGCATTATAGGAAGGATGTGGAAGCTTTGGAAAGGGTGCAGAGGAGATGTACTAGGATGTTGCCTGGTATGGAGGGAAGGTCTTACGAGGAAAGGCTGAGGGACTTGAGGTTGTTTTCGTTGGAGAGAAGGAGGAGGAGAGGTGACTTAATAGAGACATATAAGATAATCAGAGGGTTAGATAAGGTGGATAGTGAGAGTCTTTTTCCTCGGATGGTGATGGCAAACACGAGGGGACATAGCTTTAAGTTGAGGGGTGATAGATATAGGACAGATGTCAGAGGTAGTTTCTTTACTCAGAGAGTAGTAGGGGCGTGAAACGCCCTGCCTGCAACAGTAGTAGACTCGCCAACTTTAAGGGCATTTAAGTGGTCATTGGATAGACATATGGATGAAAATGGAATAGTGTAGGTCAGATGGTTTCACAGGTCGGCGCAACATCGAGGGCCGAAGGGCCTGTACTGCGTTGTAATGTTCTAATTCTAATTCTAATCTAATCTATTGGTGTTCTTTGAGGGAGTTACATTTGCTGTGGATAAAGGCAAACCGGTGCATGTATTGTACTTAGATTTCCAGAAGGCATTTGATAAGGTGTCACATCACAGGTTATTGCAAAAAATAAAAGCTCATGGTGTAGGGGGTAACATACTGGCATGGATAGAAGATTGGCTAGCTCACAGGAAACAGAGAGTAGGCCTAAATGGTCATTTTCTGGTTGTCAAGATGTAATGTGTGGTGTGCCACAGGGATCTGTGCTGGGGCCTCAACTTTTTACAATTTATATAAATGACTTAGATGAAGGGACCGAAGGTATGGTTGCTAAATTTGCTGATAACACAAAGATAGATAGGACAGTAACTTGTGCAGAGGACATAAGGGGGCTACAAAGGGATATAGATAGGTTAAGTGAGTGGGCAAAGACCTGACAAATGGAATATAATGTGGGAAAGTGTGGAATTGTCCACTTTGGCAGGAAGAATAAAAAAGAAACATATTATCTAAATGGTGAGAGATTGCAGAGCTCTGAGATACAGAGGGATATGGGTGTCCTAATGCATGAATCACAAAAGGCTTGTATGCAGGTACAGCACGGAATTAGGAAAGCCAATAGAATGTTATGGTTTATCGCAAGGGAAATTGAATACAAAAGTAGGGAGGTTATGCTTCAGCTGTAACGGGCATTGGTGAGACCACATCTGGAGTACTGTGTATAGTACTGGTCTCTTTATTTAAGGAATGATGTAAATACATTGGAGGCAGTATGGAGGAGGTTTACACCTGGAATGGGCGGGCTGTCTTATGGGGAAAGATTGGACAGACTAGGCTTGTATCCGCTGGAATTTAGAAGATCAAGAGGCAACTTGAGGGGTCTTGACAGGGTGGATGTGGAAAGGATGTTTCCCCTTGTGGGAGAATCTAGAACTAGGGGTCACTGTTTAAAAATAAGGGATCGCCCATTTAAGACAGAGATGAGGAGAATTTTTTTCTCTCAGAGAGTCATGAGTCTTTGGAAATCTCTTCCTCAAAAGGCAGTGGAAGCAGAGTTTTGCATATTTTTAAGGCAGAGGTAGATAGATTCTTGATAAGCAAGGGGGTGGAAGGTTATCGGGGGTAGGTGGAAATGTGGAGTAATCAGTTCAGCCATGAACTTATTGAATGGCAGAGCAGGCTCGAGGGGCCGATTGGCCTACTCCTGCTCCTAATTCGTATGTAATATATTTTTACGTAAAACACCCTGCTGAGTTTCTCCCTAGCTACTCACAGATTCAATTCTTCTAATGTTGGAATCTTGTGTGGGTATTTCTTTAGGGGGAGGTTCAGACGCCTTGGATCTAGACATATCCTGTTTGCTCCATCCTTCTTCAGTATGCACGGAATTGAGCTGCACATGACGGATGATGCCATTGCATTTCATGTAATCGAACTTGCACTTGAGCATTTCTTGAATGTGCACACTGCACTTTCTGGGAGGGTTGATTGACAGAATTGCAACCTCACTGAGTTGCACTACCACATTGCCTTTGAAATCACCTATGGCGTTGAACCTGTCCGGTACATTTGTTGTAGGTCATGGACTGACTCAATGTGGGTACCCTTGGTCTCCTCTGCTGCAATGGGTACCTTGGTGACCTCATGGATAGTCACGATGTTGAGCTCCTTACGCGCTGGTAGTCCTGCCACTGTTGGTCCACGCGTGTCTACCAGGTAGAATATTTGTGGTTTCCATGCCGACTTGCCATAGCTGCATTGCATTGTCAGTGTACCACTTCAAGGGATGGGTGACCCATTATATGCAGATAACTTTGCAGTTGTCGGTTGTATCACTGATTTCCAATGCCTCCAGTACATATCCTTCAGGATTCGGATTGGTAGGATATTTTCATTAGCTCCCGTGTCAATCTTAACCCTGAGTGTATGTTTGCCAGATTTCTTTGGCCACCTGATGTTAATGGTGGTGAAAGCTTCCAGTTGTTTGACTTCATCAACACAATGTGTTCACATTCACAATGTGAAACACCTGCTCGTCTTCTGGCTGAGAATTACTCCTCACTGAGTCTTGTCTCAGGTCAGTTTCACTGTGGACTTCATGTATCAGCTTGAGTTTATGCAGGTCTCTGGCACTCTCCTTGCTGCTGTTGCCTTGTTTCTCATAGAGTCGGCTGTTTGTTTTTGTCCAACTGTGGCTTCTGGCTGCCAGATTTCTTGCATAAGCGGGCCCAGTGTCCTTTTGCACCGCATGCCTTGCACAGGTCTTGAAATGCAGGACAACTTCGCGGTGAGTGGGATCAATCACACTTACCACACAGTTTACTTGCTCTTTTCGACCTGTTTATCGTGCCGATACTTTTAGCTGCACCTAGCGCTTGCAGGTGCTGTTGTCCAGCTACAATGGCTTCATATTTCCCGCCATCTTCCAGCAGCGTATCAATGCTGTGACTTTTCTTTCTCTCCCAAGAAGCCTTTTTGAAACACCTCAATGGGTGTGGAGACAATCACCAGCTCCATTAGTCGCTCCGACAACTCAGTTTCTCAAAAATTGCATTCATTACCTTTGCTACGGCATCCACTGACAAACTGGTCAATTGATTCCTGGGGCTCTTGCCTGTAGGACATCAATTCCAGGTGGAGAATTCTAAAATTCACTTGTAACTGGAAATAGTCTGCTAGCACTTTCCATATCTTTGCGGGATCTTTCTAGTCCTCTCCAGATAATCCAGAGGTATTGATTCTGTATAACCCCTCATCTCTAACTGCTATTATTATTTTTACAGCCTGCTTCTCTGGTTCTGCAATCACTTGGTCTGTGAAGCATAACTGCATTCTTTGTTTGAAAAAGTTGAACTTGGATAGGATATCAATGGCCTTCCAGTTCATGCTGGGAAATTTAGTATCCCTCTTTCTGCTGTTCTTTTGCTTAAAACTTGCTTTCAGACTTGTCCTATGACTCTGTACTGTTTCCCCTTTAAGAAATGCTTTGTTATTCAGACTGGCTGCTTTGATGGAGAGGAGTAGGTGTTTTGTAGTGCTCTCTGTTTATTTAAGCTTGTCAGTTTACACAACTGTTCAATAGGTCATTCAATTGCTTTTTGTTGCTAGGGTTTGTTTATGTTCTTCACGCTTGAGTGGTTCAATTTTTTGAACTTTGCGTGAATGGAGACTCTGCAGTGTGTGGGGTTTTCCTACACTTTTGCTATCTGACACCTCCTGTAATGGTGCCAACCTTGATCAGCCTGGTAGAGGAATCGGATTTTCCCCATTTTGTTTCTCCCATGGAGCCTTTGAGAAAAAAAAAATCAATCTTATAAGCACTTGAAAGCTTGCTTTTTCTAAACGAGTAACCCTCAACTGTCAGCACAATGACTCACCCAATCACAGGAATTTATTTGCAGCCTGTCGTTCTGTGCTCTGTCTTCTCCAGCTGGAGGTAAGCCCTTTCTTCTTTCCACTTTTTGGGCCAGTATTTCTTTTGAACTTGCTCTCTTTTAGCTGTAGGAAGGGTCGTTTTCAGAGCAGTTTTACCTGTGGTCTTCAAGCTAAGATCTTGTATTTTCATCACAGCTGCCACCATGTAATGAGTTCTTTATGTTGTCTTATGCAATATAAATGAGATGCGTAGAGTCCAGCTTGCTGAAGATCTCGAACAGATTTATTAACAGCTAAATATGATATACAGTACAGAGCAAACTATTTACAGAACCTTTGTCTGGGTGTTACAGTTGCAGAGCGCTCCTGGCGTGTAGCCACATGATTACATCCTGGAACTCAGCTCATTAACATCCTGAGAATCTGAAAGGGACATCACTCTTAAGGCGATCATACAACAATAATGACCAGATAATCTGTTTTAGTGATGTTTATTGAGGGATAAATATTAGCGAAGACATCGGGGATAACACCCCTGCACTTCATTGAAATAGTGCCATGGATCTTTTGCGTCCACCTGGGAGAGCAGACAGGGCCTTAGTTTAACATCTCATCGTAAAACAGCACCTCCAACATTGACTGGAGTGTTATCCTAGATTTTTATGCTGAAATATTTTAATTATCTTAAACACATCAATTAAATCACCTTTCATCTTCTTGACTCTGATCATCATCTAATGATCCCTGTGGAAAATCCACATACGGATGTCAGGTGAGGATTGGATAATGTGTGATTGTCATACATCCCTCTCGCAGTTGAATGAACCATCTGCTGACACATATTGTCCAGGTTCACATATCAAGAATGGAAACGTGGGTGGTTTTCCAGAAGCACGAACTGAGCAGGTAAATGCCTTCACAAGACTGGAAGAGGTTATAACAAAACACGGGCAATTAAGAAAAACAGACACCCCCCAGGTGAGCATCTGGAATCCAGCTGCTGCTGGTGAAAATCCAAAAATCTTACTAACACTTCAATTACACTGAAGATAAGACAGGGTTTAGATAATGATGTTTCCAGGGATTTGTGTTGGGACCATTCTTTTTCTTTTATTCGTTCATGGATGTGGGCATTATTGGCTAGGCCAGCATTTATTGTCCATCCCTAATTGCCCTTGAGAAGGTGGTGGTGAGCTGCCTTCTTGAACTGCTGCGGTCCTTGGGGTGTAAGTACACCTAAAGTGCTGTTAGGAAGGGAGTTCCAGGATTTTGACTCAGCGACATGAAGGAATGGCGATATATTTCCAAGTCAGGATGGTCTGTCACTTGGAAGGGAACTTGCAGGTGGTCATAAAGAGATACAGCAGTGAAACAGGCCCTTTGGCCTACCAAGTCTGTGCCGACCAACAACCACCCACTTATACTAATCCTACATTAATCCCATATTCCCTACCACATCCCCACCATTCTCCTACCACCTACCTAAACTAGGGGTGATTTACAATGGCCAATTTATCTATCAACCTGCAAGTCTTTGGCTGTGGGAGGAAACCAGAGCACCCAGCGGAAACCCACACAGTCACAGGGAAAACTTGCAAACTCCGCACAGGCAGTACCCAGAACCAAACCCGGGCCGTTGGAGCTGTGAGGCTGCGGTGCTAACCACTGTGCCACTCCACATGCTCCCATGTATCTGCTGTCCTCGTCCTTCTAGATGGTAGAGGTCGTGGATTTGGAAGGTGCAGTCGAAGCAGCCTTGGTGAGTTGCTGCAATGCATCTTGTAGATGGTAAACAGTGCTGCCACTGTGCATCAGTGGTGAAGGGAGTGAATGTTGAAGATTTTGGATGGGGTGCCAATCAAGCGGGCTGCTTTATTCTGGATGGTTTCGAGCTTCTTCAGCATTGTTGGAGCTGTAGTCATCCAGGCAAGTGGAGAGTAATCCATCACATTCCTGACTTGTGCCTTGTAGATGGTGGACAGGCATTGGGGAGTCAGGAGGTGAGTTACTTGCCACAGAATTCCCAGCCTCTGACCTGCGCTTAAACCTACAGTATTTATGTGGCTGGTCCAGTTTAGTTTCTGGTCAATGGCAACCCTCAGGATGTTGATTGTGGAGGATTCAGCGATGTTAATGCCATTGAACATCAAGGGAAGATGGTTAGATTCTCTGTTGTTTGAGATAGGTCATTGCCTGGCACTGGTATAGTGTGAATGTTACTTGCCACTTATCAGCCCAAGCCTGGATGTTGTCCAGGTCTTGCTGTTTCTGGACATGGGCTGCTTCAGTATCTGAGGAGTCGTGAATGGTGCTGAACATTGTGCAATCATCAGTGAACATTCTGACCTATGATGGAGGGAAGGTAATTGATGAAGCAGCTGAAGATGATTGGGCCTAGGAGACTATCCTGAGGAACTCCTGCAATGATGTCCTGGAACTGAGATGATCAACCTCCAATAACCACAACCATCTGCCTTTGTGCTAGGTATAACTTTAACCAGTGGAGCGTTTTCCCCCTGATTCCCATCAATTCCAGTTTTTCTAGGGCTCCTTGATGCCATGCTCAGTCAAATGCTGCCTTGATGTCAAGGGACTCTCACCTCACCTCTTAGGTTCAGCTCTTTTGTCCATGTTTGAACCAACGCTGTAATGAGGTCATGAGCTGAGTGGCCCTGGAGGAACCCAAACTGAATGTCAGTAAGCAGGTTATTGCTGAGCAAATGCCGCTTCCTAGCACTGTCGATGACCCCTTCCATCACTTTACTGATGGTTGGGAGTAGTATGATGGGACGGTCATTGTCCGGGTTGGATTTGTCCTGCTTTTTGTGTACAGGACATACTTGGGCAATTTTCCACATTGCCGGGTAGGTGCCAGTGTTGTAGCTGTAATGGAACAGCTTGGCTCGGGGCACGGCTAGTTCTGGAGCACAAGTCTTCAGTACTATTGCCGGAATGTTGCCAGGACCCATAGCCTTTGCAGTATCCAGTGCCTTCAACTGTTTCTTGATATCACGTGGAGTGAATCGGATTGGCTGAAGACTGGCATCTGTAATACTTCTGGCTGAAGATTAATGCTCATGCCTTAGTTTTTGCACTGATGTGCTGGGCTCCCCCATTGTTGAGGATGGGGATATTTGTGGAGCCACCTCCTCCAGTTAGTTGTTTACTTGTCCACCACCATTCACAACTGGATGTGGCAGGATTGCAGAGCTTAGATCTGATCCATTGGTTGTGGGATCACTTATCCCAGTCTATCACATGCTGCTTCCGCTGTTCGGCATGCAAGTAGTCCTGTGTTGTAGATTCATCAGGCTGACACCTGGTGCTGCTCCTGGCATGCCCTCCTGCACTCTTCATTGAACCAGGGCTAGTGCCCTAGCTTGATGGTAATGGTAGAGTGGAGGATATCCCGGTCCATGAGGTTACAGATTGTGGTTGAATACAGTTCTGCTGCTGCTGATGGCTCACAGCACCTCATGGATGCCCAGTTTTGAATTGCTAGATCTGTTTGAAATCTACCCCATTTAGCAGGGTGGTAGTGCCACACAACACAATTGTGGGTATCAATGTGAAGACGGAGACCCAAAACTGGTCTGTTGAATGAAGCCAGAGAGGAAAGAAGAGAGGTTGTGACCATAATTTTTCAACCCTCCTTGGATGTGCAAAGTTGTGTCATGGGACTGGAGAGCAGCCAAGGTAATATCTTTGCAAAATGAAAGCTCCAACTAGTTTAAGAAAATGTAGGCATCCAGATCAGAACTGAGTGCAGCAGGCTCATTTCAATGCTGAAGTGAGGCCTTTGTTCTTTCTGCCTGGAAAAAGGCCCCAACTGTTTTAGCAATTGCCTGAAGGGGCACAATGGTGTTGAATTTAGATTCCCCTACGTTCGTCTGGTCCAACCTAGTACATAATGACTGCCATTTTGTTGCACATACTGAGCTTTAACACAAATAATTATATTATTAATGGTGTGATGGTATTATACAATTGTACACATTGTACAGCAACCTCGTCACTGGTATCAGACCCACCGACCATCCATGTCTCCGCTTTAAAGACGTTTGCAAACATGACATGAAGTCCTGTGACATTGATCACAAGTCGTGGGAGTCAGTTGCCAGCGATCGCCAGAGCTGGCGGACAGCCATAAATGCGGAGCTAAAGTGTGGGGAGTTGAAGAGACATAGCAGTTGGCAGGAAAATAGACAAGCGCAAGGGGAGAGCCAACTGTGTAACAGCCCCGACAACCAATTTTATCTGCAGCACCTGTGGAAGAGTCTGTCGCTCTAGAATTTGCCTTTATAGCCATTCCAGGCGCTGCTTCACAAACCACTGACAAGCTCCAGGCGCTTACCCATTGTCTCTCGAGACAAGGAGGCCAAAGAAGAAGAAGATGGTATTATAACCAGTCAACTTAGCAGGGAGGAAGCCAGAAGTGAACTAGGGAGCACAGGTTTTGTTACCAATAGTCATTGATGGTATGGAGCAGAGTGATAGGCTTCACTTCGTGGAGAAAAGTCAGAAAGCCTGCATGATCACAGTTGAGAGAGCTGCTATTTTAGTTCTGACCACAGCAGAGGACCATGGAGTAGTCACAGACCAACTGCCCCTTGTGATCTGACTGTTTGGAAAAGGTTGGGAAGTATCAGCCAAATGTAACCATAGGAGGCAGATCTAACTGGCTCCATCTGAGAGACTGAGGGAGGCAGACAGAGAATTCAGACCCTCACTATCCAGTTCACATTTGAAGAATAAGTGAGATAGTGTCGGAATGATGCTGTAGCATGAGTCAACCCGTTTCAGGAAAGGTAGGGTAATGGGAGCGTGATGAGAGCTGTTTATTAAACAGCTAAACTATTATACAGGACAAAGCTAACTATTTACATGACTTGCCCATAGGTGTTACAGTAGCAGAGTGAGACTGGTATGTAGTCACATGACTGCATCCTGGCACTTAGCTCATTCGCAAAATAAAATATTAAAGGGACTTCACTCTTAAAGGCAATCACACAACAAGGAGAAAGATAGATGGTGAATTAGAGAACAAAATGTGAAAAAAACAGAGGACCAGCTGGAAGACTAACTAAGATCTGTTAATATCAAGAATCTCTGACACCACAACTGAAAATGCAGATTTGGTGCTGATATGACCAGGTGAGAAAGTGGTCTAGGGGTTCCCTCTCAGCCTTTTCCTGGTTGGCCGTAACAAGGTTTAATTTTTAAACACCGTGTTTTAGCTTCACTCTCAGCGAGTCCTTGTTCACTGCTCTCTAATTGTAAGGCAAAGAAATTAACCAGACAGGTTTTCTCAGATTTAAACAAGAAAGGTGCAAGTTTATTAACCTTAAAACTCTAATTCAGTTAAAACTACTAGAAATATTTGAAGCGACCACGCTAGCATGCATGCGTGATACATACACACGCAAATAGAGATAGAAAAGGTGAAAGAATCAAAGGAGAAAAAGTTTGAAGCAATAGCTGGAGTTTAGTTACTGGCTTTGGGTTGGATGTAAAGTCTTTGATTGCAGTTAAGTCTTACAGTTCTCATTGGGGCCCAGTGCACATTTTCAAATTTGTTTCGATGGTCTTCAATCTTGAGGCTTGAATTACTTCCATGGGTCCCTGGAACTCTGCGTGTGTGAGAGAGAGACAGGGAGAGACCTTCCTTCTCTTTGGTCTTCAAACTGCAGTCTCTTCCAAAAGCTGTTCTGTGAGCACAATTCAAACAACTCCAAGTTGGCCAGCAGGTTAGTCATGTGACTAGCTCCTTATTTGGAACAACCTCTCCTGCGAGATTTTGTGGATTTCTTCAAGCTTAGCAGACACTCTCAGTTGTGAGGGATGGGGGTGCTGGTGGAATGCTGGCTCAATGACATTCAATGTCTCTTGATCAAAAGCCACCTAGCTAATTGAATAAGGGAAGTACTCCCATTGTCTTCTCCAGGCAACTGCCTTTTAGAATGCAAATGTGCAGCCATGTTTTCAGCCACTGTTGTGGTCTTTTTAAACAATTTATTTCAAGTCCAGTAACAGTTCAAAACTAATGTCCCAGAGGACGAAATTAATATGTCTCATTTTTGGCAGGTGTGGTTTCTGTCACAGGTGCAGATGCACATCACTGTTGCAGTTCAATGTATCGTCTGCCATAGATATATTAATAGGGTTCCTACCCTATGAATAAACACATGAGAAACATTATTGGACATTAGTATAGTTTGTTGAGTGCCAACACCCTTCCTTGACTAATTGAATTATTAATTTAGCCATAATTCATGGGAGCCTCTGAAGAATCAATTTCTAATATTTTGTTTAATTTTGGGCTTCATTTCTCACTGTGGCTCAGTTTGAACTCAGTCCTTGCATCTAGATTACTTCAACGCTTTACACTGTGCTGCTGACCTATCCCCAGCAGCAAGAAAGTGGACGTGAATGCACTCAGTACAGACTGTTGTTCTGTTATCCATCATCATTCCCACTCTAGGTCTCTGCACAATGCTCCGGCATCAGTCAATGATCTCCTTCATCCTGCTGTGATTCATCAATCAGGTTTAATGCAGCAGTAAGCATTCTTCACTTGTAAGACATCGAGTTATTGACTGAAACGCCATTGTTCGTCCTTGATTAAGATATAAAGCAAGTGGCAGGAGTAAGGACAGCTGAGGACATCAGGAATATCATCTGTACCCCCCAGCCACCCCACCACCGAGGTCACGCATCACCAAGAGTAACGTCTGTCTCCTGCGACTTCCTCCATCACCTCTGCA
Source organism: Heterodontus francisci (assembly GCF_036365525.1). Lineage (NCBI taxonomy): Eukaryota > Metazoa > Chordata > Chondrichthyes > Heterodontiformes > Heterodontidae > Heterodontus > Heterodontus francisci. Next base: position 26,606,630 of record NC_090393.1, on the reverse strand, counting down.
AGGTTGTTTCAGACAAGGTACATCTGATCAAGTGCAATAAATCCCAAGAAGGGAATTCTGATGAAGGATTTCTGCTCAAAACATTCACTTTCCTTTTGTCTGATGCTGTGTATTTACAGAAATTTCTGTTTTGATCTCAGAATGAAATACACAGAAGTGAAAGGCAGTTGATTACATTTAAAGTCAACCCCAGCATTTCTTCTAAACTTAAGGAATGAACATTTGGAGCTGGATTGTCAAGGCTGAGGCTGATTGAGCAGTGGTGAATGGGGCTGGATTTGCAGGCCAGTGAGAGAGAGAGACATTGAGTAACTCAACATAAACTTCACAATCTGTTTGACAGATGTGTATATGCCTCTTAGCTATCTCAGTGTGCATATAAAGTTCAGACACCTCTCCGTATTGTGATGCTGTACAGCTCGTGTTTGTGTTTTTGAGATGGTTCCTGATTTGGGGCTAGGATTCTTCAGGTTGGAAGTCAAATCCAGATTAGACAAACAAACCGTCCTATGATTGAAAATAAACAATTTGTTTTCCTAACCAAGGACATGTGACTGGAAACTAAAGTTTCAGTTTGTCAAGAAAACACCAGAGTGTTGGAGCTAGCTAAAAGAGATGGATGTGTTTTTAAAAGAAGGCTTTCAGAATTTTGCAGTGGTTGCTTAAAGAAGCATGGACTGAGGGCTGACCATTGGTTGTCCGTGGTGCTGCACCATCAGGAGGGTGGTGTGAAGGCCAAAGTGGTTTGAGAGGCAATGAGACCAAACCGTTAAAGTGAAGATCACATCGCTCGCTATTGACGTGACCTCATTACATCTGTATCTGCATCGTGGGGAACAGAACTTGAAAAATTACCTGAGGAAGATCCTGATCTTGTTGTACTGTGGAACTATTCAACACCGTTTTGCTGATAAGACTGTTCAGCAGACCGTAAGCACTAACATTTGTTGCATTTGCTAATTAACGTGTAAACTTTAAGATATATACATCAATTGTGATTTAACTGTTAGTTTGTGTTTAATTTATGTTAGTTTTAGTTTGAGTTTTAAAGTAAAATTTATAAAAGTGAAATCTTGTCCGTTTGATTTTTGTTTCCTAAATTGGGGGTTTTCGGTGGATTTGATTCTTTTTGTTTGTCGGCGGTCTCCATGGGGATCATAACAGTATACAGTGTGTACCATATACAAGGTGCACTGCAGCAATTCGCCAAGCCTCCTTCAACATCACCTTCCAAACCCACGACCTCTACCACCTAGAAGGACAAGGGCAGCAGACGTATGAAAACACCACCACCTGCAAGTTCCCCTCCAAATCACACATCATCCTGAATTGGAACTATAGCCCTGGTACTTCACTGTCATTGGGTCAAAAACCTGGAACTCCCTTCCTAACAGCACTGTGGACCCCACCCCTGAGCCAGAAAGCAGCCTGCACGGTTTTTGTACTGTGCTTCCTGTGTGGTGACAGACTGTCCACCATATGGCTAATTGCAGTGGTGGCGGGATGAGGCCCTTAATTGCCCAGTTAAGCGGCTCAATTAGGGGTGGGATGGGAAGGCCGTTCACAGGCCTTTCCGCCCTGGACTAAATTTTGGCAGAGGTGGGAAGGTTGCAGGAACCCCCCCCCCTCCACCCCGCCACAATCCCAACTGATTTTGTGCTCTCCGCGCCTCCAAACCTACTGTGGGGGAAAGCATAAAATTCTCCCTATGTGTTTGTACCTTTCACTTTTCAGTCCTCCCAATACGAGGGGCTGGATTTAGTTCTCCCACAGGCATCAGGGTCCATGGCGGGGGTGGGGGGGGGGGCGTTTAAGATGCCTTCGTGACAGGGCCACCATGCATCCCGATGCTGGGAGGGCCCGGCCTGATATTTCCGGCAGCGGCGAGGCCTCATGGTGGCCCCCATGCCGCTCGGCGACGAGACACCCATTTGCACATTTAAATAAATTAAAATGAATGCATTAATGATACTTAAGGTGCCGCCCGAGTTCCCGCTCCGATCTTCGGCCCAGTGGCCGGCACACTCATGCCTTCGGATCCCCATCTGGGGAAACCAGGTGCCACACCGTTGGGGAGGAATCAAAGTGACATCATTGGTGTAGTGGATGATGGGAAGGGTTATAGTTTAAAGGTTATGCAATTTGGGGGGGTGGGGTATGTCAGGTGGACACGGTAAGTGCTTGCGGGGGGGGGGGAAAGAGGGCGAATAATTAATTAAATTGTTATTGGAGGGGTGGGAGAGGGGCAGAAGAAATTTTTATTTACTTGCGCTTTAAATATTTAAATTTACTGGTAGGGCTCAAAGCCCTTTAAAAATTGCGTCAGCGCCTGCGCACAGGCAGCTAACGTTATTGCCGGGGACAGACAGCCTGCCCCCTCCATGTGATCGGGCGGAGTGGGGGGGGGGGCCCATCCTGGCTATTTAAATGAGCCGCCACACGGAAGATTACGGCGGATCCGCGACATGCGGCTTGCACGGGTGGGCCGCCATTCTCTTTGCCCACTGCCGATGATTCAGCCCTAGTTGTTGCTTCTGCTCTTCAAATATTACATCTCCCAGGTTCGTTCCTTGAGGATATATTGAAGGTTAGTTTGCAGTGTTCCTTGCAGGTAAAGTTTTTTCTTTTATGTTTTCATGTTTTAATTCACTTTAATTTCTTTGCCTGGGGCCTCTACCACCATTCTGTGAAACTCTGTGATCAAAAACTACTTCCAGTAATGGGCAACATGTCCCACTTACCATCTGTGATTTACTTAACAAATATCACACATTGGAGGACCCAGAAACAACTGATTCCATCTACTCAAGCAGAACTCTCAGTTCTGTCTCTTCCTGTATGTCATAACCTTTTCTCTACACTACCCAAGAAACAATGGCCATGTAAAGGGAAAAGAATATCAATATTTATTCCCTTGTATATACAATAATAAACTGCTTTAATCCCTGTGCCCCTGCTGCCCTTGGTAACTTGATTCCATGTGCTTGATCTTTCTCGATCTCTGGTCTTACTGGCTTAGCACTTTATCTCTTCCAGTATTGTGCTTATTGCAAACCTATTTCTTTGTAATCCAACCTTATTCACGTTTTAAAAGCAACATCATATACAAAAGCTCACAGCCACTTTTAATCTCTGCAAACAAATGACATATCACTGTGTCTGAATTTCTCCCTTGCTAGGGAAATCGATGGATTTTTGCGAGCCAAAGGCATTAAGGCATATGGAGCCAGGGTGAGTGGATAGAATTAGGATACAGATCAGCCATTATTTCACTGAATCCTGGAACAGGCTCGAGAGGCTGAATGACCTACTCCTGTTCCTATGCTCTTGTGAATGTGTCTGATATGGAACAGTGATGCTTACCATTTTTTAAATTAGTGATGCCTCCTTTCTGGGAGGGCACTTTTAACATTGGCTTCTGTCTTTTTACTGGCCTGGAATAAAACAGGATGCTGAAGCTCACTTCATCAATGTCATGGCTGTCTTTGCTTTTGGTAGTCAGAAGGAAATGGTTCATCCTATATATCTGCAGTCTCAGAGGTTGCAGCCCCTGTTCCACTAACTGAAGGGGGCCGGCTTTCAATTTTCGGTTACACTTTCTGCCAGTAAGGTCACCTTTGGTCACCCGGTGCACAAGGCAAACAAATTGGAGGATCTTCTGTGGGCTTAACAAGATCTGCAATGCACTAATCCAGGATACTTGACATCATTGAGCAAGGTTTCGCCAACTGCTTAGTCATGTTTCGAGCCCTTTTGGCACCCATGGAATATGACCACACTGATCTTCTAGAATCTTCCATGAACAGTGATAGCGGCACAACAAAAGATAATGGGGGGTGTTGCAGGCGGGACATTAAATTTGTGTTGGCTGCTGATTTCCATGATTATTGCACGCAACCAGTGCTACCTGTGCTATTCATTGGCCGGATGCATCAGCAGGGTCCCTGATATTGCGAGTGGCTAGCGCTACTTTAAGTTAATCTGTATCTCTTAAAGGGAGAGGCATTGTGGCTGCTGGAAGTGGTGTCAGGAAGTTAATAGATTTTGAAGATTTTCATCAAGATGGCTCAAACTACAAGAGAGGGTGCACCGAGGTTTTCTGATAATGCACTGGAGGCCTTGGTGCAAGACATGGAGAAAGGAGAGGCATCCTGTATCTGCGAAGGGGCAGGCGGCCCTCGAGATATATGTTCAGGAGGCAGTGGGAAGAAGTAGTGATGGAGGTCATTGCAAGGAGAGTTGCTCTAAGAATACAGGTGCAGTTCAGGAAGAAGTTTAATGATTTAACACAAGTTGTTAGGATGAGTGAGTTCAATCTTCAAATGGCAGATCCGACCAACCGCACCACTAACCTCATCCACTGCTCAATTCACTACACCTCCATCTGCACGTGTTGAGACACCAGGCACAAGTGCACAGGAGCAGGACAGAGGGAAAGAATAGCACAGCTGCCAGCTCACCAGAGGGCGAGGTCACACACTAGATCTGCTGCAGAGGATTCACATGAGGACTTCCATGGCTCAGGCTACAGAAGGCTAATGAGCATTCACAATGAAATGCATGGTGCCAGAAAAAGCCTGCCAGAAAGCCTGCACTCAATGTCAAGGAGCAAGGAGGAGTCTAGCTCCAACTTGGCACAGGGCTTTCCGCAGATCTTGATACCCATCTTTTCAAACATGTAACGGGTGGTCACCTCCATTAGCACGCATTTTGACTCCATTATGATGCAGTGTCTGATGGCTGATGTCACAGCTTGCATTGCAGCACAAATAGCTTCCATCAGAGGCCTGAATGCTGCATTGAAAGCTCAGATTGATGCCTTTATGGCTTCGGATATCACTGTTCGAAGAGGCCAAGCAGTCCATCAAACTGTTCTCCAACAGATCAGTAGGATTACTAAGGCACCTCCCTGGAGGAATTGCAGTGGCTCCATGGCGCATAAACACACTGCCTTCTCTCAGGATAACAGTATTCCTGCTCCTATGCCTGCCACTCTGCCAGTGCCCTTGCTGTTGCCTGTCGGCCGGCCAGCACAGACTGCTGCAGCCCAGGCCAAGATGGTGCAGTCTGAAGCCAGGCCTTCTAGGCTCAGAGCTTGCTCAAGGTCATCCCCCAAAGCTATCTGCAGTCTCTTCAATTGAAGGTCACCTCTCTTTCTGCAGTCAGTGGTGAGCACCTCATAGGAGTGGTAGGAAAGGTAAAGGCACATGTTGGACAGGCACTAAGGGAATGTAAAAAGATGATTAGTTTCATATTGCATGCATTATTTAATGAGTGAATTAAAAAAATTTATATTTGCTTTTCTGGTGGTATTTATTTTTGTGCTGTCGGAAAGGAAGTGATATAATGGTCAGTGATAGATTGAACATGGATCTGTTGGTAAATGGGGAGATAAGGCAGAGGTTACCAGTATTGCTCATGAATTAATTAATGATGTAGAGCCCAGACAGAAAGGGACTGTCTATGTTTTAGCCTCCTTTCCTGTTCCTCCACTTCCTCCTGCAATTCCTCCTCCATCTCCACTTCCTGCCCCTTCTAGCAGCTTTTCCTGCTCTGTGTGGCCTCTTTTCATTCTCCCAACCATGTTCAATTCCCAGAGTAAGCCCTACCCAGCCACCCATGTCTGGAAGCAACTTCTTTCAGCACAAGACTTTATATGGCAAAAGAAGTACTGCGAGACCAGCCAGACCACTCCCTGCAGAGTATTCAAACGTTAGCCAAGTAGAGGAAACCTACATAAACATGTACAATTGCACCAACAGCCAAAACAAATAATCCAGTACCCAACCTGTAAGTACTTCATGATCCCTCCAAATATCACTGGTGGTGGGGGGGGGTGGGGGGGGGATGTCCCTCATTCTGTTTAACGTCGTGTTCAGCTCTGTGAGATTACGACAGGGCATTGGCTGGAGTGAGAAGTCCCAAAATGGCTGCAGTGGTTTTAAATCAGCGTTACACACTGATTCACACCATCATCTTGTTGCTCTGATGCTGCTGGTGGTTGTTAAGCACATGGTGTTATATACTTCCCGTCGGAAGTGTGCATGCACATCTCAGACTTCATTTTTGAATTTTATGTGGCCATATAGTGCCTAAAAGATGGGCACTATAACACAAATTAGCTGAAATTTACAGACATAAATCAATTATATGAATTCGTATATCTTAAATTAGAGAGGCTGCTGGATTATTTTAGTTGTGATATCCTCCTTTTAGTGGGTGTTTGTAGTAGGGCTCTACTCAAACCCATCAATTACTGATCTGTACAAAGCAGAGCATTTACTGAGGTAAAGAACCTCTATAAATATTTGTAGTATATCTTCATATCCCCAAGTACTCCTCTTACCTTTCCCATCTATTTTTTCTCTTTCTTTTGTCCCCCTTATTTATTTATGATTCATAGAGAGGTTGTGTTCACTGTACAGCTGGCAATATGTTTCTGTTCTCTCTCAGTCACCACATACATATTAATTTACTGCATTCCTCCTGCTTTTTGGATCAATGTTTGCGCAACAGCATCTCTGTGCACCCACACAGTGACTGTGATGGATCGCTGCCAGTGAAAGATGAATGAATAACTTCAGACTCTCACCAGTATAAACCTTGTAGCTATTTTATCATTTGGAAGAAATCTCCAAAGCTTAGAAATTTCCTGTGTTCCTCTGCTGCGCAAGTGTTTGTCTAAGACTGGGATAAAGGTATACTTTAGAAAACCCGATGAAATTAGACGTTCTCCTGGCATTTGCAGTCTGACACAGTTTTCCAGGGATGCCTTCCTAATGACAAGTGGAGCAGTATCAACTTCAAAGAAGTATGTTTACTCCATCTACCCTATTTCAAACAAACCTATTTACGCAACAAGTTAAACATATCTGGGGCACACAGCAGGAGGACACATTAGTGCCCTCAAAGAAAACACTCCAGTACTTAAACTGCATTATGAAAAAATATATTTCTCTCCCTCTGTTTGGTTCGCCTGTTGCTATTTCCTGGTCTGGAGAAAGTTTGGGTAATTTACACCCTTCAATACTCTTTTCCAGCCAGTCCACCCTATCCCCATGCCCTGAGCCATACCTGGCTGAGAAAAAAGGGTGATCTCCTTGCAGGCCTCTGCTACAGTTCATTGGTATTTGAGTGCTTGGAAGTGCAGCCTGAGGATGAATTAGCTTCTCTCTCTCCTCTTAATTTTGGCAAAGGCAGTATTGAGGCTTGTTATGAGCTCACAGGACACCAGTCTGGTGGGTACTCTGTCTTTATTGAAACTGACTGTAATGGCTGCCTGCAGTCAGAATGTCTCATGGTAGAGGTCACATGACCTTCCGGGAGCAGAGCGGACTTGTGGGGAGAATGCCGAGGGAGGAGCTGATAAATAGAGCCCGAGGATCGCGGCCTAGACATTTACCTTCTGGGAGTAGAGAGCAGTCCAGGCACGACTGAATTTTGAAAAAAAGAAGAAAAAAAGTCAACAGTGACTTCACAGGAAAGCTGCAAGGTGATTGGTTGGTGAGTTACTGCTGTTAGGGAATAACTCTAAATATCTGGGTAAGTAACAAACAGTAAAGAGAAAGGTCTACAGTTTTTAAAAATATAGTAGGTAGTGTTTTTTTTTAGGGAATCAAGGTCCCTAGTGTAAATATTCTAACTTTTGGGTAAGTTAAGGGAGTAAATTAAGGGTAAGTCATGGCAGGGAAGCTCGGCAGCGTGGAGTGTTCCTCCTGTGCAATGTGGGAAGTCAGGGACACTTCCAGTGTGCAGGAACTGTCTCCAGCAGCAGCTACTCGAAATCCGCGTTTCGGTTCTGGAGTGCGGCTTGAGACCCGGTGGATCATCCACGAGGCTGAGATCATCGTGGATGGCAAGTACAGGGAGGTGGTCACACTGCAGGTAAAGACCTCTCCGGCAGAAAGGGAATGGGTGACTGCCAGGCAGAGTTGAAGAACTATGCAGGTAGTGCAGGAGTTCGCTGGGTCCATCTCCCTCTCTAACAGATTTTCTGCTTTGGATACTGTTGGGGGAGATAGTTTCTCAGTGGAATGCAGCAAGAGCCACGTCTATGGCACCACGGTGGCTCAGCTGCACAGGAGGGGAGTAAAAAGAGTGAGAGAGCTATCGTGATAGGGGATTATATCGTAAGGGGTACAGATAGGCGTTTCTGTGGCCGCAAACGTGACTCCAGGATGGTATATTGCCTCCCTGGTGCTAGGGTCAAGGATGTCACGGAGTGGCTGCAGGACATTCTCAAGGGGGAGGGTGAACAGTCAGAGGTCATGTTACACATTGGTACCAACAACATAGGTAGAAAGAGGGATGAGGTCCAACAAGAATTTAGGGAGCTAGGTAGCAGATTAAAGAGCAAGGTCTCAAAGGCTGTAATCTCTGGATTACTCCCGATGCCACGTGCTAGTGAGTATAGGAATAGGAGGATAGAGCAGATGAATGTGTGGCTGAAGAGATGGTGCAGGAGGAAGGGCTTTAGTTTCCTGTATCACTGGTTCTGTTTCTGGCAAAGGTGGGACCTGTACAAGTTGGACGGTTTACACCTGAACCGGAATGGGACAAACATCCTTGCTAGGAGGTTTGCTAGTGCTGTTCGGCAGGGATTGTGGGGGGGGGGGGGGGGGTGCTGTTTAATCTAATTTGGCAGGGGGATGGGATACAGAGTGGAGGTACAGTAGGAGGTGCACAGAAACTGAGTCAGTCTGGAAGACAGAGCAAATACAGACCTGTTAAGGCACAAGCGAATAAGGCGAGGCTGGATTGCATCTATTTTAACGCAAGGAACCTTAGGCAGATGAATTGAGGGCGTTGATTAACACATGGAAATATGATATTATTGCTATCACAGAGACATGGTTGAGGTCTTTAATGCATCGGTGCAGGCTCGATGGGCCGAAGGCCCTCTTCTGCGATGTATTATTCTGTGATAGGGCAGGACTGGCAGCTCAATATTCCAGGGTTTAGAATCTTCAGGCGACAGGGGAGGGTGTAAAAGAGGAGGTGACATTGCACTGTTGATCAAGGAGTCAATTACTGCAGTATTGAAGGATGATATCTTAGAATGTTCCTCAAATGAGGCCATATAGGTAGAACTTAAAAACAAAAAGGGGCAATCACTTGGCTGGGAATGTACTACAGGCCTCCAAACAGTCAGGGAGAGAGAGAGGAGTAGATATGTAGCAAATCTCAGAGAGGTGTAAAAATCTTCTTTGGCCTCCTTAACTCGAGAGACAATGGGTAAGCGCTTGGAGGTGGTCAGTGGAGCAGCGCCTGGAGTGGCTATAAAGGCCAATTCTAGCGTGACAGGCTCTTCCACAGGTGCTGCAGAAAAATTTGATTGTCGGGGCTGTTACACAGTTGGCTCTTCCCTTGCGCCTCTGTCTTTTTTTTTTTCCTGCCAACTGCTAAGTCTCTTCGACTCGCCACACTTCAGCCCCGCCTTTATGGTTGTCCATCAGCTCTGGCGAATGCTGGCAACTGACTCCCACGACTTGTGATCAATGTCACAGGATTTCATGTCGCGTTTGCAGACGTCTTTAAAGCGGAGACATGGACGGCCGATGGGTCTGATACCAGTGGCGATCTCGCTGTACAATGTGTCTTTGGGGATCCTGCCATCTTCCATGCGGCTCACATGGCCAAGCCATCTCAAGCGCCGCTGACTCAGTAGTGTGTATAAGCTGGGGATGTTGGCCGCCTCGAGGACTTCTGTGTTGGAGATACGGTCCTGCCACCTGATGCCAAGTATTCTCCGGAGGCGGCATAGTGGCGCAGTGGTTAGCACCGTAGCCTCACAGCTCCAGGGACCCGGGTTCGATTCCGGGTACTGCCTGTGTGGAGTTTGCAAGTTCTCCCTGTGTCTGCGTGGGTTTTCTCCGGGTGCTCCGGTTTCCTCCCACAAGCCAAAAGACTTGCAGGTTGATAGGTAAATTGGCCATTATAAATTGTCACTAGTATAGGTAGGTGGTAGGGAAATGTAGGGACAGGTGGGGATGTTTGGTAGGAATATGGGATTAGTGTAGGATTAGTATAAATGGGTGGTTGATGTTCGGCACAGACTCGGTGGGCCGAAGGGCCTGTTTCAGTGCTGTATCTCTAATCTAATCTAAAAAAAAAGGAGGCTTATGGCAGATTCAAAGCGCTGACAACAGCGGAGGCCCAAGAGGAGTATAGAAAATGTAGGGGAGTACTTAAAAAAGTAATTAGGAGAGCGAAGAGGGGAGATGAAAAAACACTGGCAGGCAAGATAAAGGAAAATCGCAAGGCATTTTATAAGTATACTAAGGGCAAGAGGATAACCAGGGAAAGAGTAGGGCCCATTAGGGACCAAAGTGGCAATCTGCGTGTGGAGGCGGAGGACATAGCTGAGGTTTTAAATGATTACTTTTCATCTGTGTTCACTATGGAGCAGGACGATATAGGTGCAGAGATCTGAGAGGGGGATTGTGATATACTTGAACAAATTACCATTGAAAGGGAGGAAGTATTAGCTGTTATAGCGAACTTAAAAGTGGATAAATCCCCAAACCCAGATGAGATGTATCCCAGGCTATTATGTGAGGCAAGGGAGGAGATAACAGGGGCTCTGACACAAATTTTCAAATCCTCTCTGGCCACAGGAGAGGTACCAGAGGACTGGAGGACAGCGAATGTGCTACCATTATTCAAGAAGGGTAGCAGGGATAAACCAGGTAAGTACAGGCCAGTGAGTCTAACATCAGTGGTAGGGAAACTATTGGAAAAAATTCTGAGGGGCAGGATTAATCTCCACTTGGAGAGGCAGGGATTAATCAGGGATAGTCAGCATGGCTTTGGCAGGGGGAGATCATGTCCAACGAACTTGATTGAATTTTTCGAGGAGGTGACGAGAGGTGCAGATGAGGGTAAGGCAGTTGATATAGTCTACATGGACTTCAGTAAGGCTTTTGATAAGGCCCCGCATGGGAGATTGGTTAAGAAGGTAAGAGCCCATGGGATCCAGGGCAATTTGGCAAATTGGATCCAAAATTGGCTTAGTGGCAGGAGGCATAGGGTGATGGTCGAGGGTTGTTTTTGCGAGTGGAAGCCTATGACCAGTGGTGTACTGCAGGGACCGGTGATGGGACCCTTGCTGTTTGTAGCGTACATTAATGATTTAGACATAAATATAGGATCAGTAAGTTCGCAGATGACAGGAAAATTGGTTGTGTTGTAAATAGTGAGGAGGAAAGCCTTAGATTACAGGACGATATAGATGGGCTGGTAAGATGGGCGGAGCAGTGGCAAATGGAATTTAATCCTGAGAAGTGTGAGGTGATGCACTTTGGGAGGACTAACAAGGCAAGGGAATATACAATGGATGGTAGGACCCTAGGAGGTACAGAGTGCCAGAGGGACCTTGGTGTACTTGTGCATAGATCACTGAAGGCAGCAGCACAGGTAGATAAAGTGGTTAGGAAGGCTTATGAGATACTTGCCTTTATTAGCCGAGGCATAGAATATAAGAGCAGGGAGGTTATAATGGAGCTGTATAAAACGCTAGTTAGGCCACAGCTGGAGTAATGTGTACAGTTCTGATCACCACACTATAGGAAGGATGTGATTACACTGGAGAGTGTGCAAAGGAGATTCACCAGGATGTTGCCTGGGCTGGAGCATTTCAGCTATGAAGAGATACTGGATAGGCTAGGGTTGTTTTCCTTAGAGCAGAGAAGGCTGAGGGGGGGGACCTGATTGAGGTATACAAAATTATGAGGGGCATTGATAGGATAGATAGGAAGAAACTTTTTCCCTTAGCAGAGGGATCAATAACCAGGGTGCATAGATTTAAGGTAAGGGGCAGGAGGTTTAGAAGGTATTTGAGGAAAAATGTTTTCACCCAGAGGGTGGTTAGAATCTGGAACACACTACATGAAGGGGTGGTAGAGGCAGGAACCCTCACAACATTTAAGAAGTATTTAGATGAGCACTTGAAACGACATAGCATACAAGGCTACGGGCCAAGTGTTGGAAAATGGGATTAGAATAGATAGGTACTTGATGGTCGGCACAGACATGATGGGTCTAAGGGCCTGTTTCTGTGCTGTATAACTCTATGACTCTATGACTATGACTACGGCAAGCCAAGAGGCACATTGGTACAGTATTGCATTTCTATCCCAAACATCCCCCTTTACATACAACAAAAAAAACCAAAAAAGAATTTGCATGCATTATCATTTACACTGTGAGTTACCCACGATGCACACATGTTCTCATGCATTAGCAGTTCATCATTCTCAACATTGTCTGCTCATGCATTGCACACATAGTCTTTACATTGTACCTGTCTCTTCATGGTGCACCTGCGCGTTGTCGTTGACTGTTCATCTGGTTGATTTTCCTTCTCCAGCGAGTGTCGTTCCCTTGTCACTTTTTTCTGCTGTAACTGTTGTTGTTTCATTTCCGTTATTATTACCTGAGCCACAAGCAAATTGGTATAGGGTAATTAAGATTAGACAGTTAAATGAGTGGCTCAAAGATTGGTGTGGGAGAACTGGGTTTTGATTCATGTGGCACTGGCACCAGAACTGCAGAAATTGGCAGTTATACTGTTCGGACAGTCTTCACCTGAATCGTGCTCGGACCAGTGCTCGGGCAAGTCGTGTAACTGGGCCTGTAGAGAGGACTTTAAACTAAAGAGTGGGGGCAAGGGATCAAGTGGAGGAAGATGTGATAAATTAAAGAGCGAGGAGAAGGAGCAAGATAACAATAAGGGGAATAATAATCAAAGTGTGGCAGGAAGGGACAGAGTGTACAAACTTAAGAGTGCAGCAGCAGATAAGGCTAGAGGTTGTGAACTAACAAGGTGGGGGGTGGGTAGGAGGGTTCGGGTGAAGAGACATTTAGAAATCCAAAGACAAAAGTCATTGGAACAATATAGCATTGTGAGTAAAGACAGAAATATGGGACAGGAAGGTACAGAGAGTTTAACAAAAATTGTACATCAGTGAATAAGGTCACTTAAGGGAATAGAAGTAAAAACATGAAATTAAACGTTCTTTATCTGATTGTGTGAAGCATCTGCAATAAGAAAGATGAACTAGTGGCAAAAATAGAGGTAAATGATTTAGATCTAATCGCCATTACATAGACTGGGTAACATGGTGATCAAGGTTGGGAAATAAATATTCCAGGGTACACAATATTTTGGAAAAAAAGACAGAATGGCAAAGGAGTAGGGGTAGCCCTGATAGTAAAGGATGACATAAGGACATTAGTGAGCAAGGATCTGGCCTCAGAATATTATGAATTAAAATCAGTATGGGTGGAAATTAGGAATAACAAGAATCAGAAAAGTTTGATTGGAATAGTTTATAGCCCCCCCTAACAGTAGTTATACTGTTGGACAGAGCATTCAACAAGATATTATTGGAGTTTGTAACAAAAGCAATGTTATAATTGTGGGGGACTTTAATCTTCATATAGACTGGGACAATAAAATTGGCAAGTGTGGCCTAGAAGATAGTTGGTACAATGTTTTTGGGACAGTTTCTGGAGCAATACATCGTGGAACCGACTAGGGATAAAGCTAACTTAGATCTAGTATTGTGTAATGAAGCAGGGTTAATTAGTAATGCCATAGTAAAAGATTCACTGGGAAATAGTGATCATAATACCATTGAATTCCACGTTAAGTTTGAAAGTGACATATTCCAATTACAAACAAAAATCTTAAACTTAAACAAAGCCAATTACGTAGGTATGAGGGGAGAACTGGTTAATGTAAATTGGGTAAATAGACTAAAAGGTATGGTGGTAAATGAACAGTGGGAATGCTTTAAAGAAACAATTCAAAATGCTCAACAAAAATACATTCCATTGAAAAACAAAAACTCAGCATAAAGACCCATCCATGATTCACTCAGGAAGTTAAGGATAGTATTAGATTAAAAGAAGAAGCTTACAGTGGTGCAGTGGTTAGCACCGTAGCCTCACAACTCCAACAACCCGGGTTCAGTTCTGGGTACTGCCTGTGCAGAGTTTGTAAGTGCTCCCTGTGACTGTGTGGGCATCTGCCAGGTGCTCTGGTTTCCTCCCACAGCTAAAGACTTGCAACTTGATAGGTAAATTGGCCATTGTAAATTGCCCCTAGTGTAAGTAGATAGTAGGAGAATTGAGGGAAGGTGGGGATGTGGTACGGAATATGGGATTAATGTAGGATTTAGTGTAAATGGGTGGTTGATAGTCAGCACAGACTCGGTGGGCTAAAGGGCCTGTTTCAGTGCTGTATCTCTCTATGACAATGTTGCAAAAGAAAGTAGCAAGTCAAAGGATTGGGAATGTTTTAGAAAGCAGCAAAGGCCATAAAAAAAAGTTGATAAAAAAGGAAAACATAGAATCAGTAAACAAGCCAGTAATATAAAAACAGATTGTAAGAGATTTTACTGGGGGTATATAAAAAGAGAGTAGCTAAAGTAAACATTGGTTCCTTAGGAGCAGAGATAGGAGAAATTATCATGGGGAATGAGGAAATGGCAGAGGCACTGAATAAATATTTTGTGTCTGTCTTTCCAGTAGAAGACACATGTTTTATACCAGTAATAGACGGTAACCTAGGGGCTAAAAAGAGTGAGGAAATTAAGGAAATTAATATTAGCAGAGAAAGAATATTGGAAAACCTTAAGGGACTAAATTCTGACAAATCTCCAGGATCTGATGACCTACACTCTAGGGCTCTAAAAGAGATAGCTGCAGAGATATGCACTAGCTATGATTTTCCAAAATTCTTTAGATTTGGGAACAGTCCCATTAGATCGGAAGTTGGCAAATGTTACACCCCTTTTCAAGAAAGTAGGGAGAGAGAAAACAGGGAAGTACAGGCCAGTTAGCCTAACATCAGTCATTGGGAAAATGCTGGAATCTATTATTAAGGAAGTCTTAACAATGCATTTAGAAAAGCACAGTATGATTAGAACAAGTTGACATGGTTTTACTAAAGGTTTTCCTGTTTGACAAATTTATTAGTTCTTTGAGGATGTAACTGGTAGGATAGATAAAGGGGAACCAGTAGATGTAGTATACCTGGATTTCCAAAAGGCATTCAATAAGATGCCACACAAAAGATTAATAGGCAAGATAAGGGCTCATGGATTTGGGGGTAATATATTAGCATGGATAGAGGATTGGTTAATGGACAGGAAGTGATGAGTGGGCATAAATGAGGCATTTCAAAGTATGCAGGCAGTAAATAGTGGAGTGGTGCAAGGATTATTACTGGGGCCTCAGCTATTTACAATCTATATTAATGACATAGATGACATTTAAGTTTGCTGATGATACAAAGGTAGGTGGAAAAGAAAGCTGTGGGGAAGACACAGAGAGGCTGTAAAGAGATATAGACGGGTTAAGTGAGTGGGCAACAAGATGACAGATGGAGCAAAATGTAAAGAAGTGTGAAGTTATTCACTTTGGTCATAAGAGTAGAAAAGCAGAATATTTTTTTAAAAGGTGGGAAACTTATAAGTGTTGATGTCCAAAGAGACTTGGGTATGTTTGTACAATGAACACAGAAAGTTAACATGCAGGTACAGCCAGCAATTAGGAAGGCAAATTGCATGTTGGCCTTTCTGCAAGGGGATTGGAGAAGTTTTCCTACAATTGTACAGGGTTTTGGTGAGACCACATCTGGAGTACTGGGTGCAGTTTTGGTCTCCACATTTAAGAAAGGATGTACTTGTATTGGAGGCGGTACAGCGAAGGTTCACTGGGTTGGTTCCTGGGATGCGAGGATAGTCCTATGATAAGAGGCTGAGTAAATTGGGTCTATATTCTCTGGAGTTTAGAAGAATGCGAGGTGATCTCATTGAAACATAATAGATTCTGAAGGGCTGGAGAGGGTAGACACTGAGAAATTGTTTCCGCTGGTCAGGGAATCTAAAACGTGGGGGCACAGTCTGAGGATAAGAGTTTGATTATTTAGGACTAAGATTAGGAGAAATTGGTTCAAAGGGTTGTGAATCTTTGGAATTCTCTAACCCAGAGGGTTGTGGATGCTGCATCATTGAGTACATTTTAGGCTGGGATAGATAGATTTTTGGTCTCTCAGGGAATCAAGGGATATAGCGAGTGGGCAGGAATTTGGAGTTGAATGCTAAGATCAGCCATGATAGTATTGAATGGCTGAGCAGGCTCGATGGGCCATATAGTCTACGTCTGCTCCTATTTCTTGTGTTCTCAGTCAACTATGGCTGAATTGCCTGATGAATGCAATTTCCATTATTCATCGCACAAAGTATTCCATAGCTAATTCTGAGGGTGTTCTACTGTAATTGAGTCCCTGATTATAAATCAGTATTCTGTGTGCATTGCATGTGCGAATTGAAAGTGTGAGAATTGGTATATTGTGCAAGTGGGATTTAACTATCAATTATGCTGGCATTAAGGCCAACAGCTCTAATGCATGGGTACAACCTTATAATGCTGAGCAGCTACTTCAAACTGAAAGTAATTTTAGAATATTTAGTATAGCTGGGAAATATCAGTACACATATGCAGGAAGAATATTGTCCAAGCTCCTATTCTCATCTTCTCTCTGAATGATCAGGTTTGATGAAGAAAATAACTATTTGTTAGACAGTCCCTTTCATTTTAAGTCTCCAACTTGTGTCGCTCCACCACAGCCTGTTTTGCTTTATCCTCTCTGTTTTTATATTACTATGGTTACTGATTCTCTAAATGTTCTTGCTGCACTCCCCCTGAGCTCCAGACACACCATTCTATATGTAGTCGAAAGCAAGACTCGTTGCACAGTAATTCATTTCTTCTGCAGGATTTCATGACTGTGGAACTTCATACATCCTACAGTCTTCCCTTCCTCCTCCAATTTACTGACTTTTAAAGCCCAAGCCTGGAGTCACAGAATCACAACTTCTTATTCTTTCACCATTTCAACCTTGGTGATCGCTTGCATTATGGACCTTGAGACTTCACTGAGGTTCTTAATAATATCTATAAAATACACGAATTCCAAGGTTAGGATTGCAGTTGACATGTTTCAAAAAACAACTAATCAATATCTGTTATATTTTATTAACTGTTATCTATCTAGATATGATTTTAGTTCCGAATCGTAGAGCACCTCTCAAGTCGAACCTTCACCTCCTGTCCCAAAGACAGCTTTCATTAACTGAGATTACTTAAAATTTATATAGAAACAGTCCTTTCAGCCCAGCAGGGCAATGCCAATGTTTACGTTCCACCCGAACCTCTTTCACTTTATTTTATCGCACTCTATCAACATATTCTTCTATGGCCTTGTCCTTCATAAATTTATTTGCTGCACTTATCTATGTAAAGTTATAGCATGCCCACGGATCAAACAGAGAACTCTCTTTTTGTTGTGATCTTCCTTGACTTTGGAAAGTATCAAAATAACATTTCACTATACTGCAAGTTAGGTTATAACGGCTAAACAAATGTATTAGGCAGTAAGAAAAATGACACACTAGATTTTAAAGTAGTTATTAAGTTTAAGTAATTACATAAGTTGAAAATAACAGTTGTGATGACTATGCTAAATATTTTTACATGATTCCTTTTCTTTCTCACCATTCACAGAAGCTCTCAGGCCTGACTCTCTTTCAAAGGATAACTAAATTTTTCAGAAAAGAACTAGGACCAAGAAAAATTAAATAATTATCTATTAAACCGACAATCAAGTATATAATCTAACCATTTGAATAAGGTATTGTATTTGGATTGAATAGCTTGCTTCATTCCTTGAACTAGGATGTTGCCTGGTATGGAGCGAAGGTCTTACGAGGAAAGGCTGAGGGACTTAAGGTTGTTTTCGTTAGAGAGAAGGAATATTTCACCCACTTTGGGCATTAGAGTCATAGAGAGATACAGCACTGAAACAGGCCCTTCCGCCCACTGAGTCTGTGCCAACCAACAACCACCCATTTATACTAACCCTACGTTAATCCCATATTCCCTACCACATCCCCACCTTCCCTCAATTCTCCTACCACCTACCTACACTAGGGGCAATTTACCATGTCCAATTTACCTATCAACCTGCAAGTCTTTGGCTGTGGGAGGAAACTGGAACACCTGGCAGAAACCCACACAGTCACAGGGAGAACTTTCAAACTCCACACAAGCAGTACCCAGAACCGAACCTGCTAGAGCTGTGAGGCTGTTTTGCTAACCACTGTACCACCCTTAAGCTTGAAAATCTCTCCCGATGACTCTAACCAACACATCACCAACAATCAATACAATGTCTATGCTCATCACAAAGAGCATTATAAAGAAACGTATCATCATTGGCACAACCCAGACTGCATGCATCTCACCACCTCAGGCAGTGGAGTAAGCTGAAGCAAGTACAGTAAATAGAATATAAGATAGAGAAGCCCACAGGCATCATGATACACCACCAGTGAGATTCATGTTTGAAAAAAGTCAGAAACTCTGAGGAATTATGCTCAAAGTTGCATTAATTATGTTGCATATTGAATGTTTATGCTAACTGGGTAAATTAAGTTGATTGAAAATTATAGTTTTTCTTTGGGAACAATTTTCATCATCGAAGATCAGTGCTGCTGTGATGTTCTGTCAGTTTATTTACTTGAGGTTTTAGGCAGAATGCCCCTTGATTAGATATTCCTCGAGCATCACCTGCATGAGCAAGCTGCTGTGTTTCCTCCATTGCCAGAGCATGCAAACATTCAGGAACATTAAGCCTGATGCCAGCTGGATTGCTGAATTATGCAAGAGATGGCAAGTGATGAATAGTTTCTACAATTTAGATGGGATACTTCAGGGCACCTTCTGATCTATTCAGGCAACAAAATTAAAAATTAAATGTACATGTGCTTTCAGTTCTTTGTTTCTTAATTATATCAATGCTCTGCACAATTTTGGAAAATTAAGTTTTGCCATCAAGGTTCAGGATATGATTTCATAATTTATGGTCCATCTGAAGTTAGCTGTCAAGTTTGGCATCTCAAATAGCCTGAGCAGAGTGAATTGGCTAAAAATGAATGAGTTCTGGGTTACCCTGTGTAGCTGGCACAAGGAGATAGTGCTGGTGCATTTTGGGCATATTGTGCATATCCTCCTATCCATTGACAACCAGCTTATTTATAATATTATAATGGAAGCTCTTTCCTGTTCTGGATGAGGGTTCCAGAGGTAGAATTGATATGCGCACTCTTAACACCTAAGACAGCAAGCACCCCACCTTAGTTAGTGGGAACCCATCTTTTCCAAATCATCATAATTCTCATGCATTACATCAAAGTGAGCAGTGGATCACAGACAAGCATTTTATATACTTTTCAAATGTTGTGAGCAACCATTGTTGGTTTATTCTGAGTTCCTTCCTGCATTGCTGTACTTATGGCATGGTCAATTAGCTTGGTGATTGAATAGCTGAATAACTGTGAGAAGTGTGAAAATGACAATCAGTGCAAGTAGGTTCTGATTGGTCAATTTTACTGGGTGAGATTATCAAATTCATGAGGTAAACCTGATAGGAGGAATTACAAATCAACCTATTAGTTTGATTGTCAGCACAAACTCAGAACAGAAACAGGTGGATCTTAATAATTATTTTGTATGAAGGCAAATGCACCTGATTGTGCACTAATCCATTGAGGTCAGGTGTATTTCAACAGAGAAATGCAATATCACAGCAATTCTTTTGAGAGTTTCAGTGCACAAGTAGTAGGTCAATCCCAGAGTTTGAGGCTCTAATTTGTGAAGAAAGAACCATAGAATTGAAATTGTTTTTACTGAAGAAAAGACTCAGTGATGATGGGAGTGGAAGGGAGGGAGTCCTAGGTTAAGGTGCAAGTCTTTAAAATGCTGAGGCCAGTTTTATCAGTGCTGACTTTGTTCTTTCAAAAACACCTGGATAAATATCTAGGCATTTGGTTAGAACTATGGCACCAAGTGTACATTAAGATGATCAATGGGGCAAAATAGTTTATATTATGGTGGAGCTGAAATTGTAGTGGAAGGTAGCTGAGCAAGATTGAAGAATGGGGATGTAGGTAAAGGTAGATCTTGAGACTTGTTTGACCAGTTTGGAGGAGTTTATAAAGTATTGATTCAGAACTTTGCTTGAAGGAGATTAAATGGTATGGAGTTCATGATGGGATAAGATTGTTTAGTATGAGCTCTTTGAGTTCACTCATTTTCATTACAAGCAAAGTCTCCATTAAATTCACCTTTCTGGAAATCAGGGGAGTGCAATTGTTTGTTAGTACTCTCTATGACAGGGACCTGGTAAATTGGAGGTCTCTGCTTTTGGATGTAATGGCCACATTTGGTATGAATAACTGAAGTGTGGGGCCTCCTAGTGGTAATATAATATAAGTCTAAAAAAAACTTGCATTTGTTTAGCACATATCTATCCTCAGAATGTTCCAAAGCACTTCCCAAACAATTAATTAATTCATTTGACGTATAGTCATTGCTGTTTTGTAGAGAAAGTGCGGACTGAAGTATTTAGCCATTGTACTGTCAGATTAGGCTGGACCTAACAGTATATGCAGGATCTGATATTGAAGAACTCATAGACCTATGAAGCTATAAAAGAATCATGCTTGCGAAACAAAGTATTATTGCTCATTTTTACATTTCTGCACCACAATGTAGGAGTAGAAATTCTGACTCTGGACCTCCGGCAATGTTATGAGAGTGCTTCTATTTTTTAAAAATATATTTTTATGGACTGATATTTAAATTGAGGAAATGGATTTATTTGGAAGTCTGAAGAAACGCTGGACTTTGCTTTTATTCACTGCGGTCATTGAAAGGACACTTAACTGTGAAAACATTTGACCAGAATTGCTAAAAACAACCTTTACTGGAGGTCACCTGCCTTAAGATAAATAAACAACAGGAACCTTGGACTGAGGGGAGATGTTTACAGAGAAGCCACATGTCAAGGTTTATGGAAGTCAGGAGATTGACTTTCTGTTTGAGGTTTGGATATTGGTTCAGTTGCGGCGTAAGCTGTTTTGAAGACTGTTGAAGATCAGCCTGCCAAGCAAAAAAACCCCAACTCCTCCCTTTCCTCCTGTCGCTGAAAAAAACCTTTGGGTGATAACCCAAACCCTTGATGCCACATTTCTCCTGAGAAGCTGGAAAAAACCTGCCAGATTAATTCTCAATGCTGCCTGGAAAGAACTGCTCCAGAAAAGATCCCAGTGACTTGTCTGTGTGCTTGAATGCCAGACCAAAAGGGACAACTGGCATTTTTCCATATCATTTTTTTTTCTCTTCAAGAATTAACAAATATTTGGCCAAAGTATTCTTTTTTTGGGTCTTTTTTTTTTGTAATAGCTATGCAGAGAGAATTTCTTTATTCTTTTCAGTGTGTGGGGGATTTAAAAGAGAAACTTTTATATTTCAATCTGTTAATGCTTTGCTTCAATACTGGATAAGTCTTGTTTTTATAATCTGATAATTTTGTTCTTTATTAAAGAAACCTGGTTGGTGTATTTTGTTCTGGGATAAAGAGGAGAGTATATGATTATATCGGTAACTGGGTAAACATTTTAAAAAAATATGTTGGGACTAGAAAAGACAGTGCATTCCTCTCACCTCTGTTGTAACAATGTTCAAAACTAATTTTGAAGACATGCATTCAAACTGCTTGGAAATGAGTGATGTATTAGTGGGATCAGGGGCGAAACTTGATATTATGCAAGGTTTGTTATGAATGAGTGTGTAAGGAGTGACTGGTTTCTGTAACAGCCACTTAAATCTAAAGAGAAAAGAAAACGTGTGCTGTGAATGGGTTGACTGGCTAAACTTAATCAGAAGTTATTTAGTAATAAAACACAAGAATGTTTATTGAAGTCTATGCATATACAGATCCTATTAATGGAGGGTGAGCCAGAAAAGTTACTTTTGGGAAATTATTTTAACAAGATGCAGAATCATAGAATGGTTACAGCACAGAAGGGGGCCATTTGACCCATCATGTCCGTGCTGACTCTCTAAGAGCAACTCAGCTAGTCCCACTCCCCTGCCTTTTCTCCGTTGTCCTGCAATTTTTGTTTCTTTCAGATAATTATCCAATTCTTTTTTTGAAAACCATGATTGAATCTGCCATCACCACACACTCAAGCAGTGCATTCCAGATCCTATCCACTCGCTGCGTAAAGTTTTTCCTTGAGTTTTTTAGGAATTTACCAGGTTATTACAAATAGTGAAACCTAAACTATCAATATAAGTGGGGCAAAAAATGGGAGAGAGATGGGGGGTAAAGCTGAAATAGAGTGAGGGGGCAGGGTGAACAGTGGGAGACAGGATAAAGTGAAAGGAAGTGAAAAAGATAGGATAAAGAGTGAGAGACTGAGAGAAACATCGAAACATGCCATTCGGCCCTTCGAGCCTGCTCCGCCATTCATTATGATCATGTCTGATCACCTAACACAGTGGCCTGTTCCGGCTTTCTCCCCATACCCTTTGATCCCTTTAGACCCAAGAGCTATATCTAACTCCTTTTTGAAAACATTCAGTGTTTTGGCCTCAACTGCTTTCTGTGGTAGCGAATTCCACAGGCTCACCATTCTCTGGGTGAAGAAATTTCTCCTCATAATAAAGAATGAGAGAAAGAGCTGGGGAAAGAATTAAAATGAGAGAGTAAATAGTGAAATAAGGAGAGAGGCAGATTGAAGAGTATAAGAGAGGAAGAGAGAGATGGGGGTAAAGGGAGGGGAGGGGAGGGGAGGGGGACAAGGTTAAGAGTGAGACAAAGAGCTGGGGGGTAAATGCAAAAGAAAGAGAGTGGGCAAAGAGGAAAATGGGCCCCAATATTTGTGGGGAGGGAGTTCAGTTGCCTGTCAGTGGCTTTTTTATTTCATTATTCTTTCATGGGAAGTGGGCATTGCTATCGAGGACAGCATTTATTGCCCAACCCTAATTACCTTTGACATGAGTAGGTTGCCAGGCCATTTCACAGTCAACCACATCGCTGTGAGTCTGAAGTCACATGTAGGCCAGACCAGGTAATGACAGCAGATTTCTTTCCCTAAAGGACATTCGTAAACCAGATGGGTTTTTATGACAATCGATGGTTTCATGGCACCATTACTGAGACTAGCTTTCTATTAATTAATAAATTCAATTAATTAATAAATTCAAAGTTCCACCAGCTGCCATTGTGGGATTGGAACCAGTTTCCCCAGGGCATTAGCCTGGGCCTCTGCATTACCAGTCCAGTGACATTATCACTATGTCACCGTCTCCCCTGAAATACTAGGAAGGCGGAAGTCCTACTGAATTTAATGACAGGACCACATTAGAAGTTCTTTACTCCTTTAGAACAAAGAACAAAGAAAATTACAGCACAGGAACAGGCCCTTCGGCCCTCCAAGCCTGCGCCAATCCAGATCCTCTATCTAAACATGTCGCCTATTTTCTAAGGGTCTGTATCTCTTTTCTTCCTGCCCATTCATGTATCTGACTAGATACATCTTAAAAGACGCCATCGTGCCCGCATCTACCACCTCCGCTGGCAACGCGTTCCAGGCACCCACCACCCTCTGCGTAAAGAACTTTCCACGCATATCCCCCCTAAACTTTCCCCCTTTCACTTTGAACTCGTGTCCTCTAGTAATTGAATCCCCCACTCTGGGAAAAAGCCTCTTGCTATCCACCCTGTCTATACCTCTCATTATTTTGTACACCTCAATCAGTTCCCCCCTCAACCTCCGTCTTTCTAATGAAAATAATCCTAATCTACTCAACCTTTCTTCATAGCTAGCGCCCTCCATACCAGGCAACATCCTGGTGAACCTCCTCTGCACCCTCTCCAAAGCATCCACATCCTTTTGGTAATGTGGCGACCAGAACTGCACGCAGTATTCTAAATGTGGCCGAACCAAAGTCCTATACAACTGTAACATGACCTGCCAACTCTTGTACTCAATACCCCGTCCGATGAAGGAAAGCATGCCATATGCCTTCTTGACCACTCTATTGACCTGCGTTGCCACCTTCAGGGAACAGTGGACCTGAACACCCAAATCTCTCTGGACATCAATTTTCCCCAGGACTTTTCCATTTACTGTATAGTTCACTCTTGAATTGGATCTTCCAAAATTCATCACCTCGCATTTTCCCTGATTGAACTCCATCTGCCATTTCTCTGCCCAACTCTCCAATCTATCTATATTCTGCTATATTCTCTGACAGTCCCCTTCACTATCTGCTACTCCACCAATCTTAGTGTCGTCTGCAAACTTGCTAATCAGTCCACCTATACTTTCCTCCAAATCATTAATGTATATCATAAACAACAGTGGTCCCAGCACGGATCCCTGTGGAACACCACTGGTCACACGTCTCCATTTTGAGAAACTCCCTTCCACTGCTACTCTCTGTCTCCTGTTGCCCAGCCAGTTCTTTATCCATCTAGCTAGTACACCTTGGACCCCAAGCGCCTTCACTTTCTCCATCAGCCTGCCATGGGGAACCTTATCAAACGCCTTACTGAAGTCCATGTATATGACATCTAGAGCCCTTCCCTCATCAATCAACTTTGTCACTTCCTCAAAGAATTCTATTAAGTTGGTAAGACATGACCTTCCCTGCACAAAACCATGTTGCCTATCACTGATAAGCCCATTTTCTTCCGAATGGGAATAGATCCTATCCCTCAGTATCTTCTCCAGCAGCTTCCCTACCACTGACATCAGGCTCACCGGTCTATAATTACCTGGATTATCCCTGCTACCCTTCTTAAACAAGGGGACAAAATTAGCAATTCTCCAGTCCTCCGGGACCTCACCCGTGTTTAAGGATGCTGCAAAGATATCTGTTAAGGCCCCAGCTATTTCCTCTCTCGCTTCCCTCAGTAACCTGGGATAGATCCCATCCGGACCTGGGGACTTGTCCACCTTAATGCCCTTTAGAATACCCAACACTTCCTCCCTCCTTATGCCGACTTGACCTAGGGTAATCAAACATCTGTTCCTAACCTCAACATCCGTCATGTCCCTCTCCTCGGTGAATACCGATGCAAAGTACTCGTTTAGAATCTCACCCATTTTCTCTGAGTCCAAGCATAACATTCCTCCTTTGTCCTTTAGTGGGCCAATCCTTTCTCTAGTTACCCTCTTTCTCCTTATATATGAATAAAAGGCTTTGGGATTTTCTTTAACCCTGTTTGCTAAAGATATTTCATGACCCCTTTTAGCCCTCTTAATTCCTCGTTTCAGATTGGTCCTACATTCCCGATATTCTTTCAAAGCTTCGTCTTTCATCAGCCGCCTAGACCTTATGTATGCTTCCTTTTTCCTCTTAGCTAGTCTCACAATTTCACCTGTCATCCATGGTTCCCTAATCTTGCCATTTCTATCCCTCATTTTCACAGGAACATGTCTCTCCTGCACGCTAATCAACCTCTCTTTAAAAGCCTCCCACATATCACATGTGGATTTACCTTCAAACAGCTGCTACCAATCTACATTTCCCAGCTCCTGCCGAATTTTGGTATAGTTGGCCTTCCCCCAATTTAGCACTCTTCCTTTAGGACCACTCTCGTCTTTGTCCATGAGTATTTTAAAGCTTACGGAATTGTGATCACTATTCCCAAAGTAGTCCCCTACTGAAACTTCAAACACCTGGCCGGGCTCTTTCCCCAACACCAGGTCCAGTATGGCCCCTTCCCGAGTTGGACTATTTACATACTGCTCTAGAAAACCCTCCTGGATGCTCCTTACAAATTCTGCTCCATCTAGACCTCTAACACTAAGTGAATCCCAGTCAATGTTGGGAAAATTAAAATCTCCTATCACCACCACCCTGTTACTCCTACATCTTTCCATAATCTGTTTACATATTTGTACCTCTATCTCACGCTCGCTGTTGGGAGGCCTGTAGTACAGCCCCAACATTGTTACCGCACCCTTCCTATTTCTGAGTTCTGTCCATATTGCCTCACTGCTCGAGTCCTCCATAGTGCCCTCCTTCAGCACAGCTGTGATATCCTCTTTGACCAGTAATGCAACTCCTCCACCCCTTTTACCTCCCTCTCTATCCCGCCTGAAGCATCGATATCCTGGGATATTTAGTTGCCAATCATGCCCTTCCCTCAACCAAGTCTCAGTAATAGCAATAACATCATACTCCCAGGTACTAATCCAAGCCCTAAGTTCATCTGCCTTACCTACTACACTTCTTGCATTAAAACAAATGCACCTCAGACCACCAGTCCCTTTAAATTCATCATCTGCTCCCTGCCTGCTCTTCCCCTTAGTCACACTGACTTCATTATCTAGTTCCTTACAGGCTTTTGTTACTACCTCCTTACTGTCAACTGACATCCTCAATTGGTTCCCATCCCCCTGCCACATTAGTTTAAACCCTCCCCAACAGCGTTAGCAAAAGCACCCCCAAGGACATTGGTTCCAGTCCGGCCCAGGTGTAGACCGTCCAATTTGTAATAGTCCCACCTCCCCCAGAACCGGTCCCAATGTCCCAAAAATCTAAACCCCTCCTTCCTGCACCATCTCTCAAGCCACGCATTCATCCTGACTATTCTTTCATTTTTACTCTGACTATCACGTGGCACTGGTAGCAATCCTGAGATTACTACCTCTGAGGTCCTACTTTTTAACTTGGCTCCTAACTCCCTAAACTCTGCTTGTAGGACCTCATCCCGTTTTTTACCTATATCATTGGTGCCTATGTGCACAACGACAACTGGCTGTTCACCCTCCCCCTTTAGGATGTTCTGCAGCCGATCTGAGACATCCCTGACCCGTGCACCTGGGAGGCAACATACCATTCGGGAGCCTCGTTTTCGACCACAGAACCGCCTATCTACTCCCCTTACAATCGAATCCCCTACGACTATAGCCCTTCCACTCTTTTTCCCACCCTTCTGAACAGCAGAGCCAGCCACGGTGCCATGAACCTGGCTACTGCTGCCTTCCCCTGGTGAGCCATCTCCCTCAACAGTATCCAAAACAGTATACTTGTTTTGGAGGGAGATGACCGCAGGGGACTCCTGCGCTGCCTTCCTGCTCTTTCTCTGCCTTTTGGTCACCCATTCCCTTTCTCCCTCAGCAATCCTAATCTGCGGTGTGACCAATTCACTAAACGTGCTATCCACGACCTCCTCAGCATCGCGCATGCTCCAAAGTGAGTGCATCCGCAGCTCGAGAGCCGTCATGCGGTCTAACAAGAGCTGCAGTTGGACACACTTCCTGCACGTGAAGGAGCCAGGGACAACAGCCATGTCCCTGAGCTCCCACATTGAGCAAGAGGAGCATGACACGGGTCTGAGATCTCCTGCCATTTTTAATCTTAAGCTTAACTTAGTTAAATGAAAAAGGAACGAAAAGTTTTTACCAATCACGATAAAACCAGAGAAATAGAAAAAGCCTTACCTTATATACACCCCACCGAGTCCTTTTTTTTGGTTAGAGGAGGAGGGCGGGTGGGAGACACTACAAGTGTGGTGTCTCGGGTTCAGAAACCGCCCAAATATATAGCGTTTTACTTACCCAGCAGCCCCCTGGCCTCCGCCGAAAACAAATGGAAATTAAGTTTACTTTCAAACTGACCTTCCCAGCTGCTCACTCGCTCGCACTCTGCTCCCGAAAAAGCTGCTGCAATGAAAGGAAAGTTATTTTAAACCGCCCAAATATATAGCGTTTTACTTACCCAGCAGCCCCCTGGCCTCCGCCGAAAACAAAAGGAAATTAAGTTTACTTTCAAACTGACCTTCCCAGCTGCTCACTCGCTCGCACTCTGCTCCCGAAAAAACTGCTGCAATGAAAGGAAAGTTATTTTAAACCGCCCAAATATATAGTGTTTTACTTACCCAGCAGCCCCCTGGCCTCCGCCGAAAACAAATGGAAATTAAGTTTACTTTCAAACTGACCTTCCCAGCTGCTCACTCGCTCGCACTCTGCTCCCGAAAAAGCTGCTGCAATGAAAGGAAAATTATTTTAAACCGCCCAAACATATAGTGTTTTACTTACCCAGCAGCCCCCTGGCCTCTGCCGAAAACAAAAGGAAATTAAGTTTACTTTCAAACTGACCTTCCCAGCTGCTCACTCGCTCGCACTCTGCTCCCGAAAAAACTGCTGCAATGAAAGGAAAGTTATTTTAAACCGCCCAAATATATAGTGTTTTACTTACCCAGCAGCCCCCTGGCCTCTGCCGAAAACAAAAGGAAATTAAGTTTACTTTCAAACTGACCTTCCCAGCTGCTCACTCGCTCGCACTTTGCTCCCGAAAAAGCTGCTGCAATGAAAGGAAAGTTATTTTAAACCGCCCAAATATATAGCGTTTTACTTACCCAGCAGCCCCCTGGTCTCCACCGAAAACAAAAGGAAATTAAGTTTACTTTCAAACTGACCTTCCTAGCTGCTCACTCGCTCGCACTCTGCTCCCGAAAAAGCTGCTGCAATGAAAGGAAAGTTATTTTAAACCGCCCAAATATATAGTGTTTTACTTACCCAGCAGCCCCCTGGCCTCTGCCGAAAACAAAAGGAAATTAAGTTTACTTTCAAACTGACCTTCCCAGCTGCTCACTCGCTCGCACTCTGCTCCAGAAAAAGCTGCTGCAATGAAAGGAAAGTTATTTTAAACCGCCCAAATATATAGCGTTTTACTTACCCAGCAGCCCCCTGGCCTCCACCGAAAACAAAAGGAAATTAAGTTTACTTTCAAACTGACCTTCCCAGCTGCTCACTCGCTCGCACTCTGCTCCCGAAAAAGCTGCTGCAATGAAAGGAAAGTTATTTTAAACCGCCCAAATATATAGTGTTTTACTTACCCAGCAGCCCCCTGGCCTCTGCCGAAAACAAAAGGAAATTAAGTTTACTTTCAAACTGACCTTCCCAGCTGCTCACTCGCTCGCACTCTGCTCCCGAAAAAGCTGCTGCAATGAAAGGAAAGTTATTTTAAACCGCCCAAATATATAGCGTTTTACTTACCCAGCAGCCCCCTGGCCTCCGCCGAAAACAAAAGGAAATTAAGTTTACTTTCAAACTGACCTTCCCAGCTGCTCACTCGCTCGCACTCTGCTCCCGAAAAAGCTGCTGCAATGAAAGGAAAGTTATTTTAAACCGCCCAAACATATAGTGTTTTACTTACCCAGCAGCCCCCTGGCCTCTGCCGAAAACAAAAGGAAATTAAGTTTACTTTCAAACTGACCTTCCCAGCTGCTCACTCGCTCGCACTCTGCTCCAGAAAAAGCTGCTGCAATGAAAGGAAAGTTATTTTAAACCGCCCAAATATATAGCGTTTTACTTACCCAGCAGCCCCCTGGCCTCCGCCGAAAACAAAAGGAAATTAAGTTTATTTTCAAACTGACCTTCCCAGCTGCTCACTCGCTCGCACTCTGCTCCCGAAAAAACTGCTGCAATGAAAGGAAAGTTATTTTAAACCGCCCAAATATATAGTGTTTTACTTACCCAGCAGCCCCCTGGCCTCTGCCGAAAACAAAAGGAAATTAAGTTTACTTTCAAACTGACCTTCCCAGCTGCTCACTCGCTCGCACTCTGCTCCCGAAAAAGCTGCTGCAATGAAAGGAAAGTTATTTTAAACCGCCCAAATATATAGCGTTTTACTTACCCAGCAGCCCCCTGGTCTCCACCGAAAACAAAAGGAAATTAAGTTTACTTTCAAACTGACCTTCCTAGCTGCTCACTCGCTCGCACTCTGCTCCCGAAAAAGCTGCTGCAATGAAAGGAAAGTTATTTTAAACCGCCCAAATATATAGTGTTTTACTTACCCAGCAGCCCCCTGGCCTCTGCCGAAAACAAAAGGAAATTAAGTTTACTTTCAAACTGACCTTCCCAGCTGCTCACTCGCTCGCACTCTGCTCCAGAAAAAGCTGCTGCAATGAAAGGAAAGTTATTTTAAACTGCCCAAATATATAGCGTTTTACTTACCCAGCAGCCCCCTGGCCTCCACCGAAAACAAAAGGAAATTAAGTTTACTTTCAAACTGACCTTCCCAGCTGCTCACTCGCTCGCACTCTGCTCCCGAAAAAGCTGCTGCAATGAAAGGAAAGTTATTTTAAACCGCCCAAATATATAGTGTTTTACTTACCCAGCAGCCCCCTGGCCTCTGCCGAAAACAAAAGGAAATTAAGTTTACTTTCAAACTGACCTTCCCAGCTGCTCACTCGCTCGCACTCTGCTCCCGATAAAGCTGCTGCAATGAAAGGAAAGTTATTTTAAACCGCCCAAATATATAGTGTTTTACTTACCCAGCAGCCCCCTGGCCTCTGCCGAAAACAAAAGGAAATTAAGTTTACTTTCAAACTGACCTTCCCAGCTGCTCACTCGCTCGCACTCTGCTCCAGAAAAAGCTGCTGCAACGAAAGGAAAGTTATTTTAAACCGCCCAAATATATAGTGTTTTACTTACCCAGCAACCCCCTGGCCTCCGCCGAAAACAAAAGGAAATTAAGTTTACTTTCAAACTGACCTTCCCAGCTGCTCACTCGCTCGCACTCTGCTCCAGAAAAAGCTGCTGCAATGAAAGGAAAGTTATTTTAAACCGCCCAAATATATAGTGTTTTACTTACCCAGCAGCCCCCTGGCCTCCGCCGAAAACAAAAGGAAATTAAGTTTACTTTCAAACTGACCTTCCCAGCTGCTCACTCGCTCGCACTCTGCTCCCGAAAAAGCTGCTGCAATGAAAGGAAAGTTATTTTAAACCGCCCAAATATATAGTGTTTTACTTACCCAGCAGCCCCCTGGCCTCTGCCGAAAACAAAAGGAAATTAAGTTTACTTTCAAACTGACCTTCCCAGCTGCTCACTCGCTCGCACTCTGCTCCCGAAAAAGCTGCTGCAATGAAAGGGCAGCCAGCCAGATTGAGAGGAGGGGGCTGGAGACTGAGAGGGGAATAATTGAGGAGGGGGATCTGGAGATGGGGAGATGGTCGAGAAATCGTGGGGAGAGGTGAGGTAGAGATGTTGACCAATCTCCTGGGGAGAGAAATCATGACAGAAGGTTTGCTGGAGGGACTGGGTGGAAGCACTCCTGTTCCTCCTGACCCACAAGCAGTGTTGGAAAAGCACTTACCTGCTGGATCTGGTTGCTCCTGTCTCTCTTTAGCTGCTGGGTTTCCCAAGCCTGGAGAAACTGGCTCACAGCCATTAAATTTAAATGGCTGCCAAAATCTGAGGAACTGAGCCTTAACATATTAAAATCACTGGCCCAGAGTGGGTTACTCAGAGGACTCCAATTGCCACAGTTAAATCAGAAGCAGCTCCGTTCGTGGTGGTTTGGGTTTGGGTTTCACATTATTAACAATTTAACCTCCCCTCCCCTGACTCATTTTTATCCATCTTGGGTGGGGGGCAGTGTTAAAATCCCCATGTGTGGTAAAGAGAATGACAGACAGATAAAGTGAGTGACAGAATAAAGAGTAAGAGGCAAAGTAAAATGGAGGATAAAATAAGAGAAATAGGTAATGTGTGGCACTGAGATGAGGCCAGAATTGCAAGGAATGAGACTGTCCATTCTCTGGGCGCTTCACTACTTTATTTCATCAATAACTCTTCAATCGCATCAGGTACTTCAGTAAATCACTGGGCTTTGGAGTATGGAAAGTAGCATATGATTGTCACTATTAATATTCATATATATCTGTTCAAGTAGCACAGAGTTATTCCAAAAGTTACTGTGGGGAGAGGTTCACTGCATCATGTGTGCAAGACAGGTTTAGTTAACCTGCTGCTGGGGCCCCTACACTTTTCTCAAAGCACAGACACTGCTGCCATGGTAACTGTTGGGATAGTTCCAGCACTTGCACTGTGTGAGATTTACTTTGATTAATCATGAACCATAGTCTTAACAATAACTCTGGCTATTGGTTTGGAAAATGAAATTGAAATACAGCTTTTAATCAGAAAGGGAGAATTTGAGCTGGTTACGGTGTACAGAGGGCCATGGCAAGTGGGTTCTAAATGCACGGGTTTACAATCCACTAGAAATATTGACTAGAAGAAACAGTTATCAATGTGTTTACAGCTTGACAACACAGAGATCAGAGGACTCCTCTCACCTGGCTTCAAAACTACCACCTGTCTGCCATACTCAGGTGGGCACTGAGCTCTGTGACCGGGCATCGTGTAGACATTGTAGTGCTGGGGCCAGGTCCATGCCAGTGTTCTCAGAAGTGAATCAGGGCAGAGTAGGTAAAGTCTCTGGCATGGAGTGGAGATTGTTTGCTATCCTAATGGTACCAGATGAGCTTGCACATTTTTGCTGAGCTACCTCAACTTGGAATGGTAAAAAGTGTCTCCTCCTCATACAAGAACAAAATACTGGAGATGCTGTAAATCTGAAATAAAAACAGAAAATCTTGGACATACTCAGGTCAGGCAGCATCTGTGGGAAGAGTAACAGAGTTAATATTTCAGGGTGATGACCATTTGTTAGAACTGGAAAAGGTTAAAGATGTAACAGGTTTTAAACAAGTACAGATGTTATACTTCAGAAAGTCAGGCAGTGAAGGATAGAACTGGAGCACGCTTTTATAAGCATTTATTTAGAGGTAAACATTGCAAACATGCACCTCCTAAACCAACAACTATAGTTTCAGTCTGTGTCTATTTATAGGAGCTCAATTGAAACCCCCGTTGATGCCCTCCACCTGCATACAATTAAATCCAATTAATATTCAGTTCACACAGACGCAGGAAAAGAATGGGGGGCAGGGAAGAACAAAAGGGAAGGTCAGTGTTGGGGGTGAAAGGCAAGAGAGATTAAATGACATAAGGGATAATGGTATGCTGCAAAAGAATTTGGAAATGGGACAATAAAAGAAACAAAAGATGGGCCTAGAGGAGGTATTAATGGGAAATAGCAGAATCATCACCAACAGCTGCCGTCCAAAAAATGGAAGCAGACTATATAATCTGAAATGTTGAATCTGAAGGCTGTAAATTGCCTAATCGAAAGATGGGGTGCTGTTCCTTGAGATTCATTGGAATAGTGTAGGAGATTGAGAACAGAGAGGTCAGAGTGGGAGTGGGGTAGAGAATTAAAATGAAAAGCAACTGGATGCTTAAGGCCACACTTGTAGACTCAACAGAGGTCTTCCACAAAGCAACCACCCGGTCTGTGTTTGGTCTCTCCAAAGTAGCGGAAGCTGCATTGTGAGGAGCAAATACAGTATATTAAATTGAAAGAAATATAAGTAAATTGCTGTTTCACCTGGAAGGAGTGTTTGGGGCCCTGGATAGCGGGAAGGGCAGGTGTTGCATCTCCTAAACCTGCATGGGAAGGAGAGGGGCTTTTAGGGGTGATTGAGTGAGGAGTGGACCAGGATGTCGCAGAGGTAACAGACCCTTTGGAATGCTGAAGGGGGAGGGGAAGATGTGTTTGGTGAAGGCATCATGCTGGAGATGGTGGAAATGGCAGAGGATGATCTGTTGAATGTGAAGATTGGTGGGGTAGAAGGTGAGGACAAGAGGATCCCTATCCTGGTTCTGGGAGGGAGGGGAAGGGGTAAGAGCAGAAGTGTGGGAAATGGAATGGACACAGTGGAAGGCCCTGCCAACCGTGGTGGAGGGAAAGTCTTGGTTGAGGAGAAAGAAAGACACATCAGAGCGCTGGTATAGAAGATGGCATCGTCAGCACAGATCCAACAGAGAAAGCGAAACTGGCAGAATGGAATAGAGTCATTACAGGAAGTGGACTGGGAATAGTGAGGAAGTGCAGTCAAGTTAGCTGTGGGAGTCAGTGGGCTTATAATGGATATTGGTTGATAACCTATCTCCAGAAATGGAGATAGAGAAGGGAAGAGTTGGAGATGGACAATGTGAAGGTGAGGTAAGGGTGGAAATTGAATGCAGGGTTGATGAAATTTTCCAGTTCAGGACGCGAGCAGCAAGTAACATCAAAGAGTCATTGATGTACCTGAATAAGAGGTTAGGGAATGAGTCTGAGTAGGATTGGAACAAAGAATGTTCCACATCTCCCATGCAAAGGCAGGTGTAGCTGGGGCCTAAACAGGCTCCCATGGCAACATCTTTTATTTGAAGGAAGTGAGTGGAAGCAAAGGAAAAGTTGCTCCCACTCTGATCTCTCTGACCTTGGCCTCCTACATTGTTCCAATGAAGTTCAACATAAGCTTGAGGAACAGCACCTCATTAGGTACTTTACAGCCTTTTTCATATTTCATATGATATAGTCTGCCTCCATTTTTTGGATGGCAGCTGTTGTTGATGATTCCTCATTTCCTGCTTGTTCCCATTTACAGCTCCTCAAGACTCAGTTTTTATTTCTTTACTTGTTGTTTCCCTCTCATGACCTCTGGGGGAACCAAGCCATTCCAGGTAACCTGAACGTAAAGCCATTCAAGTCAGCTCTAGCACAAATGGGAAGAGCAGCACTGAAACACACATCAGGGTCCTCCTGAGAGCTATGGAAATGTGTGATGTATACTTCAGACCCAGTCGTGTTAATACAGAGTTGGACACCAACTGAAGGCAGGGGAGGGAAGAAACCAGCAGAGCAGATGCTTCTTGTCTGTGATTATCTCTTCGTCTTAGCTAGGAATTCTGCTCTGATTTGGGCTGCGTTAAAGCTTATCCAGCAGATGCCATTAGGATGTAAGAAGGAACATTCTGTGCAGCTGTCTCACTACGCAGCTGGTAAAGCTGCTGAAATTAGAGCTAAGCATGACTGTGGCAGCTGAGAGAACACATGGAGGTGACAAACCTCTGAGGGTCAGATTTTCAGGCTGCCCTTTGGTGTTTTTATCTTCTTTTAAATTCCAAACTCTTTTTTGTCTTGTACATCAAACATTTTAAGGTATAGTCAGTGCTGCCAGTGCAGTGATATTATGAGGTTAGGGTACAGCTAGAGTCCTGGTATGCCTTTGCATTTGTAAGGTTTTTGGGATCCAGTAAAAGTCCCACACTCATTGTGGCTTCAAGCATCTCCTGGGCCAAATTACAGTGTCTGACTGAAGATGATATGATATCAAAGTTGGCATTCCAATAGAAGGGAATGGCATGGGGAATGTTGGCGGAGAAGTGGAATTCTAACTCGATATAAATGTAGTAGCTGTAGGTACATATAATACTAGATAGCCTTTCATGCTAATCATAACTCCAAAAGAGGAACAGTACAAAAACAGTACTCAAAATAGACAAATTATGAGGGGCATTGGTAGGTTAGATAGGAAGAAACTTTTTCCCTCAGCAGAGAGGTCAATAACCAGGGGGCATATATTTAAGGTAAGGTGCAAGAGGTTTAGAGTGGATTTGAGGAAAGAAATTTTAACCCAGAGGGTGGTTGGAATCTGGAATGCACTGCCTAAAGAGGTGGTAGAGGCAGGAACCCTCACAACATTTAAGAAGTATTTAGATGGGCACTTGAAACGCCATAGCATACAAGGCTACGGGCCAAGTGTTGGAAAATGGGATTAGAATAGGTGCTTGATGGCCGGCACAGACACGATGGGCCGAAGGGCCTGTTTCTTTGCTGTATAACTCTATGACTCCATGACTGTATATGACCAGATCCACTGCTTTACAATTGCTGACGAAATTCAATTCCATTTTTATTTCAAAGGATTCCAGTATTTGGTGATTACATTCTGTAATTCAATGCACTTTTCTGTGAAAACCATTTCCCAAAGTCTACAACTTATCAAATTTAAATGGTTCCACTGAGACTGAAGTGGGTCACAAGCTTATGGGAGTAAACTGCACAAATTGACAATATTCCATTGTTTGTAACAATGACTCAACTTTTTCTACCATCAGGTAGTAATACTTAATGAGCATAATAGGCTTGAAGGGATGAGTGGCTTACTCCTGTTCCTATGATCCTGTATAACACCTACATAATGGTGTGGCAAGTCTTAATTACTGCCAACAAATCTCTCTGACCCTGAAAATTTACATTAACAAGCGTGGAGTCTCATTCCTTCGGATTTTAATTAATGTTGGAGATTTTTAAAAATTGTAAATTTTTTTTTTAAATTTAATGTTTTCTTTCTGTCTCTTTTATCTCTCTCTCATTCTTATTATTCTTTCCCTCTTTTTATTTCACTTTCTGTGCATTATTTTACATTGAATTAAATATTCTAACTTACACTTCCTAACTTGGACTTCATGTGTCTCATTAAGGATTCTTCATTCTGATTTGTTATGGAGACACACCATTGCTTGCCCGGATTGTGTAAGTGTAATGAACAGTAAGCACCATTCATTCACCGCTGACTACAAATTCTGGGCCAGTATTATTGTCTGCAAAAAGAATCCACCTCCGTTCTTTCTGAAATATCTGGAATAGATAGTCCAAGTTTGTCCATACTG
Source organism: Heterodontus francisci (assembly GCF_036365525.1). NCBI lineage: Eukaryota > Metazoa > Chordata > Chondrichthyes > Heterodontiformes > Heterodontidae > Heterodontus > Heterodontus francisci. The sequence goes on along the minus strand of NC_090393.1, from coordinate 26,570,339 downwards.
ATGTCGTTCAACACATGATTGTGAAGATACTGAATATGATAAGTAGTAGTGGACACCCTTGACTACATCTGTTTTCAAGAAACATAGATTCAGTGAGTTTCTTATGTACCCTTACATGGCTCTTGGAACTGGAGTACCCATCCCAGAAAAAAATCAAAGATTTGAGCATATATTGCTATTGCTTTGAGCTTCTGCATGAGCACTGCATGAAGCATTGGCCTAGATTTTAAAGTCAGTGCAGAGTGATACTGCCCAATGCTGGCCTTGAAAAAAGCTTCCCACAAACATTTAGTGAACTCTGAGGCATGGATTTTACCATTCCGCATGTTAATTTCATTCTGGCCCCAGCTATAGGGGATATCTGTTGTCCGGAAACAGTGATGTCATCAAGCAGGCTAAGAGCCAGTTGCATTGAAGAATTCTCAGAGACAGCAAACCAGGAAGTAACTAGCAAGTTTATCATTCGCTTTTCATAATTTTACAGCAAGATTGGGACATACACATGGGATTAACATGGAAACTGAAATATCATAAAAATCTTTTTTTTTGTTTTAAAAATTTATGACATTTTTATAATGTAATGGATAAATTTGACATTTCACAAATATAAGATTAGTCTTTCAGGGCCAGAGGGGTTATTCAGAAATAATTATGACTTAGTATGTCATTAAAAAGCTAGTTACAACTCATTCAACAAGGCATAATTTTTTCAAGGGCTTTTACAGTGAGAGTAATAGCATAAAATTGGAAGTTTATGTCAATTCAGAGATTTCTATTTGATTTGCATCTGTGAGGACTCTCACAGCACAGCCAGAGGAAGAGCGGGAAATCACTGACTGCAACTTCTGGCATTCGCACATGCACAATTAAATGTGGAAATCCAGAAATTGCTGTCATTTTCACAGTGTAATGACAATGAATGTTGACAGTTTTGCAATCATTACAACTGCAAAATCTGAGCCATTAGGTCAAAAGATTTACAGAATTGAGTAAAAACTTCATTAATGGGCCTTATGACACTCTTAAGATTTTATCTAAAGCTATAACCCACTTTACATATTGTGCCTGAGCACAAAGTTCAACCTATTCCTTTGTGATTACTCTGAGTTTTCAAAACATCTGATATGGTTTTAAGTGCTCATGTAGAGCAAAGTGCTCGTTCCTCATATATCAGTACGACAGTCTCCTGAACGTACAGCTGTGTATGTTCACCATGCATATGAAGAGATTTTTAACAGAGTATTCTTGAGGGACCTTGAGACAGCAGTGAGGCACTGTGGGAAGTTTTGACCCACAATAATTTTAGTTGCCAAATGCTGACAAGTGGACACAATTTATGAAAGTTGGTATGCATGGAGGTTACCTCGCCTATTTCAAAATTTGCATCATTCGCTATCTGACAATGTTTCTTTAAAAAATGTGAAACCAAGATGTCAGTTAGAATTTCACATACAAATAGCTCCAGGCCTCCCTTCCCTGCATCTCTTGGGCTTTGCATTTTATTTGAACAGTACTTTGTGCGGAATTTCCTCACCTTATTCCTTGCCGGAAGAGTGGGACCTTTTTCAGGTCGGGAACCTGACTCACTGATCTGTACACCTTGCCGTTGCTGTCTCCCAGAGCAAGCTAATTTTCATCCCGCCTCCAGGTTCCCTGACCAAACAGGGAGGGTAGCTGGGATGACACTCCGAAAGCAGCAATGAAGGATCTCCACTTAAAGAGACCCTGGCAGGACACACAATGGCAACAGTGATTCAGGAAACAATCCAGTGTGAGGAAGGAAAGACCAGCAGCACAGATGGAAGATGTGGAAAGGCTGCCCTCCCCCCAACTCCCACTCAGTTCATGGACTTGTCCCTGGAGGTAACAATTCATGCAGTGAGAGCATGGAGAGAAGTCCTCTTCCCTGACAATGGCAGGAGGAGACCAGCCATCCTCACTAAGCAGGTGTGGAGTAGCTGTTAGTAGCTGATGTGTTCTGCCATGGACCTTGGTCCGGTGCTGTAAAAGGTTCAATAAACTCATGAAGTCCAGCAAGGTAAGTGCCCTGCAACTTTCAGCTGGCAACCATCACTCTCTCACCTCCTGAACATTCTTCTGCACACCTTTCCTCTGATTGACCACCTTTCTGCCGCACACATTCTTTTCTCTCCAGCTTCCTCCCCAAATCTCCATCTCAACAGGCAACACTTATACTCGCCTGCAACATTGCCCTCTCGCTCACAGTCACCCTCCTCAAATGTTTAAGCTCCTTTCTCAGCAATCAGAGAACTCCTCACATTCCTAACTCACTACCTTTTTTAATTGCAGGAGGAGAGACCCCACCACTCCAGGGAGAGGCAGGGAACTTGGGTGTGGAGCTGCAGCCATGGTCACCCTGATATCGATGGAGGAGGAAACCCTGGAGATCGACAAGGTGGTAGCAGCACAGGCCATTGCCGATGGAGATTGTGTAGACAGCATGTGACAGCTTTAGATATCACACTGCCATTTGACACTTATTTGTCACTCAAATTGAATCGATGTCACCAATACATTAAACATCATGATATGCAAAATGCTAATTCACTTACGTTCAGCACTAACTCATGTCTTTCATCTCTCACATGTACATTGGTGGAGCCAGTGCAGGAGATGAGGGAGGAGACTGAGGAGTCCTCAGAGGAGGACCAGCACTCTGATGATGAACCATCACATGACTCCTGCACACCCTCCAACAGCGCAGGTACACTCACCTTGGTGGGTCCAGGATCTCAGATAGATCGGATGACACATGTTGAGGAACACATCACGTGTGAGCAGAATCAGTGTCTGCGTGGGTTTTCTCCGGGTGCTCCGGTTTCCTCCCACAAGCCAAAAGACTTGCAGGTTGATAGGTAAATTGGCCATTATAAATTGTCACTCGTATAGGTAGGTGGTAGGGAAATATAGGGACAGGTGGGGATGTTTGGTAGGAATATGGGATTAGTGTAGGATTAGTATAAATGGGTGGTTGATGTTCGGCACAGACTCGATGGGCCGAAGGGCCTGTTTCAGTGCTGTATCTCTAATCTAAAAGTACACAGATGCTGGAGACAGCAACAGCAGTGGCGAGTTCCCGTCAGAAGGCGCACAACTCTTCAAGCTCTGCTCAGTTAGACACAGATGAGAACCCTTCAGAGTCATACATTAAGCAGGTATTTTGTGGAGTAGCAATGGGAAATATGTGTGCATCTGTCCAGCGGCACTATGCACCCTTGCAAACAAAATGGAGGATTCCATCTCCAGCATGAGTGCAGTGATGTCTCGGGCATTTGCACTGATGACCACCTCCATTGAAAGAGTGGTCAACCTCATGGAGAGTTTGGTATGGCAGGCCATCGAGTGCATGCTGCTCCACACCAATGGCTTGCACACTGGCTGCCAGTTTACACAACATCGATCAAAGCATCGCCTAGTGGCTGAATGCCACATTCATGTGCAGCCAAGTGCTCTCTGCTCTTGTTTGGCAGAGAAGTGCAGGTGGGCCCTGAGAGGAAAGATAGAGAAAGCGCTGATAGTAGTGGGGGCTCTTCTCAAGCTGCTGCCACTTCACGGCCCTTACCCTCCCCCTCCATCCCGACAGACCGGCACACATTGCATTCTGCCCTGATGACTGAGTATGCCCCTGCACAGATATAGGTGGGGAAGTCTTTGGTGAGCCTTCATGGGCTCCAAAATACAGAGGATATCTATCATGTGCATCTCATGTGTCAGAGCAGGGAGCTCTGGAGCAGTCTGCCTCCAGCTCTGTTGAAGCCACAGGAATAGCACCACATAGGAGTACTAGAAAGCTTAAGATGAAAAGGTCTGAGTTCCACAAGGGAATCACTTGGGTACTTATAACATTGTTAGTGTTCCATTGATGCTCTTTAGTTGAATGAAAGATTGAGTTTATGTGAACTTATCATTGTCATGGCCTCTACTTTGTTAGATCTCCCATTCACCATGGTCAATTTCATTCTGGTGTATGGCAGTGAGCTGCCTTGATGAGGAGGTATGGCTGTGAATGTGACGGGTGCCTGGCTGTCTGTCTGTGAGGTGGAGGTTTGCTGGTGTTGGCGGGTGGAGGATGGTGGGGGTTTGCGCAGGGGTCATGATGGGAAGCTTTCAATGTTGCAAGCACAATTCTCAAGTGAAGTGTGGCTGGATGAGGGTGTCGTGGGTTTCTCTGGCAGGCAGGTCTATGACTGCAGGCAACAACAGCACTTTAGGATGCTCTTCCTCCTCCTTTTCTGAGGATGTCGGGCATTCTCCACCTTCTTCAGGCACCAGCTCCAGTCCTCTCTGCGTGTCAAGTTGTGCAGGGCACAGCATACCACTGGAAACCCTTGCTGGGGCATATTGGAGGGTGCCTGCAGACAGTGGAACTTCATTTTGCGAAAGCCAATGGCTTGTTCTACTGTGGCCCTGGTGGTGACATGCTTCTCCTGTGCCTCTGTGGTAGGGTTGCTCACTGGGGTCATCAGCCAGATCTTGAGTGGGTATCCCTTGTCCCCAGGACCTAACTGCTGAGGCTGTCTGGTGGAGAGAAGAGCTGTGGAACATGAGACTCCCGAACAATGCACGAGTCATGGAAGCTCCCTGGATACTTGGGTGCAGTATGTTCATGTGGTGGTCACATACCAGCTGCACATTAAGGGAGTTGAAGCCCTTCCAATTGACAAATACGCCTGGCTGTTCTGATGGTGCCTTCATTGCTCCATGGGTGTAGTCTAGGGCCGCCTGAACATTTGGAAATCGCACACGGGAAGCAAAACTGGCAGCCCTCTGGGTTTGACTGGCCTCATCCATCTCGAGGTTAATATAGTTGAAAGCCCAGACAAACAAGGCATCAGTGACCTTGCTGATGCAGTTGTGGGCTAAAGACTGTGATCCTACAGAAGTCACCATAAGGGCTGTAGTCACCTTGGCACCCAGGTGCAAGGGCGGACACCTGCTCTTTTTGGGCAGAGAACTTCTTCCAAGAGTCTGCAGACGTCTGTGATCACCTGCTGTGAGAGCCTGAGCCTTCGGAGACTCTGCTGTTCAGAGAGGTTGGGGAAGTTGACTCTTGGCGTATGGATCTGTTCTGAGGATGTTGCCTCTTTCGAGGTGCAGCCCTGTGCCCATCCCCTCTGTTCCATCCAGCTGCATGTGGCTGTGGAAAAGGCAGCTGCTGGAGTTTCTGCCCCTGTTGCCGTGGCTGATGAGTCGAAGCACACTGCACCTCATCCTCCTCATCACAATATGTAGACCCCATGTCACAGAGAAATCTCACAGGCAATGAGGTGAGACTTCTCTCAGTGATATCCAAGTCAATTGATATAAATTATACAAAGTTGCTGTCCCCAATGAAATCAGTGAGTTTAGGCTGAAAGAGCTGTTCTAGTCAGCACAAGCCTTTCACTGTGGCTGACCATAGGCTTGCCGATTTTACCCTTTTATATCAGGTCAGTTTCTCTCTATGATGGGTTCCTGCTGTGTACTCGCCTTCTCCAACCTGGTGAGTTACAGACACAGTGTAGAACCCGTGTGCAGTTGGGAAAGAGGGATTCCATGCTTGAAAAGGCTCTTAATTGCCTTTTATAGTTCCTCAATTGCTTTTCCGTCAGATTGCTGGACTCATAACCCATCCTGGGGAAAGCCGGAAAAGGGTGGGATTATGTCAGGATCCCAATTCGACATTACTTTCAGGGATTTTCCCACCTCGCAGGCTCCAGAACCCACATCCACTGGGCTGGGAAAATTCTGCCCTTTATTTCGAGGTCTAAAATTTGTATGGAAAGTTCTCTGCAGAGTTAGAAACACCATTGTGCCTGTAATAGATTTGTACTGGAGCATTCTGGAACAATCTCAGGGCAGTGACAAGACAACAAGGAAGGTTAAATCCCATGTAGGTACTTGTCAGCAAATGGTCAGATAAGTGGACACAACCATGAGATGTTGGCAGTCGGCATAGTAGACATTACTTGTGGCGTTAGATCAGTTTAAGGTTCCAATGTAGGTTGGTTTATAAATGGGATAAAAGATGCAGTTAATTGGTGTTCACATAATGAGATATAGATTGCCAAGAGATCAACTGGCCTCCTGTCACATGCCTGGAATGAAAATATTGGCAGTATTTTGTTGCTGCTCAGAAAATACATAGATTTCAACTGTGTCTTCAACCTAAACTGCATGCAGGGTGAGTCTGGTGGGTACATGACTCAAATCATACCTCATTGATTCATAGCCAATAATTAGGTATGAGCATGTACAGGTGGGGAACAACAGTTCTGGAAAGGCGTTAGCAGCCCAGGGGGTTAGGTATATCCTGCCTGAGGGTGAAGATAGTGGTTCTGAGGCATAGGTTTGCAGACTGAGTTGTGGAATGGTGGTTCAGGGTTGGAGAAGGTACGTGGGTGGGTGGGGTGGGGGGTGCGGGGAGGGAGTGGTGGGAGAAGTTACCACAGCTCAGGAGTGGAGTAGGTCAGACCAATTACCAAAGGAGTTTCTCTTCCTCCCTTTCCTGTATTCAAATTGGAAACTAGCATGTGGGAATCAGCAGCAGAAATTTCTTCCCATTCCATTGTGGAGATACCCTGGCTGCCAGGGCCAAAAAATGAGCAGATTTTGAAGTTCTAGTGGAAAATTTGACAGCTGTAAACAGCAGAGAGGAAGCCAGTGCTAAATATCAAAGTTTCTTAATGGTGATTCAAGAGGTGCTCATGCAAACTGGTGTATGTGGGGAAGCGGAAGACCTCAGATGAAAGTCTCTGATGACTCTCTAATCCTTTGATAATTCTGATAGACCAATAGATGCCAGGTGGTGGAACTCTGTTTTATTTCAGCTCCTCAATGGAAGCAGAGGGAGAGAGCCTTTGGCTTAATGATAGCATTCCTGCCTCTGAGTCAAAAGGTGCAGGCTTTCAACCCTGATCCTGGCGAATGGAGACTGGACCTCTGACTCTAAATTTTGGTTGATATCCAGTGGGATAGTTGTGTTCGGTCGGTATGAGTGGTTCCACCACTCATCATATGGGTGTGGGAGCCCATTAATCCTTGCTGCCATATAGAGGTAACCATCCTATCAGCTGGTCTAAAGATGTTTATGGCCATCGAAGGAGCATTCAATTAACAGCCTGTCAGATTGTTAACTTGCCTATGAATCATTCCACTACTCCACATTATTCTCCAAGGGATATATGTCACAATATGAACACTGAAAGTAGAACACCTTCCCTGTAGTCTAGGTGAGACCCAACACTCAGCAGCCCTGACTGAAAAGGTAAATCTTTTTTCAAATAGCTGAAGGTTACCTTTGTTTCACATATGTACATTTTTACTTTCCCACAAGATGAAATATCAATCCTGTGAAATTCCTGAACACTCCCAGGGAAAAGTGAGTTCCATTAGAGATCTGTGTGGTGCCAGTGCAGAATCGAGCAGACATGGGTTAGTGCAAAATTTCCACAATGGACACAGATATGTTCGTCAGATCCTTTACAATTCTGAGAAGGCTGCTGTCTCACAGCTTACAGTAATACCGCCCGCAATTGTTGATCAGTCCCAGATGGGTGTGTGGACTGAGAACCTATATCCACTGAGATTGGAACTGCAACAGGCTGTTGCCTTGTTGTCCTTTAAAAGCCTTGATCTGCCATCTGTAACCTATTTAGGAGGAAGGCTTGCTTTACATCGTGCATCCACATGTAATCCAATTGCTTGACTTTCAGATTGAACCTTTATCAGGTTTTAAAGAATCATTAACACTTTCGACTATCAAACAAGGCTGTCCTTGAAACATGTACTGAAGGAACAACCACTGCTAATCCTACTGAGGGCTGGAACAGCACAATTGCTGCAGTGTAAAGCTCAGTGGTAATTCTTCTTCTTTGGCCTCCTTGTCTCGAGAGACAATGGGTAAGCGCCTGGAGGTGGTCAGTGGTTTGTGGAGCAGTGCCTGGAGTGGCTATAAAGGCCAATTCTAGAGTGACAGACTTTTCCACAGGTGCTGCAGAAAAATTTGTTTGTCGGGGCTGTTACACAGTTGGCTCTCCCCTTGCGCTTCTGTCTTTTTTCCTGCCAACTGCTAAGTTTCTTCGACTCGCCACACTTTAGCCCCGCCTTTATGGCTGCCCGCCAGCTCTGGCGATCGCTGGCAACTGACTCCCACGACTTGTGATCAATGTCATAGGACTTCATGTTGCGTTTGCAGACGTCTTTAAAGCGGAGACTTGGACAGCCGGTGGGTCTGATACCAGTGCCGAGCTCGCTGTACAATGTGTCCTTGGGGATCCTGCCATCTTCCATGCGGCTCACATGGCCAAGCCATCTCAAGCGCCGCTGACTCAGTAGTGTGTGTATGCTGGGGATGTTGGCCGCCTCGAGGACTTCTGTGTTGGAGATACGGTCCTGCCACCTGATGCCAAGTATTCTCCGGAGCCAGCGAAGATGGAATGAATTGAGACGTCGCTCTTGATTAAATACCAATTAAGTCATCAGCAGGGAGCCACCTCCTTCAACCCTGATTGAGTAAATAAGCACAAAGTAATGAAGATTTAAATATTAAATATCAAGCTAATACCAACTGTCAAAATATTAATTAGTTAATTGAATAATTGGGACTGATTCAAGGATCACAAAGAAAGAAAGTACAGTGACCATCTCACTCCCATTGTTAGCGTCCATGAGACATGGATGGCAAAATGTCAAACTTTAGCGATTCATGAACCACTGTCGACGGCAAGAGCTACAAATGATTATCATCCTTAGGGTTTCATCCCGTAGGTGTTTTGCTTTAAGCTCAGAGAGGTCAGTTTGCCCTGGATACGCAGTTTTATTCTGAACAAAGCCTCCTCATTTAACAAGCTCACACAGTTAATGACAGGAAGAGTCTTGCTACATAGAGTGATTCCTCGTTACGAGAAGAAAACAATCAGAAAGTGAGAAGACAGAAATATCCATTTAATTACACTGCAGAATGTTCCATCAAATCAAAATAACATGGTCTGAGCTAGTTACAGAGCGTGTGTGAAACAGGTTCCTATAGAAACAAACTCTCTAATGTGCTGACCTAAGAGTAACCTTACCAGTTGTTAACATGTCTACCTTTATGTACTATCTTTATGGTGCCCTAACCAACTGGTACCCTCTTCACTCCAGTATGCTATTCTTACAGTGCCCTAGCCAGCTGGTTCCATCCATACCCAGTATTACTCACTATTGTTTTTTGAAGTTCACAATCAGTGCCTTGCTGGAGAGCCATACTGGAAATTGGTTAACTCGCTTCATAATAGGATATAGTTCAGCACCTGCCATTCCCCACATGTTAAAGTCTTGAATTTAGTCAGAGCATTGTTGGAGAATGGTGGCCAGGCACTTCCCTGAGAAAGAGAACAAAAGTAATTACGTCTAGGATCAATAGCTCTGTTTTGAATGTCCTTCATCTACTGAACACTGTCTCCCAACTATGTCCTTTTCCCTACTTTTGTTGCAGAGCTACAAACAGTGAGGGCGCAGTACTTAATCCAAAGCTCAGCCAGTATCCATCAGATGAACAGGCCAGGAACAGTCTCTGAGGTACAAAGAACAGCAAGTCTGCCAAGGGCCAAAGTGAAGGGAAGGTGAGCCACAAATACCTCTGGCACATAAGCACAACTACCCCAATGCATCTTAATTTACAATTATAGTACATACTATCTGTGCACTGGAACTGAAACTCCAGCTCTCTGACATACCACACTGATATCTGATATCGCACCTGTAAATCAATCTCAATGAGAATAAAGTTAGCAGGAACACAAATCAAAACAGCAGCAGATACAAACATCTCAGTGTTTCTCACTTAAAGCAGAATTTACCTCAAAACAATAAAAGATATCTAAACTGTGTGGGTCTTGTAAGTAGCACATTTACTTTGGATTGACATTTGTGATTATGATGTTTATACATGAAATTGGATATTCATGGCATGTTCTGCAGATCCTACTTGAGTGTTGCCTGGAGATTCACCATAGAAATCGCAACACTTGGCCTCAATGATACCCCTATTTGCTTTGAACTGCTGCAAAGGAAGAAAAGGGAGGTATCTTTCCCAATTAAACACTGTCAACCCAAATAATATTTAAAGGCAAAGAAACTGCCTGACAAGTTTTTCTGATATTCAGGTTACGCTTAAGAAAATAACTTCAATGACTTCTAGAGAAAATTGGATGGCCACTTGAATGAAATAGACTTGCATGGCTACAGGGATAGAGCGGGGGAGTGGGACTGACTGAATAGCTCCGTGAAGAGCCAGCATGGACTCAATGGACCGAATGGCCTCTTCTGTGCCATAAATGACTCTATGACTCTATGAGATTCCATGATCTTTACCAATGTTTTTGGTTGGGATCACATTCAAGATCCTATGAAACTGTAAACCAGTGATATTGATCCCATTCATCTACTCCATTGTTGAACCCAGCTCCGTGCAGTGAGAGTCCACATGGGAAATTCAAAAAAAGAAAGATGTGCATTTATATCGCACCTTTTATGACCACAGGATGTCCTAAAGCACTTTACAACCAATTAACTACTTTTGAAGTGTAGTGTAGGAAATGCAGCAGCCAATATGCACACAGCAAGTTCCTACAAACAGCAATGTGATAATGAATAGATAATCTGTTTTGATGTTGATTGAGAGGTAAATTTTGGTGAAGATACTGGGGATAACTCCCCTCCTCATCTTTGAAATGGTGCCATAGGATCTTTTATGTCCCCCTGAAAGGGCAGATAGGACCTTGGTTTAATGTCTCATTGGAAAGACAGCACCTCCAACAATGCAGCACTCGCTCAGTACTGCACTGGAGCATCAGCATTGTGATTTCTGTACTCAAGTCCTGCAGTCGGACTTGTACTCACAAATTTCTGACTCAGAGCCAAAAGTGCTATCAGCTGAGCCATTGCTGAAGTCTGAATGCTGAACGTGTGAACTGAAGGCTGAATAAACAAGTGACTTATCAACACGACCATTCAACCCAGGCCCCCATTTCATTGCTCTCTGTTTGCCTTGTCCTTTGCCACTTTCTCCCATTATTGGCTTCATCCTAGTCTCTGCTAGCTTTCCCAGGTTCTAGTCCTACTCTCCTCCTTAGTGCCCAAGCCCCAGTCAGGCCCATGCCCAGCTGAGAATAGTTGCTGAATGCCAGGTGGATGAATACAGAAATAAAAAAAAACTGGGTGGCAATTGACTCTCCTTGCACCCCTCAAGTGTTTGATGTGCCAGAACTGCAACTTCCGTGCACAGCTTAAGGACCAGAAGGAACAAGCCCAGTGGTGGCCTGTGCCCCAAGAGCTACCTGATTGCTCAGATCCTCCCTGTATATCTAGCCTAGACACTGAAGCAGGAAGTGTGAGGAAAATCCACGTTCCATCCATCTATCCCTTTTTTTACTGAAAACTCAAATAATAACAATTGTAGAAATCTTTCGACCAAAATTTTGTTACTCACTCTGCAACTTATGAATAATGCAAGACACTACGGCTGCAAAATACAAAATATTTTCCACACTAAGAGTGCTGTTTCCTACCCAAAGGTGTGTCTGTGCAGCTCGTACACTTCTGGTGCAGACTATGCCAGTCCTCATTTTGGTGAGGCACTGGGTGAAGGTCTTGGTTTTCACTTCAAGGGATCTGCTCAAAACACTTACTCCCAGTATTGGCTGCTGTAGTTTCCATCCCCTTGGCATGCAGCATGACAGGAAGAATGAGCAGAGGCGACACAGAGGAGGGCAAGTTACTCAAGGAGGGAGGAGGAGGACAGGAAGACGGCTTCTCAGCTGGAGGCCATATCCAGGGTCTACAGGGAGCATTTCTCCAACCTCAACTTTAGCGAGGAGCTGTGTGTTAGATGCTTCTATTTCACTGAGGAGGTGCTCACTGAAATCTACCATCTGTTGCAGGCAGACCTGTAAGCTCAGACCAGGGTGAGGATGGCACTGCCACTGGCTGTGAAGGTGAGAGCAGCAATGAACTTCTTGGCACTGCGTACTTTCCAGGCTGGATCAGAGGACATCCCCAACCTCTCCCAGTTTGCCATCCACTGTTGTATAAAGGAGATGACTGAGCTCTGTATGCAAATATAGGGGAGTACGCTGCCTTCTCTCTTTTCAGAGAGAAACAGGCGAGGCATGCCTGTGGTTTTGCCGGGATAGCGGGCTTCCCCATGGCGCAAGGTGCCATTGACTGCCCACACATTGCTTTGCAGGCACACATATAAATTCAGAGATGCACCACTACCGCAAGGGTTCCACTCCCTCAACGTCCAACTGGTGAGGAACGAAATGCAGTGCATCATGTGGGCCAATGCCCACTATTTTGGCAGCTGTCATGATGCCTCTATTTTGCATCAGTACACTATACCATTAGAATTTGAGCCACCCCAAGAGATGCTACTGGGAGACAAGGGCTATTGGCTGACCATCTGGCTCATGACTCTGTTGTGCAACCCACACACACTTGGGCAGTATGCATATAACGAGAGCCATGCTGCCACACAGAATGTCATTGAGCAGATCCTTGCAGTGCTTAAGCATGGTGAGGCACCAGGTATGACTAGCCTGAAGCCACAAGAAGGGACAAAGATAACACAGGCACATGCTTACTGGAGGGTGAGGTTGTTCACTAGTTCTGCTCCAGAGGACTTTGATGATGATTTCATTGGGGCAGTGTACAGAAAAAGGCTGATGAGCATGCACACAGAAATGCTTGGTGTATTGGCAGGCCTGGCAGAAAGCCTACGTTCACTGTCAAGGAGCATGGAGGAGTACGGCACCAATCATGGATCTGCCATCTTTTCTTCCTGCACTGTATTCGGGTCCTCGGGGCTACACTGCTTGCCTTGACAGAAATGGTTATCTGTTCCCACTGCCTTTGTGAAGTTTGTCCAGAGTGCCTCCTGGCCCCCTGTGGATAGATGACCTCTCTCCTCCTTTCCACCTCCAGCACCTAGGCATTCAGACAACCTTGGAGCATGCTCTCTGCCCTGTGGCACCACATTCACTCTTGCACGTCAGAAACTCTTCCCCTGCCAATTCCAGCTCCTGCTGCAGCCGGAATGCACCTCCTCTTTAAGAGGTGCAGGCTGGCTTTAAGTAGTGCTGGTGTCTCATGAACTTGGGCCCCCTGCTTAGGCATGCAGCAACACAACAATGGTTAGCACTGGGCTGCAAGCTGCTATTATTTAAATTAGCAGGCAGCACCAAGTTTGTGTGCTACCTGCTCTGGAAGGAACGGGGATGTGTTAATTTTGCATCACAATAACCATGCCCCGTTTTCGGGGCTATCAAACTTTGCCTGCTAATAGTCCTTATATAGACAGTTACACAATTTTTTAACTTTGCTTTAAAAAAATGCCAGCATTTGGATTGTCCATAGATTCTAACAGAAATATAAAATGAGAAATAAATAGGTGTAAGTTTGAGTCCCTTTAAGAAATTCAGTCAGAACTAGATTTCTCTTCTTGGCATTTCTTCGTGGACGAAGATTTTGGGAAAGTTGTACTCATCAGTTGTAGGCCTGCTGGTGGCTAGTCAGGCCTATCCGTGACTGGCAAATTCTCCCACAGCGGGTACAAGTGAAGGTGTAGTCGTGCTGGGAGCAATTGGATTTATTCTTCTCCTCCTTGTCTCTTTCATGCTGGTTCTTCGCTCAGTCTCAAAGGTGTCTGTAGCCCTCCTGATGTAGCATCTCCAGGTATCACGATCTATGGCCTGCACTTCCCACTAGCGATGGTCGATGTGGCGCACAGACAGGGACTTCTTCAGGGAGTCCTTGAAACGTTTGCATAGGGTCTCTCTGTTCCTTTTACCCATGGTCAGATCTCCATACAACATAGTCTTGGGCAGGTGACTGTCGTCTATCTGGGCAACATGACCCGCCCAATGCAATTGGTTTTGCAGGAGCATGGCCTTGATGCTGGTGATGTTTGCTGTTTCCAGGACTAGATTTATATTTATAGCAAATACTTCTCTGCACACACTCAATTTCATCTGATAAAGTGCGATGTAAGAGACATGTTACGAGGACTAAGACCAATGGTATTAAAGGTTAAATGGAAGTGTCCCCAGAGCTGATTGATGAAAAGCAGAAGGATATATTTTCTGAGTCCGTGTCTCCCAACAAGATGCGTCCTACATCCAGCATATATTGGAAAATCATGGCAGTGTTGCCAACAATGTTCTGGTAAATTCTGATGGCGGTCAAGGTACCCATCACAGAAATGGATTCGAAGAGCAGTAAATGATTCTCAGATTGGCAAGAAGAGGAAAGGAAAATGTTGCATTTATATAGCACCTTTCCTGACCTCAGGACATCCCAAAGCACTTTACAGCCAATGAAGTACATTTGAAGTATAGTCACTGTTGAAATGTGGGCAATGTGGCAGCCAATTTGTGCACAGCAAGCTCCCAAAAACAGCAAAGATAAATGACCAGACAATCTGTTTCAGTGATGTGAGTTGAGAGTTAATATTTGCTTGGACAATGGGGAGAACTCCCCTGCTCTTCTTTGAATCGTGCCACGGGATCTTTTACATCCATTGGAGCGAGCAGACAGGGCCTTGGTTTAATATGTCATTCAAAACACGGCAATTCCAACAATGCAGCATTCCCTATGTACTCCACTGAAGTGTCAGTCTAAATTATGTGCTTAAGTCTGTGCAGTGGGGTTGGACCTTCTGACTTAAAGGCGAGAGTACTACCAATTGAGCTGTGGCTAACAGTGTAGCTAACGATATACCCCATAAATCTGTGCAAGGACCTCTCTTGTTCTCCATAAACATGATTTAGACATGGGAACGAAGAGATTAATATCAAAATTTGCTTACAATACTAAATTAGGGTCAAGGCAAGCTCTGTGGAAGGCTGCAGGATGACATAGTTTAGGGGATTGGGCAGATGTGTGACAAATGCAGCTCAATGTAGTTAAATGTTAGGCTGTGCATTTTGGTAAAAATAAAAAAAAAATGGTTAAATTGTAAAATACGATTGAATGGAAGAACTGAGAGATTTAGGAATGCACATTTTAAAAGTACGATAGTAGGTGGAAAAAGCTAGAAAGAGTTAAATGGCATTCTGGATTTTTTTTACAGACATTGAATACAAAAGCAATGAGTTAATCATCAATTTTAACAAGATATATAGGCTGGCATTTAATGCGGAAGTGGTGGCCTCACCCACCAGCTGGAAAGTTGTGGGTGAGCCCGCCTCTGTCCGCTTGGGAAGCTACAGTGCAATTTTTGTATGGCTAAGGCAATTAGTTGCCTGAGGTCGTGGCTTCCGACCCCCCCACCCTCCCACCATGTGACAGGATGTCCCGCCTCCAAGAGCTGTCAAGCAATTAGAAGGCCGACAGCTCCTCAGTCCCAGCAGTGCCACTGGGAGCAGTGGCCACTGCTGGGACTGTACCTGGCCCCGGACCCAGCCAACAATGGAGGCCAGAGTTCAGGTAAGTAGGGTAGGCTTGCTGGGACTAGTCAGACAGGTCCCGGCAAGGGGGGTGGGACGCAGCGATTGAAAGGCCAGCTGTTGGGGGGCGGTGGGAATCAAGCTGGGGCAGCCCTTTCTGCTGGGGGCTCTCTGTGGGGGACCCCTGCCCTGAATCCGCAATTTGTTACCTGGCATGGGCATCCCCCCCGCCACTGGTAAAATATCAGCAGAGGCAGGTGGGCAACAGGCACTTGCCTCCCCACCATCCCTCCCAATTTTATGCCACACCCCCACCTCCCAGCCAGCTCCCGTAGAGGCCGTAAAATTCCAGCAATAGAGGTTAGCCACAGTTGGAAAATCACACACAGTTTTGGGTGCCCTCATATTGAAAGGATGTTGGAGCCATAGAAAAGATGCAACAGATCTTCACAGTTGAGTTAGAGGACATAGTTCTGATGTGACACTTGGAAACACAAGGCCTATATTCCCTGGAACAACATTATTTCCAAAGCTCAGTGAATCAGTAACAAATAAGTAGTGGGGCGTGGAACGCCCTGCCTGCAACAGTAGTAGACTCGCCAACTTTAAGGGCATTTAAGTGGTCATTGGATAGACATATGGATGAAAATGGAATAGTGTAGGTCAGATGGTTTCACAGGTCGGCGCAACATCGAGGGCCGAAGGGGGCCTGTACTGCGCTGTAATGTTCTAATTCTAATTCTAAGTGTAAATTTGAGACTAGTATTAGAAGCAGAAGAGGAGGATTCATGAAAATGGTTCTTAGTATATGAAGTGCATTTCCAGAAATAGCTATTGGAGCTGTGCTAATAATTTATGAGATAATTAGACAAGCACTTGAAGAAGAAAATAATAAAGGTACAAGGAAAGAGCAGGAAATGAGATTCGACTAGATGGCTCAGATGTGGAGTTACCACTGACACAGACACCAACAGGCCTCCTTCCTGTTCTGAAATTTATGTAGCTCTATGAACCATTATCTGCATACAATCAATATAATAGTTCACAATGGTTCTTTAGACTGCTGACAGGATACTGGAAATTTCTATTTGGCCATTAAAAAAAATTAACTCATATTGTATGACATTATAACCCACAGTTAACATTACTGTGATATAGATACATGAATATCAGTGATTTTATTCATGTGATATTAATCTGACTTCTGTCTACAGTAGCTATAATACTTTAACGTTAACATGATAAAACCAAAACACTTGAAATATGAAATGAAATCACTACCTCCAGGCATCATGACTTTCTCCCCCATTTTCTTCTATTGTTATCATTTTGTCTTCATCTATTTTCTAATATCATCTACTCTATTCCTTCTCATGCATTTTTTTTCTATTTAGGAACATTTAACTTGCTGTATCGTCCCCCTGACTCACAGGTCCCATCCTCCTTTTGGATCCCCCTTTCTGATGTTAATGTAATGGCTACACCATTAATTTTTCCAATCATCAGTTGCTAATCTACTTTTTCAAAGGGTGAGAGAATCAGGTGACTTGGGCAGTGACTAACATTCAAGGAGCGTAGGCAGGCTTTGCAAGCCCGCCCAGCCTAATGATCTCCCCCAAGGCCCGAGCACTGCTCTGCTCAGCATGAAAGCCCTAGCTTCCTTTCTTGTACATGAAAAGGCTTCTTAGCTGTCACACTGCAGGGACAAAAATCAACATTGCTCCTGGCTCTGAAACAGTTTAAATTCTACAAGCCCTCAACAGGCTATCTGCTAATGAATCAGATCAGGCATGGTAAGCCCCTTCAATTCTTCGCTCTAGCTGCACAAAGTACATTATTAAAAATACTGAACACGAAGCAATTGAGACAGTCTCGGCGTTTTGTGTTTGAAGGATTACTACAAGCCAGGTTATGAAAGACAGCTCAGCCCTATTAGCAACACAGTCAACAAGTTTGGATAATAAAAAAAACATTTATGTAAAGAGATACAGTAACTGAGTGAGAGCAGATAGAAAAAGGGAAATATGGAAAGAGACAGAGAATGACAATCAAATAGAGACACTGATAGAGACAGAGATGCGCATGCTCTATAATACATTCTATCGCCACACTTTCTGTACCCATGTTTCAATGCTCGTGTATTCCATAACTATAAATAGTGTGACGTGAATTCTGTACCTTTATATGTCAAGAGACATGGAGAGGGTGGGGGTAATTGTAAACTTCACTGCCTCAAAGAATGTGTTCCTCCAACTCTGTTCTCTTGCCCGTCCTCGATTTTAATGCCTCCACTATTGATAGCTTTGCTTTTGGCTGCCTAGGCTGTAAGCTGTGGAATTCCTTCCCTAGCTCTCTCTCTAAACCTCTCTGCCAGCCTACCCCTCTCTCTTCATTTAAGAAGCTCCTTAATCTGTCCTAATATCTCCTTATGTGGCTCAGTGTCAAATTTTGTTTGATAATGCTCCTGTGAAGCACCTTGGGATGTTTTAAGATGTTAAAGGTGCTAGATAAATTCAATTTGTTATAATAAAAGCAAAATACTGTAGATGATGGAAATCTGAAATAAAAACAAGAAATGCTGAAAATACTCAGCAGGTCTGGCAGCATCTGTGGAGAGCGAAGCAGAGTTAATGTTTCAGGTCAGTGACCCTTCAACAGAACCAGTTCTGAAAAGTTAACTCTGCTTCTCTCTCCACAGATGCTGTCAGGCCTGCTGAGTATTTCCAGCATTTCTTGTTCAAATACAAGTTGTTGTTGTTGTGGTTGCTGTCGAGGGCTTCAGAGCACAACCGGTCGTGATGCCTGTGTACGTGTTCAGTCCCTAACCTAGTGCTGACACTGTGCTCCAGACCTTGACATCTCCCATGGCAAGAGTAGAGTGCTTCCTCATTAGCTCTATGGCCTGTTCCTCATTAGGGGTAGGGTTGGATATGTCCCCTTTGGTAGTCTGCCTCTTATTGGCATTGAGGAGCGTTTGTCCTGTAACAAGAGTGAGTAAGTTAGGTGAAGGCTAGTGACTGTGTGCCAAGTGGCATGGGCCAGCTGAAGATTTTTTTACTCGTTCGTGGGATGTGGGCATCGCTGGCTAGGTTATTTATTGCCAATCCCTAATTGCCCTTGAACTGAGTGGCTTGCTAGGTCATTTCGGAGGGCATTTAAGAGTCAACCACATTGTTGTGGGTCTGGAGTCACATATAGGCCAGACCAGGTAAGGAAGGCAGATTTCCTTCCCTAAAGGACATGAGTGAACCAGATGGATTTTTACAACAATCGACAATGGTTTCATGGTCACCATTAGACGAGCTTTTAATTTCAGGTTTTTATTAATTGAATTCAAATTTCACCATCTGCCATGGTGGGATTTGAACCCATGTCCCCAGAGCTTTCGCCTGGGCCTCTGGATTGCTCGTCCAGTGACACTACCACTACAAGAAGTTGTGGGATGTGTCACCAATGGAGGCCATTGAGGAGACAATTTGATGAGAGAAGGGATTTGGTGAGAAAGTGAGCTTGAAATCTATGCAAAGAGCTTCACAGCCTTTTCCTGTTTCCAAAGGGAAATCTTATTGCTAAAGCCAATTTTGTGTGTTTTCCAATTTTACTGCAAAGTACCTGTAAATTTGGAGTTCTTTTACGTTGTCTGATGGAACGTAAGTGAGATGTGTGGAGTCTGGTTGGTTGAAGATCTCAAACAGGTTTATTACAGCTAAACTATTATACAGTACAGAGATAACTATTTACAGAACCTGCCCCTAGGTGTTACAGTCGCAGAGTGACTCAGGCTTGTAGTCACATGACTGCGTCCTGGTACTTAGCTCATTAACATACTAAGATCTTAAAGGGATATCACTCTTAAAGGCAATCAAATAAAGACATCCCCCTTCTTTCCAAATGCTAAAAATAAAAATATGTAACATTGGATAATATCAAAGTTATTTACACAGGTATAGAGATTATGAACTTAACACATGTCGAAACTTAAAAGTCTATGTATCGTTTTGGTGGTTTGACAACTCTTGCTCGGAGAATTTGCATCTCAGCTGTTGCGATTTTTTCTGAGGTTCCTCCCTTTCTGCATTCAGTTTCTGTTGCTCTGCCTTCAGCCTGCTAACATACTCTGTTGCTTTTTCAAAGAAGACCTCTTTTGAGGCCTTGTCATTCTAGGAAAGTTCTGGCACCTCATCTCAAAGAGCCAACAGACAATGCTTCAACTCATTCATCCTCTGCCTCTTCAGGACATTGCATGTCCTTCGCCTCTCCTCATCCTCTACATCTGAAGTCTTGGGGCTCAGGTCGAGGTCCTGTTGGGGGAAGAGTACTTGGTCTCATGGAGGTGCCAGTCCATTCTGTCTTGTTATGGTGCTGGCAGTTCTCTAGAGAGCAAGGGTGAAGGTGTGGCATAGTTGTACTGTTGCTGGATTTCCAGACTGCATGTTTGATGCTGGTCAGATCTTGCGAGTGAGTCTGGTCCTTGGCGATTTTCCCTTGGCAATGCTCTCTTGGATAGTTACGATGTTGAGGTCCTTACACACTGATATCAGGCTCACAATGAGAAATGCCTGTTCATCTTCTGACTGAGAATTGCTTTTCTCTGAGTCTTGTCTCAGGTCTGTTTCATTGTGAACCTTGTGTACCAGCTTGTGTTTATGCAGGCCTCTGGCACTCTCCTTGCTGATGTTGCCCTGTTGCTGCATCTGTCTTCTGTTTGTTTTTGTCCTATTGTGACATCTGGCTGTGTCTTTGGAGCCAGGATTTCTGCATAGGCGGGCCCAGTGTGCTTTTTTATTACATGCCTTGCACAGGTTTCGAAATGCAGGACAATTTCACCGTGAGTGAGACCAATCACACTTACCACACAGCTTGCTTACTCTTTTCGACCTGGTTAACACGTTGATACTGTTGGCTGCACCGAATGCTTGCAGGTGCTGTTGGCCAGCTACAATGGCTTCATATTTCCTGCCATCTTCCAGTAGTGCATCAATGCAGTGACCTTTTTGTTTCCCCAAGAGATCTTTCTGAATTGCTTCAGTATATGTTGATACAATTACCAGCTCCATTGTTCAGTCTGAAAGCTCAGATTCTGAAAAATCGCATTTGTTTCCCTTACTATGACATCTGTTGATGACCTGGTCTATTGATTCCTGTGGCTGTAGCCTGTAGGACATCAATTCCAGGTAGTGAATTCAAAACTTCACTCTTCTTTGGAGCTGATCTTCTAGCACTTTCCATAACTTTGTGGGATCTTTCTGGTCCTTGTCAGATAATCCAGAGGTGTTTATTCTGTGTAATCCCTCATTTCCAATTGCTTTCAGCATTTTTAGAGCTTGTTTCTCTGGTTCGACCATTCCTTGGTCCGTGAGGAATAACTGCATTCTTTGTTTGAACAGTTGGAACTCAGATAGGATATCCAAGGCCTTCCAGTTCATGCTGGGAAATTTGGTATCCATCTTCCCACTGTTCTTTAGTTTAAAAACTTACTTCAAGACTTTTACTATGACTCTGCACTGTGTTCCCTTTAAGAATCTCCCTGTTATTTAGACTAGCTGCTTTTGATTGACAGGAGCAGGTGTTTGCTCATGCTATGTGTTACCTTGCTGCCAACACTTAAGCCTGTTCTGTTCACACAGCTGTTGAATAAGCATTTCAATGTTTTTTTTAAAGAGTTTTTTGTGTTCTTCACACTCGAGTGGTTTTAATGTTGTTTTAAGGTGGCTTCATGAATGGAAGCTTTTATTCATGCTCAAATACTTAATGTTTTTTTAAAAACTTTTACTACATTGGTAAAGACTCTGCAGTGATCTGGGTTTTCCCACATTTTTTCTAACGGACAACTCTTGTAATGGCGACGACCTCGATCAGCTTGGGAAAAGAGTCAGGTCTTCCCATTTTTTTCCAACATGGAGCTTTTGAAAAATAAGCCATCTTTTGATGGACTTCAAAGCTTTTTTTTTTAAAACAGTATCCTTCACCCATTGGCACAATGACTCAACCGATTTACTTGCAGCCTGGCATTATGTGCTCTTGAGGTAATTTCTTCTGTTTTCACTGTTTGAGCCAGTCTTTTTCTTGAACTTTCTACTGGCTGTAGGAAAGGTCACTTTCAGAGCTGTTTGAACCGTGGTCTGCAACTTAGACTTTTTTTTCTCACCACAGCTGCCACCATATAATGAGTTATTTTATGTTGTCAGATCCGACATAAATGAGATGCGTGGAGTCCAGTTGGTTGAAGATCTTAAACAGGTTTATTACAACTAAACTATTATACAGTACATAGATAACTATTTACAGAACGTGCCTTTAGGTGTTACTGTAGCAGAGTGACTCAGGCTTGTAGCCACATGACTGTGTCCTGGTACTTAGCTCATTAGCATACTAAGATCTTAAAGGGACATTACTCTTAAAGGCAATCATATAATGGGGAAAGTGGTGCTGATTATTTTGAAGGCTTGGACCTTTCATATTTCTAATATTATCATGTACAAAAACTGGTTTTATCGATAACTTGATAAGTGCTATTGGTGCTAAGATATTTCTCACCATGTCAGCCTTGGCTCAGGGATCGTGCTCACTTTTGAGTCAGAATGTTGTAAATTCCTTCCAGAGACTTAAACAGATAATCCAGCCTGACAGTATAGTGCAGTACTGAGTGAGTGCTGTACATAAGAATATAAGAACATAAGAAATAGGAACAGGAGTAGGCCATTCAGCCCCTCAAGCCTGCCCCACCATTCAATAAGATAATGGCTGATATGCCCAGACTTTAACTCCTCTTTCATGCCAGCTCCTCATAGCTCTCAACTCCCCAATATTTCAAAAATCTATCTATCTTCTCTTTAAATACTTTCAGTGATCTAGCCTCCACAACTCTCTGGGGTAGGGAATTCCAGACATTCACTACCCTCTGAGAGAAGAAATTCCTTCACATCTCAGTTTTAAATGATTGTCCCCTTATTCTGTAACTATGTCCCCTAGTTCAGGATTACCCCACTACTGGAAACATCTTCTCAACATCGACCCTGTCGAGCCCCCTCAGAATCTTGTACATTTCAGTAAGATCACCCCTCATTCTTCTAAACTCTAATGAATAAAGGCATAACCTGTTTAGCCGTTCTTGATAATCCAACCCCTTCATCCAAGGAATCAGCCTAGTGAATCTCTTTTGAACTGCCTCCAGTGCCAGTATATCCTTTCTTAGATACAGGGACCAATACTGTACACAGTACTCCAGCCCCCTAGCAATAAAGGCCAAAATTCCATTTGCCTTCTTAATTACTTGCTGCACCTGCATGCTAACTTTTTGTGTTTCATGCACAAGAACACCCAGATCCCTCTGTGCTGCACTTTTTTGAATCTCTCTCCATTTAAATAATAGTCTGCCATTTGATTCTTCCTACAAAGTGCATGACCTCACACTTTCCTACATTAAACTCCATCTGCCAAGTTTTTGCCCACTCACTCAATCTATTTATATCCCCTTGCAGATTCCTTATGTCTTCATCACAACATGCCCTCCCACCTATTTTTGTATCACAGCAATACTGTAAGAAGATTTGTCCTTAGGTCGAGGCATTAAACTGAGGCTCCATCTCCCATCTCAGGAAGATGAAAAAAGATCCCATGACACTATTCGAAGAAGAACAGAAGTGTTCTCCCTGGTGTTGGTCCAATATTTATGCCTCAACCAACATCACTAAAGAACAGATTACCCAGCCTATTTATTGCTGTTTGTGGAACCTTGCTGTGTGCAAATTGGCTGTCATTG
Source organism: Heterodontus francisci (assembly GCF_036365525.1). Classification (NCBI taxonomy): domain Eukaryota; kingdom Metazoa; phylum Chordata; class Chondrichthyes; order Heterodontiformes; family Heterodontidae; genus Heterodontus; species Heterodontus francisci. The sequence continues at coordinate 26,547,149 of NC_090393.1, read as the reverse complement.
TCCCAACATTCCAACAGTGACTACATTTCAAAAGTACTTCATTGGCTGTAAATGCTTTGGTATGTCCTGAAGTCATGAAAGCCGCTTTATAAATGCAAATTCTTTCTTTGATCTTTTTGGTCCTATGATGTGTGAGCAACTAAGATCACTCCTTCCTGTTTCTATTTTTTTCTGCAGACAGGCAGTACTCTGGTCTGAAAGTTTAGACATCACTATATAACATTCTGGCAGAAACATGACATTGTACACCAGTAGCAACCAATAGTAAATTCACAGGTTTGCATCTAACTTGGCAAGTCTGTCAGAAAGCTGTCATATTATGATTAATCGAGAAGCACCAACGAGTAATCTGCCTCAAGCAACAACCCTTAACTATTGTCTAATTCACAAAGTGTGTTACTTAATCTTTCCCTTGCTCAGAGTGCTCACTCCATTAGTCAAATAGAGGTTTTAGAGACTCTTCATCATGTCTCAAGCATCTTCTTGTAATAATTGGACAGCCCTTTGAAGCTAATTATTAAAAATGTTGCTCCCTCTTATTAATTTTCCCTTTTTTTCTCTCGTTCTCTCCAGGCATTGTGGGTGAAAAGCATGTGATCAATATGCAGCCCTTCAGCTTGGTTGGCTCACGGCTCTGCAAACTCAGGCTTTTAAATGTTACTGAATCCCTGGTGTACCAAAAAAAAACCTATAAAAACAGGCAGCGAGTGAGTTCTGTGCCGAGCAAGGCATTTTGCTGAAGTGCGTGTGGGTTTAATTGGCTAAGAGATAAAGTATGGGTTTACACGTGCCTTCTGCGTCTACTTAGAACCACAGGAGATGGCTCAGCCAAATATTACTTTACTGTCTTTGCTATTCTGTTAAGAGGCAAATGTCTTCCGTACTGTTGCCTCTTGTCGTGAGTCTTCTTTGATTTATTACTGCAGTGCAAGTGAAAGAACTTGCATTTGTATAGCATCTTTCAGGATGTCACAAAGTGCTGTGTTGCAATGAAGTACTTTTTTTTGAAGTGTAGTCAATGTTATGATGGAGGAAATGCAGCAGCCTGTTTGCACGCAGCAAGATCCCATAAACAGCAATGTGATAATGTCTAGTGTTTTAGGGATGGTGATTGAGGGCTGAATATTAGTCAGGACTCCAGGGAGAACTCCTCTCTGTTCTTCAATCGTGCCATGGGATCTTTTATGAAAGGGAAGAGCACTATCTAATTTAACAATCACTAGGTTTAATGATTCATCTAAAGCACAGCATCTTCAACAGTACTCTATCCATACTGCACTAGAGTGTCAGCCTGGATTTTGTGCTGAACTCTCTGGAGTGGGAATTGAACCCATGAGCTTCTGGCTTAGGTGTAAAAGTGTGGCCAACCATGCCATGGCTGACCCTGGAGATTATGTTCCAAAAGGTAGCCCAAAGCCAGCACTGTATGATGAAGTGTAACCTTGTACCACAGGCAGCAGAATGCAAATGGGCATCGCAAATGGAAACAGCAGCCTGTTTCAGCTTGGGGCAATGGAACATGTGCTGGCAGTATCCTGGGTTGAGCCTTAAGCTAGTGCCAGTCAGTGCAATGTAGGACACTACTACAGTCAGTGAAGAGCAGATTATGTGCTGTAGGGGTTAGAGTGTGGACTATATTACAGTGGTAGGATGCAGGCTGACATAGCCGTCTGTAAAATAGCAGCACACCAATGATGATGGGACTGGGTTCATAGCCTATACCACTGACAGTAGATCTTGGGGCAAGTTATCAATCAGTAGAGTGTAGGTTAGTCCTTCAAGGAACTCATTTAATGACTCTTAGTTGTTGTCACAGCGCATCTCCTGCCCCAGTTCTTATTGAAGCAGGATGAGTCTTAGTTTAAGATGTGTATTATGAACAGAGCTCATTGTTGTAACAGGAAAAGAGCTCCTGATTGTGGGCTGATATATTTCCTGTAAAAGGAGATGGGGATAATTCCTCAATAACACAGCCACTTAACATTTTCTGTCAAGAATTACAGAAAAATGGCAAATGGCATGAATGGTTTTAAAGATGAATTTACAAAACAAACTCCAGGAATATATTGGAATGGAGACAGCTGCCAATGAACTGAGTGCTCTGTGAAAATGAATCCCAACTGACTCAGGAAGAAAATAGGTAGTTATGAAATATGCATCATGAGTTGTAAGAGTCTGGCAGTTTCTCAGCTCAATGGCTTGGTGTTTATTAGGGATTACAGACAAGGAAGAGTTAATCACACTTTCCATCACTAGATCAATTAACTCTCACTGGTTTTCTCCTCATAAATTGATTTCCAGACAAAGCAACATATCCACAGCCGCATCACCAAAAAAAAACCTTTCATTTGTATCCCACCTTTCATGACTTCAACACAGTGCATTACAGACAATGAAGTCATTTTGAAGTGCAGTCACTGTTTTAATGTGCACAGCAAGCTTCCACAAACAGCAACATGATAATGAGCAGACAATCTGTTTTAGTGATGTTGGTTAAGGGATAAATATTGGCCAGGACACCAGGGAGAACTGCCCTGCTCTTCTTTGAAATAGTGCCATGGGATTTTTTATGTCCACCTGAGAGGGCAGACGGTGCCTCAGTTTAATGTTGCAACTGAAAAAAAGTCCTGCAACAGTGCAGCACTCCTTCAGTAACTACACTGGGAGTGTAAATGATACTGTTACACTCACGTTAAGTGCAGTGATGAAAATACAGAACCCAAATTGAAGAGTTATAAAAATTGACTTTTCCTTTAAAAAAGTGGACAATGTGCTGCAAAATGGCCTTAGAAGGTCAAATAACCTGGCCCTGTACATTCAAACTGTCTTACTATCTGTTAAGAACAAAACATACATTCCAAGCTAAGAGGTGTCAATTACACCCATCCTGAACCCATCAAGAGACATTTCTGAATTAAATGGATTCTTCTGAAACAAAGAAGGTGCGAAATAGCCGCATCCTGGTCCATTATTGGTCACCACAGGGAGGGGGTCCTGCGTCTCATAATAGAGGCAACATGTGAGAGATTTTTACCTTAAAAGTAACTCTCTGGAGAGAGAGAGAGAGAGAGAGAGGAGTGATCACAACAATATCCCACAAGCCTGTCTAGCCGAGAGCTGAGAGATCCAGTGAAAACCAAAGCAGGAGTCCTGCTGTGAATTCTACACTTCAACTTGTTGCAGCAGAGAAATGAAAGTGACAACCACATCCAGACTGAAGTCTCAACCACCAGAAAAATCTACAAACAATCCAGGCCTGCAACTTTAAAAGAGAAATTGTCGTCTGAGAAGATTCAACAGTTTTCAGTGAACCACAACCACTTACCTCACTTCTTACCCTTTTCCTCTCTACCTATCGACTCTTATATGTGTGTGTGAGTGAATGTGTGTGTGGGTATTGTTGCAACCATATTGTGAATGACGACTGTTCAATAAATATTTAATCTTCTATTTTAAACCTACAAGAAAACCTGCTTGTTTATTTGACAAATAAAAGACAAGGGGTTAAAACCCTAGTAACAAAAACACTTGCTGATGTGAGTTGGGAGGTGAACAGTGGGAACCACCCACATCCCTTACCGCCTGGCCGTAACAGTACTGTATTCAACAGCAGAATGCAGCGTAAATAGTTACATCATAAACAAGATAGTCTATATAACAGTGGATAGAGCATGGCACAACATCGGCCTCTATTTGATGAGGGTTATATTTAGGTTTTTTTGGTCAGGAACATCTTGGCATTTTAGTTCCAGGAAGAGTGAGTGCAAATGCATCTGTATGCGACTGTGTATATGAGGGGTTCTGTGGTTACATGAATGTGACTCAAAGTATATTAATATGAATATATAAAACAAGTGGGCTTGACAAATTGTAAGGAAGATTACAACAGGATATAAATAGATAGATTGTTGGAGTGGGGAGATTGGTGGGATAGAATTCAATGCGGCAAAATATTAAAGTACATTTTCGGAAAAAAACAATGCAAGGAAATATAACTTTAGTAGTAACATTCTTAAGAGCGGGGGAGATGGTTGGTGGGGGGGGGGGGTGGTGGTCAGAGTGGAGGCCTGAGGTCATGGCAGCAGTAATCAAGGAAGCAGCTTGGTATCTCAGGCTCTATAAATGTGGGATTGGACTGGGCACAGCTGCTCTTCCTGGCTCCACATTCAGGCAAAAATTGATGATAGTGCTAAAACTGACTGCCTTAGAGCAAACAAACATTGTCATGGGAGCCTAAATCAGGCACATACAAATAAGGGGCCGGGGTCTAACGTTTGATTCAGGCATGGGCCCTGGACGCCTATTTGTTTGCTTTCACCAATATGGTGGGTGACACACTTCCGCCCAGAAACCTGTGTGTGTGGCATGCCTGCTTTTTTGGAGGTTTAGTAGGTCTAATTCTTTTGGGCCTCCTTATCTCGAGAGACAATGGATACGCGCCTGGAGGTGGTCAGTGGTTTGTGAAGCAGCGCCTGGAGTGGCTATAAAGGCCAATTCTGGAGTGACAGGCTCTTCCACAGGTGCTGCAGAGAAATTTGTTTGTTGGGGCTGTTGCACAGTTGGCTCTCCCCTTGCGCCTCTGTCTTTTTTCCTGCCAACTACTAAGTCTCTTCGACTCGCCACAATTTAGCCCTGTCTTTATGGCTGCCCGCCAGCTCTGGCGAATGCTGGCAACTGACTCCCACGACTTGTGATCAATGTCACACGATTTCATGTCGCGTTTGCAGACGTCTTTATAACGGAGACATGGACGGCCGGTGGGTCTGATACCAGTGGCGAGCTCGCTGTACAATGTGTCTTTGGGGATCCTGCCATCTTCCATGCGGCTCACATGGCCAAGCCATCTCAAGCGCCGCTGACTCAGTAGTGTGTATAAGCTGGGGATGTTGGCCGCTTCAAGGACTTCTGTGTTGGAGATATAGTCCTGCCACCTGATGACATAGGTCTAATAGTACCTGAAAAATGGGTGCTGCATGGCCAAAGTTACAGGCCTTCCCCTCTAGTATTTGGATGGAATTCTTCCTCCCAGTGCTAATCTGAACTCCTACGCTAGACTTAAAACTGAAGACAGACCAGCAGAATAGATATTACCTGAGTGTAAGATGCCCCTGCCCTGACTTTTAATCCCTAGTAGGGATATTAATTTGTACTATATGTGAGACTGTACGGTACTTATTCCACATTTTAAATGTGGCCTCAACAGGGGTAAACACTGCCACAGTTTATATTCAAACACCTTCAAGATGCCTCCTAGTATGATTATCCCAGCTAATAAATTACACAGACTAGACACTTTCAGTGACTGGTAATCACATCCAAAATCTACTTCTCTGCCATACTTGCTAAAGAGAAGACTCTTGTTTTTCTGTGCGGAACTGGACTCCCACAGGTTACTTGTCTGCCCAGAATATTACCCATTTAGTGCCACATGATTTCCTGCTTCATCATGTCTTGTTCAAACAAATGTAAGCTGGATGTGAAAAACATAGAGATTGATGTTGGCATTTGGGAAGTGTCACCTTCAAACCTGACAACAACGTGCATTTATATAGTGCTGGTAATGTAGCAGAATGTTCCAAAACACTCACGATGATATCATCCAAAAATGCACCTTGATCCAAAGGAGATATGAGCAGGGGTGAGAAAAAGCTCGGGTGAATAGTTGGGATTTAAGGAGGAAAGAGAGGTGGAGGGAATCAGGGTGGCAATTCCAGAGCATGAAAATTATGTGTCTGAAGGCATGGTTGCCAATGGTGAGGTGAGTGGAGAGGCATTCACGAAAGGCCAAAGTCAGAGAAACAGAGGCCTGCGTTTTACCAGCCACTGAGTCATGGGCTGGGAGGCAGGGGGGGATGGGGGGCAGTAAAATTATTTAGTTTAGTTTAGAGATACAGCACTGAAACAGGCCCTTCGGCCCATTGAGTCTGTGCCGACCATCAACCACCCATTTATACTAATCCTACACTAATCCCATATTCCTACCACATCCCCACCTGTCTCTACATTTCCCTACCACCTACCTATACTAGTGGCAATTTATAATGGCCAATTTACCTGCCAACCTGCAAGTCTTTTGGCTTGTGGGAGGAAACCGGAGCACCCGGAGAAAACCCACGCAGACACAGGGAGAACTTGCAAACTCCACACAGGCAGTACCCAGAATTGAACCCGGGTCGCTGGAGCTGTGAGGCTGCAGTGCTAACCACTGCGCCACTGTGCCGCCCCAATGCAATCCCTCCACTGGAGCATTTTACCAGCGGCAGGACCGGATGTGGAGTGGCTATCCACTCCAAGGAGGTGGGCAGCCAATTTGTGTAGTTAAAGGCCCAATTAGGGGCAATTTTATGGGGCAAAGCCCCTCACCGTGTGGGGAGGCCACCAGCTAAATGGAGGCAGCCTCCCTTTGGCAGCTCAGGGCACCTTAGGAGCCAGAGTCTCGATGGCCCAAAGAGGGGGCTATGGGCAGGGAAGGCAGCCTCCGTGGGTCCAACAATCGCCCAAGAGGGGTTTCCCCTCCAACCCTTGTTGCCCTGAATTTTTTATTTTTTTGAACTTACTGTCTGAGCTCTCATGGTCTCTCCCAGGGGTGCTGCTGAGGCTTCAGGGCTGCCAGTCCTCTGACTGGGCTGCAAACATCAGGAGTCTGCCCATTTCCTTAATTGAATGGTGGACCACCAGGTGGCTAATAAGGAGGATGCCTGTGGTAAAATTGCCAAGCAGTTCTTGCTGCTGTCAAGTGTGGGCTTGGGACCTGCTTTTTGCTGAGACGTCGGTGTCCCAAAGTCTGCGGTATAATTCAGGCCAGAGAGTTCAAGGGGGAGAGGGAGTTGGAGGGCTGGAGGAGGTTCCATAAGTAGGCAGGGGCAAGATTGTGAGGTGATTTTAGCTGAAGAATGAGAATCTAAAATTTGAAGTATTGGAGGACCAGAAACTAAGACCATGAATGATGGGTGGAAGCATCTTAAGAGAGAATAGGGAAAGTGGTGCTTTAAATGGGCTGGAATCGATGGAGGGAACCAAAACTTATTAGTGTGGGTGAAGGTTAACTGTGGATTCCAGATAGTCTGCAATCTGTGTCCACTGAGTGGCACAATAATGTTGTACAAGGCACGTTAAAAACTGCACTTGGCCAATTTGTGCAAAACTACTGAGAGGCTCTGTCTGCATTTGGGGAATGTTTAAAAAAATATTCAAAGACTACCAAAAAGTTTCTTCAGCTTCATGCTGGCAGGGTTTCGATAGTTTCTCCCTTGCCCTGTGGGGAGACTAACAGTGCAACTAGATAACAAAGAGAGAGAAACAAATAATTAAGGAACAAAAGTGAGCTAAATATCTACAATACAGAGTCTGAATATTGAAATAAAACAGTCGATAGCCTGGGGGCTGAATTAAATTGGATGAGTGAGGAATGTGAAGAATAAAGAATAGTTGAAGTGTAGTAAAAGTGTGATGTTACCAGTCGGAATTATGCAGATGAGGCAGTGTAGAAGTGTTGGGGTAATGGCGGGGGAAAGGAGAGTGGGAGGATGTCTGTGCTCAATGAAAACATGTCCAGCTCAGGTCTAATTTAACTAGAGAGGTTGCTTGTGTACTGGAGGTTCCTTAAGGCCACAATTGCAGAACCTGATGCTCCAGTACAGGAGCCTGTGCTGCAGTGGAGACGAAGACTCATGGGATTATACACTCCTGATTGATGAGAGGCTGGTAATGATAATATAGAACCTGATACACCATTTGATGGAAAAGAAGTGATGAATGGGGATACTCTGGTACAGTTAATGAAAATACAGAATAAAGGCAGACAAGGGATTGTAATACAGAAATCAATACCACAATAGTTTCATCCTCTAAAATGACACCCATGCTTGGGTTATAGATGAATCTATGAGATATGATTATAACAATTATAAATTTGAGGCTCTCTATTGGTCATCATTTGTGCAGTGATAACTGAGAATTTCCAATGATGACTGCCTTGGTAACTTTGGTGAAAATGCGGTGGAAGCCCCATTTATACATGCAACTGGGGTCACCGCCACACTTTTGGTTTACAGACAACGGTGGAGTGACAGGAGGTCCTTTATATTCCTGCATTAATTCATTTTCAGTTCAAGTTTACTTAGGGCGGGATTTAGTCGCACTGGCGGGGCTCCCAGTGCTGTGCCGAAATGATGAGGGAATTCGTCTCGGTCTTTCTGAGACACCCCGGTGCAATTGTATGGGCCCACCCCCCTCCTAACTCATCTCCAGAGGGCTCATTAAATCCAGGCTGTAGAGAGCAGATAAACAATGACAACGAATAATGCAATGAGATCTACTTTAGCAGCACAAGCACTGAATGTGCATTAGGGAGAATAAATTTTGAAGTTTGAGTTAAAGAACCATAATTGAGCAAATAGTCTCTTTCAACATGTCTCTCCATACATACAGCTCAACTATAAAATGCACCAGATGCTGGGCAGACAGAAGTTTTCGAGATGCACTAAGGCTCCTTAAACAGGACCTTCCAAACCCGCGACCTCTACCACCTCGAAGGACAAGAGCAGCAGATGCATGGGAACACACCTGCAAGTTCCCATTCAAGTCACACACTGTCCTGACTTGGAACTGTATCGCCGTTCCTTCATTGTCGCTGGGCCAAAATCCTGGAACTCCCTTCCTAATAGCACTGTGGGTGTACCTATCCCACATGGACTGCAGCGGTTCAAGAAGGCAGCTCACCACCACCTTTTCAAGGGCAATTAGGGATGGGCAATAAATGCTGACATAGCCAGCGACACCCACATCCCATGAATGAATTAAAAAAAATGTGTGACATTCCATGTACAATGCAGCTGTCATCTCACTATTCATGTACTTTATCACATTGCCTTCCCTTTTCTCAATAGAAAGAATTACTATTCATTTAATGATATATGCCATGTGACCACAGTTAAACTAGTAACTTACTTGTCAGGTATTTTTATAGAATGAAGGGTTCTGCAATGATACCTGAGATAAAACAGATTTTATCATCAAGTTCCTGGAGACATGCTGTGCACTCAAGATCTGACTGTTGACCCTTTTGAAAAACATCAATACTCCTCAGCACTAGGCCTTTAATGAGTCACAATCTAGGGGGAAAATATAACTGAGCTCACCATTGGATCTCTTTGGACTATTAAATAAACATTTCTGATGTCTCTGCTACTTTGGATGTACCTAGAAATATGAGCTAGAATAAACTGGCAGAATAACAGTAATGTAACTAAAAAGCCTTGAAGAATGATGAGCAACAGGAACAACAAAGGCCCTCAGAAGAAAGTAAAATTGACCTTCCTACAGATGACTAGCGATCAGATGAAACTTCACAAATGTTGAAGGATGTTATTAATGAATTTTTCCCCTGAGGCCTGCTAATTGTACTTTCTGCAAATGAAGGCATGGGCGTTGTTAATTTATAAATATGTGATCGTCCTTTCCCATGTTGCTTGTTTTCTTGCAATTGAAATAAGGCTATATCTTAACTACCAATAACACACAAATACAATGTTTACAGTATTCATAATGTGTTTTTATTTCTGTAAGAGTACATGTATGTTCTTGTAATTATTATAATAGTCTGCTGTGGTGACCACTTGGTCTACTGATGCTGTGATACTGGGCTTCTCAGTGATTCCTTCGCGGAAGAACTAGAAGTGGTGGATTCATGATAGATCCCTAAGATATCCTTTTGCAATTCCACTGTCTGTCTAATTCAGTGTGATAGGAGCCTGTATGATTGCTGCAGCTTTTAAAACTTGTCGAGTTATTTTAAACAGGTTAATGGTCCATTAAAATAGCAGGCAAGAAGAATGTTGTCTTAAAACTTTAAACATCTGTCCGCCAATAACACCAACAGTAATTTCCAATCTTCAGAGCTCTGTTTCATGGGTGGCTGCACATGGATGGAAGAAAAAGTCATTCACCAGGACTCCTGGCCATGCATAGCATGAGGCGACAAAGGGGTATAGACAGGTTAAGTGAGTGGGCAAAGATCTGGCAAATAGAGTATAACGTGGGAAAATGTGAAATTGTCCATCTTGGCAGGAAGAATAAAAAAGAAGCATATTATCTAAATGGTGAGAGATTGCAGAGCTCTGAGATGCAGAGGGATCTAGGTGTCCTAGTGCATGAATCACAAAAGGTTAGTATGCAGTTCAGCAAGTAATTAAGAAAGCTAATAGAATATTATTGTTATTGCGAGGGGAATTGAATACAAAAGTAGGGAGGTTATACTTCAGTTTTATAGGGCATTGGTGAGATCACATATGGAGTACTGTGTACCGTATTGGTCACCTTATTTAAGGAAGGATGTAAATGCATTGGAAGCAGCTCAGAGAAGGTTTACTGGACTAATACCTGGAATGGGCAGGCTGTCTTATGAGGAAAGGTTGGTCAGCCTAGGCTTGTATTTGCTGGAGTTTAGAAGAGTAAGAGGTGACTTGATTGAAACATATAAGATCCTGAGGGGTCTTGACAGGGTGGATGTGGAAAGGATGTTTCCTCTTGTGGGAGAATCTAGAACTAGGGATCATTGTTTAAAAATAAGAGGTCGCCCATTTAAGACAGAGATAAGGAGAAATTTTTTCTCTCAGAGGGTCATGAGTCTTTGGAACTCACTTTCTCAAAAGGCAGTGGAAGCAGAGTCTTTGAATATGTTTAAGGCAGAAGTAGATAGATTCTTGATAAGCAATGGGGTGAAAGGTTATTGGGGTTTGGTGGCAATGTGGAGTTGAGGTTACAATCAGATCAGCCATGATCTTATTGAATGGCAGAACAGGCCCGAGGGGCCGCATGGCCTACTCTTGCTCCTAATTCGTATGTATGTTTGTATCTTTCTTTCTTTTTTAACCATAGCCCTTTTCTTTAAATTGGACTTTGTCTGCTTTACATCTCACTATGTCCAAAAAACCCTTGACCCCAATGTCTGCTGAGGCTCATTGTTTAGTTGCTAGATGTCCCATATCTTTTCCTCTTCACTCTATAATCTATGGAAGACTGGCTGTAGGTCCGGTTTTTCTCCATCTTGCTCCCCCAATTGTGCTCCACATCTTTACTTACTCAATGATGCTATCTGTGACTTTTATGTGCAAATTGTTCAGACTGAAGACAATTAAACAGCTTTACAGGTTTGAGCAGATTTGTTTCTCTGCATTATTATAAATTTATCAGATCTCAAAGAAAGCTTTCCATGTAAAGCTGTGCAGAAATAATAGTGTGCTAAAAATGAGAAGTAGAAGGCAGCAGGAGACAAGAGCACATCTTCTGAGTTGTGAAGTGTGCAGACAACAGAAAGTATTTCTTTATACAACAGTAATGAACAGATGAATCAGGTTGTCAGGAAGGTTAGTTGAGACTAATACACTGGGCTTATTTTTTTTCAATGTGTTAGATGCTGTACAGATGGAAGAGGACGAGATCAACTGTGTTAGATGACTCCCATCATCCAAGACAATTCTGTGCGCTGAACGTAAATTCAATGACAGAATTAGATTATATTCCCATCCACATTTAGTTAACCTGCAGTGTATCTGGATATTTAATTTACAGCTAGCACATCTAATTGTGCATTAAAGCGCAGTAATCTGGTGAATCACTGATAATCGAATGGACATTAACTTCTGTCGACACTCCTAAACTTCTGAGCATAAATATTTTGAATGCAAATTAACATGTTAACACTGCTTTGCTTGTTAGCTGCAATTAACAAGGAATATACAGATTTACTCAGAATTTAATTGATTCCCACATTGCATTAATTTCTCCCATTTAAAACTGGCATTACAGCACTGAAGGGAGCTGGCGGAGATCCAATGTTGAGAAAAACACAAGATTAAAGGTCTGGGAGTTTCACAATGTGCAATGTTTAACATGATGCTCCAATGGGGAGAACTTTAACTCTCCCTGAACAGCAGGATCAAGGCAGCTCACCACCACCTTCTCAAGGGCAATTAGGGATCGGCAATAAATGCTGGCCTAGCCAGTGATGCCCACATCCCATGAATGAATAAAAACAAAGGAGTGGAACATTCAAGCAGTTAAAATAGATTGGCTCCATTTCTCATTCTGGTCCGGCCAATCTCCAATTTTAACCCTGTTGGTTCTGGCAGCAGATGAAGTGTGCACCAGATTCAGGCATGAGCCAATTACATCAATAGGACCCCAATTGCATTTTACGTGGGGCTTGAGTGAGGAATGTGGCACTTCTTACCAGCTGAACTGAAGAAGGTTAACAGATCGTGGGAAAGATGAAGAGGCACTCCAAGGTAAGTGTAAAACTGTCCTTTGTGGGGCTGGAGGGGCAACAGTCCAAATCTTGATATCCTGATGTCTTTAAAGGGAGCACCAATGTTCCACTGCGCCCCACACGGAAAGTCACATCCTCACCCTTTCCATCCTGTAAGATTCTCCTGAAACCTCCTTCTCTCTTCCTTCACTCTCTGAGTGACAGTTTAACTTGATGACCTCTCATCACTGACTTCCCAACCAGAGGAAATAGTATTTCTCTGTTCACCTGTCAAAAGTCTTTATAATTTTAGAAAACGTCATATGATCTCGTTTTCGCCCTCTATGGTCTCGTGGCAATAATACTAGGTCCTCAAGTCTCTCATCATAACTAAAATTTCCTGTCACTGTTGTCATCTTGGTGAATCTACACTTAATGCTCTCTACAGCTTTTATGTCCTTTCTATAAGAGGCATGCAAAACTACATATTGTACTCTTAACACTGGCCTAACTGCTGTGTACAAATTTATCATCAAATCTTTGCTCTTGTATTCTAGCCTCTATTCATATTGAAAGGATTTTGCCCTTTTTATGGTTTTATTTACTTCCACTTTCAAGGAAGATCTGTGCTTTTCCATACCCTTCAGCATCATTCCATTCCTTGTTTCCCTCCCAAATGTATCTCTTCACACTCTCCACATTATCTAGCATTTGCTACTTGTCTGCCCATCCCACTAGTTTGTCTACGTCTTTCTTGCTATTTACCAAACTCCCTACTTTTTTACTTTCACCAAATTTAGGTATAGTGTGTTTGGGCCAGAAGTGAATCCAGCATTTACCCCTGGGATACATCACTTCCAATTCTGCTCCAACTTAAGCAAAACCTATTGAACTTAATTTTTGTTTCCTGTTCATCAACCCACTTTCTAACTATGTTGCTACATTTTCTTTTATACCACCTACCTGAACATTTATAATAAGCATCCGGTGAGATGCCTTCTTAAAATCTATGTATGCTACATCTGTTACATTTTCATAACAAAGTTATGAGCGGCATGGACAGAGTGGATAGTCAGAAGCTTTTTCCCAGGGTGGAAGAGTCAGTTACTAGGGGACATAGGTTTAAGGTGCGAGGGGCAAAGTTTAGAGGGGATGTGCGAGGCAAGTTCTTTACACAGAGAGTGGTGAGTGCCTGGAACTTGCTGCCGGGGGAGGTGGTGGAAGCAGATACGATAGCGACGTTTAAGAGACATCTTGACAAATACATGAATAGGAAGGGAATAGAAGGATTATGGGCCCCGGAAGTGCAGAAGGTGTTAGTTTAGGCAGGCATCAAGATCGGCGTAGGCTTGGAGGGCCGAATGGCCTGTTCCTGTGCTGTACTGTTCTTTGTTCTTTGTTCTTGTTCTTAACTACACTTAGATATTCAAAGAACGCCATGAAGTTTGCTAAACAACACTTTCCTTTAATGATCAATGCTAGCTAATTTGAACTTGAAATATGGATTCCAAAAAATTGCCCACAACTTGAGATTGGACTAAATTTTAATGTTTCTACCCATGGAACACTATCCTTAAATGCACTTTTCATCTTATAGAAATATAACTATTTTGTACTCTATCCACCTCATTTTTCAAGATTCTCCATTGCTGATCTGTCATTCTGTGTGCTAACTTTATTGACCAATTAATTTGGGCCACATCTCTTATGTTGTTTTTTTTCCAGTTCACCACCCTCATTTATGACTCTTTGTCACCATTTTCTATTTTCACATTTGTCATGAGCAAGTGCAATGCCGAATGATGATTTTTTAAAATCCATCGATTGGAAACCTGAACTAAACATTTTAAAAAACAGAGACAAACAACTGACAAACGATTGCTTCCAGCAGCTAAAATGGCCACCACAATTTGCATTTAAATACCTTAAATTACAAAGTATCAAAATGGAGATGAATGTCTGGTTAGTCCTCATTGATTACAACAGTGAGAATTTTGAATGGATTACCTGGTCCTGCCTTCATTAACAAGACATTAAAGGTAATCTTGGAACATTAACACTGGTGGAGACTAGTCACTCAAAAGGGTAATCCTGGAACAATGGAACCCTGAGAGATTGGAATTCTTAGACATGATCCAATTAATTTGCAAAAGAGAGAATACACTGGGCCATCATGTGACAGACTTTCCATCTATGTGAAACTAGTTGCACCTTCTCTCTACAGCAGACCAGTGAAGGACCCAAGTGGGGTCTCCCCCGCTATCTCTCTGTCTAGCTGACCAGGCAAGTTCGAACTCTGCAAAACATCTAAGTCTATTGTTGCTGCAGATAGAGGCCCCAGGAAGAAAGCCATCTGCATCACTGTCTCCAAGAAAACCCTGAACTAGTTGGCCACATCTACCAGCCAGGAACTTAAGGACTACCAAGTTCAGCTGCAAGACAACTGAATTACAAGACTCCACAGACTGTATATTTGTTTTTATTGTTCTGGACTCTAATCCAACCAATCTATTCTTCTCCACTCTGTAACCTACTTGTGTGTGTGCATGAGATTTTTGTGTGTGTGTGTGTGTAAAAGTTGGAGCATAGTTTATTATTTTACTTAGATTGAGTTTTGGCTTTAAGTACAATAAACTAACCTCTTTCTTGTTTAAACTCAAAAAAACCTGTCTGATTGGTTCTTTTATGATTGCAGCACATAAAGGATTAAACACTCACTGAATTGGTAAGCATATCCACTGTTTAAAAGAAATAAACCCTGGTGCATTCCAGCAAGAGAGGGACAAGAGGAGAGCCTTTCGACCCTTCCTCACATGATCGTAACACATTGTGGATGCTATTTCCCAATTGTTCTCACATCAGTTATTTGTTTCAGTCCATTTCCCAGAAGTAAATCAAGTAAGGTTTCTACAGTGCACTGCCAGGCAAGCTGTCTTTCAACAAGATGTTAAACTGAGCTCCCATCTGGCCTCTCAGGCTTCACATAAGATGCCAGGGAACTATTCAAAAAAGCTTTGCAGAGCGGGAAACATGCTGGAGACCCAATGCTGGTTGCAGTTACATCAAAAGAAACAGAGGAGATGAAGAAAAAATTTGTTGTGTAACGAGTTGTTGTGATTTGGAATGCACTGCCTAAAAGGATGGTGGAAGCAGATTCAATAATAACTTTCAAAAAGGAGTTGGATAAATACTTGAAGGGGAAAAATTTGCAGGGCCATGGCGACAGGGCAGGGGAATGGGACTCATTGCATAACTCTTTCAAAGAGCTGGTACAGGCATAATGGGCAGAATTGCTGTATCATTTTATGATCAATAGATTTCAAATCTATGCTTTCCAGCGAGTCATCACAGATTCCTGTAGCATAAATAAACTTGAAGCTGCTGATTTTAATCTGAGTGCTTTGCAACCTTACCTGAAAATTGAGAGGGCTGAGGACTTATCGGTGTACCGAGTGCAAACTCAAAACTATACATTATCTGCAGTGAAGACACAATAAAGTAATTTACATTTTGTCTGTGTTAGTCATTCACTTCAAATCTGCATCTTCAGTACTCACCATATACTTTAAAGGGGGCGGATTTCTACAATCGATAAATGATTGAGCTAGCTCTGGGAAAATAAATGGAAATTTATGGCAAAGCCTGTCACAACCCATCCATTTTAAGCAAAAATGTCTCCACATCATCTTTAATTAAAAATTGACACTGTTGGCTGAGGCCCTGACAGTGAATCTCTGTTCATACTGACAACAGAAAACAACTTTTGAGAGAATTAAATAACAATTTCTTAACCTTATTTGAGGCACACTGACACAGAACAAGAGGTGCAAAAAAGCAACATGACAGATAGGCCTTGAGAACCATAATTGGTGTTTGATGGGCCTTCATTTCCTTCCTCTGGCAAATTGTACTGAAAAAGGAAACGTGAATAAAATTGAGTGCATTGTCAGTAATGACAACATAATGCACTCTGAGAATCCTGACGAATCCAGTTTTCAGCCCTTGCCAAAGTTGAAAATTACCTCCAGATTACCTAGCCAGTCGTTCATTTGCTATTGGTGGACCGTGCTGAGCCATATTTAGATTAGATTAGATTAGAAATACAGCACTGAAACAGGCCCTTCGGCCCAACGAGTCTGTGCCGACCATCAACCACCCATTTATACTAATCCTACACTAATCCCATATTCCTACCAAACATCCCCACCTGTCCCTATATTTCCCTACCACCTACCTATACTAGTGACAATTTATAATGGCCAATTTACCTACCAACCTGCAAGTCTTGTGGGAGGAAACCGGAGCACCCAGAGAAAACCCACGCAGACACAGGGAGAACTTGCAAACTCCACACAGGCAGTACCCAGAATCGAACCCGGGTCCCTGGAGCTGTGAGGCTGTAGTGCTAACCACTGCGCCACTGTGCCGCCCTCATTTTGTCTACATAACAACAAGGTGTGAAGGAGTCTGGCCATAAAAAAGGGGTTATAAAGTTGAAGGAGTTATTTAACCTATGAATTAGGGATTAAAAAATTAAAAGCAGCCTGGAAGGTTAAAAAAAAGGTTTCATAAGCATGCCTGTAACATGTCCCTGTGGTCAAGGACAACACCCTGTGGTCAAGGACGCAGGATAATTGCCTCTTCCTCAGAACACAATGGCAGGTTCTGAAAAACAGGAACTCATTTCTGAAAAGCGAAAGCATATTTACTTCAGAAAAGTACTGACAATACAAGTCTAATAAATAATCATTGAAACTTACCACACCCTCACAATGGATGACATGATTTTCCACGGGTGCAGTTAATTTACCTGTCAAATGAATCTGGGAAAATGAGTTATAATCTTAAAACACTATTGTGTAGTCTGGAAGCGCGCCGTCAAGTGTACCCTTCAATATCCTGTATACTTCAAAGGTTTTGACCAACATCTGTGCTCACAGCTTCCTGCTCGCTCAGTCTTTTCTTAGAAATTAAATAATGTGGATTTCAACTAGAAAATGACAGTCATGCAGTCTTATTTGGGAAATAGAAGGGGACAAACCTATTTGCAAGAGAGATAACACCCCCATATGTTAAAAAACTAGTTATGCAGCTTAGAAACAGTATAAATATCGGAACCACACAGTGGATGTTTAGAATCATTGGATTAATTCCCGCCTTTCTCACGGTAAAGGTATAAGCTACCTGGTGGAGCAAACAATAGTTCTCCCTTAATTGGGATAGAGGTATCTCGCTAAACTTTGCAGCTTTCTACTCAGGGATTTAAGGTAAATGCTGCTTTAAATATTGATGGATATCTTAAATATTTTACTGTAACATTATTTAGACTTAAAACTTGGATTCTCTACTAGGAACAAGATTATACCTTCTTCCTTTTCCTAGAACTATTAACATTGTGATTGTTTTACCCATCAAAGTGTGAATTGCATGCTCAGTTCTTTAACAAACTTCTTCATAATCTAGAAAATATATTATCGCATATCATCTTCTGTATCGCAACTCGAGAACCCATCTGTGTACTCTCTTTACTGGAGAGGTACATTATTGAGGAGAGATACCCGGACCCTTATAATATCTCGGTTATTATAATCTAGCTAAAACGTGTTAAAAAGGCTACCTGGAAGACGGTAATATCCTCTGCTGGTTCCTTTTCTTCACGGAGAGTTGGATCAGTTTTTCAGACCTATTCAAATGTCTATAAGATCTGTCTTTCTCAACCTTAAGCGAGAGTAATCATCTGGGGAGTATGCCTGATCCAGGATAGTTCCAAAAAGGGGCTCGGATTATAATGCACTTCACAGTGACTGCACTTCAAAATTAATCCATTAGTTGTGAAACACTTTGAGATGCCTTGGAAATACTATATTAATGAAGGTTTATTGTCTTTACCATTTATAAGGGAAAAACGATAAAATCAAAAACTAACATTAAAAAGGCACTGGAAAAATTAAATTAAAGAAGGACCTGTCTGCACTGTAATAATTTATATAGCACTTTTCAGGACCTGAGGAAATCTCAAAGCACTTGACAGCCAATTAAGTACTTTTGAAATGTAGGCCAGAATTTTATGGCCCACGCACACCACACCCACACCCCCACCCCTCCCAGCAGTGGGGTGGGGGGCATAAAATCGAGTCGGGGGTTGCTGTTCCCATTGCCTAACCACCCCCAGCTGCCATTTTACCAGCTGCTGAGGAGGTTGAAAACAGCTGGCCTGTCCCAGGCCAATTGAGGCACTTAAGTGGCCAATTACTTACCACTTAAGGGCCTTCTCCTGCTGCCGCTGGTATTTTACCAGCGGCGGCTGGGAATTTCAGCACCCGAGGAGGCCGCCTGGTAAAACCAGGTAGCCTCCTTGTGGGCCAGGAGGTTGTGGGGGGAGGCTCTCCTAATCGGGCACTGTGCCCCACAGAGGGCCTCCCCCAGCAGCACAAGCCACCCTTGATGGAGCACTTCCCCCCACCCTCCTTAACGATACCCACCCCCTTGCAGGGGCCCAGCCAGTTGTTCTTGGTGAGGCCCAAAACCCCACTTACCCTTCTTGGGGCTGGCATCCCTGTTGCTCCTCATGCTGGGTGCAGTTCCAGCAGTGGCCACCGTTGGTAGAACTGAAGAGCTTCTGGCCCATTGATTGGTTGGCAGCTCCAGGAGACGTGACGTCCTGCCTCAGAGGGGCGGAAGTCCTGCTCAAAGCCAATTACGGGCCTGGGCCGTGCAAAATTGCTGCGTGGCCTCCAGGCCTGGTGGAGGCGGGCTTGTGGGCAGGGCCACCACCGCCATGTAAAATTCCAACTGCAGTCTCTGTTATAATGTAGGAAAAACGACAGCCAATTTGTGCACAGCAAAATCCCATATACAGCAATGACGTGATAGTTGAGGGATAAATACTGGGCAGGACACTGGGAGAGTTCCCCAGCTCTATTAAGACCTCCATTGTGCATGGAGCATCCCATTTCAACCACCCCAGTTGGGTGAGCAGAGCATGAGGGAAATCACACTCTGTGCAATTACCAGTTTTTTTAATCACATACTATAATAGTCAAATGAGCTTTCAGAATCTTTACATAAGAGCACTTTAGGCTGCCCTAAAATACCAGCTGGAAAATTGAACATTGCACTAATGGAAGGATGATCTGGGGACAGGTTTGCCAGCTTGATGTCCTAGTTCTCTGTACATTTCCTGCCAGTGGGACTATCTGTCAATTGGAAAATATACCCTATCCTTCTGTACTGCAGCTCTCATTAGTTCTTTCTTGCCTGGGATCAGCGTCTTTACGCCTACAGAACAGCAATTGCCCGTTTCTGATTGAGTGCATCTGGCAGAATTTATTAAATAATAAATAGATGGAAATCAATATCAAGCACAGGGAAAGCCTTGAAACAGGAACTGAGTGAGAAAGAACCATTGATTTACTGCAGGTTATAGATGCTCTGACCAGCTACTGTCAGAATAAAATGGAAGGATTTCCTTTGTGGATTCTCCTGGTATCATATGCATGATATTGCTGCTCAGTTCCATAGCAGTGTTCTTAAAAGATTCACTGGTCAAACAGTGGACTTCAAATCTTTCATTAAAATTGTATGCAATCTATAAACTTAGTGTTAGATGTATGATCAGTACACGAAAGTTAGAATCTAATTTTCAACTTACTATGAGAAAAAAAATGATAAAATCAAAAACTAACATTAAAAAGGCACTGGAAAAATTAAGTTAAAAAAGGACCTGCCCCTTTGAAGGAAAAGAAAGAAAAACTTGCATTTATATTTCTCTTTTCATAATCTCAGGATATCTCAATGTGCATGACAGCTAATTAAGTACTTTTGAAATGTAGGGCTGAATTTTGTTCTGCTCCCAACGTCAGGCTCCATGGCGGCGGGGGCCGGAAGTTTGGAACAACAGCGGCCCTCCACACAGCCCGACGCCAGGATTGCCAGGTCTGATCTTCCCAGCTGGGGGAAACTCTGTGGCGGCCCCTCCTCCACTCTGTGGTGGGACTGTGCTTTAAACATTGAAATGACATTTAAATTGAATTACCCGTGATCTTACCTTTGGTTCTGGATCTTCAGTGCGACGGGTGTCACTCACGCCTTCACTTTCCTGTTTAGTGAAAGCTGGCGCCACCGAGGTGGGGGAAGGATGATCTCAGCATTTTTCGTGTAGTGGAGGGGTGAACTCTGCACTTAGTGCAGTTGGGGGGAGAAGGGGTCAACTCTGCAATTTTAGCGTAGTGGTGGGGGTGGGGGGGGCTGGTGGGAAACGGAGGCAACTCTGCATTTACTACGCAGGGCTGGCAGCCCTTTAAAAATGGTGCCAGCGCCTGTGCAGAAACAGTTGACACCATTCACAGCGTCGCCGAGACCGTCTCCCCCCACCCGCCTTGTGATTGTGGCGGTGAGGGGGGGGGGAGGGGTGGCCGTCTTGCATATTCTAATGAGCCACCGGGCTCAAGTTCATGGCGGCGTGGTGGCACACGGCCCATGCCTGCTAGCTGCCATTTTTTCAGCCGCCGCCTCTCCCAGAGGCGGGCAAACAAAATCCAGCCAGTAGTCTCTGTTGTAATACAGGAAACATGGCAGTCAACTTGTGCACAGCAAGGTCCCACATACAGCAATGACATATGACATGATGGTTGGGGGATAAATGCTGGCCAGGACACTGGGAGAAGCCTCCAGCTGTATTAAAACCTCCATTGTGCATGGAGCATCCCATTTCAACCACCCCAAAAGTTGGGTGAATAGAGTCTATCAGGTGCTCCCCAGAGGGCAAGTTTTCCTCAACCCAGTTGGGTTATCTGTTAAAACAGCAAAAAACTAGTCAGTCAGGACATATATTGGCTAAGTGAAACACCACCACCTTCAACGTCCCCTCCAAGTTAGTTAATGTTCACTATCTGCTAGCTCAAAGACAGGATTACGTTTCTTTTATAACACATTGGTTTACGTGTCTGCACAAAACATTGTGCGTTGTCTAACAGTCATTAATCCATTTATAATAAACACTGCAAACCCAGAGGAATCTGATCCCAGCAGTGACTAAGCCTTGCATTGATGAATAAGCAGTAAGTGTAGTTACATAGTTAGTAACCTTTGCCATGCTGAAAAATAGTATTTTTGCACAGTTATACAGCATGTAATCCTTATCCTGTCAAATAGTAACTCATCTCTTGACTCCCCCAATGCCTTTTCACCATCTACAAGGTACAAGTCAGGAGTGTGATAGAATACTTTCCACTTGCCTGGATGGGTACAGCTCCAACAACATTCAAGAAGCTGGACACTATCTAGAATAAAACAGCGCGCTTGATGGGCACCCCATCCACCACCTTAAACCTTCACTCCCTGTGTGTGGGTACCATCTACCAGATGCACTGCAGCAACTTGGCAAAGGCTTCTTCAACAGCACCTTCCGAACTGGAAAACTCTACCACCTGGAAGGACAAGGACCAGCAACATGCGTATGGGAAGACTACCACCTCCAAGTTCTCCTCCAAGTCACACACTGTCCCGACTTGGAAATATATCACTATTCCTTCATCATTGCTGGGTCAAAATCCTGGAACTCCCTCCTGAACAGTACTGTGCACTAAATGGACTGCATAAGTTCAAGAAGATAACACACCACCACCTTCTCAAGAGCAATTAGGGATTGGCAATAAACACCCACAACCATGAAGGAATAAATAAACAGAAAAACTTTGTAGTGCCTTTTAAGTCCTCAGTGAGTCTCAAAATACATTGTAATCACTGTGGTTATGTAGTCGAATACAATAGTCAATTTATATATAGCAAAGACCCACAAACAGCAAATGAATGAATGAATGACTGGACAATCTGTTTTTGGTGGTGTTGATTCAATGAGGAATGCTGACTGGGATCTATGACAACTCACATCTACCCTTCTTTTTACTCAGAGGGAAGAAAGCTACCAAGGGCTGAATTTTGTCACCCTGGCGTGGGATGCGGTGGTGCCATCGCTGCATGTCACATGTACGGTTGGCCAACCACAATCATGTGGCAGCCAGCCAAATACCATAACTGAGATATGGGGCCCATGCTATTGCAGGGTAGGGCGGCCTGTGAGGTGCTGATAGTGGTGTCAGATGACGAAAAGTCAGGTGCTGGCACTATCATTAAAATGCTGCCAGCCCTGCTCATACTGCTGCCTTTCACTGATACGGTGATTCTGGAGTGCTGTTCCCTCCCACGACTCAATCCCCCCTCACTGCTGTTGTTGCTGCTGGATTGCCCCCAACCTCCCACTGCTGTTGTTGTTGCTGGATGCCCCCCCCACCCCACGCCACTTCTGCTTTTGTTTCTGCCACCGGAACCCCCGACCAGCCCTCCCCCCCCACCCCACCCCCTCACTGCTCCTGTTGCTGCTGGATGACCCCCAACCCCTCACTGCTGCTGCCACTGCCCCAATGACACCCCCCCCTCCATTGCTGCCATTGCTGTTGAACCCCCACCGCGCCAAAACCCCCAACAGCTGTTGTTGCTGCTGGCTGCCCCCCAACTTCCTACTGCTGCTGCCACTGCCCCCCAACTCCCCCCCCATTGCTGCTGTTGTTGCTGACCCCCCCCCCATCCCACCCCCAACTACTGCCTTTGCTGCTGGAAGCTCCCCAACACCCCACTGCTGCTGTTGCTGCTGAACCTTCCCTCTGTGCCCCCCGCACCCCCCCCCCCCCCCACCCCCAATGATGCTGGAACCCCTTGCTCTCCTGCACCAGGATTAAAAACCCAACAGACAGACCGGGAGCCAATTGGGACCATGTCTGAGAGAAGGCACAGGGTGGCCCCACGGTTTAGTGATGCCTCCCTGCAGATTCTCCTTCAGGCTACAAAGGAAAAGCTGGAGGTCCTCTTTCCAAGGGATGGCAAGAAGAGACCCTCACGCCTGACTAGGTGAGCCTGGATGGAGATAGCAGAGGAGGTCAGCAGCCGTGGGATCACCCCCCCACACCGGAATTTGGTCCCGTGCCGCAAGAGAGTCAATGACTTCCTTTGCTCTGTCAAGGTGAGTCTTCCATAGCTCTCTTATCCTTGGGACTTGCATATGGAAATGCAGGAGGGAGCACTACATGGGGAGGGAGTGACCACAAAGGCAGTGGTAAGGGGGTGAGGAATCAGCACATCCTGTCAGATGCATGGCTGCATCTTGGTGACAGTTCACCTTCTTTCATAGCTCACCCCCATTAAATTCCCTGACTGCAGACGTGAGGGGGAGCCATTTGGGATCCCTTATGCGGCCAAAATGCTTCCACTAGCATAAGTGTCCCGCTGTTCATGCAAGGTCTAACTGTGCCCCTCTTTCTACTTGCAGGAGAAATGGGCCCATAACACCAGGGAGTGTGCGAGGACAGGCGGTGGGATTCCTGATGTGTGTGTTTGGATGCCACAGAGGAGGTGGCTCTGGAGCTAGCAGGGGACCAGGGTGGCCGTGCAATCAGTGACGATGAGACGAGAGTGACCACACAAAAGAGTGAGGAGACATTGTGTTTATGTGTCCTCCATCACTTTGGGGATCCACTTCGTGCATGATTGGCATGAGGAGATCAGAACTATCTAAACCACAAATGTTTGTGTTCTCTCATGCAAGTTATGGCACATTGGAGGCAAGCTCAGCCACTGGGACAGGGATTCTGCAGTTGACCTCTGAGGAGGAGGAACAGTTAAAGATGGACCGTCACATCATTCGCCTGCACCCTCCACCACCATACATTGGTGGATATGTGCTTAGGCTTAGATTTAGGGTCACAAGCTGGTGAGAGCACCACACACACACCCAAACAGCTAACGGAAGCTGTGACCGGTGAGGCCACTGACAATCGGAGGACTATGGGTGGCCAGGTGCATGCTGAGCACCAGACTGATGATGAGCCTCTGGTGTCAGCAGCACAGGGCATGCTGGAGTTGCAGAGAGAGGTCAGGGAACACTGACAGAGCTGCCAGATGCCATGCACAGCCATGAACGGACGACGGAGGAGTCCATCATGTCAGGAGTGTTGCCAAGTCTCAGGCGTGTGAGCACATGGCTTTCTCCAGTGAGAGGTTGATGACCCTCATGGAGAGCCGATTCCACAGATGCGCCAGGACCTGTACACCATCACCTTGGCCATGAGCTCAAAGTCAGCAGTGGCAAGGCAGGAGAGGGATGAGGTACCTGGAGGCTTATCCAGGTCCTCGTCCTTCTCAGGTTATCAGGAAGGTTCAAGTGAGCCTTGAAAGGGAGGAGGAAAGGCTGCCCTCCACAGCTGGGGGCTCCCCTCAGGGCGCTCTGAGTGTGGACAGCAGCTCCTCAGCCCATCCGCCAGTGACCCTAGCTTCAGTAGCCATGATAAGGATGGTCCTGCACTTGTGCAGGAACTCCTCAGCCAGCCGAGGCCCTCCAGGCTTCAGGCAACCAGAGGACACCTGCCAAAGTCATCCCAGGCCAAGGGACAGCCCGATCAGCAGCTGCCAGCGCAGGGGCCGCACCGCGCAGAAGCACACAAAAGAGCATTAGGAAGAGCATCTAAACGCACTTGGGGTTTCATGGGTGCATTAACTTTGGCCTTGTCATTGGTTACTCCAATTGTATGAATAAATGGAGGTCAAAATCATTGCTGCCTTGTCAGATGCAACCTTCACCTTGCTTCCTCAATGGGCTGCCAGTGTTTGGTTAGCTTCTGAGATGTGTCAGAGTGCGTGGTGAACCTAGGTGCTAGGCACTGGAGTGCGATAGGAAAGAGGAGACAGTGAGGTGAGTCTTTATATAGTTCTCTTTGAGAGGCCATCATGATGAGAGGCTCCTGTTTTGAATCCAGATGGCAACCATCGCGAAAGTCTAGTGTGGCTTGCAGGGAGGGTGGCACAGCGTGGGCATTGGCACTGTCAATCGGAAGAAAGGGAAAAGCTGCCAGAATGGCGGGGGCATACTGCCAGAGTGCAATCTTGGAGCTGGTACTTGTGTAGATAAAATAGGGGTTGGAAAGAGACCCTGGAGACTGAGTGAATCTACATGCCATGGGCCTCATTCACTCAAAGTCAGCAGTCCTCCAGTGAGGAGGAGCATCAGACAGAGAGAAAGCTGCAGCCACAGACAGCATGGCAGCAGCAACCAGAGGACCAGCAACCAGCAGCAACCGGGGTCGGGGAGGAGAGGGGGTTGAAAAGTGGAGGTGAAGGGTGCAGAGGGCCACGTAACCACCCTCCTGTGCGAAGAAGAGGTTACCCACCACAGAGGTTCTACAGGCCGAGGTTCAGCTATCTTCAAATGTTGGAGCAGCAGTGTCACTGAAGACTGCTCCTCTCCAGGACGGCAGTCACCGAGCTGTGTGCCATGATGGAGGACAAGCTGAATCCCAGGGGAAGTGGTGGGCATCCCATGCCAATGGCACTGAAGGGCTAAATTTCTATGTCTCAGGATCATTACAGAGATCTACTGGAGATATGTGTGGGATCTCCCAGTCTGTGGTTTATCGCTGCATCAAGATGGTCACCAATGCCGTATTTACCAGGGCTAGCATGTACAAATGCTTTCACACTGATTTGGACAGTCAAGCTAAGCGGGCCATCCCCAGCTTTAGGGTGTGATTTCTGCATTCATACGGCCACTAAGGCTCCCATGGACCAGGCAGTGGCCTTCATTAACAATGTACAACTGGTCTGTGACCACCGCAAATGCTTCCTGCAGGTGTGTGCATGGTTCCCTGGAAGCAGCCATGTGCCTACATACTAAGGCAGTTCCAGGTGCCAGACCTTTTCAGACCCCCTGCATGCCTTCAAGGATGGATACTGGGTGACAAGGGCTTCACATTGAAGATGTGGCTACTGACACCTACGAGGAACCCTAGCATAGCTGCAGAGGAGAGGTACAGCACCTGCCATGACACAACTTGAGCGACATTGAACAGGCCATAGTGCTTTTGAAGACATGGTTCAGATGCCTAGATAGATCTGGTGGATCCCTTCAGAATGCCCTAGTAAGGGTCTTATGTATCGTGGTAGTGTGCTGTGCTCTGCACAACGTGGTGTGACAGAGGGATCAGCAATTGAACACTGAAGATATTGTGGACCATGGTGCCTCCTCCGACAATGAGGAGATGGAGGAAGATGATGACCAGGCGCCGGATGCTGAAGAGCTTCAGGGGCCACAGGCAAAGCGTCATGAGATACGCGCGAGGGAGTCTTGGGACCAGTTAGTACAGGTCCGTTTCACATGATCCCTAATGACAGATCCATGCAATTCATTCAAGCTTCAGCACTCTGCAGCCCTGTTGCTGCCTCCTTCATTGACCTTACCATTTACTTGCACTGAGTAAGACATTCGACTGTGGCATGGAGAATGCATCGACATCATGTGGTGTGATCCCACCCATCACACCCTTTGACGGATGCAGGGTGCTCCTGTAATCGAAGAGGCCCACAAGAAATGGAAGGAAACCTCATACCTTGTCAAATCACCCATTTATTGGTGACCAAAAAAATTGCAAGTCTGCATGCTTCCAAACAATAATAACACATAAACTCCGAGTGCAGCTAGGTCGTCTTCTTAAATCTCTATGTAGTTCTCCCCCTGTCTTGTCAGCTAAGGTGGAGGAAAGCTACTGACCTTGCTGCCCTATGGCTTGGGATGCCCTTGGCCACTGTCTTCCAGCTGTCTGAGGCCTGGAGGGCCCCCGCATACTGAGGACCTTCTGCACAAGTCCAGGAGCCGGCACTGACCCTGGTGGTGAGTCCAGGTGCCTTGCCCAGCATTGCTGCACAAAGCAATGAGTTGGCAATAGCATGCAGGTCTGCACACATCTATGGCATCCACTGTGTGGTTTGCTGGATATGACTCTCCATGAGTGTCGCCAATCTGTCAATGGAGAATGCTAAGCGCGCACGTGCCTGAGACATTGCATGGCCTGGATGGCCACCTCCATCATCCATACCAGGGTGTGCATAGTCTCTGGATGCTCCGCTAGATGCACCACACACTGTAGCTCCAGCATCTGTCAGTTTGCTGATGACTCCAGAAGCATTTCATCCGCTTGAAGCTCAGCACCAGCCTGGCCTCCCACAGTACTCTGAGTGTCAGTAGATGCGGCTGCCACACCCTCCGTCAGCTGCTCCATTGTATCTGTGGTGTGCTCACCAGACTGTGATGTCAGATCTACTCGCAAGTGGATACCCACCAACGTGTGAGTATCTGCACTAGTGGAGGGTGTGGGTGAACAATGTGATGGTGCATCCTCTGAGGTCCCCTCCTCCTCCTCAGAGGTGGATTGCTGTGCCCCGATCTCTGGAGCTGTCTGCTCTTGTCTTTGACTTGAATGAGAGAAAAGATTAATTGGAGGGTAATGCCCATTCCATCACTCCATTCAGACTACTCCTAGTATGGAACTCCGTGACCTGTAGTGGACACATGAGCATTTATGCCTCCTAGTCATCAGAGGCTCTCTTGTGCCCATCCATGCGCCACTCACTGTCTCGTGTCTCCACTTCCTTCTCACCATGAGAAATGGAACGGCCCCCCAGGGTATCCTCCAAGCTTTTTTTTATTCGTTCATGGGATGTGGACGCTGCTGGCACATCCCTAATTTTCCTTGAGAAGGTGATGGTGAGCTGCCTTCTGGAACTGCTGCAGTCCTTGGGGTGTAGGTACACCCACAGTACCATTAGGAAGGGAGTTCCAGAATTTTGACCCAGCAACAGTGAAGGAATGGCAATATATTTCCAAGTCAGGATGGTGTGTGGCTTGGAGGGTAACTTACAGGTGGTGGTGTTCCCATGCATCTGCTGCCCTTGTCCTTCCAGTTGGTAGAGGTCGCAGGTTTGGTAGGTGCTGTCTAAGGAGCCTTGGTGCGTTGCTGCAGTGCATCTTGTAGATGGTACACACTGCTGCCACTGTGCGTCGGTGGTGGAAGGAATGAATGTTTGTGGATGGGGTGCCAATCAAGTGGGCTGCTTTGTCCTGGATGGTGTTGTGCTTCTTGAGTGTTGTTGGATCTGCACCCATCCAGGCAAGTGGACAGTATTCCATCACACTCCTGACCTGTGCCTTGTAGATGGTGGACATGCACTGGAGAGTCAGGAGATGAGTTACCTGCCACAGAATTCCCAGCCTCTGACGTGCTCTTGTAGCCACAGTATATATGTGGCTGGTCCAGTTCAGCTTCTGGTCAATGGTAACCCCCAGGAAGTTCCAGTGTCTCCTTCCCCATGGGGGTCAGGCTTAAAGCCTGGCTACCCAACCTGAACCCGACTAAACCCGACTACATGTGTCAGGTTCGGGTTCGGGTCGAGTCTATATTCCAAGTCCAGCATTCGGGCTTGGCTCGGGTTGGGCAGGACAGTGCTGCTTCTGGGAAGTCACAGGATCAGGCTTACCCATTATTCCCCACAACTCCTTCTGCAGGAATAGCCTGCTGCCGAAACGGATGAAGGATATTCGGGTCGGGTCGAGTCGGGTTGGGCGCGAAAAAAAATTAAGGGACTCGGGCCCGGGTCGGATTCGGGTTGGCTGTGGTCAGGTCGGGCCCGGGTTGGGTTTTAATTTTATACTCGAGCCAGGCTTTAGTCAGGATTGCGAGAAACGGGACACCACCAGCAATCTTCACCCCCTCCTTCACATTGTAGCTGTCTTTTCCTGCAAGGACATAGAGGAGCATTGTAAGTTGCCCGACAAAGACATGCGCAACACCTATTCTGGTGGCCACCTGACTGTTTGTAATGGTGCCACTCGAATGCCCCTTGTATGTGGTCACTTAGAAGTGGCAGTGCAGGAGTCAACAGGGCCATTGCCCAAGAGGCTGCCATGCCGGCGACAGGCAGTGCTGCTGCCAGGCCCCATTGCCAGTGACTGGGTTGACATTCCTTTTCTAACAAGCTCATCTTCATGCATAGCCACGTGTATGCCCCTAAGGAAAGCAGGGTTTGGTGCACTCGCCTTAGTGGATCACATGAGGTCATTCACTCGCTTGTGGCACTGCAGCCATGTTCTAGGGGCAACCCCACGGCTGCTGACCTCCTCTGTGATCTCCGTCCAGGCTTGCTTGGTCTGGTGGGCAGGTATCCTCCTCCCATCCACAGGGAAGAGGACCTCCTGCCTTGCACGAGCAGCCTGGAGGAGAACATGCAGAGAGGCATCACTAACCCTGGGGCCACCCGGGATCTTGCCTCTGCCATAGGCTTCTTCAGCAGGTTTCCACTCAGGCTTCTTTATGGCTGGATCGATTTGAAAGAGTGCTGGCAGCCCTTTAAATAAGGCACCAGCACTTCCAGCGGCCAAAGCGGCAGTGGCTTCTGCTTCTGGTCCCAGAGGCGGGACCTCGGGCGTCACCGAGAAATTCAGTCGGGCATTGCTGTAAAGGTGCCCTAATAGAGAGGAGTAATGAACCATGGTTAATTTAAGTCAATGAAGTTTGTGTTGATTTACACTTTGTGGACCTGGATTTATAACCCAACATTTTTATGCAGTCACAACTAGACGTTTCGGAAATGTTTTCAGTGATGGATAAGTTTTTCTGCCGCTCCTTGATCCACATGGTCAGATCCCTCACTGGCTGCTGATAGTTACCATGTATTAGCAGGAATGAATATCATTATTTGCCTGGTGTCGAGTTTCTGTAAGTACCTTTGCATTTAGGTATCATCAGCATGATAATATAGAAGGACCGTTTTTGGCAGCTCACAAACGTACAAGTTGCAAAAGACATTCAGTACTCAAAAGGCAAAACACTTGCTTTGGGTGTTTTGCTTTTATTTGCATTTTGCAGCTTGATTAAGGTTACGCACAGCACGTGCTCCGAGGAATGCCCCTGTCTGTTGACATCACTAGTTTTACCTGTGAATGGTTTCCATCTATAACTATTCACCATGCTGTATCAATTCAATTTTCTATCCAATTTCCCAATCATTAATTCCATTCGTCTTGAAGCTTCTTGGGAGGACCTTGTCAGATGCCTTGCAATGGCTAGGATTTAAAATACCATCATGCTCTAAATCAATTGCAGCTTAAAACACCTCCGGCAAATGTTTTTTTTAATTCAATTTCCCTTTTCTGATCCTGCATGATTTCATTTATCGCCTTCATATCTCTTTTGGCTATTCAGTTTGGTTCTTCTCTAGTAATGTCCTGGGTCCTACTTACAGCTAATTGGGAGAACATAAAAAGAAAAATTGGAAATGTTGGAAATACATAGCTGGTTAATTGATCAATCTCTGAAATCAATTGTTACTTCCTGGTCTTTTTAGTATTAAGCCCACTTTCAAGGAACAATTTCAGCCACCTTTTAATTCTCATATCAGTTCATCAACTACTCCAAGTCACACACCATCCTGATTTGGAACTATATTGCTGTTCTTTCTCTGTCACTGGGCCACAATCCTGGAATTCCCTCCCTGGTATCGCCTGTGGGTGTATCTGCACCATAAGCACTGCAGCAGCTCACTGTCACCTTCATCACCTTCTCAAGGATAATTAGGGATGGGCAATAAATTCTGGCCTTGCCAGCTACGCTCACATCCCATGAATGAATTAAAAAAGGAACTCAGGATATGTAAACACAGAAAAATAGATATTTCAAGAAATTGCCTGGGCATCTGTGTAAAATGCAACTGTTTTTGCCTGAGGCGCAGACCGTTGTGGTGCCAGCCCTGCTTTGTCTCTCGAAGGTTAGCCCACCTCACAAATGTGTTCTTAAACTATCCTCGGTCAGTGGAAAGCAAAGTGAATTAAATACAGACGCTTTCATTTATCCATCATTATTGTCGCTGTGACACAGAATTCCGCAGCCGGCACATATATTCCCTGGAGTCAGAGCATTTGAATCACAGATATTCCATAGCTATTTAATACTGTCGTGACATGAGTACATGTCCGTATTTCGATTTTGTCACACAGCCTGGTAATTGCACATGGCCTCTGCTATTGACAGAGGTTTGCTGCATTTTTCACGGAGCCAAAGAAGAATTTTACTTGAAAAGGCTGGAGGAGCCCAAGTGGATTCAATAAGAGAGATTGATATACCAAGGTTACAAAGTTGCTAGGCATGATGTTTCTGAAGGAATAAAGTGTGACAATTGCTGACCCTGATCTGACAGATGCTTAGCTTGTGGAAGCTGCCAGGGTGACACCTTCAACGCCTACATTGTTATCATCCCAGTGTCTGTGTATTGTCAGGAGCCAGATACCAATGGGAACTCCTCATTGTAATAAGTTCAAGGCCTTGCTGAAAATATATTATTCAAAGTCGCTAAAATTTTCATTTTTTTAAATAATGAACATGATATGAGAACACACAAGGTAATGATCCATTAAAATCATCTCCAAACAATGTCAGAACAACTGCTTGTGACCACAAGCAGTTATTGAGAAGAGTAATGAAGCAATCAGAAAGAGTGGAAAGAACAGGCAACAAGCAATAGGCTAGGATATAAACAGAAAATGCTGGAAATTCTCAGCAGGTCAGGCAGCATCTGTGGAGACAGAAACAGAAGGCTGGATTTTACCAGACCTATGGTGACGAATAGGAGTTGGGAGGAGTCATAATATCATGATGAAAGGCGTCTGGAGGGAAGCCCGACTTCATTACGTCGCATCCGGATATCCCAAAGGACGACTGGGCTGGCAGGAGGACCCCTGCGCTGAAGTGTGGTGGGAAGGTAAGCCTGTTTAACAAGTAATAAACTGATAATTTACTGGGAATTACTAATTTTACGACGCGTGCACACGAACTATGGGGCTTCAGAGCCTTGCCGGGTATAAGGAGGTGGTGGCTTAGTGGGAGGTCAGTACCAACAGCCACTGTGAACAGTAAGGTGGCTTGGCAGAGAGGGTGGAACAGCGTGGGGGCAGTGGCAGTGGCAATAGGGAGTAGGGACAAACTTGCCAGCACAGCAGGGGCATGCTGCTGAGTGCCCTCTCAGAAGTGGCACATGTGTGAATAGAGCGGGGTTGGGGAGGATGGTGACAGGTGCTGGAAACTGAGTGCAGCTACCTGCCATGGGCCTCATTCACTCAGGCTTTGAGAGCTCCAGTGAGGAGGAGCATCAGAAAGGGAGAGCGCTGCAACCACAGGTATCGGGGCAGTAGCAACCTGAGGGCCAACAGGAACTTCAGCCTCAGAGGGGGCATGGAGGAGGAGGACGCAGAGGGGCGTACAATCAGAGCCTGTTGTGCACAGAAGAGGTTATCCAACAGAGATGGGCTACCGTCAGAGACTCAGCTTCTTGCAAATGTTGGAACAGCAGTGCTGCTGAAGACTGTGCCTCTCTAGGAGACAGTCACTAAACTGTGCGCATTATGGAGGATGAACTGAGCCCTATGGGAACTGGTGACCACCCAATGCCTGTGGTGCTGAAAGACACCGTGGCAGTGAATTTCTAGGCCTCAGGGTCATTCCAGGGATCTTCTGGAGATATGTGGGGAACCTATCAGTCTGCGGATCATCGCTGCATCAAGATAGTCACCAATGTCATCTTCAAGCGGGCCAGCCAGTATGTGCACTTTTGTACTGACCAAGCTGAAAGGGCCATTGGATTTGGGGCTATGGCTGGACTCTCCCAGGTGCAGAGTGTCATCGACTGCAAGCATGTGACCATAAAGGCTCCCACAGACCAGGCAGCAGCCTTAATCAACAAGAAGGGCTTTCACTCGCTCAATGTACAACTGGTC
Source organism: Heterodontus francisci (assembly GCF_036365525.1). Taxonomy (NCBI): domain Eukaryota; kingdom Metazoa; phylum Chordata; class Chondrichthyes; order Heterodontiformes; family Heterodontidae; genus Heterodontus; species Heterodontus francisci. The sequence goes on along the minus strand of NC_090393.1, from coordinate 26,514,258 downwards.
TGCAACTACTGCAAATGGTTCCTTCAGGTGTGCGCACGTTTCCTCGGAAGCAGCCATGACATCTACATACTCAGTCAGTCCCAGATGCCTGATCTTTTCAGGTTCCAGCATGACTTCAGAGATGGATACTGGGTGACAAGGCCTACCCAGTGAAGACATGGCTACTGACACCTGGACGGCACCCAAGGACAAATGCAGAGGAGAGGTACAGCACCTAACAAAGACAACTTGAGCGACCATCGAGCAGGCCATAAACTTTCTGAAAATGCAGTTCAGATGCGAGATGGATCTGGTGGAGCTCTTCGGTATGCCCCAGCAAGGGTCTTGCGTATTATATTGGTGTGCTGTGCTGTGCTGAGCACAACCTGGCGCTACAGGGATGAGAGGCTTTGAACAATGAGGACATGGTGAAGCGTGATGCCTCCTCTGACGATGAGGATACAGAAGAAGATGTTGATCAGATGCTGAATGATGAAGAACTCCAGAGGCTGCAGGCAAGGTGCAATGAGATACACATGAGGGAGGCTTGGGATGCACTAATTCAGGCATGGTTCAGATTATGCTTATTGCCAAATGCATTCAATCCAATAAAGCTACAGCCTTATGCACCCCTGTTGCTGTTTCCTTTATTGCCATTACCATTTACCTGTACCCATTAATACATTAAGACAGTGGCATGGGGACTGCGTTGACCACACATGGTGTGGTCCTTCCTATCACCCTCTTTGAGGGAGCAAGGGTACTGCTAAATGCTCAGCAGCCCATGAGAAATGGAAGGGTTCTGACCATCCTTATTAGCCCTATTCCCATCCTGACTGTCCTTATTTTTATTTATGTGCCTGTAGAATATTTTACTATTTTGTTTTATATTCCTTGGTAATTTAATTTCATAGTTCGTCTTTGCCCTCCTAATTGTTTTTCTTTTGCCTTTTCTCCGAATCTCTTCTCTGTTGTCTTGCTCTCCTCTGTTGTCCACATTCTTAGTGTATCTCTCTTTCCTTACTCTCCATTTTTCCCTTATGTCTTTATGCGTCATTGGTGTCTCATTAGTGTTTAGGTTATTCTTACTTTTTACTGGAATATATTTTTCCTGCACTCTGTTGAACATTGTTTTAAATGTTTCCCATTGCTATTCTACAAAATTGTTTGCCGGTGTTGTCCATTTTATTTTCCCAAGTGCTATTCTCAGCCCTCAACATCAGCTTTTCTCCTATCTATTACCCTAGTCTTTATCATGCTTATATCTATTATATGATCACTTTAAAAGTGATGTCCCTTTAAGAACTCAGTATGCTAGTGAGCTAAATACCAGGATGTTGTCATGTGAGTAGAAGCCATAGTCACTCTGCACTGTAACACCATGGATAAAGGTTCTGTATACAGTTTGCTCTGTATTGTGTGTATTAGTTTAGCTGTTAATAAACCTTCTAGAGATCTTCAAGGACCTGGAATCCACGTACCTCATTGTGTTGCTTAAAATAACACAAAGAAACTCATGACAGTGTCCTGTTCAATTATATCCTAAGATGTATGATATTATGTTCACTATTGCCTAGATGTTTCCCTACTTTTAATTCTCTTATTTGTTCTGTTTCATTCTCCCTTGTTGGGCTTCTTACATACTAGGTTAGAAAGGAGTCTACACACTTTGTAGAAACTCCATTTCCTTATCTCCTTTACCTACCTCTTTGGGACAATTAACTTTGGGGTAGTTGAAATTCCCGATGGTTATTGTTCTATGCTTGTTACTCATTTCCCTAATTTGTTTGCATATTTCTTCCACCACTTCCCTTCCACTATGAGGTGGTCTGTAAGCTAACCCGATTAGTGTGATTGATCCTTTCTTATCTCATCTCTATCCATATATGGGGCTGAATTATATGGGCCCCCTAGGGACGGAATGGAGGCAGGAGGTTCCATAAAATTGCATGGGAAGGCGAGGGGTGGAGTGCCTGTTGCCTTCCCGACACTTTCGAATTTAGTCCGGGGTGGGGAAGGCCAAGGACAGCCTTCCCATCTAGATACCAATTGAGAACCTTAAGTGGCCAAGTGGCTATTTTACCAGTGGCTGCTAAGGAGGCCACCCAGTAACCCACTGCTCCCCCCCCCCCCCGCCCCCTTCCTTGCTGGGGCCTGCCCAGTGATCCCGCTCCCACTTACCTGCAGCCCAGGCTCTATGGCTGCTTTCATCAATTGACTCTTGCAGTTCCAGCAGGGGCTACTGCTCCCCATTGAGCTGCTGGGACTGCTGAGTTGCCAGCCCTCTGATTGGCCGACAGCTTTTGGTGGGATCCCCGTCCTTAAAGGGACAGGAATCCTGGAGCAGTTAATTGCCCGAGCATTGTGAAATTCAGCCAGGGGTTGGGGGGCAGGGGTCCTCCAAAGGGCTGAGACGGGGTTCCCCTTGCCTTTTGGACCCAGCGTCAGGACTCCCTGCCAGCTGCATAAAATCCAGCCCATAATCTATTTCCGTCTCACTGATGGCTGTATTACTTTTTTTTTCTGCAGTGAAAATACAATAAAGTTACTTATAGTTTGTTTGTGTTAGTCATTCACTTCAAATCTACATCTTCACTATTCACGATATATTTTGAAGAAAGGTGGATTTCGACAATTGGTAATAATTGAGCTAACTCCAGAAAAATTAATGGAAATTTATGTCAAAGTCTGTCACGATCCAAACATTTTAAACAAAAATGACTCCACATCGCCTTTAATTAGAAGTCGACATTGTTGGCTTGAGGCCCTGAAAATATCTCTGTTCATACTGAGAATAGAAAAATACTTTGGAGAAAATTAAATAATAATTTCTTAATCTTATCTGAGGTGCAATGACACAGAATAAAAATGTACAAACAAGCAAAATACCAAATGATTCTTGAGAATCATGATTTATCTAAATTTGAAATAAAGATTAACCTGAAGGTACCTCCCGTTTAGAAACTAAACAGACTGCTGGCTGGGACAGGTGTTAATTCATCCTCCAATATTAATAATGGGAGCATCTCATCTTTCAATTAGGGCTCACTGCAAGCTCGAGGAACAGCACCTCGTCTTTCAATTAGTTTCGTTACAGCCTTCCAGACTCCCTGAGTTAAACAACTTTAGACCATTTTCACCTCAGGCAGCAGCTTCTGGTAATGGATGTGCTGTAACCATTTACACCTCCTCTGGACCAACTTTTTGTTTCTTTACTTATCACCCCCAATTGCCTTCATAGAATCATAGAAGCACAGAAGGAAGCCATTCAGCCCATTGTGTCTGTGCTGGCTCTTTGGTAGCGCTATCCAATTAATCCCCATGGAGCTCTTTCCCCATAGCCCTAGAAATGTTTTCCCTTCAAATATTTATCCAATTCTCTTTTGAATGTTACTATTGAATCTGCTTCTGCCACCCTTTCAGGCAGTGCATTTCAGATAGTGTTGACTTGCCTTGCACCATCATTCTTCATACCAATTAATTATTTCTGCCCGGCAACCTATCACTGATCTTCCCCTTTGTTTTTCCCTCATCATCCCATAACTCGCTTTCCCTGACTCTGCTTTTGCTTATAAACTCTTAAATCTCTAACTTCTTCCAGTTCTGATGTAAGATCATTGACCTGAAACATTTCTCTCGACAGATGGTATCTGCTAAGTGTTTCCAGCGTTTTCTGTTTTTATTTATTATTAATAATGTGAACAATTGCTTCACCTACCCACTAAGTAATTGCCCCCAGAGGCGCCTGGAGTTCCAGTTGTTTGAGATTACATTCCTTGATGGTTTATATTTTTCTTCCTCTGACAAATTGTACCGAACATGAAAACATGAGTAAAATGCAATGTAGTGCCAGTGGAAAGAGATAACATCTGAAACATGTCGAATGCACTTTGAGCATCCAGAACTGGACTAACCAAAATAAGTGAACAGTATGAGAAAAAATCTGATCTGTGCCTTTTAAGACCTTCCCAAAGCCGTTAATGAGGAACCTATGCAGTATTTTGCAAATGTACAGGTAAATCCCAAACTGAGTGTTTTACTCCAAGTCAGGCCTGGTGTTTGAGACCTTAACTTAGAAGATTTTGAATCATCACCGCAGAAGTGGTCAGTACCTGCACTGATGCGTTTTCTGCTAGACAACACGGGAATACCAATCATTGGTGGGTCTGCCACAAAAGAGGTGGAGAGCACAACTCAGAAGTTCAGAAGGGGTTGCACAATTGAAGTTGGATGATATCCCAGGCAGTGAGTCTGCTGCAAGTCAGCTTCCTGAGCATGACAGGAGAGCAGTGACTGAGCTAAGTGGGGTGGCACTTTGCCCATAAAGATCTTCAGATAGTCTGCCATGCGTTATCTTTGGCAGTGAAGGGCACTGCTGGCCTCAAATCTTTTGTGCCATAGGGATCTTCCAGCCACCCAGTGACAGCACTTCAGACCAACTGCTTTCTTTTCTTTTGGCAAACCAACACGTTATTCTTTGCACAATGACAGAATCACAGACTGCAAGATACAGTAATGGGGAATTCATTTTATTGAACTGTGCTGTGGTGGTAGTATATTTTTTGCTTCTGCGTTTTCTCAATATGTTTCATAAGGTTTGAGCATAGAGTCATCGGGCTGGATTTTTAAAGCTCACTAGCTGTGGGGGAGGGTGTGAACATGATTTGACGAATGCATTCTTAGAGGTTGGCATGGGGCTCCACTGCCTTTGGAACACAAAGCCATTTTTAAAGGGATGCCATGAGGGAGGGAACGGCAAACCCACAAGTATCCAATTAAGTGCCTTTTGAGCTCATTGTGGAGCTCATTAACAGGCTTGTCAGCAGCAGCTTTGGGATTTTAAAGGTAGGGAATGGGTAGAACACCATGTGCGGAACACGAAAGGTTGTACAAGATGTTGAACCCTGTTGGGTACCCTGACAGCTATGGGGAAAGGCTGATTAAAATAATGCTGAGGCACAAAATAAAGCATAGCTGCTTCAAAAATGCCACAAAGTAGCCATTGCTGGAGCTGTAAAGCTTGCTTTTTTCAGTGGTAAGTATTGGGAATCTGGAGAGGGACATGAGGCTGCTGGCATCACTTGGGCAGCTGGGGTTGGCAAGGGAAGGTCTGGTGAACGAACGAACCCCAGCTGAGTGAATTCAGATGGGAACAGGCTCCTCTGACATTGGACAGAGCTGGCAGGATGAGCTTCAGCAGATGCAACCTCCTGGACAGGAGTAGGCCAGAGGAGCACAGCGGGGGGCTGCAAGGGGAAGAAGGTGCTAACCAACATATTGGGTCTACTTCAAGAGTCAGCCACCTGGAAATGACAAAGCACCTGTGTCATAGGAAGCTATGCCTATCTAGGTGGTCACAGACATTTGTGTTCTGAACCACAGTAATCGAAGGCCTCGCGGCCCCCATGGCAGTCCCTTACCTGCAGCCTTCAAGGTCACCATCACTCTGAATTTCTATGCAACCAGATCATTCAAGGGATCATCTGCAGGTCGAGGTGACATCTCGCAATCGACAGCTCATCAGGCCGTCAGGCAGGTCACAGATGGCATATCCTGGAAGGTGGGGGACTACATCCACTTTTACACAGATGGGCCAGCGCAGGCACAGAGGGTAGTGGGTTTTTCCTCCATCGTTGGATCCCCCAGGTGCAGGGCATCATCAATTGCATCCATGTGGCCATCATGGCACCCAGCGACTGGCTAGTGAGAGCCATCAACAGGAATGGCTTCCACTCCCTCAACATCCATCTCGTCTGTTACCACAACAAGAGCTTCCTTCATGTGTGCGCTCACTTTCCTGGCAGCTGCCATGGCTCCTTTATCCTCTGCCACTCCAGGATGCCTTGGATCTTTCGTCCATCGCCAAAATGCATGTATGGATCCAAGGCAACAAGGGAAATCCCTTGAAGAGACGGCTACTGATTCCTGTATGGGAGTCCCAGGCAGAGGCACAGAGGCAATACAACCAATGCCACCTGCTCAGCAGGTCAACCATTGAGCAGGCATTTGAGCTTCTGAAGATGCCTGGACCAGTCAGGTGGTGCCCTCCAATACGCTCCTGCAAGAGTGTCGTTGTGGTTGTCTGCTGCGCTCTCCATAACATGGCCCTCCAGAGAGATGTGGACCTTGAAGACAGTGAGGCCCTGAAAGGAGACAGTTCATCAGGGGAAGAGCAGGAGATAAAGGAGGAGGAAGAGGGGGGTGGTGTGGGATAACTGGACAGAGAGGTTCCCCTGCTGTACAATTAAATGGCCTCCTCCTGCCACCCTCTGAGAAGAGGACCTCCCTCCTCTCCCTCATGGCCTCCAGCAGTATGGACTCCCCAAAGCCTGTCCTCCATCGACAAGGCACAAGTCAGGAATGTGATGGAATACTCTCCACTTGCCTGGATGGGTGCAGATCCAACAACACTCAAGAAGCTCGACACCATCCAGGACAAAGCAGCCCGCTTGATTGGCACCCCGTCTACAAACATTCACTGCTTCCACCACCGACGCACAGTGGCAGCAGTGTGTACCATCTACAAGATGCACTGCAGCAATGCACCAAGGCTCCTTAGACAGCACCTTCCAAACCCGCGACCTCTACCAACTAGAAGTCAAGGGCAGCAAATACATGGGAACACCACCACCTGCAAGTACCCCTCCAAGTCACACACCATTCTGACTTGGAACTATATCGCCATTCCTGGGTCAAAATCCTGGAACTCCCTTCCTAACAACACTGTGGGTATACCTACCCCAAATGGACTGCAGCAGTTCAAGAAGGCACCACGACCTTCTGCAATCAATGCTGGCCTGGCCAGTGACACCCACACCCCATGAATGAATTTAAAAAAAAGTAGATCCAGGTCAGCATCGATGATGTGAGGGTTTGCCCTTCCCTTAGTGCCAGGTCTCCAGCTCCCCTGTGACATCTCACTTCCCTCTGGTGCAGTGGAAGACTTTGGCACAAACCACAGATCTCTCCCTCAGAACAACCAGCAGCCTCAGTGATGGCTGCCATGGGAGTCGACATGAGTCTCACACTTGATCTGACTCATCTCCATTCCTGGCCTCACTGGCTGTAAGTGGACAGGAAATCCATCTCCATACCATGTTGTGATCGCGACCCGCTAGACGATCATTAACTACGATATCTCTTATTAATGCTACCTCATTACACATTCTTCTCTTCTTTCTTTGGCCTCCTTGTCTCGAGAGACAATGGGTAAGCGCCTGGAGGAGGTCAATGGTTTGTGAAGCAGCGCCTGGAGTGGCTATAAAGGCCAATTCTAGAGTGACAGACTCTTCCACAGGTGCTGCAGATAAAATTGGTTGTCGGGGCTGTTACACAATTGGCTCTCTTCTTGTGCTTCTGTATTTTTTCCTGCCAACGGCGAAGTCTCTTTTCGACTCGCCACACTTTAGTCCCGCCTTTATGGCTGCCTGCCAGCTCTGGCAATCACTGGCAACTGACTCCCACGACTTGTGATCAATGTCACAGGACTTCATGTCGCGTTAGCAGACGTCTTTAAAGTGGAGACATGGACGGCCGGTGGGTCTGATACCAGTGCCGAGCTCGCTGTACAATGTGTCCTTGGGGATCCTGCCATCTTCCATGCGGCTCACATGGCCAAGCCATCTCAAGCGCCGCTGGCTCAATAGGGTGTGTATGCTGGGGATGTTGGCCGCCTCGAGGACTTCTGTGTTGGAGATACGGTCCTGCCACCTGATGCCAAGGATTCACCGGAGGCAGCGAAGATGGAATGAATTCAGACGTCGCTCTTGGCTAACTTATCTTATCCAGGCCTCGCTGCCATAGAGCAAGGTACTGAGGACACAGGCTTGATAGACTTGGACTTTTGTGTTCCGTGTCAGTGCGCCATTTTCCCACACTCTCTTGGCCAGTCTGGACATAGCAGCGGATGCCTTTCCCATGCGCTTGTTGATTTCTACACCGAGAGACAGGTTACTGGTGATCGTTGAGCCTCGGTAGGTGAACTCTTGAACCACTTCCAGAGCATGGTCGCCGATATTGATGGATGGAGCATTTCTGATGTCCTGTCCCATGATTTTCGTTTTCTTGAGGCTGATGGTTAGGCCAAATTCGTTGCAGGCAGCCGCAATCCTGTCGATGAGTCTCTACAGACACTCTTCTGTGTGGGATGTTAAAGCAGCATCGTCAGCAAAGAGGAGTTCCCTGATGACTTTCCGTACTTTGGTCTTCGCTCTTAGACGGGCAAAGTTGAACAACCTGCCACCTGATCTTGTGTGGAGGAAAATTCCATCTTCTGAAGACTTGAATGAATGTGAGAGCAACAAGGAGAAGAAGATCCCAAACAGTGTAGGTGCGAATGAGGTGATGATACTTAGTAGCTTTGGTGGACATCCGATCTTTGCTAGTAGTCTGAAGAGACTACGTCTGCTGACAAGGTCAAAGGCTTTGGTGAGATCAATGAAAGCAACGTAGAGGGGCATCTGTTGTTCGCAGCATTTCTCCTGTAGCTGGCGAAAGGAGAACAGCATGTCAATGGTGGATCTCTCTGCTCGAAAGCCACACTGTGCCTCAGGTTAGACACACTCAGCCAACATCTGGAGCCTGTTTAGAGCGACTCGAGCGAAGACTTTCCCCACTATGCTGAGCAGGGAGATTCCACAGTAGTTGTTGCAGTCACTGTGGTCACCCTTGTTCTTATAGAGGGTGATGATATTGGCATCGCGCATGTCCTGTGGTACTGCTCCCTCGTCCCAGCACAGGCAAAGCAGTTCGTAGAGTGCTGAAAGCATAGCAGGCTTGGCACTTTTGATTATTTCATGGGTAATGCCGTCCTTTCCAGGGGCTTTTCCACTGGCTAGAGAATCAATGGCATCACTGAGTTCCGATTTTGTTGGCTGTACTTCCAGCTCATCCATGGTTGGCAGAGACTGGGCTGCATTGAGGGCAGTCTCAGTGACAACATTTTCCCTGGAGTACAGTTCTAGGTAGTGCTCCACCCAGCAGTCCATTTGCTTGCGTTGGTCAGTGATCGTGTCCCCTGATTTAGATTTGAGGGGGGGTGATCTTCCTGATGGTTGGCCCAAAAGCTCTCTTAATGCCATCATATATTCCTCTGATGTTTCCGGTGTCGGAGGCCAGCTGAATATGATTGCATAGGTGTTGCCAGTAGTCATTTGCGCAGCGCCTGACTGTTCTTTGCGCAGCGCTTCTGGCTGCTTTAAGTGTTACAGATGTTAACTCGCTGGGGGCTTTCTTGTAGTTCAACAGTGCAACGTGCTTAGCGGCTATGACAGGTTCCAGTTCTTCAAAGTGAGATTGAAACCAGTCTGCATTCTGCTTCTCACGTTTGCCATAGGTGGTCATTGCTGAGTCATAGATGGCATCTCTGATGTGGGCCCACTTGGTCTCTGCATCCCCTGTGGGAGTGTTTTGAAGGGCTTTTTCAAGTGAATTGAGAAACTTATGTAACATTATGTAGATAAGAAATTCTGCTAGTGTTGATGCGCGGGCGGCCCTTCTGCTTGGAGTAATGCAGCTTCTTTGGTTTGAGTCTAACCTTGCTGCACACCAGGTAGTGATCGGTTTCGCAGTCCGCACTGTGGAAGCTGCATGTGACTTGAACGCTGTTTAAAGAGGCTTGCCTTGTGACGATGAGGTCCAGCTGGTGCCAACGACATGATCTTGGGTGTCTCCAAGAAACCTGGTGATAGGGTTTAGTATGAAAGAACGAGTTGGTGATGCAGAGGTTGTGATAGGTACACAACTCAGGTAGTCTCTGTCTATTCTCATTCATCCTTCCAATGCCATAGCGTCCAAGGCAGGAGGGCCATGAGTCATGGTCGGCCCCAACCCTGGCATTAAAGTCCCCCAGCAGGAACAGATGTTCGGTATTGAGGCTGCTACTAATGATATTATGGAGTTCCTCGAAGGACTGGTCTTTTAACTTCAGGTGGGGAGCAGAGTGTTGGAGCATAGATGCTGAGTAGGTGTACTGGACCAGAGGCGGTGAGCAGTCGGATGGACAGTATGCATTCCGAACCATTTGAAGGTGGCTCTATCATGCTGAGCAAAGAGTTTCTGATGGCGAAGCCCACTCCATGCTGTCTTGGTTCTTCAGGATCCCTACCCTGCCAGAAGAAGGTGTAGTCTTGCTCTCTTAGAGATCCGCTCGCAGGGAGGCTTGTCTCCTGAAGTGCTGCAATGTCCACATTGAGTCTACTGAGCTCGTTGTTAATGATGGCAGTCTTCCGGTCTTCCGAGAATCATTGACTTGTGTAAGGTCTTCCGACAGGCTAGGACACATAATTGTGACGTTCCAGCTTGCAAAACGAAGGGCTGGTACCTTCTTTCCTTTTTTTGTTGTGCCGTTTGGTGCAGTGTTGCAGTCCGCTTGTCGGGTCATGACCCTGAGCTCCAAGCAGCCATTGAAGCAAGTGGACTGTGGCGGGACATAACCTTACCAACGGGGGCTGCCCGGTTTGAGGCGGGCGGTAGCTGTCCAGTGAGATGCAATGACCTCTCCCACCAACAAAGGCAACCCGTGGCGCCCAATCTCTATGCCAATTAAGCTGGACTTATAACCCCTAACTGCTGCCTTCCGTGTTGTTTTGGTCGCTGTGAGGCGACTATGGAGTGACCTCTCCATGGTGCATGCCTGGGTGGATGTATGGAGGTTGTGAGTTGCCCAAGCATCAAAACCCCCCCTCTCGGCCTTCCTGGTGGGGTCCAAAGGAGTGCAGAGCACAATGTTTGGCACCGGTATGGCTGCAGGAACTGCTGGAAACATGCCAAAGGTACTTTCTGGATTTTCTGTTACGGTTTACTCCCTTAGCCTTGGACTCTCCCGAGACGCCAACAAGGCAGTGGGGTTGTTAGGGCCCATGCTCAGGGATAGGTGGATGCTGGTGGGAGGAGGTGAGGGGAAGGGGGTGTGGGGGGAGAGGGGTTGCGAGGGGGAGGGGTGCGGGGGGAAGGGGTGGAGGGAAGGGGGTTTGAGGGGGAGCTGGGAAGGGGGCTGCAAGGGGGTAGGGGAGGGGGTGCAGGGGAAGGGGGTGCGGGGGGAAGATAGTGCGAGGGGGCAGCTGGGAAGGTGGGAAGCTGGGAAGACACATTACTAGATCTAAAAGAGCCTGTTCCCTGGTAGGTTCTGCAACATATTGCTCTAAGTAACAATCCCTGATGCACTCTACAAATTCATCTTCCATGTTACCTCTGCCAATCTGATTTGTCTCGTCAATATACAGATTAAAAGCATAACTCATGACAATTGTAGCGCCCTTCATACACACCTCCATTATTTCCCGATTTATACTTTGTCCTACAGTGAGGCAATTCTTCGGGGGCCTATAGATGACTCCCACCCATGAATTCTTCCCCTTGCTATTCCTTATTTCCACCCAAACTGATTCCACATCACGATCTATTGCACCTATATCACTACTCATCATCGCACTGCTAACCCATCTCCTTTTCATTTGCCTATTTTTCCGGAACGTTGAATACCCTTGAATATTGAGTTGCCAGTCATGGTCACCCTGCAACCACGTCTCTGTATTAGCTATCAAGTCATATTCATTTATTTCTATTTGTGCCGTCAATTCATCTATTTAATTTTAAACACACCGTGTTTTTAGCTCCCCCTTAGTGAATCCTTGTTCACCGCTTTCCAATTATAAGGTAAAGAAACCAGCACAAACAGGCTTTCTTAGGTTTAAAGAAGAAAACTTGAAATTTATTAAACTTAAAGTTAAACTCTAATTCGGTTAATGCCTACGGATACACGACGCTCCCACGCTAGCGTGCATACACAATACACACATGCAAATAGATACAGAAAAGAGCAAATGAAAAATAAAGTGGAAAAGTTTGAGGCAATATCTGAAGAGTTGTTGTTCCGGTTCTTCGAGCTCACTGTAGAGTCCTTGATTGTAGGCAGATCTTGCTTTTTGTTGGGGCCTGGTATCCTTCTTAAACCTTGTTTGTTGCAGGAGAGTTTTCTCTCTTGGGGTTCATGTGTCTTCAGTGGATTAGGAGGCTTGTGAGAAAGAGATGGGAGAAGACAGAAGAGAGATCTTCTCAGTCCAGGAGCAAACAGACTTTCTGCCCAAACAAATTCAAAAAACCGAGGTTGCCCAGCAGGTTAGTCATGTGACCAGCTGGTTTGATCATGTCTGTTTATGTATTTGGCCATCTTAGCAGTCAACCTGGAATGCGAGCTCCCCCACCTTCAACGTCTGGTGATCAAAAATCTATTGTGGATTGAATGTGTCAGGGAATGGCTGCTTTGTCCTTCCAAACACTGTCTGTTAATATGCAAATATATTTTCCAGCCACAGCTGATCTGTTTAACAAGTCCTTTCTTCACTCCAGTAACAATTCAAAATCAATGTTCATGACAACATTAATGTGCCTCATTCTTGGCAGGTGGGGGCCTCACATGACACCAGCTACCCCCCCCCCCCCCCCATCATCCTGCACCAATACTATCCTTTCTTCATCATTACTTATTGACTTATCATTTGATTGCTCTTGAATGTCTCCCATAGTATGTGTATCTGTGCTACTGTCTCATGCAAGTGGGTGAGCACTGGTGCTGATGGGTAATACCATTCAAGTTGTTCTGGAGGATGCTTGGATCCCTCTTGCTTTGTGAAGAGAGATGGTGCTTTCTTGTGTGTAAATGAGCATGCTTATCCATTTAGGTATTGCATTGTCATTACATGCACTATTATGTGCCTGTCATAATAATTGGGTGCAGGCACCTAAATGTACCATGAGTGATCAAAGAATATGTGAATAAAATGGACCATACGACAGCCTTCAAATTCTGCCCTGTTAATAGTTCAAAAGTTCAACACAAAAATATTACGAGCACTTTCATGTTATATGGTTGATCATCTGGACTTTGTTCATGCGAGGAATGTATGGGACAGGTTATGACTTTATACGAGACTGTAGAACATTGTAATGCTCAAGGGAAACCCATTTACATAAGTTTAATTTAGTTTTTTAAAAACATTTTTGTCCTAGCGCATCAAATGTTCCACGTGAAGAAATAGGAAGCTACCAAAGTGCATAGCCAAATCTTGGATCTTATCCAGGATGTGCACCCTGGTTCCAAAGATCTGTGCACTATCAGATATGAGACTGACTGTGCCTAAATCTGACTTGAAAGGAGAGTGAAACAATGTTGTCCATTGTAACCCATCTAATTTGATGTCATTGTCAATGATGTGTTGGATGCATTGTAAAGAATGGTCTTGACATTGATGATTGAGGCATTTCTGAAAGAATAATTGTGCTTCTTTTTGCAGATGTGTCATTGGTGGATTTATCTAGTAATCTATTATATTTCATTCATCTTGAATGATGGGCTAACTAGTGGAACTGGTGGTAGGTGTATGGAGTGCTTTATAATAGCTCTGCATAGCTCAAAAAAGATACAAATGACATTTGCCCTATTCGCTCATTCATATTAGTACCTGATGCCAACTTTATCTTGGTCACAGTTCTACAGGACATTGCTGAAAAGGAGTACAAAGTGTTCTGGTCTGTCTTGTCTTTCTGCAATAACAGTAAAGACCTAATGCACATTCTGGCAAACAGTTCTCCATCACACTTCACAGTTCCTAAGTATGCAATGGAAGAGCATCCTTTGGCCCATGCATAAGATGCAGGACCAGGCTGTGAGGTGAATTTGTGGCAATCGGAAAATTGATCATAGGAAGGCAGAGCTCTCCCCTACACCAACCTGCTTCTCTGCACCTTCGAGTGGGAATTAGCTCCATAGTAGTCACATCTCCTTGCCAGGACACTGTTTCAAGATTAATTAGCTGATGAGTACGCCTGATACATTGCATTGCTCATGAATGTCTAGATCATCAAGATAGCTGGCATACTGAAGCTGTCCACTGTGGATCTATCCAGAAGACTGAAGGCAGTTGTCAGTTATGGAGATTGTGAGGAAACTCTAGGCATCTGATGATAGATTGTGATGACAGGATATTCTCTGGAGGCTGGGTGTGAGAATACATATACGTCCAGGTTTTAGTACCTACTTTGATTTAGCTGCAGTTGCTGCACCTCAAAATGTTGTGTGGGGTAAGGTGTGTATGTGGCCAGTGGAAATAGACTTACATACTGTGTAATGTTATGCTGATGCTCTTAATGAGTTCCTAGTGTCATGCACAGAAGGAGCTGTGTTGAAATAAACAATGAAATGGAGGAATTATAACATTAAAAAGTCAACTGTTAAAACTAAATCACAAGAACTTGGACACGTGAACCACAGCCAAAATGGAGTCGTGACCCCTCCTGTACTGGAAATCCACAAACTCGTCTGCAAAGATGAGGCACGTTAACCTCGTCTGAAATAGCTGTTTGAATTTCCCTTGGAAATTGAAAGGAGCTATTGCATATTAATGACTCTGATCGGCATGAATGAACTAACAGAGGATGCTGGAGACAGTTTGGTTCATAGCCAAACCAGGATGAATAAGGTTTGAAGCACCAACATCATAACAGAATGATTCCCATTCAAACATCAAATGATAGCCATGGTTATCATCCTGGTCCATTGTGTGGTCACAACAGGGAACAGGGTCATGCATCTCCTAATAGAAACTCCAATGTGATAAATTTTGACCTTAAAAGGTCACTCTCTGGAAAGGGGGAGAGAGGAGATCAAGCCAAAGAACAAAGAACAGTACAGCACAGGAACAGGCCATTCGGCCCTCCAAGTCTGCGCCGATCTTGATGCCTGCCTAAACTAAAACCTTCTGCACTTCCGGGGTCCGTATCCCTCTATTCCCATCCTATTCATGTATTTGTCAAGATGCCTCTTAAACATAGTGATGGTACCTGCTTCCACCACCTCCCCCGGCAACAAGTTCCAGGCACTCACCACCCTCTGTGTAAAGAACTTGCCTCGCACATCCCCTCTAAACTTTGCCCCTCTCACCTTAAACCTATGTCCCCTATTAACTGACTCTTCCACCCTGGGAAAAAGCTTCTGACTATCCACTCTTTCCATGCCGCTTATAACTTTGTAAACCTCCATCATGTCGCCCCTCCACCTCCATTGTTCCAGGGAAAACAATCCGAGTTTATCCAACCTCTCCTCATAGCTAATGCCCTCCAGACCAGGCAACATCCTGGTAAACCTCTTCTATACCCTTTCCAAAGCCTCCACGTCATTCTGGCAGTGTGGCGACCAGAATTGCACGCAATATTCTAAATGTGGCCTAACTAAAGTTCTGTACAGCTGCAGCATGACTTGCCAATTTTTATACTCTGTGCCCCGACCGATGAAGGCAAGCATGCCGTATGCCTTCTTGACCTCCTTATCCACCTGCGTTGCCACTTTCAGTGACCTGTGGACCTGTACGCCCAGATCTCTCTGCCTGTCAATGCTCCTAAGAGTTCTGCCATTTACTGTATACCTCCCACCTGCATTAGACCTTCCAAAATGCATTACCTCACATTTGTCCGGATTAAACTCCATCTGCCATTTCTCCGCCCAAGTCTCCAACTGATCTCTATCCTGCTGTATCCTCTGACAATCCTCATCACTGTCCGCAACTCCACCAACCTTTGTGTCGTCCACAAACCTACTAATCAGACCAGCTACATTTTCCTCCAAATCATTTATATATACTACAAAGAGCAAATGTCCCAGCACTGATCCCTGCGGAACACCACTAGTCACATCCGTCCATTCAGAAAAGCACCCTTCCACTGCTACCCTCTGTCTTCTATGACCAAGCCAGTTCTATATCCATCTTGCCAGCTCCCCTCCGATCCCGTGTGACTTCACCTTTTGTACCAGTCTGCCATGAGGGACCTTGTCAAAGGCTTTACTGAAGTCCATATAGATAACATCCACTGCCCTTCCTTCATCAATCATCTTCATCACTTCCTCAAAAAACTCAATCAAATTAGTGAGACACGACCTCCCCTTCACAAAACCATGCTGCCTCTTGCGAATAAGTCCATTTGTTTCCAAATGGGAGTAAATCCTGTCCCGAAGAATCCTCTCTAATAATTTCCCTACCACTGACGTAAGGCTGACCGGCCTATAATTTCCTGGATTATTCTTGCTACCCTTCTTAAACAAAGGAACAACATTGGCTATTCTCCAGTCCTCTGGGACCTCACCTGTAGCCAATGAGGATGCAAAGATTTCTGTCAAGGCCCCAGCAATTTCTTTTCTTGCCTCCCTCAGTATTCTGGGGTAGATCCCATCAGGCCGTGCGGACTTATCTACCTTAATGAAACATCACAGAAAGCCTGTGAGAAGGATCCAGCAGGCAAGAGAAGAACCCTGCTGACTAATTACAGCAACCACAACAAAGATATCACAAAGTGACTTTGAGATTAACCATCTGTGATGGTAACAAACTGCACACCACCAGTTGTGGGCTGTATTATGACCACTAGAGATCTACAATACTTCCACAAGTTCAAGACTGTGAATAATCAAGCCTACAACTTCAAAAAAAAAGACTTTTCCTTCTGAGAAGACTAAATAATCTTCAGTAAACCACAAACACTTACCTCACTTGGGACTTTAAACTACTTCTTCCCAATTTCACTCTATTTTTGTGTCTGTATATGTGGGTGAATGGATGTGTGATTGAGGTAGCGATCATATCGGGATTTGCTTTAAAATAAATAGTTTTTTTTTTCCTATGAGTAAACCTGTCATTTTTCTGTTTATTTGAGCCTAAGGACACTTAGAGGCTAAAGCATCATTTTAACAAAACACGATTGCAGTCAGTTGGAAGGTATACACCCATACCACCTGTCCATAATATTAGCATCTAACCCAGTTTCAACTTATGCTTGTCAATTCGTTAATGTGTAATGATCAACTGGTGACTATCCGCCTTACATGTGGAAAGAGGGAGCTAATCAGGATCTCTTTGAGATTAATTTAACTCCAGGATGACACAACTGGTGATGGGAGACTGCAACTAAATCGATCTTCTACAGCAAAGGCTGGAATCTGATACTAAAGTAAGGGAGGTCCATTGCTCTGGGAAAGGTGCTGCTGATGGTGGGCTGTCCTGACTGGATTGAGGGAATCCCAATGGCTAGATGTGACACTGGGGACTGAGATTCCTTCTGCTTAGCTATAAGCCAATGTCCTAATAGAATAGTTCTAATTGGACATATAGCGGAGGTTTACCAGTGTTCTGTATCTGTAAACTCTGTGTGCTTAGTTAGTGAAGTGGGACCAAAGGGTCAACATTAATAGGTTTAGCATGAAAATGCATTAATAATCTTAGAAGAAACACTCTAGGTGTGAGGGACCCTTTGGCCTGATAAGATACTTGACCACTATTCTGGGATTGTACAACTCAGTACTTAATTGCCTCAGACAGTCTGTGTAAACATGCTGCCCTTGCTTCACTAAAAGAGATAAGGGGAAATTAGAGACTAGACAGGCAACAATAAATCATGGTAACTAGCGGCGTCAAGGTTGGAGGCTGAGATAACAGGAAACATTTGTTAGGGCCACACAATACAATTCATTGGTCAAGTCGTAAACCTGGTATGTGTTGCGGGTAGTGCGATCAATGAGGAATGACTATTGTATCCTATAAATGTGCACTGTAAACTCTGTATCATTGAGAAGGCTCTCGGGGGCAACTGAAGTTTTCTCCCTTGCATATGCTTGAAATAAAGTCTTTATTTGCTTTAATCCCATGGACTCAAGCGTGGTTAGATAGTTTCCAGAACAGTTGGTCAACCTCCAACAGTATCCTTGTGTATACAGGGAGACCCTAAATTATGGATCATTTTTTTGTCTCTCCCAGGAATGAAGAAAAAAAAACATTTATTTCTATTATGCTTTTCATGTCCTTAAGATGTCT
Organism: Heterodontus francisci; assembly: GCF_036365525.1. Classification (NCBI taxonomy): domain Eukaryota; kingdom Metazoa; phylum Chordata; class Chondrichthyes; order Heterodontiformes; family Heterodontidae; genus Heterodontus; species Heterodontus francisci. Next base: position 26,496,424 of record NC_090393.1, on the reverse strand, counting down.
GAAAGGACTTCACAGCCAATCAAATACTTTTGGAGTGTAGCTAGTTTTGTAGAAAAATGTGAAAATTGTATACCTCAAATAGCAAATGACGTAAATGACCATATAATTGTCTAAAATGTCTGTGGGTTTTTTTTTTACAATTATCCAGAAGAAGATTGGTGGAAACCTGAGAGAAATGGTGCAAATGATAATTTAGGCTGTTTTTCTGGCATTTCTGACAATATTCCACCACATTTCTTTTTTATTCATTCATGGGATGTGTGCATCACCGGCAAGGCCAGCATTTATTGCTCATCCCTATTGCCCTTGAGAAGTTGGTAGTGAGCCACCTTCTTGAGCCGCTGCAGTCCATGTGGTGTAGGTACATCCACTGTTCGGGAGGGTGTTTCACTTGTGGTGGATGATAAGGAGAACTCCCATGGAAATTCTATGCAATAAGTCTTGGTATTATTAATTGAATGCTGGATGAAGTCCAGGACATCAAAACAACTTATCTGCTCTTCCAATTGCTCCAGCGATCTTTTATGTCTATTTGAAAGATGGCATGTTTGACAATGCAAGACTCCCCTTTCCCGTACTGATCAGCCTAGATTATATGCTAAATTTCTCAAACAGGGCTTGAAACCACAACCTTCTGATACATGGACAAGATTACTACCAATTGAAATTGTGAGATTGGCAGAGGGCAATGGTATACATAGCTGCAGCATGCCTGGGCAGACATTATGGACTGATTTCTAGATTTAGATTTAGAGATACAGCACTGAAACAGGCCCTTCGGCCCACCGAGTCTGTGCCGGCTATTAACCACCCATTTATACTAATCCTGCACTAATGCCATATTCCTACCACATCCCCACCTGTCCCTATATTTCCCTACCACCTACCTATGCTAGGGGCAATTTATAATGGCCAATTTACCTATCAACCTGCAAGTCTTTGGCATGTGGGAGGAAACCGGAGCACCCGGAGGAAACCCACGCAGACACAGGGAGAACTTGCAAACTCCACACAGGCAGTACCCAGAATTGAACCCGGGTCATTGGAGCTGTGAGGCTGCGGTGCTAACCACTGCGCCACTGTGCCACCCTGGATGGTCTTTTACCATTTTTTCATATGTAACCCAAAATTAAGTCTTCTGGAATTCAAAAAAATGAGGTGTATTCCATGGCGGACTGTGTGTAACTCCAGCTAAATTCTTCTTCTTGAGGACCTTAATGGTTTGGTTTTGAGACTCTTGAGTGGGGTTTGATTTGTGCTTGTCAAACACTTGGCTGACCCAAAAAAGGCTTTGTGCTACACCCTGTGGTTATGTGGTAATTTTGCCTTTAAACATAACAACAGTGACGATTGACACAGGGTGATTCAGCCTGTGTAAATTCTGCCCTGAAGCACATTCTCTCTCTCATTATGGAATGTGTAATTTAATTAGTATAATTCTACTGCCTTCAATTCTCTTATTTGCTCAATTTCCTTCTCACATTTTCAACATTTATATTTAATAATTACATCATCCTTTCAGATACACATATATCCTGTACCAATATTTATGCCCTCCCCTTGTTTGCTCTTTTTGAACTTCTTTCAGATCTCTTGACAGGTCCTGAAGTTGTTGGCACTGTATGCTGTGAATAGTTACCACATTTGTTATCTCCATTTCATTTTGGGGGAGGTGCCCTCCCCATCTAAACTTCACTCACATTTCTGCATTACCATGGTTCCCAGCCTAGTCCAAAAGTTGGGCTTTCTGAACTTGACTCTGAGCCATTACTCATGGACAAGCAACATTGGATTAATGAACTTGGCAATTTACATATATATATAATATATATATTTATATATGAAGTGGTTCGTTAGCTGTTTAAGTAGCAGTAAAAGGATTATTACAGGTATATGGTGAATGCTTGCTATTTTCAGAAATTACATGTTCCATAACAGCACAATTGCACAGTTTTGGTTCAGACAAAGGGTTATTCAGGAAACGTTATCGTGTTTCTTTTCTTCATAGATGCTGACTGACCTGTGGAGTGTTTCCAGCATTTTCTGTTTTTGTTTCAGATTTTCAGCACCTGCAGTATTTTAATTTTTTTTTGTCATACAACTTTGTTAGCAGGTCATCAATGACAAAAGAAGCGTGGACATTTCTTGCATTTTTTACCCTCAGAGGAAAATGTAGCTCAAGGGATGTAGAGGCACTTGATACTGGAGGAACCCTGCCTAACCAACAGGACAGCTGTCAAAGCAGCTAAAGGCATCTACAAAGCAGATAAAAAAATGTAGCTCCCAGTGGTGTCACTGTCAGCTCACTGGTTCTGGACGCAAATGCAAAAAAAGACTTTACTGAAACCTGAGAATGACAAAGCAGTTCTTCGTATTACATGATTATTTCTTCTAAGAAATAGCGATAATTTAAAAAAAACTCAGCTCAGCCTTTGTTTAGCTGTTTTGCATCTGGAGGTAGACACTGGCTCTGTGTCTTTAACAAAGTGAAATTATCAGAACGAATTAGCATCATCCAAATGAGTCACAGAAACATTGAAAGGTGTCAAAGAAATTAAAATTTCCATTCTAATTTACAGAGCAGGCTGGAAGGAGAATGGATGATTAAAATGAATATGTTGGCCTCTTAACCTGGAAATGACTGGCAGAATTTCAAACGAGACAATATGAAGGATTATTCCTTAAAGCATCACACAGATGTTTATTTTCTCCATCTGCGTGTCCATAAATTCTCAAAGTAAACAGGAGCAAAGGGATAGCAGTCAATCAGAGATGAATCAGCTTTCTTTGATTTGCAAACCGAACCAAACCTCAAACACCTGCTTTGCATGTAAGGAACAGAAGAACCATTCTCCAGAGTATGTCAGTTTCTCAAGAATAACCACATAAAACACAGGCTGAATGCTACAGGACTGGGAACTGACAATGTGAACATTGGAGCACAAAAGGGTCACCTTGTCCAAAAGCTGGCACCTCTATTTCAGAAACTCAGATCAAATCCAAAAAATGATAGTGACAGGTGGGAATCATCTTCTACTTTGTGTTGGCGTGACTGCCTGTGTCTGATTTAAATTGTCTTTGAAGACAATTCAAGGTAACCAATACCAGCGAGACAATTTAATCAAAATCAGTAAAGATTGGGGTGTGGCAGCCAGCACGAGGCAGGGTAGGGCAATATGAAACAGGCCAAAGCAGGATGGAGCTGCCTGCATCAACCAGGTGAGTTAAGAGATCTGGGTTGGCATCCTTCCATCTATGAAAGATGATGGACACGCAGCAAACAATCCATTTAAGTGGGATGTCTTCTCTTGGTGCACCTTTGTTGGTGGCTGTGAAGGCCAATCCTTGAGAAACAGGTTCTGTCACAACTGCTGCACGTGAAACTGCCAAGTGAAGCTGTGAGTTGTTGCTTATGACGTTGGCGCCTGTTGCCAAGCTGCTGTAGCAATTGGTCATTGTGATCGTGCACAACAGTCCACAGGATATGTCACCATTTCCCTCTTTCACCAGCTAGTGACTTCTAAGTGCGATAGTCAACATTTAGGGCCTTCATGTCATGCTTGCAAGCATCCTTGAAGAGGAGCTTTGGGCACCCCACTAGTCGTCTGGCCCCAGAAGGACCTTCAGTATGCGACCGTCTTCCATCCTGCAGTCGTGTCTGATCCACCGAAGCCACCTCTTTTTGATGAGTGCCAAAACACTTGGGAAATCTGCCTTTGAGAGGACTGCCATATTTGTGATTTTGTCCTGCCAGGATATACCCAAGATGCACCGCAGACTGCGAAGATGGAAATTATTGACCTTCTTTTCCTGGTAGCTGTAAGTTGTCTATGTTTCACAGCCATACAGCAAGGTGCTGAGAGCACAGGCCTTATAAACCATCAGCTTTGCCCTAAGGGTCAGCTTGGTGCAATTCCATGTGCGTTTCGCAAGTCGGCCAAAGGTGGTAGGTGCTTTCCCTATGCATGTAACGAGCACTGCATCAAGGTACAGATTGTCTGTCACTGTGGACCCAAGGTAGCAGAATTTGCTAACCACTTCCAGTGGGATGTTATTTAGTGGATCAGACCAGAACTAGGGGCCATAAATATAATATAATCATTAATAAAACCAAAGGGAATTCAGGAGAAACCTCTTTATCCAGAGAAAGGTTAGTATGTGAAACTCGCTATCATATGGAGCAGTTGAGGTGCCTAGGTGAATTTAAGGTAAGCTTTACCAACACATGAGACAGAATGGAATAGAGGATATGTTGATGGACTTAGATGGAGAAGGGAGGGAGGAGGCCCACGTGGAGCATAAACACCAGCATAGACCTGTTGAGCCGAATGTCTGTCACCATGGACCCAAGGTAGAAGAATGTACTAACCACTTCCAGAGATGTGTTATTTAGTGTGATCAGGGATGGAGATGCAACACCTTGTCCCATGGCCATGGATGTATTTATGCTTATAGTCAAGGAGAACAAGTTATAGGCATGGGAGAGACAGTCCATGAATCTAATTAGTGTGCATTGACAGTATTCATAATTTCATGCTTTAGCAATAGGAACTTAGCCTCTTGATGATGTGAGACCCCAGGCAGATGTCATCTGGCTGCCCTGGCCAATATATTCTCATGCTGTATTGTAAAATACAAGAAAGGTTCCAGGTTCAATTTCCAATCTATGTTGAAGCAAGTGGAGCTTGGATGGTGGTCAGAACGGTACCTTTAGCTATTGAGAGTAAAATCACCCTGGGTTCTCACTCCTGATCACTATGCAGTGGCCTTAGTTGGAAGATGCACATGTAGGTCAGATCAGCATTGGGCTCGGCTGTGAGGCTCTCTGTGGTAAAGTAATCCGCCGATTCGTTGTCCTAGTTCGCATGTAAATAATGACCAATAATGGTGAAAGGTCACAGACCTGAAACATTAACTCTATTTCTCTCTCCACAGATGCTGCCAGACCTGCTGTGTATTTCCAGTACTTTCGGTTTTTATTTCAGATTTCCGGCATCTGCAGTATTTTGCTTTAATTATGTAAGTAATGACCACTTAGGTGGAAGGTGATCATTGCCTGCGGAACTGCAGCCGTTATAAATGAATGTTTTCAGGAAAGGGAAGAAAATTGTTGGGCAAAGGAAGAATATTGGGAGAAAAAGATCTTTTAATGAACTACGGTTGCCTTAATTGTGGAGGAAGTAAAGTCTAACAATGGCTAAATACTGGGACTCCTGATCCAATTAACTTCAGCCACGGTCCACTTTTTGTATTAGTCTAAAATCACTCTAAGGGCAGAGACATGGAATTGTAAAGTCAGAAGGGGGGAAATCATTTATCTCGGTGCATCACCACAGCCATTTTCATCCCAGAGCATTGCAGAGTTATTGTTGAATTCAATACCACGTATGCCAATTTTACACGATACTCAGTTTTTGGCTTCAGTGTCCAGTGCGCCTGGATTTGTGATTGGATGTCTCTCACGTCACTCACAGCACATCAAAACTTCTAGTGCCATACGGCTTTCTCATTAGTTCCCTTGGCTTTGTTTTAACGCACACGTGCACTTGAAGTGATTTATGACTTTAACCCCTTGTAGGGACTAAACCAAATCAGGAGCACATCCCCACGAATCTCCTTTAATCAAGTTCAAACCAGACAATATCTTAGACACTTATTTGGGTCGAAAGAATTGCACTAGCTTTCCCTCAAAGAAAGAAAACCAACAAAGAATTTTACCATCTTTTGGACAGCCTATTTTTCATATTTTTTATGGTTAAGTCATAAATATCCCAGATATTATAAGGGTCTGGGAAACTCTCTTCAGTACATATCTCTCCACTTAAAGAGACACAGAGAAGGGGTTCTTGTAGTTGTATACAGAATACTACATGAGATGATTTATTAACTTTTATATATTTATTGAAAAATTTAACATGCAATAAACTTCTTAAGTGGATAAGTATATCACAATATAAAATATTACTGAGAGATACATATTCTTATTTTTAACATAGAATCCAAAGGTTTAACCTTGCTAATGTTACAGCAAGATTATCTTAGAATATCCATCAAAATTTAAGTAAACTTGTACCTTAAATCCCCGAATAAGACATGGGATGTGTTGTTGAGGATTCAACACCCCTAAGTGTTTGCTTCAGAACCTTGTATTTGTATACTATTTCTACGGTGTCATATGACTTTTGCATTAGATGTGACCTTCCTGTGTTCCTTTTAAAATCCATATCTTTAATTTAATGTTTTACTGGAATTTGAAGTTGTGAGCTTTTATCTGATCAAAATGTTTATAATTGTGTTTACTTGACCTCTCTTGTTCCTGTGAGTACATTCCATTTATTGTTAATTACCCTTTCCATGGTACCCACAGCAAACTCCGGAGCCGACCTTTCTGAACAACAACCCCATAAACCAATTAAGTTTTATTGTTACCTCTTACTGAGGTCACAGAGGATATCTAAAAATAAAAATTTCAATGTGTGTTTATCTTTCAAGTCCCTGACAACAGCGATTCTATTCTAACAGAGACCTTGAAATGTTCAACTCTACCATCTTAAAGGGAAACTTCAGTGAGTTCTGAAAACGAACCATTTATTCAATCGTTAACTCTAAAGGCATAATACACTAACTATTTCCAAATTCTACTTAATCAAGCCTATTATACCTATATTCCATCACACGCTGATGCCTCGAGCAGTTCTTGTACCTGTGGGCAGAAAGAGTCACAGTGAAGGGGTACTTCAAATAAACAGCCAGAGATGGTTTGGAGCCAGGGATAGGCACTAACATGTTGCATCACTGACATTTGACAGAATTATTGACTCAGCCACAGAAATGGGTGCAATTAATCTGTATATAAAATGTATAGCCAACCTAATGCCATCAAAACACAGTCCGATTTAAAACACATTTCTCCCTATTTAGTGAGAATCCTGGCATTGTTTTTGCTTGCACAAGTAGTCAATGACTGCCCACACACTTGATGAACGAAGCAGAGAACTTGAATAGATGTCCATCTGTCAGGAGTAATCTTGATCTCTTTCTCCATCCCTATCCCCTCTCCTTCTCTCCTCTCTGTGTCCATCCCTTTCCTCTATGTGTCCCCTTCTATTGCCCACCTCTGTGACCCCCTCCCTCTCCCCCGCTCCCTGCCCCCTCTCCCCCTGCCCCCTTCCTCTCCCCACTTTGTCCCCCTCTCCTTCTCTCCTTCTCTCTTTCTCCCCCTTTTTCCCCTCTTTTCCTCTCTCTCCCCCACTCTCTCTGTATCCCCCACTCTTTCCCTCTCTCCCCCCTCCCCACATGCACCATGAATGGAAACACATTGCTCCTGGCGCTGGCCCCAAATTCTGAGAGAAACCAGGGTGTTTGGAGAGCTGGGAAAGTGGACTGTCTGCCTAAAAAAAAAATCTTGGCTCTGGCTCAAAGCAGTCTTCTCTTTTCGGTTCTATCATTTGTTGCTGTGCACTATCCTATCTGTTCAGGCACAGCTGGGGAGCAGCTGATTGATGGCTCCATTCTTCCCACTGAGTCCTGCCTCCCTGTGCTCCTATTGGATGGAGGTCCGCGTGCAGGCAAACCATTCAGACTTTTGATTGGCGGGCCTCATACAGAACTTTGGCGGGCTGTAGGAACTAGCCCGTGCCCCAAGGATCCCGGTCCTTTGTAATTACTTTAGCTTCTGATAACTATAAATGTCTTCATTTAAAATTACCATGGACCTTAAAATTTTTATCACGGACACTGGTATCCGTATACGGACACATTGCCGACCCCTGTTTGGAGCACTGAGGTAGGCTGAGCTTATTGGTGAACTAAAGTTCATGTCTGCATATGTGCTAACTTAGAAAACTAGCCAGAGTCGACCAACAGCTTCAAAAAAGCTGACATCTGTTAAATACAGAATTATGTCATCTTCATCTGAAAATGCAGAAAGAGTCATTTAAAACCACTGCACACAACTCCATTGAAAACATACTCGATAATGTGCAACATTGTTCACTCATTTTTTAGTTCTTAAAATGCATCACACGCTACAGGAAAAACAAACCTCTACATTTAAATGAAATCCGCTGCTTCTGTATACCAAAGTAAATTTTCATTTACTTTGCTAGTCTCATAATATGTATTCCTAGAATATGTTGTAAATATGAATATCCATGAATAGGACAAGTGGTTTCTGATGATGTGGCATTCCACTAATTACTCTATTTATCACATTCTATGTGATTTGCTGCAATGTCAGCAGTTTGCTTAAAACGTCTCAGATGCAGAAGCTAGTCACTGAATTCTGTTCCCAACCCAACATATAGGGAATGCTAATGCACTCAGCGCAGATAGTTAACCAGGTAAGACTGAACAAGAAAAGGGCGCTGTCACAGAGAAAACAGAAAGTGCAAGTGGTAGAGACACACAGGCCGGAATTTTATGCCACACCAACGAGCCGGATGGTGGTGGCAGGGGGTAGTGTAAAATGGAGCGGGAGGCTTTCCTGACCCGCTCCCGCCTCCACCCCCATGGCCACTAAAGGGCATTCGCCCACCTCCGTGTGGATTTTACACGTGGCAAGCGGGCGTCCTGGAACTGGGAAAAGCTGCCTGGGAAAAGCGGCTTCCGATTGTCTTGGGGGAGGGCCCTGCTTATCGGGCACAGGGTGCCCGATGGATGGCCGCCTCTGCTACCCCAACCACCCCTAAGACTCAACACGCCCCCTTTCCCCCCAGATGACCACCCTTGCCTCGCTGGGGCCCGACCAATTGCCCCCGGCGAGGCAACGAAAACTTACCTGGACTCCCGGCTCCATATCTTCCTCTGCGGTCGGCTGGGCTGCAGTCCCAGCAGTGGCCACCGCTCCCGGTGGTGCTGCCGGCTCGCTGATTGGCCGGCAGCTCAATGATGCAGGACGTCCTCCCTCAAGCAGGTGGAAGTCCCGCCTCAGAACAATTGAAGCCTGGGGACCCATAAAATGGGGGTCGGATCCCCAGGTGAGGCGGAAGTGAGTTCACCACCAACTTTCCAGTCGGTGGCTGGCTCCCATCTGCCCAATGTGAAATCCCAGCCACTGACACAAAAGGCCCAACATGAGAAGCACCACAGTGATTTCTTATAGTCTTTGCTGCAACTAATCACTTGTCTTATCCATGGGCTCCTTACTGTGTGTAAGCTTCACATGTTCAACAATTGTACCTAGTCTGGTCACATGTTGTTCCTTTCTCCCTCTGTAAAACAAATTTGCCATATTAAAGTTGTAGATTTTGCATGTAGTAACATTTTTTTTTTGCTGAGCCCTTAAAGACCTGCTGGGTTGGGTTGTAGGGTTGCCATCCCTTTGGACTGTCCTGGAGTTTCTAGACATTAAAGATTAATCTCTGTAAGCAACCCGGAGGGATTTAAAAATTGTGTTTTTCCTTTGATTTTCCCTTGGACACCTTCACTTATTATGTTGAAATATTGGAGATGGGGAGAAAAAGGCTGTTTGACTGACAGTCAAGAATCATCCAATGATGTTACGATCATTGTCCAATTGATATGGGAAGGCAGTGCACCCTGAGGGTGGACATGACGGGCGATCAATGGTGAGAGCAGTGGGTGAGGTAGCTGCAGGTAGGAGCTCAGCTGTGGCTCAGTTGAGAGCACTGTTACCTCTAATTCACAAGCTTGTGGATTCGAGTCTCACTCCAGGACTTAAGCACAAAAATATAGGCTGACAGTCCAGTGCAATACTGATGGAGTGCTGCACTGTTGGAAGTGCCATCTCTCAGATGAGATATTAAACCGACAGCCTGGCCTGCCCTCTTAGGTGGATATAAAAGATCCCATGGCACTATTTCAAAGAAGAGCAGTGGAGTTATTTGTGGTCAATATCCCTCAATCAACATCACAAAGGCAAATTATTCGATCATTATCACATTGCTGTTTGTGGGAGCTTGCTGTGCACAAATTGGCTGCTGTGTATCCTAAATTACAACAGTGACTATGCTTCAAAAGTACTTAATTTGCTGTAAAGTGCTTTGGGACATCCCATGGTCATGAAAGGCACTATATAAATGCAAGTCTTTCTTTCTCATGTGATGAAACTGCCAACCCTATTTACATATGTTTTATGGGGGCAGTCAGCAAGGGCCTCTGTGCTTGCTTCATCTGTATTTGTACTTGAAACTCAATAGAGCTGCTCCTGTTCAAATTTCCTGTACTTTTAATATACCCTCAGTCCCTACAGTACAATTTTAATATGCTTGCAAATGCTGGTGCCTCACATTGTTTCTGCACTTAGACAGAATGAGTCAAGGTGGAGAGGACCTTCAGAGAAGCTTATAGTGAAAATAATAAGATATGCAAATATATATTATCATGATATACAGCAAGCCCTGAACAGAGATGCCCTAATCTGTATACATAAGTGTGAGAGATTGATTGACAGCAGGTAAAATAACACACTGCTTAAACTTAGCTTCCTGGCTTGACATATTGCGCATCGTTGTTGCTACTCCTTGAAAATATCTTTACCTTATTTCATTAGAAACTTATTTTATAATTAATTTAAAATTACCCTGAAGGTAAAGGAAATCATTTGTTCAAAAAATGGCATCCTATCTTCTTGCATCATGGTTAATGCTCAGTGAACTGATGTGAAGCGTGTGTTAGTGTGTTGGTAACAATGATTGGGACTTTACTGGCCCCTAGTCGCAGACTAAGAGGCGGGAGGGGGGTGGTGATGGGGGGAGTGCCAATAAGATGCCGGCAGTTGCATTGGGAGGGCTCCCCAACGCAGTCCCCGCCACCAGGTCATTTTCCCAGTGGCCGTAATAGATCCTTTAATTGGCCTAAAGGGCTTAACCGTTGCTTGGCCTATTCTGCTCCTAATTTGTATGCAGGCAGATAACTGTCACCACCCCAATGCTCCGGAATGAAAATGGCCCAGAGGCGGGACCATGGTGGAAGACCGGCATGCTGGCTGGTGATGGGAAATTGTGGGCCGGTCTGCTTCCGCGGTCATTAGAAGATTTGGCCCAATGGATTTACTGTCGCTGTGACTGAAATTTGACATTTAAGGCCTGATTTTAACTCTGTGCAAGTGAGTGGCTTTTGCATAACTTAAATCTGGCCCTTAAACTTTTCCTCTTGAGTGTAATGCACATAAAGAGGTTACATTTTAACTAGAACTAGTGTAAATTGTAAATTTTCTGACATTTTTAGTGGAGTGCAATCTAATGATTATGACTGATTCTTTCAAGAAGATTTTGATAAAAATCAGGAGAATTGTAAAACAGGTTACCGATTCGCTGTCATCTGTTTTACACTATTAAATAAAGTTAAAATTGTCTCCCCCAAAAAACTGAATGCTCCTTGCAGGTGAAGTGCGCTAAGATCTTTGTTTTTCTATTTGACAAAATCCATGTGGAACATTCTGTCTTTCTTGTGGTTTGCAGGTTTGAAATCTAGGGCGTGCTGTAGTTGCATGAGCTTAGATTTTTGTCTTCAGTGTCTCAAGACATGATAGGGCTTACCCCACCAGAGCACTAATTAGAAATTGAAACATGTTTTGCCCATGACTTTCTGCCCATTACAAGACCCTGGCTATCTTATGATGCCAGCACTTCACACATGCACGATGACCACAGAACCAAAAGCCAGTCGTCCATACTCAAAGTCTGAATTACCCCTAAAGCCTTTTTGTCTGTTTCAATTGACAACATAAGAATGATATAAAGTGCTCTTATCAGTGCAGCCTGGTAATCCGGATGCTGAGATCAATGATTCTCAAATGTTGCTCCTCTTTGACATCAAGCTGAGACAAACTCAATTTGTAATGAGACGCAAGTGCAAATCTGCTCAGTTACAGACAGAAATCCTTTAACGCCTTCAGTGAATAGCCAGAGCAATGTTGGAAATACACAATTTAATACATTTTGCTTGCAGGCTGCTAAACGTGACAATACAGCGACCATGCTGTTTGGGGGTGGCAGGTATTTTTGGAATAGCAACCCATAAAATGCTGTTTGAAGAAGCACTGTACAACAGTATCCTGGAAAAAGAGAGGCTGCATCAGAATTAAAGACACAAAAACAAGAAATGCTGGATTCACTCAGCAGGTCTGGCAGCATCTGTGGAAAGAGAAGCAGAGTTAACGTTTCGGGTCAGTGACCCTTCTTCGGAACTGACCCAAAACGTTAACTCTGCTTCTCTTTCCACAGATGCTGCCAGACCTGCTGAGTGAATCCAGCATTTCTTGTTTTTGTTTCAGATTTCCAGCATCCGCAGTATTTTGCCTTTATTTCAGAATTAAAGAGTTGGCTCTCTGAGGGGCTTATCAATTTTATTCACTGAACCATACAGCCCAGGAAAGACTAAGGCTTGAACTCCAGCCTGAGCGAGTTGATGTCTGTTAGGGAAATATTATCCAGTGACTTTTCCTGTAAAACATGTTGTGAAATGGGTGAAAACAGGATTAAGCTCACTCATCATGCCTCCACAATAAGAGAGATTTACGAAGGTCAATGCCTGGGTTCACACACTGGCTATTTGTGTAAAGCTCCCCATTATAAACAATGGGATAGAAATTAGCATAGACCCATCGGGCTCAGATCCAACTCTGCAAGCAGCTCAAGCCCAAACAGAGATCCGAGAAAGACCCAAAATTAAACTGTGGGCCTCATCTAAATATTCCAGATAAATTGTCGCCACCTGTCGCACCTTCACAGGCAGCTTGCATATTTCCAGGATTAAAATATGGGCTGGCTGCCTTGTCCGCAGTAGCTCACTTGTAAGTTCTAGGAGGGGTTTGGAGCAGGTAATGGGGGAACGCGATGGAGTCAGAGGGAAGCACTTCTTCTCCTTCTGGTGCTACAGAATGGTGCTTTTTAAAATTATAACCTCACCTTCAGTTGGTATTTGCAGCTGAAGAATCATGCGCCCGACACCTGCTCTGTTCATCAGTGACTAATTTTGTAATGGTGTTCTTCAACAGGCATTCGGCCCCTAATTAATTTTCAATCGCCTTAATGCCTGCTTTAAGGGACGCCTAAAAACGGCCCTCATAAACTTAACAGGGGAATCAATGCCTGCACCAATTTTGCACAGGCTGTTTCACTGCTAAATTGGTATGCTTTGTTTCCATTATACGTCCAAAAAACAGGCACAGTGTATACCCATTTCTACCCCCACATCTCCAGAAGTTGACAGGGAGGAAAATTAATAGCAAAAATACCCCCATAAATACAATGTGCAGAAAGGAGAGGACGAAGACTTTGCTATACAAGAGAAAAAATGCAAGCAGGAGTACAACGAGAATGCAAACTCAGCCAAAACCAGAAGTTGAGCAGAAAGCTTCGTAAAGGGCAATAGAGTAAATAATCAATCAGAAAATAAAAGTCAAACAGACAGAAGCATGGAACTGAAAATATCGAAATATAGACCAGTTTCAGCACAGAAGGAGGCCATTCAGCCCATCATGTTCATGACTGTCTAAGAGCAACTCAGCTAGTTCCACTCACCTACCTTTTCTCCATAGACATGCAAATCTTTCTCTCTTTAGGCAAATATCCAATTCCCTTTCAAAGCCACAACTGAATCTGTGTCCACCATAGTCTCAGGCAGTACATTCCATATCCTAACCACATGCTGTATAAAAAAAGGTTTTTCCTCATGTTGCTTTTGGTTCTTTTGCCATTCACCTTAAATTGGTATCCTCTGGTTCTCAACCCTTCCACCAATGGGAACAGTTTCTCACTATCTACACTGTCCAGACACCTCATAATTTTAAAAACCTGTAGCAACCTTCTCTTCTTCATGGAGAACAGCCCCAACTTCTCCAATCAATCCACATAACTGAAGTTCCTCATCCCTGGAAACATTCTCGTAAATCTTTTCTGCACCCACTCAAATGCTTTCACATCCTTCCTAAAGTTTGGATCACAGAATTGGACACAATGCTCCAGTCGAGCATGAACCACTGTTTTATAAAGGTTCACCATAACCTCCTTGTTTTTGTACTCTATACCTCTATAAAGCCCAGGATCCCATATGCCTTATTAATTGCTTTCTCAACCTGCCCTGCAACCTTCAAAGATTTTTGCACGTAGACACCCCCCAGCTCCCTCTGTTCCTGCACCCCCTTTAGAATTGTACCCTTTATATTATATTGCCTCTCCTCATTCTTCCGACCAAAATGTATTACTTATCTGCATTAAATTTCACCTGCCACACGTTTGCCCATTCCACCAGCCTGCCCATGTTCTCTTGAAGTCTATCACTATCTTCCTCACAGTTCACAATATTTCCAAGTTACGTATCATCTGATAATTTTTTAATTGTGCCCTGTACACCCAAGTCTAGGCCATGAATATAGATCAAGAAAACCAATGGTCCCAATACCAACCCCTGGGAAACCCCACTAGATACTTTCTCCATGTTAAATTCCAGAAAGCTTCTTGTTGGAGGATGATCCTGGAGCCGATCTTTATGAAACCCCTCTATTACCTCATCAAAAAACTCAATAAAATTAGTTAAATATGATTTGCCCTTCACAGCTCGTGCTGGATTTCCTTAATTAGTCCACATTTGTCCAAGTGACTTAATTTTGTCCTGGATTATCTTTTCTAAAATCTTTCCCACCATCGAGGTCAAACTGACTGGCTTGTAAATGCTGGACTTATCCTTACACCTTTTCTTGAATAAAGGTGTAACATTTGCAATTTTCCAGTTCTCTGGCACCACCCCTCTATGTAAGGAGGATTGGCCTGTGCCTCCCCCAATTTCCACCCTTACTTCCCTCAGTATCCTTGGATAATCTGATCTGGTCCTAGTGACTTATAAATTTTAAGTACAGCCAGCCTTTCTAATACCATCTTTTTATCAATTTTTAGCCCATCCGGTGTCTCAACACCTCCTCTTTCACCACGACTTTGTCAGCATCTCCCTCCTTGATAAAGGCAAATGTAAGGTACTCATTTAATGTGTCAGCTATGCTTGCTGTCTCAATGTGTAAATTCCTTTATTGACCCCTGTCAAGAAAACATGCTATGTTAGAGGAGGATTTTTTAAGTTATCGATTGGAAAGTACATTAAACTTTTAATGAAACAAAAAGAGCTGGAATCCTACAGTTAACTTTAAAAAGAGCTTGCAGCCAAGATGGCCATCGCAATTTGCAATTGAACACTTTGTACATTCCAAAACATCAAAGAGGAGACACATGTCTGATGAGCCTATACCCAAAACAATGGCTTGCTCTATTGATTGAACTACCAGAGATTGCCTTCATTAGCAAGACATTCAAAGCCATCCTGGGCCATTAACATTGAAAGGGCTGGCCCTTCCAGGTGTAAACATTAATATCCTGAGACCCGAGAGACTGAAATTCCTAAACTTGAATCTCATTAGAAGGTTCCAGAGAAAACATTGAGACTGTCATGTGACCATCTGATTATCTCTGTGAAAGCTGGGAGTTTTCCTTGGAAAAAGCAGACAAACCAGTGACCCAGACTGGGCAGAAGCCAGAAGGGCTGTCTCTTTCTCTCCAAAAGGCCTGGTGTGGCCTATGAAGCCTAGCCACTGGTTGCTGGATCCAAGACAAAGACACCAGGGGAAGAAAGCCACCTACAATTCTGCCTACAAGAAAACCCTGAACCAGCCACAAACTGCAAATTTACCAGCCAAAGACTTCAAGAACACGACTTCAGCCGGAAGACAACGGAATCGCCCAACCTCACAGACTGTGTATAAATTTCTATTTGTTCTGGACTCTAATCCAACCACAAATCTACTCCTCATCACTCTGTAATCTATTTGCGTGTGTATGATTCTCATGCTTGAATGTGTAGCATAATTATATTATTTTATTTAGATCGGGTTTAGATCGTCAAGTATAATAAACTCACCCTTTTCTTGTTTAAACTCAAGAAAACATGTTCGATTGGTTCTTTTAAGATCACAACAAAGGTAAAAGGTAAAACACTCACTGAAGTGGTAAGCACATCCACTGTTTAAAAAGGTGTAAACCCTGTTGCAGTCAAATAAGAGGAAGGACAAGAGGGGAACCTTGTGACCCCTCCTCACCAGATTGTAACAGTTCCTAATCAGCCCCACTCCTCCGTTTACCACCCTTTTACTCTTTATACGTCTTTTGGATTCTATTTATATGCCTTTTAGATTCCCTTTTATGTTAGCTGCCAGTCTCTTCTCATATTCTCTCTTTACTTCTTTTATTTCTTTTATCACTTTTCCTCTGAACTTTCTATATTCAGCTTGGTTCTCATCTGTATTATCAACCTGACATCTGTCATATGCATTGTTTTTCTGCTTCATCATACTCTCATCAGCCAGGGAGCTCTGGCTTTGTTTGTCTTACCTATCCTCCTCGTGGGAATGTAACTCGACTGTACCCAACCTATCTCCTCTTTAAAGGCAGCCCATTATTCTATGACAGTTTTGACTGCCAGTCTTTGATTCCAATTTCGTTGGGCTAGATCAGTTCACACCCCACTGAAGTTGGCCTTCCCCCAATTAATTATTTTTACTCTGGATTGCTCCTTGTCCTTTTCCATAGCTACGCTAAATCTTGTGATCCATGTCCCCTAAATATTCCCCTACTGACGCTTGATTCACTAGACCCACCTCATTCTCCAAAACCAGATCCAGCAATGCCTTCTTCCTCATTGGACTGGAAAAATACTGATGTAGAAAATTACCCTGAATGCACTTCAGAAACTCTTCCTCCTCTCTGCCCTTTACACTATTACTGACCCAATCTATATTAGGATAATTAAAGTCCCCTATTATAACTGTGGTTTTTGTATCTTTAATTTAGTTTAGAGATACAGCACTGAAACAGGCCCTTCGGCCCACCGAGTCTGTGCCGACCAAGAACCACCCATTTATACTAACCCTACAGTAATCCCATATTCCCTACCACCTACCTACACTAGGGGCAATTTACAATGGCCAATTTACCTATCACCTGCAAGTCTTTGGCGGTGGGAGGAAACCAGAGCACCCGGCGAAAACCCACGCGGTCACAGGGAGAACTTGCAAACTCCGCACAGGCAGTACCCAGAATTGAACGTGGGTCCCTGGAGCTATGTGGCTGCGGTGCTAACCACTGCGCCACTGTGCCGCCCTCTCTGTAATTACATTGCAAATTTGTTCCTTTATATCTATATCACTTCACAACTGTGGGAAGAGGAAGAGAAAGGAACAGATAGAAAAGTGAAGAGGAATGAGAGGAATTATTGCACGAGCAGCATAGCAACAAATTCATTGGTGATAAAATTTGTCTTGGGAGTACTGCATTATAGGCAATAATGAATAGGCAGACCATTTTACACTCTGTCTGATTTTCTTTTAAATTGACATCAATGAAAAAAGATAATTAGTCAGTGTGTTCAATAAGCTGCCGACATGCTATTGCTGTTTTGTGCTTCTGCCCAAGACAAATTTCACCCTCATTGTGCTTGATGCATTTTAATGGAATTTCTGTTGCAATCTTATTGCTGGAACTAATGTAAATAAAACTACCAATTTTATGTCATTTGTAAGGCTCTGACAAATTGGTAGTGTGTTGTGTTGATATTAAGCGGCGATTGCATTTACATTTCTACACGAAACGGAACCATCAGCTTCAGACTACTGCAGAGGATCACAGAGCTAGCAACAGCATAGCATCCCCATAGCATGATTATAACACCCAAGTACCTATCAAAGCACTAATCGATCATCCAAAGTTAGCACCCAACACAGCATCAGGACTGTTGTCGCACTCATTACTGGCACCCATTGCAGCATCATCACCAGTAGCTACATAAACCAAAGCACTAGAAGCAACATTGGCAACTTTGTTTCAGCATAAGAGCAATTAAACACATAAGGAGTACAACAGGAGTTCCAGCAACTCCTGAAGATTTGGTACTATCAGAAGAAAAAACACCTGAAGAGAACAGTGCTGTGTGCTGAATTCTTGCTTGGCAGCAATTCAGGCTACAGTAAAGGTTGCTCCTGTTGGTAATACTGGAGTGTTACAGTCAGCAGTGCAGTTTAGTGTTGCTGAAATGGGTCTTGCTGTGAGATCTACTGTCACTGTTGATTTCAGGAGTCATGTTGATAAATCTTGGTCTACTCTGTATCTAGGCTTTATTTAGAATACATTCAGCTCTTAGTGTTGGCTCTGCTGAAGTTAGAGATAACCTACAGTGAGATCTGTTTCAAAGAGGAAGACAAATTCATTGCATCACCTTGCGACTGGCAGCTCTGCAAAATGCTGCACAGTTACATTTGTAATCCATTTGTTAGGTTGTGGGTCAGAATGCTTCCCATGTGGGGTCAGTGGCAGCTATGTCACTTGGAGCAACAGAAGTCATTGCACCTTCCAGCGAGAGGCAGAGGAAGTGGAGAAGTACCCTGTGGATACAGTCCCAGTAGTGCTACAGTTGGTTACACATCAACCTCACAGGGCAGACACAGTGGCTTATACTGGTAGCAGGGGGGAGGATGCAAGGATCAGTCCCTTAGCCTGAATGGTGAGGCTTAAGGCACCCTTGATATTGGGCTCAAGCCTCATTTACCATCAAGCCAGCAGGTTTTTGGACAGGAACGTCGGGGGGAGGTAGCAGTGACAATTGCTGGGCGACTGGTGGCCAGCAGCAGCTCGCATTCATTGAATGCTGCTGGTCCTCCCTGCTCCACTTTCAGGTAAGTATATTTTCAACACTTACTTTGTTGGTTGCGGCCTAACAGGCAGCGCCATTAAGGGTTACTAGCACACCTTTATTGTTGAATTATATCTTACTAAAATTGGCTTCAAAGTGTTTCACTTTGGGTCTCAGAGCACAGTCAGCAGCCAGCTGTCAGGATTGTTATCTGGATACTACAAAGGAAATTCTTTGAGATTCCCCAGGGTTCAGCTTTGAGCTGCTGAGCCCTAGCACTGCAAATTCAGCAAAATTGTCAAATCTGGTAACGCCAGCCAAGAATTTAATATCCTGGGAAAGGAAGAATTTCTCTGGTCATTACGTGTGTAAATTCGTTGCAGTTTACTAGACCCGGTGTACTCTACTACTATCAGCGTAAATGTACTGAGCCTTCCATTATCAAACTCACGGTGCTTTTCTGTTAGCTGAAGTGTCCTGGTAAAATTACTATTGTCAAAGTATATGGCTTTTAAAACTTTCAGGGCAAAATTCAATTTCTAATTAACTCCATCAGCATGTTATAATTTTTGATTTAATCTATTCGCAAACTCTCCCCCTGCTGAGATGTGGACTGTGCTCTGAGTCTTTCTTCTCCTTTACTAAATTAATGAGCATCTTTTTTTAAAAAAAATTAAGGGCATTAGGAATATTACTTGGCTTGTACAAGGACATATTTTTCTCTTCTCTTTAACAACCAACACAAATCAAAATGCTGGATGCACCCAACTTTGCTTCCCACTATCCTTAGAATGAAAGGAAAATGATTGGTACCCACCTGCAATAATGCAGCTTCACAGCACCCAAATTAGCACTT
This sequence comes from Heterodontus francisci, assembly GCF_036365525.1. Classification (NCBI taxonomy): domain Eukaryota; kingdom Metazoa; phylum Chordata; class Chondrichthyes; order Heterodontiformes; family Heterodontidae; genus Heterodontus; species Heterodontus francisci. Next base: position 26,476,935 of record NC_090393.1, on the reverse strand, counting down.
AATCAGGAAAGCTGTTGAAAATCTCTGGATGTCAGCTGGGGAGTGTTGTGGCTTTGTGAAAATGTAGAGAATGCTGATTAACCCACAAGGCTTGGTCTTCAAGTCCTAGATCCGAAAGAAGTTATGTTCTCCAAGTTTAGAGGGATGCGGCTCCATAGGGATGGCAGAAACAAAACGACTTTGCTTTGACAGACTCTCCTGAAATGAGATGTTTGACTGAATGGTTATCACATTTCAATTTTTAAAAGTAGGTCTCAAAATTTGAGTTTCAATGTGTTGGAGGCACTGCTGATGAAACTATGAATTGCGATGTACAGCATACAAAAAATAAACTTCTGAGCTTTCCCTTTTCCCTGATGCTCATTATGGACTTGAATGTTAGATCAAAGGTCTAAATATTTAATACCTCTACATTGTGGAGTTTCTGGCTCAGGGATCCCAGGGGATCCTCATTCAAGCTTACCTGAGCTAACAGATCATACCTAAAATCATGGGAATATAAGATATAAGAATGTAGGCATTTCAGCCCCTCCAACCTTTTCTGCCATTTAATGAGATCATGGCTGATCTGTACCTCGATTCTATTTATCTGCCTTTGTTCCATATCCCTTGATACCCTTAACAAAGAAAACTCTAACTATCTCAGTCTTGAAAATTTAAATTGTCCCAGAATCTACCACCTTTTGAGGGAGTAGGGGGAGGCGGAGGGAAGATGTTTCAGATTTCTATCAATCTTTCTGTGATTTCAACTAAATAGACTAACTCTAATTTTAAGGCTGCGCCCTCTTCTGGATATCTCCCACCAGAGGAAATAGATCGGTCACCTCTCAACCTTCTATACTCAAGGGAATACAAGCCATGTTTATTCAATATGTCCTCATAATTTAACCTTTAAGTTCGTTATCATTCTGGGGTATCTACGCTGTACACCTTCCAAGGTCAATGTATCTTTCCTAGATTTGGTTCTCAAAACAAAACACAATGTTCCATATGGGGTCTGGCCAAGGCTAAGCTAAAGCATTGCTTGCTCACCTTTGAATTTCAACCCACTTGAGATAAACGCCAACATTCCATTAGACTTGTTGATAACTTTTTATACCTTTGCACAACTTTTTAGTGATTTGTGTACACCAAAACTCTCTGCTCCTCCGTAGTTCCTAGTTTCTCAAAGTTAAGGAGTTATTCTGATTCATCTTTAATGTGGATGACCTCAGATTTCTTCACATCAAACTCCATCTGCCATGGTTTATCCTGCCCACTCGGTCTATGTCCGTTTGTGACTTCCTGGTGCCATCCACATAACTTACTGTACCTCCTAACTTGGTCCCATCTGCAAACTTGTGCAAAAAAACTTTGTTATTCCTTCATCCAATGTCATGAATATATATGGTGAAAAGCAAAGGCCCCAGTACAGATCCTGGGGGAACACCATTTGTCACACACTGCCTGTTAGAGATTGTTCCCTTTATCCCTAATCTCTGTTTTCTACCTCCCAACCAAGTAGTGAACCATGTCGCAAGGTTACCTCCATTTCCACATGCTCTCATTTTTGTTAATAATGTCTGTGTGGAACCTTATCAAATGCCTTCTGGTATTCATACAGACAACATCCATAGAAACTCCTCAATCTACCCTGCTATTGACCTCCTCAAAAAATGCAACTCGATTTGCCAGACCTACAAATCCATGCTGAAGTACTCAACTCTTTCTTTCCCACAAAGTCTTCAATCAAAGTTTGAAATTATTTAATATTACTCAGCTTAACAATGCCCCAAATCAGTATTCAGTGCCTTTTTAAAAAATTAATTCATGGGATGTGGGGTCACTGATAAGGCCAGCATTTATTGCCCATCCTTATTCGTCCTTGAGAAAGTAGTGGTGAGCTGTCTTCTTGAACTACTGCAGTCCATAGTGTGTTGGGTAGAGAGTTCTAGGATTTCGACCAAGTGACAGTGAAGGAATGGCAATTTATTTCTGAATTAGAATTGTGTGTGACTTGAAAAAGAACTTGGAGCTGGTGGTGTTTCCATCCAAGGGGTAGAGGTTGTAGCTTCAGAAGATGCTGTCGAAGGAGGCTTGGCAAGTTGCTGCAGTGTCTCTTGATAAGAACATAAGAAAATAAGAAATAGGAGCAGGAGTAGACCAAATGAGAATTTGAACCTGCTCCACCATTCAATACGATCGTGGCTGCTCTTCTGCCTCAACTCCATTTTTGCGCATCCTCCTCATATCCCTTGGTTCCCTGAGAAACCAATAATCTGTCTATTATCAGCCTTAAATATATTCAACAGTGGAGCATCCACAACCCCCTGGTGATGATTGTGAACCCCCCCTGGGGTAGAGAATTCCAAAGTTTCACAGCTCTTTTAAGTGAAGAAATTTCTCCTCATCTTAGTCCTAAATGATTGGTCTTATTACTGCCATTGCAGTGGCTCAGGAGCTGCTGGCCTCTGATTGGCCGGAAGCTCTGCAAGGCCGGGACCTCTGGCAACTGGTCCTAGATTGTATGGAAGGCCGGCCACTAAATTCAGCAGACCTTCCAAACAAGAGCCGACATGGGGATCTTGGCGTCGGTTTCCCTTGATGTCGAGACCCCTGCTGCCAGCACAAAATTCCACCCGTAGAGTCATTGTGGCATAGAAGGAGGCCATTCGATCAGTCGAGTCCATGCTGGCTCTCTGTAGAGAAATCCAGTCAGTCCCATTCCCCCGCTGTATCCCTGTAGGCCTGCAAGTTTATTTAACTCAAGCATTCATTCAATTTCCTTTTGAAATCATTGATCCTCTCCACTTCCACAATGGATTCCAGATCATCACCACTCGCTGTGTATGAAGTTCTTCCTCACAGCCACGTCACACCCCTTTTCTCTTGCCTAAAACCTTAAATCTGTGCCCTCTTATCCTTGTACCACCAGCTAATGGGAACAGCTTTTCCTTGTCTACCCTATTTAAACCTGTCAGAATCTTGTACACATTTATCAAATCTCTTCTAAAACTCCTTTGCTCCAAAGAGGAGAACCCCAGCTTCCCAACCTAACCTTTTAGTTAAAATCCCTCATCCCTGGAACCATTCTGGTAAATCTCCTCTGACCTCTCAAGGACCCTCACATCCTTCCTAAAGTATGGTGACCAGAACTGGAAGAAAAATTCTAGTTGGGGCCTAGCCAGAGCTTTACAAAGATGCAACATAACTTCCTTGCTTTTGTACTCAATACCTCTATTTATGAAGCCCAAGATCCTATATGCTTTGCTAACTACTCTCTCAATGTGTCCTGCCACCTTCAAAGATCAATGAACATGAACCTCCAGGTCTCTCTGTTGCTATACACCAATTAGAAATGTGCCATCAAGTCTATATTGCTTCTCCCTATCACTTCTGCCAAAATGCATCACCTTACACTTCTCTGTATTAAATTCAATTTGCCACCATTCTGCTATTCTATCTCTGTCCTGTTGCAGTCGATTGTTATAATCCTAATTATTTGCCTTACTTCAAAGTTTGGAATCATTGGCAAATTTGGAAATTTTACTCAGTATGCCAATATCCAAGTCATTTATATGTATCAAAAAAGCAGTGGTTCTGGCACTAACCCTTGGGGAACACCACTGTCTACCATCCTCCAGTCTAAAAAACATCCATTTACCGCAACTCGTTTTCTGTCCTTAAGTCAATTTTTTATCCAATTGGACACTGACCCTCCTATTCCATGAGCCTCAATTTTGTTGAACAGATTTTTATGCGGTACTTTGTCAAACACTTTCTTAAAATCCATCTAGACAACATCCACCACATTCCCTTCATCAACCTTCTCTGTTACTTCATCAAAAAATTCAATTAGATTAGTCAAACATAATCAGCTTTTCACAAAGCTGTGCTAGTTCTCCTGAATTAACTCAGATCTCTTCAAGTGTCTGTTAATTTTTTCGCTGATTATTGTTTCTAAACCCTTACCCACCACGGAAGTTAAACTGACCGCCTGTATTACTAGGACTGTCCTTGCACCTTTTCTTGAATAAGAATATCATACTTGCCACGCTACAATCCTCTGGCACCTCTGCTGTATCTAGGGAAGATTGGAAGATTATGGCAATCCCTTTCGCTATCTCCACCCCCACTTCCATTAGCAACCTGATATGCAAGCCATCCGGAACAGGCGAATTATCCACTCTAAGCATATCCAGCCTTTCCAGTACATCCTGCCCATCAATTTTCACCCCATCCATTACCTCTACCATCTCAGTTTGTAATGCCATTTTGTCAGCATCCTTTTCCTTAGTAAACATCGATACAAAGTACGCATTAAGTATTCTAGCCTTGCTCTGGGCATCTAAGCATATATCACACTCTGTGTCCCTAATAGTCCTCACCTCACCTTTTACTACCCACTGGTTATCTACATGCCGGTAGAGAATATTTGGGTTCCCTTTTATGTTACCTGCCATTCTATTCTCATATTCTCTCTTTGCCAGTCTGCTTTTCCTCTTCACATCCCCTCCCAACTTATTGTAGGAGGTGATGGGAAATGGCCTTGTTTGTGATGGAGACCACAAGAGTAGAAAGGCCGGGGAGACAGTGAAGTCGAGGTTGTGAGTATGGGTAGGTGAGTTTCTATAGTGAAGTAAGGGTGAACAGGTCAGTGACTGCAAGGACAGCTGAAATTACATTGAAATCACTGATAATGTGGAATTGCTCAGTGCAGAGTCTGAGAGCAGAAAGGAGGGATGATATCTGATTAGAAATTTTGGGTGGGGCTTTGAGGGACATTAAAGAGACAATCTTAATAGAGGTTACAAGTGTGGAACAAGGTGAGCTTCCTGAAGCAGGAGAAATTATCGGAAGAGTACAGCCAGGACGGTAGACCTCAGTAAAGGGCAACATGTTTCTACTTATAATCCGGGTTTTTGGTTAAAACCAGGATGTCAATGCCATCATCCATGCTAAGTCAATGGAAGGTAAGGTCCCTGTTTGTATGTGAATGTACCTTCTGGAGGGGAATTCAGAGAAGGGTGATGATTGTTGGTCTGCTGAAAGAATCCAAGATGGCAGTGCTGGGTGGGGTGAGCTGGATGGGAAAGAGGTTGGCAAGTTAGCCTTCAGCGGGCACCCTGGCTGGGAATGCTAGCTAGGGAGGAAGATGGTAGAGTTGGGGCTGCTGCTTGTAAAGAGGCAATATTGGGTGCCTTGATAAGCCTTTCAGAGGATGATCCAAGAGGCACAGAGGGTAGCTGTGCAAGGGGAGTTCATGGCTCAGGCAGGAGAGTAGGCAGAGAAGTAGATTAGATTATGAGATTAGAGATACAGCACTGAAACAGGCCCTTCGGCCCACCGAGTCTGTGCCGACCATCAACCACCCATTTATACTAATCCTACACTAATCCCACATTCCTACCAAACATCCCCACCTGTCCCTATATTTCCCTACCACCTACCTATACTAGTGACAATTTATAATGGCCAATTTACCTACCAACCTGCAAGTCTTTTGGCTTGTGGGAGGAAACCGGAGCACCCGGAGAAAACCCACGCAGACACAGGGAGAACTTGCAAACTCCACACAGGCAGTACCCAGAATCGAACCCAGGTCCCTGGAGCTGTGAGGCTGCGGTGCTAACCACTGCGCCACTGTGCCGCCCTTTATTGATCGGTCTAGAAACTGGGATAGGCAAAATACCTGAGGGGAGAAACAAAAAGTGGCATGACTGGGTGCTAGAAAGGGGGAGAGGCAGAAGAGAAGGACTGAAGGGAGGCCAAGCAAGATAAAAACAGAGCTAGAAGTATTGGGCATGGGCTGAGCAGCAATCAAAATGTGCACATGAATGGACACAAGTTAAAGAAATGCCCAGGAAAATAGGTGATATACATAATAATTGTAACAAATGAGAAGAGAATGATGATAATCTGCTCCACAGAACAAAATCATGAGCAAGTAATTTGCGATCACTGCCTGATAGCTTCATAAATAATGTCATGATAAATTGTAATCTATCATGTTGCCAACCGTAAAATAACACTCTGCATTCAAACGTCAAACATTTTAAATCAATGATTCCTCTGGTATGTAACACATATTCACATGTGGAAGGCTTCATTGTTTTCTTAACTTCAATTTGATTTGCTCCGAAGTGAATGCAATATGACAAGGAAAATAACAATAAACATTCGCTGATGACTCTTCTAAACATATATCATCATTTCAAGACAAGAAGGATGTACTAACATTGTAAGCAATGTATGTATCTTTTCATTAAATTACACTTCACTTTGTGTGTTTTTATGATGATCGCAATGCAAAGTGGGAAGAGGTCAGGGATTTCATCATCTAAGACAGACGCCATCTGTGCAGCTGCCCTGCCAGTACTTTGCCTTCTTTCCTTGTTCCTAGCCAGCTTCCCAACAACTCTAGTTCTGATGTGCCAGTACTTTGGAGTTTTTTCTCCATTCTCCCCCCATTAGACCCATCTCTTTGTGCTGAAATTTATACTCCCGCCGCCAGGAAAACAATGGCGGCCTGCCCATGGAGGCTGCCGTCACAGAACTGCTGCGATATTAAGAGCGATGGCTCATTGAAATAGCTGGGGTGGATCGCCACCCCCCCCCTCCAACCGATGACATGGAGGGTGTGTGGGGGTGGGGGGGTGGTGCTGTCCATCCCCGGCATTGACACCAGCAGCCTATGCGCAGGCACTGATGCCATTTTAAAGGGCTTCGAGCCCTGCCGTTCAATTTAAATATTTAAAGATACATTGCTTTAAAAAAAATTTATAAATTTATCCTGCCCCTCTCCCACCTCTCCCCCAATGACCATAGAATTAATTACTTATCCTCTCCCCACAAAACACATGCCTTGACCACCTGACCTACCCCCCACAATATGCATAAACTTTAAACTATAACCCTTCCCATCATCCCCTACACCAATGATATGACTTTGACCCCACTCACCCCCTCCTGCACTGAGAACCTTACCTGCACCCCTCGTCCCACCTGTGTTCTGCCTTACATCCCTGGACGGGAATCTGAAGGTGCGGGACATACAGTGGAAGCATTACGGTAATTAATTCATTTATTTAAATTGATTTAAGTGTTTAAATGGGGCTCCCGTCACCGAGCAGTCGGGGTGGGGGTGGTGCCACAAGGCCTCACCACTGCCAGAAATATCAGGCTGGGCCTTCCCAGTGTCGGGATGCATGGCGGCCCTCTCCTGGAGGCATTTTGTGGCCCCCCCCCCCCCGCCACAAACCCCAACGTTGGGGGGTCTGTAAAATTCAGCTCTTTATCTCTTGATCTTCCATGCTAGCCAACATTGTAAATGACTGCCTTTCCTCAAGCACAATCCCCCTCCCTTTAAAAACTGCTGTCATTGCCCCATCTTTCCCCTTCAACTATCACCCCATCTCTTAACTCCCTCTCCAAAGTCCTCAAACATTTCCCAGGCCATCTCTCCCAAAGTTTCCTTTCAAATTCCATCAGTCAAATTTCCCTCTCTCACAGCAATGAGACTGCTCTGTCTGACATTGACATGGATGTCAAAATTTCCTCCAGTTGAACATTGGGAAAGTCAAAGCCATTGTTTTTTCATCCCTGCCATTGACTCCACTCCTTTCATGACTCCATTCTCTCCCAGCCTTTCAGGCTGAATCAGGCAGGGTAAAACCATGACATCTTGCTTAACCTACTGCTTACCTCCACCGCTTATCTCTTCACCTGTCCCAACCCTTCTGTTCTTGTAGTCCTCACCCCTGCTTTCGTCACTTCTAGAGTTGAAGGAAGCTAAATTGATTTCCACCAATGGGGCTGATAGCGAATCAGTCGGTCATTTTATATTGTGCTCAATTTTTCTCATTGATTTCAATGGAAAATAAGTGTATGCTGTGTAAAATGATTGCCAATTCACTATGAGCACCTTTCGAAGAGCACTTGCGAAGACTGATTTCACCGCCTGATTTCTCCAAGTCCTTGCAGGCTTCCCACCCTCCACAAACTCCAATTTGCATCAAATTCAGTCTTCAGCTACCTTGGCCCATCTCTGTGGTCTTTCGTCCCTAATTTCTACCAATCCCCATTGCCTCTATATGTCTCTCCTCACCTTTGAAAACCCATCTTTTCTATCATGCTGTCAGTCACTCCACCTGATCTTTCTACATCCCTTCACCGCCCCCCACTCCCCCACACCCACTGCCACCACTGTGGATTGGCATCCATTCCTTTTATATATTCTTCCTCTTCTCACCCTGTGCAAAGTGCCTTGAGGGCATTTCCTACATTAAAAACTCTATATAAATGCAAGTTGTTGCATTTGTAATTATTTGGAAACAGATAAGAGAGGTTTCTTAATGATACCCTGAGAGGACTTAGATAGGTTCAATCATAACTTCTCTTTCATATGCCGCTTGCTCAATCTGCTCATACCCCTACACAATGGTAAGCATCTTTTTCTCAATTTGTGCACAGTTTCTTTCTATTGCAGTGAGTAATCTTGATTCTTATGTCTGTAGCATTCCTTCTTGTATCAAAGCTACAACAGGTTCTGATTCTGAGGCATCACTCATTTTTCACATTGCAGTATCCAAGAAGGTAATGCCACACTAGCTTTTTAACTTCACTTATAACTTGGTCATGTGCTAATTTACAACTTTATTTTCCAGGTACCTCAGTGATACAGTTACAATTTATATATGGAGCAGAATTTGTGAAAAGCAAATAGTTTACCATGCCTAACAAGTTAGTCATCTGTTGGATAGCTTTAGCTTTCTCTGGATCTGATTTCAACTTATCAGCACTCAACAACTGACCTATGCATGACAGGTTTTGGGTTTCTTATCATATTTTTCTGTGGTACTTTTAAAATGCGCTCTTTTTCATAAGTTAAAATGTCATCTACAATAACTTCTACAACAGCAACAAATTATTTTTACCCCCACAAGAGATTTATGCATTAACCTTTGAAATTCCACTGGACCTAAGGAATGTCAAATGTCACATGCTCTAAAAAAATATCTGAAGGTCATCAACAGCTTGTATTTATATAATGTGTTCAATATGATAAAATGTCTCAAGGCGCTTTACAGGAGCGTTAATAAAGCAAAGTTTGACACCAAGCCACATAAAGAGGTATTAGGACTGATGACCAAAAGCATGGTCAAAGAGATAGGTTTTAAGGAGGGTCTTAAAGGAGGAAAGAGAAGTAGAAAAGTGGAGAGATTTAGTGAGGGAATGCAGAGTTTAGGGCCTTGGAAGCTGAAGGCATGATCACTAATGGTGGAGCAATTAAAATCGAGTGATGCTCAAGAAGTCAGAATTAGAGGAATGCAGATATCTTGGAGGGCTATAGGAACATAGGAGCAGGAGTAGGCCATTCAGCCCATCTAGGCTGCCTCGCCATTCAATATGATCATGGCTGATCTTTCACTACAATGCCTTTTTCCCACACTATCCTCATATCCCCTTATGTCATTTGTATTTAGAAATCTGTCAAGCTCTACTTTAAACATACTCAGTGATTGAGCTTCCACAGCCCTCTGGGGTAGAGAATTCCAAAGATTCACAACCCTCTGAGTAAAGAAATTTCTCCTCATCTCTGTCCTAAGTGGCTTCCCCCTTATTTTGAAATGGTGTCCCCTGGTTCTAGACTCCCCAACCAGGGGAAGCATCTTAGCTGCATCTACCCTGTCTATCCCTTTATGTATTTTGTAGGTTTCAATGAGATCACCTTTCATTCTTCAAAACCCTAGAGAATACAGGCCCAGTTTCTCAATCGCTCTTCATAGGACAGTTCCACCATCCCAGGAACAAGTCTGGTGAACCTTCATTGCACTCCCTCTATGGCAATAATATCCTTCCTAAGATAAAGGGACCACAACTGCACACAATACTCCAGGTGCAGTCTAACCAAGGTTCTACACAATTGAAGCAAGACTTCACTAATCCTTTACTCAAATCCTCTTGTGATAAAGGCTAACATACCATTAGCCTTCCTAATTGCTTGGTTGTGGAGCTGGAGCAGATTACAGAGATAGGGAGGGGTAAGGCCATGGAGCTATTTGAAAACAAGGATGAGAATTTTAAAATCGAGGCATTGTTTAACTGGAAGCCAACGTAGGTCAGCAAGCACAGGGATGACAGGTGAATGGGGCTAGGTGCAGGTAAGGACACGGGCAGCAGAGTTTTGCATGACCTCAATTTACAGAGGATAGAATGGGTGATGCCGGTCTGGAGTATGTTGGAATTGTCAAGTCTAAAGATAAAGCTGGAGTTGTTCTCCTTAGAGAAGAGAAGGTTGAGAAGAAATTTGATAGAGGTGTTCAAAATCATGAGAGGTTTAGACAGAGTAGATAGAGAGCAGCTGTTCCCATTGGCAGAAGGTCGACAACCCAAGGGAACAGATTTAAGGTGATTGGCAAAAGAACCAAAGGCGACATGAGGGAAAACTTTTCTACTCAGCGAGTGGTTAGTATCTGCACTGCCTGAGAGGGTGGTGGAGGCAAATTCAGTTGTGGCTTTCAAAAGGGAATTGGATAAGCACCTGAAAAGAAAAGAAATTCAGGGCTACAGGGAAAGGACAGGGGAGTGGGACTGGCTAAATTGCTCTTGCAGAGAGCTGGCATGGACTCGGTGGACTGAATGACCCCCTTCTGTATTGTAAGCATTCTATAATTCTATGATAACAATATCATGGATGAGGATTTTATCAGGAGATGAGGCAGGGCGGAGTAGGGTGGTGGAAGTAGGCAGCCTTAGTGATGGCGGGGATATGTAGTCAGAGACTCACCTTGGAATCAAATATGACACCAATTATCAAAGAGAGGGATGGAGTAGGGAATAGAGTTAGTGGCAAGGACTGAACACAATGTCTTCCTAATATTTAGTTGGAGAAAATTTATACTCATCCACTACTGGATTTTGGACAAGCAATCTAATAACTTTGAGCTAATAAAGGAATCGAGAGTGGTGGTGGGGAGGTAGAGCTGGGTGTTGTCAGCATACATGTGAAAACTGATATTCTGCTTATCATCATTAAACTTCATTCTTTATCTAATTTAATTTGCCAGAATCCACCATTGTATGCAGAAAAGCCTAATTTTGCTGGTTTTATAGCAATCTTTTCAACTTGATCATAGTGAGCTCTCTTAATGCTCAGTTTAAATGTTTAGGATCAATGCAGATTATCATCTTATTCAGCTTCACATTGTCTGCAATACTTTGTGACTTCATTCACAAGAGAAAGAGTATCTGTTAAGCGAGTTTGTCAGCTGTATTCTTCAGAGGTTCTTTAAGTGCAACAGCAATTAAGTGTGAACTTAGTATACACTACCAGTTTCACACTTTGATGTATTTTGCTGTGATAAATTCCTTGTAGCTTTCAGACACCCTCTGAATTTTCTTATAAATTAGTGTTTGGTCAATTAAGAATATAGGAACAGGAATAGATCATTCTACCCCTTGAACCTGTTCCACCATTCAATGAGATCATAACTGATCTGTACCCTAACTTTATCCAGCTGCTTGGCTCCATATCCTTTAATACTCTTCGCTAGCAAAAGTCCATCAATATCAGATTCAGAATTATTAATTGAGCTACCATTTACTGCTTTTTGTGGGAACGAGTTTCATATTTTATCATCCTTTGTATGTAGAAGTGTTTCCTAACTTTTCTCCTGAATGGCCGGGCTCTGATTTTAAAGTTAGGTGTCCTTGTCCAAGACTCGCCCACCAGCAGAAACAGTTTTTCCCTATCTACTTTATCAATTCCTTTCTAAATCCTAAAACCTTCAATCAAATCACCACATAATTTTCTATATTCCAGGGAATGCAAACCTAGTTTATGCAATCTCTCCTCACAATCAACCTTGGAGTCCTGGTAACATTCTGGCTGATGTGTTCCACACTTTTTCCAAGGCAATATATCATTTCTAAGGTGCGATGCCCAGAACTGTACACAGTATTGCAGATGTGATCTAACCAGGGTTTTGTGTAGATGTAGTTGACTTGCTGTTAGCAGTATTTATAGAATTATATCGTGTATCAGCTACATGCACATTCAAAACTTCAGACATGGTTTTGCATTCAACAATGATACACCATATGGGCTGGGGAGGAGAATTTTCTCGCTGTGCGGGAGGGGGTAAGCGGGGTTAAAATGCTGTAGATTGGTCGGGGGAGGGGGTTGATGGGAAGGGGTAAAGGGCAAAGGTGCCGAACTTTGGGGCTGAGGGGGGTGGTTGGGGGAAAGTCAAATTTTAAATATCTATATTCTGGGAGGGAAAAGGGCAGGAATGTTGAGATTTGCCAGTAGGGGGTGGGAGAGTGCATGGTAAGTTTATTTTACTTTAGTTTTAGGAAACTTAAACTTACCTGGCCCTTTAAATTTTAAATGTGCATTGAGGGCCGTAGGCCCTTTAAAAATGGCGCCGGCGCCTGTGCATTGGCGCCGGACACTGCTATCTGTGACAGCTCGTCCGCCTCCTCCATGTCATCGCGGCGGGGGTGGAGCGGGTGACATGGCCATGCAAATGAGTCGCTGTGTTTGAAATCACAGCTGCTTCCTGACATGGCGGGCATTTGTGCGGGCCCCATATTTTTACGTCTGCTGCCTACTTTGGCGGTGGGACTCTTAAATTGCAGCCCATTTCTCAAAAATTTGGATTTCAAGATCTTGTAGAAGGCCATTTTTGGTGCAGCTCAGTTTATGTTTGCCTTTTGGACATATCACAAATGCAATATCCAATTTCTGATTAGTTTCAGTCTTCCAGAAATGGAGATTGTTTGGATTTTCCACAGTATTTGTGTTCACTTTAAGAGAGAGTTGATTGTAGCTCCACTGATTAATTGAAATGCAACACTTGCATTATTATTGATCCTTACTACCATAAACAACTTTTCCACTTCTCCAATTGTTTATTTGCACTCGTAATCCTGTTTATCTGTGTCTGAGTTGCAGGTTTTTTTTCTGCTCTGGTACTCCCATTTTGCCAAACCATCTAGGTATTTTTATCATTACCGAGATATTTCATTTGAGACCCGTAACTTCAGTTGCTGCTTATATTTCTGAAGCTTTCTTCAGATTGAGGTGTGGCTCTCTAAGGTGTCTATGCTCATTTGACTCAAACCACAATTCTATCATGAATCAGTGACTTCTTCAGTTAACCCACATCAAGTCCACAAGGTTCTTCAATAAATAGTGATCAATCAGCTCCTCCACTCTGCTTAGGGCTTAAAATAAACACACCTCTTTCTTAGCATCAAGCTTCTCCATAATTTTCTTCTGGTCCCCCACAGTATCCCATGTAAACATTTTAGACAGATCAACAGCTTCATAATTCACCTACCTTTTCTTAAACTTCTTCCAGTTCTACAACAATTAGCAATAGTGATTACTCAAGTATTTCTTGTGTATTCACTTTGACGTGCGCTTGTTTCTTTTCATCAGCTTCAATTAGCTATTTGAAGCACTGCAGGCACCATGTAATGATGTCTCCAATTCACAGCCTACTTAATAGCTTCTTTTCTATCCAGAGGCTTCCTGAACACTGCATAGATTTTACAATTGGATTTACACTCAACTGGAAACTAACTGGTCAGGAAGATCACCCAATCATTAAAGTGCTGATCCTGCATGTATTCTTGGGGTCAGCTCTTTCAAAATAATTTAAGTGAGCTTCCAGCATTCAACCTCCCTGTAATACCGTACTCACTGCCAGTGGTGAGCAGGAAATCTGTTCAGAAAAGACCTGCAGCAACGTAAAAGTGCAAACTCCGAGTCAATGTGCAAAATAGCAAACTTCTTTAATGAAGGAATGTCTAGAAATAACTTATCAACCTCTGATGAGGACTTTTGAATTTCTTTTGAAGGAAATTAGGTAGAAGAGAGGGCTTTCTGCAACAATGACCACTGTATAATCCCAAGAAGAACAGTACAGGGAGAAAGGGTCACTATGGCTGCTACAGTGGATACCAGCTCAACCATATGTTGCATCCAAAGCAACATTGGAAATGTTTAATAACCCTGCTGCTCAGCGGCGGGATCACCATTTGCATATTTAAATAAATTAAAATGAATGAATTAATCATACTTACGCCACCGGCTTCCATCCAGCTGTGATCTTCCTGCCGCTGGCTGGCACTCCCGTGGTTTTGGATCCCCGTCCAGGGAAACGAGGTGGAACACTTGTGGGGAGGGGGGGGGGGAGGAGGTAAGGTTCTCAGTATGGTGAGGTGGTGGGGGGTGTGGGGAACGGGGTCAAAATAACATCATTGGTGTAGGGGATGGTGGTAAGGGTTATAGTTTAAAGTTTATGCACTTTGGGATGGGGGGGAGGTCAGATGGACGAGGTAAGTGTTTTGGGGCGGAGAGAGAAAGTAATTAATTATATGGTTATGGGGGTGGGAGAGGGGCAAAATAAATGTATTTAGTTATTTCTTTTTCACTGTATCTTTAAATATTTAAATTTAACGGTAGTGTTGAAAACCCTTTAAAAATGGCGTCAGCGCCTGCGCACGGGCAGCTAAAGCCATTGCCGGAGACAGACAGCCCGCCTCCTCCACGTGATCTGGGGGAGGTCCGCCCTGGCTATTTAAATGAGTCGCCACACCTAGGATTGTCTGCATGGGCAGGCCGCCATTGTTATCCTTTGTAAAATTCAGCCCAATATGAAAACTGACTCACATTCATGCTGCTACCCTGTAAGAAAGAACTTACAATTAATATATAGCACCTTTCATGACCTCAGGACATCCCAAAGCATTTCATAATTAATGAATTACTTCTGAAGTGCAGTCACTGTTGTGATGAATATAAGAAACCCTACAAATACAAGAAAGAAATGCCATCAAGGAGGACAGGAAAGATAAGGACAGCTGCCAGCTCAAAGCTCTTTCTTTTCATTCTACTCTTTCATCCAGTTTCTTACTGAATTTATGAAGCACTGTACCATGTTATTCCTGTTAAAATTCATATGTGAAGGCTGCTCATAAGAACCCATTTGTAACCTGCTTTTCTCTTCCTTTTGTAGATTTGGATGAAGAAGTTGAGAGAGTGCCATGAAGCACAATAGCATTTCACTCTGAAGCATCAGCTCAGATATATTCACAGTTAGAGATTTACAGAGTGAGGTTGACCTAGAGGAGTATACACTGCGTGAGGTACAGAGTTTGAGTAAATAGGAGCAGCTAGTGGTAGCAGAGGAGGAGCAAGAACTTATTATCTGGAAGATCAGTCTGTATCCTGCTTCAGTTTAGGAGCCCAGGGAACTGCATATCACGGAAACTTCTTTTCATAAGAAGGCTGCTTTCTAAGCAGCATATATTAATGAAATCATTGAGTGCCATGCCAAGTAGTGTGAAAGGAATAATGGTCTGTGTGCAGGAGTCCATTAGTTGCATTTGCAAAGCCTTGCACAATGGCTTTGCAATAATGTAGTGTCCCATGGATATTTTAGCAACTCAAGGAGTAACTGGTGAGTTTCCATCGATAGATACTCTAAGGTTAGTTGTTGTATCTCCCCAAATGCTCAGACTGCTTCCAATTTTGACTGACTTGGGGATGAGCTGGAGAGAAAGAAAAGAAAGACTTACATTTATATAGAGCCTTTCACAACCTCAGAATGTCCCAAAGTGCTTTACAGACAATGATGTACTTTTGAAGTGTCGTCACTGTTGTAATGTAGAACATGCAGCAGCCAATTTGTGCACAGCAAGTTCCTACAAACAGCAATGTAATAATGACCAGATAACCAGCATCTGTGATGTTGATTGACAGATAAATATTGGCCAGGACACCAGGGAGAACTCCCCTGCTCTTCGTCAAAATAGTGTCATGGGATCTTTTATGTCAACAACAACCCCAACGACAACTTATATTTATAAAGCACCTTTAAATGTAATAAAGCATCTCAAGGCACTTCACAGGAGCAATATGAACCAAAATATGCTGCCAAGCTACTTAAGGAAATATTAGGTCAGATAATAAACAGCTTGGTCAAAGATAAGTTTTGAGGAGTATCTTAAAGGAGAAAAGCGAAGTAGAGCAGCAGAGAGGTGTAGGGAGGCAGCTGAAGGAACGGCCACCAATGGTGGAGTGATTAAAATTGGGAATGCTCAAGAGGCCAGAATTAGATAAATGCAGGTTGTGGGACTGGAGGAGATAATGGAGATAGGGAGGGGTGATGCCATGGAGAGATTTGAAAACAAGGATGAGAATTTTAAAATCAAGACATTGCTTGACTGTAAATCAATGTAGGTCAGCAAGCCCTGGGGTGATGGATGAATTGGACTTGCTGCAAGTTAGGACACGGCAGCAGAGCTTTGGATGACCTCAAGTTTACAAAGGGTAGAATGTGGGAGACTAGCCAGGAGTGCATTGGAATAGTCAAGTCCAGAGGTCGCAAAGGCATGAATGAGGGTTCCAGCAGCAGATGAGCTGAGACAGGAGCGAAATCGGGCGATGTTACGGAGGTGGAAATAGGTAATCTTGGTGATGGCATGGATATGTGGTCGGAAGCTTAGGTCGAGAAGGATGAGGACAGACAACTTACCTTTGTCATAGTCACATAGGATGTTATTTGTGACTTTGATTAGAGCCATTTCAGTTCTGTGGAAAGGGCAGAAATTTGATTGGAGGGATTCAAACATGGAGTTCAGGGAAAGATTGGGACAGATTTGGGAGGTAGCAACACATTTAAGGACTTTGGAGAGGAAAGGGAGGTTGAGATGGGATGGTAGTTTGCATGGATAATGGTGGCAAAGGGTAGTTTTTTTGAGGAGAGGGGTGATGACGGCAGATTTAAAGGAGAGAGGGACAATACCTGAAGAGAGAGAACCATCAACTATAATGCCTAACATGGGGACCAGGAGGAAAATTTGGGTGGTCATCAGTTTAGTGGGAATATGGTTGAGGGAGCAGGAGGTGGGTCTCATGGATAAGATGAGCTCCGAGAGGATATGAGGGGAGACAGGAGAGAAACCAGCGAAATATGCAAGTTCAGAGCTAGGGTATGGGGGAACACTAGAGGAAGTTTGGCCAGGTGGGCTAGTGGAAGGGAGCGGCTGATCAGACTTAGTGACAAAGAAGTACATGAGCTCCTCACACTAATTGTTGGAGGTGAGGGTGGAGGAGGCAGGAGAGAGGGGTTTAAGAAGATGGTTTGTAGTACAGAAAAGAAACTGGGGGTATCTTTACAGTCCAAAATGATCCTGGAATGGTGAGTAGTTTTAGGAGACGACAGCAGGACAGGATAGTGGTTTAAGTGGTCCAGCCAGATCTGGCAGTGGATGGCTAAACCAGTTGCCCATCATATCCTTTCAAGTCTGCATCCCTTGGACTTAAGGGAGTGGAGGTGAGGGCCGTACCAGGAGCAACAGCCAGGGTGAGAGAGAGGGTTTGCTTTTATTGGGGATTAGGGCATCAAAGGTGGAGGGTTAAGCAAATCAGTAGCTGCAGAAATGTTGTGACGAATGGAGGGCCAAAGGCTACACAGTCAGGATTTTGAAAGGGCAGTTATAAGTGAATTGGGGGATAGTTTTTTCCCAGGGACAGATACAGAATGAGGTAGGATTGGGCCATGGAAGGGGCATGTGCGTGGAAAGTGATACAAGGAAGTGATCAGAGATGGCCTTACCTGTAATTGATACAATGGACTAGCAAGACCATATGAGATGGCAAGGTCGAGGTCCACCTAAGAGGGCAGATGGGGCTTTGGTTTCTCATCTCATCCAAAAGAGAGCACCTCTGACAGTGCAGCATTCCCTCAGTGGAAAGAACCATGCAGAAATCTTTCCTCGAGTCCATTGGTGCCATCAGACCTGCCGTAATACTGATCAGTGGCCATGGTGACGCAGTGCCCAGCAGCAGAGCATGGCTCGAGTGGGTACAGATGCTGGTGCTACCTCTCAAGACTTACTTGCCTGGTAACCGGACGGACCACCCGGCATCGACCTAGGCAATGGAAACGACAACGGCAAACCCAGCCCTGTCGACTCTGCAAAGTCCTCCTTACTAACATCTGGGGGCTTGTGCCAAAGTTGGGAGAGCTGTCCCAGAGACTAGTCAAGCAACAGTCTGGCATAGTCATACTCACGAATCATACCTTACAGACAATGTCCCAGACACTGCCATCACCATCCCTGGGTATGTCCTGTCCCACCTGCAGGACAGACCCACCAGAGGGGGTGGCACAGTGGTATACAGTAGGGAGGGAGTTGCTCTGGGAGTCCTCAACACTGACTCCGGACCCCATGAAGTCTCATGGCATCAGGTCAAACATGGGCAAGGAAACCTCCTACTGATTACCACCTACCGCCCTCCCTCAGCTGATGACTCAGTACTCCTCCTTGTTGAACATCACTTGGAGTAAGCACTGAGGGTGGCAAGGGCACAAAATGTACTCTGGGTGGGGGACTTCAATGTCCATCACCAAGAGTGACTCGGTAGCACCACGACTGACCGAGTTGGCTGAGTCCTAAAGGACATAGTTGCTAGACTGGTTCTGCGGCAGGTGGTGGGGGAACCAATACAAGGGAAAAACATACTTGACCTCGTCCTTACCAATCTGCCTGCCGCAGATGCTTCTGTCCATGACAGTATTGGTAGGAGTGACCACCGCACAGTCCTTGCAGAGACGAAATCCCGCCTTCACATTGAGGTACCGTCCATCGTGTTGTGTGGCACTATCACCATGCTAAATGGGATAGATTTTGAACAGATCTAGCAATGCAAAACTGGGCATCCATGAGGCGCTGTGGGCCATCAGCAGCAATAGAATTGTACTCAACCACAATCTGTAACCTCATGGCCCGGCATATCCCCCACTCTACCATTACCATCAAGCCAGGAGACCAACCCTAGTTCAATGAAGAGTGCAGGAGGGCATGCCAGGAGCAGCACCAGGCATACCTCAAAATGATGTGTCAACCTGGTGAAGCTACAACCCAGGACTACTTGCATGCCAAACTGCGTAAGCAGCATGTGATAGACAGAGCTAAGCGATCCCATAACCAACAGATCAGATCTAAGCTCTGCAGTCCTGCCACATCCAGCCGTGAATGGTGGTGGACAATTAAACAACTAACTGGAGGAGGTAGCTCCACAAATATCCCCATCCTCAATGATGGGGGAGCCCAGCACATCAGTGCGAAAGATAAGGCTGAAGCATTTGCAACAATCTTCAGCCAGAGGTGCCGAGTTGATGATCTATCTCGGCCTCCTCCTGAATTCCCCAGCATCACAGATACCAGATTTCAGCCAATTCGATTCACTCTGCGTGATATCAAGAAACGACTGAAGGCACTGGATATTGCAAAAGCTATGGGCCCTGACAATATTCGGGCAATAGTACTGAAGACCTGTGCTCCAGAACTTGCCGTGTCCCTAGCCAATCTGTTCCAGTACAGCTACAATAGTGGCATCTACCCTGCAATGTGGAAAATTGCCCAGGTATGTCCTGCACACAAAAAGCAGGACAAGTCCAATTACCGCCCCATCAGCTTACTCTCAATCATCAGTAAAGTGATGGAAGGTGTGGTTGATAATGCCATCAAGCGGCACTTGCTTAGCAATAACCTGCTCAGTGATGCTCAGTTTGGGTTCTGCCAGGGCCACTCAGCTCCTGACCTCATTACAGCCTTGGTTCAAACATGGACAAAAGAGGTGAGATGACAGTGACTGCCCTTGACATCAAGCCAGCATTTGACCGAGTATGGCATCAAGGAGCCCTAGCAAAACTGAGGTCAATGGGAATCAGGGGGAAAACCCTCCGCTGGCTGGAGTCATACCTAGCGCAAAGGAAGATGGTTGTGGTTGTTGGAGGTCAATCATCTGAGCTCCAGGACATCACTGCAGGAGTTCCTCAGGGTAGTGTCCTAGGCCCAACCATCTTCAGCTGCTTCATCAATGACCTTCCTTCAATCAGAAGGTCAGAAGTGGGGATGTTCGCTGATGATTGCACAATGTTCAGCACCATTCGTGACTCCTCAGATACTGAAGCAGTCCGTGTAGAAATGCAGCAAGACCTGGGCAATATCCAGACTTGGGCTGATAAGTGGCAAGTAACGTTCGCGCCACACATGTGCCAGGCAATGACCATCTCCAACAAGAGAGAATCTAACCATCTCCATTGACATTCAATGGCATTACCATTGCTGAATCCCCCACTATCAACATCCTAGGGGTTACCATTGACCAGAAACTGAACTGGAGTAGCCATATAAATACCGTGGCTACAAGAGCAGGTCAGAGGCTAGGAATCCTGAGGCGAGTAACTCACCTCCTGACTCCCCAAAGCCTGTCCACAATCTACAAGGCACAAGTCAGGAGTGTGATGGAATACTCTCCACTTGCCTGGATGGGTGCAGCTCCAAAACACTCAAGAAGCTCGACACCATCCAGGACAAAGCAGCCCGCTTGATTGGCGCCCCATCTACAAATATTCACTCCCTCCACCACCGACGCACAGTGGCAGCACTGTGTACAATCTACAAGATGCACTGCAGCAATGCACAAAGGCTCCTTAGACAGCACCTTCCAAACCCGCAACCTCTATCAACTAGAAGGACAAGGGCAGCAAATGCATGGGAACACCACCACCTGCAAGTTCCCCTCCAAGTCACACACCATTCTGACTTGGAACTATATCGCCGTTCCTTCATTGTCGCTGGGTCAAAATCCTGGAACTCCCTTCCTAACAGCACTGTGGGTATACCTACCCCAAATGGACTGCAGCGGTTCAATAAGACAGCTCATCACCACCTCCTCAATTAGGGATGGGCAATAAATGCTGGCCTGGCCAGTGATGCCTACATCCCATGAATGAATAAAAAAAACTCACTCTGTTGGCTGCAAATGTAAAGAAAATGCACAGAATCAGACTACAATTGTGGAAGTGATGGATGCTGCTACTGGTCCATCCTAGAAGATGAGAAACGATGACAATCTCATTCTTAAGAGGCTCCTACCGCCACTGTATTGCTGATGGATGATCAACTAAAACCCTAGCAGTGGTGGGATCAGCTATTCTTCTATTTATGAAATCGTATTTTCAGAGTCCACACTTTTCAAAGCCACACAGTGCACAATTTTTTATTTGGTCATTTATTACTGATTAAAAATAAGTTGAGGAAGTAGTTTCAGTCTTTGTGACATTTGTGGGGAAATGGAAATGAAAATAGATCCAAGGTTTTGGAAAGTGTTGGGATATCTGAGAAAAGATGCGCGGGAATGATAAAAAAAAGAGATGGTAGCATAGAGCAAAGTATTTTGAGTGAGTGGGGATTGACAGAAGTTATTGAGAGACTGGTGACTGTAGGGCATTCAATAATTAGATGTGTGGACAGAGAGCTAAATAGAGCAGATGAGATAAATTGTGTGGTTTTGTCCTCCCCAGAGGCTAAAGTGAGTCCAACAGTAGAGAAGAAAGACCATTTGTTGAAGGGAACATCCTGTGCGATGACTTCTGTTTTGGGATGAATGGAACTGTTGACAGCTAGCCTGAGGTGCTACAAATGCAAATATTTCAGAGGTTTCAAAATGGAAAAGTAAAATGAGTGTTGTCTGGAATGATGCAGCACTTACCAATGATAATGTGAAACTGAGTAGAATAATTGGTTGTTGTTGTTGGACAGAATGTGTACAGACACAATGATGTGGGCTGAAAATAGATGCAACAGAAAAGAATCAAAGAGCACCAATGATGAATCCAGGTTTTAGTCATTGATCGTTGAAGAGAGGCTGAGAACACTAAATCTAATGTCTTTAGAAGAACAAAGATCATGGAACATTGGATTCAAAATTTCAAATTAATGAAGCAAGTCGATAATACAGCTGGAGTGGAATTTTGTTAAAACCAGAGGACACAATTAACAGTGAAAAATATGCTGCAAGCTATCTTACAAAAATATTCCACAACATCTTACCTTTATTTAAGAGGCTACCCTACAGGATTGATTCTCGTAGAATTAATGGTAATCTGCTGCAGTGGATTGAGAAGTGGCTGAATGCTCAGGCAGAAATTTTTTGTCAATAGATCAGAATCTGATTGGAGATTTTTTTATTCTTTCATGGCATGTGGGCATCGCTGACAAGGCAGCATTTATTGTCCATCCCTAATTGCTCTTGAGTAGGGTGGTGGTGAGCTGCCTTATTGAACCACTGCAGTCCATGTGGGGTAGGTGCACCCACAGTGTTGTTAGGAAGGGAGTTCCAGGATTTTGACCCTGCGACAATGAAGGAACAGCGATATAGTTCCAAGTCAGGATGGTGTGTGACTTGGAGGGGAACTTGCAGGTGCTGGTGTTCCCATGCATCTGTTGCCTTTGTCTTTCTAGGTGGTAGAGGTCGCAGGTTTGGAAGGTGCTGTCTAAGGAGACTTGGTGTGTTGCTGTAGTGCAGTGTAGATGGTACACACTGCTGCCACTGTGCGTCGGTGGTGGAGGGAGTGAATGTTTGTGGATGGGATGCCAATCAAGCGGGCTGCTTTGTCCTGGATGGTGTCGAGCTTCCTGAGTGTTGTTGGAGCTGCACCCATCCAGGCAAGTGAAGGGTATTCCATCACACTCCTGAGTTGTGCCTTGTAGGTGGTGGACAGGCTTTGGGGAGCCAGGAGGTGAGTTACTCACTGCAGGATTCCGAGCTTCTGACCTGCTCTTGTAGCCACGGTATTTATATGGTTACTCCAGTTCAGTTTCTGGTCAATGGTAACCCCCAGAATGTTGATAGTGGGGATTCAGCGATCATAATGCCATTGAATGTCAATGGGAGATGGTTAGATTCTCTCTTGTTTGAGATAGTCATCGCCTGGCACTTGTGTGGTGTGAATATTACTTGCCACTTATCACCGAGCCTGAATATTGTCCAGGTCTTGCTGCATTTCTACACGGACTGCTTCAGTATCTGAGGAGTTGTGAATGGTGCTGAACGTTGTGCAATCATCAGCGAACATCCTCACTTCTGACCTTATGATTGAAGGGAGATCATTGATGAAGCAGCTGAAGATGGTTGGGCCTAGGGCACTACTCCTGCCTTGATGTCCTGGAGCTGAGATGATTGACCTCCAACAACCACAACCATCTTCCTTTCCACTAGGTATGACTCCAACCAGCGGAGGGTTTTCCCCCCGATTTCCATTGACTCCAGTTTTGCTAGGGCTCCTTGATGCCATACTCGGTCAAATGCTGCCTCGATGTCAAGGGCAGTAACTCTCACTTCACCTCTTGAGTTCAACTCTTTTGTCTATGTTTGAACCAAGGCTGTCATGAGGTCAGGAGCTGAGTGGCCCTGGCGGAACCCAAACTGAGCGTCACTGAGCAGATTATTGCTAAGCAAGTGTCACTTGATGGCACTATCAACGACACCTTCCATCACTTTACTGATGATAGAGAGTAGACTGATGGGGCGGTAATTGGCCGGGTTGGATTTGTCCTGCTTTTTGTGTACAGGACATACCTGGGAAATTTTCCACATTGCAGGGTAGATGCCTGTGTTGTAGCTGTACTGGAACAGCTAGGCTAAGTTTGCGGCAAGTTCTGGAGCACAGGTCTTCAGTGCTATTGCCAGAATGGTGCCAGGGCCCATAGCCTTTGCAGTATTCATTGCCTTCGGTCATTTCTGGATATTACGTGGAGTGAATCGAATTGGCTGAAGACTGGCATCTGTGATGCTGGGGACTTCTGGAAGAACCTGAGATGGATCATCAACTCGGCACTTCTGGCTGAAGATTGTTGCAAATGCTTCAGCCTTACCTTTTACACTGATGTGCTGGGCTCCCCCATCATTAAGGATGGGGATATTTGTGAAGCCACCTCCTCCAGTTAGTTGTTTAATTGTCCACTACCATTCATGACTGGATGCAGCAGGACTGCAGAGCTTAGATCTGATCCATTGGTTGTGGGATCACTTAGCTCTGTCTATCGCTCTGTCTGGATTGTAGCTTCACCAAGTTGACATCTCTTTTGAGGTATGCCTGGTGCTGCTCCTGGCATGCCCTCCTGCACTCTTCATTGAACCAGGGTTGATCCCCTGGCTTGATGGTAATGGTAGAGTGGGGGATATGCCGGGCCATGAGGTTACAGATTGTGGTATTGTACAGTTCTGCTGCTGCTGATGGCCCACAGCGCCTCATGGATGCCCACTTTTGCATTGCTAGATCTGTTCGAAATCTATTCCATTTCGCACGGTGATAGTGCCACACAACACGATGGATGGTTTGCTCAATGTGAAGACGTGACTTCGTCTCCACAAAGACTGTGCAGTGGTAACTGCTACCAATACTGTCTTGGACAGATGCATCTGCGACAGGCAGATTGGTGAGGACGAATTTAAGTATGTTTTTCCAATGGTTTCCAATGATGTTCAACAGTGATCAGTGGCAGAACCTTTTTACTTTATTATCTTCATTAATGATCTGGATGGAGGTATTGGGGGAAGGATCTACAAGTTTGAAGATGATACCAAACCACGTCCAAGTGTTAGAAGTATAAAGGATTCTCAACTACTGCAAGCAAATCTCGAACTGTTGGGCGAATGGGCTCATGCTTGACAAATAACGTTTCACTTAGAAAAGGGTAGTGTTAAGCACTTATGTTGGACAAATGCTAAATAAACACAAAGCCTCCAGGCAACAGAATTAAGGCCAGAGCTAAAAGAAAAAGATCTGTGTGTTATCGGGCATCACTTTCTAAAGTTCATGACTAGTGATGTGAAGGTATTGTTAAAGCAAACAGGTTGTATTCACAGGAGAATTCTCGACAAAACAAAACACCATTTTGTCCTTGTACAAGACCACGTTTAGAATAGAATCCAGACATATGTTCAAACTAGTAAATTTAGGATTGCAGTCAGGGAGCGAGTGACCAACAAATACAATAGACTTTTGGGTAGAACAATGAAGAAGAAAACACTGAAATAATTTAGGAAATAGCTGTGATGGGTGGACGGTGTGATCTTTCCAGATGAATGAGCCAAAATGGGCTGAATGATCCTGTTCATCTCTATCTGTTTTGTGTAACTGCAAATATGACATTATTACTCAATGATCCAATAGGCGCTGTGACCTCAGAGGGAGATAGCAATCACTCATAGCACTTAGCTGCTCCTGATTAATGGACAGCATCAATTTTCAGACTAGTTTTTACAAAGTAGATAGATTAATTACAATGGGTTCTTGCCAGGCTCATGATAATGTAGCAGTCTCTGATTTAATGAATGAATCCAGGGCACAGGTCATTGGAAGGGGTTCCTGAGTTAATGAATTATTGCCAGGGACTTGATACCTGGATTAATGAATTAATAACAAGGAATTTATATTTAAGGGATATCTGCATGACTGAGAAAAAAACAAGTGAGCAGTCACAAAGAACAAGTTTGGATTTTGACAGATTGACGCTGTGTTTCTTGTTATAATTCTCCTTGTATGGCTCTCACTATTTATGGTTTTCTAATCTTTGTTTCTGCAGTGCCTGACGTTCTCTGTTCAGCGTTTCACTGCAACTGCAAACATATGACTGAAAGTGCTGCCCTGTATTCTCCAACGACCCAGTTTAGACGTTATAATTGGTCTCAGTGCTCTTGGATTGGAAAGGAGTGGATCAGTCAGGTTTGCACACCTGATCATTATCCACTAACTCCTGTTGAAAAGTGTTTGTGTCTGGACGTTGTATAAGAGCATGAGTGGGCTCAACTGTAATGTCCTTATGGTTGAACAGCCTGCTGATGCCTTGACTCATGCATGAAATGTGGCCAGTTTCTTGAGGTATTGAAGGACCATGGAAACTGTATCATAGTTAAGACAGGCAGGAATAGAGGGAAGAGAACTAGGGAACAGAAAAGACAGAATTTGAATTTTGGGCAGTGTGAATGTGGGCTAGTTCAGGATAAATTTGGAATTTTTCTGAAAATCATATTCATTATTACATCAGATTGAGGTTTTGTGTGTGTTTGGAATTATTTATCTTGTAAGTAAGTCAGAATAGTTGCCTCTGTTCCCTTGGTCCCTCCATGTACCTCAGTATTATGAGCTGAAGAGGGTGATCTATAGGTGACTTCATGCTCATTGCAGCCTTTAATTTACTTTGTATGGGGATGGGGGAAACGCATCTCCAACACACTGCGCATTCACCTGCTGCATTTTTATGGCGGCTGATATTGGGGTGTCCAAATGTCCTGCCATGGAGAGGCAGGGCACTTAATTAGCATATTTAAATAGGGCTCACACAGTGCAAATGGGAGCCTGATTTAAAATTGACTGTTACCGTATGGGTTTCTCAGGTGTTGGGAAACTGGCAGTGAAAAGGAAGCAGGTGCTGCTGGCTTCACATTTTTTAGCACTCCTTGTGGGCCAGAAGAGAAGTAGTGCTTCTCCTAGGCCGCACAAGGAAGCTTTCGACCTCCCTCACCTCCTCAAACATAGGCTTTCTTGCCCCTTCCCAATAGCAGGTTCTCTCCCCCCTCCCTATCGTGGGCTCTCTCCTCCTTTCCCCAACTTTAATCACTCCACCATTGGTGGCCATGCCTTCAGTTGCTTAGGCCCTAATCTCTGGAACTCCCCCTCACTACCCCAACAAAGCTCTTTGCCTCTCTATATCTCGTTCCTCCTTTCAGATGTTCTTTAAAACCTTCCTCTCTTACTGAACTTTTGGTCATTGCCCTGATATTCCTATGTGGCTTGGTGTCAAGTTTCACTTTATAACGCTCCTGTGCAGTACCTTGGGGATGTTTTATTATGTTAAAGGCGCTATATAAATACAAGTTGTTATTGTTCTAATCATTCTCTTCTGTCCACACCCCTCTATGATCCCCCCACTCCGGTCGTGGCCTTTTCTCTTTTCCAATCATGGCCTTGCTCCTCATTTCCGATCACAGTCTCTCTTCCCTGCTCCCGCTATTGGCCTTCCTCCCCCCCGTTCCCGATCGCAGGCCCTCTCCCACGCTCTCCCAATCGCAGCCTCTTTCTTCTAATTGCTGTGGAGCATCCCAAAGGGTCCCCGGCTCAGATCTCCTGCTGCTGGTGTCCTCTATTGGTCACTGACCAGGCTGTTAATTTGGCCAGTTGGTGGGTGAGAAATGGATCCAAAAAATGATAATGAGATCCTGCCGTTAGGTTCAGCAAGACCTCCATATCACCAGCTTTGCCGGGTTCTTTGGCCCCCCCAGCATTCTTCTGCCTTCCCATAAACATCAGGGCCAATGTCTCCCTATTGATGAGAGGTGCTGGCAGTTGAGAAGCCACAAGGATACACTTCCATACAAATAAATTTAAAGGCTGCAATGAGGTTTGAGTCATGGAGCGAGTGGAAAATCCAGTGCAAAGTCTCTGCCCCCCGTTTTCTGCCCCCTCAATGCCCAATGTTTACTTGTTTCACCCAGTCGACAGGAGTAGAATTTCAGCCCCCACCCTCCTCACCCCCCCACCCCCCGCACAGCTTTTCATTAATGCCTGGCTATCTAGACAACAATTGCAAGTAAATGCTTGCCAAATAGTGGTGCTCTCTCTATATAGATGTAAATATAATTTACGTAACATTTTCAACACAAGGCTGCCATGACTCTCAATTCGTGATTGGATGTAACTCTTTCAGTGTGTGATTTTCTTATTTATTTTTCTATTTGGAGAAGAAAATGTGTGGTAGTAAAAGCCAAAAGCACAGTCTATATTACAGGATAAAACTAACATTCCTAGGGCTTCTGAGGGAACAAACAGCTTCTGTGTGTTGATTTGAGACATTGGGCTGATGCCCGATGTTTGCCTTTATTATACCACATTAGATCCTGAATGGGGGTAGATATCATCTTGCTCCCCACTCCCACACCAGTGTGGACTTTGGGCTGAGAGCTGGCGGACACTGAACAGAGACTGTGTCAGCTGTTGATTGTCCTGGCGGGGAAAGCCTGGTCCAGATTGTGAGCCAGGCCTTATTGGAATCTCAATGGGGCAGAGAATTTGGTCTGAAATTGTTGAACTGTGTGTTGAGCCCAGAAGGCAGTAAAGCGCCTATTGGAAAGATGAGGTGCTATTCCTCAAGCTTGCATTGAGCTTCTTTGGAACACTGCAGTAGACCGAGGACAGAAATGCCAGTGTGAGTGCAAGGTAAAGAATTAAAATGGCAGGCCATGGGAAGCTTAGAGTCATGCTTGCAGACTGAATGGAGGTGTTACACAAAGCGGTCACCCAATCTGCATTTGATCCACCCAATGTAGAGCAGACTGCATTCTGAGCAGGGAATACAATATACTAAACTGGAAGCAGTGTTTGGGATCCCCAGTGTACAGCAGACCACACTGTGAGCAGTAAACATAGTATACTAAATACTATACTAAATACTAAGGCCCCAAACACTCCTTCCAGGTGAAATAGCAATTTACATGTACTTCTCTCAGTTTAGTATATTGTATTCTCTCTCTCCTCACTCAGGTCAGCTACAGAACCTGATGGCTCCGGGATGATTTTTAATCCGAGGGCGGCAGGGGGTTGAGGGAGGTGGAGGGAGCAGGGAAGCCCCTTGCCTCCAATCAAGGGCCCATTTAGCTCCTTTAGGAGCTTGTTAAGGGGCCGGGGCATTTGGGAAGGCAGTTTTCAGTTCTGATTTCGATGATCCCAACCAGTCTGGTGCATGTTAGTGCACAACTGTCAGAGTCACCACACTGCCAAATAAACTTTATTAGAAAGCGTGATGGAAATAAATTTGAGGGGCCAGATAGCACTGGATTGAGTGCTGTATCTCCACTTGGCTTCCACAGCCACTTTGCATCCTTGATACCGTCCTGGCCCTTTCGTGAGCTGCCTGCACTCCATGGCAAGGCAGCCCCCAACATTTCTGCCACCTGCCTTTGACGCTGGCCCCAGGCTGGCAGCTCCCACCTCCTGGAGGCGCTCGGTGACTCTAATTGGATGCCAAGCTCATCTCCTGCCCAATTAGGGTATTTGCATTCCAAGATCATGTTGCGAGAGCAATGCTGGGATCCTGAAATACTGCGGGTGTCAGACGCCGGTACGAGAATCCAGCTCCAGATGTCCTGTCGGGGTCATCGGGTGGCCGATTACTGCCTTCTGCTGGTCAGCTGCCTGAGCAGAATTAGTGGGAAAAATCTAATCCTATCATTGAAATCGTTGAAGAGGTAGCAGAGAGAGTAGGTAAGGGCAATGCAGTAGGTGTCATTTATCCAGATTCCCAAGAGGCCTGTGATAATGTACCACATAATGGAATAATGAATTAGGCCAGAGCATACAGTGTCAGGGGACACAGGATGGATACCTAGCTGGCTGCAAACCAAAAAACAGAGAGTTGGGGTAAAGGGCAGCTATTCAGAGTGCCAGAAGGTGGGAAGTGAGATCCCACAGTAATCAGTGCTGAGCCCACTGTTTTTCACAATTTATATTAGCAATTTATATTTCGGAATCAAAAACACAACTTCTAAATTTGCAGATGACAACAAATTGGCAGGGGTGGGGTGGAGCTTAGTCAACACGGAGGAGAACGGCAATAAATTTCAAAAATACTTTAATAAACTTATGGAAAGGACATATAATTGGCAAATGAATTTCAGTAAAGATGAATGTGAGGTAAGAAAAATTATGTGGTTACATATTACTTGGAAAATAGGAATTCAAACAGGGTAGAGGAGCAAAGGGATCTACATGATTTACTGAAGGTAGCAACACTGGTCAATAAGACCGTAACAAAAGCAAACAAAGCATGAGGGTTTACTTCTGGATGGATAGAATTGAAAAGTCGAGAAGGTACACTGAACCTTATTGAACTTTGGTTAGACTGCATGTGGAGTACTATGTATAGTTCTGGTCACCATATTATAAAAAGGAGACACTGGAGAGGGTGCAAAAGAGATTTACAAGGATGATGCCAGCAATGCAAAGTCATGCCTATCAGGAAAGAATGAACATGCTTGAGGGGCTGGACCCATGGGTAACCCCTCGGGCTGTATGCACCAAATATGGGTTTGCTGGAAAATGTACATGGCAGTAAAATGGAATGGAAGGGTTGTGAGGCAACTCACTCCTGCATTGAAGAAAACTGATTTCCTTTGCACTTTTTGGAATATCAACTTGGTGCTGTTTTGAACTGTTCTGTAATGCATTTTTTTTTTTACAGATTTTTATGAATAAAGTATATCTTTGGAAAAAAAAAAGAACAGGCCGGTCATTCTGGGTGGTGACTTCAACTGCATCATCAATGCGGCTGGGTGATCTGGCAGGGCTGACAACAACATGTTCAGCTTCCTGATGGAAATGGTAAAAGATGCCAAGCCGCATGACCTCTTCAGCAAATGTTCCAGGATAGACTTCCTGTCTGGCTCCCGAGCATTCACAATCAGATCCATCGACATCAAGCCGGTGTTCGTCTCTGACCACTGCCTTCTACTGGCCGACTGTCACCTACAGGAAGACCAGAAGGTTGGCAGGGGGACATGGAAGCTGAATGTGAAACTGTTGAACCCAGAAAACATTGAGGAACTCATAAAGGATTACAAAGGTTGGAAGACCATGAAAACCCCTCTTTGAGTCCCTGATGCACTGGTGGGAAGCGATCAAGGTGAACATCAAGAGGTTCTTCATCCTCAAGGGTGTTCGAAAGTGAGAGAGAGAGACAGAGGGAAATGTCCTGATTCCGAATAGTATGCAGAATCTGTTCCGGCTGCAGTCGATGGGGATCGATGTCAAAGAGGATCTCCAAGAGCTGAAGAGTCAGTAGGTCTGTCTCTTTTTGCGGAGGCCTAAAAGGTCATCTTACAGTCCAGAGTGCGCTCCATTGAGCAGGATGAGACATACTCGCGCTTCTTCTGACAAAAGGTACCTCTGTGATCAGCAGTCTGAAGGAAGAAGATGGTTTGATAACGTCATCACAGTCTGATGTACTAAGGATCAGCAAATTTTACGCCAGGCTGCATGACGTGAAGCCCACAGACAGCACGGCCTCCCAGTTCTTCCTGTCCTCTATCACGGAGGTCTTAAATGACAGTATGCAGGAGAGTCTGGACAAACTGCTAACTCTGGACAAGCTGACAAAGGCCGTCAGGTCTTTTGAGATGAGTTAAACTCCAGAAGCGATGGTTTACTGGTTGAGTTGTATTCGACTCGATGGGATTGAATTGGTCCAGACCTGCTGGAAGTCTAAGAGAGTATGCTCCTGACTGGCAGCATGTCAGATTCCATTAGGAAAGGTATCATCACCCTCATCTACAAGGGTAATAGGGAGAGAGAGTAAATCAGAAATTGACAGCCCATTTCAGAGCTTAATTTGGACTACGAAATTCTGTCCAAGGTCATCGCCAATTGAGTCAAATTTTCTCTGGAGATGGTGATTGCCCCCGATCAGACCTGTACTGTATCCGGCAGGATGATCTCTGATAGCCTCACTCTACTCAGGGACACAATCACCTATGTACGGGACAGGGGGGTGGACACCTGCCTCATCAAATTGGACCAGGAGAAGGCCTTTGACAGACTATCACACACCTACATGATGGGCATGCTCTCCAAAATGAGTTTTGAGGAGAGAATCTGCAATTGGATCCAGCTGCTCTACACTAACATCAGTAGTGCAGTTTCAATCAATGGGTGGGAATCGTAAAGCTTTCTGATCAAATTTGGAGTCAGGCAGACACTCTCCCTGTCTTGTTCATGTGCTGTGTCAAACCTTTTGCCGAGTCCATCAGGAAGGGATAAAAGGGATGACAATCCAGGCAGTGGAGGAACTCAGGTCAAAGCTACCCTGTACATGGACGATGTACAGTCTTTTGCTCGGATCTGCTATTGGTTCATAGACTGATGAGCATCTGCGACCAGCTCCAACTGCCTTAGAGAGCCAAAATAAATCACGGCAAGAGTTCTTTGGGAACTGGGTTGACCGATCCTTAGTCCCCTTCACCGTCAGTTCAGACTACCTGAAGCTGCTTGGGATATGGTTTGGAGGGGCCGGGGTGTGTGCCAAAAACTGGAAGGAATGAGCAGGCACAGTGAAACAGAAACTGGGCATGTGGGAGTGAACCTCCTCTCCATTGCGGGTAAGAACCTGGTTATCAGGTGCGAGGTTCTCTCGGTGTTGCTGTATGTGGCGCAGGTCTGGCTCATAGCCCACTCCTGTGCTGTGGTGGTCACCTGAGCCATCTTCTGCTTTATCTGGAGATTGAAAATTGACTGTGTCTAAAGGGACACAATGTTCAATGTTCTAGATAAAGTGGAGGGGTGGGGGGTTGGAGTACCAACCTCGCCCTCATCTTGTCGGCCACCTTTGTGCGCAGCTGCATCAAGCTGTGCGTAGAGCCCCAGTACGCAAACAACAAGTGTCACTACGTGCTGAAGTTCTATCTGTCCGGGGTGTTGCAAAGGATGGGTCTGGCCACGTTGCCGCACAATGCTCCATTCATTTGCACCGTGCCATACCACCTATCCCTCGTGGAAAAGTTTGTACAGAAAAACACCTTTGACCACAAGTCCATCAGGTAGTGGTCCGCACATAACATCCTCGAGGCCCCGCAGGAAAAGGAAATGGTGGATCCTGTCGGATGGTTCCCAGAGCAGCCTGTCAAACTCATTTGGCAGAATGCCTCATCGCCAGAACGTTCAAACAAGCACGAAGACATAGCCTGGCTGGTGGTGAGAAGGGCCCTCCTGGTCAGATCTTTCCTGCACACCTGGAGTCTCAAAATTATGTAAGGTCTGATAGAGTAGACACAGAGAATATTTCCACTTGTGGGAAGAGCAAAACTAGAGGCCATCAATATAAGATAGTCACCAAGAAATACAACAGGGAATTCAGAAGAAACATCTTTACCCAAATAGTGGTGAGGATGTTGGACTTGCTACCACAGAGAGTGGTTGAGGGGAGTAGTATAGATGCATTTAAGGGGAAGCAAGATAAACATATGAGGGAGAAGGGAATTGAGGATTGTGCTGATGAGGTTAGATGAGGAAAGATGAGAGGAGGCTTGAACTGGCATGGACTAGTTGGTCCTGATGCACTTCTGCAATCTTATAAAATGTGAGTTGATTAGCACCCTACTGAGACAAAGCTGGATACATATTATAAACCTGCTTTATTTTTTGACTCACCAGAAGCAGAGGCAGTGGCATACTTGGTTGGAGACTGAGTGCAGTGACCAAAAACTTAAAGCAGGGGAGAGAGACTCCAGTAAAATTAGCAACAACAAAAGCAAAAATCTGCAAACCAGCTACAGTGATGTTATAGCCAGGGAAGGAGCCAATTGGTGAGTAGCTGGTAAGTGTTTCGAGTTCATAGCCTGGAAAGTAAAGGCATGGCAGGGAACCTCAACTACTTGGAATGCATATCCGGTGCCATGTTGGAAATCATGGACGCTTCTTGAGGCCTGGAAGACCACAAGTGCAAGAAGTGTCGCCAGCTAGAGCAGCGGTTGGAGTCACTATGATGCATCTGCGAATTTCATGGATAGCACGTTTTTGAATGTGGTCACCTGCAGCGTAAGACAGTGGAGGCAGAGAGGGAATGAATGACTGCCAGGCAATCAAGAAAGATCAGGCAGGCGGTGCATGAGCCCCTGGAGTGCATGTCGCTCTCCAACCTGTGAATTTTAAAATTCACCACCTGGAACTGATGTCCTACACACAAGAGCCACAGGAATCACTTGAGCCATTCATCAGTAGATGCTGTAGTAAGGGCAACGAACGCAATTGCTCAGAAACTGAGCTGTCCGACCAAATAATGGAATAATAATTGTCTCAAAACCCATTTAAGCATTGAGGAAAAAGAAAGGTCACAGCATTGATGCACTGTTATAATATGGAAGGAAATACCAAGCCATTATAGCTGGACAACAGCATTTGCAAGCACTAGGTGCAGCCAACAGTATCGGCATGATCACCAGGTCAAAAAGAACAAGCAAGCTGTGTGGTAAGTGTGATTTATTCCACTCACCGCAAAATTGTCCTTTGTTTCAAGAGCTGTGTCAGGCGTATGGTGCAAAAGGACACTGGGCCCACCTATGCAAGAAATCTGGCTCCAAAGATGTTGCCAGAAGTCACAAAAGGACACATGCAAACAGAAGACAGGCGCAGCAACAGCAGCAAGGAAAGCACCAGAGACCGGTGTAAATGCAAGACGATACACATAGTCCACAGTGAAACAGACCTGAGACAAGACTCAGAGAGAAATAATTCTCATCCAGAAGACGAGCAGGCATTCCACATTGTGAACCTGACACATCATGTTGATGAAGTCAAACAACTGGAAGCTTTTGCTACCATTAACATCACGTGGCCAAAGAAAATTGGCAGACATATACTCTGGGTTAAGATTGGCACGGGAGCTAGTGCAGATATCCTACCAATCTGAATCCTGAAGGATATGTATCAGAATCAGAATCAATGATACAACTGACAAATGCAAAGTCATCTGCATACAACGGGTCACCCATCCCTTGCAGTAGCACACTAACAATGCTATGGAAAGTTGGCATGGAAACCACAAATATTCTACCTGGTAGACACAACTAGACCAGCGGTGCAGGACTACCAGCATGTAAGGACCTCAACATCATAACTATCCACGAGGTCACCAAGGTACCAATTACAGTAGACGAGACCAAGGGTACCCGCATTGAGTCACAGTTCCTCCAGGATCTCAGTGGTTCTGGTTTGGAAAGTATCAGCCCCTTCTCAGAGATGCCACACCAAGAGAATGATGATTCAAACTCAGATGGTGAAAGTTCTTTGTCAACAGGCAATGTTTCCTCGTGCTTCAGTGACTCAGAAGAAGAGATTGACATTGTCACTACTGAGAAACAAAGGCTGGCAGTGGGGAGCATTGACAAGGGGAAATCTCCAAGGACTGGAACCAGCTCGCAGACTCTGGCCAGCATCAAATGGTACAGTCCGGAAATCCAGCAACAGCACAACTATGCTGCACTTTCACTTCTGCCCTCTACAGAACCACCATCACCACAAGGAGCCAGAATGGACAGGTACCTCCATGAAGCCAAGTACTCCTTCCCCAAAAAACCCTCAATCTTGAGCCCAAGACCTTCAGACGTGAAGGATGAGGAGAGGCGAAGAACATGCAATGTCCTGAAGAGGCAGGGGAGGAATGAGTTGAAACATTATCTATTGCCTCTTCGAGATGAGATGCCAGAACTTTCCAAGAATGACAATGCCTCAAAAGTGGTCATCTTGAGAAAAGTAACAGAGTATGTTAGCAGGCTGAAGGCAGAGCAACAGAAACTGAATGCAGAAAGGGAGAAACCTCACAAAAAACAGCAGCAGCTGAGATGCAAATTCTTCGAGCAAGAGTTATCAAACCACCAAAATGATATATGGACTCTTAAGGTTCTATACATGTAAATTTTATAATCTCTATCCTGTACAACTAATTTTGATGTTATCTAATCTTATGTGCTTTTACTTGCAGCATATGAGACTTATCTTTGGAAAAAAAGGGGATGTTGTATAATTGTCTTTAAGAGTGATATCCCTTTAAGATTTTAGTATGCTAATAAGCTAAGTACCAGGATGCAGTCATGTGACTCTGCAACTGTAACACCTAGAGGAAGGTTCTGTAAATAGTTTGTTATGTACTGTGTCTAATAGTTTAGAAGTAATAAACCTGTTTGAGATCTTCAATGAACTGGACTTCAGCATCTCATTTATGTTGCATCAGACAACACAAAGAACTCATTACAGTTTCTCTGGGAAAAGCAGGCAGAGCCAAATCCATGGCACCTTGGATGGCTCAGCTGCACAGTGGAGGAGGAAGAAGAGTAGAAGAGCAGAAATGGTAGGGGATTTGATCATAAGGAGAACAGACAGGTGCTTCTGCGGCCACAGACTTGACTCCAGGATTGTATGTTGCTAAGGCCAAGGATGTCACTGAGCGGCTACAGGATATTCTGAGGAGGGAGGGTGAACAGCTAAAGGTTGTGGTCCATATTGGCACCCATGACATAGGCAGAAAGATGGTTGAGGTCCTGCAGGCAGAGTTTAGGGAGCTAGGAGAGAGATTGAAAAGCAGGACCTCAAAGGTAGTAACCTCTGGATTACTGCTGGTGCTATGTGCTAGTGAATACAGAAATAGGAAGATAGAACTGGTGAATATGTGGCTGGAGAGATGGTGCAGGAGGGAGGGCTTTTGATTCCTGACTCATTGGGGCTGCTTCCGGGGGAGATGGGTCCTGTGTAAGCCGGATAGGTTGCACCTCAGCAGGACCTGGACCAATAGCCTCGCAGAAGGTTTTGCTAGTGCTTTTGGCGAGGGTTTAAACTAGCTTGGTAGGGGCATGGGAACTTAAGAGTAGATTCAGAAGGGAGAAAAAAAAAGTTGGAAATGGAAGGCAGAAAAATTAGTAAGTGTGTTTGGCAGGCCGAGGAAGTATTAAGAGGTCAAAAGGTCATCGACCTCAAACGTTATCTCTGTTTCTCTCTGCATAGATGCTGCCAGCCCTGTTGCCAGCTTTTTCTGTCTTTGTAGCATATTATGTGGCGTGCCTCAAGGCCTAGTGATGTCCTTCAAGCATCCTTAAAAGATCCCCGCTGACTCGTGGGAGTCCCTGGCTTGTGACCATCCTAGATGAAGAAAGCTGATTCAGGAAGGCATTGTACACCTCGACGGACTTCATCGGGAACATGTGGAGGTGAAGTCGAGGCATTGGAGGGAGCACACAAACCTTCAAACTAACTCATCTACCTGACCCTTCCCGCACCACCTGCCCGCATGTGGCAGAGTCTGCAGATCATGCATTGGACTGATCAGCCGTCTCAGAACCTATCGAACCAGGGTGGAAGCAAGTGATCCTCGATCCTGAGGGACTGCTTAAGAAGAAGGAGAAGAATATCAAGCCAGTGAATGGTGTTTGTATATAATTATTGGATCAAGTGCTTTCCATTACACATAGATTGCTTCTGGGAATTCACATTTATTTTTTAGAACAAGATGTGATGGTAGATTTGAAAACAGTATAAAATTTACCAGAGTTGGCAAGCAGCATTGGATAAAGAATGTATATCAGGCATTTGAAATAACACAAGGGATAAAGGGATCACATTAGACTGAGTGTGTGCAAGCTACATGTAGATGCACCAGGGAAATTGGGACTTGTAGGAAGGTAGAGGACAGTGACAATAGAGAGAGTAACTTCAAAACCTAAATGGTAAATCCTTATTAATGCCACTCACAAGGCAGTATACAGTAAAACAAAATGGGGCAGGGAAGGGTGTTGCTTCACTTTTTGCCTGGAGATCTATTTCCATGAGGATTCTTCCATTCATCACATCCTTCTCCATGGGTTTCTGCAGCTCTTCTGCTGAAGCTATAGCAGATGAGCAGGAGACCAGAATGGAAATTCGCCCTTCTCCCCATGTTGCTCGCATGTCTAGGAAACCTAGTGGGAAGAAGGCCCATGGCAGATATTTCCAGTAGAAGCGCTTTTAAAAGGGGAACTGCAGTTCAAATATGTGTTTTTAGATCATGTCTGGGTCCTTCTTGTTAATTCTTTTTCTTTATTTCCTCCTGATCTTCACGAGGCTTTGGGTGAGTTGATACCGTGAGGTGTTTCTGTCGGCCCAAACACACCTACTTTCCACTGACCATGGGGGTCTGTCTTCTCAGGATATGACTCAAAAGAAGGGCAGATGCTGAGCATTCCCATCTGTTTCAATGATATCTGAGACTATCGTAAAGCAAAGAGCTGGAGTATGCAGGGGGCAGTAATGGTGGTTGTGGCCTGAAAATTGGCTTTAGCCCCTTGCAGACATGCTACAATATTAATCTATGGGGATAGTGCTGTGAAGTGGCAGAGGGCAGCTGCCCTCATAAGCACCATATGCAGTCCCATCTCAACACCAGCAGCCATCAATAACAACAGCAACAACTTGCATTTATATATAGCATCTTTAACATAGCCAGACACTGGGGGGTGGGGGGATGGTTGGGCATTGAACTGCTCAGTCACTTCTCTGCAGGCTCTTCATTTGTGCTTGCCACTCTTTAATCCTTTGCTCCTTTCAGTGAAGGTTAAGGATTTTGAAGGATAAAGGCTCTGGAAAAGCATGCTGAAGTTTTATTCCTTCATTGTGATGCTCCCTTTTAATTGTGACCATTCCTTTAATTTTCCCAGACGTGCAGTTTTCCACACCCACAACTAGGGGTAAATTTTCATTTCCGGTGTATAGGCAGTAATCTGGTGGAGTAAATCATTTCCCCATTATAGAAACTGTCTGATTTCCACTCCATTGATTACAATGGAATGATAATTGGATGGGTTCTATTATGCACCACCAAGCTGCTTCACCAGTTTACCGCCAAGCAGTGAAGATGAAAATGTATTCCCTAATTTCTTCCCTAAACTCAACCTGAATCTACACCTGGAATTTTGACTACTAATACCAAAGAATTGGCTAATATTTGCACTTGACAGTTTGGGCAGTGTTAGACCCATTTAGAACTGATTTAGATTTGAAGATGAAGGTCAACCCTACTGTCTGTAAGACTGTCTGTTAAATATTTCTGTTTCTGCAGGATTTTTCTCTGCAAGGTCTTGTGTGCATGCCCTTTAAGTCCTTGATGATGGCCTGTGTAGCTGCTTATGGTTCAAAGAAATTGCAATCTGTTAACCTGAGGCTCTGCTTTCAGACACTTTTTGTTATCATTTTGAGGTGATGTTATTGTGTTATGGTAGATTCTGAGTTAACCGTGCTCTGTAACTATTGTTGGTTAGTCACTGATACTACTGACATTACTCACATTCTGTGTATATTTTGTTTTGTAGGAAATTAGTGTCATGTCATCTCTACTTCAAACCCTGACTAACAAGGCATGTTTGCTCAGCTTTTCCTATTTAATGTCTCCATTCCTGAAAATAGATTAGATGCTTATTTAAAACAGCGGCTGTGCTTCGAACCCTGTCCATACATTGTGTGGGTGTGACTGTCAATCAGATAAATTATTTTTATATGATGAAGAATTTGAATACCAGGGAACCTGTTAAAAAAGTTAAGGAAAAGAAGAAAAGTTAGTGGAATGTTTTGACTGATGAATAAGATAATGGAAGTCCTTAGCAACAGTCAGTAGAAATAGGTTCAATTTTATCAGGCCTATATTTGTTCCTGCCCCAAACTGGATGCTATTCCAGTGGTGTGCAGTGATAGCATGAGGCCTGAGGACTGAACTAAAATCATCCTTGGGCCTCAGCAGACGGAAATCAGGAACCTCAGCACAGCTCACCTGTTGAGGCCTAACCAATTTCAGTTGGCGCCAAGGCCCCCAGGTAAGTCTGGGAAGTGTGGAGAGGCAATGGGGGAGTGGGGTGGGTAAGGTTGGGCAACTTCACTTTGCTTTGCTCCAGTGCCAAGTTGGCCTCTGACTCTGGATTCAGGTTGAATTTACACTATAACTGCAGTGTTGCACCAATGCAACAGTTGTAGTGTGAATGCACCCTTGTACCCTTTGTAAAGATTTAATCAATACAAAACTTACACCGGGCACATACGGTTCACACTGGAGGATATAAAGTCTACATGTGGTTATATAGATTACACTGAGCAGCACATAGCTTCAACTGAGAAATAAATAGGTTGTATTGAAAGATATTCAAATTGTGGTTAATTCACTTAAGTTGGGAAATACATAGTTTACTTTGGGAATACAGTTTTAAGTTATAGGATACAAAGGTTATAATAGAGATAATCAGATTACATTAGAGAATGTGCAATTTATCCAGCTTACAATGGAAGGTTCACAACTTATACTGGGATACACTGGTAACACTAAGAGTTACGTAGTTTAGTCAAAGGAATGCGCAATTTATTCTGGGATACAAACTCAAATATGCACTCTTCCAGCAGCGCACATATTTCTTATGATAACACTTGTGTGGATGAGTGTAGTTCCAATAACACTCAAGATGCTTGACACCATCCAGGACAAAGCAACCCTCTTGACTGGTACATCATCCACCACCTTAAACATTCACCTCCTCCATCACTGGTACACTGTAAAATACAATATGTATCATCTACAAGATGCACTGCAGCAACGCATGAGGGTCCTTTGACAGCACCTTGCAAAACCAACAAACTCTACCACCTAGAAGGACAAAGGCAGCCAGCGCATGAGAATACCACCTGTAGGTTCCCCTCCAAGACACACACCACCTTGACTTGGAAATATATTGCCTTTCCTTCAAAGCCACTGGGTCAAAATCCTGGATCTCCCTGTCTATCAGCACCATGAGAGTATCTTGACCACACGCACTGCAGCAGTTCAAGAAGGTAGCTCATCACCTTCTCAAGGGCAACTAGGGATGGGCAATAAATGATGGCCTCACATTCCATGAATGAATGAATTAAAAAAAACTACCTACTATTTTCTTGCATTGTATATCATCTTGATTTACAACAAAATCACGGCAATGCATATTATAGTATATAAAAGGAAATTTTGTGACAAACAATTAAATATATGCAAAGTGCATTATAGGGTAGTTTTTTTTCCAGGCTCCACTTGTGACTCAGAGCCTCACTCGTCAGAAATCCAGATTAGTGAATCAGGCATACAGGTCTGTGCCTCATCCTAGCAGTTTCAATTTTCACCAAAAAATAAGCAGAGTCACAAATAATAGACATTGACCTCTGCATCCAATGCCCTTGACCTTTGAGTGTGGTTTGACAGCAAGAGCAAAACCTCATGAAATTCCCTTAATAGAATAAACCTTACATATATTTAGCTATACTAGACAATGTCCTGTGGCATTGAACATGGGGATTCAAGGCCAAGTATAGTCGTCAGTTGAAGTGGGATTAGAATACTGGAGTAAATTGGACGAGAGGGAGCAGGCATAATTTTTCTTTATTTTTATCTAATTATTTTATTTTATATTTTTATCATTAAATAACAAAACTTATGGCAACTCTGAACGTAGAGAAGTAGAGTTGGCTGGAGGGTAGATTTAGTATTGCGTCCACTTCTGCTTTACTCAAAGAGAGCATGAATATGATTCCCCCAAGTGCTATTTGCAACGCAATGAGTTTTTGATTTGAATTCAAATCAAGCTATTAGAGTGGGTGAAATCAAAGCATATGGGGATAGGGCAGCAAAGTGGAGTTGAGGTAAAAGGTTAGCCATGATTTAAATGAATGGCGGAGCAGGCTCGAAGGAGCCATATGGCTTACTCCAGCTCCTATTTCTTATGTTCTTATTGTCATGGATCTGTAATTATTTTTTCTCCTCGGATTTAAAAACAGTGTGTGTGCCTTAAAGGGAGAGAAGGTTCTGGAATTCCTGAGACACTGTGCAGTAGCTGATTTTTGTTACCCTGGGCAACAGCAGGAGAGAAAGGGAGGTCACATGGTAATATTTCCACTTGGCTGTGTGTGGAACTGGCAGAAACCAGCTGAAACCAGTTAATTCTGAGAGACTTTCCAGTGAGGCATACTGAAGAAAAGGAGCTGTTTTATTCTCTCTCAGAAAATTTTTACAAGGAGCTACAAGCCAAATTAATTCTCTGAGTAAAGAAGAAAAGCCTCCTTTGTCAGGAAACCGTTTGAATTGCTGTGCTCATTGTTCAAAGAACTGTTTAATGATTGCTGCAGCCAAAGAGTTGAATACCTATCTTCTGAAGGACTATTTTCATCAATTCCACATTAGAATCCCATCCATCAGGAACGTAACCTACAAAGACTTACTTATTTTATTTATTCTTAAGGGACAACTAATTTTTAAAAACTCCACTTTTTAAAAACCGATTAACTGCTGTTACTTTTGAATGTATGTGTGTGAATGGGGAATGAGATTAAAATAAAAAGTTATAAGGTCTTTAGACATAGGTTTATCTTAATAGTGTTTAAGATTTAGTTTTTTTAATAAATAGTTAATTTGTTGTTGTCTAAAGATACCTGGTTTGGTCTGTTTCATTCTGGGGTTACGAGAGTGTTTAATTCGGCTGTTCTTCCAGTTGGGTGTGAAAGTTTAATAATGTGCTGCGACCTGTGGAGTGATGGGACTGAATTGACAGTGCGTTGCTCCCACCGCGGTTGTAACATTATGAAATGGTGTCTTGGCATTTCAATTATACATGTGATCTTACACCCAATCTGGTCGATTTGATATCCTTTGTGATCTCATATAATAGCTTTATTTCATCAGAACATAAAAATAGAAACAGAAGTAGGCCAGATGGCTCCTCTAGCCTGCTTTATCATTCAGTAAGATCATAGAATCACAGAATCATAGAATGGTTACAGCACAGAAGGAGGGCATTTAGCCCATCATGTTCGTGCTGGCTCTCTGCAAATGGAACTGTGCTAGTCCCATTCCCTCATCCTTTGCCTGTAGACCTGCAAAATGTTTTCTCTTCAGTTGCTTATCAAATTCCCTTTTGGAAGCCACAATTGAATCTGCCTCCACCACACTCTTAGCACATTCCAGATCCGAACCACTCGCTGTGTAAAAAAGCTTTTCCTCATGTCACTGTTGTTTCTTTTACCAATCACCTTAAATTGATGTCCTCTGGTTTTTGATCCTTCCACCAATGGGAACAGTTTCTCCTTATCTACCCTGTCTAGACCCCTTATTATTTTGAACACCTCAATCAAATCTCCTCTCAACCTTCTCTTCTCTAAGGAGAATAACCCAAGCTTCTTCAATCCATCCTCGTAACTGAATCTCTCATTTGTGGAATCATTCTTGTAAATGTTTTCACACCCTCTCTAAAGCCTTCAATCCATCTTAAAGTGCGATGCCCAGAATTGGACGCAATACTCCAGCAGAGGCTGAACTAGTGTTTTAAAAAGGTTCATTATAACTTCCTTATTTTAGTACTCTGTGTCTCTATTCATAAAACGCAAGATCCCAGCTGACTTTTCAATCATTTTCTTGACTTCCCCTGCCATCTTCAACTATTTGTGCACATATACCCCCAGGTGACTCTGTTCTTGCACATCCTTAAGAAGTGTAACCTTTAGATTATATTGCCTCTCCTCATTCTTCCTACCAAAATGTATCACTTCGCACTTCATTTCACCTGCCATGCATTCGCCCATTCCACCAGCCTGTCTATGTTCTCTTGAAGTATATCACCATCCTCCTCACAGTTCACAATACTTCCGAGTTTTATGTCATCTGCAAATTTTGCAGTCGTGGCCTGTACATCCTGTAGTGTATTCTTCATTTCTTGTTCATTTGCTACCTAGTGTATTTTTCATTTGAGATCACCATACATGTTTGGTGTAGGATGCACAGTGTGCCACTAGAGGGAGTAGATAATAAAGGTTCAGTTTACAGCAGCAATTCAGAAGCTAGTGTCGTGTGTTTCTTCCAGAGATTTAAAATAGCAGATCTACAATGTGAGATCTTACACATCTAAGACTAGGTCATTAATATATGTCAAGAAAAGTAGTGGTCCTAGCATCGACCATTGCATACCACGTATCATGCCAGTGCCTTCCTCCAGTCTGAAGAACAACCGTTCCTGTCACTCAGCCAATTTTCATGTGGCCACTGCCCCTTTCATTCCATGGGTTTCAACTTTGCTGACAAGCCTATTATGTGGCTCTTGATCACACACCTTTTGGAAGTCCATGCACACCACATTAACCACATTACCCTCATCAATCTTCTCTGTTGCCTCATTAAAAATCTCGAACAACTTAGTTGAAGAAGATTTGCCTTTAACAAATCTGTGCTGGCTTTCCTTAATTGATCCACGTTTGTCCATCATGGCTAACCTTCTAGCTCAACTCCAATTTCCTGGCCAATCCCCATATCTCTTGATTTCGCCCACTGTAGAAAGTTGATTCTGATTCAAAACAGGAGCTCATTGTTTTTCAATATTCTGATGATGGGGAGCTTTCTTTGAACTACCAGTAATTTTACCACTCACATACTGCAAGAGAAAAGTTCCAATGTTGGCAGTAAAGGTGCTGGCATGATACGTGCTTCAAAGCCATATTAACATAACAATGAAACACTGCTATTGAATCAATACATTAATTTAACTGGGAGGATTCTGTTGTGGGACGACATTAAGAGCGGACTTAAGAGTTGTAAGTGAACATCACCAGAGGAAGTGATGTCACATCACACATGACCAGACAGTTGTAGTGGTATAACCCAACAGAGTGAGGTGTGTGTAGGCGTGCTTGTGCAGTAACTGTTTGTATATATATGTTCTAGTTCAGTTATAATAAAACCTGTTGTATGAGTGCTTTTAAGAATGATGTAAGATCTTAGCATGCTAATGAGCCAAGTACCAGGATGCAGTCATATGACTCAAAGCCAGAATCATGCTGCAACTGTAACACCTAGAGGAAGGTTCTATAAATAGTTTGCTCTGTACTGTATATAATAGTTAAGCTGTAAT
This sequence comes from Heterodontus francisci, assembly GCF_036365525.1. Lineage (NCBI taxonomy): Eukaryota > Metazoa > Chordata > Chondrichthyes > Heterodontiformes > Heterodontidae > Heterodontus > Heterodontus francisci. The sequence goes on along the minus strand of NC_090393.1, from coordinate 26,432,618 downwards.
AAACCTGTTAAGATCTTCAATCAACTGGATTCCACACATCACATTTATGTTGCATCAGACAACATAAAGAACTCATTACAAAATCCACACCTTCTTTGAATATAATTTGTAGTCCTGTGAATCTTACAGTAGTTCACATACCAAAGAAACAAGTAATATTACCAATTCAGTTAAGTTAATAAATCCTTACAGTGGCACTGCCTCAAGTTACAGCTAATCTGGGTTTACTGAAGGAGACATTGGGTGATTGTCAGCAACTGGTGCAAAATCAGCCACACTTTGAAAGTGCTTTCCGGAAGTTCACTTCAAATAGTCTTCAGGCCTAATTTCCAAAATACCGGTGAGCTGTGGATCCTAATTGAGTGTCCCAAGGCTGCTCACCGATCCAGACCTGCACAGAATTGGCCATCTTGGATTCTGAGCCAGCCTGCAGGTTAAGTCCTGGGGGGAGTGAGGGTGGTTGGGATGTTGGGGTGGGGGGAGTTGGGTACAAGCATTTCTGCACCTCCTAGCTCCACATTATGGTAAACAAAGACTGCAAAACCTACCTGTTTCTCAGCAGCCTTCAGTGGGCCCATGTAAGACTGCTGGTTAGGCTGCCGTAGACATGAAAAATTCAGCATGCTCTACTCAGTTTTTTCCCCAATTGGGCATTATAGTCCTGAAACAGGTGTTTGGCTCCTGATTAGCAAATGCACGGGACCTAACGCCTGTTTTAGATTGGGCACTCAGAACTCAACACCTCCCATTCTGGCAACTAGTAAATGTCCATGGGGATCAGGTGCAGAAGATTGCACCCAAAAATTGGACCTCCAACATCCATTTCACTCTCAAAATAACAGGCACAACTGGAACAAATCTCCCCTCCCCCCCACCTCACCGCCCCCCAAACCAAGCTATGATATGCAGTCTCATGCAAAAATTTTGAATGCATTCTTTTAATTATGCAGCAGAATTTCTGATATAAAAAGTCTTCAAGTGCTACCGATACACTAGGATTCAGATAAAACAATGCAGGTGGATTTATTCTGACATTGCTGCCTGGTTTGATCTGTGCCTTTACACCTTGTTACTGCAAGGTTCTGACCATATAAGGGACGCATTTGCAACTACATTCTGTGCGGGAAGTAATTTCTATATGTCAATTGGCACAAGCTAAGCCACCTTCTACAGGAATACATCAATGGGAGCAAGACTCACGGAAGAGCACTACATTTCCCTCCATAATAACAGTGATAGCACTTGCAAAAGTAATTACTTTTTGTAATATGATGTGATTGAGATGTGAAGCACTTTCTAATATCCTGAGGACATGTTATAGCACTTTATAAATGCAAGTTCTTTCTTTCACGTTTGGGAAAAAAAATACCAAATTTTAAGAGCTGCCTGTAAGAAAATCAACCACCAAACAGGCTGCAGGCATGAAAATATTTGAAGAGAATGACTTGCATTTATGTTGCAGCTTATCATGTTGTCAACACATGTCAAAGCACTTTGTGTGAAATGAATTACTTTTCATGTGCTGTAGCTGCTGTTAGAAAGGCAAATCTAAATATGTTAAAACTGAACACAGATTTAGAATGGAGAAGCAACATTGTGGCGGCATCACATTGTCATCTACAACAATAATAATTTCATTTATATAGCACCTTTACAGTACCAAAAGTCAGAAAACAACTGACAGGGTAGAAAAAGACACCGAACAGTAATAAAGTTAAGGGGAGATGATTGCAAAGCATTGTGGAATAGAGGTTTTCAAGAAATAGTTGAAGGTGGCGAGACAGAGAGCAAAATGGTTTAGAGAATGAGGGGTGAATAACATGTAGGTTATCATCTTGTCTAATTCTTGTTTAATTGGTCCTCAACTGGCTCCTGAATCCCATTGATACTTCTTTATAATATTTCTGCTTGGCTTTAGACCTTTCATGACTGCAGGGTCTCCTAGAGTGCTACACAGTCAATGAAATATTTTGACATGATGTCTCTCTTGTAATGTAGGAAAACACAATACCAAAATTTGTGTACAGAGAGACCCTAAAACGGCTATGAGATAATGACCAGGTCTTCTATTTTTAGTCATGTTGGTTGAAGGATAAATGTTATCCAAGACATCGGGGAGAATTCCCCTGATTTTCTTCAAACAACATTTTCATCAACAGCTGAGTGGTCAGTAGGTTAACATCTTATTTGAAAGATGGCACCTCTGACAATGCAGCACTTCCTCAGTACTACATTCGTTTATTTAAGTTTCTTATTCACTGCCTTTCATCTTGTCAATGGTATTTCCCGCAATTGCCACTCAATTAAAATTGCAGTCAGGTCCCAAAGGTAACATGGGACCTGACATGTATATGTAAAAAAGGACCCCATTAGCTTTGGAGGAATATCCTTGCTGCCTGTTCAATTGAGCAGTCTAAAATTTCAAACAATCAGCTCCCAGAGCTGGGTAAATAACCCAGGCAATTTTAACTGCCAACTATTTGGTTTCCACCAGGTGAGTATGGTTAAAATTGGCCCTTATACCTTTTGTAATTTAATGAATGCAAATATATTTCACCAATATTGAATGAACACAAAGAAGACTATGTTGATTACTGGCAGAGATATCTATTAAATGGTGTGATTGTTTTATTTAACTGATGCCCGAAATTTTCCCATTGTTTCAAAGCTGTAGTAAACCGCAATGCCATTACCGTCATGTCCAACTAAAACACTCTCCCCCAATAAAATTTGGGGGGGGGGGGTGGGGTGGGGGTCAGATTTAACCCCATATGTGCTGATTCCAGCACAGCAGTTATAATTCTAAGTTGTTTTTAAAAATGAATTTAGATGACACAGGTAGAATCCATTTGACCAAATCACCAACAGTAAAATCTGTCTTATAATTCTTAGAAAAGGTTGACCTTATAATTGGGCCCTTATTTATCAGACTGCCCCATTTAAGAAGCTTGATGTACATTTAAATCATCTTTGTGTTAGTGCGCCTATAGTTTTAACTGGAGTTCTGTAAAAGACTACCAATTGAAAATGAAGCAAGTACTTCAACCCTCTCTGTCAGGCTCTGATCATAAATAATGCCTGCTCTCTCAGTGGAAAATTTCAGTAAGCAGACGTATCACTGGCAGTGCAGCTTGGTGCCTTGAAGTAGGCTAATGTGAATTGGCTGCTCTGAAGGTAGACAGCACAATGAACACTCTGCCTTCAGGCGCTCTATTTACAAGCAGCACAGCATGTTTACAGGCAGCACACAATGGTAAAACACTGGAGCGTTCGACCTTTCAAATGTGTTTCACTCTTAACTGTCCTCTGAAGTAGCTCAGAAAGCCACTTAGTTGTCAATCAAGGCAACTAGAGATGGGCAACATATGGCAACATATGCCAGCCTTGCCAGTGATGCCCAAATCCCCAGAATTAATTTTTTATAAAACCTTTTTATGACAAGGAAAAGCTGTTCCCATTAACAAATGGTGCAAGGACTAGGGGACACAGATTGAAAGTTTTGGGCAAAAGGTGCAGGGGGAATATGAGGAAGCACTTCTTTACGTAGCAGATGGTAATGACCTGGAACCTGCTGCCCACAAGGAAGTTGGATGGCCACCTGAGCGAAATAGACTTGCAGGGCTATGGAGATTAAGCTGGGGAGTGAGATTGATTGCATAGCTCTGTGGAGAGCCAGCATGGACTTGATGGGGCTGAATGGCCTTGTTCTGTGCCCTAACTGACTCTATGACTCTATGAACTAGTGGCAGATAGATTAAAATAGGTGACTCACTCTGAAGATCATGTTTTCCACTTTTTCCCCTGGGTTTCTTTGTTTTTCATGAAGGTATTAAAATGAATTTACAGAATTTAATAAATCTCTAGGAATTTCTTCCCATCGCATTCAATTTCATTTTCTAGATAGTTTTATCCAGAGCACAATCACACCCCAGGTTCAGGAAGGGGAATGTAACTGTTAGGGAACCAGGTAGTGGGGGTTTAGGAGAGATTGAGAAGGAGGTCCCGCAGACACTGATCCTGTCCAACAGGTACAAGGTACTTGCCACCGATGAGGACAAGGAGGAAGACAGTGGAGAGAACAGCCGCAATGCAGACCAAGGCACAGTGGCTCAGAGGGCTGACAAAGGGGGCAAAATCAGAACAAAAATGTAAATGTAATGGAGGATTCTATAACCAGGCAGCCACGAATGAGCGTCCTGAAAGATGTTTTGCCTATCTGGTGTTCGGGAAAGGGATATCTTGAGGCAGTTGGAGAAAAATTTGGAAGGGAGGAGGAAAATCCTATTGTAATGGTTCATATTGGAACAAACAATATAGGTAGGAAAAGAGAGGAGGTCCTGCTGAGGGAGTATCAGGAGTTAGGAGTTAAATTAAAAAGCAGAGCTTCAAGAGTAATAATCTCTGGAGACATGACTATGGTAAAATCAGGACTGTAATTAAACATTCCAGGATATAACATACTTAGAAAAGATGAAGATGGGAAAAGGGGAAGTGGAGTAGTTGTGCTTATTAGAGATAACATAATGGTAGTAGTAAAATTTGATGCAGCCATCAGTAAGACAGAAATAGAAACATGTGGCTGGAGATAAAATATAATAAAGAATCAATCACACTAATAGGGTTAGTCTACAGGCCACTCAAAAATGGGAGGGAGGTGGAGGAAGAAATATGCAAACAAATTAGGCAAATGGGTTGTGTTTAAAAAAGACAATCATGGTGGATTTCAACTACGCTGAAATTAATTTGCAAGAAGAGGTGGGCAAAGGGGATAAGGGAATAGAATTCTTACAATGTGTTCAAGACTCTTTTCTAACCCAAGAGCTAAGAAGCCCAACAAGGGAAAATATGCTACCAGATCTAGTAATGGGGAATGAAACAGAGCAGGCAAGATATGTAAAATTAGGGGAACAACTAGGCAATAGTGACCATAATGTAATGCAATTTAAGATAATAATTGAGCAGAACATGAGCATGACAAAGACCAGGGTCATAGATTGGAGAACAGCTGATGTTGATGATAGAATTTGGGAAAATAAAATGGACAATAATATGTGCAAACAATGATGTTGAACAACAAAGGGAAACATTTAAAATGATGTTCAACAGATCCAAGAAAAATATATTCTGCTAAAAAAGCAAGAACAAACTGAACTGTAATGAGGAGGGAGGAATAAAGACATAGGAAAAATTGAGGGTAGGGTAAGAGGCAAACAGTAAGTACATAAACAGCAGGGGAAAGCATGGCACGAGATAGTATAAAGAGATTGGGAGAGAGGTAAAAAAAAAATTAGAATGGCAAAGAGGAGCTATGAAATTAAATTATCATAGAACATAAAACAAAATAGTAAAATATTCTACTGACACATAAAAAAGGACAGTAAGGATGGGAATAGGGCTATTAAAGGATGTACAGGATAAAATCACATGCAGTGATCGAGAAATGGCAGAAATATTACATAATTATTTTCTTTCAGTATTTACCAGGGAGCTGGATCAGGTGGACATTGACATTGGAAGATGAGATTAGAAATTGTAACCACTTTTAAAATAAAAAGAGAAATAGTAAATAAACTAATCAAACTCAGAGGATAAGATCTGCTCCAGATGGATTGCATTTGTAAATGCATCGAGGGCAGAAATAGCAGAGGCAATATTACACATATCTAACAATTCTTTAGAAAAAACCGTCATGCCAGAGAACTGGCAGAAAGCTAACATTGTACCTATATAGAATCATGGAATGGTAACAGCACAGCTCCTTAGACAGTACCTTTCAAACCTGCCATCTCTACCACCTGGAAGGACAAGGGCAGCAGATGCATGGGAACATCACCACCTGCAAGTTCCCTTCCAAGCCACACACCATCCTAACTTGGAACTATATTGCCGTTCCTTCACTATCGCTGGGTCAAAATCTTGGAACTCCCTTCCTAACAGCACTATCGGTGTACCTACTTCCCAAGAACTGCAGCGGTTCAAGAAGGGAGCTCACCACCACCTTCTCAAGGGCAATTAGGGATGGGCAATAAATGCTGGCCTAGCCAGTTTTCCACACCTTTCCCCCTTTGTTCTGCAAATTTTTCACTTTGGATAATTATCCAATTCTCTTTTGAAGGCCTCGATTAAATCTGCCTCCACCACACTCTCAGGCAGTCCATCCAGGTCCTAACCACTCACTGCATCAAAAGGTTTTTCCAAATGTCACCATAACATTTTTTTCCCAGTCCTCTGGTTATCAATCCTTCCGCCGACAGGAACAGTTTCTCCCTATCTACTCTGTCTAGACCCCTCATGATTTTGAACACCTCTATCAAATCTCCTCTTAATCTTCTCTTCTCTAAGGAGAATAGCCTCAGCTTCCCCAATCTCACCATGTAATTGAAGTTCCTGATCCCTGAAACTATTCTCATGAATCTTTTCTGCATCCTCTCTAATGCCTTCACATTCTTCCTGATGTATGGTGCCATAACTGGACACAAAACTCCAGTTGAGGCTGAATCAGAGTTTTATACAGGTTTATCATAACTTCCTTGCTTTTGTACTTTATGCCCCAACTTATAAAGCCCAGGATCCCGTATGCTTTATGAATCACTTTCTCAATCTGCCCTGCAACCTTCAATAATTTGTGCACATATACCCCCAGGACACTCTGTTCCTGTGCCCACTTTAGAATTGTACTCTTTATTTTATATTGCTTCTTCTCATTCTGCCTACCAATATGAATCACTCACACTTCTCTACATTAAATTTCATCTGTCGCTTGTCTGCGCATTCCACCAGCGTGTCTATGTCCTCTTGCAGTTTAACACTATCCTGCTCACAGTTCACAACACTTCCAAGTTTTGTGTCATCTGAAAATTTTTGAATTCTGCTCTTTATACCCAGGTCTAGGTCATTAATATTTAGTTTTAGTTTAGTTTAGAGATACAGCACTGAAACAGGCCCTTCGGCCCACCGAGTCTGTGCCGACCATCAACCACCAATATACTAATACTAATCCTACACTAATTCCATATTCCTACCACATCCCCACCTGTCCCTATATTTCCCTACCACCTACCTATACTAGGGGAAATTTATAATGGCCAATTAGCCTATCAACCTGCAAGTCTTTGGCATGTGGGAGGAAACCGGAGCACCCGGAGGAAACCCACGCAGACATAGGGAGAACTTGCAAACTCCACACAGGCAGTACCCAGAATCGAACCCGGGTCCCTGGAGCTGTGAGGCTACGGTGCTAACCACTGCACCACTGTGCCGTCCTAATACATATCAAGAAAAGCAGGGGTCCGAACACTGACCACTGGGGATCTCCACTATGTACCTTCTCCAGTCCGAAAAACAACTATTTACCACTATTCTCTGTTTCATGTCACTCAGCCAATTTCATATCCACGCTGCTACTGTCCCTTTTATTCCATGGGCTCTAACTTTGCTGACAAACCTGTTACGTGGCACTTTATCAAACACCTTTCGGAAGTCATCAACCCTTTCTGTTACCTCAACAAAACACTCAATCAAATTAGTTAAACAGGATTCACCCTTAACAAATCCTTGCTGGCTTTCCTTAATTAATCCATATTTGCCCAAATGACTGTCAATTTTGTCCTGAATTATCATTTCTAAAAGCTTTCCCACCACTGAGGTTAAACTGACTGACCTGTGGTTGCTGGGGTTATCCTTACACCCTTTTTTGAACAAATTTTTTAGTCCTCTGGCACCATCCCTGTATCTAAGGAGTATTGGAAGATTATAGCCAGTGCCTGTATAATTTCCACCCTTACTTCCCTCAGTACCTTTGGATGCATCACATCTCGTCCTGGAGACTTATCAATTTTAAGTACAACCAGCCTATCTAATACATTCCCTTTATCAAGTTTTAGCCCACCCAGTGTCTCAACTATCTCCTCTTTCACTATGACTTGGGCAGCACCTTCTTCCTTGGTAAAGACAGATGCAAAGTATTCATTTAGAACCTCAGCCATGCCTCTTGCTTCCATGTGTAAATCTCCTTATAGGTCCCTAATCAGCCCCAGTCCTTATACCACCATTTTACTATTTATATGCCTATAGAAGACTTTTAGATTCCCTTTTATGCTAGCTACCAGTCTCTTCTCATACTCTCTTTTTGTTTCTCTTTTTTTGCTCCCCCTCTGAACCTTCTATTTTTAAGAAAGGAGATAGAATATAGAACATAGAACATAGAACAGTACAGCACAGTACAGGCCCTTCGGCCCACGATGTTGTGCCGAACCTTTAATCTACTCTAAGATCAAACTAACTACCTACCCTTCATTCTACTATCATCCATGTACCTATCCAAGAGTCGCTTAAATGCCCCTAATGTATCTGCTTCTACTACCACCGCTGGCAGCGCATTCCACGCACCCACCACTCTCTGTGTAAAGAACCTACCTCTGACATCTCCCCGAAACCTTCCTCCAATCACCTTAAAATTATACCCCCTGGTGATAGCCCTTTCCGCCCTGGGAAAAAGTCTCTGACTATCCACTCTAGCTATGCCTCTCATCATCTTGTACCCCTCTATCAAGTCACCTCTCATCCTTCTTCGCTCCAATGAGAAAATCACTAGCTCCCTCAATCTTTCTTCGTAGGACATGCCCTCCAGTCCAGGCAGCATCCTGGTAAATCTCCTCTGCACCCTCTCTAAAGCTTCCACACCCTTCCTATAATGAGGCGACCAGAACCGAACACAATATTCCAAGTGTGGTCGAACAAGGGCCTTATAGAGCTGCAGCATAACCTCGCGGCTCTTAAACTCAATCCCCCTGTTAATGAAAGCCAACACACCATACGCTTTCTTAACAACCCTATCAACTTGGGTGGCAACTTTGAGCGATCTATGGACATGGACCCCAATATCCCTCTGTTCCTCCACACTACCAAGAATCCTGTCTTTAAGCCTGTATTCCGCATTCAAATTCGACCTTCCAAAATGAATCACTTCACACTTTTCCAGGTTGAACTCCATCTGCCACTTCTCAGCCCAGCTCTGCATCCTGTCAATGTCCTGTTGCAACCTACAACAGCCTTCCACACTATCCACAACTCCAGCAACCTTCGTGTCATTGGCAAACTTGCTAACCCAGTCTTCCACTTCCTCATCCAAGTCATTTATAAAAATCACAAAGAGCAGAGGTCCCAGAACAGATCCTTGTGGAACACCACTGGTCACCGAGCTCCATGCTGAATACTTTCCATCTACTACCACCCTCTGACTTCTATGGGCCAGCCAATTTTGTATCCAGACAGCCAGCTTTCCCTGAATCCCATGCCTCCTTACTTTCTGAATGAGCCTACCATGGAGAACCTTATCAAACGCCTTGCTAAAATCCATATACACCACATCCACTGCTCTTCCTTCATCAATGTGTTTTGTCACATCTTCAAAGAATTCAATAAGGCTTGTGAGGCATGACCTGCCCCTCACAAAGCCATGCTGACTGTCTCTAATCAAACCATGCTTTTCCAAATAATCATAAATCCTGTCTCTCAGAATCCTCTCCAATAATTTGCCCACTACCGACGTAAGACTGACTGGTCTATAATTCCCAGGGTTATCCCTATTCCCTTTCTTGAACAAGGGAACAACATTTGCCACCCTCCAATCATCCGGTACAACTCCAGTGGACAGTGAAGACGCAAAGATCATCGCCAAAGGCGCAGCAATCTCTTCCCTCGCTTCCCATAATATCCTTGGGTATATCCCGTCTGGCCCCGGGGACTTATCTGTCCTCATATCATTCAAAATTTCCAGCACATCCTCCCTCTTAACCTCAACCTGTTCGAGCATATCAGCCTGTTCCACGCTGTCCTCACAAACGACCAGGTCCCTCTCACTAGTGAATACTGAAGCAAAGTATTCATTTAGGACCTCCCCTACCTCCTCCGACTCCAGGCACAAGTTCTCTCCACTATCCCTGATCGGCCCTACCCTCACTCTGGCCATCCTCTTGTTCCTCTCATAAGTGTAGAACGCCTTGGGATTTTCCTTAATCCTACCCGCCAAGACTTTTTCATGTCCCCTTCTAGCTCTCCTAAATCCATTCTTCAGTTCCTTCCTGGCTACCTTGTAACCCTCTAGAGCCCTGTCTGATCCTTGCTTCCTCAACCTTAATTAAGCTTCCTTCTTCCTCTTGACTAGCTGTTCCACATCTCTTGTCATCCAAGGTTATCTTCACCCTACCATCCCTTCCCTGCCTCATCGGGACAAACCTATCCAGCAGTCGCAGCAAGTGCTCCCTAAACAACCTCCACATTTCTGTCGTGCATTTCCCTGAGAACATCTGTTCCCAATTTATGCTCCCCAGTTCCTGCCTAATAGCATTGTAATTCCCCCTCCCCCAATTAAATATTTTCCCATCCTGTCTGCTCCTGTCCCTCTCCATGACTATAGTAAAGGTCAGGGAGTTGTGATCACTATCACCGAAATGCTCTCCCATCGAGAGATCTGCCACCTGGCCTGGTTTGTTGCCAAGCACCAAGTCCAACATAGTCTCTCCTCTAGTTGGCCTATCTACATATTGAGTCAGGAAACCTTCCTGGACACACCTGACAAAAACTGCTCCATCCAAACTATTTGCACTAAGGAGGTTCCAATCAATATTAGGGAAGTTTAAGTCACCCATGACAACAACCCTGTTACTTCTGCACCTTTCCAAAATCTGCCTCCCAATCTGTTCCTCCATGTCTCTGTTGCTATTGGGGGGTCTATAGAAAACTCCTAACAAAGTGACTGCTCCTTTCCTGTTTCTGACTTCCACCCATACTGACTGAGTAGACAAACCCTCCTCGATGACCTCCCTTTCTGCAGCTGTGATACTATCCCTGATTAACAATGCCACTCCCCCACCTCTTTTACCTCCCTCCCTATTCCTTTTGAAACATCTAAACCCCGGAACATCCAACATCCATTCCTGCCCCTGTGATATCCACGTCTCCGTAATGGCCACAACATCGTAGCTCCAAGTACTGATGCATGCTCTAAGTTCATCACCCTTATTCCTGACACTTCTTGTGTTAAAATAGACACACTTCAACCCATCATACTGGCTGCAACTTTGCCCTGTCAACTGTCTAACCTTCCTCACAGACTCTCTGCACTCAGTATCTGCCTATTCAACAGCTACCCCATCCACTGATCCATGGCTCCGGTTCCCATCCCCCTGCCAAACTAGTTTAAACACTCCCGAAGAGCTCTAGCAAACCTCCTGCCCAGGATATTGGTGCCCCTCCAGTTCAGATGCAACCCGTCCTTCTTGTACAGGTCCCACCTTCCCCAGAAGGTATCCCAATGATCCACATATCTGAATCCCTCCCTCCTACACCAGTTCTGAAGCCACGTGTTCAGCTGCACTCGCTCCCTGTTTCTAGCCTCACTAGCACGTGGCACTGGTAACAATCCTGAGATTACTACTCTGCTCGTCCTGCCTTTCAGCTTCCTACCTAACTCCCTATATTCGCTTTTCAGGTCCTCATCCCTTTTCCTAGCTATGTCATATGTTCAGGAAACTATAGACCAATCAGCTTCACATCAGCGGTAGGAAAGATAATGGAGTCCCTACTAAAAGTGTAAATAGAGAAACAGCAAGAAAACAAAAATACAATAATGATGAGTCAGTATGGATTTCCAGAGGGCAAATCTTGCTTGACCAACCTCTTTGAATTCTTTGGATAGGTAACAGAGAGATTAGACAACAGTTATGTAGTAGATGTAATATATCTAGATTTCTAAAAGATCTTTGATAATGTACCACATAATAGAATAATGGATAAGATCGGAACATGTGGAATCAGGGAACAAGTAGCAGAATGGATAACTAGCTGACTGCAGGGTAGGGGTGTACGGTTTCAGTTCCTTTCCTCCTCACAACGATTCTTGGACCCCAGAATTACAAGAACAAAATATACATGACCAACACATTTTGGCTCAGTCTAAATTCATTAGTTTATTTGACCAACAAAACCACAGTACAAACACTGCTATGATTTGACTGAAACTTACAATCACCCACATGGCCGGCCTTTACCGATGTCGATTGTAGGCCTGGATTTGGAGATGACCGGTTCCCAGCCTACTTCACCTGACTGCATTGCTCATGTTTCGATGTTGCCATTTCTTATAGTGTTCCAGTCACGCTATCCCATGTCTCAGCTGTAGTTTCAGTTATCAGCCTGCTGAGCCACCTGGTCTTTCACACCTCTTTATCTTTGTCTTTCAATCTCCTGAGCTATGTTGAACTGTAAGGTCAGAGGCAACTCCTTATCTCCTCCCCTGCTGTCTACACAGCCTAAAGATAATGCGATTTCCCTCACGGTGATGGGCGCTTGGCTCATGGCATTGTTCAGGTGTCAATGCGTCTTCCATTCTTGCCAGAAACTGATAATTTCAGTTAACTTATGGCAATGTCCAGTTGTTAATGTCCTCCAAACTGATCATGAGTCAGAGTTTCAGTTAACTTATTCCTCCTGTGCATCGAGGTTAACCGTTTCATGTCCTTCAGCAGAGAGTAAGGGATAAAGGGTAGCTATTCAGAGTGGCAAAAGTTGGGAAGTGGGGTCCCACAAGGATCAGTGCTGGGACCACTGCTATTCACAATTTATATTAACAAGTTAAATTTTGGAATCAAAAACACAATTTCTAAATTTGCTGACGACACCAAATTAGAGCAGGGAGAAATAGTCAGTACTGAGGAAGACTGCAACAAATTACAAGGTATGAACAAACTTGCAGAAGGGGCATATAATTGGCAAATGAAGTTCAGCATAGAAAAAGGTGAGTTATTACATTTTGGTACAAAAATTAAAGAGGTCCCATATTACTTAGAAAGTAAGAATCTAAATGGAGTAGAATAGCAAAGGGATCTGGGAGTACACAGAAACAAATCACTAAAAGTAGCGACACAGGTTAATAAGGCCATAAAAAAAGCAAACCAAACACTGCGGTTTATTTTTAGAGAGACAGAATTGAAAAATAGAGAAATTATGCTATTATTTTTATATCCAGACTAGGTTAGAGCACTCTTGGAGCACTGTGTACTGTTCCGGATGAATTGTTTGGGCCACAGGTGCAGCTTTTCCTGCCCACAGCCCTCTCAATGGGGCTCTGGCTCCGATGTCCACCCAGTCTGCTGCGGGGGAGCTGCCTCCTTTGAACTGGCAGCTTCTGCATACAGGAAGGGGGCCTCTACACCAGTGACAAAATGCCAGCAAAGTCACAAAATCACCCCCAATTGGGGCCTTAAACATCTTAATTGGCTGCCTACCTCTGTGGAATGGGCAGCCAATGCTATTCCCAGCCAGCCCTTGAGAAGGTTCCCCAGTGGCAGGAATGCATCAGCGAGCCATCTCAACACAGCTCCCCTCTATTTTCCAGGCCCCCACGCCACCAACAGGGCCGGGAAAATCCAGCCCTTCTTACATATTATCTCTTCCCTCCGAAGATTCTGAATTTCAATCTTTTATCAACTGCAAATTTAGGTATTCTAGTTTTTGTAGCTTAATCCAGATATTTATAAACATTATAGAGAGCAGCCATTATTTGCCCATTGTGGGAGTCTGCAGCCACAGTTGTCTAATTAGAACCACCATCATTGATCACTGTTTGTTGTTAACCTATTACTGAACCAATTTACAAGATCCTCCTTTATCCCAAAAGCTTCACTTTAGCCAGAAGTCTCTTTTGAAGGGCCTTATCAAATTATTTTTGAAAATTAAGATGTATACCACCGAGCTCTACACTATCAGCTCCCAATTCTGCAATACTCTTGAAGCATTCTACTACATGTGTTAGACAAAAGCTGCTTCCCACAAAGCCCTGTGGGTCAGAGCTACTGATTTTACTCTCATTAAATTGCTTTCTTAATAACAAGCTCTAATCTTCTGCTACAGGAAATGTTGAACAGCAGACATGCAATTTCCAGGATTGTGCTTCCAGTCTTGAAAAAATTGACCATTCTCAGTAATTCGCTAGTTGTCTGGTACTGCCCCATGTATTTAATGAACTGGGGACATTTTCCACCAAGGCTCCCGTATCCACCCTAAGATTCGTAAGTATTCTGGATTATGCCTCTCGGACTTATTTTGCAGGATGGCAATTGAGGTGTTTCGAACAGTGAATATTTTGTGCTTAATTGCCATTTTCTTCATGAGTTTTAAAGTATCTTTTAGCCTGGCAGTTCCTGAACTGTTTCTGATTTTGGAGGGTGGACGGACTGAGAGGTGCCTTTTTTTATTATTTGGTCTTGGAATGCGAGTGTCGCTGGCAAGGCCAGCATTTACTGCCCATCCTTAATTGCCCTTGAGGAGGTGGTAGTTAGTCATCTGCATCTGAGTAGCTTGCTAGGACCATTTCAGAGGGCAGTTAAAAGACAACCACATTGGTGTGGGTTTGGAGTCGATAGTTCGGAGGAGCAGGGTGATCTGGTGCCATTAGAGCTCAGACCATAGGTGAATTTCGGAGCCCTCTCAATTCCTCGATGTCCTCAGTGTTGTCTCCCTCATCATGCTGAAGGTTCTCCTCCACTGGTGGCTCCAGGTGTTGTCTCCATTGCAGCACAAAGTGATGCTTCAGTACAATACGGGACACTCTTTGTTGGCACTACTGAAGCAAACAACTAGATCTGTCGAAGTAGGTAACTCTTTGCTTCAGCTGTCCAACAGTCTCCTCAATTAGGGTTCTCACAGATGTGTGGATCTGATTGTATCGCATTTCCTCTGGTGATTGTGGGATTCTCTGTGGAGCTATGAGCCATGTGTGCAGGGGATAGTCCTTGTTTCCAAGCACTCAGCCTCTGATTTGATGTGCAGTGTAGAAGATTATGAGATAGAGAACCAGCACGATACCCCCCCCAATCTCTCCCTGATCCCCTTCTCAGCCCTGATCTCCAATTCCCCTCCGATCACACCCGAATCCCCCAATCACCGACTCTCCCCTGAATCCCTATCTCTGTCCCGATCTCCGCTCCTCCTCTGCTCCAGATACGGTGAAATTCCCAGCTGGATGCCCATAATGGCAAAATTCGGCTGCTGGAAGGCACTTTACCAACTGTGGAGGTTGAAAATGGCCTTTTGCCATATATATTGGGAAGACTGAAGCCATTGTTCTCAGTCCCCACGCCAAACTCCATTCCTTTGCTACAAACTCAATCCCTCTCCCTGGCAACAGTCCGAGGTGATGCCAGTCTGTTCGAAAATTTGGTGTCATATTGAGCCCAAGATGAGCTTCCAACCTCATATTTGCACCATCACTTCTTTGCGCCTATTTCCACCTCCATAACCTTGCCCGACTTTCCCCCATCTCAACTCATCTACTTCTGAAACCCTCATTCATGCCTTTGTTACCTCTAGACTTGACTATTCCAATGCACTTCTGGCCAGTCTCCCACATTGTACCCTCCTCCAAAACTCTGCTGTCCCTGTCTTAACTTGCACCAAGTCCTGTTCATCGAAGACCCCTGTGCTCGCTGACCTACGTTGTCTCCAGTCAAGCATTGGCTTGATTTTAAATTTCTCATCCTTGGTTTCAAATCCCTGCATGGCTTTGCCCCTTCCTGTCTTTGTTATCTCTTCCAGCCCCACAACCCTCCAAGATATCTGTTCATCTAATCCTGGTCTCTTGAGCATCCCCGATTTTAATCGCTCCACCATTTGTGGCTTTCAGTTGCCTAAGCCCTAAGCTCTGGAAATCTCTCCCTACACCTCTCCGCCTCTCTATCTCACTTTCCTCCCTTAAGACACTCCTTAAAACCTACCTTTTTGACCAAGCTTTTGGTCATCTGATCTAATATCTACTTAGGTGGCTCAGTGTCACATTTTGTTTTAAAATGCTCTTGTGAAGGGTCGTGGGACGTTTTATTGCATTAAAGGCACTATACAAATATAAGTTGTTGTTGTTGTTGCACCACCCAAGGTTTGTAGCGTATAGAACTTTCCATAAAAATGTGGATGGAACTGAGAGTACATTTGGGTCCTGAAACCAGCACAGTGCCCTGATTTGCATATGGATAATAGGGTCCCAGCAGTTTTGGGCAGGCGAACTAGCTGCCGAAATTGAAGCGCGCTCAAAAGTTGCAGCGGGTGGGTCTCTGATGTAAACAACAAAGTGCAAGACTTGTAACCCACCCCAAAATCAAACAAAGCACAGTACTCATAATCTCTCCAAAGTTAAGCAAAGCATAGTACCTGCAACACAAAAGCAATATATTGCAAATGCTGGAAATCTGATATATAAATGGAAAATGCTGGAAATACTCAGCAGGTCTGGCAGCATCTGTGGAGAGAAAAACAGAGTTAAAGTTTCAGGTCGATGACCTTTCATCAGAACTGAAACGTTAACTCTGTTTTCCTCTCCACAGTACCTGTAAACCTCATAATAAAACAAAGCACCCTACTTGTAAATCCCTTTCCCGCCTCCACTGCAGCTTTCGTGGTAACTTCCTTTTCAATTTTCTTTTCCCATCCGGATTTATCATTTTAGCAGTTAATAATTTAATTATGTACATTCGCCAACCCTAATTTCTTCCCCGTCTGCCTAAATCTTTTAAAATTTAGCTTTCCATTATGCTATTTCTGACTTCTCTATTTAATAATTTAGGTGCAGGTTTTTATTTTAACTCTCTGCTTCTGTGTGCTATCTTCTTCTTCGGCCTCCTTGTCTCAGGAGACAATGGGTAAGCGCCTGGAGGTGGTCAGTGGTTTGTGGAGCAGCGCCTGGAGTGGCTATAAAGGCCAATACTAGAGTGACAGACTCTTTCACAGGTGTTTAGTTTAGTTTAGAGATACAGCACTGAAACAGGCCCTTCGGCCCACCGAGTCTGTGCCGACCATCAACCACCCATTTATACTAATCCTACACTAATCCCATATTCCTACCACATCCCCACCTGTCCCTACCACCTACCTATACTAGGGACAATTTATAATGGCCAATTAACCTATCAACCTGCAAGTCTTTGGCATGTGGGAGGAAACCGGAGCACCCGGAGGAAACCTACGCAGACACAGGGAGAACTTGCAAACTCCACACAGGCAGTACCCAGAATTGAACCCGGGTCGCTGGAGCTGTGAGGCTGCGGTGCTAACCACTGCGCCACTGTGCTGCAGAAAAAATTGGTTGTCGGGGCTGTTACACAGTTGGCTCTCCCCTTGCGCTTCTGTCTTTTTTCCTGCCAACTGCTAAGTCTCTTCGACTCGCCACACTTTAGCCCCGCCTTTATGGCTGCCTGCCAGCTCTAGCGATCGCTGGCAACTGACGCCCACGACTTGTGATCAATGTTACAGGACTTCATGTCACGTTTGCAGACGTCTTTAAAGCGGAGACATGGACGGCCGGTAGGTCATATACCAGTGGCGAGCTCGCTGTCCAATGTGTCCTTGGGGATCCTGCCATCTTCCATGCGGCTCACATGGCCAAGCCATCTCAAGCGCCGCTGACTCAGTAGTGTGTATAAGCTGGGGATGTTGGCCGCCTCGAGGACTACTGTGTTGGAGATGCGGTCCTGCCACCTGATGCCAAGTATTCTCCAGAGGCAGCGAAGATGGAATGAATTGAGACGTCGCTCTTGGCTGACATACGTTGTCCAGGCCTCGCTGCCGTAGAGCAAGGTACTGAGGACACAGGCTTGATACACTCGGACTTTTGTGCCATATGTGTGCTGTGTGCTGTATGTGACAGAAATCACACCTGCCAAATGGAAACATATTAATTTCGTCATATGGGATACTGCTTGAAACTTTTTACTGGACATTGCAAATAACTTGTTTAAAAAAACAGAACTGACCAGCTGAAAACATGGTTGCCCATTTGTATTCTGAGAAGACAAGGACTAGTTGAGAGACAGTCGAATAGAGTGATAATGGGAGTGCTTACTGATTTAATTAGCAAGATGAGTTTTGCCAATAGTGATGATCAAAAGACATTGACAGCCTTCAACTTTTTAAGAGTCAAACTCCACCCCCCACTGAGTATGACTGAAAGTCTTTGAAATTCAACAACTCTCCAAGAAGCTGCTGTTTTCAAATAAAGAGATGGTCACATGACATACCTGCTGGCCAGACTGGGGCTTTTTGAATTGTGTCTCACAGAAAGGAAACCGACTGCAACTGGACTGGCAGAAGAAAAATTTCTCTCTCTCTCTGTCTCTCGCTCCAGCAAAGACCCAGGGAACCCACGGTGGCAGCTTAAACTTCAAGACTACAGAAAAAAACCCCTCTTCGGCCTTCTGGTATCAGTGAAGCAAGCCTGAAATTGTGCACCTGGCCCCAGTGCGGGCTCCAAGACCTTCACTTCAATCAAGGACACTACTGCAAGGACACTAAGAACCGTACCTGTATTCCATTTATTACAAACTCTACTTCAACTCCTCCCCCCCCACCCCTAATTCTTTCTTCCCCTCTGTATCTATTTGTTTGTGTGTGTGCCTCTCATATGCATGCGAGTGTGGTTGCATCATGTATTTTAGTAATTTTAACTGGGTTATAGTGATAAGGCTAATAAACTTACATCTTTCTTGTTTAAACCTAAGAAAACCTGTCTGATTGGTTCATTTTCAATCGTAATTAGAGCGCAGTGATTTCAAAAGCTAAACCCTTTTATGGCCAAACCAAGAAAGGGGCGAGAGGGGAGCGTGAGACCCCTTCGGGACCTGGTTGTAACATATATATTTAATTTGCACCTTTTTAAAGTCTACTTCTTGCTTAGTGTTTTCCTAACTACTGTGCAGTCCTGGGTTATCCTTCATTATCTCTGAATGGCTATGGATGAGTTATCTTAACTGGTGCATTTGCACTTCAGTGACACCATTGCTCCTGGTTCAAAACAATTTTTGGAGCAAAGTTTGAGCTGTTCTTAGCTTACCAAAAAACTATTACTTTGGAAGTTCCTGTCAACTGCAAATAAGTAAAAGGTAGAAAAAATGGTAAAAATGTATATTGCAAAGAGGCTAGTTTATCCAATGAATAACTCAACTATATTGCACAGATATTTCCCTGTTTTGTGCTGAGTTAGTTGATTTCAGCCAGGAACTATATCTATTCATTTCTCATTGAAGTCTGCTGTGCCTGTGTGTGAATGTCCGAGAGGGGAAAATGTCAAGCTCTGGTGTATCAGCCCTCATGATCAAAAAGCCATTTGACGTTCACTCATTTTTCAGAGGGAAGAACGGAGGGGGATTGGACAAGAATGTCAACAAAAGGAGAAAAGAATAGGCAGATTAAGTTTAAAAAAAAAGTAAGAATGAAGTTAAATAAAAATAGAAGGAAAAGAGATTGGAGAAAAGGGGACGTCAGAGAATTAAACCAGAATTGAAGAATTTACCATTTTATTTTAATAATACAATTTATTCTTGTTTTTTTTTGTTAATATTACTTTTGGCACCTGAGTAGCTTAATCAGAGTGGCAGAGACTGTTTAATTGTCACAGCATTTTTGTTGTTAGTTGAAATGAAAAGACTGAGGGGTGACCAGATAAAGGTCTTTAATATTATGAAAGGGTTTGATAGGGTCGACATAGACAAGATATTTCCACTTGCTGAGGAGACCTGAACTATTGGCCATAAATATAATATAGGCGTTAATAAATACAATAGGAAATTCAGGAGAAACCTCTTTATCCAGAGAAAGGTTAGGATGTGAAACTCACTATCAAAAGGAGCAGTTGAGGTGAACAGTAGCATAGATGAATTTAAGGTGAGCTTGATGAACACATGAGGGAGAAAGGAATAGAAGGATATGTTGATGGAGTTATGGAGAAGGGTGGGAGGAGGCTCATGTGGAGCATAAGCACCAGTATGGACCTGTTGAGCTGAATGGCCTGTTTAAGTGCTCTAAATACCATGTAATACATTGTAAAACAATTTAATCCCATTTAATTTCCTGTGAGAGAGTTCTGTAGAAAGGACAAAAAAAGATTACGGTGTGATAGTTAAAACATTTAACAAAAGTATCCAGTCATTGAGAGGCTGTTATCAAATACTTGTATACATCTCAACAGCATTGACTTTTTAAGTCAGAAGTGATTGTAACCTTGTGTAGATCACTGATGAAGCCACATTTGGAATATGGGGATGGGCTTTCAAATTGTCACCAAGGTGTACCAGTGGCATTGCAGATTGGCCACCCATTACAGGAACCAATGGGAATAGGCAGCTTCAACAATGGGTGGCGAACCCATAACACCTGAGTTTACACCTGGACAGAAAGTTGAAGTACCTACCCTTACTGTGTTTTGGGTGCATTACCTTCAAAAGGTGCACTGGAGACAGTTCAGGGAGAGTAATAAAGATGTTTCTCGGACAATGAATTCAATCTATGAGGATATATTCATAAAATTGAGCCTATCTTAACTGGACCAAGCAAAATTGAAAGGCTGCAAAACAGGCCTGTAAAATACTGGCCCCTCGAGCCTGCTCTGCCATTCAATAAGATCATGGCTGATCAGATTGTGGCCTTAACTCTTTCCTGCCTGTCCCCCAATAACCCTTGACTCCCTTGTCGATCAAAAATCTGTCTAACTCAACCTTGAAAATATATTCGATGACCCAGCCTCCACTGCTCTCTGGGGAAGAGAATTTCAAAGATTAATGACCCTTTGAGAGAAGAAATTTCTCCTCAACTCCATCTTAAAAGGGAGACCTCTTATTTTTAAACTGTGCCCCCTAGATTACCCCACGAAGAGAAATATCCTCTCAGCATTTACTCTGTCAAACCCTCTCAAAATCTTATATGTTTCAATAAGATCACCTTCTCAACTGCAATGAATATAGGCTCAACCTGCTCAACCTTTCCTCATAAGACAATCCCTTTGTCCCAGGAATCTGCCTAGTGAACCTTCTCTGAACTGATACCATTGCAAATATACCAAAACTGTACACAGTACTCTAGGTGTGATCTCATCAATACCCTGTACAGTTGTCGCAAGACTTCACTACTTTTATATGTCATCCCCCTTGCAATAAATGCCAACATTCCATTTGCCTTCCTAATTACTTCTTGTACCTGCATGCTAACTTTTTGTGATTCATGTACAAAGACGCCCAGATACATCTGTACTGTAGCATTCAGCAGTCTCTCTCCATGAAAATAATATGCATCAATCTGAAATGTTAACTCTGTTACTTTCTCCACAGATGCTGCTTGATCAGCTGAGTGTATCCAGCATTTTCTATTTTACTGTAAAATGTTGAATGGAGCCAGGCTATGACAGTACTTCTAAACAAGGATAAGGGTTTTGAAATTGATGCAATGGGTGGTGCAGAGTGAATGAGAGTGGTACAGGCAGAAGAGTAAGTGGGTGGGACTTAGCTTGGGGTGGAATACCAGCAATAGAGTAGCAGATGCAGAACCTAATGAACAAAATAAGATAAAATTATGTCCTTTTACTAATGTTCTTCATTTGAATTTTTGTAATCCAATATTGAATGGAACAAATAATGTTATTAAAGTTTAAAACCATTATTCTAAACAACAGCAGCACAACTTCTGCTAATAGACTTCCATTTTTAATGCTCGAGTGGGAGCAGCATGCCTCAAACTGGTTGCATGATTAATACATCCTAAAATATTGATATGTAAAGCACCATCTCTAAAGTACAGAGTCAGACTGAGACAAAACACTGACAGTTGTGGAGATAAAGAAACTTCGAGAAATGCTCACTGGAAATCATTGTGCTTATGATTTAAGTGAATATATGAAAATGGAAAATTTGCAGGGCTATGGGGAAAATGCAGGGGAGTGGGACTAATTAGATAGCAGTTTCAAAGAACTGGCACAAGCACAATGGGCTGATTGGCCTCCTGCTGTGCTGTATATTCTGTAAGTGGAGGTGGCTAGTGAAGTATTTGAGTCATTTCAGTTCTGACTTACACCTTTTTATCTCTTGAACAGAACGATCTCTGTGATGTGTCTATACAAAATCTCTCTGCTTTGTGGTCCTTATCATGGCACAGCAGGTATAGGTAGATTGGCTGGTTTATGGGAGGGCAGTAGGGGTTGAAAGTAAATTTGTGAGGTGTCATTCATAAAAAAGCATTGGTGAAATTTTGCACCAGACTATCAGTATTCTTGATGATGTTACTGCCTCACAATTTCACTGCTAATCATTTTGCAGAAGTGCCGTGACCTTTTTGGCTCCAGTTCTTAGCAATGAGATCTCATCCCTTTCCATGAATCAGCACTTATCTTACATTTGACCTTATTACATACTCCCATTTTTTACAGCAATTTGTGTGGTGACAAGATGTAGAAAAAGAAGGGTGATGTACTGCCCAGGCCAAACATGGCTTATAAAAGCAAGACAGAGAAGACCTATTGCATTGAACTTCATAGGATTACCTAGGATTACATAGCATATTCAAGACAGAATTAGACCATTCAGCCCAACTAGTCTATGCTGGCATTTATGCTCCACTCAAACCTCCATCGGCTTTTCCTCACATAAACGTTATTAGCACAACCTCAATTTCCTTCTCCCTCATGTGCTTATCTATCTTCCCCTTAAATGTTTCTATACTACTTGCTTCCCTCACTCCCTGAGGAAGCAAGTTTCACATTCTCACCACTCTCTGGGTAAAAAAGTTTTTAATTAACTCCTTCCCTATTTGCATTTTTGGTGACTATCTTATTTTGATGTTCTCTAGTTTTGTTCTTCCCCACAACATAAGAACAAAAAAACATAAGAACTAGGAGCAGGAGTAGGCAATTCAGCCCCTCAAGCCTGCTCTGCCATTCAATACGATCCTGGCTGATCTCATCTCTGCCTCAACTCCACTTTCCTGCCTGTTCTCCATAACCTTTCAACCCATTACTAATTAAAAATCTGTCTATCTCCTCCTTAAATTTACTCAATGTCCCGGCATCCACTGTACTCTGGGGTAGTGAATTCCACAGACTCACGACTCTTTGAGAGAAGTAATTCCTCCTCATCTGTGTTTTAAATCTGCTACCCCTTATCCTAAAACTATGACCTCTCGTTCTAGATTGCCCCATCAAAGGAAACATCCTTTCTACGTCCACTTTGTCAATCCCCTTAATCATCTTATATACCTCAATTAGATCTCTTCTCATTCTTCTAAACTCTAGAGAGTAAAGGCCTAAACTGCTCAATCTCTCTTCATAAGACAAACCCCTGATCTCTGGAATCAATCTACTGAACCTCCTCTGAACTGCCTCCAATGCAACTACATCCCTCCTCAAGTAAGGGGACCAAAACTGTACTCAATACTCCAGGTGCGGTCTCACTAATGCTTTGTATAGTTGCAGAAACACTTCCCTACTTTTATACTCTATTCCTTTAGCAACACATGCCAAAATTCCATTTGCCTTCCTTATGACCTGCTGCACCTGCATACTAGTTTTCTGTGATTCATGCACGAGGACACCCAGATCCCTCTGCACCGAAGCACACTGAAGTTTCTCTCCATTTAGATAATAATTTGCCTTTTTATTCTTCTGACCAAAATGGATAACCTCACACCTATCCACGTTAAACTCCATTTGCCAAATTTTGGCCCATTCACCTAACCTATCCATATCCATTTGTAAATTTCTTATTTCTTTATTGCAACTTACTATCCCACGTATTTTAGTGTCATCTGCAAATTTAGCTATAGTACCTTCTATCCCTGCATCCCAGTCATTAATATAGATTGTAAATAGTTGGTGCCCGAGGATCGAACCCTGTGGCACCCCACTAGTTGCATCTTGCTAACCAGAAAAAGACCCATTTATCCCAACTCTCTGTTTTCTGTTGGTTAGCCAATCCTCTATCCAAGCTAATAAATTGCCCCTCACCCCATGTGATCTTACCTTGCGTATTAACCTTTTGTGCAGCACCTTATGAAATGCCTTCTGGAAGTCCAGATATACTACATCTACAGGATCCCCATTATCCACTTTACTTGTTACATCTTCAAAGAACTCTCGCAAATTAGTCAAACACGATTTACCCTTCATAAAACCATGCTGACTCTGATGGATTGCGTTTTGACTTTCTAAATGTCCTGTTATTACTTCCTTAATAATGGATTCCAACCATTTCCCAATGACAGATGTTAAACTAACTGGTCTATAGTTTCCTACTTTCTGCCTCCTTCCCTGTTTGAATAAGGGCATTATATTAGCATTTTCCAATCCACTGGAGCCTTCCCCGCATCCAGGGAATTTTGGAATATTATAACCAATGGATCCACTATCTCCGCTGCCACTTCCTTTAAGACCCTAGGATGTAGGCCTTTAGGCCCTGGGGACTTGCCTGCCTTCAATCCCAATAGTTTGCTCAGTACTTTTTCCCTAGTGATGATGATTGTTCTAAGTTCCTCCCTTTCTATAACCTCTGCATTACCTGTTACCATTGGGATGGTACTAGTGTCCTCCACGGTGAAAACTGAGGCAAAATACTGATTTAGAGTCTCTGCCATTTCTGTGTTCCCCACTATTAACTCCCCAGTCACATCCTCCAAGGGACCAACATTCACTTAAGCTACTCTCTTCCCTTTTATTTACTTATAGAAGCTTTTGCTATCCGTTTTTATATTTTGCGCTAGTTTTCTTTCATAATTTATCTTTGATCTTTTTATTACTTTTTTTTAGTAACCCTTTGTTAATCTTTAAAAGTTTCCCAATCTTCCAGCCTGCCACTGGCCTTTGCAATATGGTGTGCCTTAGTTTTTGTCTTTATGTTATCCTTAACTTTCTTGCTTAGCCATGTATGTTTTTTCCCCCCTTACAATCTTTCTTCCTCTCTGGAATATATTTTAGTTGGGAGGAATTGAATATCTACTTAAACATCTGCCACTGCTCATCAACTGTCCTACCTTTTAGTCTTTCTGCCCAGTCCACTAGGGCCAAATCTGTCCTCATGCCTATGTAATTACCTTTGTTTAACTCCAGAAAGCTACTGTGGGTCTCCAGTTTCATGCCCTCAAACTGAATTTGAAATTCTAGCATGCTATGATCACTCTTCCCAAGAGGATTCTTAACTATGAGATCATTAATTAATCCCACCTCATTACATAATACCAAAGCTAGAATAACCTGCTCCCTGGTTGGTTCCACAACATATTACTCCAAAAAATAATCTCTAATACATTCATTGAACTCTCCCTCAGGGCTACCCATGCTAATTTGATTAATCCAGTCTATTTGCATATTAAAATCACCCATGATTATTGCTGTACCTTTCTTACAAGTCCCCAGTATTTTCTGGTTTATACTGTGCCCCACTGCGGAACTACTGTTTGGGGACCTATAGATTGCTCCCACCGGGGACTTCTTTCCCTTGTTATTTCTTATTTCTACCCAGACTGATTCTACGTCTTGATCTTCATCACCTATATCATTTCTCACTACAGCACTGATCTCTTCCTTTACTAACAAGGCTACACCACCTCCTTTTCCTTCCTGCCTATCCTTCCGAAATACTGAGTACCCTTGGATATTCAATTCCCAAACCTGGTTTCCCTGCAACCATGTCTCAGTAACCACCACTAAATCATACCCATTCGTCTCTATTTGCACCGTTAACCAATTAATTTTATTCCGAATGCTTCGTGCATTCAGATTCAAAGCCTTTAAGTTTGTTCTATTATCAAATTTCCCTACTCTTGTACGATTCCTTGGTGCAATATGACATTCACATGTTCTGTCCCAACTTTTATTTTCGGTAACAACCAGCCTCATCACTAACCTGCACTCCTACCTTCTCCTTTAACTTCCTAATTTTCCATGCAACTGAACCCTCCCCCCCACTATTTAGTTTAAAGCCCTATGGAAACTGGAAACACTGTTTGTGTCTACTGTATCAAAACCTTGTATAATTTTAAAGACCTCTACTCAGTCTTCTCTTTTCAAGAGAAAAGAGACCCAGTCTGTTCATCCTCTCCTGTTAGGTATTCCTCTGCATTTCTCGTATCATCCTTGTAAATCTGTTTTGCCCCTTTGCCAGTGCCTCTCTACCTTTTTTATAATATGGTGACCTGAATTGTAAGCAGTAGTCCAGGTGTAGTCTCACCAAGCTTCGATACAAGTTTAGCATAACTTCTTTACTTTTCAATTCTATCCCGCTAGAAATAAACGCATAACACAAAACACAAGGCTTCCATTTAAGCCATTGCACATTGTGCCATGGAGCCACACACAATATAGCAGACCGCAAATGCGTACTTTGCATTAAGTAGGTTGCTAAATAATTAGTGAAAAATGAAAGGAAATTAATCGCTATCTATGAGTATTATTGTCCAAGTGATTTGGGAAATGTTCTGGTCGTTAGCTGAGAGTAAAGCACCGGACCTGTGTCATGTAATTGATTTTCCCCGAGAGACTCGATCAGTATCTGAAACTAACAAGCATGAATACTAATGTCAGATCAGCCCAGAAGCAACAGACTGACACATCCATCAGCTAACTACAAACAAGTCAGCCTGTCATCGCCTTGGCAGCCATTTGACACAGACTCAAGTCAGTTACCAGAGGAGTTAAGTTTCTCATGTCTCACCCTGCTCCAGTCAAGGACTGCAAATAATTGAGACTCACTCTGCCACAAATTAGCCACCTGTCTGCTTGTCACCCTGGTGGATGGGGAGCAGCCTTCAAGTGATTACAATAAAAGCTGAGAGCAGCCACTGCCATACCAGATTAATCAAAAAGTGTGGTGGGACATGAGATCATCTCAAGGGTGCAACAGATGTGACATTAAAATGAAAGGTTCATCATCAGGTGGGAAGTTCTTTCATTCTAAAACTACTTAAGTGTGTAAGTCATCAGTAGTTTGTAGCCATCAGGGCCAGCAATTCTTTTCTGGGCACTTTAGAAAGGATATATTGGTTTTGGAAGGAGAGCAGTGCAGATTCACCAGAATATTACCAGGGTTCCAAGTGTTAGATTATGAGGAGAAATTACATAAATTGGACTTGAATTCCCTACAATATAAAAGGTTAAGTAAGGAATGACTTGATTGAGATTTTTAGGGTTTTGAAAGGAATTGATAGGGTAGATAGAGAAAAAGGTTTTCCATTGATGGGGGAGTTTAAGGCAGGGGGACATAACCTTAAAAACAGAGCCAGGCAATTCAGGAGACAATTTAGAAACACTCCTTCACATAAAAGGTGGAAGAAGTGTGATGTCTCTTCCACAAAAATCAGTATATGCTAGTTCAATTAATAATTTAAAATCTGAGTTTGATGGATTTTTGCTAGCTAACAGTATTAAGAGACATGGAGCCAAGCTAGGTGGGTGGAGTTAAGATCAACCACCATCTCAGTGAATGGCCCAATACTGTTCCAATGGTCTTATGTTCCTATTAGCCCTCCAATTTGTGTACCTCCACAACAGGATTGCAGCATTTACCTTTACAACACTTATATGCTATTAAAGAGGGGGCAAGTTAATATCATTCAGCACCACTGTTGCAGGTTTATCTGAGTAGCTGCTCAGACGGTTTAAATTTTAACACATCCCAGCTCCGAGCAAATTCTCTGATTAAATTTGTGGGACTCCAGCAAGTTCACTAAAAAAACCCATCCAGTTTAACACATAGTCAGTGTATGAAGAGGAAATCAATTACCAAGGGTTACAATCTTTCTTCAATTAAAACCTCTGCTCGAAGTTAGGCAGGGAACAATTATTAAGTGCGGGAGCATCTATAATTGTCCTGTACATAAGGATGACTCGGTTACCAGTCATGTCTCAGGTTCAATAATGCATCTGCTGGTGACTAATGAACTCAATGTGAAACCAAAGATCTTTTCACACCAGTTGCAGTGTAGTAAGAATCTGTGTTTTTTACTGAAGCATGTGACATGTACCTGTAGGGATCAGTTAATTTAATGCCGATAAGGGCCTGCTGTATGCTGAATAGGGGCTCCAGCACAAGAAGCATTCCAACCATTCTGTATAGTTATAATAAAGCCACAATTTTATTTCTACATTTTCCAATTACATGTATTTCCAGTGAAAGTTGCTGCTTTTTATATAAAAGAGAAGCTTCTTTCTGGTTCAATCTCAAACAGTTCTATTCAATTCACTGAATTTGCAATTTGCAGATAAAAGCCTGAATGTGACAACACTATGGAAATAAAAGGAAAGAAAAACTTGCATTTAAATAGCAGCTTATCACATTCGCATGATTTGTCAAAGTGTTTTACAACCAATGGATTACTTTTGAAATGTAGCCACTGTTATCTAGGCAAATGTGGCAGCCAATAGTATGAGTTGAGGGAGGAATGTTGGCTAGGACGCTGGGAGAACTCCATACTGTTAGGTGTCAGCTGTGGCTCAGTTGGTAGCTGAGACAGAAAGTTGTAGGTTCAAGTCACACTCCAGAAAATAGGGGCTGGTGGTAGTTTAGTTTAGTTTAGTTTAGTTTAGAGATACAGCACTGAAACAGGCCCTTCGGTCCACCGAGTCTGTGCCAATCCTACACTAATCCCATATTCCTACCACATCCCCACCCGTCCCTATATTTCCCTACCACCTACCTATACTAGGGGCAATTTATAATGGCCAATTAACCTATCAACCTGCAAGTCTTTGGCATGGTAGCTGAGGGTGGGGGGGTGCAGCACTGAAGACAGGCCAAGAGACCCTCCCTACCTGTCCGGGTGTGAGAGCAGCCACATGCCACCCTATAGAGGGGCCTCCCATAGTGGTGACCTTGTTGCAAGAACCATTTTTTAATTAAAGTTTTAAAACAGTTGGTGAGAGGGTGCCTCCATGTTGAAGCACCCTCTCTGTAACTTACCTGCCAGCACAGCGTGCTGCTGTTCTCAAGCTGGAAGGCCTCAGGTTGGCCCTCTAGTGTCTAGAGCCTGCCTGCCACCCTTAGTTGGACAGGGACCCTGTCTCCATGCTAATTAAAGGGGTGCCTCCATGAAAATCTCAATGAGTGACTGTTACCCCCTGGGAGCAGGTTTGGGACCCAGAAACAGTCCCAATATCTGTTTCCTGCCCCCATAGGGAAAATCTAGCCCATGGAGTGACCTTCACAGGAGTTCTGGAATTCAGTCATGTTCCAAAAATCTAGACTGAGACTCCAGTTCAGTGCTGAAGGAGTGCCGCACTGTTGGTGATGCTGCCATTCAGACGAGAGGTTAAAGCAAGTCCCTATCTGCCCTCTCAGGTGGGTGTAAAAAATCCCATGGCACTATACTGAAGAAGAGCATGGGAGTTATCCCTGGTGTCCTGGCCAAGATTTATTCCTCAATCGACATCACTAAAAAAGAAAGTTTATCTGATCGTTAACACATTGTTGTTTGTTGGATCTTGCAGTGCACAAATTAGCTGCCGTGTTTCCTACATTACAACAGTGACTACACTAAAAAAGTACTTCATTGGCTGTAAAGTGCTTTGAGATGTCCTGAGATCGTGAAAGGCACTGCATAAGTCCAAGTCTTTCATTCTTCAAATAGTGTCTCTGTATCTATTATGTTGACCTGAGCAGGTAGATGAGGCCTCAGTTTAACATCTCATCTGAAGATAGCACCCCGACCAATACTGTAGGTCCCCACTGCTGCATTGAAGAGTCATCCTAGATAAACTGTCCCAGGGATTGAACACACATTTCGACTCAAAGATGCTACAAATTGAGCCACCTGTGGCATGATACTCTTTGCTATTATATTTAAATTGTAAATGCAAGCATAAAGGACCTGCTTATGATCAAATAAGTTCGGTGGAATCCTATTTGTATACATAGATAGGGTTTTTGGGGCAGAACAGGAACAGCTCTGAGGAAATTCCTGACGACTGAGCCACATGCTGTAAATAAAGTTGGAGAAGTGCAGTGGTAGTGCTAATATATATATAACTATTGCTCCTGTTGGTCATATTCCACATTCTTCAACTGAGAAAACAGGAACATGATTGAATTCTAGACCTCTGTACGTCACTTCATGATTGGACACCAAAAGGTGCCATGAAACTTCCATCGATTGTTGTAAAATCCCATCTGGTTCATTAATGTCCTTTGGGGAAGGAAAGCTGCTGACCTTACCTGCTCTGCTCTACATGTGACTTTAGATGCAAAGCAACGTGGTTAACTCTTGACTGTCCTCTGAAATGGCCTAGCAAGCCACTCAGTTCAAGGGCAATTAGGGATGGGCAACAAATGCTGTCCTACCAGTGACGGCCACATCCCTTGAAAGAATAAAAGAAAACTTCATGTGATTTGTCCTGTGATTTTTCTTTCCTATTCCTCCTTTCCTCCCTTCCTGTGGTAAAGCACAGATACACAAATTCCAGCTTCTATATGTGCCTGGCAGGCCACTCGCTACATTGGGGCAAAAAGAACACAATGCAACTCGGTCTTCTCATAGTCATATGTAAGTAATGTGAGATAGGAACATAGAAAGCCATTCAGTCCCTTGAGCCTATTCCCTAACATTCTGTTAGATCATGGCTGATCTGCACCTCAACTCCACTGCCTTTTCCCAATATAACTTGATAACCGTACCTAAGAAAACTCTTGCAATCCCAGGTTTGAAAATTTCAATTGACTCAGCCTTCATAGCCTTTTTGGGAAAGAGTTCCAGATTTTTGCTACCCTTTTTGTGAAAAATGCTTCCTGATTTCACTCCTAACTGTCCAAGTTCCAATTTTAAGATTATGCTCCCTTGTTTTGGATTCACCCTAGGAATGAAATAGTTTCTTTGTGTCTAACCTATTCAATTTCTTTGTATCTATCCGACTAAATTAATTTCAAACACCTCGATTAGATCAGCCTTCAATCTTCTGTACTCAAGGGAATACAAACCTCATAATTTAACACTTTAAGCCCCTGTACCTGATACCATTGTGGTGAATCTTTGTTGTACCCGATCCAAGACCAATATTATCTTTGCTGAGGTGCAGTGCCCAAAACTGAACCTAACACTCCAGATACAGTCTGACTAAGGCTCTGTATAACTCTCTACATTACTTCCTCACTTTTGTATTCCAACGCACTTGAGATAAAGGCCAACATTCAGAGCATGAGTAAGTCATTCTCACAACAGCCTGCCCTTTCACTTGTGCTGGTGGCTTCCAAGATCCTGGTAAAGATGTGTTTGAAGTGCAGCCCAGCTCCTGCAGGCGACCATATGTTCCTTTTTAAGAATGCCAGCACTGTCCACCATACCACAGATATTCATAATCTTTAAGCATTATAGTCACAGCACAGCAGAACAAGAATAGAAGGTAAAGAGGCAAGCAACCAGGACAAATCTGTGTATTAGGAACTTAAAGTATGAGGAAAGGATAAAGAAACAGGGCTCATTTCCCTTGGAGTTCTGAGGGAGTGCAAGATTGTTGGAGTTGCTGTCTTTCAAATTAAACTGGGGTCCTGTCCGGCCTTTCAGGTGGACATACAATATCACATGGCACTATTCTAAGATGAGCAGGTAAGCTCTCCTGGTGTCCTGGTCAATACTTATGTCATAACCAACATAATTAAAACATATTATCTGGCCATTTGTCTCACTGTCATCTGTGGGACCTTGCTGCACTTAAATTATCATATTTCCCTACATTGCAATGGTGATTACACTTCAAAGTACTTTATTGGCTGTGAAACATTTGCAATGCCCTGCGGTTGCGAAAGGCACTTGATAAATCTGGCTCTATCTTTATTCCCAATGATTGTCATTTCATCCACCTCAGAAGAATGAAAGGCTGATTCAGCGGGGATTTAAATGCAAGATTGTTTTGTCTCATATCAACCGACAGAGCAATCTAACATTGCTCAAATGCCATGGGAAATTGCCAGTAGGAAACAAGATCTTGAACGTTCAAAATAAGACCCTGGAGAGACAGAGAGACAGAGTGTAAGTTGCAGGAAATTCTGTGGCAAGTGACTCCTGACTCCCCAAAGCCTGTCCACCACCAACAAGGTGCAAGTCAGGAGTGCGATGGAATACTCTCCGCTTGACTGGATGGGTGCAGCTCCAACAACACACAAGAAGCTCAACACCATCCAGGACAAAGCAGCCCACCTGATTAGCGTCCCAACCACAAACAGTCACTCCCTCCACTACTGATGCAATGTGGCTGCAGTGTGTACAATCTACAACTCGCCAAGCCTCCTTGAACAGCACCTCCTAAACCTGCGACTTCTACACCTAAAAGGAAAAAGGAGCAGGTGAATGGGAACACCACCATTTTCAAGTTCTCCTCCAAGTCACACACCATCCTGACTTGGAAATATATTGCTGTTCCTTCATTGTTACTATCCAGCCTAATTTCACTTTCCAGTTCTTAGTCTGTAGCCCTGTAGGTTACCGCACGTCAAGGACATATCTGAATCAGGTATCAGTACCTTCTGCACATCTGTTGCTTCAATCTGTCGAAGGTAGACCAAGTTAACACTAGAGGTGATGTTTGGTTTGAATTGTAAATTGCTTTATTCCACAATAAATTCAATGAACAGAGCCTTTGTTATGATGATTCACTTGGTTTAATTCATGTAACATATTTCCATAAAACAATCTGAAACAATATACATGCTACAATACAACACATCATCTGGTTGCCTTGCTTGACTGTCGAACCTATAACTATTCCTCCAACATTTTCTATGCTCTTCACCTCACTAAAGGCTCTCACAACTTTTCCCTTAAGAAATGTCTGCCCTTTTTCATTTTTAAAAGCCTGACTTTCATCGTCAACTTTTAGTTAAAACTGATTATTCGCCCAAGAGCAGAGTTCATCAGCCTAACTTGGCAATGACCACTGCTGAGTTCAAATAATAGGATTGTTGCAGCAACAATGGGAGTGTACAGTTGCTGGAATTTTGTTTTTTTATTCTGGGGAACTTCAGTCAATTCACCTGTAAGTCTACTCTTCTCTGAAGTGTAGAGACCCAGCTCTACATTCACTTTGGCTTTCACAATATTGGCAATGCTGGACACCTGCTGGTACAGACATTCATTATGATAGTCATAAATCAAACAATAATTATGGAAAGTATGGCATATGACAAGACCATATCATTACCATTTCAGTTCTCTGTATTTGGAAGGAGCCAAGCTGGACTGGCATCACAGGCACTGAAAAATTCCTTGGACTGTCAAATGGGTGGCATTTGGTATTAAGTATCCTCATCCAATTTCCTGTCATACTTGCTGCATTAATGCCTCGGAGGCAGTGATAAGCAGCAAGAAAATCTTGCCTAACCATTATATATATAAAAAAGATGCATTCAAACAGTACATTTCCAGCCTAAATCAATGTATGTGTATGTTACATATATACCCTATGTTGCTACGGTTAATGTGGTTGACTCCAAAGCTACAGGCTTTAGAGAAAAACCTAATTCAAACATTAACAAGGCTGTCATGCTTGTGACTGGCAATTCTTTTTGGACCTTTGTGCAAATTCTTGGCTTCTAGTATAGTACCCAAAAGCAATGACAGTTCAAATTATTGGTCTGAACTTTATTCTATGAAATATCCAAACTGAATCAGTATTTTTCCGTACAAAGAAACTGTGTACAAAAAGTTAGCTACAGAATCATAGGTTAACACAGAGATTGTGAACATTTAATATTTTTCATTCAAGGAGAATGTATTTTTCTTACTGTAGATATATTTTTATATATATATAGTAATAATCCTATGGTTTGGTTGTTCATCTATTGTTCAATAGATTCACTTGATAGGTAAAATCCATCTAACATTAGAATACATTTTTCAAAGAGAGGAGTAAGTTTTTGAAGAACACAGGATAGGTTGATCTAGTAACCAATGAAAATTTAAAATAAATACATTTTGTTCAAAATGTAGCATTTACTTCAAGAAGAATTATAAAATTCTCTCACAAGCAAGCCTTCCAACCAGGTCTAGCATTTTCAAACTTTGACAGAGCCTGGGTGCCAGCGCTAATCTAAAACTTCCAGCCAGACACACCTGAGCTTCCTGCTACTTCACTACATGAATCAGAGTGGTAACAGAACTAATTACTGACTCTTACAGAAAGAGACTTTCTGGAGGACATGCAACCTGGGTTTTCTTTGCTTAATTTCTAGATACCTGCGGATCCTTCATCTGTTCTTAAGATGGTGGCCTGGTGTCTGTTTCTGTTTGCCATTGCCCTTTTTGGCTGGCTGCCAGGAGAAACGCCAGACGATTCAATCTCCGTTTGATTTTCCTTTCCCTGTACCTGGTGGACTTTCTATGACTCCCAGAGTGAGAGATCAAGCTGCATCCTCACTCTCTATGATTCTGCATCATGGATTGTTTGGGATAAGAGTTCAGCTATTGAATATAACATTTACTGGAAGCTTTAGAGCTCTCTTCCTACAGATATTGATTTTAGGGCACCATCATCTTTAAAGCACCATTACTTCTAAAATCACAAAGGCTTCCTCAGACATCTTGCCAACATCTAGTGTTATTTTAATTGGCTGCAATTCTGATTCACATTTACTGGCATCTGTTTACCCCAGAGAATTTGCTTCATTTGTCTCAGGACCAGCTCCAATCTGTAACCTGCTGAGTCCACCACAACACATATCTTCCGTTTTGACTTTTCTGCCTTTTTCCACTTTATAGAATGAGAGAGGCAAATGCAATATGGAAAAAATGAATTGCTGATAAGGTGCATTATTTTAAAGTGCTTTTGAGAACATAGGCAATGGTTTATTTTGTGTCCAGGATCTGCTTATCATTCTGGTAATAACAGGGTATGGTGTTGGCCAAGGAAAGTGCTGGCTCTACTAATGTGCACATACAACAAAGCCAATTGTGTCTATATACCATAATTGCATTTTCTCATACCATTGCTATCATGGAGAGGGGCAGGCAGCAACAATGGAGAAAATAAAGTTGATAGGGACAAGCAGCAATACTACGGGAGGCTCAAAGTGATGAGGGTAGCCAGTTGACATACTTAATGCCCTTCCTCTCTTCACTGTTATTGGTGGCCTCTCTCCATTGATACTGCCCACTTCATATCCATTGCCATTGCCCAGCTGCTCTCAATCATTACTGCCCAAGCACACTGTATTGTTACTGGCTGGTTACTCTCCTTCCTCACTACCTGGGCATTCTCCATTGTTACTGCCTGACCAATATCCATTGTTACTATCCAGCTATCCTCATCACTTTGAACCTCTCGTAGGATTGCTGCCTGTCCCCATTACCTTACTTTTCTCCATTGTTGCTGCCTGCCCCTCTCTATGATAGCAATGGTATTTCTCCATTGTAACTGTGCAACCTCTCTCCGTTGTTACTGCTTGGCTTCCTTTATTGTTCATGCCCACCTCCTTGTCACTGTTGCAGCCCGGTTCCTCTCCATTTCTTCCTTAAATTGTTTCTACTTGCTCCACTCATCATAATAATGGCCTCTCTCAATCATTGCAGCCTGGTCTTTCTCCATCGCCTCAGTGCCTCTGCATGGTTAGTGCCTGCCCTTCCTTATCATTACTGCTTAGCAACTTCCCACATTGTTACTGTCCAGTCACTCTCCCTCATACCCATTCCTAGAGGAGACAGGCAGAGAGCTTCTAATCTTATTCTAGAAACTTTTCCTTAGCCCTGTCATGTTTCCTCATTATTCTGAAGTTGTGTGGGGTTGTTGGAAGATGCTTTCTGAAGGTCTTTTGAATAATGTATGATGTGTTTGGTCCCAGTGCGGCTGTTTTCGTCCCTGTCAATCCAGACACTTTATTTCCCAAAATGCTTATAATACCAGGCGGGATCCCACAATAAAGCCAGCAGATTGTTTACATGGTAATTAATCGGCACGATTTGTTTGAGATGTTCAGCCACAAGAACTTGTTTGAGATCATTTGAGCCCTAATCTCACACTGAACTGACACCTGCGATTTGCATTGTCTGTTTACCTTTTAAACAGCAAGGAACTTCATAAAAAATTAATCCTAATTTTTTGCAGCATTCTTTACTTGGAGTCAGAGCTCTCTTTGTTTGTCATGCCTTCACTTGTTAATTAATTGTCCATTGCACAGACACTACTGTGTCTCCAACACGAAAATAATCATTTCCATTTAGATTTATTGTAGCTTTTGCCTGCATGTTGTCTTCCTTCAGTGAATAATAGATTCTCCAAATTGTGGAGTGAAATCTGCAGCCTGTCTCTTGTCAAATAATTGAGCTCAAACCTTAGGTTGCACTGCAACTCAGCAACATACAGTTCAAAATTATCTGTACCCTATTAGGGAGATAAAAACAGAAAATGCTGGAAATACTCAGCAGGCCCAGCAGCATCTAAGGAGAAAGAAACAGAGTTAACGTCGCAGGTTGATGACTCTTCGTTTTAGTGGGCACGGAGGCAAAGGCGACGGAAGAAGAGCTCAATGTCATGCCGAGCTCAAAATTCATTGCGGTGGGGTGTAAGTAGTAAAGCTTTGCTAAGGACAGATTGTACAGAGTCAGATAGGGGAAGGTCAGAGGGTATTGTGACTACTCGGCAAGAAGTGAGATTAGAAGAAGGTATGGGGTCAGAGAAAGGTAAAAGGGAAGAAAGATCTGGAGGGGCTTTCGTACCCATGATTTGTTGGAGCTTGTGATCCTTAACACCTGAAAAGAAGAGAAAAAGTTTTTTGTTAAGGCATCGGATGAGAGGAAAGATGAAATGAAACCATGGAGCAGGACAGCTTTGAGATTGAGTTGGTGCCATTGAAGACAGAGATCGAGAGTGAGCATGTGGCGGCGCATGGCACTGAGTGTGGATCTCAGGATAGTGAGAACAGCAGTTCAAGGAACATTGAATGTTTTGGAGATATTTGTAATCTTGGGTGGATCTGAAACATGAAAGATGGAATTTTAGTTGGAATCCACGTGGAGCTGGAGACAGTTGGTAGGAGATGCAGCTGTGAAAGTGAGTTTTAGTGGATACCTGATCAAACATGAAAAAGGAAATAGAAAACAATGGAGGTTAACAGGGTAAAAGAGACAAACAGAAATCCTGTCAGAGAGAAGAGCAGAACTTCTTCAAAGTTGGCATCCTTGGAAGAGAAATGGCAGTGAATTAAATACTAACACAAAAGCAAAATACAGCAGATGCTGGAAATCTGAAATAAAAACAGAAAATGCTGGAAATACTCAGCAGGTCTGGCAGCATCTGTGGAGAGAGAAACAGAGTTAATGTCGAGGCCCCTATTAGGGAGACCCTAGTTTTTCAGCACAGCCAGCCAACTTCCACAGGGAACCCCACTAAGTGAGACGCCCTCCTTGGCAGCTGGAGTTCCAAGAGCCTCTGTGTATGTTATACCCCACCACGTAGGCAGAGTTGCTCCATTGTTACAGGTCTAGGACATACTGATTGATGTGATTAAGCTATTCTTAGGAATTTAGTGGAATGGGTTTGATTATTATGAGATGTCACTTCTGCAAGACAACGTCCCATCAGTCTCCCACTTTAATGTGAAAAAGGTGCTGGCTCCATATCACCTTGTGAACAATTGTTTAAAAATTCTGCTGAGTTGATGAAATATTGCTCAGTTGATTTGTGATCCGGTTTAGGTTGCAAATTACCATGTCACACTGCAGTGATTTTGGAAGTCATTTCTTGTGTCTACTGTAAGAGAGAGAGTTGGCTGAATGGACCTTCGGTAATACAACCAGATGTCCAGATGAAATCAGAGTGTAGAGAACAGTTTGCAATTGGAAACCATAGACAGCCACTAGAGCTGTTGTACACTTCAAATTTAAAATTCCCATTCTTGTGGTCTCCCCTTCTCCTGCCCACCTGTAATCTCGCTCTACAAATCTTCCCCTCAAAATTCCCAATACATTGATTCGAGACCCCTGTACATCCCACCTTTATCGTCTCATTCCAGTAGCTGCCTAGACCACTTGCTCTGGAATTTGCTCCCTACATCCCTTTCCTTCTTCACATTCCGGTTTTTCCTTAAGATAAAACCCATCTCTCTGACCAAGCTTTTGATTCATCCTTCGACTGTTTCCTTCTGTTTGGCATCGATTTTGACTTATGCCTGCATGTGGGAGCTTAGAACGCCCTTCTGATGGATGGTATAACCATGCAAGTTGCTCTAGTTATTATTACTATTTTTACTGTTCAGAAATCAAGATTCCAAAAATGGATAAGCAATATCAAATGTTAATCAGAGATTTCAATTCTTACACAAGACTCTCGGCCTAGGAAAGATGGTATGGCAGACAGCTGGACAATGAGAAGCCTTGAAGTGAACAACAGTAGGTCAGTTTGCCAAAGAACTAATGAGGTAGTCATTAAAATCTCAAAGAAGGCTAATGTCCAGCAGGAAAATGGGCTGGCACAGGGAGATCCAAGCTAGAGCATGAAAAGTATATGATAATGATGAAGAAGTGATACAATAATGCCTTCAATGCCATTTCATCAGCCTTAATCTAGGCATGCGCCACTTCTGATTACTGCCTTTTTAATTGCGAGTCCAGGGTGCTGAGGTACTAAGCAACTGATGGAAGAATGTTAAAAGAGGAAATAAGAAGATTGATCCACCAATTTTCAGGTGATTTTTCCCTCCATTTTAATTTGCTGATGCTGCTGAACAAAAACCAGGAGATGCAGACTTGTGATTTCCTGACCAGTACTCCCTGTTTGTGCTGCTCGTCGCTGGGTGCATCGCAAACACAGTTCAATATTGTTATCAAAAGGTATAAGTATTATGTTCTATCATGATGAGGAATCAAGGCAAATGGAAAAATAGTAAATGCAAGTGTTTGTTTATGGTGGAAGGAATGTTGAATAATACGCAGTGAATATTCATAGAGTTCTGTTACTACATACGGAAGGGAATTCTCCACCCCTAGCCTGCCCAAGTTCAAGCAGGATTGCAGCAGTGAATATTGGAAAGTTTGGGTGGTGGACTAATGGCCTTGGCCAGTATTTCCCTTCCTCATTCCCACTGGGATGGCTGCTCCATCCACTGCATGCAAATTAGGAGAGGGAGGTGGGTCCTGAATCCCTGACAGAATTCCTTCCCTTCCTCTTACCACCGCTTCCTGTTACAGTACTGCAGAATGTGGAGATTTGTTACAGGAATCAGCAATAAAGCCGCAGGGCTCTCCCAGTGGAGAGAGATGACATTATAATGATCTCCTCTTCCTTCAGTCAGCCTCAGACACTTCCTTGCTGAAGGCCTTGGTGCGTTGCTGCCCCAATTAAATGCTTCACTGCCTCATCTTGTGCTGTGGTGGCAGTCCTGCAGCCACAGCCCTGGACTTGCCCAGCTGGTATTGATGGTCTCTCTCTACTTGGTCAGATTCCTTGCTGTGCCTATGCGATGATCCTTGACAGAGGGAAGTAGGTTGTGTTGGGGTTGGGGTTGGGGCGGAAAGGTGGTAGAAGTTCCATTCATTCAGCACTTCACCCTGAGGAGAGGAGTGTCCCCATGTTTCATAGAATATCATAGAACTGTACATCATGGAAGGAGGCCATTTGACCCATTGTACCTGTGCCAGCTCTTTAAAAGAACTACCTATTTAGTCTCACACCATTGCTCTTTCCCCAGAGCCCTGCAAACCTTTCCTCTTCAAGTATCGTTCCGAATCCCTTTCTGAAAGATATTATTGAATCTGCTTCCACCACCCTTTCAGGCAGTGAATACCAGATCGTATCAAAAATTGTTGCATCAAAAAAGATTCCCCTCTGGTTCTTTCACTCACTGGACTGCATTTTACATGCCGATTTCGGTGACGGATGTAAACTATGGTGGTCCTCCTGCACGGATCGCATGTGGCGGAGCCTCCACGATATTAAATGCGCTGGTTCATTTAAATGGCCGGGGTGGAGCACCCCCCTGATGACGTGGTGGGGGCAGGCAGTCCATCCCCAGCCTTCACGCAGGCGCTGATGCCATTTTTAAAGGGCTTCGAGCCCTTTCATTTAATTTAAATTTTTAAAGGTAAATGCAATAAAAAATTTAGGTCCATTTAAATTGCCCCTCTCCGTCCCCCCACCCCCCAATAACCATAAAATGAATTACTGGACCTTTCTCCCCAAAACACTTCCCCTGCCCTCCTGACCACCCCCCCAACCCCCGCCACCCCCAAGTACATAAACTTTAAACTTTACCCCTTGCCACCATCCCCTACACCAATCAGATTAGTTTAACTCCCACCACCACCTCCCCCACCCCGCGCAGAGAAACCTACCTGATCCCCTCTCCCCACCAGTGTTCTGCCTTGAATCCCTGGACGGGGATCCGTAGGCGCAGGAGTGCCGACCACCGGCAGCAATATCGGCAGGAGTGGGTAATTAATTAATTTGTTTATTTAAATGAATTTAAATATTGAAATGGGGCTCCCGTCTCCAAGCAGCAGGGGTGTGGGGGGGACCGCCACGAGGCCTCACCGCCACTGGCAATATCGGGCCGGGATTTCCTGGCGTCGAGGCCCGTGGCGGGTCTCTCCTGGAGGCATTTTCCATCCCCCCCCACCCCCATGACCCCCAATGTCAGGGGGTCTGTAAAATACGCCCCATCTTTGTTCTCTGGTTATCGATCATCCTGCCATGGAAACAGTTTCTCCCTATATACTCTGTAAAAATGCTTCATAATTTTGAACATAGAAAATAGACTACTGATTGCTAAGATTGTGCATGCCCTTTTCCCTCACACCCCAACAAATAACTTTTTGTTTCAGAGGTCAGAATATATCACAGATGCCAGACTTCAGCCAATTAGATTCACTCCGCGTGATATCAAGAAGCGACTGAAGGCATTGGATACTGCAAAGGCTATGGACCCTGACAATATTCCGGCAATAGTACTGAAGACCTGTGCTCCAGAACTTGCCGCGCCCCTAGCCAAGCTGTTCCAGTACAGCTACAACACTGGCATCTACCCGGCAATGTGGAAAATTGGCCAGGTATGTCCTGTACACAAAAAGCGGGACAAGTCCAACCCGGCCAATTGCCACTCCATCAGCCTACTCTCAATCATCAGTAAAGTGATGGAATGTGTCATCAACAGTGCCATCAAGCAGCACTTGCTTAGCAATAACCTGCTCAGTGACGCTCAGTTTGGGTTCCGCCAGGGCCACTCAGCTCCTGACCTCATTACAGCCTTGGTTCAAACATGGACAAAAGAGCTGAACTCAAGAGGTGAGGTGAGAGTGACTGCCCTTGACATCAAGGCAGCATTTGACCGAGTATGGCATCACAGAACCCGAGCAAAAATGAGGTCGATAGGAATCGGGGGAAAACCCTCTGCTGGCTGGAGTCATAACTAGCGCAAAGGAAGATGGCTGTGGTTGTTGGGGGTCAATCATCTGAGTTCCAGGACATCACTGCAGGAGTTCCTCAGGGTAGTGTCCTAGGCCCAAGCATCTTCAGCTGCTTCATCAATGACCTTCCTTCAATCATATGGTCAGAAGTGGGGATGTTCGCTGATGATTGCACAATGTTCAGCACCATTCATGACTCCTCAGATACTGAAGCAGTCCGTGTAGAAATGCAGCAAGACCTGGACAACATCCAGGCTTGGGCTGACAGGTGGCAAGTAACATTCGCGCCACACATGTGCCAGGCAATGACCATCTCCAACGAGAGAATCTAACCATCTCCCCTTGACATTCAATGGCATTACCATCGCTGAAACCCCCACTATCAACATTGACCAGAAACTGAACTGGAGTAGCCATATAAATACCGTGGCTACAAGAGCAGGTCAGAGGCTAGGAATCCTGCAGCGAGTAACCCACCTCCTGACTCCCCAAAGCCTGTCCACCATCTACAAGGCACAAGTCAGGAGTTCGATGAAATACTCTCCACTTGCCTGGATGGGTGCAGCTCCAACAACACTCAAGAAGCTCGACACCATCCAGAACAAAGCAGCCCGCTTGATTGGAACCCCACCTACAGACATTCACTCCCTCCATCACCGACGCACAGTGGCAGCAGTGTGTACCATCTACAAGATGCACTGCAGCAATGCACCAAGTCTCCTTAGACAGCACCTTCCAAACCCGTGACCTCTACCAACTAGAAGTCAAGGGAAGCAAATGCATGGGAACACCACCACCTGTAAGTTCCCCTCCAAGTCACACACCATCCTGACTTGGAACTGTATTGCCGTTCCTTAACTGTCGCTGGCCCAAAATCCTGGAACTCCCTTCCTAACAGCATTGTGGGTGTACCTACCCCAAATGGCAGCGGTTCAAGAAGGCAGCTCACCACCACCTTCTCAACGGCAATCAGGGATGGGCAATAAACGCTGGCCTGGCCAGTGACACCCACATCCTATGAATGAGTAAAAAAAAAAATTGTTAAGTTTTTTAGATTCTGTTGCTTTAAAACAGAAGCAGAGCAGCAATTCTGATAGGCACAGAAGGCCTAGTTTGAGAATTAAGCCAGGGACATTTCTTCAAGGAGCTGTTGGGTAGACTTCCACCTTTATTGTTAAATATCACCTGGGCAGAAAGAAAAATCTGGCAAGGAGGAAAGCATGTTGGTAAAAAAAAACACCTGATTTTCTTTCTGTGTAACATCCTCAACCCCACCAGTTGACTTTCCTTTGCACATGCAGTTGCTCTAACACTTGAATAAAATTATTCCCTTCCATCAAATTTACATTATAAAGAACACTCCAAAAAACAAGTTCAAAACAAGAACATTATGTTCGGTATCTATTCCAGGAGTGTTTTTGCAATAGTCGTAAAGAAACAAACATGAACGTGCTTTAGTAAAAATACATGACAACCTGAGATCACCAAAATAAATAGATTCGTTATCAATCAGATGGTGTCTGTTATCATTCAGACTGATTGTGACAAAAGATTGCTTATTGATCAGTCTCTGAATGTTCCCAGTTATAAACTGCTTGTGCTCCAGCGTCTCTTTACCCAGGCTGCACATATTAACCTCCTGAGGACACTCATTGAGCTGTTTAAGTAAACTGCAATCTATTTCCAGCATGCGCAGCTTTTTTGGCAATTTAGATTCTGCCAATGCTTCTTTTATTCAAGCTCTTGTTTTTGAAAGATGGCCAATTTCACAATCATAGATTGAATCCTTGGCCTTGATTTTAAAGTGTGTGTGGTGGGGGGTGGGGGTGGGTGTTTGCGAGTACAGTTGGTATGAGCTTGGAAGGGAGCTCCCCACTGGGTGCTCCAGTGACGTGGAAGAGCAGCTGATGATATCGGCCAAACCTCATTACCATACATTTCATTGGAGTCCTGCCCAAACCTGGTCAGACCCACCTACCTGGTTAACAGGTGGAAACAGAGGGTCATACACAAGGGGCTGCAGCTGGAAACCTGTGGGATCGGTCCCCAATCGAGCAGCCAGTGTGGGGGAAGGGAGCATGGGGCAAGGGAGGTCGAAGGCTTCCTTGTGAGGCCAGGAGGAGCTCTCTTGCTACTCCTGACCCACAAGGAAACCTGAAACAACAATGAAGAAACGTAAATGCCTGGGCTTCTTCAGACCCACAAGGGACCTCCTGACTCCTTTGGCCTGATGGGGACGCACATTACTCCCTTGCTCAGATCTCAGACTAAAACAGCCCCAGTGTAGACTAAAATGGTAGCTTCCAGAGCATCTGAAGTCACTTGCAACCTGCACATTAATGGGATGGAACCCTTTCATGCCCATAAATGCCATTAGTACAAGGAGGCAGTCCAGCCTCATGGGCTCCATTGTTGAGGCCTTTCACTTTTGGGAAGCCAGCGACGCTGAAATAATCGAAAGCCTTCTTTTACTGACAGCCATCATCTTTATATGGGTGGATTTTCAACTGGCTGCCAGACATTTAACCAGTGTTGCGGACTGGCCGTCCATTTTAGAAACCGTCAAAATGTCATTTCCATGAAAAACAAGGAGCCAGTCCACTAACTGTAGAAATGCTGTCAGTAGCACTGTATTTGGATGAAGAATCCATTTGTGCCTTCTACCTGTGATGCTCAACTGTTTACACACATTGGCGTGGCCTTTCACTCCCTTTGTCTGGCGTTAACAGTTAATGGTATTGGTTGCCTGATTGTCCTGTTTACAAAGTGATATTGATAGATTAAGTAAATGAGCAACACTATGGTAAATGGATTTCACTGTAGGAAAATGTGAG
Organism: Heterodontus francisci; assembly: GCF_036365525.1. Taxonomy (NCBI): domain Eukaryota; kingdom Metazoa; phylum Chordata; class Chondrichthyes; order Heterodontiformes; family Heterodontidae; genus Heterodontus; species Heterodontus francisci. The sequence continues at coordinate 26,388,612 of NC_090393.1, read as the reverse complement.
GTCATCCACTTTGAACCTAAAAGGGATAGAACAGGGCATTTTCTAAAAGATGAAAAGCTAGAAACATTGCTGGTCCAAAGAGACTTGGGGGTCCAGGTACATAGATCATTAAAATGCCATGAACAGGTAGAGGAAATATTCAGAAAAGGCTCATGGGATGCTGGCCTTTACATCTGGAGGACGAGAATCCAAGGGGGTGGTAGATATGCTACTGCTATACAAAGCCCTGGTTAGATCATAGCTGGCGTATTGTGAGCAGTTCTGGGCATCACACCTTAGGATATATTGGCCTTGGAGGGAGTGCAGTGTAGATTTACCAGAAGGTTAAATTATGAGAAGAGAAGACGGTCTGGAATGCCCTGCCTGGGAGGATGGTAGAGGTAGGTTGCCTCACATCCTTTAAAAAGTACCTGGATGAGCACTTGGCACGTCATAACATTCAAGGCTATGGGCCAAGTGCTGGCAAATGGGATTAGGTAGACAGGTCAGGTGTTTTAATGCATCGGTGCAGGCTCAATGGGCCGAAGGGCCTCTTCTGCACTGTATTATTCTGTGATTCAGTGAGATTACACAAACTAGGGTTGTATTCCCTTGAAGTTAGAAGGTTAAGGGCTGGTCTGATTGAAGTTTTCAAGATGCTAAGGGGAACAGACAGGGTAGACTGGGAAAAATTATTTCTGTTCATTGGAGGGGTTCAGGAGTAAGGCGCATAGCCTAACAATTAGAGTCAAATCTTTCAGGAGGGAAATTACAATAAATTGAAAGAGGAAGGTAAGAGGAAAATAAGACTGGCAATGACAGAATATGAGAATGTAATGGCAGTTAACATAAAAGGAATCCAAAAATCTTCTACTGTCATGTAAATAGTAAGTGGGCAGTCAAAGCCAGGGTGGGTCCTATTAGGGACAAAGAGGATGATATAGGCTTAGAAGTGCAGGACAAGGATAGAATACTTAATGGCCGGGAGTGGGCTGGGAGGTTGGGGTTGAGGGTGGTGGGGGTGGGGGGTGGGGGTTGCGTAAAATCGGTTGGGATGGTGGGGGGGGGAGGTGGGCGGTGGGCGGGGGGATTGCTTTGCCCATCGACCCCGCACCCTCGCTGGTATCTTACCAGTGGCAGGGGAGGTGGCAGGCGGCCCACCCGTCCTTAGGCCAATTGAGACCCTTAAGTGGTCACTTAAGGGCCTCTTTCCGCTGCTGCTGGTATTTTACCAGTGACAGATGGGCATGTCACCACTCGGGGAAGCCACCCAGTAATACTAGATAGCTTCCTTGAGGCTGGGGGGCGGGGGAGAGGTGGGGGGGTAGCCCTCCTGATTGGGCACCCTGTGCCCCACGGAAGGTCTCCGATAGTGGCGCCTCTCAACCGACCCACCACACCCCTAGCTGGGGCCTGGCTGATTGGCCCCAGTGAGCCCCGACTACAATGACCTTTTTCTCTGGCTCCACGCTGGCTGGGTCCAGGGCCTGCTGCAGTCCCAGCAGTGGCCACTGCTCTCGGTCGCGCTGCTGGGACTGAAGAGCTGCTGGCCCTCTGGTTGGCTGGCAGCTCGGAGGCAGGACATCCTGCCTCATGAGGATGGAAGCCTGAGCCGCGCAAAACGCAATCATGGCATCCAGTGCTGATAGAGGTGGGCTTGCCCCTGGCTTTCCAGCCAGTGGGCGGGGCCACTGCATCTTCATGAAATTCCGGCCAATGAGTACTTTGTATCTACTAAGGAAGAGGATACTGACAAAGTATTCGTTTAAGCGGAGATGTTACAGGTAATGGATGGGGTGAAAACTGATCGGAAGGATGTACTGGAAAGGCAGGATATACTTAGAGTGGATAAGTCACCTGGTCTGGGTTTGCATCCAAGGTTGCTAAAGGAAGTGGGGGTGGAGATAGCAGAAGGGTTTGCCATAATCTTCAAATCTTCCCTAGATACGGGGGAGGTGCCAGAGGATTTCAAATGTGACACCCTCATTCAAGAAAGGGTGTAAGACATTCTTAGTAAGTACAGACTGGTCAGTTTAATATTATTGGTGGGTAAGGTTTTAGAAACAATAATCAGAGAAAAAACCAACAGGCACTTGGAGAGGTTTGAGTTAAGTCAGGACAGTCAGCACATATTTGTGAAAGGCAAATTGTGCTTGACTAATCTAATGGATTTTTTTGATGAAGTAACAGAAGAAGGTTGATGAAGGGAAAGCAATTTATGTTGTTGATATGGGACTTTAAGAAAACATTTGACTAAGTACCACATAAAAGGCAAGTTAACAAAATTGAGGCTCATGCAATAGGAGGGTCAGTGTCAGCTTGGATAAAACATTGGCTTAAGGACAGAAAACAACGAGTCATAGTAAATAAAAACAGAAAGTGCTGGAAATACTCAGCAGGTCAGGCAGCATTTGTGGAGAGAGAAACAGAGTTAACGTTTCAAGTCTGTGACCTTTCATCAGAACTGGCAAACGTTAGAAAATAATTAGGTTTTAAGCAAGTGAAGGGTGGGGGGGGTGGTGGGTGGTGGTTGGTGGGGAAGAGAACAAAGGGGAGGTGTTTGATAGGGCAGAGGGCAGGAGAGATTAAATAACAAAGCTATCCTGGGACAAAGGCAAAGCATGTGAAAATGCTTGTGGTAAAAGACAAAGCATTAGCCCAGGGACAGTGTTATTAGCAGAATAATGAGCAGCTCTGACTACATGAACAACAGGAACATGGTTAAAAAATAAAATAAAATATAAAAAAAAGGCCAGTCGTGTTCTGACGTTATTGAACTCAATGTTCAATCCGCAAGGCTGTAGAGTGCCTAATGAAAAGATCAGGTGCTGCTCCTTGAGCTTGCATTGATGTTCATTGGAACACTGGAGCAGGCCAAAGACAGAAATGTTGGCATGAGAGCAGGGGGGAGTGTTGAAATGGCAAGTGACCTGAAGCTCGGGGTCATGCTTTCGGACTGAGCGGAGGTGTTCCACAAAGTGGTCACCCAATCTACGTTGGGTCTCCCTGGTGTAGAGGAGACCGCATTGTAAGCAGTGAATACAGTATACTAAATTGAAAGAAGTAGAAGTAAATCGCTGATTCACCTGGAAGGAATGTTTGGGGCCTTGGATGGTGAGGAGAGAGGAGGTAAAAGGGCAGGTATTACACCTCCTGCAATTGCATAGGAAGGTGCCGTGGGAAGGGGACGAGGTGTTGTGGGTGATGGAGGAGTGGACCTGGGTATCGCGGAGTCAAGGTAAATGGTTGTTTTTCAGACTTAAGGGTGGTAACAGTGGTGTTCCCCAAGATTCAGTGCTAGGACCACTGCTTTTTTAATATATATTTAAGATATTGGAATATAGAGTAAAATTTCAAAATTTGCCAATTATACCAAACTTGGAGATATGGCAGACAGTGAGGATGATACCAATTGACTGCAACAGGACATAAATAAGCCAGCAAATAGCAGATGGAACTTTACGCGAAAAATATGAGGTAATGTATTTTGACAGAAGGGATAGGGTGAGGCAATATAAACTTCATGGCACAGTTTAAAAGAGTATGCAGGGACAGAGGGACAGAGGGGTTTGCATGCATAGATCTTTGAAGGTGGTAGGACATATAAAGAACAAAGAACAGTACAGCACAAGAACAGGCCATTCGGCCCTCCAAGCCTGCGCCGATCTTGACGCCTGCCTAAACTAAAACCTTCTGCACTTCCGGGGTCTGTATTCCTCTATTCTCATCCTATTCATGTATTTGTCAAGATGCCTCTTAAACGTCTCCATGGTACCTGCTTCCACCACCTCCCCCGGCAACAAGTTCCAGGCACTCACCACCCTCTGTGTAAAGAACTTGCCTCACACATCCCCTCTAAACTTTGCCCCTCTCACCTTAAACCTATGTCCCCTAGTAACTGATTCTTCCACCCTGGGAAAAAGCTTCTGACTATCCACTCTGTCCATGCCGCTTATAACTTTGTAAACCTCTATCATGTCGCCCCTCCACCTCCATCGTTCCAGTGAAAACAATCCAAGTCTATCCAACCTCTCCTCATAGCTAATGCCCTCCAGACCAGGCAACATCCTGGTAAACCTCTTCTGTACCCTCTCCAAAGCCTCCACGTCATTCTGGTAGTGTGGCGACCAGAATTGCACACAATATTCTAAGTGTGGCCTAACTAAAGTTCTGTACAGCTGCAGCATGACTTGCCAATTTTTATACTTTATGCCCCGACTGATGAAGGCAAGCATGCCGTATGCCTTCTTGACTACCTTATCCACCTGCGTTGCCACTTTCAGTGACCTGTGGACCTGTACGCCCAGATCTCTCTGCCTGTCAATACTCCTAAGGGTTCTGCCATTTACTGTATACCTCCCACCTGCATTAGACCTTCCAAAATGCATTACCTCACATTTGTCCGGATTAAACTCCATCTGCCATTTCTCCGCTCAAGTCTCCAACCGATCTATATCCTGCTGTATCCTCTGACAATCCTCATCACTGTCCGCAACTCCACCAACCTTTGTGTCATCCGCAAACTTACTAATCAGACCAGCTACATTTTCCTCCAAATCATTTATTTATACTACAAAGAGCAAATGTCCCAGCACTGATCCCTGCGGAACACCACTAGTCACATCCCTCCATGCAGAAAAGCACGCTTCCACTGCTACCCTCTGTCTTCTATGACCGAGCCAGTTCTGTATCCATCTTGCCAGCTCCCCTCTGATCCCATGTGACTTCACCTTTTGCACCAGTCTGCCATGAGGGACCTTGTCAAAGGCTTTACTGAAGTCCATATAGATAACATCCACTGCCCTTCCTTCATCAATCATCTTCGTCACTTCCTCAAAAAACAATCAAATTAGTGAGACATGACCTCCCCTTCACAAAACCATGCTGCCTCTTGCTAATAAGTCCATTTGTTTCCAAATGGGAGTACATCCTGTCCCGAAGAATCCTCTCTAATAATTTCCCTACCACTGACGTAAGGCTCACCGGCCTATAATTTCCTGGATTATCCTTGCTACCCTTCTTAAACAAAGGAACAACATTGGCTATTCTCCAGTCCTCTGGGACCTCACTTGTAGCCAATGAGGATGCAAAGATTTCTGTCAAGGCCCCAGCAATTTATTCCCTTGCTTCCCTCAGTATTCTGGGGTAGATCCCATCAGGCCCTGGGGACTTATCTACCTTAATGCTTTGCATTATTGAGTGAGTAATTAGCAAAACATATGTTATCTTGGGCTTCATAAATAGAGGTATTGAGTACAAAAACAGCGAAATTATGCTGAACATTTATAAATCTCTGGTTAGGTCACAACTAGAGTATTATCATCAGTACTTGTCACCACACTTTAGAAAGGATGTGAGGGTCCTTGAGAGGGTGCAGAGGAGATTTGCCAGAATGGATCCAGAGATGAGTGATTTTGGCCACAGAGTTAGGCTGGAGAAGCTGGGCTTATTCTCCTCGGAGCAAAGGACATTGAGGGGAGATTTAATAGAGGTGTACACAATAATGACAGGTTTAGATAAGGTAGACAAAGAAATGCTGTTCTCATAAGCTGATGGTACAGGGACTAGGGGACACAAATTTAAGATTTTGCAGGAGGGATGTGAGGAAGAACTTTTTTATACAGTGAGTGGTGATGACCTGGAACTTGCTGCCTACAAAGGCGGTGGAAGCAGAGACGATGAATGGTTTGAAAAGGAAAGCAGATGGGCACTTGAGGGAAATAAACTTGAAGGGCTATCGGGATAGAGCAGGGGAATGGGACTGATTGGATTCCTCTAGTGAGAGCTGGCATGGACTTGATGGGCTGAATTGCCTCCTTCTTTGCTGTTAGGACTGTATGACCTTTGTAAGTGTTCTTTATTCACTGCTATACATACAAGGAGCAGTGAAAGACTCACATCATTGGCATTTCATTGTCAACACCTCTTCTCACCCCCATTAAACAATGCCTTCTGGGGCCTGTGTTATATTACAAACAATAGTACGAAGAATGCCTTCACTCTCTATACTTCTTAAAGGGAAAATGGCCCACAACAAAGGACGGAAAGTACCATCACAATTTCCTCACGGCTTCTGTACCAAATTATCAGTCAATCATCTTAAAATCTTCTGCCACTATAGGAGAAGTAGGAGACAAGAGCTGACAGGGCACACAAGAGTAGCCAACAAGAGGAGGTCTTAAACAATAGGAAGTTTTTCAGATTTATTATGAATGGAAGACTTTTGTCACTGACAGGATATGTCTGGACTCATGTGGTGCAAGGTGGAGAATACTTGTACGCAGTGGAATCTAAACAATTGGATATCCTTGCCCTGAAAGAAAGCAGCAATAGCTACTACACAAAGCTGGCTGCAATCCTCACTCAGCAGCACACCAATTAAAACAAATAGAACTGCTCTGATCCTTCTGTTTGACTAGTATAGCAATCATGTCCAATAACAGTGCCTGTCACACACCGACTGGCTTACACCAACTGCCACATATCAACTACCAAACATTGAATGTCATGTGCCAATTGCCACATACCATCTACCTTTCACTGACTGAGAAATATTGGCTGCTACAGTCTCACTGTCATGCAATAACTATTGGAAACCAACTGCTGGCCATCAATTGCTACACGACTGCCAAACACAGAATGCCACATATTGATTTCCACACAATGGTTGTTACACATAACTGCTGCACGCTGTTTGCTGCATACTGACTGCTCAATAATCACAGCCACATATGCCCTGCCACGCACTGCGTACCACACTTCAACTGCTCACTGCTACGTATTGATTGCCAAAAACTGAATGCCACACACTCAGTGCCACGTACTGAGTTGCCGCACGCCAACTGCTGCATAGAGACAACCACACACCAACTGTCGCTGCTGCGAATTGACTGCCAGACATTGTATGCCAGTCAGTGCCACATACTGACTATCACACATACTACTACCACCTAGTTGTCTTATCCTAGCCCTGACACTCATTAAATAGCATGTGAACTTGTTCCCTGATAAATTGGAAATTCGATTTTCACAAGTGTTACCAGGAGCCTGAGTGGAATAACTGGTTCACTACAATAACAGTTATTAAAGGGCAGACACCCTATTTAGTATTCTGTAATAGGCGGAATTGACTTTTGTTCTGAAAAGTCTCCATTTGTTACTTGAGCTGACCGCAGCAGTGGTGGGTCTATTTTAATTTGTGTGCTTATATAAAAGACTTGATCAGTTTGACCTTCACCAGTGAAAGAAAATCACTAGCTCTGACAAAAAAAAGCTTTAAGGAGAGTTTCAGCTTGAAGTCGATTCTCCTGCTGAAGTTGTGCTGGGTGCTTAAAACCTACCGCAAGAACCAAGCTTTTGGCCACCTGCCCTAATATTGCCCTATGTGTGGTCCAGTGTTTAATTTTGCTGATAACGCTCCTGTGAAGCATTGTGAGACATTTTATTACGTTAAAGGTGCCATATAAATATAAGTTGTTGTTGGGTCTCACAAAGTTCTGCATTGTTATAAGTATTCTCTGAATTCTGTTTTGAACTCGCTTTAACTCGCTATTCTGTTAGCTCCCTCGATAATTCATTTCTAACTGAATAACATTTGTCCAGTCACATCACAGAATAGGAGAGATCTTGACTTTGTGAAATAGTGTAAAACTAGTGAGACCCAGTCAGCAGCACGTTTTAATTGTCTCCCGATTTTTATTTCCATTGAAGTCATTGGATTTTAAGAAAGACAAAACTGAATACATTCTTAATGGTGAGAGACTGTGGACGAGCAAAGGGATTTGGGTGTCCATGTACATAAACCACTAAAAGCTAGTGCATAGGTGCAAAAAGTAATCAAAAAGGTTAATGTAATATTGGCCTTCATCTCAAGAGGTTTGGAATAGAAATGAGGAAATGATGCTTCAGTTGTACATGGCCTTGGTCAGACCCCATCTGGAGCACTGTGTTCAGTTCTGGGCATTGACCCTCAGGGAAGATATGTTAGCCTTGGAGAGGTTCAGCATAGATTCAACAGGATGATACCAGGTTATAAAAGGGTTAAATTACGAGGACAGGTTGACTTGTATCCCCTTGAATTTGTACAGTTGAAGGGTGACCTAATCGAGGTGTTTAAAATGACAAAAGGATTTGATTGGTTAGATACAGAGAATCTATTTCCTCTGGTGGGGAATCCAGAACAAGAGGTCATAATTAGAGCTAGGCCTATTCGGAGTGAAATCAGGAAGCACTTTTTCACACAAAGTGTACCAGAAATACAGAATTCTCACCCCCAAATGGTTGTGAATGCTGAGTCAATTCAAATTTTCAAGAATAAAGTTAATAAATTTCTGTTAAGTAGGGATATCAAGGGACATGGAATGAAAGCGAATAACTGGAGTTGAGATAACAGATCAGCCATGAACTAATTGAATGGCGGAGCAGGCTTGAGAGGCTGGATGGCTGTCACATCTCAGGCTCACTTGAAATTACAGCTGTAACTTTAACAAAGCTTTAACAAGCGCTTTATTAAAGACTTCTGTCGAGTTCTTGCTTACTGCTCTCATTGTGGCTACAAAGCTATTTGACCTTACATAATCACCCAGGTCAGATGTTTTCCACAAAGCACAAAGCTACTTTCAGTTTCCCTTCCAAGTACCATATATTCTCTAATATTCAGGCTCACACATACAATCGTGACAATGGCCTACTGTTATTCCTATGTTTTAAATTTTGAGCACAGCTCCTTCACATAGAGTGCAGCACTCTACCTGATTATCAAGCACAGCAGAATTCCTGAGGAAGGCAGACCACTGCATTTTAAGCTGAATTAGTTTCCATGAATGATTTATTTCCACAGTTCTGTCTTTCTGTTTTGGAGTACCTAGACGTTGTCTGAATTTAAATCTGTAATTCCTAGGCACTTTCCTTTGGTATGGTTCACCATTCACAGATCACACAGGCTGCCAAAACATCAGGTGCTTGCAAATGCATTGCAAGGGACCAATGCAGTCAGACTTGTCCTCACTGTGTCACTCAATAATGAGCTATGCAATCTTTCCTGATTTGGATGAAATAAGTGAGGCTGCTATATTATCTTAGCTGTCCATCAACTTGGCAATATTCTGGAACAGTGCTGTTCAGAAAATGAATTTCAAACACCTACTGGGGAAGATTCATCGCTAAGAAGAGTCGCTATTTTAATAAAAAGAAATTCAAAATGCAATAACCAGTATTACAGGGTCTACAAGGATAAATTTCTGTGTCAGTTACGCCCCATAAATTGAGTAATTGGGATGACTGTAACCTTTGGAGAAGACCAATTCTACCCACAATATGAACTATGTGCCTTACCGATGAGGTGTACGACTGATATGGATAGATCCCACAATAGATGGGAGCACTCTTTTAATGCATTAAACCAGCACTGATGGCATCATTTGGATGAGGTGAAGGTTCATTTTATTTCACCATCCTTTTCTCATGCCCACATTTCTGTCCTTGATCTGCTGCAGTGTGCCAGTGAACCTCAATGCAAGCTTGAGGAACAGCACCTCATCTTCCGATTAGACACTCTAAAGCCTTCTGGACTCAACATTGAGTTCAACAATTTCACAGCATGACTGCCTTTTTAAAAATTTTATTTTATTTTATTTTTTAACCATTTTCCTGTCTTAAACTTGTTTTTCATTGTTTAGCTTTTGGACTGAGCTGTTCATTATTCTACCATTAACACTCTCTCTGGACTAATGCTTTGTCTTTTACTACAACAATTAGCACTCCCTTTGCCTTTGTTCCATGACATCTTTGTGATTTAATCTCTGCTGCCCTCTGCCGTATCACACACCTTCCCTTTTGTTCTTCTTCTTCACCACCACCCCCCACCCCCCAACTTCCACTTGCTCAAAGCCGATTACATTTCTAAACTTTGCAAGTTCTGATGAAAGGTCACAGACCTGAAATGCTAACTGTTTCTCTCTCCACAGCTGCTGTCAGACCTGCTGAGAATTTCCAGTACTTTTCTGTTTTAATTTCAGCATAAGGGGTCAATCATTTAGATCTGAGATGAGGAGAAATTTCTTCACTCAGAGGGTAGTGAATCTTTGGAATTGTCTATCTTAGAGGATTGTGGATGCTCCATTGATGAGTATATTTAAGACTGAGATTGATCGAATTTTGATCTCCCAGGGAATCAAGGGACATGGGGAGTGGGCAGGAAAGTGAAGTTGAAGTAGTAGATCAGCCATGATTGTTTTGAATGGCAGAGCAAACTTGAGTGCCTTTAACATTGCAAAACATCCCTAAGTCCTTCATAGGAGCGTTATCAGACAAAATCTGACATCAAGTCACATAGAAATATTAGGTAAGGTGACCAAAAGCTTGGTTAAAGAGGTAGGTTTGAAGCAGCATCTTAAAGTAGTAGAGAGGCAGAGAGGTTTAGGGAGGGAATTGCAGATCTTAGGGCCCAGGTACAGCTGAAGGTACAGTCACCCAATGTTGGAGCAATTAAAATCAGGGACGTGCAAGAGGCCAGTGTTGGAGGAACGCGGAGATCTAGTAGCTCTGAAGGAGGTTACAGATTTTGGAAGGAGAGAGGCCATAGAAGGATTTGAACACTAGGATGAGAATTGTTATACATATTATGTTGACTTTAGAAATACAGCCAGAGTGAATGCATGGTCAGGCATGAGCCAAGATCACGCCAATCAGCACGCACCTAAATGGAGGCTTCAACCAAAGGTTGAGGTGATAGCTTCCAGTTAATTAAATACTGTTTGTTTTATGCTTTTGCTCAATTGATACTATGTTTTTCACATATTTTGCACCATGCACAAATAGAATCAAATTTGTACATACATTGGACTGTGTATGCATAGCATGACCTACATACATAATCCAATATACACAAAAACTTAGATGTTCAGCTCAACCAAACAATGTTCAGATTAATAACAGAGCAGCATTCATGTCTACTGGGCAGGTAGTTGTCTGATGTTGTTGCATTTTCTAGAGATTACCAGGGAGGGATCACAGTGGGGAGAGATCACAGGGGAGTGATCGCGTAGAGGAGGGATTACATGGGGAGAGATCACAAGGCAGAGGGTTCGCTGGGGTAGAGATTGAGGGAAACCACCATCAGGGAGCGATCATGGGAGGAGTGATTTCAGGGGAGAGAGACTTAGGCAGGAGCAGTTCATGATTTTCTGATTTCACCAATATGGCTCATAATGAGTGAGTGCTTCCTATTCACCATATTGGCAGCTTAAGAGGCCATTTAGTGCCCAAATTTCTAGGCCTGTCAGTCTAGCTCTCCCTCTGTTTATTCAATGCCTCACTCTATTGGTTTCTTGGCCCACTATGGCTCACCAGTATTCTCTGGGATGTGTGCTTACCAACTTTTTGTTGAGATAACCTGTACTGCAGTGGAGTGTCAGCCTGGATTATATGTAACAATTCATTTTCATCCTGCATGCTTCACATTTCATTACCTGGAATTCTTGCTTTCAGTCAGAACATTAATTTCCATCTTATTCGGGAAATTAGATTTGAGATGCTTTCTTTGTAAAGTTCACATTTGTAGCACATCAATTTGGGAGTCTTGCACTTTTTTTATTCTCAATATCTGCAGTCAGTCTAGGCCATTACATATGGTTGACTAAGCCTGTCTCTAACAGAAGATTGGAGATGAATTTAGAGAATATTAGGAACACATAGTCCAGAATTACATTTATATATTGCCTTATCGTGCCTTTTAGAGACATTTCAAAGCACTTCATTATGAATTACTTTGAATTGTAACCACTGTTGTTAACTGGGCAAACATGGCAGCATTTTTTACACAGCAAGGTCAAATAACATAAATGAATGACCTGTTAAAATAAAAAGAAACAATGCTGGAAATCTCTGAGCAGGTCAGGCAACATCTGTGGAGACAGCTAGAGAGTTAATGGGCTGTATTTTCCCTATGGGAAAGGGAAACAGAGGTTGGGACTGTTGCCAGATCCTGAACCTGCCCCCAGGGTGAGGGTGGAGTGGTGGGGGGGGGGGGGGGTGCGGAAACACCAGTCATTCATTGTGATTTTCACAGAGGCACCCCCTTAATTGGCATGGAGACAGGTTCCCTGTCCAATTGAGGACAGTGGGCGGTTTCTCAAAGGTGGAGGACCGATCATAGACCTTCAAGCTTGAGAGGAGCAGCAGGCTGTGATGGCAGGTAAGTAACAGAGAAGGTGATTCAACATGGAGGCACCCCTTTCACCAACTTTTTAAAAACTTTAATTAAAAAATGATTCTTACTACCAGGCCACCACAGTGTGGGCGTGGAGTTGGGGTTTGGTGGGTGGGGCAGGGGGTGCCTCTCTACACGGCGGCCTGTGGCCGTTCGAGCCAGGTAGGGAGGGAGGCCTGCTGCCAGGTGCCTGTCTCCAACCACCTAAACTGGACCACGTGAATGTGGGAAACTGGAGGCTGACTGAAAAATTCCAGGTGGCCTCCTTTTATTGGCCTTAACAAGGCTCTTAATGAATCTAATCTTCTAGCTGTTTCATGGAGGAGGGTAGCCATTCCTGCTTTGTACCCACCTGCTCTAAAATGGCTGGTGCACAGAATGGTGTCAGGCAACCAGAACACCAGCTGGCGGCAGTATTTTCAGGCCCTGTCCACCTTCATTCTCACACCAAGCATCTCCCGAAAATTCAGCCCAATGTTTCAAGTCAATGACCTTACATCAGAAATGAAAGATGTTAACAGCAAGTAAACAGCCACAGAAAAAAGGGAAGGTCTGTGATTGGGTTGAGGACAGGATGTTTAAATGACAAGAGGGATGATGGTGCAAGGCAAAAGTGGGTGGTAATGAGACAAGTAAAGAAACAAAAATGCGTTTGGAAAAGGTGTAAATGGTAACAGTAGATTAGGAGAGGGTGGGAGGGATGGAAGATCTGACAAGGAGGAGATAGCTCTCATGGCCCAGGAATATGGCAGAGAAAGGTGGTTAGACCCTAGGAATGTGGACCATCATGCCTGCCATGTATTATTTATTTTGTTTTAGTAGTATTGGTTGGAGGAAGAATTTCTTCAGGACACTGGGAGAATACTCTTTTTCAATCTCTGTAACCTCCTTCAGCCCTAAAACCCTCCCACATCTTTGTGCTCCTCCTTTGATCAAGCTTTTGGTCACCTGTTCTAATATCTCATTATGTGGTTTGGTGGCAAATTGTTTTGATAACTCTCCTGTGACGGGCTTTGGGGCATTTTATTATGGTAAGAGCACTATATTGTGACGGAAACCACACCTGCCAAAATGAGACATATTAATTCTGTCATATAGAACATTATTTTTGAACTGTTACTGGACTTGAAATAACTTATTTAAAAAGACCACAACAGTGGCTGAAAACATGGCTGCACATTTGTATTCTAAAAGACAGTTGCATGAAGAAGACAATGGGAGTACTCCCTGATTCAATTAGCCAGTTGGATTTTATCCATAGTGATGATCAAGAGACATTGAGAGTCATTGAGCCAGCATTCAGCACGCCTCCCCCCCCGCCCCCACCCCGCCACTGAGAGCATCTGGTAAGCTTGAAGGAATCCACACATCTCACAGGTGAGGCTGCTCGAAACAAGGAGCTAGTCACATGACTAACCTGTCGGTCAACCTGGGTTTTTTAAAAATTGAACTTCAAGAAGAGAGCACTCCCTCTCTCTGTGTCTCTCCCTCTCTCTCTCACGCAAAGTTCCAGGGACCCACAAAAGTAACTTAAGCCTCAAGACGGAAGACCAGCGAAACAAGTTTGAAAGTGTGCACTGGACCCCAACGAGTACTGCAAGACTTAACTTCAATCAAAGACTTTACATCCAACCCAAAACAAGTAACTGAATTTCCATCTACTACTTTAAACCTCCCTCACCTTTTAACTCTTTCTCCTTCTCTGTATCTATTTGCGTGTGTGTTTATCGCGTATGCATGCCAGCGCGGTCGCGTCGCACATTCTTAGTAGTTTTAACTGAGTTAGAGTTTTAAGATTAATAAACTTTCACCTTTCTTGTTTAAACCTAAGAAAACCTGTCTGGTTGATAACTTTACAATTACAATTAGAGAGCAGGGATCAAGGACTCACTGAGGGGAAACTAAAAACACTGTTTTTGAAAGTTAAACCCTGTTACGGCCAAAGCAGGAAAAGGCTGAGAGGGGAGCCCTAGACTCCTCCCTCACCTGGTCGCAACAATATAAACACAAATTGATGTTGTTAGCAGGACTGACCTTGAGGGATGCTTTCCTATTCTGGCATACAGTGTTGCTAATGGGGTGGAGGGAGGGTTAAAATTTGAAGGGCAATCAATTGTCAGTCAAATCGTGATTTTTAAAAATTATAAACATAAAAACATTTTTAATTTTCAGCCAGCAATGCTAATGTTACACTATGGCAAAGCACCATAACAATAATCTTCCCTCCCACCCCGGGGGCCTTGGCACTGCCGAATATGGCCTCAGCGTCTGCCAATCACACACTAACTACCCTGAACCTGGCAAATCGGAAGAGATCAGGGGCATGGGTAAGGGAAGCTGGGTGCCCTGCCCCATAACAGATCTGCTGGCATGTGCCAGAAAAGATAATTACACCTCTATACCTCCAAAAAAGAGATGGAGACAAATTGGCAGATGCGCAGAGACAACTGGGAAAATTCATTCAAAAGGGAGAGGCTGAGAAAGAGACAAAAAGAGGAAGCAGTCAGACACTGTTTTGCACTGCATGTGCTGCGTGTTGCTGCATGTACAAGTGCTATATATGTATATATTGTTTTACTATCTGTAAAGTGTTAGGAACTAATTATCTGGGAACTAGTTGTTATGTTTAAGTGTTCCAGTGGGGGGCTTCATTCATGGCTGCACTGGGGAGTCATGTTCTATGTAACACAAAAATCAGGCTCTATAGCACAAAGAATGGTGCTGTAATAAACCAGACTGACTCCAGCCTTTTCCAAAATTAAAGTGTGATTCTTTCCAACATCTGGGAACCAGAAACAACATAAAGATGAAACATGGTGGCAGCAAATGTCTGTGTGTAAACCTACAACATTTTTAAAAGCATCAGATTGAGAAAAGTGACCCAAATTAGTTCCAGAGAGACAGAAAAACTGAGTGACTTGTGTGAAAACTCTAAAAAAAATCGAAATGTCAGCCGGGTCAGGAATGAATGCACGGCTGCAGCCCACCATGAATTGGGGAGCTGATGATGTCCTAGAGGCATTTGAGAAGTTTAAACAAAAGTGCAATTTGGCATTCAATAGTTTCCTAAAAGGCACTAGTAAAGAGGAGAGGGTCAGCTATATCCTTCTGTGGGCTGGAGATAAAGGATTAAATTTATTTAACAGCTGGGACCTAAGCAAAGAGGACATCAGAAACCCAAACAAAATTTTTGAAAGATTCAGCACCCATCTCCAGCCAAAATCAAATCATCGGATATACCGATATGAATTTCAAGGCCTCCGACAAGAACTAGGTGAGCCTATTGACAATTTTGTAGCAAGATTGAAAAATGCAGCCAGAAAATGTAAATTTAAGGTCACAGATGAATGGCTGATAGATCGACTCATTTGGGGTTCTGCACATCCTGAAGTACAGAAAGCTCTAATTGGACAGGACAAGCTCACAATATCGCAGGCTGCAGACACTGTCAGAACATAGAACATAGAACATAGAACAGCACAGTACAGGCCCTTCAGCCCACGATGTTGTGCCGAACATTAACCTACTCTAATATCAAACTAACTACCTACCCTTCATTCTACTATCATCCATGTACCTATCCACGAGTCGCTTAAATGCCCCTAACATATCTGCTTCTACTACCACCACTGGCAGCGCATTCCACACACCCACCACTCTCTGTGTAAAGAACCTACCTCTGACATCTCCCCGAAACCTTCCTCCAATCACCTTAAAATTATGCCCCCTGGTGATAGCCCTTTCCACCCTGGGAAAAAGTCTCTGACTATCCACTCTATCTATGCCTCTCATCATCTTGTACCCCTCTATCAAGTCACCTCTCATCCTTCTACGCTCCAATGAGAAAAGCCCTAGCTCCCTCAATCTTTCTTCGTAGGACATGCCCTCCAGTCCAGGCAGCATCCTGGTAAATCTCCTCTGCACCCTCTCTAAAGCTTCCACATCCTTCCTATAATGAGGCGACCAGAACTGAACACAATATTCCAAGTGTGGTCTAACCAGGGCCTTATAGAGCTGCAGCATAACCTCGCGGCTCTTAAACTCAATTCCCCTGTTAATGAAAGCCAACACACCATACGCCTTCTTAACCACCCTATCAACTTGGGTGGCAACTTTGAGCGATCTATGGACATGGACCCCAAGATCCCTCTGTTCTTCCAGACTACCAAGAATCCTGTCTTTAAGCCTGTATTCCGCATTCAAATTCGACCTTCCAAAATGAATCACTTCACACTTTTCCAGGTTGAACTCCATCTGCCACTTCTCAGCCCAGCTCTGCATCCTGTCAATGTCCCGTTGCAACCTACAACAGCCTTCCACACTATCCACAACTCCAGCAACCTTAGTGTCATCGGCAAACTTGCTAACCCAGCCTTCCACTTCCTCAACCAAGTCATTTATAAAAATCACAAAGAGCAGAGGTCCCAGAACAGATCCTTGTGGAACACCACTGGTCACCGAGCTCCATGCTGAATACTTTCCATTTACTACCACCCTCTGACTTCTATGGGCCAGCCAATTTTGTATCCAGACAGCCAGCTTTCCCTGAATCCCATGCCTCCTTACTTTCTGAATGAGCCTACCATGGGGAACCTTATCAAACGCCTTGCTAAAATCCATATACACCACATCCACTGCTCTTCCTTCATCAATGTGTTTTGTCACATCTTCAAAGAATTCAATAAGGCTTGTGAGGCATGACCTGCCCCTCACAAAGCCATGCTGACTGTCTCTAATCAAACCATGCTTTTCCAAATAATCATAAATCCTGTCTCTCAGAATCCTCTCCAATAATTTGCCCACTACCGACGTAAGACTGACTGGTCTATAATTCCCAGGGTTATCCCTATTCCCTTTCTTGAACAAGGGAACAACATTTGCCATCCTCCAATCATCTGGTACTACTCCAGTGGACAGTGAAGACGCAAAGATCATCGCCAAAGGCGCAGCAATCTCTTCCCTCGCTTCCCGTAATATCCTTGGGTATATCCTGTCTGGCCCCGGGGACTTATCTGTCCTCATATCATTCAAAATTTCCAGCACATCCTCCCTCTTAACCTCAACCTGTTCGAGCATATCAGCCTGTTCCACGTTGTCCTCACAAATGACCAGGTCCCTCTCACTAGTGAATACTGAAGCAAAGTATTCATTTAGGACCTCCCCTACCTCCTCCGACTCCAGGCACAATTTCCCTCCACTATCCCCGATCGGCCCTACCCTCACTCTGGCCATCCTCTTGTTCCTCACATAAGTGTAGAACGCCTTGGGATTTTCCTTAATCCTACCCGCCAAGACTTTTTCATGTCCCCTTCTAGCTCTCCTAAGTCCAGTCTTCAGTTCCTTCCTGGCTACCTTGTAACCCTCTAGAGCCCCGTCTGATCCTTGCTTCCTCAACCTTAAGTAAGCTTCCTTCTTCCTCTTGACTAGCTGTTCCACATCTCTTGTCATCCAAGGTTCCTTCACCCTACCATCCCTTCCCTGCCTCATCGGGACAAACCAATGCAGCAAGTGCTCCCCAAACAACCTCCACATTTCTGTCGTGCATTTCCCTGAGAACATCTGTTTCCAATTTATGCTCCCCAGTTCCTGCCTAATAGCATTGTAATTCCCCCTCCCCCAATTAAATATTTTCCCATCCTGTCTGCTCTTGTCCCTCTCCATGACTATAGTAAAGGTCAGGGAGTTGTGATCACTATCACCGAAATGCTTTCCCACCGAGAGACCTGCCACCTGGCCTGGTTCATTGCCAAGCACCAAGTCCAACATAGTCTCTCCTCTAGTCGGCCTATCTACATGTTGAGTCAGGAAACCTTCCTGGACACACCTGACAAAAACTGCTCCATCCAAACTATTTGCACTAAGGAGGTTCCAATCAATATTAGGGAAGTTGAAGTCACCCATGACAACAACCCTGTTACTTCTGCACCTTTCCAAAATCTGACTCCCAATCTGTTCCTCCATGTCTCTGTTGCTATTGGGGGGTCTATAGAAAACTCCCAACAAAGTGACTGCCCCTTTTCTGTTTCTGACTTCCACCCATAATGACTCAGTAGACAAACCCTCCTCGACGACCTCCCTTTCTGCAGCTGTGATACTATCCCTGATTAACAATGCCACTCCCCCACCTCTTTTACCTCCCTCCCTATTCTTTTTGAAACATCTAAACCCCGGAACATCCAACATCCATTCCTGCCCCTGAGATATCCACGTATCCGTAATGGCCACAACATCGTAGTTCCAAGTACTGATCCATGCTCTAAGTTCATCACCCTTATTCCTGACACTTCTTGCGTTAAAATAGACACACTTCAACCCATCATACTGGCTGCAACTTTGCCCTGTCAACTGTCTAACCTTCCTCACAGACTCTCTGCACTCTGTATCTGCCTGTTCAACAGCTACCCCATCCACTGATCCTTGGCTCCGGTTCCCAGCACAGGAATCCACGAGCAGACAGTTGAAGACTCTGACCTCCCAAATGGCTAGCCTTCAGTTAAGCCAAGAGACAGGCAACAGGGTCAATGCAGTGAAGCAGCAACTAAAGAATATACACCAAACAGAGAAAAAGTCATGCAGGAGCTGTGGACGACCACATGAATTGACAGCTAGAAGGAAATGTCCTGCGTTTGGATCAATCAGCAGAGCTTGCGGAAAGACGAGTCGCTGGGAAAGGATGTGCAGAACAAAGCAAGAAGGTGGTAGACGAGTCATCAGAGCCAGAGTAACAGGGCAAAGGAATAGTGAAATAAACCAAAACATCCATACCCTGACCTGGAAGATGGCGATGGGTTTGAGAACATGATAGACATAAGAACAATAGAATTGCACAAAATGTCTGAATGTGACAGTTCCCACAGAAAAGAAATTCACACAACCATTCAGATCAGGAAGAGGCTGAGAAATCCGAAGGTGAAGATTGATACTGGAACGCAGAGTAACATCGTCCCGCTCAGACTATACCAACAAATCTTTCCTGAAACTTTGGAGCAAAATGGTTATTCCAGGGAAGGTGCTCTGAAACCAAACAACGTCATGCTGACATCATACAGGGGAACTGAAATTCGACAGCTAGGAACAACCCAAATCAGAGGGACACACAAAGGAAAAGATGTGAACTGTATGTTCCACGTCACAGAAACAGATGGCCCAGCTATCCTGGGGCTGAGCAGTTGTGAAGAGCTGCAGATTATCTCAGTAAATCATGAGGTGAAGGAGGCAACACTGAGGGGTGAAGACAGTAGACTCATTGAAAAGCACCCTCTGATAAGAAGCAAAGAAGATCAGGTACAAATGTACCCAGAGTGTTTTGATGAGACGGTTGGATGCTTCGAAGATTTTGAGTATCACGTCATTATTGACCCAGCGATGAAACCAGTGATTCATCCCCCATGTAAAGTACCAGTAGAACTAAAAGGAAAGCTTGAAATAGAGCTCTAAGAAATGGAAGAAAAGAGGGTGATTGCCAGAGTCACAGAGCCTACAGATTGGGTAAATTTCATCATGGTGAGAGAGAAGCCAAATGGACGGCTAAGAATTTGCCTAGATCCCAAAGATCTTAACCAAGCAATAAAGTGGGATCACTACCCTATTCCAACATTGAAGAAATCACACCAGCACTGGCAGGGGCAAAAGTTTTCAGGAAGCTTGATGCCAGAAATGGCTACTGGGATGTGAAGCTAGGCGCAGAATCTTCACTGTTGACAACATTCAACCTTTTGGACGGTACAAATTCGTGCATCTACCCTTTGGCCTCAAAATGAGCCAGGATGTGTTCCAACAGAAAGGGGACAAGACATACAGGGGATGCAAAAGAGCAGTCAGCATCGCTGATGATATTCATATATATATGGTGTAGATGGAAAACATCATGACAATCATCTACATAAAGCCATGGAGAGAACCAGGAAAACTGGGATTGAGCTAAAAGCAGACAAATGCATTGTGAAAGTGACAGAATGACAGTTCTTCGGAATGGTGTACACACCTGACGGAGTTAAGCTGAGCCCTGAAAGAATCTCAGACAACTCGGTGATGGAAGCCCCAAGAGATAAGAGAGAGTTGAGAAGTTTCCTTGGTTTGATACAATAAATGAGCTGCTTTATTCTGCACATGTCGGAACACACAGCAAACCTGTGGCAGCTGATAAAAGAAGATGTAGACTACCAGTGGTCAGAATCACATGACAGGCGTTTCAACAAACTCAAAAAGGTAGCATGCAAGGAGACAAGTCTGTCGTACTATGACAGAAAGAAACCTGTCACTCTGCAAGTAGATGCTTATACAAAAGGATTGGGATCAGCCCTGGTACAAGAGGGAAAGCCAGTAGCATTTGTGTCCAAAGCTCTAAAATCAGCTGAGACAAGATATACCAACATAGAGAGAGAGCTTTTGGCAGTCATGTATGGATGTGAGAAGTTCCACACATATCTCTATGGGAGGAAGTTCACAGTGGAGAGTGGTCATCGTCCACTGGAGCAGATCTACAAGAAAAATCTATGTAAAGCACCAGCAAGACTGCAGAGGTTACTCTTGAGGCTTCAGAGTGATGATTTCATTCTGAAATATAAGCCAGGAAGAGAAATGGTGCTGGCAGACACCCTATCGCGATTGTCACCACAGGAGAAACATGAGATAGAAGATCTAGACATAAAGATTCATCACCTAGTGAACATAACACCATCGAAACTGAGTCAAATTAGAGATGAGACCAGCAAAGATGAGGAGTTACAGATCTATCTCAGAAAGTGATCCAGGGATGGCCTGATAGGATACAGCACACACAGCCAGCAATACAGCAGGACTGGTCTATCAGAGATGACATCTCACTGGAAGATGATGTTCTGTTGGCCGGATCCGGAGTAATCATACCCAAAACAATGCAGGAAGAACATCTCCAAAAGATACGGAAGGCCAGATGGGAATGGAGAAGTGTAAGCTCAGAGCCAGATCAGCTGTGTACTGGATAGGCATATACAAATATATTGAAAATATGGTGCCTACATGCAATGTATGCCAGAAGTACAGAAACTCCCAACAGAAAGAGGAGATGATAGCTACTGAAGTACCACCCAGACCATGGCATACTGTAGGAGTCGATTTATTCACACATAATCAAGAATGGTATTTTATAGACGCAGAATACTACTCAAAATTTCCTTTTATCCGGTAGATGAAAGACTTGAGAGCCACAACAATAATCTTAGCAGTACGAGTTCTGTTCACTGAGCAAGGGATTCCTGAAAGGTTAATATGTGACAATGGCACCCAATTTACATCCAGAGAATGTAAGGAATTCGCTGACCAGTATGGGTTCAACACCATCACCTCATCACCACATTACCCACGGGGACACAGATTTATAGAAAGACACGTCCAGACGGTCAAAAGAACACTTGTGAAATGCCAAGAGACAAAGGAAGATCCAAACCTGGCCTTATTGTCACTCCGATCCACATCTCACAAGGCTGACATGAAATCACCTGCAGAACTGTTAAACGGAAGAAAATATAAGACAACTTTGCCAAGCAAAATATATCCTTCAAGTGACCAGGAGGAAGTGAGACAACAACTCACTGAAGCACAGGTAAGAGGAGAGCAATACTTCAACAAATATGCTAAATCCCTACCTGAGCTGTTGAAAGGACAAACTGTACACGTACATGATCCAATCATGAAAACCTGCAGCCCAGCAAAAGTTGTTAGTGAAGCTGAGACTCCAAGGTCATATATCATTGAGACCCAAACTGGTAACCAAATGAGAAGGAACAGAATCCATGTTCAACCAACACCTGAGCTGGAACAACAGAAAAGACCATCAACAACACCGGAACCATCACTATCCAGCAAGACAACATTAACAACATCACCAGCAAGTGACACAACATCACCTGTACTGCATGCCAACTCACCACTGAGAGCAACAAATGCCAAATCTACAAAATAGAGGCACAACATCTTGCTACCCAAGCAATACCGTGAATAATATTTTTTTTAAAAACACACTATAAAAGACTCTAAAAAGGGGTTTGGATTATTCCCACAAGTCGGATGATAATCTTCTTTATTTATATTGACAGTTGTATCGATATAAGGGCATTATGTTTTAAAGAAAGAGGGATGTTATCTATGTATATATTGTTATAATATCTGTAAAGTGTTAGGAACTAATTAGTTAGGAACTAGGTGTTATGTGTAAGTATTCCAGTGGGGGGCCTCATTCACGGCTGCACTGGGGAATCATGTTATATGTAACACAAGAATCAGGCTCTACAGTTCAAAGCATGGTGCTGAAATAAGCAAAGACAGACTTCAGCCTTTTCCAAGATTAAAGTATGATTCTTTCCAACATCTGGGAACCAGAAACAACATAAAGACGAAACAGCAAGTTTCACGCTGCTTGCTTTATGTAAGTGTACAAGTAAATGGTCTGTAATGTGTCTTTTATGCTGTATATATGAGGGTTGCTGCAGCGGAGACTTCAGTGTGGGGACAGTGACTGACACTTAAATGCTTTGCAGTACCATCTCACACACTCTGGGCTGAGCAAATTAAAACTTGTCACATGTGCAATGTCTGCGCTGATAGTTTTGACTTTTGTGCCAATCGGTCAGTTCTGAGACTTTGGACAATTACCGAGAAATGTTCCGGCTGAAGCTGCAAATTGTTGTTGCAGCCTCAATTGCAAAGAGCAGATTTTCTCCATTTATTTAATAATGATCATCTAGTCCCTGTGGCACTCA
Source organism: Heterodontus francisci (assembly GCF_036365525.1). Classification (NCBI taxonomy): domain Eukaryota; kingdom Metazoa; phylum Chordata; class Chondrichthyes; order Heterodontiformes; family Heterodontidae; genus Heterodontus; species Heterodontus francisci. The sequence continues at coordinate 26,365,686 of NC_090393.1, read as the reverse complement.
GCACAGAGAAGGAATCAGCCTGAGATGCTTAGCGCAGGATTGGGGACAGCAATCGTGCCCTGTCTGTAATCATTTCATTGAGCAAATCCTTTCTAATCCATTCTGGGCAGAAGTGCTTCCTGCACTCAGACAAAAATCATAATAACTATAATCAGATTACATTCATGTTATATATATATATAATACATACAAACAAATATTTATTTCACTTGGACAATACTATTGTAGGCTTGTGCAAATGTGTACTTTAATGTTAGGACACAGTAGGGAATTATTTTTGTGCTGGCTGAGAAGTGTAATGAAAGAAAGAACTTAGGGGTGATTTTAACCCTATCCACCCAGTAGAGACCTAGCGGGCAAGCAGTTAAAATTGTCGGGGAGACTTACCCGTCATTGTCCTATTGACTTCAATTTTAACCTAAGCAGGCAGCAAAGGCACTTGCCAGAAACAGGTGGGATGCTGCTTTAAATGTGTATACCAGGCTCAGATGACTGCTATTTTAGTTGGTGGCCTGAGTGGGGAAGCCGCTGTGACTTCCCTGTCAGGTGAAGTTAGCGGTAAGAAGAGTCGGAGCCAGAAGATACCCAAAAAGGTAACTTTTTAACTTTCCCTGAGGGGTCACAAAGAGTTGCTGGGGTCCTCAGGCTGCATAAAGAAGGGTTAGGACTTCCCTGCCCAGAGCTACCTCCTCCGCTTTCCAATCACCCTTGCAAAACCTCCTCCCCATGACTTACCCTGAGTGCCAGGGACTGTTCCTTTCATTCCAGCCACCGAGATGTCAACATTGAAAATCTCAAATCACGGATTTGAATCCCTATAAGATTCGGGCCAAGTGGGATGATAATCAGAGAGGTCTATTGGAGGCAGCCACAAGGAGTCTGTGGAAAAGCATGCATGGGATGAACCTTTTGAAAAGTTTGCATTTTTGGTTAGTGGGGGATGCAGAACTGTGTAGAAGATGGTACTTTAAAAGGATTAGAACTGTTCATGAATGACCAGTCAGACTGTCTCGTTAATGGGAACTGGGAGGATAGACATGACATGACTTGTGGAATTCTTTCCATTTAGTTCCAGATAAACCTCAAAATCAACAACATCACAGATTTGCTAGTCCTAGCTAAAACACAGAGAAGCTTACCAGGTTTCTGTGCTGGTAAGTTACATGATTTTAGCTGGTTAAATTCCACTTGCATGCACCTTTAGTCCTTGCCAACTTATACCTGAGGTCCTAGAGTTTGGTTTGGAATCTCAAAATATGGTGTTGGCATGCTGAGTGTGTTAGATTCTCGACTGACCCTAAAAGAAACTTTACTTGCTTTTTCGTGACTAATACTTTTAGTTTCCTTTTTTGATAATTAAGAAAGCTGCTTAATAAATCATAAGGAAAGGAAGCTTATGACATGTAAATGTACCTTGTATTCTCGAGGTCGAAAGTGAGTAGAATTAAATTCTTGCTACATAAATAGCAAATATCACAGCCAATCTTCTCCATTAGAGAAATATATTCACACAAAGGGGACATAGCAGCAAAGTCTTTCCAGCTTCATTAGTTGAAAATAACAGAAATACCCATTAGGTTATACAGCCAGCCAGTTCCAATGCAGTCAGCCTGGTCTCTCAATAATTTAAAGGAAGACAAGAGAACAAATCTAAGAGAAACGTCCAGCTGCTCATTCAGTGCTAAGATATACTTTCGCAATGATCAATACTATCTGTCGTTTGGTATTTCATGCAGACTTGATCTGGAGCTTAGTTTTCTACTCCATGTCTGTCTTGTTACCAAGACCACTGCCTCCTGTCTTCAAAATATCACCAACCTTCACCTCCACTTTCTCCCTACTGTTTATCTGATTCCAATCAATACCATTATCATCCCAAGGCTCAATTTCTAAAGCTCTCTTACTTGGATTCTCCATGTCCAACCTCAAAAATTGCAACTTATTCAGAATGCCATGGTTAACAGCCTTATCTGCTCAAAACTCCAAACTTACATCACTCAGGTTTCTGTACAGCTCCGCTGGTTCTCTGTATCAATTTTACCTTCGAATGCCTCCTTTGCCATACATTACTTCTCCTCAGTGGCCTACTTCAGCCCTATATCCTTCCTTGCATTCTTTATTCCTCTAATACTGGCCACTGTAGCATCTGTTGCAACAAGAGCAACAGATGCTACAGAAGCAGAATCTTACCCCGTTTCTTCACCGATCATCCTCTCTGGTACAAATACCTAGTACCAACATTATTGTCGGACAGCAGAAGCAAAATACACAATCTGGTGGATCAATGCAGCAATCCCAGTTTCAGACATTGTCAAATCGAGGCCCTGGACCTTTGGAACAAGTCACATGTTATAAGTGTGGTGAAAAAGGACATTATGCTAACCGATGTTCAGTGGCCACTGTTTGAGCCAGCATGGCTGTGTCCTCTGTAACTCTCTCTCTTAACCCTTCTGTTTTACTCCCTTCCTGTTTTCAAGGATCTTGTGGTCTCCTTGCCTGCTCTTTTCTCTTCATTGTCCATTTATTTTCTTCTCTACATAGTAAACTCCTCTGAGTCATCTTCTTGATGTGAGTAACACTTTAATAATGCAGGTTGCTGTAATTGTCTGAATTCCAGGTAATACTGGTTAATAATATGGAAATTTTACCCATGTCATTTTTGAATTAAAGAAGTGCAGTTTCAAATGTATGAAGTTCCTTGTCAAGCTCCAAAAGATTTCCTCTTACAGTTGTGCAAAAAGCAATGGACTTAGTATTTTTTTTATTCTTTCATGGGATGTGGGCATCGCAGGCCTAGCCAGCATTTATTGCCCATCCCTAATTGCCCTTGAACTGAGTGGCTTGCTAGGCCATTTCAGAGGGCATGTAAGAGTTAACCATATTGCTGTGGATCTGGAGTCACATGTAGGCCAGACCAGGTAAGGACAGCAGATTTCCTTCCCTAAAGGACATTAGTGAACCAGATGGATTTTTACAATAATCGACAATGGTTTCATGGCCATCATTAGACTAGCTTTAAATTCCAGATTTATTAATTGAATTCAAATTCCACCTTCTGCTGTGGTGGGATTCGAACCCATGTCCCCAGAGCAATACCTGGGTCTCTGGGTTACTAGTCCAGTGACAATACCAGTATGCCACTGCCTCCCCTAGTAGATGGTTTTATTGTGATTCTGTTTCTCCAAACAGAATGTTGACTGATTTTAGAAACATAGAAATGTTTTTCATTTTGGATGGAAGTGACCAAACTCTGTAACGATAGAAGATTGCTTTGGTATTCTGCTGTGGAGTTGCGATTAAGTAATGTAATTGGTCAGACTGTTGCTTTTTAAGTATTCCCAGTATTTCCTTTTAAATGCTATGGGATAATAGCAACAAGATTTTCAGTTTGCTGACCTGGTACAGCTTCTTTGATATTACCCAGGGATTGGTACCACATACTAAAGCAAAATTCTGTGGGTGCTGGAAATCTGAAATAAAAACAGAAAATGCTGGAAATACTCAGCATCCATGAAGAGAAAAAAAAATGTTAATGGGCTGGATTTTTCTGTGGGCAAATGGGGGACCCGAGCTTGCACTTGCTGGGAGTGAGAACAGTGGAGCAATCTTCCTGGAAGCGACAGCCTCCGGGAAGGTGGGTGCTGCTGAGACAGGTTGGGGACTGCGAGGGCGCCTCAACATGGAGGTGCCCTCACTGAGCTGCACATCAGGGAATAACAAAAACAGATCTAGACAGGTACATCAAGTGGGGTGGAGGGGAAACCCCTCCAATGGAATGATCTCGGCCGCAACTATGGCTTTTTATAAATGCAGGCCCCTCTTTGAAGAATGGAGCCTCCGTCTCTGATATCCACCAGGCACTGAGGGGGCTGCCTCCAAGGGATCCCTAACTGGGGCCTTAACAATGCAAATTGGCTGCCCATCTCTGTGAACGGGCAGCAAATCCGCTTCCAAGCAAGCCACTTGGAAAGCTCCCTGGCAGCACTAATGCACTGGGGAGCTTCCCGATGCAGCTCCACCCTATTTTCCTGGCTGCCCCCCCACCCCACCTCCTTCAAGCCCACCGCCACGGGCTGGGAAAATTCAGTCCAATCTTTCAGGTTGATGGTCCTACATGACTGTCTCCTCAGCCAAACCCTGAGTTCGAGCAGTTCAAGAATCTCCATAGTAACTTTAAATTTGTTGAGAATTTAATCATTTGGTTGGTGCTTAGTCGGAAATCATATGCCTCAAAAGACGTGTATGTGTGGGATTTTGCATCAGTAAGAGTTGGAGAAATGTAGAGCTCTGGGGCTCACTTAAAAATATAGGGGGTGATTTTCGAGGCTGCTACAGGCACTAAAGAGCTCAGAGGTGGCCAAGATGGGGTTATGAGCTGAAATGCATGAAGCACGAAACGCCATCTTGGTAAAAGAGTTGAAGTGCACAGTAAGAACAGTTGGCCTGAGGATTACTCTTTAAATTGCTTGCTAGTGCTCATTAAAGAGGCAGCACAGTATTTTGGTGGATAGTGCTTGACCTAACACCCTCTCCTAACAGCGACCAGCTGATTGGGAGTAAACAAGTTCTTGATGAGGATTTCAAATGCTACTTAAAGGGGCATTCACCTTTCAATGTTCACTTGCTGCTGGAGATTTGAAGAGGACTTTTGCAACATGCTGGGAGATCTTGTAGGACACATTTTAAAGACTTCACCAACACTCTTATCAACATTTATTCTGGAAATTCTCCGAGGACTTCACCTGAAAACAGTAAGTGCTGTGCTACTCCACCTTATTGGACACCTTACAGGAGTCACCAGAAGAGGAGGTGCTTTCATTTGGTCTGCAGGAGAAATGGGAGGAGGACATGAGGCCTGGCAGAGCAGCACCAGCTGCTGTAGGAGGGAGGGACAGGAAGGAGAGATGGACTCCTCCCCCCCACCACCCCATGTGTATAGGTCATCGTTCCTCCTCTGGACCTCCTCCATCAGGACCTCCAGTGCCTTGTACAAGACTTGTACACTCCTTCCCTCAATCCCTGAGCCATCCTGAAAGCTTCCGTTGTATGTCAGCCAGCGCACTCCACACCTTTAGTGAAAGTGAGAGCCCACATATTGTTATATATTTGATTCTTCATGCTGCTACCGTATGGAGTCTAGCCAGAGCAGTTCTTAGACTGTAGTGTTTAAACATAAATCTTTATTGTATGGTAACTATATGCATTCCACACTAACCTGTGTGCATCCTTCAAAAGCCATGCTGTAACTGTTCTCGAGTCTCTCCCACATGATCTCTTACCTCATCCTGGCGGGTGGTAACCTTTACATTCTGTCAAGATTAACCCTTTGATATCCCTATGCTACATCTCCCCCCAAGTCTTTATCCCAATATATTTTTACATACATTCACTTTTTTATTTACATGATACCTGATCTCCCCCAAGTCTCTGACTTCATAGATTCGAGCTATCAGGAGGCTTAACAACTCTCCCTGATCTTGTTGTGTCAGATGTGGAAGATTGGCCGTCTTTCTCTGATCCCTTGTTTCTTGACTTGGACGGACTTCATTGAGGTTTGCAGTATTCGGTACTTCTTGAATTTTCGGTTCATAATCTGAGTTATCTAAATGTATGACTGATTGACATCTTTGATGTAAAGAATAAGATTCCTTCTATTTCTCCGAATAGAACCTTCTTGAGTTCGTACTAGATAAAATTACTGACACCTTTCGTAGGTTTGTACAGTATCTTCTGTTATTATTATGGGTCTGTTTGTTTCAATATGACTTTTTTTTGTCTTGTACTTTCTGATAATCCTTGCTTTGCAATCCTGGAAGTAATTTCTTGGGTAGAATTGGAAGTTATGTTCAAAGTTTTCCTCCCATTAAGAGTTCTGATGGTGCTAATCTGCACAATAATGGATTGTTCTGTATGTCAGTCAAACTAATTGGAAATCTTGGTTTTTCATCAACATAGTTTTAATGGTTCTGACTGCTCGCTCAGCTTCTCATTTGATTGTGGATACTTAGGAGAGCTTGTTAGGTGAACAAATCCACATTCTTCTGCAAAGTGTATGAAGTAATTGTTTGCAAATTGTGGTCCATTATCAGATACTATCTGATCAGGTATACCATGTGTTGCGAAAACTTCTTGTAAAACCCTGATGATTGCTTTGGTTGTTGTTGCGTATGTCCGCTTAACTTCAATCCATCTCGAGATGTAATCAACTTTAATTAGGTAGGATCTTCCCTCAAAGAAGAATAAATCCATCGCCAACCTTTCCCACGGTCTAGTTGGGAATCGGGTCGAAATTAGAGCTTCTCTTTGATCTTGTCTGTGTACCTGACAATTTTGTTGGACTTGCTTCTTCCCAAGTTCTCTGTCCGTGAAGCACTCCTGCAGGAATTTGCTGCATTTCTCTTTCTCGCTCTGGTAGTCTTTGAGCGGCATGGCAGGCTGTGCTGGGTTGTGCGGGTTCTCTCCACATTGTGCTCGCTAATGGAATCCGGAATCTCTGCAGTAGTCAGGTCAGGCTAGGGGGCTCTCCATCTGGCCTGGCTCCTGCATTCTTTTTGTTTATCTTCTTCAACTTTCTTTATAAGATGAAGGTCAATATAAGCTCTTCTAATTAAGAGTGAGAACTTAGCAAATAGTGTTTCTACTATCTGCTTTCCCTTATATTGAAGCGTCGCTTGTGACTTCCCCTTTACTTCAAGTACAACACAGCCAGGGCCATGTAACTGAGTTTCTGATGGTTGCAGAACGTGTGTGGATAGCCACGGCTCTTTATCTGACAGAACGGTCACACTTGCTCTGGTGTTGAGTTTGAAATTAGTGATACGTCTATTGACATATATGTCTGCTGACCAAAATGCTTGTTTCGGATTATTGATCTCGCCATAAAATATTTTGATTGTTCTGCTGCAGGAGGTTGCGTAACTTCATTTACCTCTATTCTTAGCTACTTTTCCTTTAGAGGTTGAGGTAGTCGAGATTTTATTCTGGCATATCTTACTGAAATGCCCCATTTTTCTGCAATAAAAGCATTCTGCTCAGTTGGCGGGATGTTGCTCACGCCTGTGGCAAGTTTTGGCACCACAGCGCTGACAGCGTTTCAAGGCGTCATTTGCTTTCCTTGCCCCCGGTGTACCTTGTTTCCCGGTGTACCTGGTTTCCCGGTGCCTCTTGTTCAGCTCTCTGGTGAAGGAACTGAACAGTTGCAGGAGCTTTCCTGTACCAAGGTCTTTTCTCACCTCGTATGGTTGTTGCTGCATCAATTGAAGTAGGAATCACAAGCTTTTAAGACTTGGTCGAATTTTGCTGATGTTTCATCAAAACTATGTTGTCTTGCTATTATATCATCAGCTATAGCACCAATTAACTATAATAATGTATTCACTTGCTCTGTTTCAGAACTGCTGAACAATTTCAATGCAATTCTATATCTGAGGAACGTCTTCCTCCATTGTACCCAGTTTTGAGTCTGATTGGATCCCTCATGGCTTTTGAAACTCTCTAGAACTCCCAAATTTTGATCAATTTTTAAATTTTTTATAAACTTTTTAAAGTGTCCCCCTTTAATAAACTTTTTTTCAGGCTAGTTTGCTTTGATGGAGTGTAGCAGGTGCTTGTCAGTGTTCCCTATTTGTTTTTATAGATTCTGTAGGGGTTTCCCTTTGTTTATGCAGTTCACTTATATGTTTACACAGCTGCCTATTAGAATTGACAGAGCTGTTTGATAGACAGTTCCAGTTTATTTACTTTCTTCAAGCTTGACTGCTTTAATGATTGTTTTTCAGCTTGGCTGCATTAATGGAGACTCTGCTGTGTTCGGGGATTTCCCATGCTTTTTCTTCTTCACAATCGACTTTTTTTTTCAGTTCCCCTGCTTTTCAGGGTTTTCCCTCTCTCCACCCTTGCGTTCAGCCCAATTGAGGGATTGGGTTTTCCCCTTTTTTTTCTTGCTCAGACAGAGCCTTTAGAAAATTAATTTTTAAAGCCCTTCACAGACTTTTTTTTTACCAGATTTCTCAATTGTTGGCCCAATGACTCACCGGATTGCTTATGTTTCAGCCATGCTTTCATTCGATGGAGCTTTTCTCCAACTTCTAAGATATGTAGTTTGTTTTTGCTCTTCAGCTACTTGTTTTAAAGTTTCTTCTCTTCTGGCTGCAGGATGATTGTTGTTTCAAATTTTCTCTTCTGGGTATAGGACTTCGATCCCAGTGCTGTTCACCATGTTGTATATTTGGATCTTTATGCTGCCACTGTATAGAGTCTAGCCAGAGAGGTTCTTAGACTGTATTGTTTAAACTTTAATCTTTATTATATTGTAAATATATACACTCCACACTAGCCTCCACACCCTCCTTCAAAAGCCACGCTGTAACTGTTCTTGAGTATCGCCCACATAATCTCTTACCTCATCCTGCTGGGTGGTAATCTTTACATTCTCTCAAGATTAACCCTTTGATACCCTTATACTACACATATACTGCTGTACAAAATTTGTTTCTAATCTGTAAAGACATAGAAAATAGGAGCAGGAGTAGGCCAAATGGCCCCTCGAGCCTGCTCCGCCCTTCATTATGATCATGGCTGATCATCCAACTCAGTAACCTGTTCCCGCTTTCGCCCCATACCCTTTGATCCCTTTAGACCCAAGAGCTATATCTAACTTCTTCTTGAAAACAATAGAAACAGTACTTTAGTACTTGTGTACAAAATGCGCAGGTGTCTGTTTTGGCACCTCCAGGCAAGTTCTTTAGTTGTGGTAATTAGCAATTAGGACCAATGTCGCATTCAATCAGACTTTCAAATAGGCATGTCTTATTAGCACAGCACCCATTTAGTGCCTGTTTTCACTCTTTCACCAAAGTAATCCCCCCTGGAGTCTCCATATTGAATACAACAAGATGCTGTTTCTGCAAACAGAACCAACACTGGTGTGAGACTGCAGTCTAAAGGAAGAGGGAAGGAGATCATAAACTGACTTGTGGGACAAAATGACAGAGTGCTGATTGACCCATACATTGTATTAACCTCTTATATATCATACTCAACCCTGTATATTACAGACTCATACGTACATGGTAGAAAATTAGAAACTGTTATATTCCAGAAAGCCACTTGTTGAATGATGAAATTGGAGCCAATCTTTACCCAGTCTTGCATTTATTTACATAGTAAAGATTACAAACATATAGCTCCTTACTCAAACTATCCCCTAGTCTCAGTATGTGTCTCCTGATAGGTGGTCAAATAAGACCCCAAATAACACCCACCACCTGCATATAATTAAACACAATTGATATGCAATTAACAGCAATATCTGAGAATTGCTTCAAAAAAGATGACATAGCATCAAAAAGCTTAACAACTTAAAAATTCCCCTGAACTAGGCCTGAACACATGAAAGCTAAGTCCAAACTCAGTGAGGCTGTACTCCCAGTGCAGCATCACACAAAATGAGAACAAAGGTTGGAGATAAAGCTACAATTCCAGAAGACCAATTGTTGGGCCAGTTCTACCGTTTAGTGAAGCTCTCCATGCAGGAGTGCAGCCTTGTTAAATTTATTCCATAATTACATTGAAGGAGCAATGTGATCATAGGCTTAAGTTACTATGCTGATATAGCTATAATCCCATCACTTGGTATTATAGCCAAAAAAAACTTGGGTACATGAAAGTATGTTTTATATTGGTACCACACATAGAAGTTTCTGAAGAGGAATATGAGCATTGAAAACAAGAGATATAGTCCCAGAAATTTAGGAGCATCCATTTTTGGGTGCATGGAGTAGTGGGGAACAGGGTACAGTGAAAGTCTGGAGAGGTCTTAGGAGCCTCCAATATTGGGCCTTAGCCCCTGCTTCACCCAACTCCACATTCAGGTAAGTACAGAAACCTTCCTGTCGCTTAGCCTCACGTTGTGCTGTGTGAGTTCAGCATATGGCAAGTGAAGGGTTGGGGTAGTTCAAAATCAGAATCAGGTCGTGCAACATATTAATTAAATTAATCTGAAGTTAAAATCTTCCTGTACTGCACTCCTATCTGTGCATCTACCTTATCCAATATGACAGGTGGCACACTTCTTACTGAAAATGTGCGTGTGCTTCCTGCCCTCCATATTGGAGATTTATGAGGCTATTTAGTACCGCAAAAACAGACACCGCACAGCTGAATTTCCAGGTCCTATTTCCTAGGGGGTCTGGGGCTGTGCTCACCAAGAAATTATTTATTTGTGATGCTTTATTTGATGTATTTTCCAGACTTTTAAAGTCGACTATAATATCGCCCTTTAACCCAAAGAATTATCCTGGAACCATTACAGATTTTAAAATCTGAAAATAAAAGAATTGTGCAACCATAATCTGCAATCCCAGTAAAACCAATGATATTTCAAACTTTAATTCTACTTAATATATGCAACACAAAAAGCTGGTGCAACATAGAGTACAGCATTCTCTGTCAATAAAGCAAATGAAAAGGAATGAGACTGTCACAATTAGTATTTCATAGACAGAAATCTTCCATCTCCCATCAGCATGTTGTACCTTCTGGATCACTTTAGCGAATCTAGAAACAAAAGTTTCAGTGAAATTCTAAAAGCAGAGATGGAACTGCAATTATGATCGGTCTGTCAAGTGTGGTCATTGGAAACAAAGCTGGTCAGATCTACCATGATCTCTTCCTGACCTTTCAAGTACAAATTGTGGCCTAGAACTATGTTTGTACTGGCTTGCCAGTGTGAACGAGTGCTGGGAATGATCCCTGCATCTGTACAGGTTGGCCCGAGGTACCCCCAATATTGAGCCGCAGGCCTCATTTAAATGAGATGGATGAGCTGTGGACACCTGCTGGACACCTTGCCAGCAGAGAGGCTTTGGATTTTGGGCCACTGGTAGGTATGTCATTAAAAGGGAAGAAGATACGATAGGGGAAAGGCAGTGTGATTGGGAAAGAGAGAGGTTTGCAGTGATTAGGACATTGGGACAGAGGTTGATCAGGATGGGGATATTTACAGCAGTGCTTGTGAGGGGGTTTCATTTGGTGGTTTGGAAGGGGTTGAAACAGTTGTCGGGAGTGGATGGGAGGAGTGATGACCAGCAGTGACTCACAGTGTTAATGTGGAGCCTTGACCACTGCAAAATAGCAAGCATTATGCTTGCTGCCCCCATTCCAGTGCTGTTTTTTTGCTGATCACGTAAAGTATACCCAATGTAAACTAATTGTAAAAAAAACAAGACAAAAAATGGCTGTTAAAGACTTTGGGATGGCAAGATAAATATGAAGGTTGGACACAGAGTCTGTCGGAAAGGAATGGAGCTACTCAGCACCTGAAATCCCTTGATGGATGACAAAGTGTAGTTGCTGTTACATGTGTTAGGTGTGAGGAAAGTCACCTTGTTTGATGGTGTAGAACATCTTCCCCATACACAGCAGTATAATGTGATTGGCAAAAGTTGGTGGCCAAGTGCTTGGTCTACAGTACTTGGAAACTGATGTGGAAGATGATAATATGCCTTAAGTGTAAGCTTAGCTCAACAGTAGAACACTTGTCTCTGAGTCAGAAGAGTAGGTTCAAGCCACAATATAGACTTAAGCAAATCAGCCAGTGCAGTACTGCGGGAGTGCTGCAGTGTCAGAGGTGCCACCTATCGCAAAAAACATTAAGCTGGGTAAAGAGCATGCAAAAGATCCCAAGGCACTATTTCAAAGAAGAACAAGATGTTTTCCTGGTGTCCCAGCTCACATTCCTTCTTCAACCAATGGCACAAAAATAGATCAATTAGTCATTCATTTGTTTACAATTTCTTGGACCTAATTGTGAACAAATTGGCTGACATGTTTGTCCAATAGCAACTGTACCTCAAAAGTAATTCATTGGTTGTGAAGCATTTTGGGACATCTTAAAAATAATGAGACAATTTCTAAATGCAGGCTTGTTCTTGTTCTTTTTTTCCTACTTTCTCTCAAATCCAACCTGATTTACAGTCTATACTCTTCCAATGTCCTTTCATTCCAGAGATTATGATACCAATTATCCAACTGAGCATTTACTTAGTCTGTGACATATTGAAGCAGACCCAGATAGCATTACTTTTATAGTTCTGTCATTCAACCTCATGAATTAGAGAAGAAAATTAGAGAAATGTCAAGAAATATTTGATGCTCTTCTCAGTTAACATAAACAATGAGCAGCACTCGAAGGAATCAAGGTCAAAGGTGTCCTTGATTTCAGAAGTCAATTAGAATTCAAATACTAATTGGTCAGATTCAAACATCATTTAGTGAACAATAGCTTCTTCATGTGCCCACTATAAAGCGGAAGTATTTATTTTGATGAATCTGGCTGCTGAAGTGATTGGTGCTATAGCTGTTTATCACAGAAACAATCAGTCAATGTCCTGGGGATTGTAGCTCCTGATATCTAAATACTATTACAAAGCCTTAATTTCTTTTCCCTTAGAAACTTCTGGCTGTATAAAGTCAGTGTGTTTTTTGTAGTTTTATAAATGCCCTCGAATTAAGACGAATGTTTCTTCCTGGGAAATGTAATTTTGTTTTCAGCCTGGATTCTCTTTAAATGCAGCCCAATTAGAGAGAATGTCATCTTCGCAGTATGCTGTGTAAAACAGATGTGTGAAATCTGGCTTGATGAAGAGATTTGAGAGTTAAATCACTGCTGGCTTGATCTACTGTGACTTAATGTGGCTCAATGTAAAGGTCATTGTGTGCAAAGGAATGAAACAACTCTTCTGCTACAAAGTCTACAAGAAGCTGTCAACCAAATTCTCTGCAATTAACCATTTTAGTACTGGCAATATCTTTTTTATTACCGAAAAAGAGTGATTAGAGGGTAATATCCTTCATGGTGCTCCTAGTGTGGAGCTCCATGTGACCAGTGGTGGACACATGAGCACTATGTCTCAGGTTCGGCTCTCTTGTGTCCATCCATTAGGCCACTCACTCTCTCGGGCCTCCACTCCTGTCTCACCATCAGCTATGGACCAGCCACCAGGCCTCCCAGCTCCAGAGCCTCTTCCTCCATTGGTGTCAGTATGGCTAGGTAACGGAGGCTGCTACCTGTCTTCGACCTTTACTTCACATTGTGCACTGTCTTCCCTTACAAGCACATAAATGTCCATTGTTACTCACCCACCAAAGGCACACAAATTGCCTTTGCTGGTGGCAGCTTGATTATCCATTATGGTGCCACTGGAATGCCTCCGGCATGCAGCTGCTCAGTAATGGCAGTGCAGAAGTCAACTCTGATGGACCAGGGCCCTTCTCTGAGAGCCTGGCATACGCCTGACAAGTAATGCTGCTGTCTGGTCATTGCCTGTGAGTGGGTGGGCATGCCCTTTTTACCAATCCACATTTATGCCTAGTCACATGTAAGGCTGTTAGGTAAACAATGTTTTCGGCACTCAGTTTGATGGATCACATGAGGTCATTAACCCTCTTGCGGCACTGAAGCCAGATTCGAGGGACGACTGCACGGCTTCTGACATCCTCTGTGATCTTCATCCATGCTAGCTTTGTCTTCCAGACTGGTCTCCTCCTCCCATCCTGGGGGGAGAGGACTCCCCTACATGCCTGAGCAGTCTAGAGGAGAAGCTGCAGGAAAGCATCATTAGACCATGGGGCCGCCCAGGATCGCCCTTCAACCATTCCACGTATTGCCTTGTTCTTCAATGCACCCTCTGTTCTGGCTGTGTGGATGAATCGATTTGACACAGTAGTTGTAGCCCTTTAAATATGGCTCCAGTGCTTCCAGTGGTATGAACTCACATCGCCTGAGTGGACAGCTCCTCCACCTCCTGGCAGTTAATTGGCTGGCTGCCACATAATCAAAAACTTTATCACACCTTGCCGCCCACATGGCAATGGCTCCAGTTTCAGGTCTTGAAGGTGGGACCTCAGCCCTTTCCATAAATTCAGCCCTCAGTTGACTGTCAGGAAATGCCTCTGGAGTCTTTTTTTCTCATACTTAGAATGATACAACACAGAAAGAAATAATTTGGCCATCATGCCTGTATGGTGCCTTATAGAAAAAACTGGCACTCAATGCCCACCAGAGGCATGTCACTGGAGGGGGCAGCCCCACCTTGGAGTAAGTCATGGCCATGGAGCTCATTGGGAAGCTCTCAGTTCTTGCAGTGGGAGATGGCGAGGCCAGTGACAGATTGGCAGCACCAGGTTAGTGGCTGAATAACCACACAGGGTGTTTTCCTGTGAAGCAGCTCACAGCTAGAACCTTGTAGTATAAGGGTATCAAAAGGTTAATCTTGAGAGAATGTAAAGATTACTGCCCACCAGGATGAGGTAAGATATCATGTGGGAGAGACTTGAGAACAGTTACAGCGTGGTTTTTGAAGGAGGGTGTGGAGGCTAGTGTTAAGTGTATCTATTTACTATATAATAAGGATTAATGTTTAAATGCTACAGTCGAAGAATCTCTCTGACTAGACTCTATATGGGGGTAGCATAAAGAACCAAATATATATTAAACCTCTCACCCTCTTTTCTGTATCCTTAATCCACGGCATTACCCCTGAAATAATCAAGAGTGCCAAGCCTGCAATACTTTCAGCACTCTACGAACTGCTTTGCCTGTGCTGGGACGAGGGAGCAGTACCACAGGACATGCGCGATGCCAATATCATCACCCTCTATAAGAACAAGGGTGACTGCAGTGACTGCAACAACTACCGTGGAATCTCCCTGCTCAGCATAGTGGGGAAAGTCTTCGCTTGAGTCGCTTTAAACACTCTCCAGAAGCTGGCTGAGCGCGTCTACCCTGAGGCACAGTGTGGCTTTCGAGCAGAGAGATCGACCATTGACATGCTGTTTTCCCTTCACCAGCTACAGGAAAAATGCCGTGAACATTTGCTTTCATTGATCTCACCAAAGCCTTTGACCTCGTCAGCAGACGTGGTCTCTTCAGACGACTAGAAAAGATCGGATGTTCACCAAAGCTACTAAGTATCATCACCTCATTCCATGACGATATGAAAGGCACAATTCAGCATAGCGGCACTTCATCAGACCCCTTTCCTATCCTGAGTGGCGTGAAACAAGGCTGTGCTCTCACACCGACACTGTTTGGGATCTGCTTCTCCCTGCTGCTCTCACATGCGTTCAAGTCTTCAGAAGAAGGAATTTTCCTCCACACAAGATCTGGTGGCAGGTTGTTTAACCTTGCCCGTCTAAGAGCGAAGAACAAAGTATGGAAAGTCCTCATCAGGGAACTCCTCTTTGCTGACGATGCTGCATTAACATCTCACACTGAAGAATGTCTGCAGAGACTCATCGACAGGATTGCGGCTGCCTGCAACGAATTTGGCCTAACCATCAGCCTCAAGAAAACGAACAACATGGGACAGGACATCAGAACTGCCCCGTCCATCAATATCGGCGACCACCCTCTGGAAGTGGTTCAGGAGTTCACATACCTAGGCTCAACTATCACCAGTAACCTGTCTCTCGATGCAGAAATCAACAAGCACATGGGAAAGGCTTCAACTGCTATGTCCAGACTGGCCAAGAGAGTGTGAAAAAATGGCGCACTGACACGGAACACAAAAGTCCGAGTGTATCAAGCCTGTGTCCTCAGTACCTTGCTCTACAGCAGTGAGGTCTGGACAACGTGTGTAAGCCAAGAGCGATGTCTCAATTCATTCCATCTTCGCTGCCTCCGGAGAATCCTTGGCATTAGGTGGCAGGACCGTATCTCCAACACAGAAGTCCTCGAGGCGGCCAACATCCCCAGCATATACACCCTACTGAGCCAGTGGCGCTTGAGATGGTTTGGCCATGTGAGCCGCATGGAAGATGGCAGGATCCCCAAGGACACATTGTACAGCGAGCTCGTCACTGGTATCAGACCCACTGGCCGTCCATGTCTCCGCTTTAAAGACATCTGCAAACGCGACATGAAGTCCTGTGACAGTGATCACAAATCATGGGAGTCAGTTGCCAGCGATCGCCAGAGCTGGCGGGCAGCCTTAAAGGCGGGGCCAAAGTGTGGCGAGTCAAAGAGACTTAGCAGTTTGCAGGAAAAAAGACAGAAGCGCAAGGGGAGAGCCAACTGTGTAACAGCCCCAACAACCAATTTTATCTGCAGCACCTGTGGAAGAGTCTGACACTCTAGAATTGGCCTTTATAGCCACTCCAGGCGCTGCTTCACAAACCACTGACCACCTCCAGGCGCTTAAGCATTGTGTCTCGAGACAAGGAGGCCAAAGAAGAAGAAAGAAGAAGAAGAATCCCAAGGGAGTCTTTTATTCTTAGCTTCTAACCTCTTTTCCTGCAAATCTACCAAAGAGAAGGAAGGCGATGAACATGAGGAGGAAAAGGAGCAGCCACCAGGAGATTTTGTCCTAATTGATTGTAGGTAGGATGATGAAGAGCAGACCACCTAGGAGTCCCAATTGTGTGATACCACTTTCTTTCAGGACAGCAGCAATTGTTGGTCCTCTAGATTTCTGCCTCTGTCATGCCAGTGTCCTACACCCAACCATCTTCAGCTGCTTCTCAATGACCTTCTTTCCATGATAAGGTCAGAAGTGAGGATGTCCACTGATGATTGCATAGTGCTCAGTACCATTTGCACCTCCTGCTCTGATAATAAAGCAGTCCATACAGAATGCAGCAAGACCTGGACACCATTCAGGTTTGGGCTGATAAGTGGCAAGCAACATTCATGCCACTCAAGTGCCAGGCAATGACCATCTTCAGCAAGAGAGAACCTAACCATCTCCCCTTGCCGCTCGATGGCATTACCACCTCTGAATCCCCCACCATCAACATCCTGGGATTACTATTGACCAAAGACTTACTGACCAGCCATATAAATACTGTGGCTAAGAGAACATGTCAGAGGCTTAGAATTCTGCAGCGAGTAACTCACCTCCTGACTCCCCAAAGCCGGTCTGCTATCTACAATGCATAAGTTAGTAATGTGATGGAATACTCGCCACTTCCCTGGATGAGTGCAGCTGCAATAGCATTCAAGAAGCTCGACACCATCCAGAACAAAGCAGCCTGCTTGATTGACACCCTATTTACCACCTTCAACATTCACTCCGTCCACCACTGGCGTACTGTGGCATCAGTGTGCACCATTTCCCAGATGCACTGCAGCAACTTACCCATGCTCCTTTGACAGCATCTTCAAAAGCAGCAACCTCTACCAATTAGAAGGACAAGGGCAGCAGACGCATGGACGAACTACCAGCTGCAAGTTCTCCTCCAAGGCACACACCATCCTGACTTGGAACTACATTGCTGTTCTTTTACTGTTACTGAGCCAAAAATCTGGAACTCCTTCCTAACAACACTGTGGGCATACCTCACCACATGGACTGAAGCAGTTCAAGAAGGCAGCTCACCACCACCTTCTCAAGGGCAATTAGGGATGGGCGACAAATGTTGACCTTGCTAGCGATGTTCACAACCTATGAACAAATAAAAACAAAGGCAATTACTGTATGAATAGGAGACTAGTGTAAAAATAAATGGCTTGTGTATGTAAATATGGTTAAGGAGAAAAGGTGTCTAGCAAGAAAAAGTTATTTGGTCTGTTCAGTATGTTTGTGCTGACAGACTATGTGCAGTCTGCACTGTCACAGGTTTCCCACCATCCCCTACACCAATCAGGTGAGTTTGATCCTCCTCCCCCTCCCCCCACACTGGAAAACTTACCTGCTTCCACCCCCCCCCCCCCCCACCACCTCCCCTGGTCCCCATCAGTGTTACACCTCAGATCCCTGGGTGAGGATCCGAGGGCACAGGAGTGCTGGCCACGACACCAATATCGCTCTGGGACGGATGGCAGGAGCGCGATGGTCATTATTTCAGGTATTTAAATTATTTTACATATGCAAATTTAGATCCAGTCATCAAGCAGCAGGGGGGCAGCCACGAGGCCTCACCGTGACCGCTATATCGGGGCCGGGCCTTCCTGGTGTGGAGGTCTGGGGGGTCTGTAAATTCAGCCCTTTGCAAAATTTCTACCTGGATTGTGAATGCAATCTTGTAAAAATTCAGGCTGGCAAACTAACATTCCAATCCACATTTGCAAATCATGCAGCACAATAAGAATCCCAACTTTCCCAATGTTGATAACGCTTAAATAATCTGTAGCAATCAAAAGATGACAGCACTGGTAGTAATGCCTGTTTACAGAATGTTAAATCAATGCCATATTTTTTTCAACAGAGGTTTAATTGAGTACTAACCACTTGTGAACAAAGATGTCAGTGAATCCTGCTAAGTTTCTAGCATTTTCTGTTTTAATCCAGTTATCAGGGTATGGATCTAACTAGGAATTTCTAGTATCAGTTCACCACTGGACTAAAGATTGTCAGTTTGATAATTAATATGGATGCTGTTACCTCAATCACCCTTGCATTAGTATTGTCAGAGGAAACATGAACCAACAGGGTAATGTAACAACATAGAGGAGAAAAGCTCAGACCAGCCCTCACCCATGTGAAAGGCTATTCTGGTCACAGTTTAATCAGTTAGGCACTGCTCCTCTGTTATGTCTTTCAGAAGTTCAGATTCAGTAGGGAGGTAATGACTGAGTAAGGTCCAACTGTGACACCTGATTTGGAGAGTGCTACCAACTGCTCTGCCTTTGGCTGTGAAGTTAATAGCAACTATTAATTTCTTGGAAATGTGGTCATTTCAGGCATCGGGGCATGATTGGAGGTGATTGATGTACTGTGCAGAGCACAGGCAGTTTCATTTATCTTTCTAGGAATGTGGACACATGATTGACCATGCAGCAAAGATTTCTTAGTAATGCTGCCTTTGTGAGATCTGAGGTGTGATGAACTGCAACTAAACCTGTGTGACACAGAAACCCCATGATTTACATCAACCATTAAAACTTCTATTTCCTAAATAAGCAGAGGTCTGGGATACCTACAAAAGCATAGCTGAGTGATTGTTAATCTTCCAAACTCAAAACATTACTCATTCACTTTGGACAAATTACCAAGATGCCTTAACACCTGAGAGTTTTGAAGTAGAGCCCCAAAGTATTACGTCACTTACTTGATTATCTGCATTTATCCTTTAAGACTTCAATCTCATGCAGACCTAGATATCCATCCAGATCCTCTTTAAAAAGCAATTAACTAGTATTTAATATTTTTGTTTAAAGTCTGTTTCAGATATCCAATAACCTATGGAGAAAATCTTTTTTTATCTCTGCCTTTAATTGATCCTTATTCATTTTGCATTTGTGTCCTTTAATTTAGCCAAATTCGACCATGTTAAGTGACCCACTTTCAAGAACTTCACAGCATTATAAAAAGGCTCCCCCCGATTATCTGTTGCAGTGAAAACAAATTCAGTTTGCAAATCATTCCTCATAATTTAGAACCCTGAATTTGGAACAACCGTACTACATTTCTCTGAAGCCTCCCGAAGATATCAATGCCCATGTGAAGGTAGGATGTTCAAAAACTTTACACAGTACACTAAAATAACAACAACTTACACTTATAGCCTTACGAAATAGTTCGAGGATTGTTCTAGCTCATCATCAAATTTCCTTGTGAAGCATCCCAGGTTTTGAGTAAACGCGTTAAGTGTCAAATATTACCCCACCAGCAGTCTATGCTCAGTTTGCATAGCTTGTTTTAACTTGAAGTTAAATATCCTCAAAATATAGCATTTGATTAGTTTGTTGGTTAAAAAGCCAGTTCGGTGAAATGGCGACAGCATGAGCGGAGGGAGTTTTCTTGGAACTGGAGTCATTGTCGTCCTGAATCTGCAAGACCAGGCAGGTAGGTGAGAATTAGATCTAACAACTTAATCCTAGAGTAACACAGTAGCTATGATTAAAGAAATGGCAGGGTCAGGAGCTAGGCTTGTAATGCACACAGCATATGTGACGTGGGATATTCAGGGCCTGTAATACCATTGGTTCATGCTGCTTGCATAGAACAATGCTTAGTTTAAGGACCATAGTTATATTCGACCACAGGAAGACATATTTCAGAAGGTGATCTGCTCACAGATAGAGAGGAATAGATAGGCAGAGGCAGAGGAAGTGACTGACTGCCTTTGAGAGGGGACCAGTGCATGTAAACTTTGTGGGCTTGATGTCGAAGGGAGAGTTTCAGATTTCTGAGACATTGAGATAAGTTATGGGGCAGGAAGTAGCTGTACAGATGGAAGGGAATTTGCCTAAATCAAACAGTTATTAATAATCTTCATCGAGGAGATTGATAGGACAATAGGAGAGAAAGGAATCTGATAATGTAGGGGAGGGCTAAACAAAACATACCAAAAATAAGGAAGAATAATAACAATAACAAAAATACTAAATAAGAAAAGGAATGTTCTTGCATTACCTATGTATTATTGTGTATATTGCCTGCACCTAAATATGTTCCTGTTTCACCTACATGTAAACATGTTGTTGTTACCTATGTATAATTATATTCCTGAGTCATCTGTAGTTGATTATGGTCTGGTATCACCTGCATATAATTGTTTTCCAGTCACCTAAGTATAACTGTTCCTTCTTTATTAACTGCAAATAAATATGTTCTTCTATCTGAACATGAAGAGTTTAAGAACACTTGTCAACGCGAGCAATGGGCATCGCACAAACACTGATTACTGCACATTTGCAATAAATGTACAGGAGTTGACATATCGAGCAAATAGTAGAAATGTTAGTGGGAAACCAGAATTCTTGCTGGTACCTAATATCCCAGTAACGACCTCATAAATACAGCACATCAAAGCAAACTCACCATTGCACAACAAGATATTTTATGTGGGGAAACCGCTGAGAGGGTCCCCCTCACTGTGACAAGATATGGATCTTCAATTTAATTGCAGCTGCCATAATATACTATGTATATGCAGCTGGTAATTCATATCATACTCAGACAGCTTTTGTAACTATATGAGGACGTTTGAAATCAGGAAGATCAATGCTGGTCAAATTAATACCTGCAATTCCAAAATGTTGGGTGCTGCAGTTCCAATTCAAGAGTGATTTTAGTGCTGAGATAGGGCTGTGGCATTTTCAAGCCAGAAGAGCAGTGCTAATCCTCTAGGTTGGCTTTCGAGTCTCTGCGATCCACAGGAACAATGCATAAATCTTCTCTAATGATCTGCTTTTTAAAATATTTGGTCCTTTGGGGTAACGACTGCTTGCCCAACTACTGGCAAGAAACATAACACTACCTCACAAATGCACAATAGAGGGATACAAAGCATAGAAAACGGTTGTGAGCAATGGCAATAGGACGTTTTATATGCCTTTACAAGCTGGCATTTTACTGAGCCTAAACGGGATTTTAATTATCCTGAAGGAAATTGCTAATCAATGTTCTTATTGGACTGCTTAGGATCTTCACAAATATAGCCAAATGGTGCATGAAGAGCTTACTTCAAGTTGAACAGTCATTTTACCTAATTGTGAATCAATTCAGTATTGCTGTGTTTGGCTGCTGGTGCCAGTGAAATACAACGTCAAAACTAATGCAATGGCTCTGTTTACTTTGATATATACAACTTTAATCTTCCACACCGCTTATCTCAAGAGATTCAGACTTTAGTCAAATAACATAACTCATGACATAAGTGCCTGTACACGGTGACTGGCACCACAGCATGAGGCCTTTATGAATGTTCCTAGAGTGACATTTTCAATAACTCTTGATATATGAAATGTTGAGCAGTGGGGACGAAACATCATTTTAGCTGCTTTGTGTCCAGATTCCATTGTGACCCTGTCAATTGGTATGAATTAGAGCTGTTTACCAAGTGTCGAGCTCCAACCAAACAGAAATATTAGCCTGACCTCACAGCCTGCCAGAACTGTTCTGGGCCTTTGTACCTATTGCATGCAGTCATGTAATGGAATAAAATGGAAGAAAAGGGGCTTCCCTCCAGGGAGCATGGATAAAAATGTCAGGATGTTTTATTTGTGGATGGATGGCTTTAATCCAGTAGCTCTGTCCATTTGGGAGAGGAAGAGACATTTCATTCTCCTGATAGTACACTGGCTGGCTCAGAGAGCCTTTTGTATGAATCCCTGTTATATAGAAGTAGGCGCAGCAGCACATGGCTCTATTGAACCCACCGCCTACTCCTTTTTTGTCAGCTTGGTACCTGATGTTTTCATTTTACAAGGCTTGTCACAAAAGGATTGTTAAAAATAAAATAAAGGCGACTGATGAAGTTCTGAGGTTGAGTGAGGGAGCGACTCTATTAAATATTGAACAGCAAGAATCGATAGAAAGGATAACAAAAAGGATGGATTTCAGCAGGTAGTTCCGAGCGGTGCTTTATAGAAAACAGGATCACTGGGTTCAGTTATAGTGTACTCTCCAGGGGAGCTCTTGGCAGGCAAGGTGCTTTAGAGTGATCAATCATTGCTTTTTAATGAGACAGGGATGCTAATGTTATGATTATTGTCTTATTTTCTGCTGGACTGTTCTATGTGATTTCAGTCACAGGCTTTAGTAACTTGATTAATTTGGGCTTCTGTAGTTTACAGATGCTGTGGAGGAATCAGGTTGCATGTTGGAACATGTTGTATATATCTTGCTTCATGCTGGTCATTAAAACCTTTGGCACATTCTTAAGCAATTTCTTTCCTAGGTAACTCTATGAATTGCTCTGTTGTTCCTGTAGAAACATAGCTGTGGAGCTCCAGGGACGATAGATGGTGTTGCTGAAGTGTTTAGATAATACAATAAATCATAGGACGTTTTTATGAAAATCAGCTCTCAACCCCAGCAATTTGCATTTTTACTGAATTTGCTCACTTTCAACCAGGCAGTAAAATGCAGCTGCTGTTTATTCTTCCTGTCATTTATTCTGTTTTTGAATGCACTGTAGGTATCATCTCTGCATTGATAGATTGGCCCTAATGACTAATGTTTCCAAAGATGTAATTAACTATTTTACCTCAGTTGTGTGTATAGAGACCTATCTATAAGATTGAGCTTTTTTTATTAAAACATTTAACCTAGGCTCTTAATATTGAGGGATAAACAGGGATGTAATCAATTAATGTAGGGGATTGACAAAGAAACAGCCTGTTTTACACCAGAAGGGTGACAGAGAAGTAATTTTTTTACATAGTTTACTTCAGACAATTAAAGATCTGTAAGGGTAGAATTTATTCATTTATGCTCTTGGAACAGAGAAAATAAATAGAAGAGACAAAGGAACAGATACTGATGTATGATGGAAGAATCAGGAGAAATTACTGAAAGCTTAGTTGATAAATATGGATTTTGAGAAGTTTTTAGAGATGGAGAGAGACCTGGAGCAATGAAGGGTTTAAAGATGAGTTCCAGAGAGTCACGCCAAGGTGAATGAAGGCTTTGCCTCCAGTCGTGGCACAAAGTGGGTGGGGATACAAAAGAAGACAGAGCTAAAGGACCAAAGGGTGTGGATGAGCTTAGAATGCTGGGGCAATGAAGAGATAGGGTGAGACGAGACCATAGAGATATTTGAAGATGTGGACAAGGAATTTATATTCAATATTTTTGGGAAATAGGGAGCCAATATATGTCAACGAGATGGATAAACAGGGCATTGTTCAGAACAGATTGGGGCAGTTGAATTTTGGATAAGTTGAAGCTTGTGGAGGATGGGAGGCTAACAAGGAGGGCACTGGAGAAATTGAGTCCAAAGGTGACAAAAGTGTGGATAAGGGTTTTAGCAGAGTGGGGTGAATGTAGGGGTGAACATGTAGACAGTGTTGTAGAATGGGAAGTATGTTTTCTTGGGATGGGTAGGAGGTGAAATTTGAAGCTCAGCTCTGGGCCTAATTCATACAGTTTAGTTCAGCAAGATGTGGTTGAGAGAAAGAACAGAGCCAATGAAAAATTCTTGGCGATTCCAGAGATGGTGGTGCAGGGACGGGAAGAGAAGGCATTGCTGGAGGTGCACTGGCCATGTCTGGACAGGTAAATTTAGGACCAAGGGACAGTTGGACAAACAAGTGTTAGTGAAGAACAATGGTGAAGCTGACCTTTGGAACAAGTGCCAGCTTGTGCAGTGAGGGTGAACTTTAAAAGAGAGTTGGACAAGTTCCTGCCTGTGGCTCATACGACAGCATTCAAAAGGTCGATGGGAAAGTGGGTGATGAGGTTCACCATCGCTGTATTCTCCTGGAACCTAGGAGCGGGAGAAGACTTTCCCTGACATTTTTCCCATCTGAATTGGCCTAAAGTTTTTTTTTATCAGTTATTTTTTGCTTCTTCAGAAGATTACATGGTTGTTGCTGGGTGGGGGACATTAAGGATCATGGTGCTCATATGCACCATAACTGTGTGGGCCAGGTTTGATAGACTAGCTGGACGTTTCCTGTCTGTGTTATTTTTGCATGTTTGTATAAATGCTAATTGTCGCTGTTGATGATGTAGTTGTTCTACTCTGCAGGTTGTATGTGAGGAGTTCTCTGGCTTGTCTTTCTGATCATTGTATTTATCCTCAGCATAGCATAACTTCCTTTCTGTGCTTACAGACACTAAGATGTTCAGCTTCTTCTTAGCCTGAATTACAGACTTTTAATTGCTGACTTATATGATGCATCTTGTGATTGCATATTCCCCACTAAACATGCATGAGAAAGCCCTGGTTAGCAAATCTCACATAAATACTGCTGGTACCAAGACTGATATCTGAATTATGTTGCTGCAGCTATGACCTCCCATACTAGTTTTAGTAACAGATCTCTTACAGGTACTTTCAGTAGTCTCATTTACATTATTAACTTCTATACTGTTGATCTGGTAGATACCCATCAGTATTTGCAAGTTACTCAAGTTTGAACATTGAGGTAAGTTGACCATATACCCCATTGTATACGTTTTACCACCAATTTTCGCTATTCAGTATCAGCAGTCTGTCTAATCCACACCCACCCAATATTCTTCTCGAATGAGGAGCAGTCATTATTCTGTACAACAGCCAACACAATCCTCTTCCAAGCACGAGGATCGAGGCGATTACGTCATATCCATACCAAGTTTACTCCAGTCAGGAGGAGCAGTGAGTCTGGGGCATAGTTGTCACACATTGTCCTCCAAGCGGGAGATGTGAGCCTGATGCCCCAAGTCCTCAATGGCTAATATCAGTGTCATTCTGTAGCTGTCCAGCAGGAAGATCCATCTAGTAGGAGCAATTGAATCGCGCTGTTTAATTCCTCAGTCAACCTGAAAGACTGAAGTCACAGATTTAAATCTCAGTGAAATAACTCACTCAGCCAGTATGAGCAGATTGGAGCGACAGGCAGCCTTGGGACTGAAATCAATAACAGTCTAATTGGGAGGGAAGTCCTTGACCTTTACAGTTACTGAGCTGCCTGAGAACTAAGAAGAAATAGGATTGTAGCAGAATAATGAAGCATATTTGATCTCACATTTTTAGACATCATATTTTTTGTGTCTTCATTTCCTTCTACCCTTGACTAGTTCTAACCCTTGAAGGCGAAAGAAAGTTACATGATCTGTCCCAGCTACTGACCTTGAGTCACTTGGTACTCGACATGGACACGTGGATTGTAGTATATTTCCGAGATATATTGCATATGTAGAGCTCTGTGAACACTTTAGATATAAAACAGAGACAACAAATATGAGTCAAATAAAAGTGGAAATAAACAGCATGAAAGTTAAGTATCACTTGGAATACGAGGACAATGAAAGCAGAATGTGAAAGAAGTGTCAGTGGGGGAGCATTTCGGGGATAGTGACCATAACTCTGTAAGATTTAAGGTAGTTATGGAAAAGGACAAAGAGGGACCGAAAATAGAAGTACTGAATTGGGGCAAGGCCGATTTCAATATGATAAAACAGGATCTGGCCAAAGTGGTCTGGGAGCAGCTACTTGTAGAAAAGTCGACATCAGACCAGTGGGAGTCATTCAAAAAGGAAATAGTGAGAGTTCAGAGCCAACATGTTCCCGTAAAGGTGAAGGGTAGGACCAACAAGTCCAGGGAACCCTGGATGTCAAGGGATATAGAGGTTTGGTTCAGGGAAAAAAAAGGAGGTTTATGGCAGATTCAAAGCGCTGAAAACAGCGGAGGCCTTAGAGGAGTAAAGAAAATGTAGGGGAGTACTTAAAAAAGTAATTAGGAGAGCGAAGAGGGGACATGAAAAAACACTGGCAAGATAAAGGAAAATCCCAAGGCATTTTATAAGTATATTAAGGGCAAAAGGATAACCAGGGAAAGAGTAGGGCCCATTCGGGACCAAAGTGGCAATCTGTGTGTGGAGCCGGAGGACATAGATGAGGTTTTAAATGATTACTTTTCTGTGTTCACCATAGAGAAGGACGATGTAGGTGTAGAGATCAGGGAGGGGGATTGTGATATACTTGAACAAATTAGCATTGAAAAGGAGGAAGTATTAGCTGTTTTAGCAGGCTTAAAAGTGGATAAATCCCCACGTCCAGATGAGATGTAACCCAGACTTAAGTGAGGCAAGGGAGGAGATAGCAGGGGCTCTGACACAAATTTTCAAATCCTCTCTGGCCACAGGAGAGGTACCAGAGGACTGGAGGACAGCAAATGTAGAATCATTATTCAAGAAGGGTAGCAGGGACAAACTAGGTAATTACAGGATAGTGAGTCTAACATCAGTGGTAGGGAAACTATTGGAAAAAATTCTGAGGGACAGGATTAATCTCCACTTGGAGAGGCAGGGATTAATCAGGGATAGTCAGCATGGCTTTGTCAGGGGGAGATCATGTCTAACAAACTTGATTGAATTTTTCGAGGAGGTGACTAGATGCGTAGATGAGGGTAAGGCAGTTGATGTAGTCTAGATTAGATTAGATTAGATTAGAGATACAGCACTGAAACAGGCCCTTCGGCCCACCGAGTCTGTGCCGAACATCAACCACCCATTTATACTAATCCTACACTAATCCCATATTCCTACCAAACATCCCCACCTGTCCCTATATTTTCCTACCACCTACCTATACTAGTGACAATTTTATAATGGCCAATTTACCTATCAACCTGCAAGTCTTTTGGCTTGTGGGAGGAAACCGGAGCACCCGGAGAAAACCCACGCAGACACAGGGAGAACTTGCAAACTCCACACAGGCAGTACCCGGAATCGAACCCGGGTCCCTGGAGCTGTGAGGCTGCAGTGCTAACCACTGCGCCACTGTGCCGCCCCTACATGGACTTCAGTAAGGCTTTTGATAAGGTCCCGCATGGGAGATTGGTTAAGAAGGTAAGAGCCCATGGGATCCAGGGCAATTTGGAAAATTGGATCCAAAATTGGCTTAGTGGTAGGAGACAGAGGGTGATGGTTGAGGATTGTTTTTGCGAGTGGAAGCCTGTGACCAGTGGTGTATCGCAGGGATCGGTGCTGGGACCCTTGCTGTTTGTCGTGTACATTATTGATTTAGACGTGAATATAGGAGGTATCATCAGTAAGTTTGCAGATGACACAAAAATTGGTGGTGTCGTAAGTAATGAGGAGGAAAGCCTTAGATTACAGGACGATATAGATGGGCTAGCAAGATGGGTGGACCAGTGGCAAATGGAATTTAATCCTGAGAAGTGTGAGGTGATGCATTTTGGGAGGACTAACAAGTCAGGGATGGTAGGACCCCAGGAAGTACAGAGGGTCAGAGAGACCTTGGTGTACTTGTCTATAGGTCACTGAAGGCAGCAGCACAGGTAGATAAGGTGGTTAGGAAGGCATATGGGATACTTACCTTTATTAGCCGAGGCATAGAATATAAGAGTAGGGAGGTTATGATGGAGCTGTATAAAATGCTATTTAGGCCACAGCTGGAGTACTGTGTACAGTTCTGGTCACCACACTCTAGGAAGGATGTGATTGCACTGGAGAGGGTGCAGAGGAGATTCACCAGGATGTTGCCTGGGCTGGAGCATTTCAGCTATGAAGAGAGACTGGATAGGCTAGGGTTGTTTCCCTTAGAGCAGAGAAGACTGAGGGGGGACCTGATCCCTTTATCCCTTAGCGGAGGGATCAATAACCGGGGCCATAGATTTAAGGTAAGGGGCAGGAGGTTTAGAGGGTATTTGAGGAAAAATGTTTTCACCCAGAGGGTGGTTGGAATCTGGAATACACTATCTGAAGGGGTGGTAGAAGCAGGAACCCTCACAACGTTTAAAACGTATTTAGATGAGTACTTGAAATGCCATAGCATGTAAAGCTAGGGGCCAAGTGCTGGAAAATGGGATTAGAATGGGATTAGGTGCTTGATGGCTGGCACAGACACAACAGGCCGAGGGGCCTGTTTCTGTGCTGTATAAGTCTATAACTCTAAGTGAGACCATGGCTGGGATTTTACTGAGCTCCCGATGTCAGGCACCGTGGCGGGAGGGGGCCGGAGGTTCTGGCAGCAGCCTATCTCGGAGCCAGATGCCGTGAGGGCTGGGCCTGATCTTCCTGGTGGCGGTGAAGCTCCATGGCAGCATCCCCTGCTGCTGGGCGACAGAACCCGGATTAAAATATTCAAATTAGCAGAATGCATACATTTAAATAAAATTGACTCCAATCTTACCATCTGACTGCGATCTTCTGAGCGGTGGGCGGCATTCACGCGCCTTCACTTTCCTGACTGTGGAAAGCAGACGCTGCAATGATGGGGAAGGGGGGAACGTGAAATTTTTAGTGCTGGTGGGGCGGGGGTGGGGAAATGGGGTCAAACTTTCATCATTAGCGTAGGGGGTGGTGTGAAGGGGTGACCTGTGCACTTTGTTCAGTTTGGGAGGAGGAAAGGTCAAGTGTGGAACGTAAGTGTTTTGGGAAGTAGAGGGAAAATAATGAATTTTATTGTCACTGGGGGTGGGAAAGGGGTGGCAGATTTTTAATCAGTTCAGTGGGGAGGTATAACTTCAAAAATTTAAATTAACTGGCAGGGTTTTAAAAATGGTGCTAGTGCCTGCGCACAGGCAGCTGACGCCATTGCCCGTGTCAGAGAGCCCTCCCCCTCCACGTGATAGGTGCGGTGGGGGGGGGGGGGGGTGGGGGGTGCGGCCTGACTAGCATGTTATTGTGGGTTGCCATGAGGAACATCCCAGCAGTGGGTGCATAAAATCCAGCCCCATGAGTCAAACTCAAGTGGAAACACATCAGGCTTAATTTATCAGGCTATCGGATAGACTATAAACCATATAAAAATCTGCTCGCTAAACAACATCTGTATATCTGTATTTAGGGAGAGGTGGTGACATAATGGTAATGGACTAGTAATCCAGAGCCAATGCTAATGCTCTGGGGACATGGGTTCAAATCCCACCACTGCAGATGGTGAAATTTGAATTCAATTAATAAATCTGGAATTAAAAGCTAGTCTAATGGTGACCATGAAACCATTGTTGATTGTTGTAAAAACCCAACTGTTTCACTAATGTCCTTTAGGGAAGGAAATCTGCTGTCTTTACCTGGTCTGGCCTACATGGGACTCCAGACCCACAGCAATGTGGTTGACTCTTAAATGCCCTCTGAAATGGCCTAGCAAGCCAGTCAGTTCAAGGACAATTAGGGATGGGCAATAAATGCTGGCCTAGCCAGTGACACCAACATCTCACAAACATATTAAAAAAACTGATGTATTATTCTTAGTGACATTGAAAATAAGGTACACCATTGGGAGGCTGGAAACAGACCAATTGAGAGAGAGAGAGAGAGCACAGCGGGAGCGGAGGTTTAAAAAGCACGCCAAAAGGGACCGAGTCGGAGGCCAGAGCCAGACCGAGAGAGAGAACGGGGAAAAATCAAAAAGTGACATCAGAGTGACGTCACAATCAACAGAGAGAGCAGGGACACTGAAAGCCACTGGGGTGTGTATACAGGTAAGCTTGTAATTTTAATTTAATTTAATTTAAATCAAATATAGAATAAGACTTGATCAATTTATCAGTATATAAACTAAAAACTAAAGTAGATTTTATAATTTATAATACAGAGTGAGAGAGAGAAACCAGTAGGGAGTGTATTAGTTCAAACTGGGACAACTTAATACATAAGCTGTATTAAATATTATTCGGGTTTATCAGTATTTGTAAGGTTTACTAATAGTAGTAAGTTTTATTAGTACTGGCAAAGCTTTATTATCATTCGTAAGGTCTATTAGACTCACGGTGTGCAGATTACAAGCTGAGTGTGGAGTTTCGAGTTTGGTGAGTGGCAAGATCGGTGAAGGGGGCGGAGGTGCTCCGGTTTTTTTTTTCTACTTTTTTAACGCTCCAGTATTTGGTTCTTGCTTCGGTGCAGTGGAAGAAGCTGTTTGGTGAGTACCTGGTAAGCTATTCTACTTTTAATAAATAGTCTGTAAAGTTAAGGTATGGCAGGGCAGCTCTGCCGAGTGGAATGTACAGGCTGTGGCATATGGGAAGTCATGGACGCACGATGTGTCCTAGACAAACACATCTGCAGGAAGTGTCACCGGCTGCAGAAGCTTGAGCTCCAAGTTTTGGAACTCGAGCAGCGGTGGAGTCACTGTTGTGCATCCGCGAGGCAGAGGACTATATGGATAGCATGTTTAGGGAGGTGTCACACCGCAGATTAGGAGTGTGCAGGCAGAAAGGGAATGGGTGACCGCCAGGCAGTCTAAGAGAACCAGGCAGTTAGTGCAGGAGTCCCCTGATATGATCTCGCTCGGTAATCGGGTTTCCATTTTGGATACTGGTGAGGATGATGGTTTGTCAGAGGGGTGCAGCCAGAGCCATTTTTGTGGCACCACAGGTGGCTCAGCTGCACAGGAGGGGAGGAAGAGGAGTGGAAGAGCAGTAGTGATAGGGGATACATTATTTAGAGGAACAGACAGGCATTTCTGCAGCACTAAACATGCTGCCTCCCTGGTGCCAGGGTCAAGGATGTCACAGAGAAGCTGCAAGACATTCTTATGGGGGAGGATGAACAGCCAGAGGTTGTGGTCCACATTGGTACCAATGACATAGGTATGAAGAGGGATGATGTCCTGAAAGCAGATTTTAGGGAGCCAGGAAGGGGATTAAAAAGCAGGACCTCAAAATCAGTAATCTCAGGATTACTCCCAGTCCCACATGCAAGTGAGCATTGGAATAGGAGAATTGAGCGATTGAACGCATGGCTGGAGAACTGGTGTAAGAGGGAGGGCATCAGATTTCTAAGACATTGGGACCGGTTCTGGGGCAGGCGGGACCTGTACAAAATGGACGGGTTGCATCTTAGCAGGACTGGGACGAATATCCTCACAGGGAGACTTGCTCGTGCTGTTGGGGAGGGTTTAAACTAAATTGTCAGGGGGGTGGGATCCTGAGAGGGAGCTCAGATTGGAGGGAAGCAAAACTGGTAACTAGTCAGGGGTGTGCGAATCAGGAGCAAGTATTAGAGAGGGATACCAAGGTGCATAGAATACTGGGGGAGATAGATCGCGTGAGAGTAGGGAATTGTATGTTATTAGGTGGGGTCAGAGTAAGGGAGAAAATAATAAAGTCTGAATCAGGGCTAATGTGCATGTTTGTGAACACACAGAGTGAGGTACAGGTGCAGATTACTATGTGGAAATATAATGTTGTGGCTATAACAGAGACCTGGCTCAAAGAAGAGCAGAACTGGGTGTTAAATATTCCTGGATACAACATGTTCAGGAAAGATAGGAAAGGGAAAAAAGGGGGAATATGTGGCAGTATTGATTAGGGAGAGCATTGCAGTGCTGGAGAAAAAAGATATCCCTGAGGGCTCGAGGACAGAATCAATTTGGCTAGAGCTAAGGAACAAAAAGGGCGCAGTTACGTTGCTCAGTGTTGCCTATAGGCCACCAGCTAGTGCGAAGAACGTGGAGGAACAAATTAGAAAGGAAATTACAGAGAGGTGCAAAAATTATAGGGTAATTTTAACGGGGGACTTTAATAGTAATGTAAAGGGCAGTGAAGGACAAGAGTTCCTAGAGTGTGTTCAGGAAAATTTTCTACAACAGTATGTTCCTAGCCCAACAAGAAAGCAGGCACTGCTAGACCTGGTTCTTGGGAATGAGGTGAGCCAAGTGGATCAAGTATCAGTAGGAGAGCATTTAGGGGATAGTGATCATTGCATCATAAGATTTAGGCTGACTATGGAAAAGGACAAGGAGCAATCCAGGGTAAGAATAATTAACTGGGAGAAGGCCAACTTCAATAGGATACGAATGGAGCTGGGGCGAATAAATTGGAGTCAAAAACTGGCAGGAAAACTGGTAGATGAACAATGGGCTACCTTCAAAGAAGAGATAGTTCGGGCATAGTCAAGGTATTGTTGCCTCGAAGGGGAAAAGTAGAGCAAACAAATCCAGAGCTCCCTGGATGACAAAAGAGGTAGAGATTAAGATAAAGAAGAAAAAATGTGCTTATGATAGATGCCAGATAGAAAATATTATTGAGAACCAGGCTGAATATAGAACGTCCAGAGGGGAAGTGAAAAAGCAAATAAGAGAAGCAAAGAGAGAGCATAAGAAGAGACTGGCATTGAAGCAAATCCCAAAGTTTTCTATCGGCATATAAATAGTAAAAGGGTGGTAAAAGGAGGAGTGGGGCTGATTAGAGACCAGAAAGGGGATTTACACATGGAGGCAGAGGGCATAGCTGAGGTATTAAATTAATATGGCGGCACAGTGGCGCAGTGGTTAGCACCGCAGCCTCACAGCTCCAGAGACCCAGGTTCAATTCTGGGTACTGCCTGTGCGGAGTTTGCAAGTTCTCCCTGTGACCACGTGGGTTTTCGCCGGGTGCTCCGTTTCCTCCCACCGCCAAAGACTTGCAGGTGATAGGTAAATTGGCCATTGTAAATTGCCCCTAGTGGTGGTAGGGAATATGGGATTACTGTAGGGTTTAGTATAAATGGGTGGTTCTTGGTCGGCACAGACTCGGTGGGCCGAAGGGCCTGTTTCTGTGCTGTATATCTAAATAAATAAATAAAAAAATAAATACTTTGCATCTGTTTAACAAGGAAGAAGATGCAATCCAGGCAATGTTGAAAGAGGAGGCAAGTCAGACACTAGAGGGGTTTAAAATTGATAAAGAGGACGTATTAGATACTGTCTGAACTTAAAGTGGATAAAGCACCAAGGCCGGATGAGATGCATCCAAGGATACTGAGGGAAGTGAGGGTGAAAATCGCAGAGGCACTGGCCATAATTTTTCAGTCTTCCTTAGACTCAGGGATGGTGCCAGAGGACTGAAGAATTGCAACAAATTACACCCTTGTTCAAAAAAGGGGTAAAGATAAGCCCAGCAACTACAGGCCAGTCAGTTTAACTTCAGTGGTGGGGAAACTTCTAGAAAAAATAATCTGGGACAAAATCAATAGTCTCATGGACAGATGTGAGTTAATTAAGGAAAGCCAGCATGGATTTCTTAAGGGAAAATCATGTTGAACTAACTTGCTGGAGTTTTTTGAGGAGGTAACAGAGAGGGTTGATGAGGGCAATGCTATTGATGTGGTGTACATGGACTTTCAAAAGGCATTTGATACAATGCCACACAACAGACTTGTGAGCAAACGTGTAGCTCATGGAATAAAAAGGACGGTAGCAACATGGATACGAAAATGGCTGAGTGACAGGAAACAAAGAGTAGTGGTTAATGGATGTTTTTCAGGCTGGAGTAAGGTTTGTAGTGGAGTTCCCCAGGGATCTGTGTTGGGACCCTGTCAACCTCCATAAATTTGCCCAGGCATGCGCCATGGAGAGGTCACTCCATAGCTTCACAAACCACTGACCACCTCCAGGCGCATATCCATTGTCTCTCGAGATAAGGAGGCCCAAAAGAAGATTAATGACCTAGACCTTGGTGCACAGGGCACAATTTCAAAGTTTGAAGATGATACGAAACTTGGAAGCATTGTGAACTGTGAGGAGGTTAGTGTAGAACTCCAAAAGGACATAGACAAGTTGGTGGAATGGGCAGACAGGTGGCACATGAAGTTCAATGCAGAGAAATGTGAGATGATTCATTTTGGTAGGAAGCACATGGAAAGACAATATAGAATAAAGAGCACAATTCTAAAGGTGATGCAGGTGCAGAGGGACCTGGGTGTATATGTGCATAAGTCATTAAAGGTGGAGGATAGGTTGAGAGAGCAGTTAATAAAGCATACAGTATCCTGGGCTTTATTAATAGAGGCAGAGAGTACAAGAGCAAGGAAGTTACATTGAACTTGTATAAGACACTAGTTCGGCCTCAGCTGCAGTATAGCCTCCAATTCTGGGCTCCACGCTTGAGGAAAGACGTTGAAGAGTTTACAGAAGAGATACACGAGAATGGTTCCAGGGATGAGGAATTTCAGTTGTGAAGATAGATTGGAGAAGTTAGGACTGTTTTCCTTGGAGAAGAGAAGGCTGAGGGGTGATTTGATAGAGGTATTCAAAATCATGAGGGGTGTGGACAGAGTAGATAGTGAGAAACTGTTCCTACTTGTAAAAGGATTGAAAACGAGAGGGCACAGATTTAAAATATTTGGTAAGAGAAGCAAAAGTGACATGAGAAAAAGCTTTTTCATGCAGTGAGTGGTTAAGGTCTGGAATTTGCTGCCTGAGAAAGTGGTGGAGGCAGATTCAATTGAAGCATTCAAAAGGGAATTAGACAGTTATTTTTTTTTTAAATTTAGAGATACAGCACTGAAACAGGCCCTTCGACCCACCGAGTCTGTGCCGACCAACAACCACCCATTTATACTAACCCTACAATAATCCCATAATCTCTACCACCTACCTTTGTGGTTAGCACCGCAGCCTCACAGCTCCAGCGACCCGGGTTCAATTCTGGGTACTGCCTGTGTGGAGTTTGCAAGTTCTCCCTGTGTCTGCGTGGGTTTCCTCCGGGTGCTCCGGTTTCCTCCCACAGCCAAAGACTTGCAGGTTGATAGGTGAATTGGCCATTATAAATTGTCACTAGTATAGGTAGGTGGTAGGGGAATATAGGGACAGGTGAGGATGTGGTAGAAATATGGGATTAGTGTAGGATTAGTATAAATGGGTGGTTAATGGTCGGCACAGACTCGGTGGGCCGAAGGGCCTGTTTCAGTGCTGTATCTCTAAAATCTAAAAAAAAAAATCTACCTACACTAGGGGCAATTTACAACAGCCAATTTACCTATCAACCTGCAAGTCTTTGGCTGTGGGAGGAAACCGGAGCACCTGGCGAAAACCCACACAGTCACAGGGAGAACTTGCAAACTCTGCACAGGCAGTACCCAGAATCGAACCCGGGTCCCTGGAGCTGTGAGGCTGCGGTGCTAACCACTGCGCCACTGTGCCGCCCATAATCTTCCAGTTATATGAAAAGGAAGAATATGCAGTGTTGTGGGGAGAAGGCAGGGGAACGGGGCTGAGGGAATTGCTTTGTCAGAGAGTCAGTGCAGACATGATGGGCTGAATGGCCTCCTTCTGCACTGTAACGATTCTGTGATTCTGTGATTCTTTCTGGGGCAAGGCTCTCCTTTATGAGCTAATAGCTACTATTTGGCATTTATATCATTGTGGCTATGGTCCAATTCTTGAACAGGGAATTAATTTGTTTCCATCTATAGCAGTGTGTGAAAATATTGACCTGAAACTCATTTTAAAAATAGGCACTATCAATGCGAAGGCTATTGTCTTCATGTAACAAAATAACATTATTGTTTTGCTGTTTTTGGGGCTATTTATGTGTGGCTTTAACAGAAGTGTAAGGGGTGGAAGACACAAAAAAGGAGTTATTCTTTCAATAGGAAACTTTTCCAGAACTTGGGTTACTGCTGTCAGTAATGAATCCTACCTAATTCTTGTTACTTGCCTTTCTCTCTTCCTATGAGTCTGCTTATTTCCCCTGAGTGTCCCCTCTTCTCAGTAGATCCTGTCTCATACCCATATGCGGTCACTGTTTTGAACTTTGCTGCCCCTTTTGGGTTTTCAAATTTGACCATTTTCCACTTTGTCAAGCTCCTTTTTTTTGTCCCTCAACTGCTTAATTCAATTTGGCAAAAGCTTCAAAATTGTAGAACTTCTTAGCTGCCTCAGGCTTCACTTTCTCCTACAATCTAAGGCTTTTAAAGCCAAACCTTGGTGTGATCTAAACACATCAACAACACCTTTCATTTATATAGTGTTTTTAACAGTGGAAAACATCTCAAGGTTCTTCATAGGAGTGTTATCAAACAAAATTTGACACCAAGCCACATAAGGAGATATTAGGACAGATGACCAAAAGCTTGTTCAAAGAGGAAGGTTTTAAGGAGTGTCTTAAAGGAGGAAGGAGAGGTAGAGAGGTTTAGTAAGGGAATTCCAGTGCTTAGCGCCTAGACAGCTGAAGGTATGGCTGCCACTGTGGAGCAATTAAAATTGGGGTTGCTCATGAGATCAGAGTTGGAGGAGCACCGAGGTCTTGGAGGGTTGCAGAACTGAAGGAGTTTACTGAGATAGGGAGAGGGTAGGCCATAGATGGATTTGAAAACAAGTATTAGAATTTAAAAATTGAGGTGTTGCTTTATCAGGAGTCTATGTAGGTTAGCGAGCACAGGGATGATGGGTGAACAGGACTTGGTGTGTGTTAGGACACAGGCAGCAGAGGTTTGGATGACCTCAAGTTTATGGAGGGTGGAAGATGGGAGGCTGACCAGGAGTGCATTAGAATA
The DNA here is from genome assembly GCF_036365525.1 of Heterodontus francisci. Lineage (NCBI taxonomy): Eukaryota > Metazoa > Chordata > Chondrichthyes > Heterodontiformes > Heterodontidae > Heterodontus > Heterodontus francisci. The sequence goes on along the minus strand of NC_090393.1, from coordinate 26,329,084 downwards.
GTCAACTGTAGAGGTAACAAAGGTATGGATAAGGATTTCAGCAGCAGATGAGCTGAAACAGGCATGGAGTTAGGCAACGTAAAAAAGGTGGAAGTAGGTGATCTTGGTGATGGAGCAGATATGTAGTTGGAAATTTAGCTCAAGATCAAATATCACAGCAAGGTTCCAAACGTATCTCATCACTTCTTATATTTTTATTAATTTTAATGATGTTCTGCTTTGGTTGTTCAACTTGGCTTGTCAGTTAAACCTCTACGGGAAACAACCCAAATCTACAGAACTGAGCAGCTGACAATCTGGAAAAGAGAATTAACTCAATTACACCCAGTAGGTCTTAAGTGATTGTTATGGGGGAAGTCCCTAATGGACAAGGTTCTTGCTTTTGAAACTAAGTTTGATCTCATAAGTTTGCTTCTGCAGAAGTGATATTTGTGACTTTAGCAATCGCCATGTTTAATTTTACACAACTATCATGTAGTCCCCTGAGTTCCATGGTAATGAATAAGTGAAAGGATTGATTCTGTTGTTGCTGCTGAATGAAGGATGTGAACAATAAGTTGTTTTGTTCCTCCTTTATAGCAGAATTGTAAGAATTGATTGAAGATGTTGCTGCACTTTCGAGTAAGGTGCTAAGACAGATTGCTTCAGCTTTTACTTCAGCCACACTCAACTTTAAGTCATCACAGCTGATGTTTCTGTTATTTATTTTTCTTGCATTGTGCTATTATGTTTTTCAGTGCCAAGTCCTGTTTTATGCTCATTCGAAAGACACATCAGCGACATGCTATCAACCATTTACCCATACCGATTTGGAGCCACCAAAGTTTGATGCAGTGGTCGTGCTGTTGTGTCTCAGTTGGTAGGTTGTGGGCTCAAACTCCCCTTCAGAATTTGAGCATGTAATTTAAGACGTTACTTCAGTGCAGTACTGAAGGAGTGTTGTATTTTCAGAGGTGGTCAGATATTTAACCTAAGCTCTGTCCACCTCTTCAAGTGAAAGTAAAAGATCCCATGGCACTATTTGAAGAAGAGCAGGGAGATTTCCCGGGGTCCTTGCCAGCAATCAGTGCTCAACCAACACGCTAAAAATGATTAACTACCCACTTAGCTCATCTGCTATATGCAAATCTGGCACAAAGTGAGTTTCCCTGTGTAACAACAGTGACTACACTTAAAAAGTAATTCATTGGCTGTGAAGTGCTTTGTGATGGCCAGAGAATGTAAAACATGATATCTAATGTATGTTCTTTTTCTCTCTCTCTGTTCTCTGCTGCTTGGTCTCTGCTTGGCATTTAGACTGGATAAGCTGTATGGATTCATAGGCATGAACCAATGGCAGAGCATATTCATGCACCAGCACACAGCACTTCTCAAATCCCTGTACCCCTGTGTTTACCAGTTATTTGTGCTGGGACCTCTTGTTTTACATTTACATACATGATTTGGACATGAGCACAATAAGAATGATATTGAAGCTGATGATATCAAATTAGAGAACATGGCAATGTGTTGTTTTGGAAATGATTTTTTTTCCTAAAATATATTTTGAGGAATTCATAGTCAAACTGAATAAAAGTTAGACCATTTTTTTTGTCAAGAGAACACTGAAAGAACTAATTTGGCAATAATGTTACAAGTTGTCTCATGACTTAAGTTAAAAATAGAACAGAAACCCTGGCAACAGGGGAAAATGTGGGCAGAGAAGTCAGTCACGCCCGTCGATTAGACAAGCCCGGCAGCAGCAGTGCGCACCTGAGAGGGCAGAAACCGTGAATGCTTTTGGTTGTAGAGTTAGTGTGTTTTAACTTCTGAACTGAGCGACTGATAAAGTTAGCCTGAAGAAGAAATGAAGGAAGGAGAGAAGACCACAACCCAGTTCGCTTTCCAGCATCTCTAAAAGACCCTGAGAAATCCACTGTGTCAATTCATCTTGTCTCCTCTCTTTGAAGAAAGCCTGCTAAAAATAACTATCAACACCGCCGGAAAAGAATTGTTCTAAAAGATCCTAGTGACCTGTCTACGTATACTCGGAGGCTAGACTGTATGGAACAACATATCTCATCTACTATTTTCTTCAAAAATGAGCAAGTAATCAGCCCAAGTGCTTTTTTTGTCTGTAACAGAGCTCTGAATTTTAAAAAATCCCTTTTATTTTTCTGCTTAACCAGTGTATGTATGTGTGCGTGTGAGGGGCTAAGGTAAAAGGGGACTTTAAAATTTAAAATCTGTGTGTTTATGCTTTACTTCATTACTAGTTATGACTTGTTCTACAATAAACTGATAATTTTGTTGTTCATTAAAGAAACCTGGTTAGTGTATTCTATTCTGGGAAAATGAAGTATATGATTGACTGTATTAGTAAGTGGGAACATTTAAAAATATATGTTGTGACCTGTGGAGAATTGGGACTAGATTAAACAGTGCAGTCCTCCCGCCTCGCTCGTAACATTATGAAGAAGAATGCAGGAAACTTCAGGAATAGTTTAACTGAGTAACAGATAGGTGGAAAAAGTAGTCCAACACAGAGATGTGAGGTCGTGCATTTTGAGAGAATAACAGCGAAGAAATAAATCCTAAGTAGCAATAGTCCTGGCAGCCTGATGTAACCCTGAGATCTAGGGATACAGATGCATAGATCTTTAAATGTAGAAGCACAAGTAGAAAAGACTATAAGAAGGCAAATGAGGCTTTGGGTTTTATGCATGAGATATTGAGTATTCCATACAATTCTGGGCATGTTGTTACAGGAGGGATATTCATACCATGGAAATAGTACAGTGAAGATTCAATCAGATGATACCATGAATGAGAGGTTATAGTTAAGAACAAAACTTTGAAAAATGAGTATTTTTTGTCTGGAACAATGAAGGTTAGGGCAACATCTAATCAAGATTTTCAAAATTATGAAAGCATTTACAAGGGTAAATAGGAAAAGACAAGTTGGAAACTTATAACAAATTGTGATATATTGAGGAGTATTGCTAGAAAAATCAAGAGAAAATCAGAGTAAGCTTTTACACAGGGTTATTAGAATGTGCAATTCTTAACCATAAAACCACAAGTCTCTATTGATGCATAGCTTACAACAATTAAAAGGAATTGGACAACTATCTGAAAAGGAAGGTGTTGACATCCTTCCGTCTATGAAAGATGATGGAAATGCAGCAAACAATCCATTTAGGTGGGGTGTCTTCTCTTGGTGTACCTTTGCTGATGGCTGTGAAGGCCAATCCTTGAGAGGCAGATTCTACCACAAGTGCTGCACCTGAAGCTGCCAAATGATTCTGTGAGTTGTTTTTGGCATTTGTGCCTGTTGCCAAGCTGCTGTGGTCACTGGTTGTCGTGGTAGTGCACACCAGTCCACAGGATCTGTCGCTATTTCCTCTCTTGTCAGCTAGTGACTCCCTGGTGCGATAGTCGACGTTTAGGGCCTTCATGTCTTGCTTGCAAGCATCCTTGAAGAGGAGCTTTGAGATACAAAAGAAAATGTGTAAAGGGCAGGGAAAAAAGAATTAGTCGATAGTTCCACTTGAAGAGCTGGCATGCTGATCCAAAATGACCTCCTTCTGTGCTATAGGGAAAATATCTGCACATTACAAACAATTAGATAACTGAATATATATCCATGTACATAAAATATTTTGAAAATGTATGTTAAATACGCCGTCTCAAATCAAAATAGGATCGAATGTACCAGGAACTTCAATTATTTTACAGTAATTTAGCAATATCTGCATCATATGTTAAAATGGACGTGGTAGGCATATTTGATTTTTAAAGGAAATATCTATGTTTGCACCCCAGAAATTCTGAGATCTGTTTTGTGGTGATTTTGGAGCCTGAGAGGGGCCCTTTCACTTGCACTATGGTCTAGCTTGCTTTCTAACACAGTGTACTGGTTGAAAGGGTGGCAAGGAAGCAATGGTGTTAACATCCTGTGAGAGATGAACAAATACCACTTCCACTGTGCCAATCTCATCCCCATGGCTCAGGGACTCATCACTTTCAGTGATCTGTGAGAGGGCAGCAGAAGATGAGTAACTTTTTGAAAGCCCCTATCCACTTGCTCGACCAATCTGTCCAAAGCAAACGTCTACCCTTCCAAGGTGGAGCACAGTTTGAGCCCAGAGTCTACGTAGAATCCATTTGAGTTCCAACAAAGCTGCAAAGTGTGCTTGCAAGGACTCTTGGTGTGAGAGCCCAGTTGCTGGCCACGCACTGTTAGATAGACTGCAGAATGCTGATGCTCTGAGAGATGACACTACACTGGCTGCAAATGAATTCCTCCATACTTTCAGACATTGTAGTGAAACTCCTTGGCTGGCATTCCAATACTTAATGTAAATGCTGGTGTGGGGCAAGCAGTTTTCTTCTCATTGCTGAAACCCTAAAAACTTCATTACTGTTCTCCTCAGCAAAGCTGCGAGAGGACTTTACCCTCCGGCGAGCTGTCACAAGAAAAATGCACGTGCAGCCAGCTTGACTACATTAAATTACATTGTGATGCATTTCTTTTGCATCTGTGCAGGTCCCCAATTGCATCCTAACTCTTCTTGTGCATTAATGCTAGATGAATCACCATGTGCAGGCCCATCTACCTAAGTCTCTAACCCAGCCGTGGTGCTAATGTCTGTGCTAGTGCTGGGGAGCGATGGAACATGTGATGACACCTCCTCAGAAGGACTGTCCTCCTCTGATGTGTTGCCTTTGGGTGGTGGGGGTGGCAGTGATTGCTCAGGCTGTTGAAAAGAACCTCGAGAAAGGCAGAGAGGGAGAAGAGTTAGGATGCGATTGGGAGCTTGCACAGTTGTAAAAGACATACATCGCAATGTAATTCAATGTAGTCAAGTTAGCTGAATGTGCATTTTTCTAGTGTTTAATGAGAAAGGATACAAGTAATTGTCACAGACAGTGTTCAGTGAAGCCCTCAGCCTCTAATTGAACCATTTGTGGCAGCTCTGGCTGGCCCATGGATTTCCATGGCTGGCTACTCCAAATCAATGATGATCATGAGGTTCACTGGTCCTCCCGCAGTCTTACTCCTTTCAAGATTACAGTGTGCCGTTTTGGACAGAAAGAAAGGACGAGAGTTGTGAGTGGCTATTGACAGAGTGAGTGCAGAGGTGTGGGGCTTGTGCTGGTAGTGCATATACTGAGAGGGAGAAGTAAGATACAAGCAGGATGAAGAAGTATTGAATAGGAAGCAATTCAATGGAAAACCCTGTGAGATTATAGTGAGGCCTTTTAATTAAAATACCCTGCTCTGTTTTTGGTTGCAGCGGGTCAGTTTCAAATTGACACCTAAATTCAACTGCCCTAAACTGACCTGGAGGAAATATATCTTGTGATACCTATCACACAACTTTATCTGAATGTAGTTCTGAACCTTTCCTATATCAAATTCAGACTTTTGCTGTCTCCTTCAATTTATCTGGCAGTCTCTCTGTTTTCACATTTTACTTTTCTCCCGTTTATCCAAGCATTGTCTCCGTCCGACTGCATTAACTTTTGTACATCTTTGAGCACTTTCCCATTTCTTTCTAGTTTTCCAGAAAAAAAGTCCTTTTGTAGACTATTAATTCCATTAGTTGCCTCTTTTAACAGCATTGATCACATTTGGCTTGTCACTTTTAGTTGCTGTTCTCCCACCCCTCTTCATTTTTGTATGCTTTGTAAATGGCTCACTTACCTACCTTTACTAATTCTGACAAATAATCTACATCCATAATATTAATCTGTCTTTACTCTTCTAGCTGCATTCCAACAATCAGATTTCTAATATCCTCTTTTTAAAACATTCCTCTACCAACATTGCTGCTGGTAGAAAGTAAACGAGAATGGGAAGGGGAATATCATCAGTTTCTACCCATTACTATTTTTTGATGTTACTTCTGCTTCCTTTTAAAATGGTTGTGTCACCAAATTTGCAAACATTGGTGATGTCAAACATTGACTGCACAGCGTATAACTACAAGCAGAGCGATTCTGAGGTTGAAATATTATTCTTTCTAATTCAGAAGCACACACTATACGTTCTATTGGAGAGTCTAGAATTACGAGCCCATTTCCATTTAGCATACTTCACTGTGGTCAAAGTGCCTGCCAAATTGAACTCATTAAGGTTTCATATTGAACATACTCAAGGCTGGTTCAATAGGATCAGTTTCAAAGTGCTGTAATGGTTTGGGTGAATTTGGGGTAAGAGTTTGGTAATTCATGGGAGAGGCTTCCTTCGATCTTTGGATGAGTGAAAACAGACAGGTGAGATGTATTTTTATGAGGTTATGATCAGGGAAAGACAAGGTTTAATAAAAGCAAAATACCGCGGATGCTGGAAATCTGAAATAAAAACAAGAAATGCTGGAAATACTCAGCAGGTCTGGCAGCATCTGTGGAGAGAGAAGCAGAGTTAACGTTTCAGGTCAGTGACCCTTCTTCAGAACTGGCAAATATTAGAAATGTAAAAGGTTATAAGCAAGTAAAGCGGGGGTGGGGTAAGAGATAACAAAGGAGAAGGTGTAGATAGCACAAGGTCACAATAGCTGACCAGAAGGTCGTGAAGCAAAGGCAAACAATATGTTAATGTCATGTCAACATTTAAGAATAAGTTAGCTAGATGTTTGAAAAAAAGGGCAAATAAAGGGATATGGGAATAGAGTAAAGACAAGGTTTAATTGTTTGTAAAAGTTTGTATCAAAGCAAAACATCAGAAAGCATGGAATAATGAAAAGCTTTTTGGGCCATCAAGACCACTCTTTCCACTGGAGGAACCCTTATCCACCATTTTATTAAATATAGATTTAAATTGATCCCACTGTTCTCAGAGTGTTCGGATTTACAGTTTAGCAGTACATTTTTATTAATCATTAAAGCATACAGCTTTTAAGGCTATATCAGTCACTACCTGTTATGTTAGGTTTTTTACAAAAACAATGCAGCTGCTTATGTTCAATCTGGGGACACTGAAAGATGATTTGAGAGAGGTGTTTATTAAAATATGAAGGAATGGGATAGAGTAAATAGAAATATATTGTTGTAAAGGTTAGAATGAGGGAGATATAGCTACAAGATTCAATGTAAGAGATTTAGCCAGAGTTTTAAGACTGAGAAATGCAATACCGGAGTTCATGATTGAAGCAGAAACCATGTCAACATTTAAGAATAAGTTAGCTAGCTGTTTGAAAAAAAAGACAAAGAAAGCGATATGGGAGTAGAGTAAGAACATATGGACAAGAGTAGATCATTCAGGCCCTCGAGCCAGTTCTGCCACTAAATGTGATCATGGCTGGTCTGTACACTAACGCCATTCACTCAGCTTGGCTCAAGATCACTTAATGCCCTTGGCTAGCACACACCTATTGAACTCAGACTTAAAATTATTAATTGAGCTAGCATCTACTGCTTTTCATGATTTCCCTTTCCATGATTCCTGAATAACCTTGTTCTGATTTTAAGGTTATGACCCCTTGTTCTAGACTCCCCCACCAATGGAAAAGGTTTCTCTCTATTTACCTTTTCAAAATGCTAAAAATCTTAACCAAATCATCCCTTAACCTTCTACAGACCAGGGAATACAAGCCTAGTTTATGTAATCTTCCCTCATATTTTAATCCTTGGAACCCTGGTAACATTCAGGTGAAACTGTGCTGCACTCCTTCAAAGGCCAAGGTACAGTGCCCAGAATCGTACATAGCACTCTAGGGGCTGAATTTTACTGGCTCCTTGACGCCGTGGGTCGCGGTGCGGGGGGCCAGTAAAATTCTGTGGGGAGAGGCCCGCCTCGACCTGTGACGTTGAGAAGGTCCTGCCGCAAATTACCAGTGGTGGGGGTCCTCGTCGGCGGCACCCCAATTAACAGATGTAAAATGGTACTTACCTCTGCAGATTATGCAGCCCGCCCCCTCTCCTGCACCTATCCGGATTTTACTTTGAATGGGTGGACGTCATGTGCCGTCCCGTTCACGAACAGAAATGCCGGCGGGTCCTCGGAGGCAGAAGATTTCGCGTCGGAAAGTAAGTTCCGTTTTCAGGGGTCTCACTCTGCATTTTTAAAGGGGTGGGGGGGGGAGAAATTACAGGGGTTTCACTCTGCATACTGGAAGGGAGGAGGGAGGGGGTCTGGGATTACTGGAGGGAAAGCTCAGCAGGCAGGAAGGGAGGTACTGTGTACCCTCCCTCCGTAAACAGTGTACACTCTATGTTTGTTTATGTGTGTGAAGGAGCAATGGCACTCTAGTCACCCTGTGTGCGGGGAGGGTGCCAGAAAGGGTAGGGGCATTAAGGTTATATGGATGGTGAGGGCAATCGATTCAGCTAGTAGGATCTTGATGTGGTCATGCTGTTCCACTCAGTGTTGGCCAAGATGGGCAATGCCATGGCACACCACATAGTTGATCCATAAAAGCACCTGATGTACCCGTCAACACCAATCCCTGCCCTGGTAGGAACCTTTGAATACATGAAGGGTTCAACTTTATTTATCACATGCAAATAGGTATGGCTTATCCTACATTGCGTGATCCTCTGTTCCTGAGGATTTGAATGCGCCAGAGGCAAAATCAACAGGCAAGCGTGATCCACGTAGAGGCCCCCGGTCGTGAGCAGCAGGCCCCAAGGAGAGCTCACCATTACGATTGCCATGCATTTACAGGCCCCACATTATATGCCATCGCATGTCAGAGCACCAGTGTCAGAGGTGATTGACATTTCTCTGTGTCCTGCTCAAAGATGACCTGCAGCCCATGTGCTTCTGTGGACATCCTATGCCTTAAGCCCTCATAGTGGCAGCGGTTCTCAAGCTTGATGCCTAAGCAGCTTTTCAGGGGCCCACCAGAGACCTTTGTGGGGTCACACAATAAGCAATGCACCGCTGCATCAGGGAGGTCACCGATGCCCTGCACCGGAGGGCCAGTGAGTATGTCCGCTTCAGGACGGACTCTCACAACCAGGTCCAGAGATCCATTGGTTTCGGCACCATTGCCGGAGAACCATAGGTTGTAATGTCCATAGACTGCACTCAATTGGCCATCAGGTCTCCTGCCAGGCTACCACCTGCAAATGTCACTATTAAAGGAATCCTCTTAATTTAGGTGAAGCTGCTATGCGATCACTGGAAATGTTTCATGCAAATCTGTGGCCACTTCTCAGGCAGCTGCCCTGACACCTGGGTCCTGCGCCAGTTCCTGCTGCTACCGCTGTTCACTGAACTGGCTCAGATGGAGGGGTTGCTTCTTGGAGATAAGGGCTATCCTTTGCATTAATGGATCCCGACACCAGTGAGAGGCCCCACCACTGCTGAAGAGGAGAGATACAACGCCAGCCACTGAGCTACAAGAGACACCATTGAGCAGGAGATCGGCATGCTGAAAGAGCTCTTCCAATGCCTGGATGGATAGGGTGATGCCCTGTACTATGGGCCAAAAAGGCCAGCTTCTTTCTTGGCTGCTGTGCACAAACTACCCACCCAATAGGGTCCAGACCTAGCATGATGAGGAGAAATGCCAACAGGATTCCTCCTCGGACTATGAGGAGGCTGGAGACCTACAACATGACAAATGCATGGGAGGGCATTTGGTATCCAGGTACATAAATCCCTGAAAGTTGCTACCCAGGTTAATAGGGCTGTTAAGAAGGCATATGGTGTGTTAGCTTTTATTAGTAGGGGGATCGAGTTTCGGAGCCACGAGGTCATGATGCAGCTGTACAAAACTCTGGTGAGGCCGCACCTTGAGTATTGCGTGCAGTTCTGGTCACCGCATTATAGGAAGGATGTGGAAGCTTTGGAAAGGGTGCAGAGGAGATTTACTAGGATGTTGCCTGGTATGGAAGGAAGGTCTTACGAGGAAAGGCTGAGGGACTTGGGGTTGTTTTCGTTAGAGAGAAGGAGGAGGAGAGGTGACTTAATAGAGACATACAAGATAATCAGAGGGTTAGATAGGGTGGATAGTGAGAGTCTTTTTCCTCGGATGAGGATGGCAAACACGAGGGGACATAGCTTTAAGTTGAGGGGTGATAGATATAGGACAGATGTCAGAGGTAGTTTCTTTACGCAGAGAGTAGTAGGGGCGTGGAACGCCCTGCCTGCAACAGTAGTAGACTCGCCAACTTTAAGGGCATTTAAGTGGTCATTGGATAGACATATGGATGTAAATGGAATAGTGTAGGTCAGATGATCGGCGCAACATCGAGGGCCGAAGGGCCTGTACTGCGCTGTAATATTCTAATTCTAATTCAATTCTCCTTTTGATTTTTTTGTGCCTGACCACTACAGTTTAGTGATCTGTGTACATGGACCATGAATATCTTTGGACCTCCACTGTTCTTAGCATTTTACCATTTAAAAAAATACTCATATCTATTCTTTTGTGGACCAAAATGGATGGCCTGACAATTATCTGCACTGAAATCTATCTGTTGCAGTTTTGCCCACTCACCTAATCAATTGATGGCTCTTTGCAATTCTATACTCCTGTCTACACAACTGATTAAGCTGCCAATCTTTGTATCATTGACAAACTTGGGTATATGGCTCTCTATTGTGCTATTTAAGTCACTATTAAATATAATGAATAGTTGAGGACCCACTACAGATCCTTAAGGGACACTTCCTTTCAATCCAAGTACATATGCATTATCACTACTCTCTGTCTTCTACCACCTAACTAATTTCCTAACCAGGTCAATAATTTGCCTTCAATTCCACCGAGTACTAATTTTTGCTTAAAGTCTCTTATGTGGAACATTACTGAATGCTTTCTGAAAATCCATATAAACGACATTCCTCTGTCTACTACTTTAATTACTTCCTCAAAAACTTCAATTAGGTTCGTTAGACATGACCGATCCTTTACAGATATATACTGATTATCTCTAATCAGCCCAAAATTCTCTCTAAGTGCTCAGTCATTCTGTCCTTAATTACCGATTCCAATAACTTCCCCACAACAGATGTTGGACTAACTGGTCTATAATTTCTTGGTTTCTCTCTCTCACCTTTCTTAACTGAGGAAATTACATTTGTAATTATCCAATCTAAAGGGACAATTCCTGACTTGAGAGGGCTTTAGATTATGGCTAAAGCATCCGCAATTTCCTTACCTACTTCCTTTAAAACCCTAGGGTGGAAACCATCAGGTCCTGGGGATTTGTCAGTCTGCAGTGCCATTATTTTTTCGAATACTTTTACCTGCTTACATTAACTTAAGTAAGGTCCAGTCCTTGATTCATTATTCATTTCTTTGGAATGTCAGGTATATTATCCTGTTCTTCTACTGTGATGACTAACACAAAGTAATTATTCAATAAGTCTGCAATTTCTTTATTTCCATTTGTAATAATACCCACATCATTTTTTACAGGACCCACATTACCGTTGACTATAAACTTTTTCATTAATCTTGATATCTCTTGCAAGCAATGTTCCCTTTAAGGTGCACATGTGCATGAATGTGCAACAACCCGGAAGGTACCACGCGGCTCCTCACAAACTGTCCCATTGAAGATAACGCTTGTGGTGTGCAAAATAATTTACAGGTACCGTGCATTGAAATGAATAGACCGTGCACAACAAATACAAAACAGGGGGTACATTGCTTGCAAGTTTCTCTTCATCTACCTTTTGTCAGTTCTTGCTATCATTTTTGTCATCCTTTGCCGTTCTTTATATCTCTCCCAGACCCCTGGATTTACATTATTCTTTGCTTTCTTTTATTTTATTGCTCACTTCTTTTGTCAACCATCGCTGTTTTATCTGACAAGTAGACGACTTTTGGGATGTATACTCCTCCTGTAGTAAGCTAAATTACTTTTTGAACACGACTCGTTGTTCATCTCTAGTGTTGCCCGATAACAGTTTTGAGCAGTTTGCTGTTGTCAGGCTCTGTCTCATCCTGCTAAAATGAGTTCTACCAAAATCTAGAATCTTAGTAACTGTGCTATGTTTTGCCTTTTCAAACTTAACACTGAATTCGATCATATTATGATCACTGCTAGATTAATGTTCCCTTACTGATAGATTATTAACTAAATCTGGCTCATTAGGATGGGAGTAAAGAACATGGGATTAGGTCAAGTACAGCACTGATTGATTGGGCTGAATGGCTGGCTCCCCTGTTGTAATTTCTATGTAAATTCCACTCTGGATGTTTTGGCAATGCTAACACATTTTCCCAGCGCAGTTTTGCATTGTTGGCACACTGAGGGAACCTCCCCAGCTTTTCCACTGTTCAATCATTTACGTTGTAACAATGTGCACCAAGCCTCTGGACCCTCAGCACCTGGTGCGTGATACTGGAAGTTCAGCCCTAGTGTTGCATGCTGCATACAGTGAAAGGTTTCCCAGGTGCAGCCATCTCCAAGGTGCAGTGTAATTGTTCCACTGGCTGAGACTGGTGGGGATGGGGATGCATAGACATGCTGATCCCTCTTTTGCAATTAAGGAGAGCGACTCTTTGCAGCGGTGGAGCAGAGGATATAACCGTTTTTTTGGGAGGAATTTGCCTGTCTTAAACACACAACCCTGTCCCTATGAGACAGCCTGATGATTGGATCGACTGAAAGACTAGCTCCCCCCCTCCACTTCTTTCAGTTGGGTGGGCAGCATTGTAAGGAGTGTCGATGGAAGCATAAAATTACGTACAGATGTTAGTAGATTAAGTGAATAGGTAAAAATACGGCAAATGGATTTCAATGTAGGCAAATGTGAGGTCATCCACTTTGGATCTAACAGGACAGAACATAATACTTTCTAAATGGGGAAAAGCTAGAAACAGTGGAGACTTTAAAGAGACTAGTTACATAGATCATGAAAATGTCATGAACAGGTAGAGAAACAAATCAAAAGGCTCATGGAATGCTGGCTTTTGTATCTCGAAGGCTAGAATACAAGTGGGTAGAAGTTATGCTACTACATTGTAGCCCTGGTTAGACCACACTTGGAGTGCTGTGAGCAGTTGAGAGCACCCCACCTTAGGAAGGATATGGAGGGACTGTAGCATAGATTTACCAGAATGATACCTAGACTCCAAGGGTCAGTTTATGAGGAGAGATTACACAAACTGGGGCGGTATTCCCTCGAAATTAGAAGGTTGAAGAGTGATTAGTGATTTGATTGAAGTTTTCGAGATATGAAGTGGAGCAGATCAAGGTAGATAAAGAGAAACTATTTCCGCTGGTTGGGGAGTGTAAGATTAAGCAGAGTCAGAAAGTTAGAACCACACCTTTCAGGAGTGAAATTAGGAAATACTTCCACCCAAAGGGTGGTAGAAGTTTGGAACTCTCATCTGCAAACAGTAATTGATGCCAGATCAATTGTTAATTTTAAAGCTGAGATTGATAGATTTTTGTTAACCAGAGGTATTAAGGGATATGGGGCAAAGATGGGTATGTGGAAAGAGGTCGCAGATCAGTCCTGATCTCATTGAATGGTGGAACAGGCTCTCAAGGGGCTAAATGGCCTACTCAAGCACCTTTGCTCCTATGAGTTTTATCCGTGATTGTGCTGAGACTGAAGTATGTTTAGCAAGGAAATATCTTGTGATTGCTGTAAACAAATCTTATTCAGTTGTTTTAAGAAATTCCATTCTGACTAGTGTTATTTGCTTTCCATCATCTCAAATTGAAAACCTTGCTTGAATTGGCCCTGTTTCTCTAATAAATAGACCTCCTTCCTTTATATGGAACCTGCACTATCACAGACTTTCTCTCATTTATTTAACCCTCTGTGGGAAAGTACCACCAGCTGGCCCTCAATCTGACAAGGGTGTCACTAATACAATAACCTAACCTGAGGTCCACTCAAACCAAAAGAAGTTTAAGGTAGATCTAAATCGGGATATTGTTGTTGTAATCAATTATATAGTACTGACTAGAAATTGGATTGTGCCCAATGAGACCAGTGGAAGGACCATGTGAAATTATTTCACTGGCTTCAGTTGTTCACTACCAGCCAGCTGCAGGTGCCCCAGAGGACCTAGAAAGAACAAAATAGGCCCGTCAGACAGTCAGGAGAATCTGAGGGAGAGCAGGTGGAGGGGGCAATTGAGAGGGGGGTTGAGTGACAGACAACAGCAGCCTGCGAATTTGATGTGGAGCTGGAAAAGCACTCCTGCTCCTCTCAGCTCTACAAAAGGTAAGCAAAAAAATTAAAATGTACTCTTCCAGAGGAAGCCTCCCTTTAAGTACTGCTGGTTTGGCTGCCAAGCATCTGAGATTACTGACCCCCTGCAGCCCTGTGAATGCTGAGGTCAGTTGGTAACTTTGGCAAAGGGCCTAATACCTATTGCAAGTGCACACCCTGGAGGCCTATACAAGAGCCTTTAGCATTATGGTGGGCGATGCGCTTTTAGCATGGAATGCGCGCAGACATGTCCCTCACCATATTGGATACTTAGGTGCCAGTAAATTTGTATGCAATCATGTCTCACGGTGCCTGCCATCAGTTGTTTTTGTTGGGAGTCTATTTCACATATTCACTACTATAATCTTTAAATCTCTAGTCTCACTTGCTGCTTATCAATTGTAAAGCTCTAGCTCTGCACCCGTAGTTAAAACCAAATACCCTCCGTCCAACTACAAGTCAAAAACAGCTAATCTACTGCTAATGATACCATCCTTGCCAGAGTGATTAATTTGCCATTAAAAGGCTGACAGAGAGCAATACAGATGTATGATGGATGGAGGACCCATCAGCAAAGGTGATAAAGGAAACTAATCTGAAGGTGTTTATCAAATAGTGTGATGTTGTTGCCAACAAAACTAATTCTGTGCTGGATAGAGAGAACACAGCTCTAATTGAACATTGTTAATTAACTGACTTCCTTTCTGTTGGATTTCCTGGGTTCCTCTTCCTCATTTTGGGTCCTTTGAGGGCTTTCCTGCTGCCACTGATTGTACAGACTGATGCTATCAACATGTGGATCTTTCTTTACTTCCCTTCATCACTTCAGTATTATCAGTATGTTCAACCTGTTTCTTCATTGCTTCATAAATTTAACACTGATGTGGTGCTGGTGGATTGGTGCCAATCTGACCAGTTTCTCTTCACTCCACAACCAAGTTGTCAAGGGTTCCTTGATTCTACTTCCTTCCTTTGAAGTTTTCCTTTCCTTCCAGTCTTGCTCATCCGACTTGGTATCAAACAGATTTCTCTTGTTTTGTTGGAGGCAAAAACTGAACTGATAAAAAAGAACAGGAGTATTACTGGAACTACAACTCTGTAATACTGAATACACAGCCTCTTTGGTACACAGGCACATGCACAGACCTAGCTCAGCACCATTTCCCGCAATGAAACCTCATCCCAAATATGTTTCTAATACTAGTTGCTATTTTGCTATGCAAATTCAAATACTTATACAGGGATAGGTAGGGTTAAGCTCGCTTGGCTGTGCCAGCATGAGGCCTAGGGCCATTTTAATTTAGGGCCTCATTTCCACAATTGAAGTGAGGCTCCTGTCCAATCATAGCCAGAATCACTGTCTGGCCAGCAATCGGGAGAAGGTTTTCAAGCAGCCGGAGACCTGAGGGAATGGTCCTTAGCAGTGGGGTAAGTAGGTCATGAGGGGGATCCTGAGGCAATCGCAGTCAAGGGAGAGAGCAATGACCCAGGGAAGAGAAAACCCACGGGTTTTTTGTGGGGACCGGCTGAGCTCCTCCTGGCTGACAAAGAAACCATAATTATTTTTCAAAAGCTTATCCAGTCCCTGATTCTACTTAATGCCAGCTTTTTTCTAGTAGGCCCAATACTCAGTGAGAGTTACACATCTCATATCACATTGGAGTCCTATTTGCAGCATAGGACCTCCACTTCTGTACATTTATGAGGCACTCGCCTGACACTGCTTTGCAGGGAGTTAAACTGACAGCAAGTGGGAGTGAGGTGCAAAAGAGGAGGTAAGTACTCTGCCTCCATTTTCCCATTCCTACACACACTGTTCCCATCAGGCTTGGGGCGTTAAAATTAAGGTTCAAGACTGTTTATAAGGTACTTAAATAGTCACACCTACGCTATGGTGTTAAACATCGAAATCCTCCTGTCCTGTGGTGCATAAAGGCTACTTGTGTTAAAGTTTCTTCCTGCCACCAGTTGTAGACCTGCTGACATGGTGTGCCTTGAAGTATATAAAGACTAAACCTTCATTATATAATCACACTATGTTGTATCATTGTATAAAGTCAGACCAGCAGTGAGGCCATGATGAGTTACTGACTGGAACATAATTTCAAGCCATGTAAATTAGAAGAGCAGCACCTGATTAGTTGCATGGCCATTCCACTCCTTGGAAATTCATGGTCTGTAACTTACCTTAATCTGATTTACTGTGTATTTTCCAATTTCTGTGAATTAATTTTTCTATTGTTATCTACTACTTAACTCACCTGCTTGGCTGACAACATATTTTGATAGTGTGGAATTCTAAACATTACTGAGTGAAATTGTGAGCATGCTTTTTTAATGATTCATGCCATTTTACTATATTATTGTGTTAGAAAATTTATATTTAGAGTGGCTTAGAAGGCAACAAGACTATCAAATAACTTTGAATAAAGCTTTTAAACAATTTGATTAGCTGGGTGGTTTTATAGTGCTTGTTGGTTGCTCCTTGGCAGTTGTTTACTAGCTATTTAATAAATGGAATTGGCGATTGGTTAGTTTTGAAGGTGTTGATTGATTTGACTTGTGGTTGTTTCTATTTGTTGATCAATAGCCTTTTCCTACCTGTAAGTGTATGTCATTCAATCAGTATTGTGGTTTGCAATTGCTTGGTCCATTAGCAGTATGATATTTGACCCAATCATGAGCTTGTTCCCTTGATGTGCCACTGAAAAGTATAATGCCTTGGTACAATAATTTGACCCTGCTGTACATGACCTGGGAATGCTTGATTGGACAGTAAGCAGGGAGTTTTAATCTTCATTTAATCTATTTTGTACCCCACGAGGAACTGCTCAATTAGACAAGAGAGTGGGAACTTTGCTCTACGGACTTGGAAGTGTTAAATGGGGAAAGGTAGAGGTAAAGGTACATCAAACCTGTGCTTTGCAATGTGCAATACAGTGAAGCATTTTCACATTGACAGTTATTTTGACAATCACTGTTATGCCAATGTGTTCTGTTGAATGATAATTTTCTTTGGTCCACTGGCTGGAGATCTGAATTTATATTTTTTAAAAGACATTTTAAAAAGGACCAACTGCCAGCAAAGTAATTCTTTCCCCTTAAGATGATCACCTCGTTTGCTACACTGTATCTGACATTGCAAAGGACTGTGAGAAGGGAGACAAAATGTCTGTGCATTTCCCAGCAAGAACCAAGACCCAGAAAGTTTAAGGGAACTGTTTGTTCTCTTTCCTTTAGCAAGAAGAAATATTGCTAAATGCTATATTTGAATCAGAGTGACTGTCATGTGACAAGCCCCTCCCCATCTGGTTTCAAGCTGGTGCTTTCTCTGCACAAAGGAAAAGCAACTGGACTCTGACATGAGCAGACCCGAAGTGGGGGTCTCTATCCCCATTCCAGCTTGAAAGCTTTCAAATCCTGTCAAGAGTTTCTTTGTGTTATCTTAAGCAACACAATGAGGTACGTGGATTCCAGTTCCTTGAAGATCTCGAGAGGGTTTATTAACAGTTAAACTTGTATATACAATACACAGCACTTTTGTTCAGGGTGTTCTAGTGCAGAGTTACTATGGCTTCTAGGCACAAGACTACTTAGCTGGTACTTAGCTCATTAGCATACTAAGTTCTTAAAGGGACATCACTCTAAAAGCAATCATACAACAAATCCTGCTTGTTGACTGACTGCCTTTGCATACTCCGACTACAATCAGAAACCCCATTGGAGGAAATCATTTGCATCGCTATCTCCAAGAGACTCACCGAACCTGTCATCTACCTCTTAAAACTAAAAGCCTCAGGACCACTGAAATCAGCTGGATGCCAGCCGAATCACCAAACTCTACAGACTGTATACCTTTTTTATAGACTCTAACTCAACCAATCTACCTTTCCCCACTCCGTAACATATTTGTGTGTGTATGTAAACCTCTAGTGTGTGTGTGAGAGTAAAAGTTGGCGCGTTGTTTATTATTTTATTCGTTCGGTTTAGGTACAATAAAGTTAAGCTTTTTCTTTGTTAACTCAAGCAGACCTATCCAATTGGATCTTGTTATGATCATAGCAAGTAAGTAATCAAACACCTACTGAATTGGCCAGTACATCCACTTTAAGAAAGAATTAAACCTGTTGTGGTCTAACAAGGTAAAGGAAAACAGTGAAGCCCTTCAACCCCTCCTCACTTGACCGTAACAATCACAATAACATTCAGTATTCTATGATACACAGGTACGGCTTCTGTGTTTCCTGTTAACTAGATTTAAAAGGAGCGGCAGCAGAGAGCAGCTGATTAAAAAGAGCGGGATCCCCATGATTTAAAAAGAGTGCTGGCAAGTAGCATAGCAGCAGCTGATACCAGATAAACAGAAGGGAAACTCAAAAAGTGACTGAATAAAAGTTCTGAATACTGATGAGGGTGACAGTTCCCCTGGGAAGTACAGCCAGAGCCTAGTCCATGACACCATAGTTGGCTCAGTTGTACAGGGAGGAGGAGGTAGATCAGAAAAGCAATAGTGATTGGGGATTCAATAGTTAGGGGGTGAGACAGTCATTTCTGTGCCACAGATGTGACAGACTAAATAGAAACACTGGCTCATTGTATAAACTCTGCAATATTGTCTGCATTCCCATGATTTTGTTTCCAATGCAAAGTAAGGACAACCAATGGCTGAAATTTTAATTAGAAATCAGGACAGCACTGCACCAGTTGACCCATGGTCTTAATTGTCCTTAGTAAACTGAAAACTGGGACAAGAAATCCAACTGAAGACTCCAGTTGCTATTAAACTCCTGTCTGCAGTGCCAACTGCCAGTGTCACCCAATTTTTGAAACCCCTGGTGGGTTTATCAGCTGGGCTAAAAAAAACTTAACAGAGAAATTATGCACCGTGTAAAACATAAATATGTTTTTGACTCCTTCTGGCCACCCCCCGACATCAGGGTTTGTGGCGGAGGGCGGTGACAGAAAATGCCTCCGGGAGAGGGCCGGCACAAACCCCGACGCTGGGAGGGCCCAGCCCGATGTTGCTGGTGGCAGAGAGATCCAATGGCGGCTCCCCCACCGCTCAGCGATGGGACCACCATTTGCAAAGTTAAATAAATGTAAATGAGTGCATTAATTAGACTTATCTTCCCGCTGTCTGTCCCGGTGCAATTTTCCTGCTGCTGGCCGGCACTCCTGCTCCTTAGCCAAGCTAAGTGTGTTTTTTGTGGGGGGAGAGGGCAAGTAATTCATTTTATAGTTACGGAG
Organism: Heterodontus francisci; assembly: GCF_036365525.1. NCBI lineage: Eukaryota > Metazoa > Chordata > Chondrichthyes > Heterodontiformes > Heterodontidae > Heterodontus > Heterodontus francisci. The sequence continues at coordinate 26,309,721 of NC_090393.1, read as the reverse complement.
GGGTGGGAGAGGGCAAAATAAATGCATTTTTTTACTCACTGTTCCTTTAAATATTTAAATATAATGGTAGGGCTCAAAGCCCTTTAAAAATAACGTCAGCGCCCGTGCACAGGCAGCTGACGCCATTGCTGGGGACGACCAGCCCTCCCCCCTCCACGATATCATTGGGGGGGGTGGGCTGCCCCAGCTACTTAAATGAACCGCTGCGCTTAGGATCGCTGTGGCTCTGCGATGTGCAGCCTGCATAGGCGAGCCATCATTGTTTTCGCCCGCCGACAATTTCAGCGGAGGGAGTATAAGTTTCAGCTCTAAATCCCACACAACAGGTAATGTGTGATCACCATGGTGGGGGAGACCAAAGCGTCTCCTACCAGAAGATGATGTGACAAACTTTTTACCTTAACAGGGCAGCCCTCGAGGAGAAAGCGTGACATCCAGAAAGAAGCTTGTTTCCAGCCTAGGGGCTGATAGAAATCCAGCAAGAAGGGAAATGCCCTGCTGTAGAATTCTAGATCTACACTTATACAGCAGTGAATTAAAAGTGATCCAGTGTCTTCAAATGAACTTTCAACCAGGAGAGAATTCTATAAACACCTCAGGCCTGACTGGAACTTGACTTCCAAGAAAATTCAATAGGTTTACCGTGACCCTCATTTAAACCCACTTACCCTTTTTCCTCTCTATCTGTCTCTTGTGTGTGTGCGTGAGTGAATGCGTGAGTGGATGCAGGCGTGACAATTTCGGTATAAGGCATATTGATCAATAAATAATTGATTTGCTGTTTTAAACCTACAAGAAAACCTGTTGACGTCTGTTTATTTAACATATAAAACACAAAGGTGTTATCCCTAATAATAAAACCCATTTGCTACAGGAAGGTGGGAGTTTTAGTGGGATCCACCCAAACCCCTCACCTCATGGCTGTAACAGGTGTTTGACTCTTCGCTTGCCAATGCTCAAATCATATTGTCAGGGTTTTAATGAGAGTTATTAGGAGCTATTCTCAAGGAGCATAGTGTGCTAATCTGTCTATTCTGCTACAAATTTGGCAGCTTCAGTTCAACCTTGCATCAAAAGTTTAAATCGGAATAATCTAGCTAAGTTAGAATGTGTGAACCTGTTGCCTACAGTAGGAGAATGCCTCAGAATGCAAAGATTAGTCCTTTTTAAATGAATATCCCATAATGCCCGCTATTTGTCCAGAATGCCTGTAGTATTCTTCAAAATCTCCCTTTTGTAAGGATTTATATTTCACACATTCTTTTTTATTAGAAAACTCTATTCTTCTCTAATTTTGATATAGTTTTAGGATCTAGAATCAAATTGATCACAGTTGTATAACTTAGAATTCATATAGATTATGGCAAAAGGTAAAGTTACAAAATCCATATAAATTTATAAGTAGAACTAACAAATAAATTGAATAATTAAATCACTATAAAATTATTAATATACAAGGAATAAAATCATAAGATATGTAAAAGGATCAATTTTAATGGTTACGCAGCAAAACCATTTAGTAATGCAGATCAATTTCAGTCATATTTCATTACCTTGCTAACCTTCTGAAGCATGTGGAAAATAAGAGGTGATATAAAAGAATATAATTCTTTTGTACTATCTCCAAATTTGCAGATGACACAAAACTGGGTGGGAGGGTGAGTTGTGAGGAGGATGCAGAGAGGCTTCAGGGTGATTTGGACAAGTTGAGTGAGTGGGCTAATGCATGACAGATGCAGTATAATGCGGATAAATGTGAGGTTATTCACTTTGGTAGCAAAAACAGGAAGGCAGATTATTATCTGAATGGCTATAAACTGAGAGAGGGGAATATGCAGTGAGACCCGGATGTTCTCGTACACCAAACGCTGAAGGTAAGCATGCAGGTGCAACAGGCGGTAAAAAAGGCAAATGGTATGTTGGCCTTCATAGTGAGAGGATTCGAGTACAGGAGCAGGGATGGCTTGCTGCAATTATACAGGGCGTTGGTGAGGCCACACCTGGAATATTGTGTGCAGTTTTGGTCTCCTTATCTGAGGAAGGATGTTCTTGCTACAGAGGGAGTGCAGCAAATGTTTACCAGACTGATACCTGGGAGAAGAGTGAGGGGGGATCTCATAGAATCCTATAAAATTCTAACAGGATTTGACAGAGTAGATGCAAAAAGGATGTTCCCGATGGTGGGGGAGTCCAGAACCAGGGGTCATAGTCGAAGTATACTGGGTAAACCTTTCAGGACTGAGATGAGGAGATATTTCTTCACCCAGAGAGTGGTGACCCCGTGGAATTTGCTACCACAGAAAGCAGTTGACGCCAAAACATTGTATGTTTTCAAGAAGGAGTTAGATATAACTCGGGTCTAAAGGGATCAAAGGGTATGGGGCGAAAGCGGGAACAGGTTACTGAGCTGGATGATCAGCCATGATCATAATGAATGGCAGAGCAGTCTTGAAGGGCTGAATGGCCTACTCCTGCTCCTATTTTCTATGTTTCTATGTTTCCCATTGGAGGACAATGTTTCTGACTAATTCCATTTAAAGTCTGTTCTCTGGGATTTTCTTTCATAAGTGCCCCTTCTTCGCCCGACACTAATGAGTATTGTGTTGGGGTAACTGAGCCACTGGAAACTTGAATTAATATATTGTCGACTACTTCTTGTGGAAGTTAACATATATGTATCAATTAAGTCAGATTGGGGAATTTAGTAACCCATTTTTTGCCCATTGGAAATCTCATCACTTCCTGGCCACAAATGGGTGGCCGTATTATAATCTACTGTAAATGTGACTGACTGCATTGCTGAAACTAGCAGAAGAAGGAAGAGCAGGACATTTTAAAAATGCGGTGATGCTATCTGAGCCAGCTGGCCCACCAGTTATGCAGGGACTGTCATGGGTGCCGACCCAGGACATGAAAATTGGCCTGACCATAGGATTTATGATGGGGTCAGGGACAAAATAATGGGTGGGTGGAAGTTCTGCTCCATCTCCAACTCATACGCTCAACACTGCCCTGGGATATTTTGGTCCATCATTTTCAAGACTAGCTGGTCAAAAATAGTTAGATCAATCTCATCAATGCGATATATTGGACATTAAATCCACGATTTCTAAATGGAATCAGTCCAGCCAGAATTTCCTGAAATATTTGATCTTGGTATGATTGTAAGATTGATCCATGGATTTCCTGACTTAGTCAGCCATTATTTTCGATCTTGCACCAGAAAAGGATGCAAGTAGTAAGGATGCAACTGATACTGCAAACTGTTCATATCCCTGGGTACGTAAAGTATGTGGTAATTGGTCCTTGTTACTCTTTTCTTTGAACAAACATTATTGAATCAACACAAGTTATTTGGGTCAACGTTTTTGATTGGCTCACTTTTGAAAATGTAGTAGTTTATCACCATTTGCTGTTGCGAAACCCATACTTAATTCTTGGGATTCCTTCAAACCAGCAGATCTCTTCATCTCATCCTGGGGGTTACAATTGACCAGAAACTGAACTGGACCAGCTATATAAATACAGTGGTTACAAGAGCAGGTCAGAGGCTGAAAATTCTGTGGCGAGTAACCCATCTCCTCACTCCCCAAAGCCTGTCCGCCATCTACAAGGCACAAGTCAGGAGTGTGATGGAATACTCTCCACTTGCCTAGATCAGTACGGTTCCAATAACATTCAAGCAGCTTGACATCATCCAGGACAAAGCAACCTGCTTGATCGGGACCCCATCCACCACCTTAAATAGTCACCTCCTCCACCACCAGTGCACAATGGCAGCAATGCGTCCATCTGCAAGATGCATTGCAGCAATTCGCCAAGGCTCCTTCAACAGCACCTACTAAATCATCGACCTCTATCACCGAGAAGGAAGGACAAGGGCAGTAGATGCATGGGAACACCACCACCTGCAAGTTCCTTCCAAGCCACCCACCATCCTGACTTGGAACAATATCGCCATTCCTTCACTGTTGTTGGGTCAATCTCCGGGACAGCACTCTGGGTGTACCTACCCCACATGGACTGCAGCGGTTCAAGAAGGTGGCTCACCATCACTTCTCAAGGGCAATTATGGATGGGCAATAAATGCTGGCCTTGCCAGTGATGCTGACATCCAATGAACCAATAAAAAAGGAAGCTGGGCTAACCAATTGGAACCAAAAGCTAGTGTTTGAGTTAGGGTACTTGAGGAGGATTACCTTGTCAGCAGTGATGACTTCTTCCCACCCCTCCCCCAACCTCCTAACAAATTGGTACATAAGTAAGTACTCTGTTGTTGTTGTAACATTATAACTTTTCTTTAAAGATTCCTATCACTTCTAACTTCTTTGAGTTATTTTTTGCTTAATTATGCCTGTATGTCTGGCTCTGGTCCATCCTTGTCAGGGACTGGTATTTTTGAACCTCTGGCATACGTGATTGTCTCTTTGTGGGCTGTAATTCCTGTTCCACTGGGACCTCTATCGCTGGAACGTGTATTTTCATCCCTGAATCTATTACTGTTCATCAAAATGATTCCAGTAAATTTCAACTTCCCTGGAGTTCTGATGTAGAAATTCTGCCATGGTACATGGTCTATTTTTGTGACTGTAAATTCAGATTGCTATCTTTGCCATAATTGTGATTAATCTCATTGATGTTTGTTTGGAAAGACTCTTTTCTATCTGTAATGATTTCAGTATCTGGTTAATGGCATTTACACAAGTTGAAAGGATTTGTTTTCCTAACTTATGGAATATCCTCGATGCTTCCTGTGCTCTTCCATGATGGAATAGCTCAACAAATCTTCACTTATTTGTGTGAACAGTTTTTCTGAAATATCAAAACATTCTCGCAAATGTTCTCCCTCAGTTTTATCTACATCCCTAATTGCATGATAATGTGTGATGAATAACATTTGAAATAAACTCCCTCATAGAGTTGTGATGACAACCCTGGAATCATTTAGAAAATTATTGAATGCTACAATGTTAACATGCTTCTAGATAGATGAACTAACATGACTTAAATGGCTTTCCTCATTTATAATTATCTTGTGATCTTAACGTCCGGTAAAAGGTATTTTAGTCATCACTTCTTTGCTTTGTACAGAATGTTTCTTTAATTGATTCAGTGGCACTATCAAATCTACGATACATTTTAGTAACTCAAACTTCTCTACATATGTCTGCTGTTTACTGAGACCCTCTTTTATTTCCTGTTTAAACTGTCTGGGAAATGATGAGAGATAAAGGGCTGAATTTTAGTCACGGAGCGGAGAAACAGCAGTGGGAATTGTTTACAGATCAGGTACCTGCTTCAGGTGGGAAACTGCATAAAGTCATAATTTTCACAGGGGTGAGCCCTTGATTGATATGGAGACAGGTTTCCTGTCCAATTAGAGCCAATGGGGGTGGGAACAGAGGTGGGTCAGATGATGTGCGGGACTCATTTAGATTCCCCACAGCAGCTACCACTGACGCTGCTGGTTGTCATAAGGGAGAAATCTGCTGAGGGTGTCAAAGCCTTCCACAGCACCAGAGGGAAGCGAGATGTCACAGGAGGGCAGAGGCTTGGCACAAAGGACAGGGCTTTCCCCTGTTGAGCTGTCTCCTTCTAAGGCCTCACATCCTCAAAGTCCACACCTCTTTGGAGGGCCATGTTATGTAGAATGCAGCAGACCACGACAATGACTGAGAACCTTGCAGGACGGTATTGGAGGCCACCACCCGACCGGCCAAGGCACTGGAAGTGAATCTTAAGAAGCCCGATGGCCTGCACAATGGATGTCCTAGTGAGCAGATGGTATTGGTTGTATTGTCTCTGTGCCTCTGTCTGGGGCTCCCATACAGGGGTCAGTAGCCATGTCTTCAAGGGATATCCTTTGACCCCTAAGATCCATCCACACACTTTTGAAGTTGGAGTGAAGATTTGAGGCAGCCTGGACTGGCGCAGGGTTATGGAGTCATGACAGCTGCCAGAAAAGTGAGCACACACATGGAGGAAGCTCTTGTTATTGTCACAGACCAGTTGGATGTTGAAGGAGTGGAAGCCCTTCCTGTTGATGGATCTCACTGGCCTGTCACTGGGTGCCTTGATGGCCACATGGGTGCAATCAATGATGCCCTGCATCTGGGGGAATCTAGCGATGGCGGCGAAACACAATGCCTTTTGTCCCTGCAAGGCACATCTGTCGTGAAATGAACGTACTGTCCAGCTGTGGCAAAGAGGGCATCAATGACCTGCGAGTTGCAGTGGTGTGCTGCCATTTGCGAGATGCCAATAAGGTCCACAGCTGATCCTTGGAAGGAGCCAGAAGCAAAGAAGTACAAGGCCATAGTGACTTTGATGGCTAGTTGCAGGGCATGGTGACCAGTGCTGCAAGGTACAAAGTCATAGGGAGGGCACAGATCTCTGTGACCAACTGCCTGGAGAGTTGCAGTCTCATGTGGCACTGGGGCTTTGTCATCTCCAGGTAGCTCCATCTTCAGCAGTAGATCCTGTGTTGAGGGTATGGCCTCCGTTACCTCCCTTCCCCTCTTTCTTTTCCCATGCCTTATTGCTATTCGGAGTTGGCCGCTGTTCCTGCGGAAGGTGTTGCTCCTCATCGTCAATGGTCCCAAAACCTGACAGTCGTGCCCTCATTGCTAACTGTAGCCTTCCTTCTGGACATGTGGCCACCCTATTGTGATTGCAGCCTTGCCCGCTGCTGTTCTGCCCCTGCGATACCAGGGGGCCAGTGACCCCATTCAGTGCCTGAGCTTTGTGTTCACTCTCCCCACCACCTGCGCAGTGCCAAGAGCACCTCCTTTCCAAAGGCCAAGGCCCCTCTGCCCTGCTGATCCTCTTATGGGGCCAGGGTAATTCCCTGGCACTGCCATGACTGGCTCCCCATTCTGTACCTGCCTCCCTTCAGTTGGTCAGCAACCGAATAGCCTGCTGTAACCCGTGCGGCCCCATCACAAAAACACAAGAAATAGGAGCGGAAGTAGACCATATGGCCCATCGAGCCTGCTGCGCCATTCAATACGATCATGGCTGATCTTGGGCTTCAATTCCACTTTCCTGCCCATTCCCTATATCCCTTGATTCCCTGAGAAACCAAAAATCTATCTATCCCAGCCTTAAATTTATTGAATGATGGAGCATCCACAACCTTCTGGGGTAGAGAATTCCAAAGATTCACAACCCTTTGAGTGTAGTAATTTCTCCTCATCTCAGTCCTGAATGATTGGCCCCTTATCCTGGGACTGTGCCCCTGCGTTCTATATTCTCCGACCAGTCGAAACAATCTCTCAGCTTCTACCTTACCATGCCCTTTCAGAATCTTGCATGTCTCAATTAGATCGCCTCTCATTCTTCTAAACTCCAGATTTACTCAGCCTCTCATCATAGGACAACCCCCTCAACCCAGGAACCAATTTAGTAAATCTTCGCTGCACAGACTCCAGTGCAAGCATATCCTTTCTTCAATATGGAGACCAAAACTGCACACAGTTTTCCAGATGCGATCTCACCAAAGCCCTGTACAATTTTAGTGAGACTTCTTTATTCCTGTACTCTAATCCCCTTGCAATAAAGGCCAACATGCCATTTGCTTTCCTAATAGCCTGCTGCACCTGCATGTTAACTTTGTATGTTCCTTGTACGAGTACCCCAAGTCTCTCTGAACATCAACACTTACCAGTTTCACACCTTTTAAAAAATATTCTGCTTTTCTGTTGTTACGACCAAAGTGAACAACTTCACACTTCCCTACATTATACTCCATTTGCCATCTTGTTGCCCACTCACTTAACCTGTCTATATCTCTTTGCAGCCTCTCTATGTCCTCCCTGCATCTTACCTTTCCACTGAGCTTTGTATCATCAGCAAATTTAGATACATTACTCTCTGTCTCTTCATCCAAGTCATTAATATAGAGTGTAAATAGCTGAGACCCCAGCACTAATCCTTGCGACACCCCTCTATTCATGCCTGCCAACTTGAAAATGCCCCATTTATGCCCATTCTCTGCTTCCTGTCTGTTAACCAATCCTCTATCCACACTAATATATTACCCCCAACACCATGAGTCCTTATCTTGCCTATTAATCTTTTATGTGGCATCTTATCAAATGCCTTTTGAAAATCCAGATATACTACATCTACTGGTTCCCTTTTATCTACCCTACTAGTTACATCCTCAAAAAACTCGAATAAATTTGTCAAACAGGATCTCCCTTTAGTAAAACCATACTGACTTGTTCTAATCATACTATGCTTTTCCAAGTGCAATGTTAAGACTTCTTTAATAATAGTTTCCAGGATCTTCCCAATGACTGATATTATGCTAACTGGCCTGTAGTTCCCTGTTTTCTCTCTACCTCCTTTCTTGAAAAGCAGTGTGACATTTGCCAACTTCCAATCTGACGGGACCATTCCTAAGTCTAAGGAATTCTGGAAAATCATAGCCAGCACATCCACTATCTCTGCAGCTATCTCTTTTAGAACCCTAGGATGTAGGCCATCTAGCACCAGGGACTTGTCAGATTTTAGTCCCTCAAGTTTCTCTAATACTTTTTCTCGGCTGATATCAATATCCTTAATTTCCTCACTCTTTTTAGCCCCTAGGTTACTGCCTATTTCTGATATGGAACTTGTGTCTTCCACTGTAAAGACAGACACAAAATATTTGTTCAATACATCTACCATTTCCTCATTTCTCATGATGATTTATCCTGTCTCTGCCTCTAAGGGACCAATGTCTACTTTAGCTACTCTCTTACTTTATATTTACTTATAAAAGCTCTTACAATCTGTTTTTATATTGCTGGCTAGTTTACTCTCATTCTATTTTTTCCCTTTTTATCAACTTTTTGGTGGCCCTTGCTGGTTTCTAAAACACTCCCAATCCTCAGACTTGCTACTATGTTTTGCAACATTGTAAGCCTCTTCTTTTAGTCTAATATCCTTAACTTCCCGAGTGAGACATGGATGGGTCTTTCTTGACGAGTTTTTGTTTTTGAACGGAATGTACTTTTGTTGAAACCTTTGAATTGTTTCTTTAAATGTTTCCCACTGTTCATTTACTGCCATACCTTCCATTCTATTTACCCAATCAACCTTAGCCAGTTCTCTCCTCATACCTTCGCAATTGGCTTTGTTTAAGTTTAAGAATCTTGTTTGTGACTGAAATGTGTCACTTTCAAACTTAACATGAAATTCAATGGTGTTATGATTACTGTTTCCCAGTGGATCTTTTACTATGACATTGCTTATTAACCTTGCTTCATTACACAATTCAAGATCTAAGATCCCTAGTCAGTTCTACAATGTATTGCTCCAAGAAACTATCACGAAAACATTCTACAAACTCATCTTCTGGACCACTGTTGCCAATTTGATTGTCCCAGTATTTATGCAGATTTAAGTCCCCCACAATTAATATATTACCTTTTTTACACACTTCAATAATTTCCCATTTAATGTTCTGTCCAATAATATAACTACTTTTAGGGGGCCTGTAAACTACTCCCATCAGTGTTTTCTGACTACTGCAATTCATAATTTCCACCCAAACTGATTCTACTTCATGATCTTCTGAGGCCTGATCCCTGCTTATTAATGTCCTTATGTCATTCTTTACTATCAGGGCTACCCCTCCTCCTTTGCCATTCTGTCTGTCTTGCCAAAATATTCAGACATCCGAAACATCAAAAGTTCAACCTTCACCTGTGACAAGCTCTTAACGAGCTGCTTAAGTACTTTAATTGATCTGATTCGGGAGGTGGGCGGTATCACTTCCCACTCTCCCCCCACCCTACTGAACATTGCCAGTGCTGGGAACAGTGTCTTGAAACTGATGCGCTCGTATTTTCGCTCCCGCCCCACCTCCGTTCCTGACCTCGGGTTGAGGGGAGGGGGCTCGAAAATTCAGCCCAAAAACCAGGAACCCAAATGACCTTGATGGGAATTAACAACTATAAATGCTCAGAAACATTATTATTTAAATCCTGCAGATCAAACTTGCTTATGTGAGGGACATTGGCTAGTAATGCTTATTGTTTCCCTTTCTGATGATTCAGTGAGCTGAGCTTTAAGCTGTTCACATTTTTCTTTACACCATTTAAATTCTTGGGCCATCTGCTGTTTTATTTCCTTGATATTGTGTGGAAATTCTAGACTTAAATTTTGAGTTTGAATGAACAATAATGAAGCAGCAGGGTAACAGAAACCCCTATAACCTTACTGTTTTCTTCCAATAGCTTCTCGATTGCTGCACAGCCAAACTGTACACTCATAAAAATATTGGATGAGGAATGTAAGTTTCGATAGTTATTCTGCTATTATGAACTCTTGAGTTTTTCTGAATGTAATACTAACTATGGGCATCAGCTTAGCTTATTTATATATAATATCCTACTCCAGAGACAAAAATGTAGACTGACAATCCAGGGCAGTATTGATGGAGTGCTGCACTGCTGGGGCACCATCTTTTGGATGAGACATTAAAACAAAGCTGCATTTGCCTTCCCAGGTGGATGTGGAATATCCCCTGGCACTTGTTGAAGAAGAGCAGGGGAGTTCTTCCAGAGTCCTGACCTATATTTATCCCTCAACAAATGCCTAAACCAAATTATCTGGTCATTATCACATTGCTGTTTATGGAACCTGAATCTGTATAAATTGCCTACTGGGCTTCCTACATTACATCAATGACTACACTTCCAAAGTACTTCATTGGCTGAAAAGCACTATATAAATACCAGTCAGTTTTTTATATATATATATATATATATATACATATATACATTTATTCTAATGATAAGGAACTGTTTTGGTCTCTAAGCAGTTCATGCTTTGTGTCCTTCCATCCCCCTGTTTGGTGTCAGTCCTCAAAGCAGCTATATCTATTCACCTTTAGTGAATAGCTCGACCTGCTGAGTGTTGGGCCTTTAGATGACCCTGCAACTGTTTGTGCCAGATCCGCTGACCTGGTGCCTGCCAGCTTCTGCTTGCTTTCTGCTAATTTTTTCTGATATTTGAAGGGATGGAGTTGTAGAGGGTCTGGATATGATATCACTCTTATGGGCTTTATTCATGCTTACCCAACCATACTCTGTTGGTGGCTACATCCTCAGCATATCTAGTGATCTGCAGGGCTCGGAGTTTAAGTAGTGGCTTCACCATCTGATGCCCGAGCATGCTGAAAGCAGAAATGACAGCCTCCTGGAAACTGGTTTCTGCGGCAGCAGTCTGAGTAACTGGTCCGAGAGCATCTGTCATTGGAGACTCTCTTGCAGATTGCCCTGAAGTTGCCATGCAGTCCATGCTAGGCTGCAGTTCTGTGAGAAAGTCAAGCATGGCGGCACAGATGTGGGCAGTGGACTTCTTCACAGGCATCATCAGATCTTGCATGGTGTTTGGCACACCCTCTACTGACAGTAGGAACATTGATATTAGGATACCATCCTTACATTAAATGCAGGACCTATGAGGCCTGAATTTTAGAATTCTGTTGTTCAGGAAGGATCTGAGCTGGTGCTCACCCACTTGTGCTTTGTGTATCTGGTGTACCCAATTTAAACTGATTGGTGCTGCTGACAGGTGAAGTGAATGGCACTGAGTGTCAGATGTACTGGATTACTGGATACCACTGACACTTGTAGCTTGTTTTTTAGAAATGTCTATGGAAATAGAAGAGGAATTTATGTTAGAATGGTGGCTGAATTCACCTACTGAAACAGAATTTACAAAGTAAATATAGGAGGGAATAATGGGTGAAATAAGAATAACAAAGAACAACACTAATCTTAAACTTGAGGAGGCCTCCAGGATTTCAGGCCCCGGGAGTATGAGTATGGCCACTTCCCATTGACTGAAAGGTCTAAAAGTAGGAGGGGCCTTCCTCCTGTTTGAGTCTGCTTTCTGCAGTTGTGCTGCCTTGTCCTGAGATTCAGATGTTGCAAGTTTGAAAAGCTGATAGGGTAACAGCCGGATGTTCACCCTCAATTGCAGCTTGTAAATGAGCCAACAAACATGGGTTGTATTTTAAACTTACTTTGTGGGCTAATCTTTCCAAATGCTAATCTGATAATAGTTCCAGTTCTGAGAGGTGGTAATAAATGTGCCTTGCTGTCTGGTCAAGTCTGGAAAGTGCTGTTATCTAAAGGTATAGCCTCAGAGATTTAACAGAGTGATTTACTGACATGCCTAATTTGTTTATCTCCTTTGGTGAAATATTGGCTGGCTTTAACTTGCCACATTTCCTGAGACTCACAATCTTTCTCCTCCTCTGTCTCCATGTCCTTTGTATATTTGAAATTGCATTTAACTCTGACAATCACCTCATGTCAAGCAGATGTATACTTATTCAATTGAGAGGGTGCCCTGCAGTCCCGAATATGCCAATTATGTTTTGTTGCGGCTTTTTCAGCAGCAACTCCAAAGTTACACTTTAACGTGGAGGTGCTCTGCTTTTTCGTCCAGCCAGCAGCAATGTAACTGCAACCTTTAAGAACTGTAGTTTTATGTGATTTGCCAACCTCTCTTGGAAGCTTGAAAAGCAGATATGATGCCAGCCAAATATTCATCCTGCAGATAGACCCAATCTGACCCTGGAGCTCACTGTGAATAGTTAAAGAGGCTGCAAAGTCAAATCAATGCCATATCAACAAAAGAGCTTCCTGCTTCCACTTTATTGCCTCTTTCAAAAGAGTCACCAACTGTGCTTGATGCTCTAAGCCTTGCTCTGTTCTTTGCTCTATTTTGTGATCTGTGCCTCAATCTGGTGCTTTAAGGACTCATTTTGGTGCTCCAGGTCTCTCCACTAGATGCTCTGGGCCACACTGTGTTTGTCACTCTGGGCCACACTGTGTTTGTCACTCTGGGCCACACTGTGTTCAACGCTCTGGGCCGCACTGTGTTCGTTGCTCTGGGCTTCACTGTCTTCATTGCTCTGGGCTTCACTGTGTTCGTTGCTCTGGGTTTCACTGTGTTCGTTGCTCTGGGCTTCACTGCATTCGTAACTCTGGGCTGCACTGTGTTCAGCGTTCTGGGCCACATTGTGCTCAGCGCTCTGGGCCGCACTGTGTTCAACGCTCTGGGCCGCACTGTGTTCAACGCTCTGGGCCGCGCTGTGTTCAACGCTCTGGGCCGCACTGTCATAGAGTCATGGAGATATACAGCACAGAAACAGTCCCTTCGGCCCATCATGTCCGTGCCAGTCATCAAGCACCTAACTATTCTAATCCCATTTTCCAGCACTTGGCTCGTAGCCTTGTATGCTATGGCATTTCAAGTGCTCATCTAAATACTTCTTAAATGGTGTGAGGGTTCCTGCCTCTACCATCTGTTCAAGCAGTGCGTTCCAGATTCCAACCACCCTCTGAGTGAAAAAATATTTCCTCAAATCCCCTCTAAACCTCCTTCCCCTTACCTTAAATCAATGCCCCTGGTAATTGACCCCTCCGCTAAGGGAAACATTTCTTCCTATCTAACCTATCAATGCCCCTCATAATATTGTATACCTCAATCATGTCCCCCCTCAGCCTTCTCTGCTCTAAGGAAAGTAACCCTAGCCTTTTCCGTTTCTCTTCATAGCCGAAATGCTCCAGCCCAGGCAACATCCTGGTGAATCTTCTCTGCAACCTCTCCAGTGCAGTCACAGCCTTCCTAGAGTGTGGTGACCAGAACTCTACACAGTGCTCCAGCTGTGGCCTAACTAGCGTTTTATACAGCTCCATCATAACCAACCTGCTCTTATATTCTATGCCTCAGCTAATAAAGGGAAGTATCCCATTTGCCTTCCTAACCACCTTATCTACTTGTGCTGCTGGCTTCAGTGATCTATGGACAAGTAGACCAAGGTCCCTCTGACCATCTGTGCTTCCTAGGGTCCTACCATCCATTGTATATTCCCTTGCCTTTTAGTCCTCCAGAAATGCATCACCTCACACTTCTCAGGATTAAATTCCATTTGCCACTGCTCCGCCCATCTTACCAGCCCATCTATATCGTCCTGTAATCTAAGGCTTTCCTCTTCACTATTTACAACACCACCAATTCTCGTGTGATCTGCAAACTTACTGATCATACCTCCTATATTCACGTCTAAATCATTAATGTACACTACAAACAGCAAGGGTCCCAGCACCGATCCCTGTGGTACACCACTGGTCACAGGCTTCCACTCGCATAAACAGCCCTCGACCATTACCCTCTGCCTCCTGCCACAAAGCCTATTTTGGATCCAATTTGTCAAATTGCCCTGGATCCCATGGGCTCTTACCTTCTTAACCAATCTCCCATGCAGGACCTTATCAAAAGCTTTACTGAAGTCCATGTAGACTATATCAACTGCTTTACCCTCATCTATACATCTAGTCACCACCTCAAAAAATTCAGTCAAGTTAGTTAGACACGATTTTCCCCTGACAAAGCCATACTGACTATCCCTGGTTAATCCCTCCCTGTCCAAGTGGTGATTAATCCTGTCCTTCAGAATTTTTTCCAGTAGTTTCCCAACCACTGATATTAGACTCACCGGCCTGTAATTACCTGGTTTATCCCTGCTACCCTTCTTGAATAATGGTACCACATTCGCTGTCCTCCAATTCTCTGGTATCTCTCCTGTGGCCAGAGAGCATTTGAGTATTCAACGCTGTGGGCCACACTGTGTTCAGCGTTCTGGGCTGCACTGTTTTCGCAGCTCTAGGCCGCATTCTGTTCGTCGCTGTGGACCTCACACTGTTCGATGCTGTGGGCCGCACTGTGTTGAGTGCTCTGGGCCGCACTGTGTTGAGTGCTCTGGGCACACTGTGTTCGTCACTCTGGGCTGCACGATGTTCAGTGCTCTGGGCTGCACTGTGTTTGGCACTCTGTGCTGCACCCTCTTTGTCACTCTGGGCCGCACTGTGATCGTTGCTCTAGGCTGCACTGTGTTCGGCGCTCTGGGCCGCACTGTGTTTAATGCTCTAGGCCACAATGTGTTCGGCGCTCTGGGCCGCACTATGTTTAACGCTCTAGGCCACAGTGTGTTCGGTGCTCTGGGCCGCACTGTGTTTAACGCTATGGGCCGCACTATGTTTAACGCTCTGGGCCACACTGTGTTCGGCGCTCTGGGCCGCACTGTGTTCGTCGCTCAGGGCCATGCTGTGTTCAGTGCTCTGGGCCACACTGTGTTTGACGCTCTAGGCCACATTGTGTTCGGCGCTCTGGGCTGCACTGTGTTCGGCGCTCTGGGCGGCACTGTGTTTAACGCTCTAGGCCACAGTGTGTTCGGCGCTCTGGGCCGCACTGTGTTTAACGCTCTGGGCCGCACTGTGTTTAACGCTCTGGGCTGCACTGTGTTTAATGCTCTAGGCCACAGTGTGTTCGGCGCTCTGGGCCGCACTATGTTTAACGCTCTAGGCCACAGTGTGTTCGGCGCTCTGGGCTGCTCTATGTATAACGCTTTTGACCGCACTGTGTTTAACGATCTCGGCCACATTGTGTTCGGCGCTCTGGACTGCACTGTGTTCGGCGCTCTGGGCCGCACTGTGTTTAAACGCTCTGGGCTGCACTATGTTTAATGCTCTAGGCCACAGTGTGTTCGGCACTCTGGGCTGCTCTATGTTTAACGCTCTAGGCCACAGTGTGTTCGTCGCTCAGGGCCATGCTGTGTTCAGTGCTCTGGGCCACACTGTGTTCCTCACTCTGAGCCTCATCTATTAATTTTCTAGGTCATTCTGTAGTTCTTTTTCCCTCACAGGCATTTTTTTTCCCCACATCTTATGAAATATATTTTAGTAATTCAATTTTTATTCTGCATTATTTCCTGGTTCTGCTTCCCACTTTATTATCCCTGCAGCATTTTTAGGTCATGCTGATCTCCATTGTCATTTTTCTTCATTCTTTATTACAGTATCAAATCAAATGTACATCAGAGATATTGTAATAACAAATGGGATGTAATGTCTATGAAACTAAATTGCCTGTGTAATTAACACATTGTGTTTAATTTATTTTGACTTTATTGAAGCCTTTTCCTGAACTTTCTTTTGCTTTGACCTTAGACTGAATTGGATTTTCCTACCATTAGGTGAAATTAATGTTGAGTAATATTCAGCTGAAGCAGCCTACAGGTCTCAAAGTGCCATATGATCTGTGGGAAATTAATTAGATATCAGTTATTCAATAAGAAACAAAGAGATGTAAGTTCAGAACATTAGTCACAGATCTTCTATCTGAAGTGAGGCAGGACCATGAGGTAAATGCACAGAGTAAGGAAACAGCAGCTGTACCAGAGGTTCAATAAAATGAAGGGGACATCACAACTTCTTGTTGCCCGATGAATGACCGATTCTCCCCCATGTCAAACAGAGTCCTAATCTGCTAATTTGGTCTGCATAGCCATCTTCGGACAACCTAATTCTTTTGTCCTGGGAAAAGGTATGTACCTGAGAATTGTCTGTGACACTAGTAGCACAGCTGGAGCCCCATAGGTAGACAGACATGGAGGTGGTGAGGAGAATAAGGAGGTAAGGAGGGTATTTATGTAACAGAAAGTTAAAATGAGAACTATCCCTTAGCAATGTTCTGTTTGTTGTGTGCGGTCGGCTTGTTGCACTTTGTGGTCTCTTTAAGATTAACATGTGTGCGTCTTAAAGGGAGTTTTGGTTATGTGTAGCCTGTTTGTTCCCTGCATGGCACATTCCCGATTGCGCACACACATAGCTTAAAGGAACCATTGGCCATTAGGAATTCCCCCCAAAATCTCCATCCCTCCCTCCCAGGCGTAGCTGATAATTTTCACATGTTTAGCAGGATAGGAACAGGAGGAGACCATTCAGTCCCTTGAGTATGTTTGATCATTCAGTTAGATGCTGGCTGTTGGCTGATCTGTATCTTGACTTCATCCAGCTGCTTTGGTTCCATAACTCTTTATACCCTTGGCTAACAACAATCTATCAATCTCAGTTTTGAAATTTTCAATTGACCCCCAGCCCAAAGAGCATTTTGGGGAAGAGTGTTTCAGATTTCCACTATCCTTTGTGTGAAGACGTACTTCTTGACATCACCCTGAATGGCCTAGCTCTAAAATTAAGATTATGCCCCTTTGTTCTGGAACCTACCACCAGAGGAAATGGTTTCTCTTTCTCTACCCTATCAAGTCCTTTCATTATCTTAAACACTTCAATTAAATGACTCCTTAATCCTTGATATTCAAGGGAATGTAAGACTATGCAACTGTTGTGTTATTGCTTTCTTCAGCAATAAGGTACCAAACAATCTTGAGCTGAATGGTAGTTAAAGAGTAGGTTCTTTACTGTGAAGTCAAAAGTTTACAAGAGAACTGAATTATACACGTGTGACTAGGTGACTAATACGACTCCAACTGAACTATTACATGTTGGTTGACGTCACTTCCTGGGAAGATTTGTGAAGTATTCAAACGGTTAAAGAGACATCACAACATCCCCCTTTCCTAAAACTGGAAATACACAAATGTAAACTATATACATAATGAAACAGAGCAGTTTTGAACAATATTTACATATGCACTGACTCTCAATCCTTTAGTCAAGTGTCTCTAAAACATAAAGGTGGTCTACTGACTCTATCTGATCTTGTCATTGTGTAGCTTGGTTGAGAACTAGATTTGTTAACTTTTTTCTCTTGACCTGTATGTGTGATCTGACAATCATCCTGTGCTTGAACATTACACTCGTCACTTTTCTTCAGTATGTTCTGTGGATTGGAATGGAAACATGTTCTTGAAGCAATAGGGCTGTCAGACACAATGTTATCAGCTCATTCCCTCAGCGGACATCTGTTTCTTCTTAGTACTGCTCCATTAGGAGTGGTAACTTCATGTGATCTTGGTTTGTTGCAGATTCTGGACACTTCCACAGGAAACCACGTCCTCTCCTGCACCTTCTGTCCGATCTGTAATGGTGATAGTTCCAAGCCTGCTTGTTTCTTGTGCACAGCTTTCATCTTTTCTTTTTTCTTTAATAATTTGTCCTATATTGATGAAGATTTCATGAAATGATGACTTGGAAGAGTCATTTTGATTTGTCTTCCAAATATAATTTCTGCAGGTGACAGTAATCCTGTGCCAATTCGTGTTGCTCTTGGGTGTAACATGGCTACGTGCGGGTCTTGTTTGATTTCTCGACACTTCACAATCAATGACTTCACTGTATGTACCATTCTTTCAGCTAGGCCATTTGACCTAGGATAATGGGATGAAGATGTGACATGGCTCACAGCCCAGTTCTTACACTTGTCTTCGAATGGTATGGCAGTGTATTGCGGCCCATTGTCTGATACTATTTCTGCCAAGCGACCAAATAAGCAGAAGATTGTGCTGATGTTGTTAGCAACTGATGTGCTTGATGTGTCCCTCACTTGAAGTATTATGGGGAATTTGGAGAGGTTGTCGATTAGCAATAGAAAATCATCACCATTAACAAAGAAGCAGTCAGTGGCTATCCTTGACCAAGGACATGATGGAGTTTTGTGCGGATGGAGCAGCTCTTTATGCTGACTTGGTTGATGCTCTTGGCAAGCATCACATAACCGTACTGTTCGCTCAATGTCACTATTAATTCCAGGCCAGTAGTCAGTTTCATGTGCAAGCCTTCTGGACTTCTCAATGCCCATATGACCTTGGTGCAACTATGACAGAGTGTCAAGGCAAAGTGTTTGTGGAATTAACACTAGTCATCCCTTGAAGATAACACCAATAGATATCCCCAACTCATCTTGGTATATCCAAAAGATTCTGAGTTCTGCAGG
This sequence comes from Heterodontus francisci, assembly GCF_036365525.1. Lineage (NCBI taxonomy): Eukaryota > Metazoa > Chordata > Chondrichthyes > Heterodontiformes > Heterodontidae > Heterodontus > Heterodontus francisci. Next base: position 26,290,977 of record NC_090393.1, on the reverse strand, counting down.
AACCTCTTGTATGGTGTCAGGCCATCCTTTGACAATGAGTTGCCATAACTCCTTTAAAACTGTGTGTTTGGAAGTCTCTTCCTGTAGCTCCTCATGTTTCCTTTGTTCAAACTGCATCAAATCTATCTGGTATACATCTTCCAACTTGGCTTTCAGTTTGTCCTTGATGTGTATGCTACATTTTCTTGGTGGGTCTATAGGAGGAATGGTGTCATCCCTCACATGTAGAGTAGCATCTTCTTTGAAACTTCCTATGGCATCAAAACTATCTTGGTACATTCATTGCAAATCCTGGATGGACTCATTGGGATCATGTCTGCTCTGGTCGTGTGTGCTTGGCACACTACTGATCTCATGGATTGTCACAATTCTAAGCACGCTACATGCCAGCAGCCCTGCAACTGCTGGACTGTTACTATCGATGATGTAGAAAATTTGCTGTGACCACGAAGAGTTTCCGTACTTGCATTTCAAATTTATTGTCCCCATACAGTTGATCGGAGAACTGTTGTACCCTGTGAGTCTTGCCTTTGTAGGTTATATCATGGCTCCCCATCTTGCCAGGTACATATTCTTCAATATTCTCAGTGGCAAAATATTTGCATTGCCCCTGTATCAACTTTGAGTCACAACTTGTGCTGGCCACTCTTCTCTAGGCACGGTGGTGAATGTTTCCTGCTGTGTAACCGCATCCAGCTGTTGTGCAACTGCTACTGTGTGAAAAACTTGTTCACCATCAGTGCCCTCTTTATTATCCACGTCCTTGTCTACCTCATGGACATGTCCATATTTAAATTGGCCTCTTATGAATGCATCCCTGTTTCTCTCACAAGGTGGTGTTTGCTTTTGTCAGGCTGTGGCCTGCTGTGACTTCTGGCCAATTTTCCATTACCAGTCCTCCTGCACAGCCTTGCCCAGTGTCCTTTGTTATCACACACCTTGCAGATATCCATGTAAGCAGGATAATTTCTTGTTTGGTGCATCAGACCGCACTTGCCATATATTTTGCCTCGCTGAGGTGACCTGGTTACCTCGACTATGGTTGTTGTTCCAAGTGCTCGTATGCACTGCCTGCTTGTAACTATGGCCTCAAACTTTCTGCCTTCTTTTGGGAGACTTGCAATGTCATACCCTTTTTCTTTATCTAACAGGTCTTTCTGAAGATCCAAAAAGTACAACTCCATGCAATGTTTGAAGAGTTGGAATTCGTGGAGGAGATCTTGGGCTTTCCAATTAATTGATGAGTATTTGGTAGTTATAGTACCAAATTTCCTGTCTACATGAATCCTTAGCTGGAACTTGCCCTTTTAAATGACTCCCTCTTTTTTTCTGAGGCTTTCCCTGAAAGGAAAAAAAAACTTTCAGGTCTGCCGTGTCTACAGCATCAGAGCTTAATGTGTGCAGCACAGGCTTTCAGCCTGTGATCAGGGAGACTCCGTCCTTGAAGAGATTACGGCGGGAAAATACACAGTGCACAATGGTGGTGCCGCTCCACAGCCCCGATATGAACCGACTCTGCTCGCTTTTCCTGAGCCCAATTCCACTCAATTCCTGCCTTTTCTTGTCAGCCACCGTCAAAATAACAATCTCTTTTCATGTACTCACACACTCCTGGAGCACCGAATTCAGTGGACGGTGGTCGAATCTGACAACGTTGTGCCACCGCAGCCTCCTCTGACGATATGTCACGTCCTGTCTGAGATGGACTCCAATGGCAGAGATCGCTGATCCCGATGTCTCACCCAAGATCACTAACCCCGCTAAACATCTCTGCAGTGCTGCGACTTCGATGCATTCTGCTGCCTGGAGATTGTGGTCTTCAAATACATATCACTGCCACTGCTGCCACCATATTGTGATATTGTTTTCTTCAGCGATAAGGGACCAATTAATTGAGCTGAATGGTAGTTAAAGAGTGGGCTCCTTATTGGGAAGTGATAAGTTTACAAGACAGCTCTGTAATATATGTGTGACTAGGTGACTAACACGACTCCAATTATCACTGTTGGTTGACATCACTTCCTGTGATGCTGTGTGAGATACTCAAACTATTAAAGTGATATCACAGCAACAACCTGTCCTCATAATTTAACCCAGTCTACTATTAGAATGGGTAAGATACTATAACAAAATTGCTGTAATATCTGTGAATTTATCACTTACAATTTTAATCCTCTTTCTCTGCTGTATATGTGGGAGAGAGGCAGATAATAGTGGCTAGACCAAAGATGATCAGCCATTCCCAGTTTTTGGGATAGCTGCTCCAGATTTATCAATAGCTGTACGTGGTTTAACAGTCAACTGTTGCACTCTTTTTCCATGTAAGCTGTTCCCAATTTTGTGATCAGTTGTACCCAGTTTTTAAATAGATTGTACTCATTTTTCGAATTAGTAGTAAAACCTGGCTCGGGTATAAAATTAAAACCCGGGCCTGACCCGACCACAGCGAACCCGAACCCGACCCGGGCACGAGTCCTTTAAGTTTTTTTTTGCGCCTGACCTGACCCGACTCGAATATCCTTCATCCGTTTCGGGAGCAGGCTATTCCTGCAGATGGAGTTGTGGGGAATCATGGTGACTTCCCAGAAGCAGCACTGTCCAGCCCGACCCGACCCCGAATGCTGGACTCAGAATATAGACCCAACCCAACCCAAACCCGACACATGTCGTCGGGTCTAGGCAGGTTCGGGTCAGGTAACCAGGCTTTAGTCAATAGTTTCAGGTCTTTATGAATCATTGGAATGAGTTTAATGGTCAATTTTCCTCAATAATTCACTGAGATTATGTCTTACCCAGTCAAATCTTACCCTTTCTGTCGCCAACAGTTGCTGCCATAATTTAATAGCAGAGCTATGAACAGAGGAGCAAGGAAAAACCATCAAGTTGCCTGTCCAGATAATGGTGACACCTGGTACATTATTCATCCACCGTCTAATCATGCTCTCTCCTGGGAAAGGCAAAGAAACAAAAATAAAATGAACAACTGTCAATTTCATGAAAACTCTAAAATTCTTCTTCGACCCCTCAGCTACTCAAACCAACTTTGGGAGACTGTGGCAGCGAATAAATTCTCATAAACGCAGTTAACTAGCAACTTACCTTGTCATCTCTCAGGAAGTTGTCAAGTTCACTTTTACAGGACTGTATTGGCTCCCTACCCACATATCCACCCCTCTTAATAACAATCCCCTATTTACATAATTTGAACCAACCACTTTTCAACATAATTGTGGCCCATTATCCTGCATAATCCAATTTTTCGTAATCGCAGCCTATGCTGCATCAATTATTAATTCAATTTCCCTCCAATTTTTTTCTCTCTCATCTTCTTTCAGAGGCTCTTTCAGTTATGATTTCATGAGCATTGGCTGTCCTGTAGCACTGCACTTCACCCATGTGACTATTCATCATGTATGAGTCTGGATACTGAGAGTAGATGGGCTATTTGACTGTGGAAGCATCAGAGACTGATTCTGGTGTGTGCAGCTGCACACTTGCGCTGGTGTGCAGTCTTCCTGACCTCATTGCGGACGTCGGCCATTTTGGCCGATGCAGGTTGGGGGCTCGGGAAGGCTGCCCATCCCCATGAGGTGGGCAGGCAATTAGGCTCGTTAAGAGCTTTGTTCAAGAAAGGTAATGGAGGTTGACTGGGATATTTTCAGTAAGCTTTCTGTTTCCCGACGTGACCAGGACAGATGAACTGCCTGGAGGCTGGCTCCCAGGGGTAGGCATGATGACAGTGCTCCTGGCAGGCCTACAGGCCCTCCCTGCCTGCCTAGGTGGGACTACAGCCAAAGGCCGCCCTATAGAGGGGCTCCACCTCACCACGTGGTGGCCTGACTGCTTTTTGTATTTCATTCAAGTTTTTAAAAACTGGCTGAGAGGGCACCTTCTTGTTGAGGCGCCCTCCCAATTACTTACTTTTTACTGCAGCCAAGTGCTTCTCAGATTGGCCCCCCAGCTTCAAGAGCACACTTGCCAACCCGAATTAGACAGGGAACCTGTCTCCATGCCAATTAATGGCTCTCTCACGTGAAAATATTGACTTTCATCAGTTTTCTACTGGAAGCAGGTTCAAGACCCAGAAACAGTCTTTTTTTTAAATTCATTCATGGGATGTGGGCATCACTGGCTATGCTAGCGTTTATTGCCCATCCCTAATTGCCCTTGAGAAGGTGGTGGTGAGCTGCCTTCTTGAACTGCTGCAGTCCATGTGAGGTAGGTACACCCACAGTGCTGTTCGGAACGGAATTCCAGGATTTTGACCCAGCAACAGTGAAGGAACAGCGACATAGTTCCAAGTCAGGATGGTGTGTGACTTGGACGGGAACTTGCAGGTGGTGGTGTTCCCATGCATCTGCTGCTTTTGTCCTTCAAGGTGGTAGAGGTCGTGGGTTTGGAAGGTGCTGTCTAAGGAGCCTTGGTGCGTTGCTGCAGTGCAATAGATGGTACACACAGCTGCCACTGTGCGTCGGTGGTGGAGGGAGTGAATGTTTGTGGATGGGGTGCCAATCAAGCGGGCTGCTTTGTCCTGGATAGTATCGAGCTTCTTGAGTGTTGTTGGAGTTGCATCCATCCAGGCAAGTGGAGAGTATTCCATCACACTCCTGATTTATGCCTTGTAGATGGTGGACAGGCTTTGGGGAGTCAGGGGGTGAGATACTTGCCGCAGGATTCCTAGCCTCTGACCTGCTCTTGTAGCCATGGTATTTATATGACTACTCCAGTTCAGTTTCTGATCAATGGTAGCCCCTAGGATGTTGATAGTGGGGGATTCAGCGATGGGAATGCCAGTGAATGTCAAGGGGAGATGGTTAGATTCTCTCTTGTTGGAGATGGTCATCGCCTGGCACTTGTGTGACACAAATGTTACTTGCCACTTACCAGCCCAAGCCTGGATATTGTCCAGGTCTTGCTGCATGTCTACATGGACTGCTTCAGTATTTGAGGAGTTGCGAATGGTGCTGAACATTGTGCAATCATCAGCGAACATCCCCACTTCTCTCATGATTGAAGGAAGGTCATTAATGAAGCAGCTGAAGATGGTTGGGCCGAGGACACTACCCTGAGGAACTCCTGCAGGGATGTCCTGGTGCTCAGATGATTGACCCCCAACAACCACAGCCATCTTCCTTTGCACTAGGTATGACTCTAACCAGCAGAGAGTTTTCCCCCTGATTCCCATTGACTCTGGTTTTGCTAGGGCTCCTTGATGCCCTACTCGGTCAAATGTTGCCTTGATGTCAAGGGCAGTCACTCTCCCCTCACCTCTTGAGTTCAGCTCTTCTGTCCATGTTTGAACCAAGGCTGCAATGAGGTCAGGAGCTGAGTGGCCCTGGCGGAACTCAAACTGAGCATCACTGAGCAGGTTATTGCTAAGCAAGTGCTGCTTGATGGCACTGTTGATGACACCTTCCATCACTTTACTGATGATTGAGTGTAGGCTGATGGGGCGGTAATTGGCCGGGTTGGACTTGTCCTGCTTTTTGTGTACAGGATGTACATGGGCAATTTTTCACATTGCCGGGTAGATGCCAGTGTTGTAGCTATACTGGAACAGCTTCGCGGTGCGGCAAGTTCTGGAGCACAGGTCTTCAGTACTATTGCCGGAATATTGTCAGGACCCATAGCCTTTGAAGTATCCAGTGCCTTCAGTCGTTTCTTGATATCACGTGGAGTGAATCGAATTGGCTGAAGTCTGGCATCTGTGATGCTGGGGACTTCAGGAGGGGGCCGAGATGGATCATCCACTCGGCACTGCTGGCTGAAGATTGTTGCAAATGCTTCTGCCTTATCTTTCGCACTGATGTGCTGGGCTCCCCCATCATTGAGGATCGGGATATTTGTAGAGCCACCTCCTCCAGTCAGTTGTTTAATTGTCCACCACCATTCACGACTGGATGTGGCACAACTGCAGAGCTTAGATCTGATCCATTGGTTATGGGATCGCTTAGCTCTGTCTATTGCATGCTGCTTATGCAGTTTGACATGCAAGTGGTCCTAGGTTGTAGTTTCACCAGGTTGACACCTCATTTTGAGGTATGCCTGGTGCTGCTCCTGGCATGCCCTCCTGCACTGTTGAACCAGGGTTGGTCTCCTGGCTTGATGGTAATGGTAGAGTGGGGGATATGCTGGGCCATGAGGTTACAGTTTGTGGTTGAGTACAATTCTGCTGCTGCTGATGACCCACAGCGCCTCATAGATGCCGAGTTTTGCATTGCTAGATCTGTTCGAAATCTATCCCAACTCCTGTTTCCTACGTCAGTGGGCAAAATTCAGCCCACACTGACTGGCAGCATGGACTCCAGAGGATTTTTCACAGCCTGGTCCAGAAGTGCAGATGTAGGCTTTTTCCTAATTTAAGACACATGAATCTGGGTTCTCTATATCATACCCCCTGATTTTCAGGGAGTACTCAAATGAGTCTAGGTGGAAAATGGGCGTGGGGCTGCATTACCCTAGAAAGAATCATGCCCCTCTGGAAAAGTAAGCTTTTTTTCCCCTGCACACGTCCTATTAGATGGTACAATATTACATTAATTGCCAATTTTACCACGACTATAAAATCCACCCCCACAACTGCAGACATAATGCTGCGAAAATGCAACCAAGAAAGTTGCCTCATGGAAGCTTAACTGGATCAATCTTGAACAGCACATGTCACCTGGTGATGAGAAAAAATCTTTAGTCACAGCCCCATTTTGCAAGTTGCATTCAATCCTGAGCAGCTGGGATTGGCAATAACCCAGCAGAAGCTGCTTTGAATCCTGGCTCTAGAAATCCTGGCTTTTTCAAGTACACCGACTACCAATCTGAGAAGGATACATTTGCATTAATATTCAAAAAAGGAGCTTCTGTTATGTTAAACCTACAGTAAACTATGGGGGGAATGATGGTGTTTGTGTCTGAAGCTTCTGTTCAGTGTTTCCTACTCCAAGATGGCATGTATCCTGATGAGATCACTGGGACAAGCTGTGCCAGCTCAGGCCCTGTTTCTGTCTGCAGAATGTTACTGAAACGGTAGGGCCACAGAACACATAAGAAGCAATTTACAATTTGGGCAGACAGTGGACAAGGCCATTCGCACTGCCCACCCAACGTCACCGGCAGGAGCCTCGATCATTGATAAAATTGATGAGCTGTCGGGGGTAGCAAGTGCTGGCAGAAACTCGATCGGAGGATGGGAAATCTGGCGGCTCCTCTGTGGAACTTGGGCAGCGGGGACACCTTGGTAGGTAGTTGAAGTGGGAGGCAAGCAGCATATGGTCCAACCCAGTCAAAGACCAAAATTGCATTGGGGTCCATAACATATCATAGAACCCGACTGAAATTATTAATGAAACTACGGCCTGTTTCAGGCAGAGGTATTGTGTAACAACTGTGTAACAGCCCCGACAAACAAATTTCTCTGCAGCACCTGCGGAAGAGCCTGTCACTCTAGAATTGGCCTTTATAGCCACTCCAGGCGCTGCTCCACACACCACTGACCACCTCCAGGCACTTACCCATTGTCTCTCGAGATAAGGAGGCCAAAGAAGAAGATTGCCTGCCTAAAGCAAGGCCTGCCTGAAAATTGCATTGGGTGGGCCTGAGGCAGCAGATTAGCAATAATTTTAAAAATAAATTTATCTTTTTCCCACCCTGCCCCCCAGAGACTGAAACCCTGGACATAGTTACATATCGCACAACTGAACCATTTACCTGCCTTTTCACAGCCTATTCTCGCATGTGTATTTAGATCAAATGAAACTCGGTATTTGTTTCTGGCCTGTTCCCTTCCCGAAGCAAGAGCTTGAAATTAAAGAAACGATAATCAGTTTAGTTCCAATATTGTGAAAGGATAAAGTTTTACTTCTGAATTTAATGATTGTGGCTGTTACATGGCATGGAGCAGATAAACAAGGGCAACAATGTACATCCTGTAGAGTGACCTTTTGTTTGCATCCTCAATCAACCCTGACTCTTAAGAGTCTTGATGTAACAAGGCTTTGTGCTGGGTTCTCCCTGGACCAATAAAACCATCAGTCAGATCTGATCTCATTTTTTGATTTAATTCCCTAACTCCAAAATGAAACTGTGTTTCTAAGCTCTGCTTTTTTTTTTTCCGGAGCTCATTATTTCAATGATTCCCCTTGAAAGAAAAATCTGAAATCTCTTGAGTCGTGCAGGTTTAATATCCTCCTTCATATCACTCAAGACGCAGCAGTCACAGAGAGGAGCTCTGCAAGTATTGCCTGAATGAAAATGCATGTTTTTGTTGAAGAGGATAGTCAGCTGTTTCAGGGTTAAACTATACCGTTTAGAAAAAAAAAATCTCAACTTGCTATTAATGCTGTGATATCAGGGCTACTGACTCAGAATGTTTTGAGTGTGGCAGATGACTTGTGGAAGCTCGCTGGGTAGGCAGTGGGAGAACACCAGAAGGAGACAGGATAATCGGTCCCACCAACTGCAGGCTATCAGGCACAGCTCCGCTTACTTACATATTCTTTTGTGTAAAATAGCTGCTCCCAACTCCTCCCTCCCCTACTTGTATAGGCCTGCATGGTTGACTTCGACAGATGTTCCCCTTGCATTCGGAAAGGGTTGCTCCCAGATTGGAAAATTTGCAAATGCAACTTTTCAGCCACTGGACCAGAGCCAGTTTCCTTTGTGAGCTTTTGTTCTGCTGAATTCGCCCCATAGAGTAAAGTGAGGGGAGGAATTCAGTACAATGGGAAACTGGAGGTGGGGGGAGATTTTCCATAATACTTTATACACAAAAGAGCCTCTGAGGTGGACGCGTTGGGGTCTTGCAGGCCAAACCGGCGTTTTGTCTTGTTTATTGCAAGATGCCACCTTGGTAAAGGAGTTGAAGCTTGTTCCACGAACGGCCGCCAGGAGAATCGTTAAGCAGCTGATTGTCACTTAAATTACCTGCTAGAGCTCACGAAGGAGGCTGCACATGCATTTTGGTGGCTAGCACTTGAACTAATACCCTCTCCTAACAGTAAATAGCTGACTGGAAGTAAAATAGTTGTTGCAGAGTATTTCAAGCACTTCTTAATGTTATATCACTTTTTATTGTTCACTTGTCGCTAGAGATTTCAAGAGGACTTTTGAAACACATCGGGAGACCTTCTAGGATACATTATAAAGACCTCACCAATACTATTATCAACATTTTTTCTTGAAATTCTCTGAGGACTTCACCTAAAAAGAGTAAGTGCTGTGCTGCCCCACCTTATTGGACACCTTATAGGAGTCACCAAGAGAAAGGGAGTGCTAGGTCAAATGTATATTGCTAGAGGTCCCGCTTGGTCTGCAGGAAGAATGAGAGGAAGACATGAGGCCACGCAGAACAGCACCAGTTGCTGCAGGAGAGAGGGACAGGAGGCAAAGTGGTCTCCATCCCTTCTGCATGTAGAAGACATCCCTTCTACTCTGGACCTCCTCCACCAGGATCTCCGGTGCCATGACCGAGAACCTGTGCATCCTCTCACTTGGTCCTTGAGACATCCTTCCACCTTGGCTTCTCTCCCAGCCAGTGCACTCCACAACTTCAGTGGAAGTGGGTGAGTGCAAGCCACATATACAGCTCCAGGAAAATTGCATCCAATCAGCGCTTGAATGCTAACCTTTTAACTGATGTGCCTCTGAATCCTGAGAGTGACAGTTGGCCATTGTGCCACTCCACCTAAGGGTGGTCCTGTACCCACTGTGCCACTTCATCCTTTGTGTAACCTTTGACTGAGGATGTCTTGGTGAAAGGGAGGTTGAACTGAGGTTTCCTCGCAGTGTTCAGGCATTCAGTTCTGCTACCCAAACATGGAGAAAAAACATATTGTTTTGGATACATTTCTAATTGAGAATATTTGGCAATTATTTATCACAAAATTATGACTCCTCAATGCTGCAGTGATTCATGTAATATTACTTTCAAAGTAATATAACTGTTACGATCAGGTGAGGATGGATCAAAAGGCTCCCCTCTTGTCCCTCTCCTTGTTTGACTGCAACAGGGTTTATTTCTTTTAAAAAGTGGATGTGCTTACCAATTCAGTGAGTGTTTAACCCTTTATGTGATATCATAAAAGAACCAATCAGACAGGTTTTCTTGAGTTTAAACAAGAAAGAGGTTAATTTTTGCACTTCAAAATCAAAATCCGATCGAAGTAAAAATAATAAACTACGCTCCAACTTTCACACACACACACTAACACACACACTCACGAGACTCACACACATACAAATAGAATACAAAGTGAAGAAGAGTAGATTGGTTCAATTAGAGTCCGGAACAAATAAAAGAATATGCAGTCTGTGGAGTCTGGTAATTCAGTTATCTTCCAGCTGAACTCATGGTCCTGAAGTTTCTGACTGGTAGAGGTAGCCACCTGGTTCAGGGTTTTCTTGGAGACAATGATGTAGATGGTTTTCTCCCTAGAATTTTGTCTGCAGCTATGATCGACTTGAATGTTATGCAGCCTGTGGGGAGTATTCAAAACTTATTGTGTGACCTGGAGAGACAGAGAGGGACAGATCCACTTGGGACCTGCACTGATTAACTCAGATGCTTGTCTGATGTATCCAAAAGAAACTCCAAGTCTACACACAGATGGAGAGACTGTCACATGATGTCCCAGTGTATTCTCTTTTGCACTTTTGCTGCAGCACTGGCATCTACCCGGCAATGTGGAAAATTGCCCAGGTATGTCCTGTACACAAAAAGCAGGACAAGTCCAACCCGGCCAATTACTGTCCCATCAGTCTACTCTCAATCATCAGCAAAATGATGGAAGCTGTCATCAACAGCGCCATCAAGCAGCACATGCTTAGCAATACCTGCTCAGTGATGCTCAGTTTGGGTTCCGCCAGGGCCACTCAGCACCTGACCTCATTACAGTCTTGGTTCAAACATGGACAAAAGAGCTGAACTCAAGAGGTGAGGTGAGAGTGACTGCCCATGACATCAAGGCAACATTTGAGCAAGTATGGCATCAAGGAGTCCCAGCAAAACTGGAGTCAATGGGAATCAGGGGGAAAACTCTCTGCTGGTTAGAGTCATACCTGGCGCAAAGGAAGATGGCTGTGGTTGTTGGAGGTCAATTATCTGAGCTCCAGGACATCACTGCAGGAGTTCCTCAGGGTAGTGTCCTCGGCCCAACCATCTTCAGCTGCTTCATCAATGACCTTCCTTCAATCATAAGGTCAGAAGTGGGGATGTTCGCTGATGATTGCACAATGTTCAGCACCATTCGTGACTCCTCAAATACTGTAGCAGTCCGTGTAGAAATGCAGCAAGACCTGGACAATATCCAGGCTTGGGCTGATAAGTGGCAAGTAACATTTGCGCCACACAAGTGCCAGGCAATGACCATCTCCAACAAGAGAGAATCTAGCCATCTCCCCTTGACATTCAATGGCATTACCATCGCTGAATCCTGCACTATCAACATACTAGGGGCTACCATTGACCAGAAACTGAACTGGAGTAGCCATATAAATACTGTGGCTACAAGAGCAGGTCAGAGGCTAGGAATCCTGCAGCGAGTAACTCAATTCCTGACGCCCCAAAGCTTGTCAACCATCTACAAGGCACAAGTCAGGAGTGTGATGGAATACTCTCCACTTGCCTGGATGGGTGCAGCTCCAACAACACTCAAGAAGCTTGACACCGTCCAGGACAAACAGCCCGCTTGATTGGCACACCATCCACAAACATTCACTCCCTCCACCACTGCTGCACAGTGGCAGCAGTGTGTACCATCTACAAGATGCACTGCAGCAATGCACCAAGGCTCCTAAGACAGCACTTTCCAAACCCGCGACCTCTACCACCTCGAAGGACAAGAGCAGCAGATGTTTGGGAACATCACCACCTGCAAGTACCCCTCCACGTCACACACCTTCCTGACTTGGAACTATATCGCCGTTCCTTCATTGTCGCTGGGTCAAAATCCTGGAACTCCGTTCCTAACAGCACTGTGGGTGTACCTACCTCACATGGACTGCAGCGGTTCAAGAAGGCAGCTCACCACCACCTTCTCAAGGGCAATTAGGGATGGACAATAAATGCTGACATATCCAGCGACGCCCACATCCCTTGAATGAATAAAAAAAAGAGATCCATGTCTAAGAATTCCAATCTCTCTTAGGTCTCATTGTTTCAGTGTTTACTCTTTGAGGTTTGTCTCCACTAGTGTTAATGTTCCAACATGGCTTTGAATGGGCTGAATCTTATGTTGCCACCGCCGTAATCGGCGGCGGCCCCCACGCACGGGCTATACTCCGCGGAGCCGCCGCAATATTAAATATGACAGCTCATTTACATTGCTGGGGCGGACTGTTCCCCCCCCCCCCCCACCGAAGACATGGAGGGGGCGGGCGGTCCATCCCCAGCAACAGCATCAGGCGCCATTGCGCAGGTGCTGATGGCATTTTTAAAGGATTTCAAGACCTTTCATTTTGTTTCCATATTTATAGATAAAGGCATTGTAAATTTAATTTAAAACATTAAATAAATGTTTGTAGCCCCTCTCCCACTCCCCCCCTCCCCATAACCTCTCCCGGAGACTTTTTCTAGGCCCCCGCCACGACCCCCGATGTCAGCAGGGGGCCTGTAAAGTCCAGCCCAATGTCTTGCTGATGAAGGTGATATCAGGTAGATCACACAAACTGTTCAAGCCATTGTTCTGCTGAGGGCTATTCAGGCATGCATCTTCACCTCGATACCTTGGAATGTGAGGTATTTCAATGCAAACTGTGGTGGTTATCTTAGCTGCTTTCTTTTCAAAAGTTGAATTTAGGTTTCCAGCTTTCTTCCTAAAAGTTTAATCTGGGTTTCCAACTGATGAATTAAAAATCATTCAGCACAGCACATTCATGACAAGAACATTTCAGTTATCAATGTTTTAACCTTTGGTGGTAACCACAGCTTAATTTGTTTTCAATTAGTTCAAATTAGCAGTTGTTGTTATTTACTGTACAGTTTTCTTTAGAATAAAAAGGTTGTACCTACCACTTCCTATGTCTGTGCATCTTTCCCTTTTATTGTGATTTTACTCCTTTTTTTACGATTCCATTTAAAAGCAACAGATCTATCCCATTGAGGGGGTGCAGGCAAACATGTTCCTTTTGCACAGTTTCTGGAATCTTCTATCCCATTTTATTCTGTGGCATCTGCCTTCAATCACATAACAATATAACAGGTGCTGCTAGTATTTCTCTAATTTGTCAAAACCATTAATTTTCCACCTGAACATTTTTCATTCCGAGAAAGACAGTGACATTGTTATGCTGACAGGAATTGTTTTCTGAAACATTACCACTCAGGAATCTGTGAACGAAGCACAAGTTTGCCATTAAAATTATTCCAAACAGTGAAGTGTTGTAAAATCCATTACACTGAGAATATCAGCCAAAAAAATACAGCTTTCCACCAAGACTCCAATTGTTCTCCTGCCAGAAATCTGGCGTTAAATTTACTGACACCCCCACTCATGCTGTCACTGCAATTTATTTACTTTGTCACATCATGTCATAATGTGCAGCATTTTACATGATAGAAGGGAAATAACATAAATTTTGGTAATAAAATCCAAGCAATAGGTTCAGGGTTTTGTACTTTAGCATTTTAATAAAGGAAATGCTATTGGGGACAGCTGTGAATAAAACTGTGCTGTCAATAGCTGTTGCTAATCAATTAGTTAATGGATAAGAAATGCTTGCTTTTCTGTCCCCTAGCTCCAGGTTTCACAATGGTTATTGTCCAGCAGGATGTAGGACGGGTAAAGCTTCTGCTTGCACGACTGACTGACATGCAGGTTTTGTTCATTGCGCTAAATGAGGAGTATACATTCATGTGAGTTCATAGAAAGCCAGGAATCTTTGCCTAATTCATGATCTACACTTGGCAGGTTGACATGCAATCCTCATTACTGATAAAAATGGAGATTAGGAAATAATTTGGCTTTGAACATATTGGGCCAGCATTGCATGGTCAACTCTGAACAGCCTCTGAATATGTATGAGTTGCAGGAGGTAAGCCTTCACCGTCTTCACTGAGGAAAAGGCCATTAGACTCAATTTCATCCATCTTACCCAATTAATCTCATCCAAAAAAGTATCTTATTGTCTTTTCAACTCATTGATACCATCTGCTTCCTAGCCCTTCCCTGTTTGTATTCCACGACAATATCATTCTTTGAATATAACATAAGAAATATGAGCAGGAGTAGACCATACGGCCCAATCAATACGATCACGGCTGATCTTCTGCCTCAATTCCACTTTCCCGTCTGCTCCCCATATCCCTTGATTCCCTGAGAGACTAAAATCTATCTATCTTAGCCCTAAATATACCTAACAATGAAGCATCCACAATCCTCTGGGGTAAACAATTCCAAAGATTCACAACCCTCTGAATGAAGACATTTCTCCTCAACTCAGTCCTAAATGATTGACCCTTTATTTTGAGGCTGTGCCTCCATTTTCTAGATTCCCCAGACAGGGCAAACAACATCTTAGTGTCTACTCTGTCAAGCCCCTTCAGAATCTTGAATGTTTCAATGAAATCACATTGGGTGAAGAAGTTCCCACTTACTAGTAGCTTCCTAATTTGTAACTCAAATCATTTAGTTAAATCACCAATTTTCAAAAGAAAACAAACCCAATGACCTTAACATTTTCTTATAATTCAAATTCCTGGTGCCTAGAATTAGGTGGCGCAGTAGTAATGTTACTGGACTAGTAATCCAGAGCCCAGGCTAATGCTCTGAGGACATGGGTTAGAATCCCACCACGGCAAATAGTGAAATTTGAATTCAATTAATAAATCTAGAAGTAAAAAGCTAGTCTAATAGTGACCATTAAACCATTGTTGATTGCCATAAAAACCCATCTGGTTCACTAATGTCCTTTAAGGAAGGGAATCTGCCATCCTTACCTGGTCTGCCCTACATGTGACTCCAGCCCCACAGAATTGTGGTTGACTCTTAAATGCCCTCTGAAATGGCCTAGCAAGGTTGCACTCAGTGGCATCAAATTGCTAGCAATGTTGGTGTACCTACACCAAGGACGGCAGTGGTTCAAGAAGGCAGCTCAGCACCACCTTCTCAAGGGCAGTCAGGGATGGACAATAAATGTTGGTCTAGCCAGTAATGCCCACACCAATGAACAAATAAATAAAAAATCTGCTACTCATTTTTGTACACTGTTTCCCAATAATATACTTTCTATCATTAGGTGACCAGAGCTGCACATGACAGAGTTTCAGTCCATCTGATTGACATTTAGATGTGACGCAGTCTGCCGATAGTGCACAGCCTATATGTAATTACCATAAAATATAGTCACAAAGCTTAAATATATCTGGAGAGGATGACTCTGAAGTTGTTTGAGAAATTATAAAATATTCAAGGAGGAAGAATCTTTAATCCTCTTGTATGTTTTACCTTTTGCATTCTGGTGTTCCTCAGTGTCTTGTGTTTGAGTGTCTTTTGGGTGTTGTGGGGTCTGCATCACTGACAGGTGCTGTAAACGGAGAGATGTCAAACACCTTCAAGAGAGCGAGGAAACAAGAAAAATGGAGCTGCAAGAAGCAATGGCTGGATTGTCTTCATTGACAAGCGTTAACGATTTAGGCAGCAATGTAGTTACCTTATGTGTGTGTGTATAGACCTGTTACCGCGATTAGTCCAGACACATGTAGAACATAAAATCCAAACTCTTCAAAGGAAATCTAACCTCATATAATTTGAACATTGGCTTTCTTTTAAATTATCTGCTGTAATAAAAATGCAGAATAATTTCCTCATTCAAACATCCCCAGCTGATGAGGGATTTGCAGGATCGTTTTAAGTAGAAAAAAACTCATTTCCAGTTTGTGTCTGACCTGAATCCTGATATTGTTGCTTTATTTGCAAACGAAACAGATGGTTTATCCTAAACCCTTGGTACATGCCGGCTGAGAGACATTGCACAGAACCTAAGCTGTAAGATCACATTAGAATATTGACCTCATCCTATAGGAGTCACATTCTCAGTATTTCCCTGGTGAAATAACAGAATTCTTTACATTAAAACTCTTCTAGGAGGTAGTGTAGATTTCCAGTGTACCTGTTGGTCTCTGATAGGGAACCCTAATGAATCTTAGATTCATAGAAATTTACAGCACAGAAGGAGGCCATTCAGCACATCATGATCGCACCAGTCGACAAGGAGCCATTCAGCCTAATCCCACTTTCCAGCTCTTGGTCCGTAGACTTGTAGGTTACAGCACTTCAAGTGCATATCCATGTACTTTTTAAATGTTTTTACGAGGATTCCTGCCTCTACCACCCTTTCAGGCAGTGTGTTCCAGATCCCCACCACCCTCTGGGTGAAAAAATGTCCCCTTGAATCCCCTCTAAATCTTCCACCTCTTACCCTAAATCTATGCCCGCTCATTATGGACCACTCAACCAAGAAGAATTGGGCTTTCCTATCCACTCTATCTAGACACCTCATAATTTTATATACTTTAATTAGGTCTCCTCTCAGCCTCCTCTGTTCCAAAGAAAACAACCATAGCCTCTCCAATCTTTCCTCATGACTAAAATTCTCCAGTCCAGGCAATGTCCTTGTAAATCTCCTTTGTACCCTCTGTGGTGCAATCACATCTTTCCTATAGTGCGGTGACCAGAACGGCATTCAGAACTCCAGCTGCGGTCTAATCATGTTTTATACAATTCCAGCATAAAAGGCAAGTATCCTGTATGTCATATTGACCACATTATCGACTTGTCCAGCCACTTTCAGGGATCTGTGGACACGTACTCCAAGATCCTTCTGTTCCTCTACACTTCTCAGTTATTACTATTTATTGTCTATTCCCTTGCCTTGTTAGCCTTCCACAAATGCATTACCTCACACTTCTCCGGACTGAACTCCATTTACCACTGTTCTGCCCACCTACTAGTCCATTGATATCTTCCTGCAGTGTCCAGTTTTCTTCTTCATTATCAACCATACAGACAATTTTTGTAATGTCTGCAAACTTCTTAATCATAACCCTTACATTCAAGTCCAAATCATTGATACATGCCACTAAAAATCAAGGGACCTAGCACTGAGCCCTGCGGAATCCCACTGCAAACAGCCTTCCAGTCACAAAAACACCCATCGACCAATACCTTTTGCTTCCTGCCTCTGAGCCAAATTTGGATCCAACTTGCCACTTTGCCATGGATCCAATGGGCTTTTACTTTCGTGACCAGTCTGCCACTGGGATCTTATCAAAAGCCTTGCTAAAATCCATATAGACTACATCAAATGCAGTACCCTCATCAACCCTCTGTGTTACTTCCTCAAAAAATCCAGTCATTTTTATCAGACACAGACTTCCCTTAACAAATCTGTGCTGACTGTCTTTGATTAATCCGTGTCTTTCTAAATGAAGATTTCTCTCCCCAGAAAACATCAAGTTTGAAAACCGTCTGTGACTGGGAGATCCTCTAAGCCTACAGACCGCTACAGCCAGCAACCAGGGGAAGAGAACCAAATACAATTCTGCCTTCAAAAAAACCCTGAACACATTAGGCCAGCCAAAGTGCACTTTGACCAGCGAGGACTTCAAGAATACAGTTACAGCCGAGAACTACCGGATCATCCACTTCACAGACTGTTTATTTAAGTTCCATTTATTCTGGACTTTAATCCAACTACCAAACCTATTTTTCCCTCTGTAATCTATTGGTGTGTGTGTGATTCTCTTGTGAATGTTTGCATTAATGTGTAGCACATTTTTCAGTTTTTAAATCAGGGTTAGAGTGTTAAGTATAATAAACTTAACTCTTTCTTGTTTCAACTCAAGAAAACTTGTCCGATTGGTTCTTTCACGCTCACAGTAAAAGTAAAACACTCACAGAGGGGGTGAGTGCAATCACTGTTTAAAAGAGGGAGGGCAAGAGAGGAGCCTGAGACCGCTCCTCACCTGGCCATAACAAGAGGAACTCACCCCCGCCACACTGATGGCTTGGCAGCAAAAGCCATTTTTAATTCAAACTTTAAAAATGTTGGAGGGAGGGCACCTCCAATTTGAAGTGCACTCTCCCTCACTTACCTGCCATCATATCCTGCTGCTGCTTTCAAGCTGAAAGGCCTCTGATTGGCCCTCCAGCTTCAAGAGCCCACCTGCCATCCTTAATTGGACACAAGCCCACCCTCTGGCCATTAATTGGCTGATCCGGGAAAATCACTTTGAGGGGCTGTTTCCCACATGGTTTTGGCTTCTGACCACCGCCCCCCCAAACCCCCCGCCCCCCCCCCCCCCCCCCCATTGGAGCGTGACTGTGGGGTTCAGAAGACCACAGGGAAAATCATACCCTCTGTTTCTCAGGCCTGTTGAATATTCCTGCATTTTCTGCATTTACTTCAGATTTCCAGCATCTGCAGTATTTTGCTTTAGCATTCAGGCATATGTGCAGTTGAGGCTGGAGGAGAAAAAGACATTAATGAGGGTTTCATTGGCATTGGGGTGAAATGAGGAAGAAGATAGATGATACATAGAAATGGAAGCATGTGATCTTTGTAATGGTTGGGATTTGGGGTTTAAACTTGTTTAAGGTTTAACAGACCATGGGGCTGTAGAGCTTGAGTTTCTTCTGAGCACACATTAGAGAGATGAATAGAATCAGGCTGGGTGCAGAATTTTTGGAAGAGGTCAAACAGGATTGTTTTGGTCTTGTTTAATTTTGAGTTGGACAAAGTGCTTATCCAGGACTTGATGTATGACACTTGGGCAGCACATTGGCAACTGAGGAATCAGGGTGGGGAGTGTCATCAGCATATATAAGTCATTGCTGAAAATAGAGACATTATGTCTAAGCTTTCATCTCGCATTCATCAGGACAATCCACAAGAATGCCAATGTCAGGGAAAACAACAAATTTATATTGTATGAGAAGAGAGTGCTGATTGGTTGGCAAGTGAACTCTGATTGGTAGAGGCATTGCCAAGGAGAATGCACCAGTTAACAGTGACTGACAGTTAACACCGAGCTTTGATTGAAATTTAAACCAGGCAGCTTGATGCTGATTGGCCAAGGCATTGCCCTGAGAAATGAACCAGCAAATGACTGTCACTTATTTTGTTTAGCTGAAACAGGTGCAATGTTTGTACATATTCTTTCTGTCTGCAAAGAACAGGGCCCTGTGTATTAATAAATGTAGCTTGCTATATTTGAATCTGCAGCTGCATGCAGTCATTTCCTTACACATCTTAATGGACTCCATCCTGCGCTCAAATTCACCTTTGAAATGGAGCAGTAAAATGAGCTCTCTTTCCTTGACACACTAGTTGAGAAATCTGCTAAGAGGTTCTCTATCATGGTCTACCACAAGCCTACCTTCACTGGTCAATACATGCTTTGGGTTCTTACAGTTCTACACGCTGTAAGATTGGCCTTATTGGCAACCCCGTAAATAGGGCCCAAGCTATTTGCTCACCATGCAAGCTTGATGCTGAAATAATGTGGTCAAGAAAGCATACAGGATACTTGCCATTTATGCTGGAATTGTATAAAACATGATTAGGCCACAGCTGGAGTTCTGAATGCCGTTCTGGTCACTATAGGAAAGATGTGATTGCACTACAGCTTGTTTAGATTTTGACCAGACTGTTTAATGCTTGAAAGTTATGAGTAGAAAATTATAAAAATGTAAATCACACATCAAAGTCTAGTTTTTAAAACAGCAGTCCATTTTTGTTTGTCTCCAAAATTAGAGGTATTAATTAATTTTCAATTAATTTCCCCCTGCAGCAAAGCAAATTTCATAACTCCTCTTTCCCTTCCCTCTCCAAACTTGGCAAAGGTGATGGATTTTAACAGTGAGATTAGAATGTTCCCCGTGAAAACTGCTGGAAACACCAAGGGGAGAGGAGGAATGAACGGGGGCTACAGAATCATGCAATCATAGAACAGTACAGCACAGAAGGAGGCCATTCGGCCCATTGTACCTGTGCCAGCTCTTTCAAAGAACAATCCAGTTAATCCCACTCTGCTGCTCTTTCCCCATGTCACTGCAATTTTACTCCTTCAAGTATTTATCCAGTTCCCATTTGAAGGCGACGATTGAATCTGTATCCACCACTCTATCAGGCAGTGCATTCCAAATCCTAATCACACCTGGCATAAAAGAAGTTTTTCTTCAGGTTGTCTCTGGTTCTTTTGCCAATCACCTTGATTCTGCCCTCTGGCATTGACCCTATCTAAAGCCTTCATGATTTTAAACACACCTATCAAATCTCCTCTTAGCCTCCTCTGCTCTAAGGAGAAGCAAGATTTCAAATTCTATCAAATGGAGTGTGTAGGGCACTCCTCAGTGATTAAATGCTGTACGTACCTTCCATGCTACATTACAATGAGTCCTGTCAGTTTTCTTGTCCCCAGCAGAGATGCTAACGGCAGCCTCAGGCCTTGGAATCAGCAACAGGACAGGATGAGCGTCTAAAACTTGCCATTTCATTCAAAACCTTTTGTTGCTGCTCTTTCAGATTTTCTGATCACGTTTATTGTGCAGTGTTTTGGTTTAAATAATAGCACCACCTTCGCCAACACCCTCCCCCTCACACCCCCAATGGATAAATCTGCTGTGGGCCTACTGTGCAAGCTTTTGCTTTTATTCCCTCCTGCATTCTGTCTGCTGGTGAAACAAAGCGTGCACACATCTGGTGCTTCTGAACTGAAAGCTCTCCCAGGCACGAAGTGCCCTCAAACAGACCTCCAACTAGAAAAGGATAACAAAAACGTATGGCTGCTTAGAGAATTTCTTAACATGTGTGAAAATTCTGGAGGCAGGGACTCTGTCAAAGCAGGAATAGCCTTCCCACTGGGACTGATAAGTCTAGTGAAAATATATGAGTAAGTGTGGCCTCTGGAAAAATAAGTATCAGGAGAATTACTCTGGAAAATTTAACGGCCTAACCTGTATATCAATCGCTCTGTGAGAGCCTGAGTCTAGGAGTTACTCCTTCTGTGAAAGACAACTTTGGGAGGTTGCTTATGCTGTGAAAACAAGCCCAGGAAGCACTTTTATATAATCATGAATTTCGTCTAGGTCCCTCCCTCACTTTTCCTCAGAGTGTATGAGGGTCTTCCCATTATTATGCCTGGGGTTTTGTTTGTTACAATGTGAGTGCTTGTCAGCGTGTGAGAGTCTCTGGTAGTGCACAAGTGAAAAGTCACTTTTGGGATTTGCAACCGTCTCGCTGTCAGTGTTTGTGTGTTCTTTTTGTGCTAGTATATGCAATTCTTTCTATTAGTGTGCGTGAGGGTCTTTCTTGCAGGGGCTGTGAGTATCCTTCAGTCAGTAAGTGCCAAGATCTCTCTCTGGATGAGTGAGGGCCTCCACATTGTAGTGCCATTAGGTGGATGAAGGCTTTTCTGTCAGTGTAAGTGCCCCTTTGATGATGTGCATCCAGGTCATTGTGTGTTTGAAGGTCAACAGCTTTGCATGTGAGAGGTCTCTGTCAGTGCAGTTCTCTCTGTCATCACATATGAGGATGTCTTATGGTGTGCGAATCTGACTCTTAGGGCTGAATTTTCCCGGCCCCTCGATGCCGCAGGTCGCGGTGCGGGGCTGGTAAAATCCTGCGGGAAGAGGCCCGCGATGTCGAGAAGGGCCCACTGCAAATTACCGGCAACAAGTGGACCTCTGTGTGACCCCCACGCCACACGGTGGCGGCACCCCAATTAGAATATGTTAAACGGTATTTAACTCTGCAGATTATGCAGCCTGCTGCCTCTCCATGGACACTTCCTGATTTGACTTTGAACGGGCAGCCGTCACGTGCCGTCCCGTTCAGGGTTAGAAAAGCTGGCGGGTCATCGGAGGCAGAAGGTTTCACGATGGAAGGTAAGTTCCATTTTCAGGGGTCTCACTTTGCATACTGGAAGGGAGGAGGGGGGGGGATACTCAGGGGTCTCACTCTGCATACTGGAAGGGAGGAGGGGGGGGATACTCAGGGGTCTCACTCTGCATACTGGAAGGGAGGAGGGAAGAGGGGATACTAAGGGGTCTCATTCTGCACACTGGAAGGGAGGTACTGTATACCCTCCCTCCGTAAACGGTGTACCCTCTGCATTTGTTTGTGTTTGTGCAGGAGAAACGGCACTCTAGTCACCCAGTGTTTGGGGAGAGTGCCAGAAAGGGTAGGAGCATTAGGATTATAAAGATGGTGGGGGCAATCGATGCAGCTGGTAGGATCTTGATGTGGTCATGCTGTGCCACTCAGTGTTGACCAAGATGGGCAATGCCATGGCACGCCACATAGTTGATCCATGTTAGCACCTGATGTACCCGTCAACACCAATCCCTGCCCTGTTAGGAACCTTAGCATTTATGAAGGCTACAACTTAATTTATCACATGAAAATGGGTCTGGCTCATCGTACAGCATGTGATCCACTTCTCCTGAGGATCCGTGAGTGCCAGAGGCAAGATCAACAGACAGGTGCATGTAGAGGCCCCCAGTTGTGATCTCCAGCCCCAGTGG
This sequence comes from Heterodontus francisci, assembly GCF_036365525.1. Taxonomy (NCBI): domain Eukaryota; kingdom Metazoa; phylum Chordata; class Chondrichthyes; order Heterodontiformes; family Heterodontidae; genus Heterodontus; species Heterodontus francisci. The sequence goes on along the minus strand of NC_090393.1, from coordinate 26,268,463 downwards.
GAGCTCACCATTACAGTCACCGTGCATCTACAGGCCTCACATGACATGCCATCAGATGTCAGAGCACCAGTTTCAGAGGCAATTGCAAATGTAGAGAGGGTTAGTGACAGGTCTCTCTGCCCTGTCCGACGATGACCAGCAGCCCATGGGCTTTGGTCGACATCCTATGCCTGCGGTCCCCATAGTGGCAACGGCTCTTAAGCTTGATGCTTATGCAGCATTTCAGGGCCCACCAGAGACCATTGTGGGGGTCACACAGTCAGCAGTGCACCATTCCATGAGGGAGGACACCGTTGCCCTGCACCGGAGGGCCAGTGAGTAAATTCGCTTTAAGACGGACCCTCACAGCCAGGCCCAGAGGGCCATCGGTCTTGGCACCATTGCTGGAGAACCATAGTCCTCAGGGTCGATAGACTGCACCCATGTGGCCATCAGGCCTCCTGCCAGGCTACCACCAGCAGACATTGCAATTAAAGGAATCCTCTCAATCTAGATGCAGCTGGTATTTCATCACCGGAGATGCTTCATGCAAATCTGTGACCGCTTCTCAGGCAGCTGCCATGCCACCTGGGTCCTGCGCCAGTCCCGGCAGCCACTGCTGTCACTGAACTGGCTCAGATGGAGGGGTGGCTTCTTGGAGACAAGGGTTATCTTTTGCAGACTTGGCTCCTGACACCAGTGAGAGACTCCACCACTGCCGCAGAGGAGAGAAAAAACGCCATCCATGCCTGAGCAGACAAAGCCTCTCTGCTCCATATGAGCTGAAAAATCTGCCATTGAGCAGGCGATTTGCATGTTCTAAATGTGCTTCCGATGCATGGATAGATAGGGTGGTGTCCTGTGCAACAGGCCAAAAATGGCATGACTTTTCTTTCCTGCTTGCAGTGATCTGCACAAATACGCACCCAGTAGGGGGTACACCTGGAATTTTGAGGAGAGACGTCAACTGCATTCATCCTCAGTCTATGAGGACAATGACCTATAACAGGAAGGTGTATGAGAGGGCAGATGCCACCCAGTCTCCACATGCAAGGCAAGCAGGGATCTAGGGATGAACAGCAGTGCCTGAGCAGACAAAGCCTCTCTGTTCCATGAGAATCTCTGTTGGTGTGTGAGGTTCTCAGCATTATAATTCTGTAAAGATGAGTGGCAGGTCAGAAGATTGTACAGAATATAAAGAATGGCAAAAATTGACTAAAAGGTTAATACAAAGGGAGAAATTAGAGTACGAGAGAAAGCTAGCTAGAAATATAAAAACAGATAGTAAGAGTTTCTACAGGTATTTATAAAGGAAAAGAGTAAATAAAGTGAGTATTGGTCCTCTAGAGAGTGAGTCTGGGGAATTAGTAATGGAAAATAAGGAGATGGCGAATGAATTGAACAGATATTTTGCATCTGTCTTCACTGTAGAGGATACAAATAACATCCCAGACATAATTGTGAATCAGGAGGTGAAAGGGAGGGAGGAACTTAAAACAATTACAATCACCAGGGAAAGATGAATGAAAAAAATTATTAAAACTAAAAGCTGACAAGTCCTCAGGTTCTGATGGACTTCACCCTAGGGTCTTAAAAGAAGTGGCTGTTGAGATAGTAGATGCAATGGTTTTAATTTTCCAAAATTTCCTAGATTCTGGAAAGGTCCCATCAGATTTGAAAATAGCAAATTTGACTCCTCTTTTCAAGAAAGGAGGGAGACAGAAAGCAGGGAAACTACAGGCCAGTTAGCTTAACATCTGACATAGGGAAAATGCTGGAATCTATTATTAAGGAGGTTATAGCGGGGCACTTAGAAAATCTCAATGTAATCAGGCAGAGTCAACATGATTTTATGAAAGGAAAATCATGTTTGACTAATTTATTGGAGTTCTTTGACAAAGTACAAACAACGTGGTAACAGGGAACCTGAGGATGTGGTGAACTTGGATTTCCAGAAGGCATTTGACAAGGTGCCACATCAAAGGTTACTAAACAAAATAAGAGCTCATGGTATAAGAGGAGACATATTAGCATGGATAGAGGATTGGTTAGCTAACAGGAAGCAGACAGTAGGGATAAATGGGTCTTTTTCAGGCTGGCAAGCTGTAATTAGTGGAGTGCCACAGGGATCAATGCTGGGCCCTCAACTATTTACAATTTATATCAATAACTTGGATGAAGGGACTGAATGTATGGTTGCTAAACTTGCTGATGATACACAGATAGGTAGGAAATGGAGTATTATGTGGGAAAATGTGAACTTATCCACTTTGGCAGGAAGAATAGTAAAGCAGCATATTATTTAAATGGAGATAGATTGCAGAGCTCTGAGGTACAGAGGGATCTGGGTGTCCTGGTATATAAATCACAAATGGTTGGTATGCAAATTCTTTCTTTTGGGCCTCCTTATCTCGAGAGACAATGGATACGCGCCTGCAAATACAGCAAGTGATTAGGAAGGCAAATGGAATGTTGTTGTTTATTGCAAGGGGAATGGAATATAAAAATAGGGATGTTTTGCTACAGTTGTATAGGGTATTGGTGAGACCATATCTGGAGTACTGTGTACAGTTTTGGTCTTCTTATTTAAGAAATTATATGAATGTGTTAGAAGCAGTGCAGAGAAAGTTCACTCGACTAATAACTGGGATGGGGGGATTATCTTATTGAGAAAAGTTGGACGGGTTGGGTCTGTATCCATTGAAGTTTAGAAGAATGAAAGGTGATCTTATTGAAACATATATGATTCTGACGGGACTTGACAGGGTGTCTGCTGAAAGGTACATTCCCCTTGTGGGAGAGACTAGAATTAGGGGACACAGTTTAAAAATAAGGGGTTGTCCATTTAAGACGGAGATGCGGAGAAATTATTTCTCTCAGAGGGTTGTGAGTCTTTGGAACTCTCTTCCCTGCAGAGTAGTGGAGGCAGGGTTATTGAATGTTTTTAAGGCAGAGGCAGATAAATTCTTGACTAAAAAGGGAGTCAAAGGGTATTGGGGGTAGGAGGGAATGAGGAGTTGAAGCCACAATCAGATCAGCCATGATCTTATTAAATGGCAGAGCAGGCACAAAGGGGATACAAACAGTTTGAAGGGCACAGAGGGCACAAAATTCTTGAACTGCATTCAAGAGAACTTTTTTAGCCAGCACGTAACAAGGCCAACGAGAGGGGGCACAATTGTATATTTAGTCTTCGGTAATGAAGCTGGGCAATTGGATGAAGTAGCAGTGGGTGACCATTTTGGAGATAGCATCCATAATACAGTTAATTTTAGCATAATCATGGAAAAGGAGAAAGATAAAACAGGAGTAAAAGTTCTAAATTGGGGGAAGGCAAATTTTATGAAATTGAGAGTTGATCTGGTGAAAGTAGACTGGATACAGCTACTTGAAGGAAAATCAATGGCAAACCAGTGGGAGGCATTCAAAAGCGGGATACTACAGGCACAGTGTAGGCATGTCCCCACAAAGATAAAGGGTGGTATGGCCAAATCTAGATACCCCGGTTATCTAGATGCTTATAGGGTAAGTTAAAGCAGAAAAAGAAAGCTTATGACGATCACAAAAAAACTTAATACTTTAGAAAGCCTAGAGGATTATAGAAAGTGCAGGGGTGAAGTAAAAAGGGAAATTAGAAAAGCAAAGCGAGCACATGAAAAATTATTGGCAGATAAAATCAAGGAAAACCCAAAGATGTTTTATCAGTACATTAAGAGCAAGAGGATAACTAAGGAAAGGGTAGGGCCTAGCAGAGATGTACAAGGGAATTTATGCATCGATGTGGAAGATGTGGGCAGGGTTCTTAATGAGTTTTTTGTCTCTGCCTTCACAAAGGAGAAGGATGATGCAGATATTGTAGTTAAAGAGGAGTGTGAAATATTAGATACGATAAGCATAATGAGAGAGGAAGTACTAAAGGGTCTGACATCCTTGAAAGTGGATAAATTGCCAGGGCCGGATGAATTGCAGCCCAGGTTGTTAAAGGAAGCCAGGGAGGAAATAGGGGATGTGCTGAGGATCCTCTTCAAATCCTGACTGGATACGGGCGAGGTGCCAGAGGATTGGAGGTCTGTGAACCATTGTTTAAAAAGGATGCGAGGGATAGGCCAAATAATTATAGGCCAGTCAGTCTGACCTCGGAGGTGAGTAAATTATTAGAATCAATTCTTAGGGACAGGATAAAATGCCACTTAGAAAGGCACGGATTAATCAGGGATAGTCAGCATGGATTTGTCAAGGGAAAGTCATGTCTTACTACTGTGATTGAGTTTTTTGAGGAAATACCAAGGAGGATTGATGAGGGTAATGCAGTGGATGTGCTCTACATGGATTTTAGTAAGGCATTCGATAAGGTCCCACATGGCAGAATTGTCAGAAAAATGAAAGCCCATGGGATACAGGGGAATGTGGCAGGTTGCATCCAAAATTGGCTCGGTGACAGGAAGCAAAGGAAGTAATCGACGGATGCTTTTGCGAATGGAAAGCGGTTTCCAGTGGCATTCCACAGGGCTTAATGTTGGGTCCCTTGATGTTTGTGGTATATATTAATGATTTGGACTTAAATGTGGGAGGCATGATTGGGAAATTTGCTGATGACACAAAAATTGGCCGTGTAGTTGATAGTGAAGAGGATAGCTGTAGATTCCAGGATGATATCAATTGTTTGGTTGAATGGGCGGAAAAGTGGCAAATGGAATTCAATCTATTGTGTGATGTATTGCATTTGGGGAGGGCAAACAAAGCGAGGGAATACACAATAAACGGGAGATAATTGAGAGAGGTAGAAGTGAGAGACCTTGGAGTGCATGTCCTCATGTCCCTGAAGGTGGCAGGACAGGTAGATAGAGTGGTGAAGAAAACATATGGAATGCTTTCCTTTATTGGACAAGGTACAGAATACAAAAGCAGGGATGTCATCCTGGAACTGCATAAAATGCTGGTTAGGCCACAGTTGGAGTATTGCATACAGTTCTGGTCACCTCATTTCAGGAAAGACATAATTTCTCTGAAGAGAATACAGAGGAGATTTACAAGAATGTTGCCAGGGCTTGAAAGTTGCAGCTATGAGGAGGGTGTGAGATTCAGGAGGATGTTGCCTGGGCTGGAGCATTTCAGCTATGAAGAGAGACTGGATAGGCTGGGGTTGTTTTCCTAAGAGCAGAGAAGGCTGAGGGGGGACATGATTGAGGTATACAAAATTATGAAGGGCATTGATAGGATAGATAGGAAGAAACTTTTTCCCTTAGCGGAGAGAGTCAATATCCAGGGGGCATAGAGTTAAAGTAAAGGGCAGAGGTTCAGAGGGGATTTGAGGAAAAAAAAATTTCACCCAGAGGGTGGTTGGAATCTGGAACACACTGCCTGAAGGGGTAGTAGAGGCAGGAACCCTCACAACATTTAAGAAGTATTTAAATGCACACTTGAAACGCCATCGCATACAAGGCTATGGGCCAAGTGCTGGAAAATGGGATGAGAATAGTTAGGTGCTTGATGGCCAGCACAGACACGATGGGCCGAAGGGCCTGTTTCTGCACTGTATAATTCTATAACTCTATGACTCTATTGGATCGGCTCGGGTTGTTTTCCTTAGAACAGAGGAGGCTGAGGGGTGACTTAATTAAGGTGTACAAAATTACGAGGGGCCTAGATAGAGTAGACAGGAAGGACCTGTTTCCCCTAAAGGAGCGGTCAATTACCAGGGGGCACAGATTTAGGGTGATTGGTAGAAGGATTAGAGGGGATATGAGGAAAAACATTTTCACCCAGAGGGTGGTGGATGTCTGGAATTCACTGCCACGAATGGTGGTGGAGGCAGAAACCCTCAACTCATTTAAAAGGTACCTGGTGGACCTGCACCTGAAGTGCTGTAACCTGCAAGGCTATGGACCAGGTGCTGGAAGGTGGGATTAGATTGGGCAGCTAGAGTTTTTGGCCGGCGCAGACACGAAGGGCTGAATGGCCTCCTTCTGTGCCGTAATTTTTCTATGTCTCCATGGTTCTATGGAATGGCCTACTTCTGCTCCTAATTCGTATGTTTGTATGTACCTACATATCTTTCGTTCTCTGTCAATGGCTGTGAGGGTCTCTTGCTCAGTCTGTGTGTGTCTTCTCTGTCACTGTACGTGAGGGGTCCCTCTATTGGCATATGCAAGGCTGAGTGATTTATAGAGATACAGCACTGAAACAGGCCCTTCGGCCCACCGAGTCTGTGCCGACCATCAACCACCCATTTATACTAATCCTACACTAATTCCATATTCCTACCACATCCCCATCTGTCCCTATATTTCCCTACCACCTACCTATACTAATGGCAATTTATAATGGCCAATTTACCTACCAACCTGCAAATCTTTTGGCTTGTGGGAGGAAACTGGAGCACCCGGAGGAAACCCACGCAGACACAGGGAGAACTTGCAAACTCCACACAGGCAGTACCCGGAATCGAACCCGGGTCCCTGGAGCTGTGAGGCTGCGGTGCTAACCACTGCGCCACTGTGCCTCAGTGTAAACTCACGTTCAGTTCCGAGTCTCAGACTGTTTTTTATTGGGTTGAATAACTTGTTGATTAAATATTGACTCTAGTTATGTTCCTTGCATGTGCTGAGTGGCCTAGTGTAAACCCAGGACACTCTTTTACATTTTAATGCAGATTATAATGATTAGTGCCAGAACTGTGGCATGAGTATAGTGCCCAGCTTGCTTCCCTCTCTGTTCTCACACTACTCAACTCATGGCTGTTGTTCCTCACTCCCAGCATGCCAAAGAGAAAACAATGCGTATCAGAACAAGAATACGAATCCATAGCTGGAAGCACAGCTCACCTGGGCTAAACCAAATTCCCACTGTGGCACAAGACCAACTCTGGCTTTGATACTGCCCATGCCTGACTGCAGACTGGCACATGACGCCCCTCTGCTGTTTTATTTTTGTATTTGTCACTCTGCTGCTTTTTGAGCTTTATCTTACCTGTGTTACTTTTTCTAGTTTCCCCCATCCTGTCGTGAAGGCGCTGACTTTTGCTGAACTATGGTTCTGTGGGCTTTGTCTGCCCTTCAGTACCTCGCTTATATAGTTGGACTTTTTCTGTCAGCATAGACAGTGAATATTAAAAATGCGGTCACAGCTGAGCTAAATTTTGTCCTCACCTGCCAGGCACACACACGTCCTTTACGTTCGGCAGTGGTTACTAATCCAGAGTACAGCACTGAACTGACTATTCCAGGTAGACTGAAGTGCATGGTAGCATCCCTACCATTGTCTAAATCAGTACAGATCAAAGATTGGATCTGGCAATCTTGTATCACTCATCTGCTTACTGGATCTTTGCCATGCCTATGTAACCTGAATTCTCTCTGTCATTTCACCTGGAATTTTTCCTGCTGCGCCATACCCAAGCACATTACTCTATCTCCCTTTTAAAAATCTTGGTCCCTTTTGGCCTTTTGTCTCCTGCCATCTCCCCCTCTTGTCATTCAGGTATGCCACCTTTCATTTTTCCTCTCTCCGGTATTTTGCCTCCTCCAATTTTTACCTCAACTCATCATTACTCCTTTGCTTTCCTCCTATCCTGGTGGTGTTCCAGGCTTGAAACCCCCATGGAGAAACCCACAACTACCCTCTGTGCCTCTCTTGAGGCTTTACCATGGGGACATGGGGAACTGTATATGTGAGGCTGGTTGTTGAACTTGGGCCCTGTCACAGTCCTACTTGTAGTCAAAGTCTATTATATTGACTTTGCTTAAAATACATAACTTGTTTGTGAAGTAAAACAATCGATCCTGTACACTTACTGTAAATGGGTCTGCAGTGTGTCTAGCTTCTTCTATTTATAAATCTCTTTGCTGCTAGACCATGCCCTTGAGGTTTCACTCAGTTCAGGTGATACCATTAGTGGAGCCGCATTGATGGTCGGGACCAGTGCCAGGCCACCCCTGTTTAGTTTTGTGACTTCAGATATTCATCCCAGTGATATCACTAATCATAAGAGCAGGTCATCATGGGCCAGAGATTTGCATTCACTCCAGGGCAGTTGCATAAATACTGACAGCAGACAGTGAAGAGAGAAAGCTTGTAACTTGGGTTGCCCAGCAGAGTGGCCTACAACTAGTTTACCAGCCCATTTATGTTGGAGTCCCAGCTGCCGCTATCCTCAAAGGTGCCTTGCGTTGGGTGACCACAGTACCCACCTGTTTCAGGCAGTAGGCCCTTTTAATAAACAAATATGACATATATTGGACCCCCGTTGGCAATTTTGATGGACAAGTGGGCAAAGTGGGTGCAGTGCAGGCTTTACCCAGTTTTATCCAGCAGTACAACAAAAGAGGTCCCAAAAGGTCAGATTAGAATGGCTTTTGTGGGTCCAGGAGGAGCAGGCGTGCCAGCAGGCTGCAGTGGCCCATCTGCTCGGCACTCACAGCTCACAGGCCACATGGTTAATGAGGCCAAGCCAGCCTGCCGGCATGGTCAGATACTGGCCAGTATGCTCCGATGGTTTGCTGCCCGATAGTTGAAATCTACCACAATGTGTGTAAGAGCATAAGGTTGCAAGAAATAGGCGCAGGAGTAGGCTATATGACTCCTTGAAGCTGGTTCACCATTCAATATGATCATGGCTGACCTACCTCAACTCACTGTCCCTCCCTGTCCCTTAGAATCCCTTGATTCCCTTAGTGTCCAAAAATCTATCGATCTCAACCTTGAATATACTCTCTGAGATAGTGAAGTCCAATGATTCACAACCCAGAGTGAAGAACTTTCTCCTTACCTCAGTACTAAATGGTTGATCCCTTATTCTGAGATGATGACCCTTTGTTCTAGACTCCCCAGCCAGAGGAAACTTCAGTGTAGTGAGCTTGTGCATATTAAAAGGGCTTTAGTATGTCAGTGAGACAATGAAACACAATAAAACAAGGGTGCAAAGTCTTGTTGGGGTGTGGTTCAATAGGTGTGATCCTCTGATGTGTGAGTCTAGTCAGCAAATACGAACAGGTTATATGGACATGGAGTATGTCACGGTTGAGTCAGATCCTAATGTCCACATGTAAACTTTTTCCAGCAAGGGGAACTGGAAGCCTACTGGAAAGGGGCCCTCCGGCTGATTTTGACCTCTCTAGTCGCGGATGCTGAAGACAATTATGACAGTGATTCTCTGGCTATGATCAGACAACTGAGCACAGATGGGGAGTCAAACATGAGGTCTTCATTACCTATAGAGCTCAGTTCCACATCAGCTGGCATGTTTAGCCACAAGGCCTTAAGAGGGGCAATTCTATTGCTTCTAACTCCTCTTACCATTTCCCACAACATGTAGTAAATGCATACAAAAAACACCAGTTTTCCAGGGAATATATCCAATTTAAATAAGTCACTCAGACCCTCTATACCAGCAGTATTATGAAGAAATTCAAAGCAGATTTTGTTACCTTCAATAAGTCTAAATCAATATGCTTAATTTCCAATATTAAACAATCATTTAAACTTCACTGATAAACTAGATTTATGGTAACACAACACAGATGGTTTTATTCTGATATTGCTGCCAGCTTCAATCTGTGTGCTCTAAACTCTAAGGTTTGAATTTTGTAGTGGGGTGTAGGCATGTGATGGTGGAGTGGGTTTGGATGTTGTGGAGAAATATTGGTGATTGGTGTTATCGGTTGGGATATTGTTTAGATGTTCGGGTCGTGTGCTCAGTGGGTGGGTTGAGATGTCAGGCTGGTGCGTGGCAGGGAATTAGGAAGCTAACACCACTTAATATTTTGGGTAGACTGTGTTGCTGGGTTGGCATAGGATGAAGTTAGCTAAAGTGTTGCTTGGGGTTTCAGTGAATTCTTGTGTTTGCTGACTGGATAATGTTAGGTGGAGTTTATGCAATATTGGGATTAGAAGGGGTTGGGGGTATTGCAAGTCGTGGAACAAGTTGCATAGGCTAGTCAGTGAGCTGGGGTGTTTGATGGATGATAAGGCTTTGGTACTGGGTGATTTGGGATATTGAGATTGCTTCAATAAGGCTGCCCTCACTGCAATCTGTCACCTGCTGCAGTCACAACTGTAACCTCCGAGCAGGGCAAGGACTGCATTACCAGTGGCTGTGAAGGTGGCCATGGCAATGACCTTTTATGTGTCTGGCTCCTTCCAGGCTGGAGCTGGAGATATTTTCAACACCTGACAGTTTACTGTGCACTGTTGCGTTAGGGAGGTCACTGAGACTTTCTAATCAATGACAGCTAACTAAATCATGCTGTTTTGATAGAGAAAAGCAGGTGGATGGAGCACACCATGTCTCTAGGAATATAGGCTTCCCCATGGGGCAGGGCGCCATTGACTGCACACACATTGTTTGTGGCTGCCACATGTCAACTGTGCCTTATACCAGAACAGAAAGGGATTCCACTCCCTCAATGCCCAGCTGATGTGGGACCATAGAATCACACCCTGTATCGTGGCAGCAATCATGCCTTCATTCTGTGGCAGTCCACAGTGCCAGCTTCATTTGAGCCACCACTGCAAACCAAAGGGTGGCTACTGGGAGACCAGGGCTATCTGCTGATGACATGGCTGATGATGCCGGTGTGCAACCGACGCACACATGTGCAACATGCGTACAATGAAAGCCAGGTTGCCATATGAAATGTGAATTAGCAGACCATTGGTATGCTGAAACAATGCTTCCACTGCCTGGACCACTCTGGAGGAGCCCTGCAGTTCTAGACAGAACAGGTGTCAAGATGCATAGTGGTCTGCTGCATGCTGCATAACATCGCCATTATGAGGGGAACCCTTGCCACCAGGTACACGTTGAGGAGCAGGAGCATCAGGAGGAGGTGGAGGAGGAAAAGAAAGAAGAAGGAAGGCGGAAACCTGGACAACCCCTTTCTGGCTGGGCTGTTCATGAAGAACTCATCCGAGTGCAATACCAGTAACTGCAACCCCAATTCCCCATTCCCCAATACTCTGAGACACATTACCTTCCCTCTGTTACTGACCATCACAGCGTCTGCTTGGCACAGTGCAAAAAAAAAGGCAGCATAAAATAAACATTCCAAACTAAACTTATAAATGAAATCATGAAATATTTCACACAAAAGTCAACTAATCACCCTAATGCATTCACTTAGTGCCTATTTTCCATGTGCTTTAGCCTGCCCTAGTGCTGTTAGGCTGTTTTCTTTCTATTCTTTCATGGGATGTGGGCATCGCAGGCCAGGCCAGCATTTATTGCCCATCCCTAATTGCCCTTGAACTGAGTGGCTTGCTAGACCATTTCGAGGGCATGTAAGAGTCAACCACATTGCTGTGGGTCTGGAGTCACATGTAGGCCAGACCAGGTAAGGACAGCAGATTTCCTTCCCTAAAGGACATTAGTGAACCAGATGGGTTTTTACAATAATTGACAATGGTTTCATGGCCATCATTAGACTAGCTTTTTAAATTCCAGATATATTAATTGAATTCAATTTCCACCTTCTGCTGTAGTGGGATTCGAACCCATGTCCCCAGAGCAATACCTGGGTCTCTGGGTTACTAGTCCAGTGACAATACCGCCTCCCCATTAGGCTGTGCTATCCTAATGGCTGCAACATGGATGGTGGAAGCTGCTGACTTTCAGTGAAGGAAACTGTAGATGACCTTGGAGGATGACCTCGAGTAGGCCTGTTGACAGTCAGCACCATCTTGGCATGGGCAGCAGCAGCCTGGTCTGGCTGGCTCATAGGCAATAGCAAGGGTACTGGTGGTACGGCAGTGATGTGAAGATGAATACTGTCTTCCTGAGAGAGGACAGTATGTTCATGCTTCATCAAGCCACTACAACTGCCCTGGGGTGAAGCCTCAGCAATCCTAGAGATCTGTTGCAGGACAGACTGCTGGACTGCTGTGCCACCCTGCAAGTCCCTTTGAGCACTATAATCCAAAACTATGATGGCAGCAGTCTGGGTTTGCATGGCAGTGGTCTGAACTTTCACTGCAGCATTCAGACATTGGGTGGTGGCTGCTTGTGCTGCCAGAGAAGCTGCAACATCAGTCATCAGAAGCTGCTTCATAGTTGGGTCTACAAGTATGTGAAAGGGGTTGGCCACCACTTCCACACTGGAAAGGATAGGCACCAAGCTCTGCGCAAAGCCCTGTGCCAAGTCGGGGCAGGACTCCTCCATGCTCCTTGAGAATGATTGCAGGCTTCCCAATGGACCAAGTATTTCATCGTGCATACCTATCAGTGTTCTTCCATAGGCAGCCCCATTGAAGTCCTCAGCTGAGCAGAACCCACATGTAAACTTATCCTCCAGCAAGCTAGCACCTTCACTCTCCTGGGTCCCTGCCCTTGCTGCAGCCCAATCATGCCCGGTGTCTCACCACATGGAGATTTCACCTTTAATCTATCTTCTAAGATATGTGCAGTATCAGTATTTGAGTGAGTTGCTGCGGGTGTGGAAGTAAGTGATGGTGCTATGTTTTCATCATCAGTCTTTTCTTGGTGTTCCTCCACTGCCTGGTCAGGTTACACTTGTTGAGTATCTGAAAGGACAAAGGCACAAGGGTAGGCTTGTTGTGTGGGTAGCAGGGAAAGTAAGAGCTGCATGCTTATACCATCTGTGGCTTGTACATCAGAAGAAAGTGTGGAATGATGGGACATGAAAAGGAGGATCAGATATGGTTTCAATGGTTTCAGCCCTGCCATGGCCACAGCGTCAACAATGAGCAGCACCATCTCCTCAATTGGGGTTAGTACATGCATCTGCTTCCAGTAGCTACTGTTGCCTGCAGTTGTATGCTAACTTGTCCTGCAAGAGTGAGGGAAGTGTGTCAGTGAGTGCCATGCAATCTGTTGGGGAGATGTGACAGTCATGGTTGAATAGCTGGCAGTGTATGCAAATTGTGAGATGTGGGTGTGAGGCTTGCAGGAGTGCTAAGTGTAAGAGGGTGAAGTGAAGCATACCAACGTTAGATATGTGCCCTGATTGGTAGGTGAGTGTTGCGGATATGGTGATTTGAGCAGTGATGAGGCAAGTGGTAGGATGTGACATTTGAAGATACATTCACTGACCTTGACCACTCATGTGAGGTCATTGAACTTCTGGCACTGCATCCAGGCCCTTAGGGCTTAACTTCTGGCATTAACCTCCATGATTAGCTGCTCCTACTGCCTTTTGAGCATATGTCTGGAGGGCCTCTAGAGCTCCTGCAGATACTGGACATCTCTATCTTCCACCTCCTCCACCAAGGTTTCCAGTGCAGCATCTGAAAACCTTGGAGCCTGTTCTTTCTCCTATACTCTGCCAATCTTCACTGCTTCCCAGGTCAGAATCACTTCCTGGATGATTTCCAGCACCTAATCCAGCCACAATGCAGCTCCTCTTTAAGAGTGCAGGCTAGTTTTAAACAATTCAGGTTAGCTTTAACTAGCGTTAGGAAGTTATGATCTTGGCTACCTGTTGATGCATACAGCCAATGAGCAATGCTGTTAACACTGGCTGCATGCAGCAATCGTTCAAATGAGCACAGGGCATGAAGTCGGCATGCTGCCTTCATTACATTGAATGGGTGTGGGTTAATCACATATCATGAACCCCGTGTTGGTTTTTGGGCATTATCCAGTTTAGCCCCTGTTGAGTTGTGGGGTGTAAGTTGTTGAATTGGTTTAAGTGTTAAATAGGTTGGGATAGTGGAGTGAGGCAAGATTGATTTGGTGAATTGAAATGTTGGCTTAAATGAAATGGAGTCTTCAATGATGTGAATTAACATGTTCAATTGGGTGTGGTGTGTTGAAATGCCGAAATGGGGTGTTGGCATATTGCTGTTTGTGTGTTGTTGGAGTGACTTTCTGGTGATTTGCGGTTTTGCCATTGGGTTCTCTATTGGTGTGGCTTGTATTGTTGGTACTGGGTCAGGTATACTGTTGGAAGGCTATGTTAGGTTTGTGATGTTGGATAGGATGACTTGCAATATTAATTGGGATCTGTTGCGATGGGATTTTGATAGTTTGGGTTGTGCTATTGCTGGGGAGGTGTTGAGATGAATGACTGAATTATTGTTGTTGGGATATCATGCTGTGTGGACTGGGAGTTAATTGTGTTTTTTGGCGAGTTAAGGTGGGCTGAGTATGGAAACTATCATAGGGAACAGATTGAAATCCAATAGCAGACTGTTCCCTGGGAATCACTTAAAAGAAAGGCTAGGTAAAAAGTGCATTGTGTGAAGAGCTGGAGTATTCTTGACACTGCATTTGATACCAATAGGTTGCCATGCTATGCTATGTTTGCCAACTAGAGTCATCAGTCACACACTCAATGCTATGATGGCAAACAGCTGTGATGACAGATTCCTGACTTGCTTCAGAGTAATGGAGCCATGATAATGTGAAGGGCATTACAGCAATGGTGGGACTGGCTGTTTTGCCACTCTTCTGGATTTCTTTTCGATGTCCAATTGAGCCTACAGGAGGTGGTTGACTACTACTGAATATCAGCAGTGAAATATAAAGTTTGCATCTTTCAGGCACTTCTAGCAGCAATTAGCCTCCACCACTGTGATTAATTAAGAATCTAGACCTAGCAGTCTGCTATACTGGGAGCAGCTCTATGTTCAAATTCCATGGCCGGAATTTCACGTTGGGCGGGAGGCCCCATCCACGGGCTGGAATGTCGGTGGCAAACCTGCCTCCAGACCTGGGGAGCCAGGCTGGGATTTTTCACTCCCCAGGCACTTAATTGGTCTTGGGCAGGAATTCCACCTCCTTGAGGCAGGAAGTCCTGCCCAATGGAGCTACCAGCCAATCAGTGGGCTGATCAGTGGCCACTGCTGGAACTACACCCAGCTTCAGGAGCAAGAGGAAGGGCAACTCAGGAAAGGAGGTAAGTTCTTAGGGCCTCGCCAGGGACAATCTCGGCAAGGCAAAGGGGGTCGGTTAAGGCCGGGGGGGTGGGTAGTGTGTGTTGGGGGCAGTTGGGGCTTCAGGGGCGGCCCTCCATGGGACACAGGGTGCCCGATCAGGAGGGCCCCCCCAGCCTGCAAGAATGCTGCCTGGTTTTACCAGATGGGGTTCTTGAGGCCTTTGCCGTCCAGTCGCCGAGGGTAAAATACCCGCAGCAGCGGGTGGAGGCCCAGTTAATTGGCCACTTAAGGGCCTTGATTGGCCTGGGGCGGGCGGGCCGTTACTTGCTGCCTCCGCCCCGCATAAAATTGCAGCGGGGGCGGGAGGGGGTTGGGAGGGGATTGGGAGCGGCCCCCCCCCCCCCAATCAATTTTACACTACCCCCCACTCCCACCCGCCACCAGCCCGCTCGGTGGGGGCCCTAAAATTCCATCCCACGTATCACCTGCATCAGGATATTCAGTGAGAATCAGGCAATTGAAATATTCTACCTCAGAAATGTTTTATTACATTAAGCCTATAAATCGCAGGGTTTCCAGTGAGGTGAAGCCACTGAGAATAGCCAGCAGCAGTGATCATAAGATCATAATAAGAACTAGGAGCAGGAGTAGGCCGTCCGGCCCCTCGAGCCTGCTCCACCATTCAATAAGATCATGGCTGATCTTTTCGTGGACTCAGATCCACTTATCCGCGCTCCCACCGTATCCCTTAATTCCTTTATTGTTCAAAAAAATATCTACCTTAGCTTTAAAGATGTTTACTGAAGAAGCATCAACTACTTCACTGGGCAAGGAATTCCATAGATTAACAACCCTCTGGGTGAAGAAGTTCCTTCTTAATTCAGTCCTAAATTTGCTCCCTCTAATCTTGAGGCTATGCCCTCTTGTCCTATCTTCACCTGCCAGTGGAAACATCCTCTCTATTTGTATCTTATCTATTCCCTTCATGATTTTATATGTTTCTATAAGATCCCCCCTCATTCTTCTGAACTCCAATGAATATAATCCCAATTTACTCAGTCTCTCCTCATAAGCCAACCCCCTCAACTCCGGAATCAACCTAGTGAGCCTCCTCTGCACCCTCTCCAGTGCCAGTATATCCTTTCTCAAGTGAGGAGACCAAAACTGCACACAGTACTCCAGGTGCGGCCTCACCAGTACCTTATACAGCTGCAACATAACCTCTCTGCTTTTAAACTCAATCCCTTTAGCAATGAAGGACAAAATTCCATTTGCCTTCCTAATTACTTGCTGTACCTGCAGACCAACCTTCTGCGATTCATGCACAAGGACACCTAGGTCCCTTTGCATAGCAGCATGCTGCAACTTTTTACCATTCAAGTAATAATCCTTTTTCCTGTTACTCCTACCGAAATGAATGACTTCACATTTACTAACATTGTATTCCATCTGCCAGACCTTTGCCCACTCACTCAATGTATCTATGTTCCTCTGTAAAGTTTCACAGTCATCTGCACACTTTGCTCTGCCACTCATCTTCGTGTCATCTGCAAACTTTGACACCCTACACGTGGTCCCCAACTCCAAATCATCTATATAAATTGTAAATAATTGCGGTCCCAACACTGATCCCTGAGGCACACCACTAGTGACTGATTGCCAACCAGAATAGCACTCATTTATCCCCACTCTCTGCTTCCTGTTCGTCAACCAATCCTCTATCCATGCTAATACTTTACCCCTGACGCCATGCATCCTTATCTTATGCAGCAGCCTCTTGTGCGGCACCTTGATGCTGAAATATAAGGCCCTCCATCACAATCAGAAATATCTGTAAGCAATTTAGTCTGCTAATAAATCTGGCACTAAGGAGGGGAGGATGAATTATAGGAGATTTATCTCAATTATATATTTTTTCCAAGACGTGGGCCAAACTTAAACAATGTACAATCTAAACAGCACACAATCGTTGTTACAAATTATTCCTGTATGCTAGTTGTATTTAGATGAAAGGAACCCTATGACTTTTAACACTGGGGTATGATGTACTTCAGAGAAAGCACAGAAGATTGACCTAAAAAAAACTCCTCCCATAATTATAAAGACATTGCATCTGCACCTGGAAAGTCATGGTGAATTATCAGCTGCTCTGAAAGATACACTAGCAACCAGTTCAGATTTATACTTGCACCATCATACCTTTTGTCATTAATCACTCCTGTCATCCATCCAGGCCTACCTTTTTGTTCTTTCCAACTCTCTACCTATTTCCCTGCCTCTGCATTTGCTTAAAACCTGTCTAAAATCTCTAACATCTACCAGTTCTGGAATTCACTGCCAAGAACTGGAATGTAGGCAGAAACCCTCAACTCATTTAAAAAGTACCTGAAATGCTGTAACCTGCAAGGCTACGGACCTGGTGCTGAAAGGTGGGATTAGATTGAGCGGCTAGTTTTTTTTGGCTGGTGCAGACACGATGGGCTGAATGGCCTCCTTCTGTGCCGTAATTTTTCTATGGTTCTAGTTCTGCCGAAAGGTCATTGATCTGAAACCTTAACTCTGTTTCTCTCTCTCCACTGTCGCTACCTGAGTATTTCCAGCATTTTCTGTTTTATTTCAGATATATGCTTGTCAGATCCCGCCACTGTGTGCACTACAGAGATTACATGCAAAATACTGAATACTGAACAAAGCAGGAGGTGAGTGGGCACCACAGGTGGGATAGAAGGATCAAGAGGAGCATTGCAAGAGTCCGATTCATTGCTCACCATATCCAAGCTGTAAGGTTAGGAAATGAAATAGGATGCTATATTGTGGAATCAATTAAGTGAAAATGGATGGTTCTCCTTTTCAGGGTGGAGTTCCATCAGGGAGGTAGTTCTGGTTAGGTGTAACATCTGCCCACCCCTCTGTATTGACCCCAGCCCACTTTCCTGGGTGAGGGCAAAGTAAATATGCACAGCAGGCCAGTGGTGGAATTCCTGTCATAAGAAGGGAGGCGACCAGTTCAAAATAAAACAAAAATGCAGAGGTCTAGCAAGGGATCTTGAAGGAACAGAGCACCTCAAAAATTTTGGTGGAGACCAGTGCCTTCAACTGGTAAATCAATTGAATCGAAATGGAGGGAAAGGAGACCATTACAAGGCCTTTTCCCTCCAAGGGGTACCTAAAGGCAGTTGCTGCCTTTTCTCAAGGTCCTCCTGTCACTTTCTCCATGGCGGTCCCAGAAAGAGCCAGAAATGCAAAACGACAGAGAGCTGAATGTTCTGTGACATTGGCGGCGGGCGGAGAGAACGGCCCCCCCCTCCTGGCTACCATTTGCTTGGAGTGGGTGGAGGAGGAGCAGGCAATGTTCTCTGCCTTAATCAATTCCTAAGACAAAATATTCCAGGCTCCAATAACCCCTGGGCCCCATGTGGGCCGCATATTGCAGAGCCGCCAAAATCTTCCGTGCGGTGGCTCATTTTAAGAGCCGGGGCAGGCCGTTCCCCCCTCAATCGCGTGGCGGGGGGCGAGCTGGGTCCGTCCCCGGCAATGGCGTCAACTGCCGGTGCGTAGGTGGTGACGCATTTTTAAAGGGCTGTCAGCTGCCGGTGATTTAAATATTTAAAGATAAAGTGAATAAAAAAACACATTTATTTTGCCCCTCTCCCACCCACCCCCCCAATAACCATAAAATTAATTATTTGCCCTTTCCCCCCAAATACACTTACCTTTACAATCTGGCCTTCCCCTCCCAAACTGCACAAACTTTCAAGTCCAACCCTTCCCAATAACCCTTACACTATGATGTTACTTTGACCCCATTACCTCCGCACTGAGAAACTTACCTCCTCCCTCCTCCCCACCTGGATGATGCCTCGTTTCCCCGGACGGGGATCCAAAGGCACGGGAGTGCTGGCCACCGGGCCAAGATTGGAGCGGAAACTCAGGTGGTGTTTATTAATTCATTTTCATTTATTTAAATATGCAAATGGGGGTCCTGTTGCCAAGTGGCGGTGGGCGTGGGGGGATGTGTGTGCCGTTATGAGGTCTCACTGCTGCCAATAATATCGGGCCGGGCCCTCCCAGTGTCAGGGTGTGTGGCGGCCCTCTCCCAGAGGCCATGGAACCCGATGCTCGAGGGAAAACTAAATCCAGCCTTCCACCGGAAGCTGGGCCCACCTCCTGGCTACCATTTGTTTGGAGTGGGTGGAGGAGGAGCAGGCAGTGGCAGTCCTGGAGTGATTGAGGGAGGAAAATTCCAGTCAGGGCGGTGAAGCAGATATAGGCACTTGTGCTTTATTTTTTAATCGTTTCTGTTGCAATTTATGGTGGCATTGTAGAGGAAAATCCCTCCCATATAAATTTAAAGCACAGAAAGGGGGTCATTCAACTCATCCTGTCTGTATCTGCTCTTTGCAAGAACAATCCATAACTAATGTGACTTCCTTGCTTTCTCTCCACATTTTGTATTTTACTCTGACTCATATATTTAGTCAATTTTCCCTTAAAACATGCAATGTTCTCTGTCTTAAGCAACTCCTAAGACAAAATATTCCATGCTCCATTAACCTCTCCCCTCATGCTGTTCGTGATGATTTTAAAATGAGGACTCCTTGTCACTGCCTTCACCCCAACTAAAGCAATTGTCTTTTCATAGTCACCCTATCAAAACCCTTCATAATTTTAAAGCCCTCTATTAAATCTCCACCTGGTCTTCTGTGCTCTAGTGAAAATACCCCCAGTATCTCAAGTATCCTGAAGAATATAGTTGTCGTTGTGGAAGGATGAGATCAAATGGATCAATAGACATTCTTCATCCAAATCTATCTCATTAGTGATCTGCCACCACAAAAAAATTAAATAGATTAAACTTTCCATCTCATAATGTGCCCTACTGTGTATCTAATACTGTTCATACTGTATTTGATATTATCATACTGTGGCATATCGGAGACTCTCTCAACAGATTCCGAGGAACACCAACCCAATCCCAATCTATGGTGATGGTTTGTGTAGGTGTATTGTGCCTCTAAAGACACATCAGCAGCAATTGCCCTTGTGGGAGGCCTGAAATATAAGAGAGGTGCTATATCATTCTGACACAGCAGAGGAGGCCTGAGAAGAGCTTCACAGATTGCAGCAGGAGTCTTCAACTTCCAAAGGAGCTGTCAAGCCATCTCTACATTATTGATTACCTTTTCTCTTGGCTTTTTAAGACCTTAGCCAGGCCCTTAATGGAATCTATGCCGGCTCTCAGCAGATGTGGGTTCTGTTGCACCAGTCATGAAATATACTGGGCAGAAATACCTGAGAAAGCCCAGGAACTGCCCAAGACATGTCTCCTTGGGAATGGAGAAGTGAGTGGAAGATCCATTCTTTTTCTCACCCCCAGTGAGATTTCTTGATGTTCTATCCAGAGGGCAGAAAGGTTGTGTTCTGATGGTCCCAGTCTTTGTCAATTAGCTACCTAATTGGCTGGATATCAGAGATGCTGCAGTGTGCATTTAACTGCTGAAGCAGGCACATTTGACGGTAGTCCATCTGTATGAAACATGGGTTAGATTTTCTGATAGTAATGCTGGTTATATACAGGTTGATTGAAACAATTGGCATGCATATTACTAGTTGCATCCAATATTTTATCGTCCTCTCCTTTTCATAATGTTGTCTAGTTCTGATTCAGATTTCACTCATGGAGGGAGCATATTACAGGCAGGAATAGAAAATGACATGTCGGCAAAATTTAAATGGGTGCAGAGAATTAATGAGAAGCCTAAGAGTAGGGGGACAAAAATAATTACAGTTCTCAAAGGAAATTCAACCCATTGACAGTTGTTCCCAAGGGTGAAGTAAAAAACAGCCAAAATGTGAAGGGTAACATTGAAGAAAAATGAATTCTGATGCATAGGAATGAGTATGCAGGCAAATGATGGAACTACTGAGCTGATGGCTGCTGAAGTGGAAATCATGCTACATAGGATCACTTCATGGCATGTCTCCATGTGTCAAAATTGCAACATGCCCACTAAAGAGGTGGAGTCAAGTTTCAGACCACCACTGACCTTTACTGTCATTGGACATGCAGCAAGGTAGCAGCAAGCATCCTTGCTGTAGATGACACAGCTGCACACCTGACTCTCTGATGGGCAGTGAAGACAGTTTCCCATGATTGATGCAAGTCGAGACCTGATAGTGGCATCTTGCTAGGTGTAAACAATTAGGGTGCCTTGGGTTTTGATAACCCTGGCATGTCTTCCTTCATTCAGTGCCACAGAAAACATGACATAATGTGATTGTGGTGTGTCCAAAAAAAACACATCCAGCATTATGCTCAGTCAGGCTTAGTGGTGTCATTGCATCTGCCGTCCCAGTTTTCTCCGCAAATAGGACCTTCTGCATGTGCTTACCATCTGTCCAAATGAGATATGTTCACCTTTTGTCTGCAGATACAGGTGTTTGGGACTGGTGGTTGGGCACAGGGTACTTTTCATGCTGCCAGATTTGCCTGGTTTTCCTCTGTTGGTCTACTTCTTCTTTCAAGTATAATAGATAGGGGGAGTTCTGAATGAGAAATCCACTGGTGCCAGTAAACATACTGGAGGCAAAACAAAAAGAAAAGAGAACAATTGACATGAGAGCTAAAGTGCCAAAGTAAACGTGAATATTAAGAAATGTCTGAAATATACTGAATGTTAACATTAAAGTGTCTTCTTCGTATCTTTATCATTATACAGCAATCCTGGATATCTATTTCACATGGGAGTCATTATGAGTGGACATCCTGCAAAGTCTGACCATTGGAAAATGGCAAGCAGAGTCACCATGTCCTCAAATTAATACTTAAAAAGAAGTTTTCACCTATTTCAAGGCTGGCACTTTGTGAAATCATGGTGGTAGAAAATGGGGTGGACCAAAACGTAGGCAGAGATCTGGCATTGTGGGGTCAATGGGTCAGCTATCCCAGATTCCTTTGGGAATGAGAGCCTCAGCATGCCCAAGTGAGATATAAGGAAAATACTGCAGATGCTGGAAATCTGAAATAAAAACAAGAAATGCTGGAACCACTCAGCAGGTCTGGCAGCATCTGTGGAAAGAGACCTGACCCGAAACGTTAACTCTGCTTCTCTTTCCACAGATGCTGCCAGACCTGCTGAGTGGTTCCAGCATTTCTTGTTTTTATCCCAAGTGAGATATGTTGACCTCTGTCTGTAGATGTGCGGGTACCAGCAGGTGGGCTCAGTGCATTTTTTGTGCAACCATATATTTTTTAGTGGAAATGACTATCAAGCAAACCCATCAAGGAAAAGCTGGAAACAGTCTCCAGAATTTTCTGTTGCTTTCCAAGTACAAAGAAAGCACCTATACAAAGTTACCACATTATGTATTTATCTTTTTTAATTGATTGTCTCTTCAGTCTATTTCTTTGCTGCTTTTCAACTGGTGTATTTAAATGATTCTGTCACTTTGCAACTAATTAGGAGCATTACAAGAAACATAACAGTTCATATCCAAGAAAATCTTTCACTTGAGTCTTCATATATTTTATCAAATAATTGGTGCTATACCATGACAAAATTTTGACAATCTGTGGCAGTCAGTGTGCACTGCAGTATTGTGGTACTGTGTTATTGTGACTCTGTGCATTTATCTGTGTACTCACCGAGTCAAGGTCTCTGAATATCTTTTGATGCTAGATGCCTGCTCCCTAACTACCAAGATTCTGGATTTAGGTAAGGCTGATTTCAATGCGATGAGACAGAGACTGTCAACATAGGAGCATAGGAAGATAGGAACAGGAGTAGGCCATTCGGCCCTTTGAGCCTGTCCCGCCATTCAATGAGATCATGGCTGATCCGTGGCCTAACTCCATATACCTGCCTTTGGCCCATATCCCTTAATACCTTTGCTTAAGAAAAATCTATCTATCTCAGATTTAAAACTAGCAACTGTTCTAGCTTCAACTGCTGTTTGTGGGAGAGAGTTCCAAACCTCTACCACCTTTTGCATGAAGAAGTGCTTCCTAACATCTCTCCTGAACGGTCTGGTCCTAATTTTTAGACTATGCCCCCTAGTTTTAGAATTTCCAACCAGTGGAAATAGTTTATCTTTATCTAGTCTGTCTTTTCCTGTTAATATCTTGAAGACTTCGATCAGATCACCCCTTAACCTTCTAAATTCGAGCAAAAACAGGCCTAATTTGTGTAATCTCTCCTCGTAACTTAACCCCTGTAGTTCAGGTATCATTCTTGTAATCCTACATTGCACTCCCACCAAGGCCAATATATCCTTCCTAAGGTGTGGTGCCCAGAACTGCTCACAGTACTCCAAGTGGGGTCTAACCAGGGTTTTGTACAGCTGCAGCATAACCTCTGTGTCTTTATACTCCAATCCCCTAGATATAAAGGCTAGCTTTCTATTAGCCTTTTTGATTATTTTCTGCACTAGCTCGTGGCATTTTAAAGATCTATGCAACTGAACCCCCAAGTTTCTTTGGACATCCACTGTACTTAGCCTCTTCCCATTTAGAAAGTACCCTGCTCTATCCTTTTTTGGTCCAAAATGGATAATCTCACACTTGCCTGCATTGAAATCCATCTGCCACAGTTTTGCCCACTCACCTAGTCTGTCAATATCTCTTTGCAATTTTATGCTATCATCTAGACTGTCTACAATGTCGCCTAACTTTGTATCATCAGCAAATTTGGATATATGACTTACTATGCCATTATCGATGTCGTTAATGAATAATGTGAATAATTGAGGCCCCAACACAAATCCCTGCGGGACACCACTAGTCACATCCTGCCAATCGGAGTACTTAGCCATTATCCCCACTCTCTGTCGCCTACCACTCAAGCAACTTCCTAACCATATCAATAATTTGCCCTCAACTCCATGGGCTTCTACCTTAGTTAACAGTCTCTTATGTGGGACTTTATCAAATGCCTTCCGGAAGTCCATATAAATAACATCCTTAGACATTCCCCTGTCCACTACCTTAGTCACCTCTTCAAAAAATTCAATGATATTTATCAGGCATGACCTTCCCATCATGAATCCATGCTTGCTGTCCCTGATTAACTGAAATTTTTCTAGGTGTTCAGTCACTCTATCCTTGATTATAGACTCCAGCAACTTGCCCACCACAGATGTCAGGCTAACTGGTCTGTAATTTCCTTGGTTCCCCCTTTCTTAAAAAGTGGAGTGACATGTGCAACTTTCCAATCCAGAGGGATCACTCCTGAATCTAGGGAACTCTGAAAGACGATAGTTAGGGCATCTACAATGTGCTCCCCTACTTCCTTTAACACCCTCGGATGGAAACAGTCAGGTCCTGGGGATTTCTCACTCTTTAGTTCCATTAATTTCCTTGTTACTGATATTTTACTTACGTTAATTGTATTAAGTCCCTGTCCCCTATTGGCTATTAATTTTTTTGGGACTTCCGGCAAGTTATCCTCCTTTTCAACTGTAAATACTGAGACAAAGTAATTGTTCAACATGTCTGCCATTTCCCCATTATCAATGACAATATCTCCAGTTTCAGCTTTTAGTGGGTCTACATTGCTCTTGACCACCCGCTTTCCTTCGATGTAACTATAAAATTTCTTCTTATTGATTTTGATGTCCCTCGCAAGTTTCCTTTCATAATCTCTTTTAGTGGCTCTTATAAGCTGCTTTGTGACCCTTTGCTGGTCTTTGTATCGATCCCATTCGGCCGGATCTGTGCTGCGTTTTGCATTTTCCTTTCTTAAGCCCTTTCTTTTGTTTTATGCTATCCCTAATCTCTTTAGTTATCCATGGCTGTTTTTGTTGTCCACAGTGAACTGGTCAAATTTGTTAATGGATAAAAAAACAAAGGCTCAGTGGGAGGTTTTCAAAAAAAAAAGAACTTAATGTGATACGGATCCCTAAGGGACAGGAGCTCTACTTGCCATGGATGACTGAAGAGAAAAGAAAGGAAGACTTACATTTCGCTAGCACCTTTCATGACCACAGGATGCCCAAATGCACCTTCCTGCCAGTGAAGTACTTTAGAAATATAGTCACTGTTGTAATGTAAATAAACAGCAATTTGTGCACAGCAAGCTCCTGCAAACAACAATGTGATAATTACCAGATAATCTGTTATTAGTGATGTTAAGTGAGTGATAAATATTGGCCAGAACACCAGGGATAACTCCTCTGCTCTTCTTTGAAATAGTGCCATGGGATCTTTTGCATCCACCTGAGAGGGCGGATGGGGCCTTGGTTTAACATCGAATCCAAAAGACAGCACTTCTGACAGTGCAGCACTCCCTCACTATTCGTGCTTAAGTTCTGGAGTGGGATTGAAACACACAACCTTCTGATTGAGAGGCAAGACTGTGACCAACTGAGCCACAGCTAATACTCAAGAGATAAGAGACAACATAAAACTAAAACAAAAGTGTACAAAAATGCAAAAAAAAAAGCACAGATTCTGGTGAATGGGAGAGATACAAAAGACAGCAAACAGTGACAAAATAGATAGTAAGAGCTACAAAAACTAAGTATAAAAAGAAACTTACAAGGGATATCAACATTGGCACAAATTTTGCAATTATATTAGGAAACTGAGGGTGGTCAGGAGCAATTTGTGACCTTTGTCAATGAAAATAAGGAAATGGTGAGCATGTTGATTAATTATAGTAGAGGAAGAGAATAGCATGCCAGACATCCCAAAGAAACTAATATTAAATCAGGGCTGGAAGTCACCAAAATGAACATAAGCAAAATAACAGTAATGAAGACAATAATGGCACTAAAGAGTGACAAATCTCCAGGTCCAGATGGTTCTCCATCCCAGGGATTTAAAGAAAGTTGGTTAGAACATTGCAGATGTCCTAACAATAACCTTCCAAAGTTCTCTTGATTCAGGAATCATTCCTTTACATTGGAAAATTGTGCATGCCGCTTTGCTATTTAAGAAAGGTGAGAGAGGGAATTATCGACCAGACCTAAGGAAGGATATATTGGCCTTGAAGGGGGTGAAGCAGAGATTTACTAGCATGATACATAAGCAAAATACTGCAGATGTTGGAAATCTGAAATAAGTATGTTTAAAGCAGAGATTGACAGATTTCTAAATACAAATGACATAAGGGGATATGAGGATAGTGTGGGGAAAAAGGCATTTAAGTGGATGATCAGCTATGATCGTATTGAATGGTGGAGCAGGCTCGATGGGCTGAATAACCTACTCCAGCTCCCATGTTCCTAAAAACAGAAAATGCTGGAAATACTCAGCATCTCAGGCAGCATCTGTGGAGAGAAACAAAGTTAATGTTTCAGATCGATGGCCTTTCTTCAGAATGTGGACTCCAAAGGTTAAATTTTATTTTATCTTTATTTAGAGATACAGCACTGAAACAGGCCCTTTGAGTCTGTGCTGATCAATAACCACCCTTTTATACTAATCCTACATTAACCCCATATTCCCTACCACATCCCTACCACCTACCTACACTAGGGGCAATTTACAATGGCCAATTTACCTATCAACCTGCAAGTCGTTGGCTGTGGGAGGAAACCAGAACACCCAGCAGAAACCCACACAGTCACAGGGAGAACTTACAAACTCCACACAGGCAGTGCCCAGAACTGAACCTGGGTCGCTGGAGCTATGAGGCTGCAGTGCTAACCACTGCGCCACCCAACTATAAGGAGTGATTACACTAACTAGGGTTGCATTCTCTGGAATTTAGGAGGTTGAGGTGATTTCAAGATGTTAAGAAGAACTGATAGGGAACATTGGGAAAAACTATTTCCACTGATTGGTCCAGGGCAAGGGGGCATGGTAAAAAAATTAGAGCCAGACCTTTCAGGAAACACTTCTACATACAAAGGTTGCAGAACTTTGGAACTCTCTTCCACAAACAGCAGTTGATGCTAGATCAATTGTAAATTTTAAATCTGAGATAGATAGATTTATATTAACCAAAGGAATTAAGGGATATGGGGCTAGGTCACTGATACAATCTCACCTACCACTTGTTTAATGTAGAGCTTGTCTGCACAACAAAACATCTAAAGGGTTAATTTGATAAATTCACTGACCAATGCCTGTCTGTTTCTGAAGTGCATCATGTAATTTTGCTAGAAATTGGTTCCTGTCTTATTTAACTTTTCATTCATTGTAGTGTTATTATGGCAGAAGACAGATCAAAGTGTCGAGGTGTGGATATACCGTAAGTTGATAGATCCTATTCACAAGAGTACAAGGCAGCTCGTTGAAGATAATGCAGTTGGATTGCATTTGGATTTAGCTTCTCAGAGGCCCGTAGCAAGTGAATGAAAATAAGAGCAGCAATCTGTTAGGGGAATATTCCTATCTGATGTTTTTTTTTAAATATGCCACTGTGATCTGACACGTTGTCATTGTCATAGGATTATTGTACAAAGGAAAGGCCTCTTACTTAGAAATGATTTATTGAGGATGAAGGATTAGGTGTTCTTGGTAGCTCAGGGCTGGGGAGCGAAAAACAGCTAAACTTTAGTTCACACATCTTGATATGAGGCTGAGGGCCAGATGGTTACAGTTAAGGTTAGCATGCTGTGATGCAGTGTTCAGCGTCTGTTTGTCTGTCAAGGGCATTTTGGGTTGAACTGGCTAAGATTCTGACACTAAAACAAAACCCATTTTCATTTGTTCTTTTTTAAATGTTAATTAGGAAATTTAATTTCAACTTTTTATGAGATTTACAGTTATTTGTCATCCAATTTGTCTACTCACTATTTCAGATTGCTTTATTCCCATTAGAATTTTAAATTGAATGAAGTGACTGAGAAATAAAGTTAAAAGATCACATTCCCTGAATCAATCAGCAATGATACTTGTTAACCAGTAGCCCCCAACACCAGCTTCTCCTATCGCGGTAGCCCCTAGAGGGGCCTGACGTGTAAACCAACTGGACAGCAGTAGATTTCAGTCAATAATTGTTCTATCTTGTACTGAGTATTGCTGTACGTCTGCAACATTCTTGTGCCACTGAATGCCATCCCAAAGAAACATGAATGAAGAGTAAAGAACTGAACATTTTAACCTGGGATGAGTGAGCATGTCTTGAGTTGGTCTTTTGGTGTTATTCTACCTGAGGTGATCCCCTGCCCTAAATCATGAACCCAAGTCAAGCTTCAAGAGCTGATTTGAGATTTGGGGTATTGGTAGCACTTAGTTTGGCACAAGCTCAGTTCAGGCTCATCTCCAGTCTAGACAGTGCTGAATTTGTGTTGTTGGTGAATGATGAATTTGGGGGATTGATAAGTGTAAATTTGGGGACATTGGCAAATCTAAGTATGGAGGTACAGCAATGCTGAATTTTGAGGGTGTGGGGTTGAACACTGTGTTGGGGTGCAGGTTTTGGGGTTGTTGGAGGGTGTTGAGTTGGAGGGTGATAGATGTTGAGTGTAGCAGCACGAATAGGCATTGTGTATTAGCTGTGGCTCAGTTGGTAGCACTCTTGTCTCTGACTCTCTAGGTTCAAGTTCTATTCCAGGACTTGAGTATAAAAATCAAGATTGACACTCCAGTACAGAGGGACTGCCATCTTTCAAATAAGATGTTAAACTGAGGCCCTGTCTGCCCTCAGGTGGGGGTAAAATATCCCATGGTACTATTTTGAAGAAGAGCGGGGGAGTTATACCCCGTGTCCTGGACGTTATTAATCCCTCAATCAACATCACTCAGAGGGTTGTGAATCTTTGGAATTGTCTACCCTCAGAGGGTTGTGGATACTCCATTGTTGAGTATAGTCAAGACCGATATCGATAGATTCTTGATCTGTCAGGGAACCAAGGGATATTAGGGGCGGGCAGGAAAGTGGAGTTGAGGTATAAGATCAGTCATGATCATACTGAATTGCAGAGCAGATTTGAGGTCCAAATGGTCTACTGCTGCTACTATTTCTATGTTCTTAACACACAAACTGATCATTTGGTCATTATCATATTGTTGTTTGTCGGAACTTGCTGTGTGCAAATTGACTGCTACGTTTCCTACATTACAACAGGGATTAAACTTCAAAAGTATTTCATTGACTGTTAAGTGCTTTGAGACATCTGGTGGTAATGAAAAGTGCTATATAAATGCAAGTATTTTTTTTCCTTAAGGAGTATTGTGGAACAGAGGTATTGCCAGTGTTGAGTCTGGGTGTGTTGTTAAGTACTGAATCAAGGGTATTGGCAACACAAAGTTTGGGGATGTAAATAGTGTAGAATTTGGGATGTGATGCAAATACTGAGTTGGGTGTATCACTGGCTGCTGACTAGGGGGTGTTGAAGCACAGATTGTGGTATGTAATTTGATATGTTGAGGGTGTGAAGTTTGGTAGGGTTTGTGGAAATGCAGATTCTGGGTATAAGTTTGAGTTCATTGCTAATACTTGTACCACCTTTGCAAATTGCACAATGTGCAAACCTGGATACAGTTATAAAGCCTAATCTAGATTTGGAGAAACTCAGATTTATCCAGATTAAATGATTTCCAAATCAACTCAATCTTCCATGTTGGGTCAGGGACTATCTTTCAGTGAAGTCCCTAAGTTGTTACAGATTTGGGGTTTTTCCTTTTGTTGGAATTAATTTATTGCTGGCCCACAAAATTCTGTTTTATTACCTTCATTTAAGTGTACCCAATCGCATCAAAGACAAGACAAATACCAAACAAAACTCGTGATCACCTTGTAAACATGAGCCCCAAAAATGAAAATCGAGGAAGGGTAGGCAAGTGCACTGAATCTTTCCAGCCCTGGTTACCATATCAATTGTTTGAATACATGGTCATAGTGACAGCTAAGGTGATCACTGGTCCTGTGTTGGTTCTATTGTCTATCAACAAACACATTTGTAGTAGGTTTCTATTCTGAAGAGGTTGATAATGAACAGGGTTGTTTCCTTATGTCATGTTAGTGATAAACAGCACCCTCAGAACCTTCTATTTTGTTCAATGGTGCCATTGTATGACCCCAGTCCTCCAGTGGTTAGTATCTCTTTACTTTTAAAGATTTCAGTAAATGGTTCCCCTGGACACCACCAGGCAACCAAAAATTGGACTATATGCTGCTCACCTTCCCAATACCACAAATTTGCTTTCAATTTATTCCAAAGGATTAGTGAATTATCCCATAGTCTAACTGTCTAATCTAAACCTGATGAGGGATGAGCAAATAATCCATCCTTTCTGCAGATGACAGCAAAGAAGCAACTCTATCAGACACTGAATGACTGATGGGGCCATTGTGATACACAGCATGACTGTCAACAAAGAAGTATTCTAAAAAATCAATCATGGTCCCATCTCACTCCCACTATGTTACTGAATCTCTCATTCAGCAGATGTCTGAACAACTCACTGCAGAGTGCCACTGTGCTGTCTAGCTTGCAACAATGAACTGGTAATATCCCTTAGAACCACATGGATTATCCATCTAAACTTCCAACACTAACACCAAAGGGCTTTCTCCATCATCCAAAGATTGGCCAGAGAGCAGAGCTGTCAATATTGGACAAATCGTAGTGATGCCATTTTCAGTTATGAGCTTTATACTTAGGCATTGCCAAATCAAAAGTTTAGAAGGCCTACTAACTCTCTTGCATTTAGTGGCATAGAAGGAGGCCATTCAGCCCATTGAGTCCATGCCGGCTCTCTGCAGAGCAATCCAGTTAGTCCCACTCCCGCACTCGATCTCCATAGCCCTGCAAGTTTATAAGCTTCATGTGCCCATCCAATTTCTTTTGAAATTATTGATTGTCTCCGCTTCCACCACTCATGTGGGCAGGAAGTTCTAGGCCATTACCACTCGCTGCATAAAAAAGATCTTCCTCATATTCCCCCTGCATCTCATGCCCAAAACCTTTAATCTATGTCCTCTTGTCTTTGTACCATCAGTTAATAGGAAGTTTTCCTCGCCTAACTTATCTAAACCTGCCATAATCTTGTACACCTCTATCAAATCTCCCCTCAAATTCCTTTGCTCCAGGGAAAACAAACCCAGGTTTTCCAACCTAACCTTGGAACTAAAATTCCCCATCCCTGGAACCATTCTGGGAAATCTCCTCTGCACTCTCTCAAGGACACTCACATCTTTCCTCAAGTGCGGTGACCAGAATAGGACACAATATTCTAGTCGGCGCATAACCAGAGCTTTGTAAGGGTTCAGCATAACCTTGCTGCTTTTGTACTCTATGCCTCTATTTATGAAGCCCAAGATCCCATATGCTTTGCTAATCACTCTCTCAATATGTCCTGTCAACTTCAAAGATTGATGCACATGCACCCCCACATCCCTCTGTTCCTGCATACTCTTCAGAATGGCACCATTAAGTCTATACTGCCTGTCCCTATCCCTTCTACCTTCTAATGCACCACCTCACATTTGTCAGCATTAAATTCCATCTGCCACTTGTCTGCCTATTCTGCTAGCCTATCTGTGTCCTGCTGCAGGTGATTTGCATTATCCTCAGTTTGCCACTCCTCCTCGGGGGAGATGGTACTGTAGTGGAAATGTCACTGAACTAGTAATTAAAGGCCCCAGGCTACTACCCTGTTGTCACAGGTTCAAATCCCACCATGGCAGCTTGTGGAATTTAAATTCAATTAATTAATTTAAAAAAATTTGGAATTGAAAGCTCATCTCAGTAATGGTGTTATGAAACTATCATCGATTGTCTTTAGCATCTGGTTCACTAATGGCTTAACTGTCTGGCCTACATGTGACTCCAGACCCACAGCAATGTGCTTGACTCTTAACTGCCCTCTGAAATGGCTGAGCAAGCCACTCAGTTGTCAAGGGCATTAGAGATGGGCAACAAATGCTGGCCTTGCCAGTGATGCCCACATCCCATGAAAGAATAACAAAAAAAAGTTTGGTATCAGTGGCAAATTTTGAAATTCTACTTTGTATTCCAAGATCCAAGTAATTTATATATAGCAAAAAAAAAGCAGTGGTCCTCGCACTGACCCTTGGGGATCACCACTGTCTACCATCCTCCAGTCTGAAAAACAATCATTTACTCGCTGTTTTCTGGCCTTGAACCAATCTATTGGACACTGACCCTCCTATTCTATGAACCTCAATTTTGTTATCCAGCCTTTTAAGTGATACCATATTACACACTTTCTTAAAATATTGAATATCTGTGTAGTTCCAGCATTTCCTGTTTTTATTACCTATCAGGCAAACCCCACCTGCTAAGACTGAGGCACACATTATTTTGCCACATGTACATTAAAACTTAAAATTGCAAGCCCTGACCAGAAAGACATCTCCATGGTAACAGACAATGTTGAAACAATGGAGATCCAGCAGTCCCTGTCCCTCCAATATACAGAAGTGGTCAGACCAGTTTTAGTCACATGGCTAACTGGCTGTTACAGAGCAATTTGAACTTCCAACCAAGGATGTGAAGAGACTGTTCCATATAAGGAACTAGTCACATGACTAATCTGCTGGGCAACCTGGGAGGTTTTTATGAATTTGAACTCCCAAACAAAGGAATTGCCAGAGAGGACGCCGTGTGCTCCTGGAACTAAAGCAAGAACATCTCCTCTGCCTGTCTGCTGATCTCTCAGGGAACTGAAACTATTGAAAACACGTGAAACTCAAGAGAGAAAAAGGTTTGCCACATGAACAAAGATTTAAGAAGATTACTGGGCCCCAACGAAATGCAAGACCATATCTTCAATCAAGGACTACAGCAAGCTCAAGAAACAGTAACAAGATATTGCCTCAAACTGTTCTACTTATCTTTTCTTCTGTTCTTTTCTATTCCTATCTGCATGTTTATATCGCATGTGCATGCTCGCATGAGCACGTCGTACATCCGTAAGCATGAATCATATTACAGTTTTAGTTTTAAGGTTTTAATAAATTTCCTCTTTCTGCTTTAAACCATAGAAACCCTGTGTGTGCTCAGTTATTTTCCTGATAATTGGAAACTGTGAACACGGATTCATAAAAAGGAGAGCTCAAAACACAGTGTGTTTAAAATTAAACCCAGTTACAATAAGACCAGGTAAAAACAGCAAAAGACCCCTAGACATTGCTCACCTGGTCGTAACATATCCCTGGAAACTACACCCTGCTGAGCTGAAATAGATTGGGCATCCTAATGCAAGAGTTATGAATGACTACTAGGATGTTTTCAATGGATCTCCATTGCTTCAGGCACTCTGGATAGATGCTTCAGCCACATGTAATCCCCAATTAACAGCAGCTTTGCTTGTGCTGTGAATGTAACCTCTTTTGAGCTTAATGTTACCATTAAGCTCTGGAATTCCCTCCCTAAACCTCTCCACCTCCCTCTCCAACTTTAAGACCTACCTCTTTGAGCATGCTTTTGATAACCTGTCCTAATGTCTCATTCTTTGGTTTGGTGTCAATTCTTTATTGCCTGATTATGATCCTGTGAAATGCCAAGAGACATTTTACTATTTAAATGGAGGCATTATTCGCCGCTTCCCCACCCAAACAGCTGACACAGCCGAGGATAAGGGTTGTCGATAGGGATTGAGTGTGAGTGGGAAGCACAGGCTTCATTGCTCAGCAGCTTTATGGATAAACCCAGGAAATTTGATTTAACTGCCAAGTAAACTGCCAGGCAACAACATTTCAGAAAAGTGGCCATACCTGATATGGTAATGAGTACTTTGGGGGTATCTATGGAATTGTATCCAATTGCAAGTGTCAGGAGTGGGGCATGGACAGGCAATGGCGAATTAAAAATGTGTCATCACTATACTAAGTTTTGTATGGCTGTAGATTTATGTGGAATATGATACCTTTGATGGTTCTGCATACCTAAAACAAGAAGCCAAGGAAGCGAAGCGATAGATAATAGCAAGAATGGCTTGACACAGAAATGGTTGCAGATGACTGAAATTGCCAGACTAGTTCAGAACTAACAACAATTCGTCCCCATCGCTGCTGCTGAGTTGATGGGTGGGAATTTAATTATAGTAGTAGTAGATTTCTGTGGATAAAATTTACACAATAGTGGATCTAGAAACACTGTTCTAATAATAAGAGAACTTGATAGATTTTTTCATTTGGACAGTTTTAGTAACTGCTTCCCGTGGGAAGCTGAGTGATTGAGAATGTATCCATTTGTGAGGAAGATGTTGCATGTGAGTTTCTGGGTCATTTTCACTTTGTGTGGTAATGACTGTTTTTAGGCCTGTGGAAAGAACTGATCCTACTCCATTATGCAGCCACCTCCTCTCTAGAACGCAATTAATATTTTGGCACTGGAAATGAGCAGAAATAAAATGATGACCCTGTGCTTAACATTGAGGAATAAAATAAAAGCTGAGAAAATGATGCCATGAGAAGAGCAATTACAGTTTTTTTGGGGAAAGCCATTTTTTGTCAAAGAATTGAATGCAGATTAGAAATATTAAGCCATATATTATGTCAGCCGAGAAAATAAAATCCTCTTGTTCTCTGCAAAAATCCTGTTTATTAGAAAGAGGGGGCACATCTGTGACATTGAATATCTGAAGAGGGGTTCTGGTTTAAATTGATTAGTTCCTTTATCAAGTTGCTAGTTAATTCTCCTAGCAGAGATGTGAATACCATTAAGCTGGTGTGAGAGATGTGAATACCAAATTCATGCTGCCAGACATATGAAAATGAGTTTTTGCATTTTAAAAGCACCTTGTGCCGAATTCTGCCATGAGGGGGAAGGACAGTAATGTGGAAAATGTATTTGTCCTTTGAAGTTTTCAGTATGATGTGAGATTCAATTATTTGCACGTTAGTAGAATAGCTGAGTCTTACAAATACATTGAGAAAATTTATATAGCTCCTTTCACAACCTCAAGATGTCCCAAAGCATTTTATAGCCAATGAAGTACGTTTGAAGTGTAGTCACTGTTATGTATTCACTGGTTTGCTTAATATTTTATAAATCTGATTTACCTCAGGTCAACGCAGAGATGACAACAGTTCTAAGTCAACAACAGGTTTATTTACAGGACTTTAAAATATCTCAGCACTTAGAAGATTTCTACACATTGTCTCAAACAGAACTCAGGTCTGTGCATCCAGAATCTCCTCAATCGTTTCAGTTCCGAAACTCTTAAGCTCCACCCATAGGCTTAAGCAATTAAGCACAATGAACATCAATCAGTGAAAGACTAACACAATCAAACACAGATCAATTAAACCATTGAACACTACAGTCACTATTGTAATGTAGGAAAGGCAGCAGCCAATTAGTAAGTTTCCACAAACAGCAATGTCATACTGACCAAATAATCTGTTTTTTGTGATGGTGGTTGAGGGATAAATACTGGTTAGGACACTGGGGATTATTCCCCTCCTGTTCTTCATGATAATGCTGTGGGACCTTTTCCATCCCCTTGAGAGAGCAGATAGAGCCTCGGGTTAAATGTCTCACCCAAAAAAACAGTACTACACTGGAATGCCAGGATAGAGTTTTGTGTCCAAGTCCTGGGGCTGGATTTTATCTTAAACAGATGGGAATTTGCTACCGACGTAAAAGTGAGGGAGGCAGTCCCACCTCAGTGAGCTGCCGGCCAATCAGCGGGCCGGTAGCTCTTAGTCCCAGCAGCGCCACTGGTAGTGGTGGCCATAGCTGGGGCTGCATCCTAGCCGACCACATAGAGCCATGAGTGGGTAAGTTAGGCATGCCTCACCAGGGGGATCGGTCGTGCCCTGGTGTGGCTAGGGTGTTCGTTTGGGGGGGGGCCCGACTGCCATGGCACCACCCTGGCTCGCAGAAAGGCTGGCAGCTATCGCTGGGTGACCTTTCAGGTCCCCAGCATGCCTGCTTGCTATGGGTAAAATACCCGTGGAGGTGGGTGAGGGCCCTTAAGTGGCTGTTAAGTGGCCACTTAAGGGCCTTGATTGTCCTTGGGCTGTTTTCTCCCCCCCCGCTCGACTGTCGTAAAGTTGGCTGCAAGCGGGGCGGGAAGTCCTCCCGGAGCCTCCTGCTCAATTTTACGCCGCCCCCATCCACCCCCACGACACCATCTGACCCGTTGGGGTGGCATAAAATTTAGCCCCTGGAGTGGGACTTGAACTTACAAACTTCTGAATCAGAGATGAGAATGTTATTGAAGGTAGCCCCTCCTCTCTGTTGTGTATTATTGTAGCATAGGTCAGATGTTGTTTATGTGAGTCTTGGAGTCTTTCTAGGGCTAAAGAATAACTCATTTATTATATACATCTAACTATTTATACACTCCACAAGCCTGTCTAGCCAGCATACCTCATGCTGCTTCTAGCTTCTTCCAAGCCTAACATCCATGTGACTATTACATTGTCACTACTGTGGGAGGGGTTACTCTCACTGTCTCAAACATTAACCCTTTCAGGCCCTTATACTACATCTCCCTCCAAGTCTTTGTCCCTCTCTATTTATAATATTGTTATGCCAATGTACTTTGTTGAATGATCATTTTCTTTAATCCACTGATTGGAAGTCTGAATTTATACATTTTTTAAAAAAACATTTAAAAAAAGAAAAGCTAAAAGGATGACTTTGCTGGCAACTTAGGATGGCCACCTAATTTGCAACACTGTATCCTCCACTGCAAGGCTTGTGAGGAGGGAGACGAAATGGCTGCATTTCCCAGCAAGAACCAAGACCCAGGAAGTTTAAGGGGACTGCTTGTTTGTTTTCTTTTCAGCAAGAGAGAAATACTGCCAATATTTTGAGTCACTGAGTGACTGTCATGTGATAAGACCCTCCCCATCTGTGGTTTTAAGCTTGTGTCTTTCTGCAGCAGAGAGAGGAGAAGCAACTGGGCTCTGACACGTGCAGACCCAAGTGGGGCTCTCTCACTCACTCTCTCTCTCTCTCCAATCCAGCTTGAAAGCTTTCAAATCCTGCCTTTTGACTGATCACCTTTGCATACTCCGTCTATAATCAACAACCCCGTTGCAGGAAATCATCCGCATCGCTGTTTCCAAGAGACCCACAAAACCAGTTATCTACCTCTTTAAACTAAAAGTCTCAGAACCACCGAAATCAGCTAGAAGCCAGCCAAACTACCAAATGTCACAGACTGTATACCCCTTTTTTCTATGGACTCTAATTCAACCAACCTACCTTTCCCCACTCTGTAACCTATTTGTGTGTGTGTAAAGATTGGCCCGTAGTTTATTATTTTCGTTAGTTCATTTAAGGTAATATAATGTTAACCTCTTTCTTTGTTAAACTCAAAAAAACCTGTCCAATTGGTTCTTGTAATGATCATAGCAAGTAAGTAATCAAACACCTATTGAATTGGCCAGCACATTCACTTTAAGAAATAATTAAATCTGTTGTGGTCAAACAAGGAGAGGGAAAAGAGGGAAGCCCTTCGACCCTTCCTCACTTGACCATAATATATATATATACATTCATTCGTTTTGACTTTACATGCTACCCCATTTCCCCCCAAGTCTCTGTCCATCACAGATTCAGCCTATCAGGAGGCTTCACCACTCTGCCTGATTGTGTTCTTCTCGGAGTTGGAAGATCGTTAGTCTTGCTTCAAAGTCTTGTTGGACAACTTGGATCGCCTTGGCCAATGCTTGTAGCATCCTGTTGTCTCTGGTTTTCTTAATGCTCATCTGATTCATCCGGATAAATGATCGATTGTTGCTTCTGTGGTGTAAGGATAATGTTTCTCCTATTTTGTTGTATAGTACTCTCTGCCGTGTCTACTAGATATGCTCTCGGGTAATTTTCATCTTTTTGGATGACAACACCTTCCATTCTAGGTCTCGTATCCATACCTTTTCGCCTTCCTTTAGCTGAGGAAAGTTTCGGGTATGAAATCTTTTGGTGTAATCGTGAGCTTGTTGGTGCCTGTAGTACTTCTCTCTATCTTGGACTTTTTGCTAGTGTTTCATGTCTAGTGCTGGGAGTAGTTGGATTTTTATCTTCCACCCCATCAACAGCTCAGAAGGTGATAGTCCACACAACAAGTAGATCGATAGTTAATCAATGCAGTTGGAAAATCTTTGTTGTTATTCAACAACCCCTTTATGGTTCTCACTCCTCTTTTGGCTTTGCTGTTCAGCTGAGGATATTGTGGTGAACTCGTGAGATGTTCAAATCCCAATTTTTTGGCAAACTGTGTGAAGTATTCATTTGCAAACTGTGGTCCATTGTCTGACACGACTTCGTCAATGATACCATGTGGTCGCAAAGATCTGCAAAGCTCGGAGAACAGGCTCTGTTGTTGTTGAATACAATCTTTTCCCTTCAATCCATCATGAGAAATAATCGATCAAGTTTATATATGATTTACTGTTGTACATAAATAAATCCATCCCTAGCCGTTCCCATGGTCTGGTTGGAAATTTTGTTATAATCCGAGATCCTCTCTGCTCCATTCTATGTATTGCACATACCTGGCAGTTCAGGACCACGTTTTCTACGTCTTTGGATATTCCTGGCTACCACACAGATGACTGAGCTCATGCTCTACACTTTGTTATGCCCATGTGGCCTGATGTAGACGTTCCAAGATATCTGATCTGAGTGACTTGGAATGACTAGTCTGTCATTATACACCAACAAATCATCGATGATTGTGAAATGTTTTCTGATTTCACAGAAAGTTTTCATGATCTTACCATTAGGACATTCTTGTGGCCAACCCTGTGTGCAGTATTGATGTATACGAGTACATTCTTCATCCTGCTTTTGGGCGTGATGAATTTCTTGTAGATTCTGTATACTTGCTGGCCACTGTTGCGAATACGACTCTATCTCATCCACAAAGTTCACGTCCTGTTGAGTCAGATGGTCTGCCTTCAGCCTTCCTAGACCCGCAAACAGTTTGGGATAGTCTACTTGAAAGTGACTATTTGACTCTGGCTGTTTGACTTAGAGCCATAGAGTTATATAGCACAGAAACTGGCCCTTCAGCCCATTGTGTCTGTGCCAGCCATTAAGAACCTATCAAATTCTAATTCCATTTTCCAGCACTTGGCCCGCCGCCTTGAATGCTATGGCGTTTCAAATACTTCTTAAATGTTGTGAGGGTTCCTGCCTCTACCACCTCTTTAGGCACTGCGTTCCAGATTCCAACCACCCTCTGAGTAAAAAAATGTTTCCTCAAATCCCCTCTAAACTTCCTGCCCCTTACCTTAAATCTATGCCTCTGGTTATTGACCCCTCCGCTAAGGGGAAAAGTTTCTTCCTATCTACCCTATCAATGCCCCTCATAATTTTGTATATCAATCATGTCCCCCCTCAGCCTTCTCTGCTCTAACGAAAACAGCCCTAGGCTTTTCAGTCTCTCTTCATAGCTGAAATGCTCCAGCCCAGGCAACATCCTGGTGAATCTCCTCTGCACCCTCTCTAGTGCAATCACATCCTTCCTAGAGTGTGGTGACCAGAACTGTACACAGTACTCCAGCTGTGGCCTAAATAGTATTTTATACAGCTCCATTATAACCTCCCTGCTCTTATATTCTATGCCTCAGCTAATGAAGACAAGTATCCCATATGTCTTCCTAACCACCTTATCTACCTGTGCTGCTGCCTTCAGTGATCTATGGACAAGTACACCAAGGTCCCTCTGGGCTTCCTAGGGTCCTACCATCCATTGTATATTCCCTTGCCTTGTTAGTCCTCCCAAAATGCATCACCTCACACTTCTCAGGATTAAGTTCCATTTGCCACTGCTCCTCCCATCTTACCAGCCCATCTATATCGTCCTGTAATCCTCACTATTTATGATGCCACCAATTTTCATGTCATCTGCGAGCTTACTGATCATACCTCCGATATTCACATCTAAATCATTAACGTACACTACAAACAGCAAAGGTCCCAGCACCGATCCCTGTGGTACACCACTGGTCACAGGCTTCCACTCGCATAAACAGCCCTCGACCATTACCCTCTGCCTCCTGCCACTAAGCCAATTTTGGATCCAATTTGCCAAATTGACCTGGATCCCATGGGCTCTTACCTTCTTAACCAATCTCCCATGCGGGACCTTATCAAAAGCCTTACTGAAGTCCATGTAGACTATATTAACTGCTTTACCCTCATCTACATATCTAATCACAGCCTCGAAAAATTCAATCAACTTAGTTAGACACTATCTCCCCCTAACAAAGCCATGCTGACTATCCTTGATTAATCCCTGCCTCTCCAAGTGCAGATTAATCCTGTCCCCCAGAATTTTTTCCAATAGTTTCCCTACCACTGATGTTAGACTCACCGGCCTGTAATTACCTCGTTTGTCCCTGCTAACCTTCTTGAATAATGGTACTACATTCGCTGTCCTCCAGTCCTCTGGTACCTCTCCTGTGGCTGGAGAGGATTTGAAAATTTGTGTCAGAGCCCCTGTTATCTCCTCCCTTGCCTCACAGAACAGCTTGGGTTACATCTCATCTGGGCCTGGAGATTTATCCACTTTTAAGCCTGCTAAAACAGCTAAAACTTCCTCCCTTTCAATGCTAATTTGTTCAAGTATATCACAATCCCCCTCCCTGATCTCCACACCTACATCGTCCTTCTCCATAGCAAACACAGATGAAAAGTAATCATTTAAAACCTCATCTATGTCCTCTGGCTCCACACACAGATTGCCACTTTGGTCCCTAATGGGCCCTACTCTTTCCTTGGTTATCCTCTTGCCCTTAATATACCTATAAAGTGCCTTAGGATTTTCCTTTATCTTTCCCGCCAGTGTTTTTTCATGTCCCCTCTTCGCTCTCCTAATTACTTTTTTAAGTACTCCCCTACACTTTCTATATTCCTCTAGTGCCTCCACTGTTGTCAGTGCTCTGAATCTGCCATAAGCCTCCTTTTTTTTACTTATCCAATCCTCTATATCCCTTGACATCCATGGTTCCCTGGACTTGTTGGTCCTACCCTTCACCTTAACAGGTACATGTTGGCTCTGAACTCTCACTATTTCCTCTTTGAATGACTCCCATTGGTCTGATGTAGACTATCCTACAAGTAGCTGCTCCCAGTCCACTTTGGCCAGATCCTGTTTTATCAAATTGAAATCGGCCTTTCCCCAATTCAGTACCTTTATTTCTAGTCCATCTTTGTCCTTTTCCATAACAACCTTAAATCTTACAGAGTTATGGTCACTATCCCCGAAATGCACCCCCACTGACACTTCTACCACTTGCCCAGCTTCACTCCCTAGGATTAGGTCCAGTACTGCCCTTTCTCTTGTAGTACTTTCTATGTACTGGCTCACAAAGCTCTCCTGTATGCATTTTAAGAATTCCGCCCCCTTTAAGCCTTTTGCACTAAGACTATCCCAGTTGATATTGGGGAAGTTGAAATCCCCTATTATTACCCTATTATTTTTACACCTACATATCTGCTCCTCTATCTCTCCCTGACTATTTAGAGGCCTGTAGTACACTCCCAGCCAAGTGATTGCCCCCTTTTTGTTTTTAAGTTCTACCCATATGGCCTCTTTTGAGGAACCTTCTAACATATCATCCATCCTTATGGCAGTTATTGATTCCTTGATCAACAGTGCAATGCCACCTCCTCTTTTACCCCCACCCGTGTCCCGCCTGAAGATTCTATACCCTGGAATATTGAGCTGCCAGTCCTGCCTTCCCTCAACTATGTCTCTGTGATAGCAATAATATCATAATGCCATGTGCTAATCAACGCCCTCAATTCATCTGCCTTACTAGTAAGACTCCTTGCTTTAAAATAGATACAATCAAGCTTTGCACTGTTCTCTTGTGCCTTAACAGGTCTATATTTGCTCTGCTTTCCAGACTGACTGAGTTTCTCTTCTATATTTGACTGTGCATCACCCTACTGTACCTCCACTCTGTATCCCATCCCCCTGCCAAATTAGTTTAAACCTCCCTTAACCTTCCAGCAAGGATGTTGGTCCGATTCTAGTTCAGGTGCAACCCGTCCTACTTGTATAGGTCCCACCTTTGCC
Source organism: Heterodontus francisci (assembly GCF_036365525.1). Classification (NCBI taxonomy): domain Eukaryota; kingdom Metazoa; phylum Chordata; class Chondrichthyes; order Heterodontiformes; family Heterodontidae; genus Heterodontus; species Heterodontus francisci. Next base: position 26,226,744 of record NC_090393.1, on the reverse strand, counting down.
AGAAACAGACCCAGTGATCCAGGAAACTAAAGCCCTCTCTCCTGCACCATCTCTTCAGCCAGGCATTCAGCTGCTCTATCCTCCTATTCCTACACTCACTAGCACGTGGCACCGAGAGTAATCCAGAGATTACAACCTATGAGGTCCTGCTTTTTAATTTGCTACCTAGCTCCCTAAATTCTTGTTGCAGGACCTCATCCCTCTTTTTACCTATGTTGTTGGTAACAATGTGTACCACGACCTCTGACTGTTCACCCTCCCCTTTCAGAACGTCCTGCAGCTGCTCCATGACATCCTTGGACCTAGCACCAGGGAAGCAACATACCATCCTGGAGTCGCGTTTGTGGCCACAGAAACACCTATCTGTACCCCTTACGATAGAATCCGCTATCACTATAGCTCTTCCACTCCTTTTCCTCCCCTCCTCTGCAGCTGAGCCACCTGTGGTGCCACAGACATGGCTCTTGCTGCATTCCTCTGAGAAGCTATCTCCCGCAACAGTATCCAAAGTGGAAAATCTGTTAGATAGGGAGATGGACCCAGGGGACTCCTGCACTACCTGCCTAGTTCTTCTACTCTGCCTGGCAGTCACCCATTCCCTTTCTGCCTGAGCAGTCTTTACCTGCGGTGTGACCACCTCCCTGTACGTGCTATCCATGATGATCTCAGCCTCACGGATGCTACACAGTGTCTCCAGCCGCCGCTCCAGATCCGAAACATGGATTTCGAGTAGCTGCAGCTGGAGACACTTCCTGCAAACGTTTTTGTCCTGGACATTGGAAGTATCCCTTACTTTCCACATTGCACAGGAGGAGCACTCCACATTGCTGAACTACCCTGCCATGACTTACCCTTAATTTATCCCCTTAAATTACCCAAAAATTAGATTATTTACACTAGGCACCTTGAGTCCCTAAAAATAAACACTACCTACTCTATGAAAAAGAAAACTGTAAACCTTTCCCTTTACTTTTAGTCACTTACCCAGCTACTTAGAGTAACTGCCTAACAGCAATTATTCACCAACCAACCACCTTGCAGCTTTCCTGTGATGTCACTGCTCACTTTGTTTTCGAACTCCGCGTGCCTGGACTGCTCTCCGTTCCCTCCCAGAAGGTAAGTGATTGGGCCGCTTCCCTCGGGCTCAATTATTGTCTCTGCTCTCGGTGTTCTCCCCACAGGTCCACTCCTCTCTGCTGCTCTTCCGGAAGGTAAGTGACATCATCCACCTTTTGGTGTAGATGGAGGTCTAAGCATAGTTTTCTGCTTAACGGGGAAAATTCTTGGTTTTTCAAAACGTATAGGGTTTCCATAATCTGTCTTCCTTTATATTGGAGAGTGCTTGAAGTTTACCCTTCAGCTTCAGTTGGATCCCTCCTGGACCATACAACTGTCTGTCCGCTGGTTGTAAGTAATGTCTCATCAACCATGGCTCTTTTGGTCTGACAGAACTGTGACACTTGCACCTGTGTCCAACTTGAAATGAGTAATATGTCCAATGTCTGCCATCCAAAATCCTTGACTGGGGTCATACATTTCTCCTATGAAGTCTCCTGTTTAATCTTCCAATGGAAGTTGTTCCACCCCATTCACCGCTCCATATGTGAAGGCTTTTTGTTTTATAGATTTGAGAGAAAAGGTCTTGCTCTGGCACATCTTTCAAAATTGGCCTGTCTTTTTGCAATTGAAACATTCCGCTTTATTAGCAGGACATTGATCACATCTGTGGGTCTTTCTGGCTCCACAGTGCTGGCACGCTTTCCTGGTGTCTTGCATCCTCTCAGCTGTGTGTACCTTCTTATCTGGAGATAGCTTTTCCATCCTGGGCTGCAGGAACTGAACCATCATTGGATTTTTTCTGATCCAAGGCTTCTCTTTGGGCTGTAGAAGGCTCTGTTTTGTCTTCGGACTTCTGCCTGTCGCACTATCTGAATCGCTTTCTCGAGTGAGAGGTCATCTTTAGACTGCATGAGGTCTGATAAGGACTTGTCCGCTATTCCAGTTACTTTTCAGTTCATGATCAACTCAGACTTCAGTTCTCCATACTTGCAGCCTTCAGCCAATCTGTACAAATCAGTTATGAAAGCATCCACAGATACGCATATCTTCTGGACTCTCTTATTAAACTTTGCTCTTTCCAGGATCTTATGACTTCTCAAATTAAAATATTTTGTCAAAGTCTTGTAACACATCTTCAAATTTGTCTGAAGCTTCATTTTATACCTTGCCTTAAAATCACGTCATCAGCAATGGCACCCATGGAGCATAAAAGAGTATTAGGCTGTGTAGCCTCTGATTTGGGGTGTAGCCGAGAAGCTTTTCTAAATGTTAGGAATCTTTTTTTCCACATTGACCAATTTTGTATCTGATTGGGTCCTTCCCAATTCTGGAAGTTTTCAGACATCATATGTTTCAAATCCATTCTTTGCTAGACTTTTTTTTAGGGTGTTCATCTTCCTTTAATTTTTTTTTAGGCTTGCTTGCTTTAATGGATGTGTTCCTGCTCTTTTCATGAGTTCCCATGCTTTTCGGGGATTTACCACTTTTCGTCCTCACAGACAGCCTGAATAAAGGATTTGTTTTTTGTCCCTCTGTACAGTGCACTGTTGGAAGATAACTTCGCCCTATTCAAAGGGTTTCTTATCCGTCCCCAACATCAGTACCGTGACTCACCCGATCGCTGGATTCTTCTCACAGGCCACCACGCTTCTGTGGTGCAGCATGTATGTCTGTGCACTGACTCATTGACTGTCCGTGTCGTTCTTCCACTGCAGAGCAGCTCCGAGGTGCTTCACAGCCTCTTCTGCAGTTAAGCAGATTTCTTCAGTTTTCTGGTGCTACTGATCCGGGCAAGTATTTATCTTTAAATGTTTTCGTTGTTTGCTGCTGCCTCCATATTGCGTATTGTTGTAGCGTAGGTTGAATGTTGTTTACATGATTCTCAGAGTCTTTGTAGTGCTACAGAATAACTTGTTTATTATATACGTTTAACTATTTACATTCTCCACAAGCCTGTCTAGCCAGCACACCTCGTGCTGCTTCTAGCTTCTTCCAAGCCAAACACCCATGTGATTATTACATCATCATCATGACCATGGCAGCTGTTACTCTCACTGTCTCAAACATTAACCCTTTCACATCCTTATACTACACTCTCCTGCAGGACCTCAATATAATACATGTACTGGGGATATGAGAGGGTCAGAGGTAGGGTACAAGACACTTCAATGTTTTCATTGGAGTCATGAGGTACAAAAATAAAGCCTAAAAGTAACTGGGGTAGAGTTTCCACTTCGGGTGCAATCGGTGATCCGGGGGTCAACTGTACTGGTTTTGAGCAAAGTTTTTTTTCTCAAGTTTCTGCTCAACCTAATTAGTGTATCACTGAACTTAAAATCTGTCATGAACTAATGCAATCAGGCAGCATTTTAGAACATAACTTTTTTTTTTAAATTTTGATTTTAGAGACATTACTTGATGTATTTAAGAACAGCAACTTCCTGTAATTGGATTAATGCAGCTGCAAATAAGTTTATCAAAATAATAAGCATTTTTAATCAGAGAGTCCAATCCACTGCTTGTGAATAACTTGATTTTAAGTGACCAAAAATGACTTTAAAAACTATATAGAACTATTTGCTAGTTACTTTTGTTTAAAGTAGTCAGTTTCTTAGTAAATGAAAACAATATATTTAAAAACTTTTAAAATGTGCCTATTAGTGTCCTTTGTTATGATCAGGTGAGGAAGGGTCAACGGGCTCCCCTCTTGTCTCTCTTTGTTTGACTGCAACAGGATTTATTTCTTTTTAAAGTAGCTATACTTGCCAATTCAGTGAGTGTTTAATTATTTACGTACTATGATTATAAGAGAACTAATTTGACAGGTTTTCTTAAGTTTAACAAAGAAAGAGGTTAGCTTTGTTGTACTTAAACCAATCTAAGTAAAATAATAAACTATGCTCCAACTTTCACACACACACAAAATCTTGAGGTTCACACACACATACACATACACACACAAATAGGTTACAGAGTGGGGAAGGATAGATTGGTCGGATTAGAGTCTGGAGCAATAAAAAGGGGTATATAGTCTATGGATTTTGCTGACTCAGCTGGCTTCAGGCTGAATTTGGTGGTCCTGTGGCTTCAGGTTTGCCGATGTGGCCAGCTGGTTTGGTGATTTTCTGGGAGACAGTGGTGCAGATGATTTCCTTCACAGGGTCTGGGTGGTTACGGCCAGCAGGCAGGGTTTGAAGCTTGCAAGGGGGACTGGAGAGAGATAGAGAGAGAGAGAGAGAGGAGGGACCACACTTGGGTCTAGTTGTTTGTCTCGGTTGCTGAAGAGAAAACACCGGCGTAAACACACAGAAGGTGGGCCTGTCGCATGACCATCACCCAGGAAATCAACATGATGACTATCAGTGTATCTTCCCTGTTGCAATTTATCCAGACAATGTCCAGGAATTCCCTTCTCTCAACCAGGGTCTCATTGTACCATTGATTAGATTTGAGTGGTTTGTCTCCACAAGTTTAATGTCCCAAGTGATTGCCTTAATGTCTTGTTAATGGGAGTGTGACAGGTAGTTCACTCAAATTCCCCAGGAAATTGTTCTTGATGGGACAGGGCAGACAACGTGTCTCCACCTCGATGCATTGGAATGTAGGGTACAGTGATGTAAATTGCGGTCGCTGTTTTGGCTGCTCGCAAAGTCAACTTTTATCTGTTTCTTTTTGTTTTTTCAAATTTAATTCAGGTTTGCAGCCGGTGGATTAAAAAATCAGCATTCGGCATACTACGTTTCTGTGACATGTTGCACCTAAAATAAAGTTTAATTTTAGACCCTTCTCAAAGGCCGGAAACTGGCACAGTTAGCAGAAATTCCCAATGATGATTAATTCAATCTGGGGCGGGGCCAGCTTCTAGCATGATGTTGTCAAAACCAGTGTAAAAGATTGCCAAAACTCAATTCATGTTCAATGTAATTTGCACTTAAAATTCCCTGATATTTGGCGATCTTTTGGCCAATTTCCCAGGGCAGCTGCAGCATAGTTTAATCCAAATTGAAGTAAATTCTGCACTCACTTTCTCATGGTCTTTCTGGCTACCTTTGCCCTTTCTTCTCCTATTTCTTGGTTTCTCTGTCCCTGCCATGTCACTCACAATGTGGAGGGTCAGTTCCTTCCTTCAGAGACCAGTTGCTTCAGTTGTATCCTCTGAAGAATGGATTTCTGTACTCAATATGTTTGTTCCATGTCAGAGTTCCACCTGTCAGACAGGAGTAACAAAATGAATCTGAGTCAAGGACTCAATAGAGCTGCCACAAATTAGAATATATTTTTAATTTAAACATAATTGACTGAAACACTGGAGGAATTAAAGCAACTAACCAGAATTAGTAAAATGCACCTAATACATGACAGAACAAATAATTGAACAATGTGTTGTTATTTATATGGGGTTTGATATATTTCTTTAGTAAGGCATTACAGTGTAATAATTAAGTGAAACTTCATTACTTGATAATTAGAATGCATACTACATATGACATTTCTAGACCGTACTTCATCAGATTAGAGCAATGCTCACAGTAACTGAACATGCAAAATGAGCTTGTAATATCTGGAGGGTGTATGAAAATTTAGTTAGTTCACCATATCTAGGCTTGAAAATAACCAGCTGAGTCAAATCAACACATTCCATGGCTGTGTTATTCTGCAAGGTTGCCACTATTTAATGATAGGATTTGAGCTTGCTCTAATAGTACATTTTATCATTATCATTTCAGAAAGTTCCTTCATGCTCTGTATGATCTATACTCAGCCTTCTGCTTTCTATGGGAAATCACATACTAAAGGGCACAAAATTCTCTGTCTTATTGCAAATCTGCTCCTGTATAGTATGTAGGATTCCACTAGATCTCATGTCACTTTAGAAGATGAATAATGTTTCCCATATATTTCATAACAGGCTAAACTATTGGAGTGGTTTATTCAGAAATATAATTATGTACAGAAGCAAGTAGAAAAGGGAGACATTAAATAATCCAATGCAATATAAATCAGGCAACTGTCTACAAGAGGTTTATCAATCAAATTAGTCATTAAGCTCCTTTGAATCCTTCTTACATAGTTTGCGACAGTATTTCTCAAGAAAAGTAGGCAACTTTGTTGCTCAGCGGTAAACAGAATACGGTTTTATACAAATTACACTTATGTCTAGAATAATATTTAGATCTCATTTAATTTTAGGTAGTTTTCAGCAAACTGATCTGCTTAGATTACAGAACACACTGCCCTTCTGTCAAACCAAGCCAACAAAGTAATGAGGTACAGTCTGGTAAATTAAGTTGGAATAAAACCAGATGGAACACCTGGCATTGACCTAGGCACTGGAAACGACAATGAAAACCCAGACCTGCCAACCCTGCAAAGTCGTCCTTACAAACATCTGGGGGCTTGTGCCAAAATTGGAAGAGATATCCCACAGACAAGTCAATCAACAGCCTGACATAGAACAAAGAAAATTACAGCTCAGGAACAGGCCCTTCAGCCCTCCAAGCCTGCGCCGATCCAGATCCTCTATCTAAACATGACGCCTATTTTCAAAGGGTCTGTATCTCTTTACTTCCTGCCCATTCATGTATCTGTCTAGATACATCTTAAAAGACGCTATCATGCCCGCGTCTACCACCTCCGCTGGCAACGCGTTCCAGGCACCCACCACCCTCTGCGTAAAGAACTTTCCACGCATATCCCCCCTAAACTTTTCTCCTTTCACTTTGAACTCGTGACCCCGCGTAATTGAATCCCCCACTCTGGGAAAAATCTTCTTGCAATCCAACCTGTCTATACCTCTCATTATTTTGTACACCTCAATCAGGTCCCCCCTCAACTTCCGTCTTTCTAATGAAAATAATCCTAATCTTCATAGCTAGCGCCCTCCATACCAGGCAACATCCTGGTGAACCTCCTCTGCACCCTCTCCAAAGCATCCACATCCTTTTGGTAATGTGGCGACCAGAACTGCACGCAGTATTCCAAATGTGGCCGAACCAAAGTCCTATACAACTGTAACATGACCTGCCAACTCTTGTACTCAATACCCCGTCCGATGAAGGAAAGCATGCCGTATGCCTTCTTGACCACTCTATTGACCTGCGTTGCCACCTTCAGGGAACAATGGACCTGAACACCCAAATCTCTCTGTACATCAATTTTCCCCAGGACTTTTCCATTTACTGTATAGTTCACTCTTGAATTGGATCTTCCAAAATGCATCACCTCGCATTTGCCCGGATTGAACTCCATCTGCCATTTCTCTGCCCAACTCTCCAATCTATCTATATTCTGCTGTATTCTCTGACAGTCCCCTTCACTATCTGCTACTCCACCAATCTTAGTGTCGTCTGCAAACCTGCTAATCAGACCACCTATACTTTCCTCCAAATCATTTATGTATATCACAAACAACAATGGTCCCAGCACGGATCCCTGTGGAACACCACTGGTCACACGTCTCCATTTTGAGAAACTCCCTTCCACTGATACTCTCTGTCTCCTGTTGCCCAGCCAGTTCTTTATCCATCTAGCTAGCACACCTTGGACCCCATGCGCCTTCACTTTCTCCATCAGCCTACCATGGGGAACCATATCGAACGCCTTACTGAAGTCCATGTATATGATATCTACAGCCCTTCCCACATCAATCAACTTTGTCACTTCTTCAAAGAATTCTATTAAGTTGGTAAGACATGACCTTCCCTGCACAAAACCATGTTGCCTATCACTGATAAGCCCATTTTCTTCCAAATGGGAATAGATCCTATCCCTCAGTAACTTCTCCAGCAGCTTCCCTACCACTGACGTCAGGCTCACCAGTCTATAATTACCTGGATTATCCCTGCTACCCTTCTTAAACAAGGGGACAACATTAGCAATTCTCCAGTCCTCCGGGACCTCACCCGTGTTTAAGGATGCTGCAAAGATATCTGTTAAGGCCCCAGCTATTTCCTCTCTCGCTTCCCTCAGTAACCTGGGATAGATCCCATCCGGACCTGGGGACTTGTCCACCTTAATGCCTTTTAGAATACCCAACACTTCCTCCCTCCTTATGCCGACTTGACCTAGAGTAATCAAACATCTGTTCCTAACCTCAACATCCTTCATGTCCCTCTCCTCGGTGAATACCGATGCAAAGTACTCGTTTAGAATCTCGCCCATTTTCACTGACTCCACGCATAACTTTCCTCCTTTGTCCTTGAGTGGGCCAATCCTTTCTCTAGTTACCCTCTTGCTCCTTATATATGAATAAAAGGCTTTGGGATTTTCCTTAACCCTGTTTGCTAAAGATATTTCATGACCCCTTTTAGCCCTCTTAATTCCTCGTTTCAGATTGGTCCTACATTCCCGATATTCTTTCAAAGCTTCGTCTTTCTTCAGCCACCTAGACCTTATGTATGCTTCCTTTTTCCTCTTAACTAGTCTCACAATTTCACCTGTCATCCATCCATGGTTCCCTAATCTTGCCATTTCTATCCCTCATTTTCACAGGAACATGTCTCTCCTGCACGCTAATCAAGCCTCCCACATATCACATGTGGATTTACCTTCAAACAGCTGCTCCCAATCTACATTCCCCAGCTCCTGCCGAATTTTGGTATAGTTGGCCTTCCCCCAATTTAGCACTCTTCCTTTAGGACCACTCTCGTCTTTGTCCATGAGTATTTTAAAGCTTCCGGAATTGTGATCACTATTCCCAAAGTAGTCCCCTACTGAAACTTCAACCACCTGGCCGGGCTCATTCCCCAACACCAGGTCCAGTATGGCCCCTTCCCGAGTTGGACTATTTAGATACTGCTCTAGAAAACCCTCCTGGATGCTCCTGACAAATTCTGCTCCATCTGGACCTCTAACACTAAGTGAATCCCAGTCAATGTTGGGAAAATTAAAATCTCCTATCACCACCACCCTGTTGCTCCTACATCTTTCCATAATCTGTTTACATATTTGTACCTCTATCTCACGCTCGCTGTTGGGAGGCCTGTAGTACAGCCCCAACATTGTTACCGCACCCTTCCTATTTCTGAGTTCTGCCCATATTGCCTCACTGCTCGAGTCCTCCATAGTGCCCTCCTTCAGCACAGCTGTGATATCCTCTTTGACCAGTAATGCAACTCCTCCACCCCTTTTACCTCCCTCTCTATCCCGCCTGAAGCATCGATATCCTGGGATATTTAGTTGCCAATCATGCCCTTCCCTCAACCAAGTCTCAGTAATAGCAATAACATCATACTCCCAGGTACTATTCCAAGCCCTAAGTTCATCTGCCTTACGTACTACACATCTTGCATTAAAACAAATGCACCTCAGACCACCACTCCCTTTGCGTTCATCATCTGCTCCCTGCCTACTCTTCCCCTTAGTCATGCTGACTTCATTATCTAGTTCCTTACAGGCTTTAGTTACTACCTCCTTACTGTCCACTGACCTCCTCATTTGGTTTCCATCCCCCTGCCACATTAGTTTAAACCCTCCCCAACAGCGTTAGCAAAAGCACTCCCAAGGACATTGGTTCCAGTCCGGCCCAGGTGTAGACCGTCCAATTTGTAATAGTCCCACCTCCCCCAGAACCGGTCCCAATGTCCCAAAAATCTGAACCCTTCCTTCCTGCACCATCTCTCAAGCCACGCATTCATCCTGACTATTCTTTTATTGCTACTCTGACTATCACATGGCACTGGTAGCAATCCTGAGATTACTACCTCTGAGGTCCTACTTTTTAACTTGGCTCCTAACTCCCTAAATTCTGCTTGTAGGACCTCATCCCGTTTTTTACCTATGTCATTGGTGCCTATGTGCACAATGACAACTGGCTGTTCACCCTCCCCCTTCAGAATGTTCTGCAGCCGATCTGAGACATCCCTGACCCATGCACCTGGGAGGCAACATACCATTCGGGAGTCTCGTTTTCGACCACAGAACCGCCTATCTACTCCCCTTACAATCGAATCCCTGATGACTATAGCCCTTCCACTCTTTTTCCCGCCTTTCCGAACAGCAGAGCCAGCCACGGTGCCATGAACCTGGCCACTGCTGCCTTCCCCTGGTGAGCCATCTCCCTCAACAGTATCCAAAATGGTATACTTGTTTTGGAGGGAGATGACCGCAGGGGACTCCTGCGCTGCCTTCCTGCTCTTTCTCTGCCTTTTGGTCACCCATTCCCTTTCTCTCTCAGCAATCCTAATCTGCGGTGTGACCAATTCGCTAAACGTGCTATCCACGACCTCCTCAGCATCGCGCATGCTCCAAAGTGAGTCCATCCGCAGCTCCAGAGCCGTCATGCGGTCTAACAAGAGCTGCAGCTGGACACACTTCCTACACGTGAAGGAGTCAGGGACATCAGCTGTGTCCCTGAGCTCCCACATTGAGCAACAGGAGCATGACACGGGTCTGAGATCTCCTGTCATTTTTAATCTTAAGCTTAACTTAGTTAAATGAAAAAGGAACGAAAAGTTTTTACCAATCACACGATAAAAAAAAAGAGAAATAGAAAAAGCCTTACCTTATCTACACACCACCGAGTCCTTTTTTATTTGGTTTGAGGAGGAGGGCGGGTGGGAGACACTACCTGTGTAGTGTCTCGGGTTCAGAAACAGCCCAAATATATAGGGTTTTACTTACCCAGCAGCCCCCTGGTCTCCGCCGAAAACAAAAGGAAATTAAGTTTACTTTGAAACTGACCTTCCCAGCTGATCACTCGCTCGCACTCTCTGCTCCCGAATAAGCTGCTGCAATGAAAGGCAAGTTATTTTAAATAGCCCAAATATATAGGGTTTTACTTACCCAGCAGCCCCCTGGTCTCCGCCGAAAACAAAAGGAAATTAAGTTTTCTTTGAAACTGACCTTCCCAGCTGACCACTCGCTCGCACTCTCTGCTCCCGAATAAGCTGCTGCAATGAAAGGCAAGGGATTTTAAACAGCCCAAATATATCGGGTTTTACTTACCCAGCAGCCCCCTGGCCTCCGCCGAAAACAAAAGGAAATTAAGTTTACTTTGAAACTGACCTTCCCAGCTGATCACTCGATTGCACTCTCTGCTCCCAAATAAGCCGCTGCAGCTGCTGCAGTATAGCCACCATCACCATTCCTGGGTGTGCCCTGTCCCACCGGGAAGGAGTTGCCCTGGGAGTCCTCAACATTGACTCTGGACCCCATGAAGCCTCATGGCATCAAGTCAAACATGGGCATGGTGATTACCATCAACTGCCCTCCCTCAGTTGATGAATCAGTATTCCTCCATGTTGAACACCACTTGGAAGAAGCACTGAGAGTGGCAAGGGCACAGAATGCACTCTGGGTGGGGGACTTCAAGGTCCATTACCAAGAGTGCTCGATAGCATCATTACTGACCGAACTGACAGTCCTGATGGACATATCTGCCGGACTGGACCTGCGGCAGGTGGTGAGGGAACCAACAAGAGGGAAAAACCTACTAGACCTTGTCCTCGCCAATCTATCTGTCACAGCTGCATCTGTCCATGACAGTATTGGTAGGTGTGATCACTGGCAATCTTTGTGAAAACAAAGTCCCATTTTCACACTGAGGATACCTTCCATCCTGTTGTGTGGCACTACCACCGTGCTAAATGGGATGGATTCAGAACAGATCTGGCAGCTGAAAACTGGGCATCCATGAGGCACTATGGACCATCAGCAATTCATACAAATAATTAATAGACCCGCCAAAGTTTAAAGTCTCCCCTAGTGGCTTTTAATGAAGGTGTAACCTCCAATTTGATGCAATGTTTAAAAGCATGCAAAAAATAAAAGTAACTATGGTTAAAATTTCCATTGCTGTTATACTCTTTACTGGCCCTTAGTAGAAGTTCCTTGTGAGTTGAACTGCTGAATTGCTTGTGAGAACTAAAACAACATTCTAATTTTAAGTGGAGAGCATGGGAGCATTTCTTATCTGTGAGTTACGATGGTGCTGGATGACTATCATACTCCTGTAGTTCCATGCTGTGTCACAACAAATGCACATTCTTGTTGCTTGTCAAGTTTAACCAGCTAAGGGATTGTGTTCAGAATAATAAGAAAATAGCTTCCTGCTTAAGCAAGACTGTATACTTGAACTGTGGTGCGCTTACTTTTTAAAAATTTCTGCATGAGATGTCGCTCGTGGAAAATCTGAATGATTGAGGCTATAATGTACCAGATCGTGGGCTAGAGTTGCAATACATTCACTCACTGGAACAGTATTCCACTATTATGGCTTTTCTTCAGCATACTGCCTCTGCAGACCTTCTCCATGCTGTTGCTGATTGTTGTTTTCTTCCTTCTTGCGTTGCCACTACATCGTTTCTTCCACCATCCCTGTCCCACCTTTTCTTCCATGGTGAGTTGGACTAATTGTAGCTCACTGTTCATGTCTTTCTCTGTCTGGGGAATCAGTGAAGGAATTTTAACACCTGCCCTGTCCAGCAGGCCTTGAAAATGGCTTCAGGAGCCTATCAACCCCAGTTAATATAAATTCATGAGGGTCCCGTATGGGTCAGACAGGCACATCAGCCACCCAACTTTAAGATAGCTACGGGGAGGAAAATGAATGATAAGTGGGTTGTTTTAATTTTAACTCATATGCTGCATGAATTCCATGAGAGTTAAAATCCCTCAGCTTCTTCTATTACATGCGTGTTCATCCTTGTTTCATTTAATTTAATTTGGTATGTGATTAATATAAATCCTACTTTAGTTGCCACAAATTTTTGTGATTTGAGCTTGCTCCCAATCGCTTTTCTTGATTTTACTCTAAAAGGCAGTTTCCTGAAATCCTTGTATCTCAATGATCTGAAACTTAACCTTATGCATTCAGTAAACAAGCTACTGGGACATGAAAAGGATGTTGTATGCACCTGCAATGTATTGATCTCATGCTATAAAGTCCTATCAAGGACTTTAAATAAGCTATTGACAATTCCAGCACACAAAGAATGATATGGTGGCAATGTGTAGAGGTTGAATGATGCCAGCAGTTCTTAAAAGGCTCTGGAGAAAGCCAGACATATCAAAGTCAGTGACCACAGCCAAAACTAAAAGAACAACAAACTTCAGGGACTCTGACCAGGATGCCTGCTCTATCCCTGAAGTTTATTGACCATGCATCCTAATGTTGGAATTATTGAATGTATGCCCTGTCCCTGAAGTTTATTGATAGTGTGTCCTGTCATTGGCATTGGGTTTATTGAATGTGATCCCTGTCCCTGGTGTTTATTGACCATGTGTCCTGTCTTTGGGTTTATTGAATGTGTGCCCTGTCCCTGAAGTTTATTAATTTTTAAAAATTCATTCATGGGATGTGGGCGTCGCTGGCCAGACCAGCATTTATTGCCCACCCCTAATTGCCCTTGAGAAGGTGGTGGTGAGCTGCCTTCTTGAACTGCTGCAGTCCATGTGAGGTAGGTACACCCACAGTGCTGTTAGGAAGGGAGTTCCAGGATTTTGACCCAGCGACAGTGAAGGAACGGCGATATAGTTCCAAGTCAGGATGGTGTGTGACTTGGATGGGAACTTGCAGGTGGTGGTGTTCCCATGTGTCTGCTGCTCTTGTCCTTCTAGTTGGTCGAGGTTGCGGGTTTGGAAGGTGCTGTCGAAGGAGTCTTGGTGCATTGCTGCAGTGCATCTTGTAGATGGTACATACTGCTGCCAATGTACGTCGGGGTGGAGGGAGTGAATGTTTGTGGATGGCATGCCAATCAAGTGGGCTGCTTTGTCCTGGATGGCGTCGAGCTTCTTGAGTGTTGTTGGAGCTGCACCCATCCAGGCAAGTGGAGAGTATTCCATCACACTCCTGATTTGTGCCTTGTAGATGGTGGACAGGCTTTGGGGAGTCAGGAGGTGAGTTACTCGTCGCAGTATTCCTAGCCTCAGACCTGCTCTTGTAGCCACAGTATTAATATGGCTACTCCAGTTCAGTTTCTGGTCAATGGTAGCCCCTAGGATGTTGATAGTGGGGGATTCTGCAATGGTAATGCCATTGAATGTCAAAGGGAGATGGTCATTGCCGGGCACTTGTGTGGCACAAATGTTACTTGCCATTTATCAGCCCAAGCCTGGATATTGTCCAGGTCTTGCTGCATTTCTACACAGACTGCTTCAGTATCTGACGAGTCACGAATGGTGCTGAACATTGTGCAATCATCAGCGAACCATTTCTGACCTTATGATTGAAGGAAGGTCATTGATGAAGCAGCTGAATATGCTTGCGCCTAGGACACTACCCTGAGGAACTCCTGTAGTGATGTCCTGGAGCTCCGATGATTGACCTCCAACAACCACAACCATCTTCCTTTGCACTAGGTATGACTCGAACCAGCAGAGAGTTTCACCTCTGATTCCCATTGACCTCAGTTTTGCTAGGGCTCCTTGATGCCATACTCGGTCAAATGCTGCCTTGATGTCAAGGGCAGTCACTCTCACCTCACCTCTTGAGTTCAGTTCTTTTGTCCATGTTTGAACCAAGGCTGGAATGAGGTTAGGAGCTGAGTGGCCCTGGCAGAACCCAAAATGAGCGTCACTGAGCGGGTTATTGCTAAGCAAGTGCTGCTTGATGGCACTTTTGATGACACCTTCAATCACTTTACTGATAATTGAGAGTAGACTGATGGGGCGGTAATTGGCCAGGTTGGACTTGTCCTGCTTTTTGTGTACAGGACATAGCTGGGCAATTTTCCACATTGCCGGGTAGATGCCAGTGTTGTAGCTATACTGGAACAGCTTGGTTAGGGGTGCGGCAAGTTCTGGAGCACAGGTCTTCAGTACTATTGCCGGAATATTGTCAGGAAACATAGCCTTTGCAGTATCCAGTGCCTTCAGTCGTTTCTTGATATCACGCGGAGTGAATCGAATTGGCTGAAGTCTGGCATATGTAATGATGGGGACTTCAGGAGGGGGCCGAGTTGGATCATCAACTCAGTGCTTCTGGCTGAAGATTGTTGCAAATGCTTCTGCCTTATCTTTTGTGTTTGTAATTGTGTGCCCTGTCGTTGGGTTTATTGAATATAAGCTCTGTCCCTGACGTTTATTGACCATGTGTCTTGTTGTTGGGTTTATTGAATGTGATCGCAATAGATAAAGTTTATTGATTGTGTGTCTTGCCATTGGGTTTATTGAATATGAGCTCTATCCCTGAAGTTTATTGACTATGGGGTGTATTTCTATTTTTGCCACCCTGGGCAGGAATCTAGTGGAATTGATTGTCTACTCACTATCGCACCATTGATTTCAAAGGAATGAAAATCAGATGTTTTATAATGGCCAAGCAATCAGCTCTGCCAAATTACTGTTCCCATTAAAGATGAAAATCGATTATGGATCATGTGTTATTTCCCTGGGATTTACTGACTGTATGCCCTGTCCCTGGGGTTTAGAATCATAGTCATAAAATCATGAAGGCACAGAAGGAGGCATTTAGCCCATCTAGTCCATGCTGGCTCTCTGTAGAGCTTTCCCTCAAGTGCTCCAATTTCCTTTTGAAATTATTTATCGGCTCCGCTTCCACCACCTCCATAGGTAGCAAATTCCAGGTCATTACCATTTGCTGTGTAAAAAAGTTCTTTCTCACATACCCCTGCATTGTCTTGCCCAAAATTGTAAATCTGCGTCCCATAGTCCTTGTGCCATCAACTATTGAGAACAGCTTTTCTTTGACTACATTATTTAAACCTGTCATAATTTTGTATACCTCTATCAAATTTCCCCTCAACTCCTTTGCTCCAAGGAGAAAAACCGCAGCTTCTCCAACCTAACTGAAGCAAGGAGTTAGGAGGGCTAAAAGGGGTTTTGAAAAGTCATTGGCAAACAGGATTAAGGAAAATCCCAAGGCTTTTTATACATATATAAAGAACAAGAGGGTAACCAGGGAAAGGGTTGGCCCACTCAAGGACAGAGAAGGGAATCTATGTGTGGAGCCAGAGGAAATGGGCGAGGTACTAAATGAGTACTTTGCAACAGTATTGAGTTTTTTGAGGAAGTGACGAAGATGATTGATGAAGGAAGGGCAGTGGATGTTATCTTTATGGACTTCAGTAAAGCCTTTGACAAGGTCCCTCATGGCAGACTGGTACAAAAGGTGAAGTCACACGGGATCAGAGGTGAGCTGGCAAGATGTATACAGAACTGGCTCGGTCATAGAAGACAGAGGGTAGCAGTGGAAGGGTGCTTTTCTGAATGGAGGGATGTAACTAGTGGTGTTCCGCAGGGATCAGTGCTGGGACCTTTGCTATTTGTAGTATATATAAATGATTTGGAGGAAAATGTAGCTGGTCTGATTAGTAAGTTTGCGGACGACACAAAGGTTGGTGGAGTTGCGGATAGTGATGAGGATTGTCAGAGGATACAGCAGGATATAGATCGGTTGGAGACTTGGGCGGAGAAATGGCAGATGGTGTTTAATCTGGACAAATGTGAGGTAATGCATTTTGGAAGGTCTATTGCAGGTGGGAAGTATACAGTAAATGGCAGAACCCTTCGGAGTATTGACAGGCAGAGAGATCTGGGCGTACAGGTCCACAGTTCACTGAAAGGGGCAACGCAGGTGGATAAGGTAGTCAAGAAGGCATATGGCATGCTTGCCTTCATCGGTCAGGGCATAGAGTATAAAAATTGGCAAATTATGCTGCAGCTGTACAGAACTTTAGTTCGGCCACACTTAGAATATGGCATGCAATTCTGGTCGCCACACTACCAGAAGGACGTGGAGGCTTTGGAACGGGTACAGAAGAGGTTTACCAGGATGTTGCCTGGTCTGGAGGGCATTAACTATGAGGAGAGATTGGAGAAACACGGATTGTTTTCACTGGAATGACGGAGGTGGAGGGGCGACATGATAGAGGTTTACAAAGTTATGAGTGGCATGGACAGAGTGGATAGTCAGAAGCTTTTTCCCAGGGTGGAAGAGTCAGTTAATAGGGGACATAGGTTTAAGGTGAGAGGGGCAAAGTTTAGAGCGGATGTGCGAGGCAAGTTCTTTACACAGAGCGTGGTGAGTGCCTGGAACTTGCTGCCGGGGGAGGTGGAGGAAGCAGGTAGCATAGAGACGTTTAAGAGGCATCGTGACAAATACATGAATAGGATGGGAATAGAGGGATACGGACCCCGGAAGTGCAGAAGGTTTTAGTTTAGACAGCCATCAAGATCGGCGCAGGCTTGGAGGGCCGAATGGCCTGTTCCTGTGCTGTACTGTTCTTTGTTCTTTTGTTATTTGTTCTTTGTTCTAACCTTGTAGCTAAAATCCCTCATCCCTGGAACCATTCTGGTAAATCCCCTCTGCACCCTCTGAAGGACACTCACATCCTTCCTAAAATGTGGTGAATAGAATTGGACCCAATACTCTAGTTGTGGCCTAACCAGAGTTTTATAAAGGTTCAGCATAATCTGACTGCTTTTGTACTCAACACCTCTATTTATGAAGCCCAAGATACCATCGTGTTGTGTGGCACTACCACTGTGTTAATTGGTGTAGATTCAGAACAGATCTGGCAGCTCAAAACTCTGCATCCATGAGGCACTGTGGAACCTCAGCAACAGCAGAATTGTATTCAAACACAATCTGTAACCTCATGGCCTCGCATTTCCCTCACTCCACCATTACCATCAAGCCAACGGATCAACCCTGGTTCAAAATAAAGGGTGTAGAAAAGCATGCCAGGAGCAGCACCAGGTGTACCTAAAAATGAGGTGTCAACCTGGTGAAGCTACAACACAGGACTACTTGCATGCAATAGACAGTGGAAGCAGCCTGCAATAGACAGAGCTAAGCGATCCCACAACCAATGGATCAGATCAAAGCTCTGCAGTACTACCACATCCAGTCATGAATGATGGTGGATGATTAAACAACTAACTGGAGGAGGAGGCTCTACAAATATCCCCAGCCTCAATGATGGAGGAGTCCAGCTCATCAGTGCAAAAGACAAGACTGAAGCATTTGCATCCATCTTCAGCCGGAAGTGCTGAGTGGATGACCCATCTCAGCCTCCTTCTGAGATCACAGATGCCAGTCTTTAGCCAATTCAATTCACTCCACGTGATGTCAAGAAATGGCTGAAAGCACTGGATAGTGTAAAGGCTATGGACCCTGACAATATTCCGGCAATAGTACTGAAGACCTGTGATCCAGAACTAGCCATGCCCCTAGCCAAGCTGTTCCAGTACAGTTAGAACTCTGGCACCTACCTGACAATGTGGAAAATTACCCAGCTATGTCCTCTCCTGAAAAAGCAGGACAAATCCAATCCAGCCAACAAAGTAATTGAAGGTGTCGTCAACAGTGCTATCAAGTGCCACTTAAACAGCAACAACCTGCCCGCTGATGCTCCGTTTGTGTTCCACCAGCGCCATTCAGCTCCTGACCCCAACACAGCCTTTGTCCAAAAGTGGGAAAAAGATCTGAACTCAAAAGGTGAGGTGAGCGTTATTACCCTTGATATCAAGGCAGGATTGACCGAATGTGGCGTCAAGGAGCTCTAGCAAAACTGGAGTCAATGGGAATAAGTGGGAAAATTCTCTGCTGATTGGAGTCTTACCTAGCGCAAAAGAAGGTGGTTGTGGTTGTTGGAGGTCAATCATCTCAGCCCCAGGACAGAGCTGCAGAGGTTCAGTGTAGTGTCCTAGGCCCAACCATCAGCTGCTTCATGAATGACCTTCCCTCCAACATAAGGTCGGAAGTGAGGATGTTTGCTGATGATTGTACTATGTTCAGTACCTTTCGGGACGCCACAGATACTAAAGCAGTCTGTGTCCATATGTAGCAAGACCTGGAGAACATTCAGGCTTGGGCGGATAAGTGGCAAGTAACATTCATGGCACACATGTGCCAGGCAATGATGATCTCCACCAAGAGAGACTATAACCCTCGCCCTCCCCCCGACATTCAATGACATTACCATCACAAAATCCCCTGCATGGACATTCTGGGGGTTTTCATCGACCAGAAATTGAACTGGAGCAGCCACATATATACTGTGGCTACATCAGCAGGTCGGAGGTGAGAATTCTGCAGTGAGTAACTCACCTTCTGACTCCCCAAAGTCTGTCCACCATCTACAAGGCACAAGTCAGGAGTGTGATGGAATACTCTTCACTTTCCTGGATGGGTGAAGCTCCAACAACACTCAAGTAGCTCGACATCATCCAAAACAAAGCAGGCCGTTGGCACCCCATCCACAAACATTCACTCCCTCCACCACCAACGTACAGTGGCAGCAGTGTGTACAAGATGCACTACAGCAACTCACCACGCCTCCTTCGACAGCATCTTCCTAACCCGTGACCTCTTCTACCTAGAAGGACAAGGGCAGCAGACGCATGGGAACACTACCACCTGCAAATTCCCATCCAAGCTATCCTGATTTGGAATTATATTGCTGTTCCTTCACTATTGCTGGATCAAAATCCTGGATCTCACTCCCTAACAGCACTGTGGGAGTACCTGCATCAGATGGACTGCAGCGGTTCAAGAAGGCAGCTCACCACCACCTTCTCAAAGGCAATTAGGGATGGGCAGCGAATGCTGGCCTTGGCAGCAATGCCCATATCTCATGAAATGAATAATAAAAAAATTGCTTTACTAACTACTCTTTCATTATGACCATCCACCTTCAAGGGTCTGGGCACACTCTTTAGAACTGTGCCATTGGGATGAATTTTATGCAGAACATCAGGTGTCCTGATGCTAGGCCAGAAATGTGAGAGGAATTCCCTCTTGGTTGTTTTGGGGTTCCGCAGCTGCATTTTACAGCACTTGGGCAATTAACTGCCCAGCGCTGGAGTCCCCATCCCTTTAAGGAAAGGGGGTCTGGCTGCAAGAGCTGCCAGCCAAACAGAGAGCCAACAGCTCAGTAGTCGCAGCAGCGCCACTGACAGTTGTGGTCACTGCTGGGACTGCAGGAGGTCCGGGACCAGGAGCAGCACTGGAGCTTCGGAGAGGATCGGGGTTGGGTAGGTTACTGAGGGCAGGCGGGGGAGGGAGTTGTTGGCACAGGGGAGGAATTTGTTGCTGGGGGCCCTTCATGGGCTACAGATTGCCCAAGCAGGAAGGTCCTCCCCCACCAGCCCAAACAGATGCTGCCTGGTGTTACTGGCTGGCCTCCCCACATGGCAGAGGGACCCCCCCCCGCCATTGGTAAAATGCCAGTGGCAATGGGATGAGACACTTAAATGGCCATTAATTGGCCATTTCAGGGCCTCAATTGGCCTCTGGGTAGGAAAGCCATCTTCGGTCCTTCCCGCCACTGACTAAATTAAATGGCATTGGGAAGGTGACAGGCAGTCCTGCCCCAACTTCCCTCATGCCACCCAGCCTGATAAAATTCAGCCCATTAAGTTTATATTGCCTTTCCCTATCCCTTCCGTCAAAATGCATCACCTCACACTTCCCTGTATTAAATTCCATCTGTCACTTTTCTGCCCATTCTGCTTGCCTATCTATGTCCTGTTGCTGCGGATTTGTAGCATCCTCACTGTTTGCCACACCTGCAAGTTTGGGATCAGCAGCAAATTATGAAATTTTACCCTGTATTCCAATATCCAAGTCATTTATATATATCAAAAAAGCAGTGGCCCTAGCATTGAACATTGGGGAACACCACTGTCTACCATTCTCCAATCTGAAAAACAACCATTTACCATGACTCGCTGTTTTGTGTCCATAAGCCAATTTTTATCCAAGGTAACACTCACCCTCCTATTCCATGAGTCTTAATTTTATTGACCAACCTTTTATGTGGTACTTTGTTAAGTGTTTTCTTAAAATCCATAGACATCATCCATTGCCTTCCCGTCATCAACCCTCTTCATTACTTCATCAAAAAATTCAATTAGATTAGTAAAGCATGATCTGCCTTTTACAAATCCATGCTGGCTATCCTTAATTAACTGAAAATGCTCCAAGTGCCTGTTGATTTTTTTCCTGATGATATTTTCTAAAATCTTACCCACCACTGATATTAAACTAACTAGCCTGTAGTTATTAAGAATGTCCTTACACCCTTCCTTGAATAAGGGTGTCACAATTGCCACGCTCCAATCCTTTGGCATCTACTCCATATCTAGGGAAGTTTGGATGATTATGGGCGGCACAGTAGCGCAGTGGTTAGCACCGCAGCCTCACAGCTCCAGCGACCCGGATTCGATTCTGGGTTATGCCTGTGCGGAGTTTGCAAGTTGTTCCTGTGACCGTGTGGATTTTAGCCGGGTGCTCCGGTTTTCTCCCACAGCCAACGACTTGCAGGTTGATAGATAAATTGGCCATTATAAATTGCCCCGAGTATAGGTAGGTGGTAGGGGAATTGAGGGAAGGTGGGGATGTGGTAAGGATATGGGATTAATGTAGGATTAGTATAAATGGGTGGTTGAGGCACAGACTCGGTGGGCTGAAGGGCCTGTTTCAGTGCTGTATCTCTTAAAAAAAAAGTCCTTCTGCTATCTCCACTCCCACTTCTTTTAGCAACCTGGTGATTTATCCACTTTAAGCATATCCAACCTTTCTGGTACATTCTGCCTATCAATTTTCACGTCATCCATTACCTCTACCATCTTTGCTTCTACCGATATTTTATCAGGTTCGTCTTTCTTAGTAAATATTGATACAAAGTACTCATTAAGTATTCTAGCCTTGCCCTCCACCTCTAAGCATATATAACCCTCTTTCTCCCTAAAAGGCCTCACCCCGCCTCTCACTACCCACTTACTATTTACATGCCAGTAGAAGACTTTCGCGTTCCCTTTTATGTTAATTGCCATTCAATTCTCATATTCTCTTTGCCAGTCTTATTTTATCTTCACTTCCCCCCCTCAGCTTATGGTATTTGGCATGCATCGTGCTTGAAGAATTCACCTCACATGCATCATACACCCTCATTTTTTGTTTCGTTGTGTTCTCTATCTCCCAGATTATCGAAGAAGCCTGGCTTTGGTTCCCTTTCCTTTTGCCCTTGTTGGAATGTACCTAAACTGTACCTGCAACATCGGGCTGGATTTTATACAGCCCTCGACGTCGGGATCTGTGGCAGGGGGAGAAACATGAAGATTGCCTCAGATGAGGCCTGCCACCGACCTCAATGCCGGGAGGGCCCGGCCCGATTTGCCATCGGTGGCGAGGCCTCATGGCGGCTCCCCCCCCCGCCACTCGGTGATGGGACCGCCATTTAAATATTTAAATAAATTAACTTTCTTGAACACATCCTGAAGTTCTGCCGTGATCTTCACTTTTGGATCCTCGTCTGGGGAAATGAGGCGCAGCACTGGTGGTGAGGGGGGAAGAGGTAATTTTCTTAGTGTGGGGGGGGGGGGGGGGGTGGGGGGAATGGGGTCAAATTAACGTCACGGGTGTAGGGGATGGTGGGAAGTGTAAGAGTTTAAAGTTTGTGCAGTTGTTGGGGGGGGGGTGGGTGGGTTGCGGAAGGTCAGATAATAAAGGCAAGTATTTTGGGGGGGACAGGGCAAATAATTAATTTAATTGTTATGGGGGGGGTGGGAGAGGGGCAAAAGAGAATTTTTTTTAATGCCATTTAACTTTAAATATTCAAATTTACCGTTAGGGCTTTAAAAATGGTGTCACCGCCTGCGCACAGACAACCCACCCCCTCCACCTAACGGGGTGGGGGGAGAGGGGGCGGCCTGCCCTGGCTATTTAAATGAGCCCCCGTGGCCCTTTGGTGCGGGCTGCCATTTAATTCGCTCGCCGCCGAACAATTCAGCCCACCTTCTCTTTAACAATCACCTATTGTTCTGTTCCATTTTTCCTGTGCGTCTTTGGTTCCATTTTATCCAGACTAGATAACCTCTCATCCCATTGAAGTTAGCTTTTTTCCAATTTAGACATTCTACTTTAGATTATTTCTTGTTTAGAGTTGTTCCTTGTTTATTGAACATACCTATGCATTGCCTTCACCAGTATGGTTGGCCCGGAGAGCTCAGGTCTTTGATTACAGGACATATCTGCACAGTGGTAGTGAAGTATTATAATGCTGTTCGGATGCACAACCCATATTTCTGCTGATACCATTACTATCAAATCAGTGATTTGTGTTTTGCATGGAATAAAAGTAACATTTATCATTTCTGTGCCCAGATATTTAAGGCAGTATTTGTAGGAATGTGGTTGCTGAAGGTAATAAACCCGGTCATGGTAAGTACTTACAGCAGGAAGAATGCTGAATGAATTAAATCTTCTACATATGAGGTTGTCTGTGACAGAATGAATTATCTAATAGCCTGTGCAAGTTTCTTTGTTTCTTTTCATCTCTAGTCTAATCTAATGTTCCTTAATTGTTTTCTACTGGGGAGCTGGACAAAGCCATAAAGAAAGACTTGCATTTATATAGTGCCTTTCATGATCTCAGGATGCCCAAAAGCAGTTTACAGCCAATTAATTACATTTTGTGAAATGCAGTCACCGTTGCATTGTAGGAAATGAGGCAACAAATGAGGCACACAGCAAGGTCCCACCAACAGCAATGTGATAATGACCAGATAATATGCTTTTTTAAAGATGTTGATTGAGGGATAAATACTGACCAGGACACTGGGGTAACTCCCCTGCTCTTCTTCGAAATAGTGTTGTAGGGTCTTTTACGTCTGCCCAAGAGGGCAGATGGGGCCTCTGTTTAACGCCTCATCCAAAAGACAGCAACTCAGCAGTGCAGCACTCTCTCAGTACTGCACTGGACTGTCGGCCTAGAATTTTGTGCTCACGTCTCTGCAGCGGGACCCTTCTGACTCAGAAATGAGAATGTTACCAACTGAACCACAGCTGACACCTTGGCTGATTGGATAGAGAATCTGGGACTTTGAGAAAACCATTTCTTCTGGAAGTATTCCATTTGTTATGCCATATATTCCTGCTACCACTTGGTGCTGGATTGATTTCTAACTTCTAGAATGTGAGGTTTTTGGTATCTTCTCCTCTCCATGTCCCATTCCAGGGCCAACATATTTTTAACTATTATATGGGTTGAAAGTCCAATATGTGCACAGCATCACAGGGCACTATCATGTCAGTGTTTCTGTTATATTAGAAAATGTGACTCTCAGAGTTTGATTTAATTCATTATGGAGACCGAAATGCAGCTGTGGCATCATTACTGCACTTGAAATCTTGCAGCAGTGTAGATGAGGCCAATCAGGATTGCGATTGTCTTCACACAGTGAATGGGATCAGAGCACGTCTCATGCCAGATCTTAAATAATGGGATAATGTTGAGCCTCAAAACCTCTTCAAAGCAGTGTTGTATGAAAATAATTGGCCAAAATTTGTCAACCTCAGAGCTCCTTCCCATACGGTTTATTTCTTCATTATGGTCAGAAGTTACCAGCTTAAACATTTAAATGTCAAGAGGGCAGTCTTCATGTATGCCACCAGCCACTTTTCCTGTTTGTGATGGACCAGTGGTAAATCAAAGTAGGCAACAGCACAGAGCACAAACTGCAACAGGGCAAATGCCTCACATCTTCATCCTGGCAGCTTCTTGGGGCATAGAAAGATTAGTGAGATCAACAACAGATTCCCTCAGCCCAGTGGCCACTCAGGCTTGACGTATCATCAGAAACTTTTATGCTTCAGCCTAGGATTTGATCCTGTAGAGGACTGACAACCCAGCCACAATGTCCCATTGGTGTGGAGGGTGAACTCTGGCATGGAGTTGGCCGTGCTCATCCAGTCCACTGGTCTGCATATTTTTGGCATCAACTGTTTTTATGGGCGAGGGAAGGATCTAAAAGTTAAAATAGGACTGGATGTTTAATTGCACAGGTTTGCAGCATTTCAAAACAAGTTCATCTTTTCACTCAACTGCGTTGTGCTGCGCAGGCATGCGAAGAACCTGCCTAAAAAAGTACAAATGGCCCTGATCCTTGAAAATCAACTGAGGTAGGCTGCATTTTGTGGTAGGTGTAACTCCTGCCCTACCAAAGGTGTACCAAGTGGAAAATCATTGCCTTTGTCTTTTCAGTGCTGTAGATTCGACCCCACATTTCACTGTGCAGTCTATTGTGACCTGCAGGGATTCAGTTACCATTTGTCTGTCACTATTGAACTTGTCTACACTGTAGAGGGTAGAGAACATCATATTTGAAATTACCTGGCCTTTGATAGAAAGACGAAGCACAATTACATGAAAGGCTCCTGTTCAAGTATTTCAAAAAGACAGCCTCCTATTATCGTGACCCAATATTTGCATCCTCTGAGGACATCTCATATCATAAAGATCATAAAGATATAAGTACTAATAAGAAGCTATTTAGGACAATCTCAAACATCATTCCATGGAAATCTGTCACCTCTCATCACATCCAGCTTAGCAGTTTACATGATATGAGACTGAGCTCATCTTCTCCAAAGCAACAGCTTGCACTTAATACCCATGTTAATGTAGAATAACATTCCGAGGCACATCACAGAAGCATAATCAGAAAAAAATGGATGTTGAGCCAAAGAAGGAGCTTTCCAAAGAGCTGGGTTTTAAGGAAGGTGTTAAAGAAGGAGAGGGAGGTGGAGAGGCAGAGGGGTTTAGGATGGAATTCGAGAGCATGGGGCCTATGTAGTTGAAGGCATAGCTGGCAATAGTGGAGCGAAGGGAGAGAGAATGCAGAAGAAGACAGAGAAACAGAGTACGGGGGTGGGGTGGGGCGATGTTCAGTTCAGAGATACAGCACTGAAACAGGGCCTTCGGCCCACCGTGTCTGCGCCGACCATCAACCACCCATTTATGCTAATCCTACACTAATTCCATATCCCTACCACATCCCCATATTTCCCTACCACCTACCTATTCTAGGGGCAATTTATAATGGCCAATTTACCAATCAACCTGCAAGTCTTTGGCATGTGGGAGGAAACCAGAGCACCTGGAGGAAACCCACGCAGACACGCAGAACTTGCAAACTCCACACAAGCAGTACCCAGAATTGAACCTGGGTCGCTGGAGCTGTGAGGCTGTGGTGCTAACCACTGCGCCACTGTGCCGCCCTAATTTGTAGGGTTGGAGGAGGTACCCTTGTAGTAAGGGACAAGGCCATGAATTGAATTAAAAAATAAGTCTAAGAATTTTGAACTTGAAGCATTGGGAGAATGGGAGCCAATATAGGTCAACGAGGACAGGGTTGATGAGTGAATGGGATTTAGTGTGGAATAGGATAGTAGCAACAGAATTTTGGATGAGCTGAAGTTTACAGAGGGTGGAGGATTGGATACAGGCCAGGAGAGTCCAGGAATAAATAAGTTAAAAAGGCATGGATGAGGGTTTCAGCAGCAGATGGTTTGAGACGGGGTAGAGTTTGGTGAGGTTATGAAGATGGAAGAATGCAGAAATGATCTGATTTTGGATGCTCAGCTTGAGATCAAATTGGAGCAAGATTTCAAATAGTCTGGTTCAGTCTGAGACACTGGCTGGGGAGAAGGACGGAATCAGTGGCAGTGGTGTGGAGTTTGTGGTAGGATGGCTTTAGTCTTCCCAATGATTAACTGGAAGAAATAAGGGTGGAATGCCACACCCTAACCAAGCATCTCCAGAGGCAGTGAGCTACTGGATATCAGTCAAATCACTCCAATTCTACAATAAATAAAGTCACATTGTCTGATTTATTCTGAAGCCACACTGGTGACCAGATAGCATTATGTTATGATTGAAATATCGAAACCTTTGTGGTTTATGTGTTTGTTGGATTCTGATTTGTAGTTGTTGGGGTCTGACTATGAGCCCAACTTGTGAGTGGGGCCAATATTTGCAGGTTTTCACTCTGATGGAACACTGCAAGCTGGCAGGGACACTTGAAGCAGTTGAGCAGGGACAGCGGTTCATTCCACCAACATGGTTTTGAGCAACTGAGTACTTATGTCTGTATGGCCATCAGCTGTTCCTGGATGGGAAAAAGATGTTTATCCTTGTTCTGCCTCATTGGCCGAATGGCCTTCTTTTGTTCTGTAACAATTCTGTGATCTTGACTCGACCATAGAACTTTCACAACCCAGACATAAGAATTATGGTGTGGTACCCTGTGATGCTGAGACCCTGTGACTGCCCTGCTCAAGAAGTGGGTTAGGGGGTTTGGCTTAGGTCTGATATTGAAAGCAGTTTTCACTATTTTCCGAAGAGGGTTAACCTGAAACATTGACTTACCATCATCTTTAAAATGCTGACCAATTTGCTGTGAATTTCCACCAGGTGATTATTTTCATATAAGATATCAGAATCCACCCCAGGGGATTATTTTATTCCCCAGGACATATATGGGGGTGGGGAGGGTAGGGTTAAAAATTTAAAAATGAGCAACTTACCTCCTACCCACCCACTTCTAGTTTTAAGGGAGGCAGGTTGTGGGTGGGGGTAGATGACTAACCCACTCTCAGGAGGTGGGCTGGTGATTAAAATCTATATGAGGCTGCAAGCCTATATTTTAAATTAGCTTTTAGTTTTTATGCCTGCAGGACAGGTTTCCTGGGCCTTGGGAAACCAGGCAACTGAAGTGAGGTGTGAAGGGCTGGATCCATCAGATAATTGCCTTTGCAGTACTGCTTGTGGGCCAGGAAAAGCAGGAGTTCTTTTACGCCTGTCCCCAGCCCCCAAGCTAACCTGTAACCCGCGCTCCCCATGATCTATCCCACCCTCCCCTGATCTGTCTGAACCCGCCACAATCAGTTTGACTGCCCCAGCAATCTACCTGCTCCCTAGCCAATGATCAACTGCCTCATAATGTCTGACACCCCCCCCTGCCGATGACTGGTTCCCCTGCCGATGGCAGCTCCGGCTGTGGCCTGAGACATCGGCCTACCCGCCCGACAGTCAACCAGCCTTCAATCTGGTAGGCTGTAACCGGGAAACAGAGAATTTTTGTTTTAAAATCAGGTTCTGCTGTTAAATACCTCAAGCACTTCTGGGTTTCCTGCCTGCTAAATCTCCCCCTGCTAACCTCCTGCCTCCCTGTTATTATCAGGGCCATTCAGTTCAATACATCAATAAAGAACTACAGCAGGCAAAAGATCAGTTTCTAACTGGATCTCGCTGTGCAGTAGCAGTGTCTAAAGAGGATAGTGGGTTAGTAGTATAGTGAACCCAACCGCTGTTCAAACTGTTCATTAAGCTCTGGTGGAAGTTTGCTGCTGCTTGTAGAAACACGAGGGAGAAAGGTTTAAGCCTGGAGGTAACATATTTATCACAACAACATAAACTGTCAGCATAAAAAACACAGTTCAGAATTCTAAGACAAGTATGAATTTATATGTCCACCCAAGGGCCACAATAAAAGCCATATAAATTGGCACAGGCAGTGATATCTTGTTAACGTTATATTACCTGATTAGATGAACAGACTTTTTTCTTTTACTAAATTCACCTCTTCCATTTTCTATCACAACACTTGCCGGATATCACTGCTCTCTGTTGCCTCACTCAAATTGCCATGCCTCACGTGCACACCAAGAAAGTGGACAATTCAGCCTTGGGAAAAATCACATTTGAGCTCAAAGCTGCCCTCGTCGAACTATCAGGATTATGCATTTTCCAGCAGGGGTCAGTGGCTAGTAGTCAGAAGCAGGAACCCTCTCTAAGTGTCCTGGGAACTAAGGTGATTTGTAGCATGACTACTGCTGACTGGCTGAGAGGAATTAACTCACCATATACTGGGGATACAAGCTTCTTAGTCTGTATGGCTCAGTGCCACATAATGTGATGAATGGCCTGTTTTGATGTACATATTCTTGTCCATGTAGCACTTCCAAAATATATTACTCAACATTTTTCTACATTGAATTATGACTGCCACTAATCTGCTCAAGCCATCAGCCTCTTATGGGTGGCAAAATATGGATCCTTAGTGCCTGTTTTTGACGCTACAAGTGCTGTTTTGGTTCAAAAATGCCTTCCACAGCACACACTTCTGGTGCGAGCTACACCAGACACCATTTTGGTGTGGGCATCAATGTGTGCACAGGAAGTGTCTGATAGAAGAATGCAGAGTAGGCAGATCATGACGTCAATCAGTGAGTAATGCTGATTTAATGTCAGCGCTGCCAGTTAACATTGTCTCTTAAACATGCATAGCTGAACATGTGCTCAGCAGCGGGAAGGACCCTCTCCATCAGCAATATTTAAAGGGATCATCAACTGTTAGTTGCTGATTGATTTCTACTGGTTGTTGCTATGAATGTTGAAATGACTAGTTGTATTTAGAGGTCTTTAAAGTTACTAAAGTCTACAGGGAGTGGCAGGCAGGTGCTGAAGGACTTTGTCCTGAGTTTAAGGATTCTACACAAACCACTTGCTCCCAGACATGGGTGCAGTAGTATGCATTTCCTCTTGCACTGCAGCATGACAGAGAGAATAAGCAGAGGTGATACAAAGTAGGACAAACTGTTGTAAGAGGGAGGAGGAGAGCTTGTAGCACTCTCAGAATGATGCTATATCCACCCATGATATTCAGGGAGCAAATCTCCTACCTGAACCTCAATGAGGAACACTGTGTCAGATATCTGTGCTTTACTAAGGATGCCCTCACTGAAATATGCCACTAGCTGCAGCCACAACTGCAAATTCAGAGCAGGGTGAGGACAGTGGCTGTGAAGGTGACCATGACCGTGAACTTTTATGCATCAGGCCCTTTCCAGGCTGGAGCAGGAAGCATTTGCAACATCTCACAGTTTGCCATCCACTGTTGCATAGGGGTGGTCACTGAGGTTCTGTATTCCAAGAGAGCTGAATATATTTCGTTCTTGGCAGAAAGCAGTAGGCAGAGCAAGCACGCGGCTTTGTGAGGACTGTAGGCTTCCCTGTCCTATTGACAGCATGCAAATCGCTTTGCTGGGATTGCATGTCAACTCTGAAGTGTGTTGCAAGTGAAAGGCATTCCACTCCGTCAACATCCATCTGGTGTGCAGCCATAAAGTATATCATGCAGGTCAATAACCAGTATTCTAGTATATCCAGTGCTACTATGCTGTACTACTCCAGTGTCTGCAGCATGTCTGGTGGAAGGCTGCTGACTTTCAGTGAGGGAAATTGCAGATGACCTTGCAGGATGACCTTGCAGGATGACCTTGAGCAGCTCTGGTCCTAGAAGGACCAGTTTTGGACTGCACCATCTCAGCATGGATGACAGCAGTCTGGGCTGGATGGCTGACAGGCAACAGCAAGGGCACTGATGACATAACAGGCATGAGAAGGTGAATGCTGTCATCCTCAGAGAGTACACCAGGTTCGCGTAACACTGAGCCACTGCCACTCCCCTGGGGCAGCACCTCAGCAATCCTGGTAATGTGTTGGAGGACAGATTGCTGAACTGCTATGACACCCTGCAAGCCCATTTGAATGCAGGTATCCAGAGACATGATGGCAGTGGTCTAATCATGAATGGCAACAAACTGACCTTGCGTTACAGAAGTCTGAGCTTCCATTGCAGCTCCCAGATGTTGGGTGGCTCTGCTTGTGCTGCAATATAGGCTGAGACATTGATCATCAGACTGTATCATGGTTGGGTCCACAAGTGTGATAATGGAGTTGGCAACCTTTTCCATGCTGGAAAGGTTGGGCTGCAACCTCTGCAGAAAGCCCTGTGTCAAGTTGGTGCCAAATTCTTCCATGCGCTTTGACATTGCATGCAGTCTGTCTGGCAGGCCTGCCAATGTACCAAGCATTTCATTGTGCATACCCATCAGCCTTCTTCTGTAGCCTGTCCCATCAAAGTGCTTATCTGAGTCCTCATAGTGAAATGGCACCTGCTCTGCCCTTGTCCCCTAACCTGGCTGCAGGCCATTGCTTTCCAGTGTCTAACCACATGCAGATCCTGCCCTTAAATTATACTTGAAAGGATGCACAGTGTCAGTATCTGA
Source organism: Heterodontus francisci (assembly GCF_036365525.1). Classification (NCBI taxonomy): domain Eukaryota; kingdom Metazoa; phylum Chordata; class Chondrichthyes; order Heterodontiformes; family Heterodontidae; genus Heterodontus; species Heterodontus francisci. The sequence continues at coordinate 26,195,864 of NC_090393.1, read as the reverse complement.
GTTGGTGGCTGTGAGTGTGACAGTGAGTGATGGTGTTTCTTCTTCATCACTCTCTTCCTGCTCATTCACCTCATATTCTTCCTCCACTGCCTGGCCAGGTGGCAGTTGTTGGATATCTGAAAGGACAAAGGCACAAGGTGTTGAAGGGTTGGGGGGATGTGGGGAAAGCAAGAAGTGCATGTTTACACCATCTATAGCTTGTAAGTCAGAAGAGATTGTAGGATGAGGGGGAAGTGGAATCTGAGGAGGATTAGGTATGAGGATACTCCCATCTTCAATGGTTTCAGCTCCGCCACCGGCGATGGACTCAGTGATGGCCATTCCAATGATGATGGCCACTGTCTCCTCCACGGGCCTATGACATGCAGCGGTGCCTGTCCGCCATGGTTAGGTGCTGCTGCCTTTGCTTATGCACCAACTTGTCCTGCAAGAAAGAGGGAAGTGTGTCAGTGAGTGTGGTGCAATGTGCTTGGGTGATGTGGCTGTCATGGTTGAATAGCTGGCAGTGTGTGCAAACCGTGAGATATGAGTGTGAGGCTTGCAGCAGTGCGAAGTGTGTGAGGGTGAGGTGAAGCATATCAATGTTAGGTCTGAATCATGATTGATAAAAATTTCTGGAAGATCAGTGATGGGGGTCTGCTGCAATGAGTGAGACTAGGAGTTAGTGAGATACGACATTTGAGGATACATTCACCGACCTTGACCACTCGTGTGTGGTCCTTGAACTTTTTACAGCACTGCGTACAGGTCCTTGAGGCTTAACTCCTCTCATTGACTGCAATGGCTATCTGATCCCACTGCCTTGGCAAAGTTTGTCTGGAGTGCTTCCTGGCCCCCTGTAGATGGATCACTTTTCTCCTCCTCTTCCGCATCTGAGAACCTTGGAGCACACACTCTCTCCTATTGCACCATAACTCACTCTTCTTCCTATTCAGACTCTCTTTCACAAACAGTTCCAGCACCTGCCGTTGCCAGAATGCACTTTCCCTTTAAGAGATGCATGCTGGCTTTAAGTTGTGCAGGCTGGCTTTAAGTTGTGCAGGCCTTGCACGAACTGGGGCCCCTTGCTGAGGGATGCAGCCACTCAACAGCATATTTGGTGCTGGCTGTATGCAGTAATCATGTAAATTAGCTGGCTGCATGGAGTTGGTGTGCTGTCCGCAACAGCAGTAACAGGCATGAGTTAATCGCCCATTTTCAGGGACTATCAAACTTTGCCCTCACTAGCTGGTACAATCCTCTTCTCAGTTTACTATACCTCCACCAAATTGGTTTCATCAACTAATCAGCATTGTTGCCTCAATTCTTAAGGTCAGATAATTTATATATAAAGTAAATAAGAGCACCTCCAACCTATACACCTGTGGAGACCATTCGCCACATCTTTGTAGTCTGAAAGACTTACTTTTATCTCTACTCTTTGCTTTCTGACCTCCTACTATGCCTTCAGCCACGTGACACATTCCCCTTAATTCCATCAGCCATCATCTTTGCAGTAAGTCTGTTATGGTGCATTATCAAATTGTTTCACATCCAAAGCATTTCCTTTACTAATCTTCTCTGTTATTTCTTCAAAGAATTCTAAAAGGTTGGTTAAGCATAATCTGCCTTTTAGAAATTCTAACTCATTGGCCCTGACTAACTCCAAGCATTTAGTAATTTCATCATGTATTATAGACTGTAAGAGCTACATTTCCCTCTCTGGCACCATTACCATTGGATGTGGGCTGGGGCAGGATTACACTCCCTGTGGACACTTAGGACTGACTCCCAAATTTTTAATTAGAATAATGAAGATGCATTTCCGAGGAGATTTTTGCCTCTATTGGGGGAGGGTGGGGAGTAAAATGCTGCTGCAGGATTTATCACTTGCAGCATCATGAAGGGCCAGACAATGATGCAGGTTTTTACTTTCAAAAGCACAATTGGAAATCTATAAATTATGTCTTAGAGATCAGGTGCAGGGCACAGAGGCCATCAAGTTTTCAGATTCTTCAGTGGAACTGTTGCTGGCTCAAATAAGACAGATGGGTGAAACTGGGTGGAAATGAATAAAGATGATTTTTATTTAAAGGAATTGATCAGGCATAGTAGCAGGAGGCAGCCTTATTGTCTAGGATCCCATCCAACAAGGAGTTCCGACAGAGGCAGACAGCAGAGCAAGTCAGGTATGACTGAGCTGGAGGTCAGGTGCCAGCACTAGGTATTCTACTTCTCTTTGTTATACTACTGCATCACACGTGACCTGTTAGCAGACTGGATTATAGCATATTGGGCTCTCAGCCAATTCTTTATCCCTGTCTTTTTTTAAAATTTATTCATGGGATGTGGGCATCGCTGACCAGGCCAGCATTTATTGCCTTTTTCTTATTCATTCCTGGGATGTGGGCGATGCTGGCCAGGCCAGCTTTTATTGCCCATCCCTAATTGCCCTTGAGAAGGTGGTGGTGAGCTGCCTTGTTGAACTGCTGCAGTCCATTTGGAGTAGGTATACCCACAGTGCTGTTAGGAAGGGAGTTCCATGATTTTGACCCAGCGACAGTGAAGGAATGGAGATGTAGTTCCAAGTCAGGATGGTGTGTGACTTGGAGGGGAAATTGCAGGTGGTGGTGTTCCCATGTATTTGCTGCCCTTGTCCTTCTAGTTGGTAGAGGTCGCGGGTTTGGAAGGTGTTGTCTAAGGAGCCTTGGTGCATTGCTGCAGTGCATCTTGTAGCTGGTACACACTGCTGCCACTGTGCGTCGGTGGTGGAGGGAGTGAATGTTTTTAGATGGGGTGCCAATCAAGCGGGCTGCTTTGTCCTGGATGGTGTTGAGCTTCTTGAGTGCTGTTGGAGCTGCACCCATCCAGGCAAGTGGAGAGTATCCCATCACACTCCTGACTTGTGCCTTGTAGATGGTGGACAGGCTTTGGGGAGTCAGGAGGTGAGTTACTCGCCTCAGGATTCCTAGCCTCTGACCTGCTCTTGTAGCCATGGTATTTATATGGCTACTCCAGTTCAGTTTCTGGTCAATGGTAGCCCCTAGGATGTTGATAGTGGGGGATTCAGTGATGGTAATGCTGTTGAATGTCAAGGGGAAATGGTTAGATTCTCTCTTGTTGGAGATGGTCATTGCATGGCACTTGTGTGGCGCGAATGTTACTTGCCACATCAGCCCAAGCCTGGATATTGTCCAGGTCTTGCTGCATTTCTACACGGACTGCTTCAGTATCTCAGTAGTCACGAATGGTGCTGAACATTGTGCAATCATCAGCGAACATCCCCACTTCTGACCTTATGATTGAAGGAAGGTCATTGATGAAGCAGCTGAAGATGGTTGGGCCTAGGACACTACCCTGAGGAACTCCTGCAGTGATGTCCTGGAGCTCAGATGATTGACCTCCAACAACCACAACCATCTTCCTTTGCGCTAGGTGTGACTCCAGCCAGCGGAGGGTTTTCCCCCTGATTCCCATTGACCTCATTTTTGCTAGGGCTCCTTGATGCCATACTTGGTCAAATGCTGCCTTGATGTCAAGGGCAGTCACTCTCACCTCACCTCTTGAGTTCAGCTCTTTTGTCCATGTTTGAACCAAGGCTATAGTGAGGTCAGGAGCTGAGTGGCCCTGGCGGAACCCAAACTGAGCATCACCGAGCAGGTTATTGCTAAGCAAGTGCCGCTTGATGGCACTGTTGATGACACCGTCCATCACTTTACTGATGATTGAGAGTAGGTAATTGGTCGGGTTGGACTTGTCCTGCTTTTTGTGTACAGGACATAGCTGGGCAACTTTCCACATTACAGGGTAGATGCCAGTGTTGTAACTGTACTGGAACAGCTTGGCTAGGGGCGGGGCAAGTTCTGGAGCACAGGTCTTCAGTACTATTGCTGGAATATTGTCAGGGCCCATAGCTTTTGCTGTATCCAGTGCCTTCAGTCGTTTCTTGATATCACGCGGAGTGAATCGAATTGGCTGAAGTCTGGCATCTGAGATGCTGGGGACTTCAGGAGGAGGTCGAGATGGATCCTCAACTCAGCACTGCTGGCTGAAGATTGTTGCAAATGCTTCAGCCTTATCTTTCGCACTGATTTGCTGGGCTCCCCCATCATTGAGGATGGGGATATTTGTGGAGCCACCTCCTCCAGTCAGTTGTTTAATTGTCCACCACCATTCACGGCTGGATGTGGCAGAACTGCAGAGCTTAGATCTGATCCGTTGGTTATGGGATCACTTAAGTCTGTCCATCGCATGCTGCTTACGCAGTTTGACACGTAGATAGTCCTGTGTTGTAACTTCATTGTTACTCCTCATTTGTAAAATGTTGACACCTCATTTTAAGGTATGCCTGGTGCTGCTCCTGGCATGCCCTCCAGCACTCTACCAGAATATCATTTAAAATCAGGCACTAATACTAGAAAATGAGGTAAGGACTGACTGGCCTATAAATTCCTACCTCTTTCCATCTTATGAAGACATTTGCCACCTTCCAGTCTAAAAGCAAAATACTGCGGATGCTGGAAATCTGAAACAAAAACAAGAAATGCTGGATTCACTCAGCAGGTCTGGCAGCATCTGTGGAAAGAGAAGCAGAGTTAACGTTTCGGGTCAGTGACCCTTCTTCGGAAGAAGGGTCACTGACCCGAAACGTTAACTCTGCTTCTCTTTCCACAGATGCTGCCAGACCTGCTGAGTGAATCCAGCATTTCTTGTTTTTGTGCCACCTTCCAGTCCTTTGGCACAATTTTTTGTTCCAAACAATTTTTGAAAAAATATAGCTGGAACCTTTACTTTGTCTTCCTCATCTTCCTCAGGATTCTTAATGCAAACTAAAAGATCCCAGTCTTTTCTTTACCTTACATGGGCAATTTATTTAGTCATCTCTCCTTCTGAATAGTAACCTCCTCTGACTGCCCTGCACCCACCTCTAGTTCTACTACAATTTCAATAGCTATCTCTATGAAAACTGAGGAAGAATGTTTATTTATTATTTCTGCTATTCCTTCATCATTTGCTATTCCTTCATCTCTTAGTCGTACGATCCCTGTCTTGACTATCTTCTTATTAGGAGTGTGGTTTTTTTCCATAAATATATTTTATTCATAAAAATCTGTAAAAAATGCATTACAAAACAGTTCCAAGTTGACATTCCAGAAAGTGCAAGAGAAATCAGTTTCCTTCGATACAGAACGTAAGTTGCCTCACAACCCTTGCCATTCCATTTTCCATGCAATATACATTTACATTACATCGCAAAACCATATTTTGGTGCATACAGCTCGGGGCTTTTACACGGTTTCCAGCCCCTTGGTATGCGTTGGCGGGAGGACCTTACAGAGTGGCCTTTCCCCATTGAGCCATTGCGGCAGCTGCCCCAAGCTTTCGTGCGCCCCTCAACACGTATTCCTGGATCTTGCAATGTGTCAGTCTTCAACACTCGGCCGTGGACAACTCTTTGCACTGGAACACCAGCAAGTTTCAGGCAGACCAAAGAGCGTCTTTCACCGAGTTGATGGTCCTCCAGCAGCAGTTGATGTTTATCTCAGTGTGCGTCCCTGGGAACAGCCCGTAGCGCACAGACTCCTGTGTTATGGAGCTTTTATTTTTATTTTATTTTTTAAATTTTATTTAGAGATACAGCACTGAAACAGGCCCTTTGGCCCACCGAGTCTGTGCCGACCAACAACCACCCATTTATACTAACCCTACAATAATCCCATATTCCCTACCACCTACCAACATTAGGGGCAATTTACAACGGCCAATTTACCTATCACCTACAAGTCTTTGGATGTGGGAGGAAACCAGAGCACCCGGCGAAAACCCACGCAGACACAGGGAGAACTTGCAAACTCCGCACAGGCAGTACCCGGAATCGAACCCGGGTCCCTGGAGCTGTGAGGCTGCGGTGCTAACCACTGCGCCACTGTGCCAGGATGAACCTCGACAAACACCACTGCATCTCTTTCCACACTTGCTTTGCAAAGGCGCATTCCAGAAGGAAGTGGGCGATAGTCTCTTCTTCACCACAGCCACCTCGAGGGCAGCATGTGGAGGCGGTGAGACTCTGGGCGTGCAGGAAGGATCTGACGGGGAGGGCCCTTCTCACCATCAGCCAAGCTATGTCTTGGTGCTTGTTTGAAAGTTCTGGCGATGAGGCATTTTGCCAAATGACTGGCCGTCTGCTCAGGCAACCATCCGACAGGATCCACTGTCTCCTTTTCCCGCAGGACCTTAAGGACATTCCGTGCACACCACTGCCTGATGGATTGGTGCACAAATTTTTCCATGAAGGATAGATGGTACGGCACAGTCCAACTGTATGGAGCGTTCCGTGGCAACGTGGCCATACCCATCCTTCGCAACATTTTTATTGCCGTTATGGTTTTGTTAGTTTTCTCTCATTCTCCTCTTAGTCTTCCTAAGCTCCATTCTTGTAGTTTTCCCATATTCTTTATATTTGTCCTGGCTTTCTTTTTTATTAACTGGGATGTTTCTGTTGTATGCTACACATATGCATTATATACACTAGAGGTGTATATACCCCCTCCCTCTACCCCTCCCCCTTGCATCCCCTCCTCCCACCGGCACCATCCTACACCTGTGTAGGGGCCCCAACAACCCCACTGCCTTGTGGGCGTCTCGGGAGAGACCAAGGCTAAGGGAGTAAACCCTAACAGAAAATCCGGAGCGGAACCCCGTAGGCGGTCATGTGTCACCTTTGGCATGTTTCCGGCAGTTCCTGCAGCCATACTGGTGCCAAACGTCGTGTCCTGCACTCCTTTGGACCCCACCAGAAAGGCCGAGAGGGGGGTTTTGACGACTGGGCAACTCTCAACCTCCATAAATTTGCCCAGGCATGCGCCATGGAGAGGTCACTCCATAATCACTGACCACCTCCAGGCGCGTATCCATTGTCTCTCGAGATAAGGAGGCCCAAAAGAAAAGAAAAAAGAAAGAAACACTAGAGGTAGTTTTTTGACAATGTGCGCCAGGCAGGGTGAGAAATTCAGTTGCACATTCCCCCTGATTTGCCAATCATCAACTTAAATAGTTGGAAAATTATGCAAAGCATGCACACAAATTTCCCATTTGCATGTACAGTTGGGACCATGAAGTTTAAAATGACTCCAAAGGAGAAATTTTTTTATGGAGTGTAGAATCTCCATTATGTACAAGCTAATATCTGCCTTCCCAGTTATTGATCAGAATTTTAATTCTTCAAAGTCTCTGTTAAATCTTGCCTAAACCCATCCCCAGGGAGGGAAGTAATCATTGACCCTGAGTTTCATGGAACTCCCTCTTCATTGATCTGGAGATGGGTATGGCAGCAAATTAGCAGCCACAGGAGCGAGAATGCAGGTGAGACTGTTCAAGTGCGGACCTGATTTAAATAGACCACAGCAGCCAATACTGTGGCTGCCATTTCACTGCTGTACTCTCTGTTTTGCAAGATCATAGATTCAGAGAAACTTGGAAACACTTAGGAGAGCCAGTGGCCTGGAATCCGGGCATGGAATCCCCTCAATTCACTGATGTGGACCTGGAGGTCCTCCTGGAGGACATAAGGGAGAGGAGGGAGGTCCTTTTCCCAGAGGGTGGCAGGAGAAGGCCACCAACCTAGACTAAGCTGGTCTGATGGAGATTGCTGATAGTCAGCAGAAGGAGAGTGGTGTGCAGAAACTGGATCCAGTGTCAGAAGAGGTTTAATGACTGAAACGCTCTGGCAAGGTTCAGTGCAACCCCCAACCCTCAGGACAGGCCTCTGTGTATTAACCCTCCAATAGACACACCAGCTGAGGAGACTCAGGGCGCGTGTTGCTACTGAACATGGGAGAATAGCGTACCCAGGGCTCAGTGGTCCCCCAATTGTGTTTGCCAGCTTTGCCCCCTTCTGTTATGCTCCTGTGATGCCAGGAGGATGGCGACCCTGTGCACTGCCCAAGCACACAGTCAACACTCTCCCTGCAACCAGTGCTGACCCTATGGTATTGTTTGCCAATGGCCAAGTCCACCTCTATGCCATTTACCCTTCATGGGGCCCAGCTAATTCGCCATAACTGGCTCCTCATGTGTGTCCGCCTCCATTCAGCTGGCCTGCCCCAGATAGCACATACAGCCCGTGCACCCCTCTGGAAATCAGAACATGTCCCTTAACAGGCTCGCTGAGCTTGTTAACAATGTTGTTTCGCCTTCCTAATGGATCGGGTGGGATCTTGGGGCCCTCCCCCCATCCTGATGAAACTTGCTGGTGCTGGGAATGGCGTCGGGAAACCAACAAATTAGCCAGCGCCGGTATTTTTGACCTCTGCCAGACTCCGTTTCCGCCCCTGGCAAGATCTGAAAATTCAGCCCCAAATTTGCGAACAGTGAGGTTCAGTCTCAGGTGCCCGATTGAGGTAAAGCATGGCTACCCGACCTGAACCTGACGAGACCCGATGACATGTGTTGGGTTCAGGTCGGGTCGGGTCAGGTCTCTCTTCTGGGTCCGGCATTCGGACACAGTGCTGCCTTGCTCAGGGAGGGAAGTAATCTTCAAAATTAATTTTATTACTGTAGTCATGTCGGGTTGGGTCTGGTCGGGCACGGGAAAAATCAAAGGACTCGGGCCCGGGTCGGGTTCGGGTTGGATGTGGTCGGGTCGGGCCCGGGTCGGGTTTCAATTTCATACCCGAGCAGGCCTTCAGAGTGAGGAATGACATTGGTAGCTAGGGAGCAGAGTTCTCCAAGGCCCCTTTACTCTGATATAAAGGAATATTACAAGCAAAAAAGATTAGTTTCTATGTGTTATTTACATTGTATTTTTTCCATTGCCATGCAAAGTGAATTGCTATACTATACGTGTAAAAGCAATACATGGGGAATCTTGATTACCTAACATATTTCTATTATCCACTAAAAGGAGGGAAAGGTCTTCTATAGAGTCATTTATTTACGGCCAAGAAGCAGGCCATTCGGCCCATCGAGTCTATGCCAGCTCTCTGTGGAACCATCCAGTCAGTTCCACTCCCTCCATCGATCCCTGTAGCCCTGCAAGTTTATTTCCCTCAAGTGCCCATCCAATTTCCTTTTGAAATTATTGATTGCCTCCACTTCCACCACCCTCATGGGCAGCGAGTTCCAGCTCATTATCACTCGCTGCTTAAAAAAGTACTTCCTCACATTTCCCCTACATCTCCTGCCCAAAACCTTCAATCTGTGTCCTTTAGTCCTTGTACCATCAGTTAATGGGAACAGTTTTTCCTTGTCTAACTTAAGTTCTTCTTCTTTGGCCTCCTTGTCTCAAGAGACAATGGGTAAGCGCCTGGAGGTGGTCAGTGGTTTGTGAAGCAGTGCCTAGAGTGGCTATAAAGGCCAATTCTAAAGTGACAGACTCTTCCACAGGTACTGCAGATAAAATTGGTTGTGGGGGCTGTTACACAGTTGGCTCTCCCCTTGCACTTCTGTCTTTTTTCCTGCCAACTGTGAAGTCTCTTTGACTCGCCACACTTTAGCCCCGCCTTTATGGCTGCCCGCCAGCTCTGGCAATCACTGGCTCCCACGACTTGTGATCAATGTCACAGGACATCATGTCGCGTTTGCAGACGTCTTTAAAGCGGAGACATGGACGGCTGGTGGGTCTGATACCAGTGACGAGCTCGCTGTGCAATGTGTCCTTGGGGATCCTGCCATCTTCCATGCGGCTCACATGGTCAAGCCATCTCAAGCGCCGTTGGCTCAGTAGGGTGTATATGCTGGGGATGTTGGCCACCTCGAGGACCTCCGTGTTGGAGATACGGTCCTGCCACCTGATGCCAAGGATTCTCCGGAGGCAGCGAAGATGGAATGAATTGAGACGTCGCTCTTGGCTGACATATGTTGTCCAGGCCTGTAAGCCTGTCAAAATATTATACATCTCCATCAAATCTCCCATCAGTCTCCTTTGCTCCAGCTGAGGTAGACACCCCAGCTTTTCCAACCTAACCTTGTAACTAAAATCCCCGATCCCTGGAACCATTCTGGTAAATCTCCTCTGTATCCTCTCAAGGACCTTCACATCTTTCCTGAAGTGTGATGACCAGAACTGGATGCAATACTCTTTATAAAGGTTCAGCATAACTTCCCTGGTTTTGTACTCTATGCCTTTATTTATGAAGCCCAAGTTCCCATATGCTTTGCTAACCATCCTCTCAATATGTTCTGCCACCTACAAAGATCGATGCACATGCATCCCCAGGTCTCTCTGTTCCTGCACACTCTCTAGAACTGTGCCATTAATATATGTTGCCTCACCCTATTCCATCTGCTAAAATACATCACCTCACACTTGTCTCTATTAAATTCCATCTGCCACTTGTCTGCCCATTCTGCCAGCCTATCTGTGTCCTGTTGCAGGTGGTTCATATCATCCTCACTGTTTGCCGCATCTCGAAGTTTGGTGTCATTGGTAAATTTTGAAATTCTGTATTTCAAGATCCAAGTCATTTATATATAGCAAAAAAGCAATAGTCCTAGTCCTGACCCTTAGGAAAATGGAGATTTGACTAGGCGGGCTATTATGTTGTTTTGCATATACATTCTGTATATTAGGGCCTGCAATTTATATGTATTATCTATGTGCTGTTTACATTTTTTTTTATGTATGTTATACATATAACACAGCATTTGATAAAACATCCACATCAGATACATAACACATCACAGCTTAGATATTAAACATATACAGAACATATATTACATATCTATTGAACATGAATAGTTTTTACATCACAGTAATTAGGTTTTACTCGCTATACCTATTAAGTGGTTTATATATATTCCATATATGCTGTGTTTTCTCTATAGGAATGTTACATATGCATTGCATATGTGCAACCTAAGTCTGCATGCATGTTGTATGTGATCTAGGTATGTTATATTTGTGCAGTATTGTTGACATGGCATGTGTGTGGTATGTATGTGTTGGCTTTATATTGTACAGATATGCTAAGTATGCATTGTGCAGGATAAATCCAACCCAGCCAATTACCACCCCATCAGTCTACTCTCGATCATCAGCAAAGTGATGGAAGGGGTCATCAACAGTGCCATCAAGCGGCACTTGCTCAGCAATAACCTGCTCACTGACGCTCAATTTGGGTCCGCCAGGCCTCATTGCAGCCTTGGTCCAAATGTGGACAAAAGAGCTGAACTCAAGAGGTGAGGTGAGGTGAGAGTGACTGCCCTTGATATCAAGGCAGCATTTGACCGAGTATGGCGAAACTGGCGTCAGTGGGAATCAGGGGGAAAACTCTCCGCTGGTTTGAGTCATACCTAGCACAAAGGAAGATGGTTGTGGTTTTTGGATGTAAATCATGTTGTCCCAGGATATCACTGCAGGAGTTCCTCAAGGTAGTGTCCTAGGCCCAACCATCTTCAGCTGCTTTATCAATGACCTTCCTCCATCATCAGGTCAGAAGTGAGGATGTTCACTGATGATTGCACAATGTTCAGCACCATTCATGACTCCTCAGATACTGAAGCAGTCCCTGTCCAGATACAGCAAGACTCGAACAACATCTAGGCTTGGGCTGATAAGTGGCAAGTAACATTCGTGCCACACAAGTGCCAGGCAATGACCATCTCAAACAAGAGAGAATCTAACCATCTCACCTTGATATTCAATGGCATTACCATCGCTGAATTCCCCACTATCAACATCCCAGCGGTTACCATTGACCAGAAACTGCACTGGACCAGCGACATAAATAATGTGGCCACAAGAACAGGTAAGAGGCTAGGAATTCTTTGGCAAGTAACTGACCTCCTGTTTTCCCAATGCCTGTCCATCATCTACAAGGCACAACTCAGAAGTGTGATGGAATACTCTCCACCTGTCTGGATGAGTGCGGCTCCAACAACACTCAGGAAGCTTGACACCATCCAGGACAAAGCAGCCCACTTGATTTGCACCCCATTTACCACCTTGAACATTCACTCCCTTCACCACCAACGTACAGTGGCAGCAGTGTGTACCATCTACAAGATACACTGCCGTAACTTACCAAGCCTCCTTTGACAGCACCTTCCAAACCTGTGAGCTCTACCACCATGAAGGACAAGAGCAGCAGATACATGGGAACACCACCACATGCAAAATCCCCTCCAAGCCACACACCATCCTGACTTGGAACTATATCGCCATTCTTTCACTGTCGCTGGGTCAAAATCCCTTCCAAAAAGCACTTTTGGTGTGCCTACAACCCATGGACTGCAGCAGTTCAAGAAGGCAGCTCACCACCACCTTCTCAAGGGCACTTAGGGATGGGCAATAAATTCTGGCCTAGCCAGCGACACTCACATACCATAAATGAATTAAAAAAATTCTACCACATGCTGTGACTTTTTTTACTGTAAAATTCCAATTTTTAATTGCCAACTAATAATTCACGCTGATTAAACATTTAAATAATTCCATTAACAATGGAAATTACAAATTTGAAACTGTAGTAAAATGAAATTTCTACAAACGTATGGTGGCAAAATTACAAAAATGCTATCTTTTCCAATGTATTATCAAGCTGCCTATTATTTCAGCTGTCCAGCATTCACAACATTTTGCTTTTATAGCATGAAGCTGTACTAGTTTAATGCAGTGATTTTAAAACTTTTCAGTGCGGGAAACTTTCTGCAAAGATTAACACAATGCAAGGTGGAGGGCAACGGGGATGCTGGTGGCAGGGTTCTCTGCTCTGTAAATACTGACACACACCTCACAACCTCCTGTATTTATTGACACACTTTCAGGGACTCCATGCAAATATTAGCAAAGTCCTGAGGATTCCCTGAAACTATGAAAACACACCAGGGGATTCCCTGAAAGTATTGACACATTTCTGACAACCCCTGTAGATATTAACACAATTCCAGGTATCCCTGCAAATATTGACATAAATGCAGGAGCTCCCTGAAAATGAAGACACAATCACAAAGACTCCTTGCAAATATTGACACACACCCAGGGAGTCCCCTGTAAATACTGATATCCTGTTCAAAAAGACCCCCTGAAATATTGATACATGCCTAGGGAGCCCTGTCCTAAATTTTGAAAGGCAGTGCTTGTTATTCAAAGAAATAGGGTGCTATGATTGAAGAAAATGATTTTTTATTAGTGCATGATAAAAAATATTTGTAAAACGTGCACAATGCTGGTGACAATGTTCTAATGGAGCAGGAATGGCCAGTGCTCCAGAAACAACCCATTGGGGGATCCCATCACCTACTTCAGTTTAAAAATCTACTGTATAAAGGTGTATTACCTGTTCAAAGCTACACTTGCCCACAAAAGCAATGAGCCTTTTGTTTCCCCAGATGGTGAAAAGCCCAGCGCCATACAACCACTGTGAGTACCTGGGTTCTCCTTCAGAGCTGTATCCAGAGTCAAGAGTGGCTTCTGACTATTTCTCTTTATATAAAGCCCTGCAACGGCTCCAATGGAGGCAGCTCTGCTGATATCTTCATTAAAGATGTAAAGTTAATTTGGTCTCGCTTCAATTAGAATTGTAAAGCCACAGAACACAGTAGTAAGTGGTACCAGAGGGAGATAATTATTCCTAGACCATCTCTGCTTTTGCGCAAAAGTTTTGAAAATAAATGGATTTTAATCATAAATGTTCCCTCATAGTATCTTGCTGTCCCATTATTTAAGCTCTTTACCGGTGAGTGCATTACTGGCGTAGAAACCATGCAGTGGGGATAAGCTGTTGTTTAAGTCATTCTACCTGTCACCTCCTTTTAAGTTAAAATCTGTTGACTGAAAACATTTTCTTAAGTGAATAGATTTTTTTTAAATTGAATTTTTTAAATATATATTTTTATTTCCAGTTTTCGTCTACTCCTCTCCAGTTGCCCTCAAGTAACTCCCCCAAGTGGCCATTCCTCACATAGATGACAAAGAATAGATGAAACAGGATATTTGGCCAATCTAGCTGACTGTTCATGCCATGCACGATGTGATGGTGGCCTGTGATATCAGTGTCACTACAGGGTCATGACATCTGCAGTGCTCCATCTGCCAGCTCCTTGTCTCAGGTGAGTAATCACAGGAAAAGCTTGTTCCAGGGATGAGTTACGTGGATAGATTGTAGAAGCTGAAGGTTGTTCTCCTTAGAGAAGAAAAGGTTGAGAGGAGATTTGATAGAGGTGTTCAAAATCATGAGGGGTCTAGACAGAGTAGATAGGGAGAAACTGTTCCCACTGGCAGAAGGGTCAAGAACCAGAGGACACCAATTTAAGGTGAATGGTAAAAGAACCAACGGCAACATGAGGGAAAACTTTTTTACGCAGCAGGTGGTTCGGATCTGGAATGCACTGCCTGAGAGTGTGGTGGAGGCAGATTCAATCATGGCTTTCAAAAGGGAATTAGATAATTATCTGAAAAGAAAAAATTGCAGGGCTATGGGGAAAAGGTGGGGGAGACTAGCTGGATTGCACTTGCAGAGAGCTGGCACAGATACAAATGGCTGAATGGCCTCCTTTTGTGCTGTCATCAGTCAATGATTGTGGCGAGTCGAAGAGACTTAGTAGTTGGCAGGAAAAAAGACAGAGGCGCAAGGGGAGAGCCAACTGTGCAACAGCCCCAACAAACAAATTTCTCTGCAGCACCTGTGGAAGAGCCTGTCACTCCAGAATTGGCCTTTATAGCCACTCCAGGCGCTGCTTCACAAACCACTGACCACCTCCAGGCGCGTATCCATTGTCTCTCGAGATAAGGAGGCCCAAAAGAAAAAGAAGAAATCAGTCAATGATTATAGCCAAGAGGGAATCTTGACAAAACCCGCCTAGCAGGGAGCTGCTGAGATAGGATCAGCCGCCCATTTTAAACTCCACCCGATTTTACTTTCTGTCGAAGGTAATAGGATGTAAAATTGGGCAGGGTGTTAAACAGGCCTTCGATCCATTCCTGCCAGTATCCTGCTGGGTGGGTTAAGTTAAAATTACCTGTCTGGGCAACAGTAAAACATTGTTAAAACTAACACAAAAGACCCAAGGGAAAATGATATTTGAGAAAGACAAGTGAAAAATGATTTCGATTTCTTTTTTTTTAAATGGTGGGGAATGAAGCACTTTCCTTACCAGGCACCCATGCCTGAAGGCATTAAGCATTCCCAGGTCAGGTTAGATGCAAAATAAATCTCGCCATTTTCTGGCCTATTCCCTCTGATGACCTACTTCTCCTTTCCTCACTTCTCCCTATGCTCAGTGAAGGCAATGTGGCAGAAGGGATTCGTTTAGATTCTGCCACTGCCTGCATGGAAACTCATAGAGCCCCTTAATAAGGCTATAGAACAAATAATTGCTGGCTGCACTGTCATAATTAGGGAAACTAGAGAATAGAGCTGCTGAAAACCATGTCATTTGTACAGTTCCCAGACATTATGGGAACGGGAGGAATAGAGAGAAGGGGTATGGGTTTGGGTGATGGGGGTGGTGGGGGTGCTGCCTTTCCACCTGTACATCTTTTGAACGTCTGCACTTACATTTGTCTGGATAACTACATGTCCCGCCTGCCCTCTGCTTAATTCTGGTCATTGTGACCTTGCAAGTATCAGTATTTAATCAGCCACATTGCAACCATTGCGCTGTACTCTACTCCCTGGATACTTTGCTCAATAACATTATAATTTTTAATGAGGTAATTTTTCTCAGTTCTCTGCAGCATTTTAAAGGAAATCTATTAAAGTTTAAATAGGGTCGTTTTCAAAAATTCTGAGCAATTAAAGTTGTGATCAAAAATTCATAAACTGTAAAAAAGTGAATCTTCTGTAATTTTAATTTGAAGTTGCTAACTACTTTGTAAAATGTTGCAAAATAAAACCATTTCAGGTATTTTGTTTCCAGTATCTAAAGCTGGTGGAAACATCAGAGCCAATCTTCCTGTGGTATAGGAACTCAGGATGATCCTCTGATAAAGTCAGGATATTAAGGTAATGCCTCATTCACTGACATGGCTCCAACTTCTTACAATGAAATTACCATATTCCATGCACCAACTGCTAATTCTCATTTTTGCATTTGTACTGGTGACGTAGGTGATGAAAATAGAAGTATTTTCTTACTCGTTTGCCTCCAGTTTCAGCATTATCCAACCTTGGTCAAACCGAGATGGATTACATGCTGAGCAAAACAATCTTTATATTTCCCCTCAGCCATCAGATGGTCAGATACAGCATGAGTTAGACGCAGGTAAAATTCCCTGGAGAATGTCCTATCGAGCTTCCCAGGCTCGGTTTATCACAGGTTAGGTGTAGAGTAAAGTTTCTCTACTCTGTTGTTTCAACATGCCTTAGCTCCAGCCTTAGAGGAGCATCTCATATTGCAACAATATGACATTTCCCATATCTTATGTAACGTCAATTTAAACTGAATTAGGGGCACTTAGTACTTTGTATTGTCGATTGTCCAAATAGAATTAAAACTGCCCAAAAATTATTTCATGCTTGGCTCATAACCAGCAGAGTGAGGAGGCTTTCATCCCATCAGACTAGTGATTCGGTGTGCCAGAGTTAAAATGGATGTAAACCATTATACTATCCAGTCCCTGCAACTAACTACACTCTTAATTGATCCGAACATATCTCAAGCTTAAAAATTAGTAATAAATCTACATAGCATTGATGAATGAGATCTGCTTGGCATTTGTCCAGACTGGAATTTTATTGATTACTGAATCATTTCATTAATTACTGTTAGACGTCACAATTGCTCAATGTACAATGAAACATGGCACTCTGAGTGGCATTGCCTGGTTCAGCTAAACCCATCAGATAGCTACACTGGAGACCTGCAGCCAACTTTGACACAACTGACTTCAGGAGCTAAAGAAATAATATGGAATTAGCCTTGTCAACAAAACGCAACCCCTGCAGCCAAGTTGGCTTTGCAGTGTACGCCAGGGACAACTGAAGACATTATGCTGACCTCTCCTTTTCTGTTAGTTTCCCAGCATTCTCCTCTTTTTCTGCTAGGGTCTTGCACGTCTCCCTCCTTCAACTGTTTTCCTCCTCCTCTAGGTTAGCCAACAACCACCTCCCTCTGCTGGTTCCCTCACACTCTTAATTTTCAGCTAGTGATCCCTAATAACTCTCCCCTTCTCATTCTGGGCTTCCAACACCTCATCCCTTGTCCCTCTGGGTTCTCAACACATTTGCTATCTCACACTGATTTATTCATTTCTCCTGGGTCTCTTTAAAATTATACAAATGATTCTACTTGCAGCAGTTCCATAATGTGCTGAGGCTCTGAGGACTGGTGGAATCAATTCCACTTACACTGCACATTCTAGAAACCTGTCAACCACAAGAAACAAGCTTGAGGGGGCTTGACAAGGTAGATGCTGAGAGGATGTTTCCCCTCGTGGGCGAATCTAAAACTGGGGGCCACAGTTTAAAAATAACGGGTCTCTCATTTAAGACGGAGATGAGGAGGAATTTCTTCTCTCAGAGGGTTGTTACTCTTTGGAATTCTCTTCTCCAGAGAGCAGCAGAGGCTGGGTCATTGAAAATATTCAAGGCTGAGTTAGACAGATTTCTGATTTACAAGGCAATCAAAATTTATGGGGGAGGGGCAGTCAGGAAAGTGGAGCTAAGGCCATAATCAGATCAGCCATGATCTTATTGAATGGCGGAGAAGGTTCAAGGGGCCGAATGGCCTACTCCTGCTATTATTTCCTGCGATCTTATGGTCTGATGTGACTACAGCTTCAATTTTCTGACCATACATTTTCCAGAATGGCTCACAGAAAAATCAGTATTGTTGATCTAAATAATGGCTCTACCCAGGAATAGGATGATGGTAACAAATAAGATAATTTGCATTTGCTGCTGTCAATACTCCTGTCTTTGTTCACTCCTCTATGTAATCTTTCATATAGTCACTAATCCATCGCTTGCAATCTTATATCAAGAGGTTGACTTTAAATTGGAGTGGGTTTCGGGCTGGTGAAGGATCGGGCAAGTGCAAAGCATACTTGCTAGCCTAAATTTCAGGTCCAGGATATTTTAATGCCCAGGCCTCATTTCAATTTGACTGGCGAGTTTCCTATCTGATTGTGTGGGCAATTCGAAGCTTGCCCATTTTCTGAGCAGGATTTCTGGAGGGTTTGCAAAGGACTATTTAAAGTGGGGAAGTATCTCTTAAAGGGAAGTGTCATTCCATCCTGGCTGTTTTGCTGTTTCATTGCGGCAAGGATGAATTTGGTCAGAAGTGAATCACAGGCAAACCTAGGTTTTATGAAGTCTCGCTGGATGACATGGTCGAAGAAGTGAGGGCGAGGAGGGAAATTTTCTTTGTCACCAATGGCAGGAAGATTCCAATAGTGGATGTTCACCAGCCTTAAGAGAGCTGGCTAAAATAATCGGCTCTGGGAGTCTCACCCACAGGATCTGGATCCAGTGCAGGAGTGACCTCACAAGAGTAGCACGGGTGAATACAACACTTAATTTTCCAACTCTTTGCATAGCACCTGGCAACTTTCTTTTCCATCCTTCTCACCAGCACTCTGAATAATTTCTTTGCCACACATCACATCCTTCATCGCCACAGTGCACAGTAAACCACCTCTTATTCTCATTCCAATCAAACACTCACCTCTTCCTTGCTTTTGTCACAGCAGTCACTATCAGCATTCTATTCTCAAACGATATCCTTTGCAGAATGAGGGATTTCTGTTATCACTCCTTCCTCAATTTTTTTAAATTTATTCATGGGAAGTGGGCATCACTGGCTAGGACAGCATTTATTGCCCATCCCTAATTGCCCTTGAGAAGGTGGTGGTGAGCTGCCTTCTTGAACCACTGCAGTCCATGTGGGGTAGGTACACCCAAAGTTCCATTAGGAAGGGAGTTCCAGGACTTTGACCCATCGATGGTGAAGAATGGAGATATAGTTCCAAGTGATGGTGTGTGGCTTGGAGAGGAACTCGCAGGTAGTGGTGTTACCATGCATTTGCTGCCCTTGTCCTTCTAGGTGGTAGAGGTCGTGGGTTTGGAAGGTGCTGTCTAAGGAGCCTTGGTGCGTTGCTGCAGTGTATCTTGTAGATGGTACACACTGCTGCCACTGTGCATTGGTGGTGGAGGGAGTGAATGTTTGTGGTTGGGGTGCCAATTAAGTGGGCTGCTTTTGTCCTGGATGGTGTCAAGCTTCTTGAGTGTTGTTGGAGCTGCACCCATCCAGAGAAGTGGAGAGTATTCCATCAAACCCCTGACTTTCATACTCCAGCTACTTTCTTTCTATTCAATACCTTCCCTCTGTGCTTCTGTCTTGCTTGGTCTCCCTCTTAGCATGTGCAGTACCAGTACAAGCCCCGCATATCTGCACTCTCCTTTACATTAGACACTCACTAACTCTCATCCTCTTTCTGAAGGAGAAAATGGCACACAGACCAGGGAGAGGAGTTAGATTGGAGGAGGACCATCCAATTTGATGATCCTATCAGAGCTGGAGCAAAGAAGCTCTCGAGATCAGTGACCCCTTGAAAGCTATATGAATTGAAGATTTTGAGCTGGGGGTTTATCTGAATGTGTAGCTGTTCATAGACCTCAGATAAATGCAAATTCAGCCAGTTTGACAATATTGAGCTTTATTTTGAAGCCTGTCATCTGCCACTGTCTGCCTGTCAGTGGCATGCTAACTCTTTGTGCATTACCATCTCTTTTTGCTTTATTTATCTATTATTTAATT
Organism: Heterodontus francisci; assembly: GCF_036365525.1. Taxonomy (NCBI): domain Eukaryota; kingdom Metazoa; phylum Chordata; class Chondrichthyes; order Heterodontiformes; family Heterodontidae; genus Heterodontus; species Heterodontus francisci. Next base: position 26,176,187 of record NC_090393.1, on the reverse strand, counting down.
TCTCCTTCCTTCCACCCAATCACAGACCTTGCCGTTTGTTCTTTCTTGTCCCTACCTTTTTCTCTGCCTCAGTACTTGATCAAAACGGGTTCCATCTCTAACTTTTTTCAATTCTGATGAAAGGTGATGACCTGATCTTGTTTCTCTCTTCACAGATGCTGCCAGACCTGCTGAGTATTTTTAGCATTTTCTGTTTTTATTTCAGCTTTCCAGCATCCACAGTATTTTGCTTTTGCATGTTAGTTCTTGTCCCTTTTCTTGTTCTTCTGGGCCCTTCTCAGTAGGAAGAAGATGGCACCTCAGAGGAGAAGAGTCCATCTGAGGAGCCATTGTCACATTGTCACACATTGCATCCTGCTCATGTACCAGCACAGAGATTGACATCCCAGTTAGGTTTGAGAATGAGTTAGATGTGTTGGTACCTGGTGAAGTACCCAATAGGAATGAGCAGAAGCAGGTACTGGTGGTAGGAACAGACCAGGAGATGGATTGCTGTAGGGCAAAGTAGGCTCCCAGCTCTGCTGAGGACAGAGATGTGGACGCAGGGGCTCAGCTATGAAAAGAAAACTGCCTGTCTCATACAACCAGTTTCGTGAATTATCGGACAGGTACGGTTAAAAGTTCCACTTTACTCTCTTGCTACCCTGTGTAATCCCACACATTGCCCTAAATTTCCATCATGTCTGTTGCACCATCGTCCGTCAAGTTATGCTGTTTAAGCAACTCTCCTAGGAAAGTGCATTTGCATATGAAGCGGTGTAATTTTTGTTATAATTGTGCTCTAAAAGGACAGTGAGCAGTTTAGGCCAAATGAAATTTCTGTGCGGAAGCAATGCATCCTCTGTAAAGATTGCAGTTTTTATTAGAGCACATTGGGACAGCTAGGGGAGGCTGCAGAGATTCTTTCCATCTCCCCTTTGCATTTTATCCACTTGGAGTAATCATTTCCATTTGCATGTGAATAAGGGGGCACAAATATATGATGACCAATCACAAATAAAGAATTTAGGAGGAATTTCAGTAAACAGAGTGGGAATGTAGAACTCGCTGTCTAGTGGGTATAGTTGAACTAGATAGCATTGATGCATTTAACTGGAGGCTCGATGCATGGGTGAGGGGGAAGGGATTCGAGGGATATGGAGGAAGTGGAAGGAGGAGGTAATTAGAGTGGGAAGTGGCTTATGTGGTGTATAAATATTGGCATAGATCATTTAGGCCAAATAGTCCATTTCTGTGCTGTAGATTATGCAATGTAGAGGGTTTTGATCATTTTAAATTATTTGCAATATAAATGATTTTTACTGTGATGTCAGACCGTTGCTCACTACCTGTCCACAGTATTTATTTATTTATTTTTATTTTTTATTTATTTAGAGATACAGCACTGAAACAGGCCCTTCAGCCCAGTGAGTCTGTGCCGATCAACAACAACCCATTTATTCTAACCCTACAGTAATCCCATATTCCCTACCACCGACCAACACTAGGGGCAATTTTATAATGGCCAATTTACCTATCACCTGCAAGTCTTTGGCTGTGGGAGGAAACCGGAGCACCCGGTGAAAACCCACGCGGTCACAGGGAGAACTTGCAAACTCCGCACAGGCAGTACCCAGAATCGAACCCGGGTCCCTGGAGCTGTGAGGCTACAGTGCGAACCACTGCACCACTGTGCCGCCCATGTATGTTGGCAATCGGCCAAATTTCTATACGGAGCTACGTACCTTTCCATAAGACTGTCAATGAGAAGTCAGTGTGCAGGAAGCAAATTGTGAAAAAACAGCTTGTGATTTTCCATTCCATCCATTAATGTTGATAGATAGAACAAATGACATGTTGTGTGTATGAAATTTCACGCAATGTGTTCCCCGTGGATGGGAGTTGGAGATTGAATAATACAATGGGCTAATAGCCTGTTCCTGCTTCTGCTCCTGTGTTTCTGTTAAGCTACCAATTTGGTTTTATAAAAGTATTTCAAGGCAATGTCATTTTACCCATGGACAGTTAGAGGATATGAAGCTCTGCTCAGGATTATGAATAAAATTTGCCTTTCCATCTTCAATCTGCATCCTGTTATATTTGAGTATACTGTAAAATCCTTCTTGATCTCAAAATAATTGAAAATTGCCACCTGGGATGAGTTGCAGTGATATGGCACTAGTCCTAAATCTGTACTGTTGCTAATGCCACATCTTTGCTGATGCACCTCAAGACTGACACAATCGGGACTTGATAGGATCAATTTTGGGACACTCCAAACCACTGGTGGGTCCTGCAAATACTGATGGGTGCAGCCAACATATATTGGAATATTCTAGGCAGTTTACACATATGCAGTGACTGCATGCAAGACCCTGTGATGCACATGAACTCCAAAATTGACCAATGTGTAAGCATACTGGGGAAACATTTCCACAGAACTCTCCCACTGTAATTTCAACAGAAGATTGGTGGAAGCCCTAGTGAGTTGGCATATGTGGCTATTTTTAGACATTTGTGCCATTTTTCTGGAGGTACAGCAGGGAGCTGCTGAGTCAGCGGCGCTTGAGATGGCTTGGCCATGTGAGCCGCATGGAAGATGGCAGGATCCCCAAAGACACATTGTACAGCGAGCTCGCCACTGGTATCAGACCCACCGGCCGTCCATGTCTCCGTTATAAAGACGTCTGCAAACGCGACATGAAATTGTGTGACATTGATCACAAGTCGTGGGAGTCAGTTGCCAGCATTCGCCAGAGCTGGCGGGCAGCCATAAAGACAGGGCTAAATTGTGGCGAGTCGAAGAGACTTAGTAGTTGGCAGGAAAAAAGACAGAGGCGCAAGGGGAGAGCCAACTGTGCAACAGCCCCAACAAACAAATTTCTCTGCAGCACCTGTGGAAGAGCCTGTCACTCCAGAATTGGCCTTTATAGCCACTCCAGGCGCTGCTTCACAAACCACTGACCACCTCCAGGCGCGTATCCATTGTCTCTCGAGATAAGGAGGCCCAAAAGAAAGAAAGAACAGCAGGGATCAGGAACACCCCGATGGAAATTCAGATTGACAGATTCTACCCTGGTTGTTGGCTTCACTGAAGTGTTTTCTGGAATTCTGCCAAATTTCTTGATTACATGAAATCATATTCACCTGCTTTTTAACCTTGGGAGGTGCACATTGATCCCTTCTTTCATCGAGTTAATCCTATATTATATAAATCTCAGCTTCCTCCATCTTTTAAGGATGCTGCTTTTCCACAACTGTGTGATAGTTCATTTTACCTTTTTTTTAATTCATTCATGGGACGTGGGCGTCGCTGGCCAGTCCAGCATTTATTGCCCATCCCTAATTGCCCTTGAGACCTGAGTATCTGAATACCTGAGCTGGACAGGTCTGCAGTACTCAAGGCAAGGTTGAAGACTGACTAGTCAATCTGCTCATTAATGAAGCTGGAATGCATCGACTTGTCACAGAAATCTCTAATAGCCCTCCCAGCCAAAGCCATCAAGGGTAGGACAGTTCTTGTGAGACAAGTAAAGGAAAGTTTACAATATCCTTTGCTGATAGATTGCATACTTCTTTCTCATTGGATTCCAGTAGTGTCCTTACTTACACTTTGATATCCTTAAATTTTGGCATTTCAGATCTTGTACGTAATCTTTCCTGGCTAAGTAAGGTGTTTCTCTCCAGGGGAGATTTTGTCTTCCATTTCAGGCAAAGTAAAGCTTATGTGGATTTCCCCATTGTTTGGTTTTCAGACCCTTCAGCATGGTAGCACTGGCACAGGGGAAACAGTGGTGCAGTGGTAATGTCATTGAACTAGTATTTTAAAAGCCCAGGCTAATGTCCTGGGGACACGAGTTCAAATTCCACCACGGCAGCTGGTGGAATTGAAAATTAATTAACAAATTCAATTCATTAATGAAAACCTTGTATTGAAAGCATGAAACTATCATTATAAAAACCCATCAGGTTCACTAATGTTCTTTAGGGAAGGAAATCTGCTGCCCTCTGAAATGGCTTAGTAAGCCACTCAGTTGTCAAGGAAAATTAGGGATGGGCAACAAATGCTGTCCTTGCCAGTGATGCCCACATCCCTTGAAAGAATTTTTTTAAATGATGAGTTTCCATGCACATTAGACATTTATTGGCCAAAACAAAAAGAGGTTTGCACAAACACATTTTCAGGTCATTAAACAAGTGTTCAGTTTTGGTGCCATACTTGCACGTACATGCTGATTTGGACCTTGGTTTCCTATTACTGCTGTGGCAAGCTTCCAGTCTCTCTGCATTGTGTCTCAAGGTTGAACCTTGGCACTACACAAGGGCTGTATTTTATACCTGTGATGATGTTATGTAACAGTTCCTTCAAGTTCACTGAAACTGTCTTTCAACTTCCAGCATAAGTTAATCAAAGCCAGAGAGAGCAGCAGGAGTAATCTGTGTGTTGCCAGAGGGAGATTTTAACGTGGAAGGAAAAGGCAGAATCATATACAAACATACTTGTGTGGTCAGGGAGCAATTATATATAATCTAATAGTCTGTAACAGTGAGCACAGATATGTAGGAATGAAAAGTAGACATGCAGTTATTCAGGTGATCGCCATCCAACTCCTTTTCTTGTTTCTAAGGGGCAGTTTTAGCCCTGCCCACTGGCATAAAACTGGTAGATGGGCAGTTAAGTTTGCTTATGGGACTTACCCACCAAAGTCCAACTCTCTTCCCACAGGTTCCAATTTTAACCTGCTCTTCTGAGCAGACGGGAAAGACACCCTCCAGAAATCCATCTTTAAATATGCAGATTGGGCTCCGATGATGCCCAACTGCTACTTTACCCAGAGGCCAACATCGGTATATTGTTGTGGCTTTCCTATCAGGCTAATCTATCAGGAAGAGGAATCAAGATGAAAAGAATCCCAAAGAAGCTAACTTCTTTACTTTGCTTTCATTTACTTTGTGGAAAGTTTAGGCTTCCTCCAAACCATGCTTCCCCACTCCGTTGATTGCGAGCCTTCCTGAACATCATGCCAGCAAACTACTTGGGTGACAGGGAACATTCTTTCAGGAAATTCCATTTCTGCCCACCACCTGCTGCCACTTCCTGCTGGTTTTGGGGGTGAACCTGACTGGGCCGATGCAGATGAAGTTTGAGAGTTAAAATCTCTCAACCCCAAGCTGCTGAGAGTGGTGCAGTTTGCTGACTGCCTTGATCCCATCCACACGACTGTCATTTCAAGTTAAAATCAGGGCTTTAATGATTTCCAACCTTAAACATGCATCCTTCTCCTTTTGTACAATTTATAGCAAGTTGGTATGAGGTCAGAGATCAAACAAAGATTTGCACCAATTCCAAATCTCAGCACCTGTTAAGAGAATAGATTTTTTTAAAAAACCGTCCACTTCCTGTCGAGCTGCAGTTCCAGTGTGAAGTAACCTGAACTAGTTCCAACACACAGCACCAGTCACAAATCCAGGCAGATGCTTTCTTCTAACTTACACATCATCTATTCTATCCTTCGCACTGTGCCTCTCCTCTGCGCCTGGCAGCAGCCCATTGTGAAAACATTCAGGATTAATTGTAACATACTGCATAAAAGCACAACAAAAGAGATTAGCACTGAGACCTTCTTCGAACTAACTAACTCTAGAGACAAAGAGAAAATCAGAGCCCTGACATTAATTAATGAATATGCCCAGCGCTGCACATTGTCTGCAACAATTCGGCTGACTCATCAACTCCCCTGTGTAAATGTGCACTGACTCACCAACTCCCCCGTGTAATTGCACACTAACTTACAACTCCCTCTGTTTAATATCTCACTAATTCACTGACTTCCCTTGTATAATTTCACACTAACTCACCAACTCCCCTGTGTAATCGCACACTAACTCACCAACTTCCCCCGTGCTATCATGCACCAACTAATCATTTCCCCCTGTATACTAACTCACTGGGCTGAATTTTACTGTGGGCTTCAGGACCCGGCATCAGGCTGAAAAGTGGGTCCTCAGCCTGCACTTCACTGTAGCAGGACCGGCTCAGCGATTTTACCACAGACAGGTAGGGTCAAATTAAAATTTAGGGGGCCGAGGGGGTAGGCCTCATGTATGGAGGGGAAATCCCTCTGGGGGAATCATTGGGACCACAGGGCTGCCTTTCATACCTGTGGCCGCCCCCCTCTTTAGGCTGTGGAGCCTCTGGTTCCAATGGGCCCCCAGGCTGCCAGAGGGGGGGTGCATCCTTGAAGCGGCCCTGCCATCGGCCCCGTAATGTAACCTTTAACAGGGTAATTATGCAAATTGACTCCCTGCCTCCATGGATTGGGCGGCCAATCTGCCTTGCTGCCTGCTGCTGGGCAACTTCCTCAGCAGTGGGACTGCGTCGGGAACCATCCCGACATGCTTCCCCACCATTTAAACAGCACCAACCACCTCCATTCCCATCACACGGGAGCCAGTAAAATTCAACCCACTATATATTCTCACTGTAACTGGCCCACTCCCCCAACAGAAAGTGCAGACAAGGCGAATGCAGTAGATGTAATATATTCAGATTTTCAAAAGGCACGTGATAAGGTACTGTATAGTAAACACATGACTAAGGTCAAGCATGTGGAGTCAGGGGACAAGTAGCAAAATGCTTAGCAAGCTGTCTGGAACAAAATAAAAGCGAGAGTAGGGGTTAAAGGTAGTTACTCAGCTAGTAAGGATAGAATGTGGGGTTCCATAAGGAAGTGTTCCACTTCCCAGTGAGAAGTGCCGGGATCACTGTTGTTCCTCATTTACATAAATGATTTGAACTCCGGAATTGGAAGTACAATTTCCAAATTTGTGGCGCCACCAAATTGAGGGATATAATTAATATAGCAGAGCACTGTGGCAAAATACAGCAAGACATTCATAAACTTGCAGAATGTGGGACAATTGGCAAATAAACTTCGATACAGACAAGTGTGAGGAGGTACATTTTGGTATGAAGAATAAGGAGGCCACAGACCCTTTGGAAAGTAAGTGTCTAAATGGGATAGAGAAGCAGAGGGATCTGGAGTTATATATACACAAATCACTAACAGTGGCAACACAGTTCATTCAAAAAGACCATTAAAAAAAAAACTAAGCAATGGGGTGAATTTCTAGATAGGGATAGAATCGAAAAGCAAAGAAGTTATGTTAAACTTGTATAGTACGTGAAGTACTGTGCACAATTCTGGTCTCCATATTATAAAAAGGGATATAGAGGCACTGGAAAAGTTTCAAATAAAGATTTATGAGGTGATACCAGAACTGAGAAGTTATACCTATCAGGAAAGATTGAACTGGCTGGGACTCTTTATGTCAGAAAGAGAAGACTGAGGGGGTGACCTGATAGAGGTCTTTAAGATTATGAAAGGATTTGATAGAGTATACATAGGGAAGATGTTTCCATTTGTGGGAGAGACCAGAATTAGGGGCTATAAACATAAGATAGTCACTAATAATGCTAATAGAGAATTTAGAAGAAACTTCTTCACAAAGAGAGTGGTTAGAATATAGATAAAAGCAAAATACTGCGGATGTTGGAAATCTGAAATAAAAACAAGAAATGCTGGAACCACTCAGCAGGTCTGGCAGCATCTGTGAAAAGAGAAGTAGAGTTAACATTTCGGGTCAGTGACCCTTCTTCGGAACTTAGAATATAGAACTAGCTACCACATGGTGTAATTGAGGTGATTAGCATAGATGTATTTAAGGGAAACTAGATAAACCCTTAATGCAGTATGGAATAGAAAGATATGTTGAAGAGGTTAGATGAAGAAGGGTGGGAGGAGATTTGTGTGGAGCATAAACTCTGGTACGGGTTGAATGACCCATTCCTGTCCTGTAAACACGATATAATACTATACATAATCTCACATTAATTTCCTATCTAACGTCAGACTAATTCATCAATCATATAACCTCACACTAGCTCAGCACCCTCACACAATGTAATCTCAGACTAGTTCACCAACTCCTTTGTATAATCTTGCTTAAACTCCCCAATTCCCCATGTAATCACATTAACTCACCAACTCCTCTGGATAAATTTATATGAACTCACAATCCCCAATATAATCTCACACTAGCTCAATAACTCCCCCAGTAATCTTGCATTAACTAAGCAACCGCTCTGTGTAATCTCGCATTAATTTGCTAACTCCCCCATATCATCTCACATTAACTCACCAACTCCCCTTGTAATCTTGCATTAACTCACCAACTCCCTGTGTAATCTCACATTAAATTATCAATTCTCCCCCTCCATGTCAACTTGTATTAACTCACCAACTCCCATCTGTAATTTCACATTGGCCTGGAATTTGCAGTAGGAATAATGGTGAGGCTATCAGAACTCACCAATATTATGGAACAACATCCAACATCTGTACATGGCGCAGTTAAATGTCTGAGTTGCCCTGCTGCTCTGCAAGCTTTGCTACATTGGTGCCTCGCTGAGCCATTTGACGCTCAAACACATTTTACTTTTTCTTTCTGTCTCTTGTATCTCTCATAATTCAATTTTTCTTTCCCTCTTTTATTTTGCCTCTGGTACGTGATTTTACATTGAATTAAATATACACAGTGATGCCTCCTAGTTTAGACTGTGTGCGTTCCCCTGTAAGGATTCAGTAAGGATTCTCCAATATGATTGGTTGAAGAGACACACTATTTCTTGCCCTGTCCTGCTCAAACAGGTCCCTGATCTCCTGTAGAGGGTGGCATGCTGAAATGGATCTTTCATTTAGACTGTCTTCATCCACTGTAGGATGTAGCCCTCCTCATGTCTTTTCCGTTTATCTCTATTCCTTGCCGTTCTCGCCCATGTGGTTCCTAGGTATGATATTATGTCATCTCTCTATCATCTTTTTTGTCCCTGCCTTCTTGTTCCTGTTCTTAGCTTCCACTCCTTTAGCCTTTTTGTCCACCAGTTATCATTTCTTCGAGCAACATGCCCAGCCCAGCTCCATTTAGCCTCCACAGAGCCTCGGGTGGTGGCAGATAATCCAGCCGACTAACGCAACCTGAGTAGGGCAGTGTGACCCTTGGTGCCATCAAAAGGAGTTGGCTCCTGTGGAATAAATCAATGGCATCCACAAAAGGGCATCATTATGACCAGCAAATAAGGCTGGGATTTTACAAAGCTCCTGACGTTGGGCTCCGTGGTGGGGGTGGACGGAAGATTGTTCCGGCAGTGAGAGGGCAAATAATGATTTTTATTGCTATTGGGGGGTGGGAAAAGGGTGGCAGATTTTTAATCAGTACTGTGGCTCGGTATAACTTAAAAAATTTAAATTAACCAGCAAGGCTTTTAAAATGGTGCCTGTGCCAGCGCCTGCATGGGGGAGGGGTCTGACTGGCATATTATTGTGGGCCGCCTGGAGGAAGATTGCAGCGGCATGGTTGCACGAGGCCCACATAAAATCCATGCAGCAGGCGCATAAAATCCAGCTCTAAGGATGAGGCAACCCCAACAGAAACTTCTACTGACAACATGCTTTGCCAGCGCATCAGTAGACGGCAGAAATCCCTCATGAAATTGAATGGATCTTAAATAAGACTAAATTGACACACAAAAGACCACTAAAACTCTATGGAGAGTTGCAAGTGTAATGCATGGCAAAATTCGAGGCATAAATGCATCAACTCTCCGTGTATAATGGCACACTGATGCACTGATCATCGGTTCCCATGTGTAATCTTGCATTAACTCACCGATTCCACTTGTGTAATTGCACAGTGTTCACCAACTCCCCTGCATAATGTCAAAGTGACTGAACAAAACTCCTGAGAAATCTTAAAGTAACCCACCATCATCGCCTGTGTAATCACACAATGATGACCCTTCTCTCCGTGTGTAATCTCACAATGATGGCCCTTCTCCCCTGTGTAATCAAACAGTGATAGCCCTTCTCCCGCTGTGTAATTTCACAGTGATAGCCCTTCGCCCCCTGTGTAATCTCACAATGATGGCCCTTCTCCCCCTGTGTAATCTCACAACGATAGCCCTTCTCCCCTTGTGTAATCTCACAATGATAGCCCTTCTCCCCCTGTGTAATCTCACAATGATAGCCCTTCGCCCCCTGTGTAATCTCACAATGATAGCCCTTCTCCCCTTGTGTAATCTCACAATGATAGCCCTTCTCCCCTTGTGTAATCTCACAATGATAGCCATTCTCCCCCTGTGTAATCTCGCAATGATAGCCCTTCTCCCCTTGTGTAATCTCACAACGATAGCCCTTCTCCCCTTGTGTAATCTCACAATGATAGCCCTTCTCCCCTTGTGTAATCTCACAATGATAGCCCATCTCCCCCTGTGTAATCTCGCAATGATGGCCCTTCTCCCCCTGTGTAATCTCGCAATGATAGCCCTTCTCCCCCTGTGTAATCTTGCAATGATGGCCCTTCTCCCCCTGTGTAATCTCGCAATGATAGCCCTTCTCCCCCTGTGTAATCTCACAATGATGGCCCTTCTCCCCCTGTGTAATCTCGCAATGATGGCCCTTCACCCCCTGTGTAATCTCGCAATGATGGCCCTTCTCCCCCTGTGTAATCTCGCAATGATAGCCCTTCTCCCCCTGTGTAATCTCGCAATGATAGCCCTTCTCCCCCTGTGTAATCTCGCAATGATGGCCCTTCTCCCCCTGTGTAATCTCGCAATGATAGCCCTTCTCCCCCTGTGTAATCTCACAATGATGGCCCTTCTCTCCGTGTGTAATCTTGCAATGATGGCCCTTCTCTCCTTGTGTAATCTCACAATGATGGCCCTTCTCCGTGTGTAATCTCACAATGATAGCACTTCCCCCCCTGTGTAATCTCACCATGATGGCCCTTCTCCCCCTATGTATTCTCATAATGATAGCCCTTCTCCCCCTGTGTAATCTCACAATGATGGCCCTTCTCTCCGTGTGTAATCTCACAATGATATCCCTTCTCTCCGTGTGTAATCTCGCAATGATGGCCCTTCTCCCCAGTGTAATCACACAATGATGGCCCTTCTCCCCCTGTGTAATCTCGCAATGATGGCCCTTCTCTCTGTGTGCAATCTCACAATGATAGCCCTTCTCCTCCTGTGTAATCTCACAATGATGACCCTTCTCTCCGTGTGTAATCTCACAATGATAGCCCTTCCCCCCCCGTGAAATCTCACAATGATGGCCCTTCTCTCCGTGTGTAATCTCGCAATGATGACCCTTCTCCCCCTGTGTAATCTGACAATGATGGCCCTTCCCCCCCTGTGTAATCTCACAATGATATCCCTTCTCCCCCTGTGTAATCTCACAATGATGGCCCTTCTCTCCGTGTGTAATCTCACAATGATAGCCCTTCTCCTCCTGTGTAATCTCACAATGATGGCCCTTCTCTCCGTGTGTAATCTCGCAATGATTGCCCTTCTCCTCCTGTGTAATCTCACAATGATGGCCCTTCTCTCCGTGTGTAATCTCACAATGATAGCCCTTCTCCTCCTGTGTAATCTCACAATGATGGCCCTTCTCCCCCTGTGTAATCTCACAATGATAGCCCTTCTCCCCCTGTGTAATCTCACAATGATGGCCCTTCTCCCCCTGTGTAATCTCACCATGATGGCCATTCCCCCCCTGTGTAATCTCACCATGATGGCCCTTCTCCCCCTATGTAATCTCATAATGATAGCCCTTCTCCCCCTGTATAATCTCACAATGATGGCCCTTCTCTCCGTGTGTAATCTCACAATGATAGCCCTTCTCTCCGTGTGTAATCTCGCAATGATGGCCCTTCTCCCCCTGTGTAATGTCGCAATGATGGCCCTTCTCTCTGTGTGCAATCTCACAATGATAGCCCTTCTCCTCCTGTGTAATCTCACAATGATGGCCCTTCTCTCCGTGTGTAATCTCACAATGATGGCCCTTCCCCCCCTGTGTAATCTCACAATGATGGCCCTTCTCTCCGTGTGTAATCTCACAATGATAGCCCTTCTCCTCCTGTGTAATCTCACAATGATGGCCCTTCTCTCCGTGTGTAATCTCACAATGATGGCCATTCCCCCCCTGTGTAATCTCACCATGATGGCCCTTCTCCCCCTGTATAATCTCACAATGATGGCCCTTCTCTCCCTGTGTAATCTCACCATGATGGCCCTTCTCTCCCTGTGTAATCTCACCATGATGGCCCTTCTCTCCGTGTGTAATCTCACAATGATAGCCCTTCTCCTCCTGTGTAATCTTACAATGATGGCCCTTCTTTCCGTGTGTAATCTCACAATGATAGCCCTTCTCCCCCTGTGTAATCTTGTAATGATGGCCCTTCTCCCCTTGTGTAATCTCACAATGATAGCCCTTCTTCTCCAGTGTAATCTTGAAATGATGGCCCTTCTCTCCCTGTGTAATCTCGCAATGATGGCCCTTCTCCCCTTGTGTAATCTCACAATGATGGCCCTTCTCCCCTTGTGTAATCTCACAATGATAGCCCTTCTTCCTCTGTGTAATCTCACAATGATAGCCCTTCTCCCCTTGTGTAATCTGACAATGATGGCCCTTCTCCCCTTGTGTAATCTCACAATGATAGCCCTTCTTCCTCTGTGTAATCTCACAATGATAGCCCTTCTCCCCTTGTGTAATCTGACAATGATTGCCCTTCTCCCCTTGTGTAATCTCACAATGATAGCCCTTCTTCCTCTGTGTAATCTCACAATGATAGCCCTTCTCCCCTTGTGTAATCTCACAATGATAGCCCTTCTCCCCTTGTGTAATCTCACAATGATAGCCCTTCTCCCCTTGTGTAATCTCACAATGATAGCCTTTCTTCCTCTGTGTAATCTCACAATGATGGCCCTTCTCCCCCTGTGTAATCTCACAATGATGGCCCTTCTCCCCCTGTGTAATCTCACAATGATAGCCCTTCTCCCCTTGTGTAATCTCACAACGATAGCCCTTCTCCCCTTGTGTAATCTCACAATGATGGCCCTTCTACCCCTGTGTAATCTCACAGTGATAGCCCTTCTCCCCTTCTGTAATCTCACAATGATAGCCCTTCTCCCCTTGTCTAATGTCACAATGATGGCCCTTCTCCCCCTGTGTAATCTCACAATGATAGCCTTTCTTCCTCTGTGTAATCTCACAATGATAGCTCTTCTCCCCCTCTGTAATCTCACACTGATAGCTCTTCTCCCCCTCTGTAATCTCACACTGATAGCCCTTGTTCCTCTGTGTAATCTCACACTGATAGCTCTTCTCCCCCTCTGTAATCTCACACTGATAGCCCTTGTTCCTCTCTGTAATCTCACACTGATAGCCCTTGTTCCTCTGTGTAATCTCACACTGACAGCCCTTCTGTACCTGTGCAATCTTCACTGTCTGCATGGCTAATGAGGCCAGTAGCAGTACCACAGGGAAACCAATCTACTGGCTTCCTTTGTTTGTAACGGATGAGCTTCAGGTGCCAGTTGTAGCTCTAGAGGAAGCTTTCTGGTCTTGGGAGGTATGAATATCATAAGAAGAGAGCTGGGAGAGGGCAGGCAATTGGAAATAAAGACTGGCAACAGCCTGAGAATTTATTGTGGATCTGAGAGGACCACTCCTGATCCAGCCCGTGCTGCAATAAAGTAAGTTCACAAAATGAAGACAAAAGCAAAATACTGCGGATGGAGTAAACGAAATGAAGAGTTACCTTTCCTGCTCCATCCTCCAACAGCTGCGCTGGTTTGGCTGCCAAGCACTACGAGAATACCGATTGCACAACGTACAGCTAATGTGCTCATCAGCTCATGATTTTACAAACATTAGTCCCCGATTTGTGTTGTCCAATAGGCTGCGTTTGCTGACAAAGCAATCACTAGGTGGCGTAGTACTTGCACATGCGCAAATGCAGCCTCATCCACTGAAACGCCACTGTCTGTGATGTTTTGGCAGCTACCAGTAGTAAAGATGGCGCTGCTCAATTTATCACAAAAACTAAAGCAAATGAAATCCAAATGCCCACAGTGGCTGCGATCACCACCTCCATCCCACCTCCAACAGTACTTTGTTCCCTCCTACCATTGCCGCTGTCTCCTGCGCCCATCTGCTCACCACTTGCTCCATGCCTCGCCACTTCACCGCTTCAATCCCCTCGGCCATTTGCTCCCTACCTCACCAGCCTTCCCATCACCCACACCTGTGGGCCAGTCACTTCCAGCCTCGCTGCTTCACCTCCTCTACTCTGCCTCTGCTCCCCACTCCATCCCGTTCGCAGTCTCCCTCCTCTCCCCTGTCTATCTTGTCACTCTCTCTCTCCCTCCACTTCCCCCGTGAGAGGAAGAAAGGCCGCGATCATGGGGACCAGAAGAAGGAGGGAGCGGGAAGCAGAAGTGGGAGGGAACGGGGACTCGAAGTGAGAGGGAGCGGGGAAGCAGAGGCAGAGTAGAGGGGAAGAAACGGCGAGGCAGGCAGGCGGGCACAGGTAGGTTTAAGTGGGGACTGACTGGCCAAGGGGGGAGAAGTGGCAAGGCGGGGAGTGAGTGGTGAGCAGACATTGCAGTACGTGATGATGCTTTCGCACGCATGCGCAAATTAGTCCTGGCAAGCTGAGTGCTGACGGAGGCTGTGCATGTGCAGCACCATACTGACAGCAAGGGTCCGTTCTGTGCATGTGCAAAGCTGGGAGCTCTCTGATGACGTCGATGCTGGGTTGCGTTGTCCTGAGTCACTTTGTTTCCAATATGGCAGGCAGCACCATTCCAACAGGGAATGAGCGCGCGAACACTGCTTTTCATATTGGATGCTTTGGCACCAATTTCATGCCTGTAATATGAGCACATCACCTGCACATTTCTAGGCAGCTAACTCTATGTAAGGAAGGGACAGATCCATAAGAACTATAACATCCCCATGGCACAGAAGGTGTTAGTTTCGGAAATTTTAATTAATGATCAGAAAAGATAGAAAAATGAGCATAATCCTTTTATTAGAAAATGGGTTATAATCATATCACTGTGACAGAACTTTCCAACTCCAAGCTCTTTATGTCAAAATTTCAATTTTTAAAAATACTTTTCAGATCCAAGTTTGAGCATTGAGTGAAGGAAAACCCTTTAGGAGACAGTTTGATCCTCAAGCTTTCATCTGATTTCAAATGTTTCCAGTGAATTGATTTAAAATAGCATTGATATGATTCTCCATCAGAGTCTTGGACATATTTCAATAGCTTCAACCAAACTCTAATATCCTGCAAGTGTTTCTAGTTGTTTCTAGCATCTTGCCTTTCGTAGTTTCAAACTGCGTTCAACCATCTTCAACATTTGCCAGTGACCTTCAGTATCATGCAGTATCTTTCAATAGTTTCCAATACCTTCCACCACCCTCTAACAATATCCAACAGTTTCTAAGTGTTGCTATCAGTTTCCAAAAGCTATCGCCAGTTCCAAGCAGCACTCACCATTCTGCTGTAGCTTCCAAGAGCATGGATTTGACAGACTTTCCTTTCATCTCCATCAGAATCAATCATTTTCCAGGAACATTGAATGCCCTCCAGAAGCTTTCAACAGCCGTTGCCAAGTTCCGACATAGTGTACAGCCTTCCAATAGCCTTTAAGGTTGAACTCAAGATGACAGTATCAATAGCAAGTTCTGAGTTGGCAAGTCACCTGTTCGGTTTCTGGTCAATGGGTAGGGTTAACATCAATCCCATGGTCCTGGCATCCAAGCTGAATTCACCAGATTAATTAAGGCTAGCTCATTACCGTGTTTGAATAGGAGATCAAGAGTGCAGCACATGATGCCTGAGAGAGCGCCAAGGTCAGACTATCAGGGAGCAGCAGCAGTTAAAGGGCTGCTTCTAAAGCTGTTTCTGTTTTTTGTAAATAGAATTTGCCGGGGAACACAACCCAATGCACTAATCAGGCAGTGGAGGCCTTGGTACAGGAGGGCCTGCAATAAAAGGTGAGCCTGCAAACCAGTCTTTATATTTCTCACCTATACTCCATTGAAACCATTGTTTCAAATCAGCACTGACAATTGGAATGCAGCTCAAGCATTTTATCCAAATCATCCAAATCCAAATAAGGACTTCGAATTTATATAAGAATTGGAAGCTTGGTGAATCTTGTAGACAAGTTGTATACAGGCTTAAAGTGCGCAAAGCATTTCCTGATTGTATTGCTATGAAAGTGCTTCTATTTTTTCTATATTTTTTTTGAGGACTCGTATTTTAGAATTATGGACATTGGTTCATTTGGAAAACTGAAAAAGATTCCATGGATGTGTTTTTTTTACAAGGGTCACTGAGAGGTCTTGTTTGAAAACAAACCTTTACTGGATGTCACATGCCTTAAGCTCAATAAACAACGGAAAACTTGGTGACTTGGGGGAGATGTTTACAGAGAAGTGACATGTCAAGATTTATGGTGGTCAGGAGGTTTCGCTTTTGGGGTATTGTCTTTTTGATGCCGCCTGAAAAGAACTGCTCCAGAAAAAATCCCAGTGACCCATTTACGTGTACTCAGATGCCAAACTGAATGCCATTTTTGGGACGCAACATATCATATCCTTTTTCTTCAAGAATGAACAAGTATTTGGCCAAAGTATTCTTTTTTGTCTTTTTTTTGTAAAAGACCTCTGAAGAGAGAGAATTTTTTTTAACCAGTATGTGTGTGAGTGTGTCTGTGTTAGGTATTTAAAAAGGGAGCTTCCATATTTCAATCTGCGTGTTAATGCCTTGCTTCATGACTGGATAAGTCTTGTTTTATAATAAACTGATAATTTTGTTGTTTATTAAAGAAACCTAGTTGGTGTATTTTATTCTGATATAAAGAGTAGAGTATATGATTGACCGTATAGGTAACTGGGTAAACATTTAAATATATGTTGTGACCTGTGGAGAAGTGGAATTAGAGAAAGACAATGCACTCCTCCTGCCTTGGTCATAACATATAATTGGGGGCTGTGTGTGGGATAACCCAAAGTCGGCGATGTGCAATTGTAAGTGGGATAATAATAATTGAAAAGAGGAAAAGGAAACACCAGGTTTCTTGTGCATTAGAGTAAAGTTTACATTACTGGAATGAATTTGTCAGTTGCTATGACCTTTCTAGAGGAGGACTTATCCCTGTGTGATTTGAGAAACTTACCAAAGGTTAGGCTAACAGCATTGGCAGCAAAATTGGAGTTAGAGTTAAAACCAGGAGCTTAGAAAGCAGACATAATTGAAGTAATAGCATAGAATTTGAAAGTGGAAGAAGGAGAAGGCAATCCAGATGATAATTCAGTTGACTTAGTTAGGATTCAGTTGCAGATGAAGCAGCTTGAGCTTGTAAAAGAAAAAGAAATGGAAAAACTTCAACTTGAACTTTAAAGAGAGGAAATGGCAAAACAGCAAGCATTTCAAAAGGAGCAAGCAGAGCATAGGAAAGTGAAAGGGAAAAAGAAAGAGATAGAGAAGGAAGGGAATTTGAATTTAAAAAGCTGGAACTAAGACAAAAGAGTGGCCTTGACTCCAGGGAAAATTCTGATGAGGAAAGATTTGACTCCAGCCCAGGACCCAGTGGAGAGCTGTTTAAATTTGTGCAAGCCCTCCTCTTTGATGAAAGGGACATAAAGGCATTTTTCATTTCCTTTGTAAAGATAGCCAAACAGATGAAGTGGCTGAAGGAAAGCTGGACTCTGCTCAGGCAAAGCAGGTTGATGGGCAGAGCTCATGAAGTTTATGCTATGCTTTCTGAGGAGGCTTCTGCAGATTATTAGATGGCAAAAAAGGCTACTCTCGCTGCATATGAGTTAGTCCCTGAAGTTTATAGGCAGAAATTTTCAAACCTCCGGAGATAGCCTGGGCAGACTTATGTGGAATTTGAGAGGGTAAAACAAACTACCTTTGATCGTTGGATGCGGGCAGTAAAGGTAGAGGCCACATATGAGAACCTTAGGGAAATAATTCTCCTGGAAGAATTTAAAAATTCACTCCCTTCGTTAGTAAGAACCCATGTAGAGAACCAGAAGGTTTCAACAGCCAGACAGGCAGCTGAGATTGCTGATGATTGCGAGCTTGTTTACAAGGCCAAGCCATTTGTCCGTCACCCCTACAAACCTGAGAAGGATAGAAGGTGGGAGAGTGAAAGGAAGGCAGGTAGCCTGGGACAAGAAGAGACAGCTAGGAACGCCCTGGGATCTCCTCCTCAGGCCGGAAAGGAAGATGCAGAGGGTAGAAGTGAGGTGTGCAAGCCGAAGTGTTTCCATTGCCACAAGGTTGGACACCTTCGTGCAGAATGCTGGAAGTTGTGGGGTAAACTAATGGGACTTATTGGGGTACATAAGGCCAATGCAGAGAAAGAGGCCCTGATTGAGTGTACAACAGAGCAAGCTGTAGCTCTGACTGCACCTGTAAGGCAAGTACAAAAACCACTGTGAGTGCGGGGGACGTGAACAAGATACCTGAGAGTTATAGGGAATTCTTGTCAAAAGGAAAAGTAACTCCTTATCCCTCAAGTGAGGCAGGTAAACCTATAGTTATACTGAGGGATACAGGAGCCATCCAAACTCTTGCTGGGAAATGGCATAACTTTTCCGCCAGAGAGCGCACAGAATGCCAAGGTTTTATTGAATAGTATTGGTGGGGATATATACCCATACCTTTGTATCGGGTGCACCTGGCGTGTGACCTAATGTCTGGAAGGGTAACCAGAGGAGTTGTCCAAAGTTTGCCTAGATAGAGTTGACCTATTCCTGGGGAATGATCTGGCTGGAGCAAAGGTAGTAGCTTCTCCAGTAGTCACGGAAAGACCAAGTGGAGTCAAAGAGACAGAACAGTTGCAGGAAAATATTCCAGGAATTTTCCCTTCATGTGTAGTGACCCAAGCAATGACTAAATAAGTTCTATTGTTGGAGGTCAAATTGGCACCACAGACAGACAGCCGAATATCTGAAAATTTCTTTGGGGATTTGGATAATCTGAAGGAAATGTTCAGTAAGTCTTCTCTGATCAAGGTTCAGCAAGCTGATCCAGAGTTAAATAAAATGGCACAATTGGTCTCAACTGAAGCTGAGGGAGTTCTGGAATGCTACTATATTAAAAATGGAATTCTGATGAGGAAATGGAGACCTCCTCTCAGACCTGTGGATGGAGAATGGACAGTAATGCCAGGAAATATTAAGGATAGCCCATGAAATTCCTGTAGTGGGACATGGGGTGTTCTGGTAGACCCAATCATGTATAAGTCAAAATTTTTATTGGCCAGGTCTTTCCAACGACATGGTACAGTTTTGCAAAATGTGCCATACATGCCAGATTGTGGGAAAACTACAACCTGCCATTAAACCATCACCTCTAATTCCCATACCAGTTTTTGGGGAACCATTTAGTAGGGTGTTGGTAGACTGTGTGGGACCTTTACCGAAAACCAAAGCGGGACATCAATACACACTCACTAACTTGTCGAGGAGAATACTGAGATTCAGGCTACGAGGCTAGATGGGATTGAGGTTCACAAGGAGGAGGTGTTATCAATTTTGGAAAGTGTGAAAATAGATAAGTCCCCTGGGCCAGATGGGATTTATCCTAGGATTCTCTGGGAAGCTAGGGAGGAGATTGCAGAGCCTTTGTCCTTGATCTTTATGTCGTCATTGTCGACAGGAATAGTGCCGGAAGACTGGAGGATAGCAAATGTTGTCCCCTTGTTCAAGAAGGGGAGTAGAGACAGCCCTGGTAATTATAGACCTGTGAGCCTTACTTCGGTTGTGGGTAAAATGTTGGAAAAGGTTATAAGAGACAGGATTTATAATCATCTTGAAAAGAATAAGTTCATTAGCGATAGTCAGCACGGTTTTGTGAAGGGTAGGTCGTGCCTCACAAACCTTATTGAGTTTTTCGAGAAGGTGACCAAACAGGTGGATGAGGGTAAAGCAGTGGATGTGGTGTATATGGATTTCAGTAAGGCGTTTGATAAGGTTCCCCATGGTAGGCTATTGCAGAAAATACGGAAGTATGGGGTTGAAGGTGATTTAGAGCTTTGGATCAGAAATTGGCTAGCTGAAAGAGGGTGGTGGTTGATGGCAAATGTTCATCCTGGAGTTTAGTTACTAGTGGAGCACCGCAAGGATCTGTTTTGGGGCCACTGCTGTTTGTCATTTTTATAAATGACCTGGAAGAGGGTGTAGAAGGGTGGGTTAGTAAATTTGCGGATGACACGAAGGTCGGTGGAGTTGTGGATAGTGCCGAAGGATGTTGTAGGGTACAGAGGGACATAGATAGGCTGCAGAGCTGGGCTGAGAGATGGCAAATGGAATTTAATGCGGAAAAGTGCGAGGTGATTCACTTTGGAAGGAGTAACAGGAATGCAGAGTACTGGGCTAATGGGAAGATTCTTGGTAGTGTAGATGAACAGAGAGATCTTGGTGTCCAGGTGCATAAATCCCTGAAGGTCGCTACCCAGGTTAATAGGGCTGTCAAGAAGGCATATGGTGTGTTAGCTTTTATTAGTAGGGGGATCGAGTTTCGGAGCCACAAGGTCATGCTGCAGCTGTGCAAAACTCTGGTGAGGCCGCACCTTGAGTATTGCGTGCAGTTCTGGTCACCGCATTATCGGAAGGATGTGGAAGCTTTGGAAAGGGTGCAGAGGAGATTTACTAGGATGTTGCCTGGTATGGAGGGAAGGTCTTACGAGGAAAGGCTGAGGGACTTGAGGTTGTTTTCGTTGGAGAGAAGGAGGAGGAGAGGTGACTTAATAGAGACATGTAAGATAATCAGAGGGTTGGATAGGGTGGATAGTGAGAGTCTTTTTCCACGGATGGTGATGGCAAACACGAGGGGACATAGCTTTAAGTTGAGGGGTGATAGATATAGGACAGATGTCAGAGGTAGTTTCTTTACTCAGAGTGTAGTAGGGGCGTGGAACGCCCTGCCTGCAACAGTAGTAGACTCACCAACTTTAAGGGCATTTAAGTGGTCATTGGATAGACACATGGATGAAAATGGAATAGTGTAGGTCAGATGGTTTCACAGGTCGGCGCAACATCGAGGGCCGAAGGGCCTGTACTGCGCTGTAATGTTCTAATTCTAATTCTAATATGGATATGGCTACTCAGTTCCCAGAGGCCATTCCCTTGAGAACAATTTCTGCTAAGCTCGTGGTAGAGAAGTTAACCCAGTTCTTCACTAGAATGGATTACCAATTGAGATTCAGTCTGATCAAGGTTCCAATTTTATGTTTAAAGTCTTCCAGGAAGTTATGAATAATTTGGTTATGAGACAGTTAAAGTCCTCAGCATACCACCCACACTCACAAGGAGCTTTAGAATGGCACCATCAGACCCTCAAAACGATGATCAGTGCATACTGTCATGAATATCCCCATGATTGGGATTAAGGGCTAGAATTTTTTTTGTTTGCCACTAGGGATTCACCTAATGAGTCTACCAGTTTTAGTCCTTTTGAATTAGTTTATGGACATGAGGTAAGAGGTCCTCTGAAACTAATCAAAGAAAGGTTTTTAGAACAGAGGGACAAATCTTCTATGTTTGATTATGTATCTGTGTTCCAGGAGCAGCTCACAAGAGCCTGCAAAGTGGCTCAGGAACACCTGAAAGCTTCCCAAACAATCATGATGAAAGGGGCAGACAAGCATGCCAAGACATTTGAACCAGGGGATGATGTGTTAGTATTACTGCCTTTACAGGGTGAACCGCTGAAAGCATGGTTCAGTGCTCCATATAGAGTAGTCAAAAGGATTGGTAAAGTAAATTATTTGATTGACACCCCATATCGCTGGAAAAAGAATCAGCTGTGTCAAATCAATACGTTAAAACAATATCATCGCCGGGCGGAGGATAAGCAAGAACAGGTACATCAGGTAATAAGGATAGTGAAGAATGAAAGGGATAGTGGCGATGAGGCAGAAGGAGGCATAGCTAATTCTCAAATTGAACCTCCTACTATCCAGTTAGCTAATACTGAATTGTTAGGGAGATTAGACACCATGCTTTCATATTTAGATGCAGAACAACGAGAATACCTAACAAGGCTACTCACAGCATTTAAAGGAATCTGTAGGGACAAACCAGGACATACAACCTTAGCCATACATAATGTGGATGTAGGGGAATCCTTTCCTATTAAACAACATCCTTATCGCTGAAATCTAGAGAAACAGGCCCAGGTGAAAGGATAAAAGCAAAATACTGCAGATGCTGGGAATCTGAAATAAAATCAAGAAATGCTGTAAATGCTCAGCAGGTCTGGCAGCATCTGTGGAGAGAGAAGGGTCACTGACCTGAAATGCGAACTCTGCTTCTCTCTCCACAGATGCTGCCAGACCTGCTGAGTATTTACAGCATTTCTTGTTTTTATTCCAGGTGAAAGCATGATGGAAATCCACCTAATTGAACCCAGTTAAAGTAGCTGGAGTTCCCCAATGGTGTTAGTGCATAAACCTGACGGTTAAACTAGATTCTGCGTAGACTACAGAAAGGTTAATGCAGTAACAAAGGCTGACTCCTATCCAATTCCTCACTTGGAAGACTGTATTGACAGAGTGGGCAGTGCCACATTTCTTACAAAAATAGATTTGCTAAAGGGATACTGGCATGTTCCTTTAACACCCCGAGCTAAAGAAATATTGGCCTTTGTCACACCAAAAGGTCTTTTTCAATGTCGAGTGAAGCCATTCAGGCTAAAAAATGCCCCAGACACTTTTCAGAGACTAATGAACCAAGTGGTAGCCAGTGTTCCTACCTCTGTGATAAAAGCAAAATGCTGCAGATTCTGGAAACTGAAATAAAAACAAGAAATGCTGGAAAAACTTAGCCGGTCTGGCAGCTACTGTGGACAGAGAAGCAGAGTTAACATTTGAAACGTTAACTCTGCTTCTCTCTCCACAGATGCTGCCAGACCTGCTGAGTATTTCAAGCATTTCTTGTTTTTATTCCTAACTCTGTGGTTTTCCTTGATGACGTGCTGGTATACAGTGACACTTGGAAGGACCACTTGGAACAACTAGAAGCTCTGTTTAGAAAATCACAGTAAACTGATTTAGTGAATTTGCAAAAGCAAGGGTAACCTACCTCAGGCATATAATAGGGCAAGGACAAGTGTTGCCAAGAAAAGCAAAAGTACAAGCATTGGTGGAGTTCCCTACCCCTAGGACTAAGCAAGAAATCATGAGGTTTTGGGGAATGTGTGCATTCTACTGCAAGTTTGTACCAAATTTTAGTACTATAGCTGCTCTACTGATGGATTTGCTACAAAAAAAGAAAACCAAGATAATGTGGTCAGGAGAGTGCCAAGCATCTTTTGAGAGGCTGAAAGCCATTTTGATTAATGAACCAGTGTTGGCTGCCCAAAATTTCACTTCGCCCTTCAAGGTCGCAATTGATGCCAGTGACTTGGGATCGGTGCAGTCCTGTTACAAGACGATGAATCGGGCATTGAAAGGCCAGCGGGATACTTTTCCAAATCAACTCCAAACGAGATACTAGAAAGTGGAAAAAGAAAACCTGGGCCTATTACTAGCTCTTAAGCATTTTGAAGTATATGTCCACCATGACTGCAGAGAGACACTGGTATATACTGATTGTGCTATGAGGAGAGATTGAAGAGGCTGGGCCTGTATTCTCTAGAGTTTAGAAGAATGAGAAGTGATCTCATTGAAACATACAAAATTGTTACAGGGCTCGACAGCGCGGATGCAGGAAGGATGTTTCCCCTGACTCGGGGTGGGGGTCTAGAACAAGGGGACACAGTGTCAGAATAAGGGGTAGGCCATTTAGGACTGCGATGAAGTGGAATTTCTTTACTCAGAGGGTGGTGAATCTTTTGAATTCTGTACCCCAGAGGGCAGTGGAGGCTCAGTCATTGAGAATGTTCAAGACAGAGATCGACAGATTTCTAGATATTAAAGGCATCAAGGGATATAGGGATTGTGCGGGTAAATGGCATTCAGGTAGAAAATCAACCATGAACTAGTTAAATGGTGGACAGGCTTGAGAGGCCGAATGGTCTACTCCTGTTCCTATTTCCTATGTTCCTATGTTTGGAAGGTGCTGTTGAAGGAGGCGTGGTGAGTTGCTGCAATGGTACACACTGCTGGTACCGTGTGTCGATGGTGGAGGGAATGGATGTTTAAGGTGGTAGATGGGGTGCCAGTCAAGTGGGCTGCTTTGTCCTTAATGGTGTCAAGCTTCCTGAGTGTTGTTGAACTGTACTCATCAAGGCATGTAGAGAGTATTCCATCACACTCCTGACTTGTGCCTTGTATTTGGTGGACAGGATTTGGGGAGTCAAGAGATGAGTTACTCGCTGCAAAATCCGAGCCTCTGACCTGCTCTTGCAGCCACACTATTTATGTGGCTGCTCCAGTTCAGTTTCTGATCGATGGTAACCTCCAGGATGTTGATAGTGGGTGGATTCAGCAATGGTAATGGCATTGAATGTCAAGGGGAGATGGTTAGATTCTCTCAGGTTGGAGAGCATCATTGCCTGGCACTTGTGTGGCACGAATTGTACTTGCCACTTATCAGCCCAAGACTGGATGTTGTCTGGGTCTTACTGCATATGGACAATCTTTACACACTTTTAAAAGCATTTATTTACGGAGTTACATATTACAAGCATATACCTCCTAACTCCACCATCACAGTTTCAGTCTTTGTTTATTTAAAGGGGCACAATAGAATCCCCAGTTAATGCCCGCCAGTTGCACAAAATTAAACACAAGTAATGTACAGCTAACAGACACTGTCACTTAATCACATGTTCAGCAGCAAGGAGGACCCGCTCTATTTAAAGCAATCATCAAGTACTTACAGGTTATTTACTGCTTGACTTTTTTTCTGGCAGTTGCTAGGATTTTACAAGTGTTTGCTGCTTTATGAGGGTGTTTCAAGTGCAAAAGTCTACAGTGTTGACTCAGACTTTTGCACAAACCACTTGTTCCTAGACATGGGTGCACCAGTAAGCATTCCCCTTGAAATATAGCATGATTTGAAGGTTGAGTAGAGGGCAAGCAGAGCAGGGAAAGAGGAAGGAGGATGAGAAGGGCTCTCAGTAGGAGGCCGTATCTGACGATGACCGATTTTGAAAGAAAATTGGATGGATACTTGAATAAACCTGCAGGGCTACGAGGATAGAGTGGGGGAATGGGGTGGACTGGATTGCTCTACAGAGAGCTGGCATAGACCCAATGGGACGAATGGCCTCATTCTGTGCCATAATGACTCTATGTCTCTATTCTGCAGCAGTCCACTCTGCCAGCTGCAATTGAACCACCAGGGCAAACCAAAGGGTGACTATTGGGTGACAAGGGCTGTCCGCTGACCACATGGCTCATGACTTGGTGCAGAACTCACGCATACATGGGCAGTATGTAGGCAATGAAAGCCATGTTACCACACAAAATATGATAAATGCAGACCATTGGTATGCTGAAACCAAGCCTCCGCTGCCTGAACCGCTCTGGAGGAACCCTGCAGTACTTGGCAGAGCAGATGTCAAGATTTGTTGTAATCTGCTGCATTCTGCACAACCTCACCATAATGAGGGAACAGCCGTTGCCACTGTCTATATGGTGAGCAGCTGAAGTGGATGGGAATGTGAGTTCCCATGTACCTCGTTATTTATGGAATTAGCAGACAACGAGTTAAAACAGTTTTCAGTTCTGTTCAGAATGCTTTGGAAAGCATGCCTAAGGTAAGATTGAGGGGCTGAAGGAATGGGACGGTAATTCATCCATTTCTTAGGAGTCTGCTGGTTTGATCACTTTTTACAATAATAAAGTGATTAAAGAGCTTAAGTGGACCATATAACCATGGTAACAGAGTCAGTGGGACAGAGTGAAGACATAAGCATATCTTCTTGGTTACATGTTATCTGAATTCTGCTTTGTATGTATTTTAATGTACTGTAATTTTCTGTTAGCATGCTTGGAATATGAAGATCAAAAGGCAGAACTGGTATAAATGTTTTGAGTAAACCACTGTTTGCGATAGTCATGCTGGAATTGTGAAGCGTGGTACCTGAGTTCTTATAGTGAATCATGAATTCAATAATAAAATATCATATAACATATGGAATGATGTTGTATGATTTGACCGAGTATTCGTGTTGGATCGTGGATGAGCTCATTACAGATTCTGCGATTGTTACAACTGATGTCTGTGTTTAAAGTAACAAAAGAAAATTGAACAGGAGAGCAGTCCAACAAAGAGCAGGACCATGAGGAGAAGGAGGAGGGGGAGGAGCAGAAGATGGAGGAGGAGGAGGAAGTGGAAGAGAGGAAGAGAGGAAGCAACCTAGACAGCCCCTTTTTGCTCGCCTGTCCGTGAAGAGTGCGTCCGAGTGCAATACCAGTAACCACAAACCCAATTCCCTATTCACCAATAGTCCCACTGCTCACCTTTCCTCTGTCAACAACTGTCACAGCAGTCACCTGGCCATAATGTAAAAATGAAATACAGCACAAAGTAAATATACCAAACCAAATTTATAAACAATACCATGCCTTATTGCGTACAAAAATCAGCTCATCACCCTATGCATTCCCTTAGTGCCTATCTTCCATGTGCCTTTGCCTGTCCTTGTGCTCCTATGCAGTGCTACCCCAGTGGCTGCAGCATGGCTGGCAGATGTTGTATGTTAGCTCTTTGAGAGGAGGTGCCAGAAGTCTCCAAGAATAACAAGACCTCAAAAGCAGTCATCCTGAGAAAAGCAACAGAGTATGTTAGCAGGCTGAAGGCAGAACAACAGAGACTGAATGCAGAGAGGGAGAAACCTCAGAAAGAACAGCAACAGATGAGATGCAAACTCCCCGAGCAAGAGTTGTCAAACCATGAGCCAATATAGTGACTTTTGAGCCTTCATATATGTAAATTTCACAATCTCTATCCATGTGTAAGTAATTTTGATGTTATCTAATTTCATGTATTTTTACTTTTAGCATACGAGACCTATCTTTGGAAAGAAAGGGGATGTTGTATGATTGGCTTTAAGAATGATGTCCCTTTAAGATCTTAGTATGCTAATGAGCTAAGTACCAGGACACAGTCATGTGACTCAGAACCAGAGGCACTCTGGAACTGTAACACCCAGAGTAAGGTTCTGTAAATAGTTTTCTCTGTACTGTGTATAATACAACAGCTGTAATAAACCTATTTGAGCTCTTTAGCAAACTGGAATCCATGCATCTCATTTATGTTGCATCAGACAACATAAAGAACTTATTACAGTAGAAGTCTGCTGACTTTCAGTGGAGGAGACTTCAGATGGCCTCGAGGCTCGAAGTTGGCGTGCTGCCTGCATTACATTGAACGGGTACGGGACAATCGCGTATCGCGATACCCAGGCCCATTTTTGGGGGCTATCGAATTTAGTCTCATGATGTTATCTACAGCACAGAGACAAATCTACACAAGTGATCTGCTCCAGTACTCTGTTAACCTTGTGGCCAGGAAAATCATGTGAAAGGAAAGGCTGCTGAGATCCATTTTGTCAAGACAGCTTTCATTTCTGCTCTAATAGAAGCAGTCAGTGTGAAGCTGATCATTGTGTTCAGATCATTGTGTTAAGATCATTGTGTGCTGATCATCGTGTACCGATCATTGTGTCCAGATCATTGTGTACCGGTCATTGTGTTCAGATCATTGTGTTCAGATCATTGTGTACCGGTCATTGTGTTCAGATCATTGTGTCCAGATCATTGTGTACCGGTCATTGTGTTCAGATCATTGTGTTCAGATCATTGTGTACAGATCATTGTGCCCAGATCATTGTGTGCTGATCTTTGCCAGCTTCCTGTCTGCTACTACATTAATTTTAAAATCCCCACCCTTGACTTCAATGCCCTCACAGCCTTGTCCCTCCTCACCCTCCAGTGCTCCAACTAAGGTTGCCATCTCTGATTGGACATATTCTTGGAATTTTCATCACATGACCATCCAGCTCCAATCATTCCGCCCAGTCAAACATCCTTTCGTTCTATCTCTCATAATTTTCAAACTAACAAATGGAACAGCTGAATGAAAAAATACACATTTTTTTAAAGTACCTACTTTAGGTAGCACTTTCCAAAAGATTAATCTTTAATTCCTGGAGACTCCAGAACAATCTTGGAGGTTTGACAACCCTATTTCTGATTCTGGCGTTCTGCACATATCTCTGTTTGTTCCATCACTGATAACAGAGTCAGCGGCGACATTAGTTCCATTTTCTTTTATTCCTACTTAAACCTCTGTCTTTCCACTCTCTCACCGCCTTTGAAAACATTCTCAAGATCCAATTTTTGACCAAACTTTCAGTAACTCTTCCACCATGGCTTGGCATCAGTTTCTTTATTTCTTTCATCTACATTTTTCCTCTGCCCCAATATGAAATGTCAAGATTTGCTTTCTACATTGAAGTTACTATATAATAACAACACCTTGCATTTATATAGCACCTTTAACATAGAAAATTTGCCCAAGATGCTTCACAGAACCAATATCAAATGCAATTTGACACCAAGTCACATAAGCAGATATTAGGACAGGTGAGCAAAAGATTGGTCAAAGGAATAGGTTTTAAGGAACATCTTACTGAAGGAGAGAGAGGTGGAGAGTTTCAGAAAGGGAATTCCAGAGCTTAAGGACTAGGCAATGAAAGCACAGTTGCCAATATATAAATCCATAAATCCATGTTATTGTTTTTAAAACATTGCTTTCATTCAAATGGCCTGAGGACATTTTGCATAAATAAATTTGATTGCTTACAATCTGAAATTTGTGCTTTTATTCTGCCTTGTGGAGAAGATATATCCCAGGCTCAACATTTAACCCCGATTGTGCCAAATTTACAGACTAGAAATTGCACAGGACTTGGAGTGTACCTTAAGCTTATAAGATGGTGGAAGATTCCAAGCACAAAGCCAAATTTCATAGTTTAAACAATTAATCCAATTTATTTAAGCTTGAATAATGTACTGAAGTGAAGATATAATACATCAATTACAGAAAATCCATTTATACTTACTGCCCTGTCAATTTAATCTTGAATGAAACAGAATCTTGGAACATTCTATTACTGCATCGATGAGGTATTCAGTAAAATATACAAGTTGATCATTCATGGAGCTCTTGTCCTAAGCAGCCTTTAGAAATCCATTTAGAACTAAAGGACACAGAATGGTCAACCTCAGATTCCCCTTAATTCCTTTGCAGTAAGATATAAATTCTTGCACGTAGAAAACAATCTCAAGATATGTAAGCATAAATATCTTGGCCCCAAAATTATGTTTTTGGCAGGAATTTAGTGCAAATTTGTGGCAAGCACCTTTCTCTTGACAACAAGTTGGAACAGAAGCCATTTCTGACTAAATTTCTACTTGCATGTAGTTTCCATGGTTCATTTGCCCAGACACAAGTCAATTAATTAACATATCTCATAATGAAAGAACATAGAAACAGGAATAGTTCTTGGAACAAAGCCAATGTTTCAGCAGCCCCAAATTTCCTAGTCCTACATTCACAATACACTAGGAGTTAGAATGAGAGTTATCAGGCACAACTGTTAGCCAGATCATCTGAGACTCATGGACATGAGGAGATTTTGAGACTAAAGACTGCTGAAAGTTTGAGAAGTTATTAACAGCAGGGGTCTACTTTTTTATGTACACACACAGATAGGCAGAAATCCTGGTAGTGAAATGTGAAGGATAACAATTTTGGATTTGATGCATATTTTGACCGATTGGGTGACCCAGATTAAAAACACTGAGTACTTAGGCTTGAGGAGTTAATGGCAAGAAAACGTAAGTGCCAGGTCAGCAGGATGCAATTAGGTTTCTGACTGTAAGTCACATGATGCATAGTTCTGCATTATAAAAAGTGGTTGTTCCAATATCAGTTTTAAGATGCTCTGGGGGTAATAATATTAGGAATATACATCATCATATTACTGCAAAATCAATACTTGTTGCATCTTTGTTTGGGGAAGAATAAATGACAGAGAGACTTGACTTGCTGGTGTTTTAATGCAGTACTTTACAAAGTCTGCATTTAAAAGGATGTGAATCAGCTCCGTATCTATAAGCTTCAACTGTTGAGGGGGTCAATGAGCAAACGAGAAGCTCCATTAGAGAGAAAACGTATGTGTTACAACTAAGACTGTGATGTTAAAGGTGGGACAGCCCCATGTCACAGGTAACAGGAACAATATCAACTTTCATTTATATGGCACCTTTAACAAAGAAAAATATCCCAAGGTGCTTCACAGAGGTGTTAGTCAGAAAGCACATATCAAGGGTGATGGTGGCATAGTGGTAATGGCACTAAACTAGCAATCCGGAGGACCAGGCTAATGCCTTGGATACATCATTTTTTTTAAATGATTAATAAATTCAATTAATTAATAAAAATCTGGAATTGAAAGCTAGTCTCAGTAATGGTGCCATGAAACTATCAATTCTCGCCAAAACCCATCTGGTTCACTAATGCCCCTTAGGGAGGGAAATCTGCCATCATTACTTGGTCTGGGCTACATGCGACTCCAGAACCACAGCAACATGGTTGACTATTAACTGCCCTCTGAAATGGCCTAGCGAGCCACTTAGTTGTTAAGGGCAATTAGGGACAGGCAACAAATGCTGGCCTTGCCAGCGACGCCCACATCCCATGAAAGAATAAAAGCTTGTTCAAAGAAGAGGGTTTTAAAGGAAGAGAGGTAGAGTGTTAGGGGAAGGAATATCAGAGCATGGGGCTTAAATGATTGAAGGCATGACTGAAAATTGGTGGGATGATGAGAGGGAGAATACGCAAGAGGCTGGAATAAGGGGCTAGAGAGTTTGGAGGAGAAGGATTGTCGGGTTTGAGGAGGTTACAGATATAGAGGAGCAAGGATGAGAATGTTACATTCGAGGTCCTTGATTTTAACTATAGGTGAGAATTGGCAGGGACCAAGTTGTGTGACAATCCCCCTGACCTCAGCAGCATAAGGCCCAGGCTACTTTAATTCCTGAGCTTGATTGACATGTGCCTGGTTAGTTACCCAACCGAAACCAGTGGAAATTGTTAGCTGGCTAGCGGGGGTTGGGGTGGACGGGTAATAGTTGGTAATGGCGAAGTGTAATATTGGCTTGCAGGAAGCTGCCTGTCGGGTTCCCAGCAGTCAGGTAAGTCACAGGAGTAGTTTCTGGGAGGGTCTCGTAATCTTTCCTTACTGCTCCTGGACTCACAAGGAAAGTTAAAAAATAAAGTTTAAGAACTTATGTCCATTGGTCTCCCAACTCTTCTTCCCACTGGCTTCACCAAACTGGAAAGACACAATGGCTTCCCCGCTCAGGCCACTGGTAATAATTGCAGTCGGGCTCCAATGATTTAATCAGAGCCTAATCTGCATATCTAAAGAAGAACTGCACCTGGACAGAAGGGTATCTTAAATTTAGACGCCGTGGGAAGGAAGTGGGACAGGTAAGACTCTCGGCTGACTTTAACTGCCTGCTGAACATCTGCCGCGTGGTCAGGGTTAAATTGTCCCTGAGGTGTTTGAACTCCAATATAGGTCAGTGAGGAGAGATGCAATGGGCAAGCAGGACTTGTTGTGGGATATGATACCGGTATCAGAGTTTTGGATGAGCAAGCATGACATGAAGGCCCTAAATGTCGACTATCGCACTTTGGAGTCACTTGCTGGCAAAAGGGGGAAATGGCGTCACATCCTGTGGACTGGTGTGCACGACCACAATGACCAGTTACTACAGCAGCTTGGCAACAGGCGCCAACGTCAAAAACAACAACTCACAGCGTCACCTTTGGCAGCTTCACGTGCAGCACTTGTGGCAGAACCTGCCTCTTAAGGATTGGCCTTCACAGCCATCAGCAAACGTGCACCAAGAGAAGACACCCCACCTAAATGGATTGTTTGCTGCGTGTCCATCATCTTTTGCAGATAGAAGGATGCCAATCTCATCTCCCATGCAGTTTCATGTCATCTCTGAGCCCCGTGACATATGCACCTCCACATTCACAGATACCAATTTCGAGCACTAATCCTAATCCAAATTCTCAATGGTGACCCCTTTTCCCCCATAACCTGCTAGGTTTTAGATATATTTTACACATACACACACAATCAGCTGGCCTAATGAAATTCAAACACCATTACATTAAGGAGAAATCGAAGCAGATCTTAATAGTTGTAATTTCTTTCCCCCTTTCAGTAACCTTGCCATGCCTGGAATTGCTTTAAACAATGCATGGAATTGTTTATGAGTGCTTCAAAAATCTAGATGTTCTGTTTCTATCTAATTGGACTCAGATCACTGGTACTGATCCATTAGAAGAGAATATGCTCAGTAGAATCATAAAGAGCCCATAAAACTTAGCAGATGTAGTATCTTTATGACCTCATAAAGCAAATGCTTTTTATTGTTATTGAACAAACACGTAATCTGATCTTTACAACACAATATTTGAGACTAATAGAAACATCACCAAACGCATAAAGGGTAGAAATCCATGGCAGGTTTTGCGTTCTGAACAATTAGCTTTAGCACAGCGAGTCTTTTCCGCTTTTGCTCCGACACAATATATTACTGACTTAATTAGGCAGCAGTTTCTGCATTGACACCGCTGTCTCATTCAGCAGCAACAATGCCTGTTTCCACCAATTTAAGAACAAACCAAAATTCAACATGAATCATTTTCTCAGTAATAGCCCTACTCACTTGGTAGATGCTGAGATGTTTATTCACATGCACATACCAATCATGGCATAGAAAAAATATATGACACATAAAAACGAGGAACTATCTGAGGCTCTGATGAGATGTTAACAGGACTCTGTACAGTGCTGCCAGTACAGGTACTTTCCTGGTGCATGTATTAATTCCTGATGAGTGTGCAGCCCATTTACACATTTCCGACAAGTGCAGCTGAATGTATTAGTGAAGTTGTTGGATCTGACCTCAGATAGAAAACTGCTGCAGATATGGAGCTGCATAAGTGATTGACACATTGAACTTACTAGGGTAGATTTACCAATTGACAGCACCAGTTTTTCATGGTATATTGGAAGTTATCAATGGGGCAGTGATGATGCATCATGCACATTTCTAACTCTGCATTGACAATTTCCTTTTATTCATTCATGGGATGTTGGCATCGCTGGCTAGGCCAGCATTTATAGCCCAACCCTAATTGCCCTTGAGAAGGTGGTGATGAGCTCCCTTCTTGAACCGCTGCAGTCCTTGGGGTGTAGGTACACCAACCTGTTGGGAAGGGGGTTCCAAAATTTTGACCCAGCGGCAGTGAAGGAACAGCAATATAGTTCCAAGCCAGGGTGGTGTGTGGTTTGGAGGGGAACTTGCAGGTGGTGGTGTTCCCATGCACCTGCTGCCCTTGTCCTTCTAGGTGGTAGAAGTCGTGGTTTTGGAAGGTGCTGTTGAAGGAGCCTTTGTGAGTTGCTGCAGTGCATCTTGAAATGGTACACACTGCTGCCACTGTGCATCGTTGCTGAAGGGAGTGTATATTGAAGGTGGTGAATGGGGTGCCAATCAAGTGGGCTGTTTTGTCCTGGATGGTGTCAAGCTTCTTGAGTATTGTTGGAACTGCAAGTGGAGAGTATTTCATCACACTCCTGACTTGTGCCTTGTAGATGGTGGACAGGCACTGGGGAGACAGGAGGTGAGTTACTCACTGCAGAAGGAAGCTGAAAGAGCCAGACCTTAAATTTTAATACTAAAATGAAGTCCCAATAACAGCATTTAAATAGGATAGTAATTTTCCAGGATTTTCACCCATAGGATTTCCGCCTGAAGATTTCTATGATTAGTTCAGGACATTTTCCAAACTTTCCTTTTCTTTTCCTGCTATTATCACTGACAGGGTCAGCAGACATTGCAGCAATTGTTGTGGCAGTGACACTTTTTGCCAATAACAATAGCACCAATGACAGAGGGCTTCCCCAAACAAATCAACCTACACTTGAGCTTGTTGGAGGAAGCAGAGAAGAACCAATGGAGGGTTGCTTCATCAGAGATATTCTGTTGTAATTCCCAACGCAAGCTGTGACATCAAATTTGATATGTGATGTATGAACTCCTGACTATGGTCAATGCTGACTGTTTCAAACATTATATACTTGAATAAATTTTATGTATGTGTGTTGGAAATAGAGAGAGTGATACAATGGTTTTTGTCAAGGTTCTTCCCAAGCAGCTCTGTAACACAGGAGCCTGTGCTCTACAGGCTGTTCCCAGGGATGCACACCAAGATAAACATTAGCTGCTGCTGGGGGACCATCAATTCGGTGAAAGACGCTCTTTGGTCTGCCCAAGACTTGCTGGTCTTCCGGCGTAAAGAGTTGTCCACGACCAAGTGTTGCAGACTGGCACATTCCAAGGTCCAGGACTACATGCTGAGGGACACACTAAAGCTTGGGGCAGCCGCAGCAAAGGCTCAATGGGGAAAGACCACTATGTAAGGTCCTCCCACCAAAGTGAACTGAGGGGCTGGACTCATGGAAAACCCCTCGGGCTGTATACACCAAATATGGGTTTGCTGTAAAATGTACATGGCATGTAAAATGGGATTAATGTAGGATTGGTATTAATGGGTGGTTGATGGTTGGCACAGACTCAGTGGGCTGAAAGGCCTGTTTCAGTGTATCTCTCTATGACTCTATGACTCTAAAATGGAATGGAAGGGTTACAACTCACTCTTGTATTGAAGAAAACTGATTTCCTTTGTACTTTTTGGAATGTCAACTTGGTGCTGTTTTGAACAGTTTTGTAATGTATTTTTTACAGATTTTTATGAATAAAGTATATTTTTGGGAAAAAAATAGAGTATTTTTTATTCAATAGGATGTACTTGCATTAGACAACAGTCTAATGGCAAAATCCTGGTCCACTCCTCAGTCACCTGCAACACCTCCCCCCTTTCCTACAGCACCTTTCCATACAATACCTGCCTTTTTACCTCCTCCTTTCTCACCATCCAGGGCCCCAAACACTGGGGGTGCATGCGCATAGATCTTTGAAGGTGGCAGGATATATTCAGACAGAGGTTAATAAAGCATAAGGGATCTTGATCTTCATAAATAGAGGTATTGAATACAAAAGCAGGGAAGTTATGTCGAACCTTGATAAAGCTCAGGTTAGGCCCCAACTGGAGTATTGCATCCAGTTCTGGTCACCACACTTCAGGAAGGATGAGAGAGTCCTTGAGAGAATGGTTTACCAGAATGGTTCCAGGGACGGAAGATTTTAGTTACAAGGTGAGGTTGGAAAAGTTGGGTTTGTTCGACTTAGGACATAGGTGATTGACGGGAAATTTAATAGAAGTATACAAGATTATGATAGGCTTAGATAAATTAGACAAGGAAAAACTATTCATATTAATAAATAGTACAAGGACTAGGGGACACAGATTGAAAATTTTGGGCAAAAGGTGCAGGGGAAATATGCGAAGCACTCTTTTTTATGCAGCGTGCATTAATGACCTGGAACACACTGCCCACAAGGGTGGTGGAAGCGGGGACAATCAATGACTTCAAGAGGAAGTTGTCTGGCCTCCTGAGAGAAATAGACTTGCAGGGTTACAGGGATTGAGCCAGGCAGTGGGCCTGACTGCATAGCTCCGTGGAGAGCCAACATGAACTCAATGGGCGGAATGGCCTCCTTCTGCGCCATAAATGACTCTATGACTCTAAGCTTGAGGAACAGCATCTCATCTTTCGACTGGGCACTTTACAGCCTTCTGCGCTCAACATTGCGTGCAATAACTTGAGACCATAATCTCTGCCCTCATTGTTTTCTTCTTGCGCGTTTTTTTTACTGGTTCCTTTCTTTTCTCCCCCTCTTGTTTCTTTCTTAATCCCTTTACTTTGTGTTCAGATGGCTGCTATCCTGCCATTTACACCTCATTCAGACACATCTTTTGTTTCTTTACGTCCCGTAGAACCATAGAAAAATTACGGTACAGAAGGAGGCCATCGTGTCTGTGCCGGTCGAAAAAACTAGCCACCCAATCTAATCCCACTTTCCAGCACCTGGTCCATAGCCTTGCTGGTTACAGCACTTCAGATGCAAGTCCAGGTACCTTTTAAAAGAATCCTCCACCACCGTTCCTGATAGTGAATTCCAGACACCCACCACCCTCTGGGTGAAAAAGGTTTTCCTCATGTCCCCTCTTAATCCTTCTACCAATCACCTTAAATCTGTATAGATCCATAGATCAATTACGGCACCGACCTTGGATTTGTACCATGGAACCTTTTGTCATTTAATTTCGCCTGCCCTCCACCCAATCACAGATCTTCCCTTGCTCAAAACCTATTAAATTTCTAACTTTTGCCAGTTCGGGCGAAAGGTAACAGACCTGAAACGTTAACTCTGCTTTACTCTCCACAAATGCTGTCTGGTCTGCTGAGTATTACCAACATTTTCTGTTTTGTGTTCCAACAGTATGTTACCTTGTTGAAGAGGAAATAATTATACCAAAAAGGCAAGGTTTATAATGGAAGAATTCAACACTTAAATTGAAGTACCATAAATGTTACGCAGAAACCAGAAGCGATATCTGCAATCATTGATGTCTTCCAGCTTACTAAATAAGTTTTTTTTAGAAACGGCTCTAAGTGACTAAACCACGACAGGCATGAGGTATGTGAGTGAGCAAACAAATTAAGAACTAATAGATCTAAAATGAAACTCTTTGTGAACCATCCCATGTGGCCTCAGAATCTGAGTAACTGGAACCATGTGACAGATAGGAAATGTCAACATGGATTTTGTGAAGAAACTGAACAATTTCACCATTTATTTTCATCCCCATTTTTTCATGTCTTATGCAAGTGTCCTGTTTTGCCTGTGATTACCTTAACTGCAGCATCTCATGTAAACCAATTTTTTTTTGTTTGAGGAACAACAGCAAAATAAATGAGAATGGATGATTAAAAACAACCATTTACATAGCACTGTATATGTAAAATAAATTCTTAAAAGGCAGGCAGGCAGGCGGACATTAAGCAAGAATAGGGATAATTTGAGGTAGGAAAATGGCAGACAGCTTGGGCACCTGGGCTCAAACCCCATGAGACCTGTGTTTATTCTGCCCCTGCTGCACCTGCCTGATTCTGTATCTTAACTGTGAGTGTTTGATAGGTCATGGAGAAGGACATTGACTCTGTGTCTCTCTTATTCTACATCTAAGTTTGCATTACTTGATGGACAGGTAAAGTAGCTTTACTCCATATCTACCCAGGCTAAACCTGATCTGGGAGTGCTTGATAGAATAGGAAGCTTTAATCAGTGTTTAACCAATGCGATACCTGATCTGCAGGTGCCAGGTGGTGACACTAGTGGTCAAAATTTCTTTCTGTGGCACTGCCACCTATCATCATCAGTAAAAAAATTGCTTTGGACCTGGACTATTTCATGGAGACAACATAGGCTGGACAATGACTCTTCACCTCTGGAATTTGGGTTCAGAACCCCATGGGCCCTGCATTTGGATCTGATGCTGTAGCTTAACTGTGAAGGTTTGATGGGTAAAGTAGAAAGAGCTTGACTTTGTGGTCCAGATGTTTGAGAGCAGGTGCGTGCATGATTTGAAGATCGTGTTCTTAGAAGTCAGCATCCGGTCCTGCTGCTGGCAGAACGTGCAGCCATTTTTAAAGGAACGGCAGGAGGGAGGGAACGGCAACCCCACACGTCTCATATTAAGTGCCTGGAGCTCATTGTGGAGCTCATTAACAGGCTTGTTAGCAGCAGTTTACAATCTTCACAGGAAGGGCACGGGAAAAACGCCATGTCTGGAACACAGCAGGGTGTACAAATCGAGGACATTGCGGGAGGCCAGGAGGGCTATGGGAAGGGCTGATTAACAAAGTGCAGAGGCACAAAATAATGCGCAGCTTCTCTAAAAGTGGCATAGAGTAGCCACTGCTGGAGCTGTAAGACTTGATTTACTCAGTGGTGAGTGGTAGGAATCTGGAGAGGGATGTGAGGCTGATGGCAGCAAAGGTTCAGCTGGGGTTGGCACGGAAAGGCCTGATGAATGCACAAAGCCCAGTTGAGGGAGCTCAGATGGGAATTGGCTACTCTGACATTAGACAGAGCAGCTGGGATGGGCTACAGCAGATGCAACATCCTGGACAGGAGGAGGTCAAAGGAGCACAGCAGAGGACTACAAGTGGAAGAAGGTGCTACCTAAGACATTGGGTCTACCACCTAAGAGTCAGCTATTTACAAATGACAGAGCACCAGTGCCATAGGAGACTGCAGCCATCCAGGTAGATGGTCTTGGATCTGTGTGCTCTGATCCACAATGGACTAAGGCCTCGTGGCCCCCATGGCAGTCCCTTATCTGCAGCTGGCAAGGTCACTGATGCCTTGAATATCTATGCAACTGAGCCATTCCAGGAATCAACTGTGGACCTAGGTGGCATCTTGCAGTTGGCAGCTCATCACACCATCAGGCAAGTCACAGATACCATACACAGGTGGGCGGGGGATTACATTCACTTTGACACAGATGGGCTAGTGCAGGCATAGAGGGCTTTGGGCTTTCCTGCCATCGATGGATTCCCTCAGGTCCAGGGGGTTATTGATTGCACACACGTAGCCATCAAGGCACCGACAGATCAGCCAGTCAGATTCCTCAACAGAATGGACTACCACTCATTGACAATCCAGCTGGACTGTGACCACAGGAAGTGAATCTTGCAGGTCTACGCCCGGTTCCCGGGCAACTGTCATGATTCCTTTATCCTGTGAGAGTCCCAAGTGCTGTACCTCTTCAGGCCCACATCCAGACTCCATGAGCGGCTGCCGGGGGATAAGGGTTTCCCGAAGGAGGTGGCTCCTGATTCCCTTTCGAAACCCATAGAGTCATAGAGTCGTACAGCATAGAAACAGGCCCTTTGGCCCACCGCGTCCATGCCGACCATAATGCCTATCTGTACTAATCCCACCTGCCTGCATTCATTCCATATCCCTCTATGCCTTGCTCATTCAAGTACCTGTCCAGATGCCTCTTAAATGTCGCTACTGTTCCTGCCTCCACCACCTCCTCAGGCAGCTCATTCCAGATACCCACTATTCATTGTGTGAAAAATTTACCCCTTTGATCCCCTTTAAACCTCCTCCCTCTCACCTTAAATCTATGCTCTCTAGTTTTAGTCACACCTACCATGGGAAACAGGCTCTGGCTATCTACCCTATCTATGCCTCTCATAATTTTATATACCTCTATCATGTCCCCTCTCAGCCTCCTTCGCTCCAGGGAAAACAGACCCAGCCTATCCAATCTCTCTTTATAACTCAGGCCCTCCAAACCAGGCAACATCCTTGTGAATCTATTTTGCACCCTCTCTAGCTTAACACATCTTTCCTGTAGTGTGGCGACCAAAACTGCACACAGTACCCAAATGTGGCCGAACCAACGTTATGTACAACTGTAACATGACGTCCCAACTCTTGTACTCAATGCCTCGGCCGATGAAGGCAAGCATGCCATTTGCCTTCTTCACCACCCTGTCTACCTGTGTTGCCACTTTCAGGGAACTATGTACTTGCACCCCAAGGTCTCTCAACAACACTCCCCAGGGCCCTGCCATTCACTGTATATGTCCTGCCCTGGTTTAACTTCCCAAAATGCATCACTTCGCACTTGTCTGCGTTAAATTTCATTTGCCAATCCCTTGCCCAATTTCCCAGCTTATCTATATCCTGTTGTAACCTTAGACAACTTTCTTCACTGTCCATTATACCACTAACTTTGGTATCATCTGCAAACTTACTAATCATGCCCCCCACATTCACATCCAAGTCATTAATATATATGACAAACAACAGAGGGCCCAGCACTGATACCTGTGCCACACCACTGGTCACCGGCCTCCAATCTGAAAAATAACCCTCCACTACCACCATTCTATCACCAAGCCAATTTTGTATCCAATTTGCTAGCTCACCCTGGATCCCATGTGTTTGAACCTTCTGGACCAGCCTACCATGCGGGACCTTGTCAAAGGCCTTGCTAAAGTCCATGTAGACAACGTCCATCGCCCAGCCCACGTCAATCCTCTTGGTCACCTCCTCGAAAAACTAAATCAAATTCGTGAGACATGATTTCCCACGCACAAAGCCATGCTGACTATCCCTAATCAGACCATGTCTTTCCAGATGCATATAAATACCGTCTCTCAGAATCCCTCCCAATAACTTTCCCACCACTGGTGTAAGGCTCACCGGCCTGTAGTTCCCTGGCTTATCCCTGCTGCCCTTCTTAAATAAAGGCACAACATTAGCTATCCTCCAGTATTCCAGTACCTCAACCGTGGCTAACAATGATACAAAAATCTCTGCCAGGGCCTCAGCAATCTCCTCCCTTGCTTCCCAGGGCATCCTAGGATACACCTGGTCAGGCTATGGGGATTTATCCACCTTAATGCGCTTCAAGACCTCCAACACCTCCTCCTTTGTAATGTTGATATGCTCCAGGATATCGGTGTTCCCTCCCTTGAACTCACTAGCTTCCATGACCTTCTCCACAGTAAATACGGATGAGAAATATTCATTTAAGACCTCGCCCATTTCCCATGGCTCCACACATAGGTTGCCACACTGATCCTTAAGGGGACCTACTCTCTCCCTAGCTACCCTTTTACTCTTAATATACTTATAGAATCTTTTAGGATTCTCCTTTATCTTATCTGCCAGGGAAATCTCATGGCCCCTTTTCGCCCTCCTAATTTCCTTCTTAAGTGTAGTCCTACATCCCCTATACTCCTCGAGGGACTCGCTTGATCCCAGCTGCCTATATCTGACATATGCCTCCTTCTTTGGCCTGACCAGACCCTCAATATCCCTCGTCAACCAAGGTTCCCTAAACTTGCCAGCCTTGCCCTTCCATCTAACAGGAGCATGCTGGCCCTGAACTCTTCCTATCTCACTTTTAAAAGCCTCCCACTTGACAGACGTCCCTTTACTTGTAAACAGCCTCTCCCATTCAACTTTTGAGAGTTCCTGTCTGATGCCATCGAAATTAGCCTTCCCCCAATTTAGGACTTCAACCTGAGGACCAGTCCTATCTTTTTCCATAACTATCTTGAAGCGAATAGAGTTATGGTCACTGGTCCCAAAGTGCTCCCCCACTGACACATCAACCACCTGCCCATCCTCATTTCCTAAGAGGAGGTCACAGTCACCCAGTCACAGATGGAGACAGGAGTTACAACCAGAGTCATCTACTATCATGGACCTGCACTGAACAGACCATTGGCGTTTTGAAGATGTGCTTCCGTTGCCCTGACAGTTCAGGTGGTGCCCTCCAGTACAAGCCAGTCAGAGTCTCCTGTTTTGTGGTCATCTGCTGCACCCTGCATAACATGACAATACAAAGAGACCTGGAGATGGATAAGGAGGAGGATCTGGAATGTCACTCCACCTCGGAGGAGGACTGGGAGGAGAAGGAAGAGGAGGAGGAAGGGATAGCTCCAAAGGTGGCCAGCGCCCAGGCAGCGGAGAATACCCGGCCATGCCATCCCATGCCTCAGGTTGAACTGCAGGCTGGCATTGGCAGCAAGGGCCATGCTGATTCTGCAGCACTTCACCTGATCGTCCTTTGAGCCCTTGCGGCAACCCACAACTCATGTTCCAGCATACAGAGCTATTTCACCGCTATGGCACTTAACTGCGAGGTCCTATTGGCAGCCATGAGCATGCAGGTGGAGGGTTCCTCCACCCACCATTGACCAACACCATAAGGCATGGACACATAACGTTCTTAGGACTCCAAGACCCCGCAACCCGCCCCACAATGCGATGTCCCCATTTTGAGATGAGACATCAATAACACACCTGTTAAAGTGGTGAAATAAAGACGTTAAATTGTGAGGCAAACAAAATAACAGGCAAATGTAGACTATAGCACCCAAGTGACCCATTAAGTGAATTCAACAATATGGCACCTTCTTCTCCCGAACACTTCTACGGCTGCTGCCCCTATGGCAGAGGTTGAGGTGGAGGCAGCATGCTCCCTACTCTCTGCCACCAGCTGAGATGTCTCTGGTTCCCATCCTCATCTTGGAGGTGCCCATGGGGGCTCTTCCACAGGCTGTTGACCTGTGTCATGGCAGGGGCTGCCTCTGTCACAGGACCCTGACACACTGATGGCTTCTGAGTCGGAGGGGGCGAGGGGCCAGAGGGTGACGCCAGTATCCCCTGAGGGGTGACCCCTTTGGCTGCCACTAGGACCATCTCAGCCCTCTCCTGGTGCCTGTGGATGCTGGAAGAGACCACCAACTGGGATGCAGCTGGCATCCACTCTAAGCATCTTTGTGGCACTGAGCGGTCTATGCTACAGGTCCTGAAACATTATCTCTGCATCGCTCTCCACAGATGCTGCCAGACCTGCTGAGGATTTCCAGCACTTTCTGTTTTTATTTCCAATTTCCAGCATCTGCAGTATTTTGCCCATTTGTTGGAGTTCCCTGAAACCTTGAAGAGCCATGGGCAGGCAATGGAGGAGTCCATGCAGTGCATGTGCTCTGTCATGGCTCAGGATTCGATCTCATGAGCTCCCAGATGCTGCCAGACCTGCTGAGGATTTTCAGCACTTTCTGTTTTTATTCCAACAAATGGGAACTGATATTCCTCTGGTTCTGCAGTGAGGCATTCCTTGTCTGTGACACCTGAGGCCCAGCATCTTCGCCCAGCGAAGCATCACTGTGTCTGTCCTCCGTCCTCTGAGGGGGACTGCCCACAGGTGACTCTGTCTCACCCTTCTCCTCCTGCTCACACTTGATGTGAGGTTCACCCAGTGCTCCCCTCTCCACTCTAAACTGTGGCCCAACTAAGGTGACTGTCTCTGTGCTGGTGGAAGGTGCCGAGGTATAATGTGATGTTGCAGGTTCCATGGACTCCACCTCCCACACCCCACCCCCCAGCCCTACCAAGGATGTTGGCACCAATACACCAGGTCCACTTTGGTCCCGGTCTGCTACTGGCCCTGTGAGGGACACACAAGAATATGGTAATGAGAATTGCTCCTACTCAACAAGTGGCCCAGTGCAACCAACCCCTCAGATGTCAATGGTCTAAGATCCACAGCTCGCATTGGGCAGGCGTTTTCTCCATGCCCTTCACCACAAGAAAGAGCTTTCCAATGACTGTTGCTCATGGCCTCCCATCTCACCTTCTCCCACGAATGCCTCAGTGATAACCTGCTGACCTCCAGCGCCACCTCCTCCACTGATATCAGTTTGGAGCTGGGCCACTCCACCTCCCGTTCTCGCCATTTCCTGCCTAAAATAGATTCTCTTCTCCTGCAGGATGAGAGGAGAAAGATTCATGAGCAGGCTGCCCTCCCTCATCTCTTCTAGCATAACATACACATGAGCTGATGTTCCCCCTCAGTGATGTCCCCATCTGAATGCCACCCCAAATATGAGAGTTGCTGCATCTCTAGCGTAGTGACCATTGACCTACTATGACAATGTAAGAGAAAATGATGGACATTCTGTGAGGTCAGCTCATGTGCTTTCTGGTCCTCAGAGAGTTGGTGCCCAATGAACTGGGTGCTGCTGGCCACTCACCTTACCAAACTGCAAGAAGACATTGAACCTTTTTCCACACTGGTCCCAGGTCGTTCTCATGGGTCCCTGGCTGATGACCTCCATGACACCTCCATCCACACCCTCTTGGTCCCGTTGGGTGGATTTCTCCTTCCTGGGACTGGGAAGAACAGCTGTCACCTCTTTAACACTGCATCAGTGATTGTTTCCAGAGAGGCTTGAAGGAAACAGGGGCTCCTGAATCTTATGGGCTGCTTAGGTGGTGGGGGGAGGGCCTTCCCGACACCTTGCAATTTAATCTGAGGACAGTCTTCCGGCCCCAGGCCAATTGAGGCCCTTAAGTGACCAAATAATGGTCACTTTAGGGCCTCTTCCTGCCTCCACCTCAATTTAGTGTAAAGTGGAGGGGCCTGATGCCATGGGGAGAAGTGGCCAAGTAAAACCTAGTGGCCTTCTAGAGGAATCAGCGGGGTGGGGGGGTGGGGGGGGGGTTCCTCCGTTGGGGAAAATCCAGAGCCCCTGGAAGGACCCCCAGCAGCGATGGCCACTCCCCGGGAAGATACCACACATTCTCTAACACAACACCCCCTCACCCTGTCTCTGGGGCCTGCCTGAATGCCTGAAGTCTGGTGAAACACAGCAACCCTGCCCCACCTGGCTGTCCTGGGATTTTTGCCTGTCTTTGTACTGCAGGGCCTCCTGCGGTGCCAGCAGTGGCCACCGCTACCTGTGGCCCTGCCGATACTGATAAGCTGCTAGTCCTCTGATTGGCCGGCAACTCTGGAGATGGGAGCTCATTCCCTGAAGGGATGCGACCCTCACAGCAGGGAATTAATTGCCTGCCGCCGTTAAATGGTATCGGGGGTCTGACAGAGGGCTGAGAGGTCTCACCGAGCCTTCTGGCCTGCCGCCGGGACCCCCGTCGCCAGAATAAAATCCGGCCTGGGGTGCCGCCTGGGGCCACATGCCCATGTCCACAGAGGCTCTCTGATCTCTCTGGTGCTGCATTACTGAAGGCAACAGCAGGCCCAGTCATGGCTGCCGCTTGCCGCTTAAAATTCCCTTCAGTGACGTTTTCTCACCTCCAGAAAGCTTCTGGCATCTCTAATTGGGTGCAAAACTCGCACCCAAGTCAATTAATGAATTTGAGTTTCAAAATCAC
The DNA here is from genome assembly GCF_036365525.1 of Heterodontus francisci. NCBI lineage: Eukaryota > Metazoa > Chordata > Chondrichthyes > Heterodontiformes > Heterodontidae > Heterodontus > Heterodontus francisci. The sequence continues at coordinate 26,131,549 of NC_090393.1, read as the reverse complement.
GTTGCATCACTGACACTGACTCCACGCAGGGTCGGCACCCGGAAATGTTCCGGGCATTGCGTTCCTGACCCTATAACGCAAATTCTGGCCACTGAATCTCCCTTATTCTACATAAGAAACTGGAATTACTTGATGGACAGGTAAAGAAGACTTACTCCACATCTACCCACGTTAAACTTGATCTGGGTTTAGGCAAAATAGATGATGATGTCATTTGCAATGCTGCAGTAATGAGGTTAGCAGCATTTGATATTCATCCACTTGAACCTGAGTCTCCAGTTCAGGAGATGTTGAAGAATCTCTGATGAATGGCACATAGGACCCTTTTGTCATTCAGAAAGTGAACCATGTGGGATCCTGGGGATAAATTAAAAACAGGATTTCCCTGTTGCCTATTGATCCTGTGCTGTTGTCACTCACTGTCACATCTACCTTCAACATAAATATGAAGGAAATGCTTTTGAAAAATAAACTTAAGACAGAGAGTTGACAGGTGGCTCTTATTAAATGCGTTATGCTTTCTTAGAATGATACAAAAACTGTCACCAAAGTCCACAGGAGACATATGGCTGTAATTCATCAGCTGCAGAATGAAGGAAGCCTGAGTATTGGTAGATATCTTTCTTGCTGAAAGACAGGGAGATTTGCCAAAAACAAAGTCATAAACTTACAAAGTTAATGGAACCAGACTGCTGGAACTGAGATCTTTCTACCAGGGAGATTATTTTCTGTGTGACTCGGTAGACATAGAGCAAGAGTAATGCTGGAAAAGAGACACACAGAGAAAGCGACAACAGGGATAGAGATGCACAGGGAATGTGTCACACAGGAAATAAGATGCACAAGGATAGAAACAAAGAGTAATAGATGCTCACGTGGATGGAGGTGCACTAGAATAGAGGTGCTAAAGTACAGAGGCGCATCTGGATGGAGATGTATAGGGAAAGAGGCACAAAGATATAGAGGTGTATAGTATTAAAGGCATATTGGGATAGATGTACACAGCACTGGGACCACTGTCCCATAATGTGAGGTCAGCTCATGGTAATATTTAGCTTTTTCTCCCAGTGTCCTGATGGATGTGCAGGGAGCATGTTGAGCTTGTCAGGCATGTTTGCAGCACCAGTAGCCTCCAGAGGTCTTCTGGATCTTTTCTGAGGGGATAAGAAGGATGATGGCCAAAATCCACAAGAGGTTAGCTGACCGACTCCAGTCAGTCAGAAGATGAAGGCCATCCAGCAAGGGTGGTGGGGGGGGGGACCCCCAAATTGACATTGTGTGACTGGAGCAGATGCGTGGTATTATGGTGAAATGGCCTCATTTCCATAAATTTGGAGCCTTATTTGAGCCTTGCTCCCGGCAAGGTAAAGCTCCCAGGCAGTTGATTTAGGTGTGCTTGACACATTGAAGGCCTCAGATATTGACAAGGCCTCAGGCCTTTGTGCTTGAAAATATGACGCAGTTATTACTGAAAATCTATGTCTTTGGCCAAGCCTTTGGTCACTCCACTCCAGCCACCAGCCCCCCACCAACCCCGTCTTTGGTTTGGTGTTAATTTTTGTCTGATTACGCTCCTGTGAAATGCCTTGATCCTACATTAAATGCTCTACATAAATATCAGGGGCTGCACTTTAAAAGCCCGCTGCCAAAGTAGATGGTGGGGGTAAAAATTTGCGGCGCGCACACCCGGGGCCCATGTCGTGGAGCTGCCGCGATTCCAAACACGACGGCTCATTACTATGTCCAGGGCGGCTGCCACCCCACCCCCCACCCCCCAGAAATATTTTTGGACATATTGTGGCGCATTTCTGGACTTGCCAGACTGTGTTGCTGCATCGTGACTCCTCAGATACTGAAGCAGTCTGTGTAGAAATGCAGCAAGACTTGGACAATATCCAGGCTTGGGCTGACAAGTGGCAAGTAACATTCGCGCCACACAAGGGGCGGCGCAGTGGTTAGCACCGCAGCCTCACAGCTCCAGGGACCCGGGTTCGATTCTGGGTACTGTCTGTGCGGAGTTTGCAAGTTCTCCCTGTGTCTGCGTGGGTTTCCTCCGGGTGCTCCGGTTTCCTCCCACATGCCAAAGACTTGCAGGTTGATAGGTTAATTGGCCATTATAAATTGCCCCTAGTATAGGTAGGTGGTAGGGAAATATATAGGGACAGGTGGAGAGGTGGTAGGAATATGGGATTAGTGTAGGATTAGTATATATGGGTGGTTGATGGTCGGCACAGACTCGGTGGGCCGAAGGGCCTGTTTCAGTGCTGTATCTCTAAACTAAACTAAACAAGTGCCAGGCAATGACCATCTCCAACAAGAGAGAATCTAACCATCGCCCCTTGACATTCAATGGCATTCCATCACTGAATCCCCCACTATCAACATCCTAGGGGCTACCATTGACCAAAAACTGAACTGGAGTAGTCATATAAATACCGTGGCTACAAGAGCAGGTCAGAGGCTAGGAATCCTGCGGCGAGTAACTCACCTCCTGACTCCCCAAATCCTGTCCACCATCTACAATGCGCAAGTCAGGAGTGTGATGGAATACTCTCCACTTGCCTGGATGGGTGCAGCTCCAACACACAAGAAGCTCGACACCCAGGACAAAGCAGCCTGCTTGATTGGCACCCTATTTACAAACATTCACTCCCTCCACCGCCGACGCACAGTGGCAGCAGTGTGTACCATCTACAAGATGCACTGCAGCAATGCACCAAGGCTCCTTAGACAGCACCTTCCAAACCAGCGACCTCTACCACCTCGAAGGAAAAGGGCAGCAAATGCATGGGAACACCACCACCTGCAAGTTCCCCTCCAAGTCACACACCATCCTGACTTGGAACTATATCGCCATTCCTTCACTGTCGCTGGGTCAAAATCCTGGAACTCCCTTCCTAACAGCACGGTGGGTGCACCTACCCCACATGGACTGCAGCAGTTCAAGAAGGCAGCTCACCACCACCTTCTCAAGGGCAATTAGGGATGGGCAATAAATGCTGGCCTGGCCATTGAGTGAATAAAAAAAAAAATCCTTACAGGGAGGGCCAGAGTAGTAGGTGACCACACAAAGGCTGCAACAGGTTTGGGGACAACAGTGGCAGTTCCTCTGGGTCTACAGCATGACAGACAGATGGAGCAGAGGCTGTGGAAAGCTGAAGCTCTGCACCATGCTCTCTGCCAACTTGGAGCCAGCCTTCTACATGCTCCTTGACAGTGACAGGAGGTTACCTGGCAGGTCAGTTAATGCACTCAGCATTTCATGTGCATGCCCTTTCAACTCACTCCTGAATGCTGCCCCATTAAGATCCTCATCTGAATCTTCTGTAACAGAACCCATCTGTGGCCTCGCACTCCGGTGAGCTGGCAAATGAACCATCTTTTCCCTTGGCTTGCCTGCAGCCCATCATGCCTGGATGACTCACCATGGGCAGATCCCAACTCTATACCTCCCTCGAAAGTGCGTGCAGTGCCGGTATCTGAACTAGTGGCTACGAGTGTCACATCAAGTGACGGGGCCACTTCATCAATGCTATGATGTTGTTGTCTCTCTTCCTCTTAGCTGCTGTGGCTGGGCAGGTGTCAGTTCTTGGATGTCTGAAAGCAGGAATTCAGAAGGGGACAGTTGGTGTGACGGAACCGGGGGAGCAGTGGGAAGCAAGAGGTCCATGGTCACACCATGAGTAGCTTGCTCATTATAACAGATAGCAGGATAGCTTGACCACTTGCCCCAAGCTGCCCCCTATCTGACCACCACCCCCCCTCCCATACAAAGTCCCCATCCACCTCCTCCCCCAGGGTCAGGATTGGGCCCCCTCCTCGGGTCAGATAGGACCCCACCACCTTGGGATCAGACCCACCCCTGGTGTCATGGATTGGACCTACCTGATCCTGTGGCCTACTCCAGAGTCCTGCCCAGCCAATTGGAAGCTGGCAGACAATCCAGGCAGGGAACCTGTCAATGACAAAAGATACACACTGTGGAGTTAAAACTCCACTTCTGGTTTTCCTGTCTGAAATGCTGCCCTTTCACCAATGTAACCCACCCCTGTTAATATCCAGGCCAATGTCTTTAGTCTTCCCAATATTTGGCCGGAGGAATTTTCAGCTCAAGCAGTAAAGCAGTCTGACAATTTAAGGACTGTGCAGGGGTCGAGAAAGGTGGTGGGAAGATAACATAGAAACAGAAAATTTAAAGGAAAGAGGGAGGCCATTTAGCCCATTGTATCTGTGCCAGCTGAAAAGGAGCTGTCCAGCTTCATCTCACCTTCTAGCTCTTGGTCCTGTAGGTTAGAGCACTTCAAGCTCATATCCAAATATTTTTTTACATGCAATGAAGGTTGCTGCCTCTACCAGCCTTTCAGGCAGTGAGTTCCAGATCCCCACCACCCTCTGGGTGAATAAATGCTCCTCAAATCCCTTCTAATCCTTCTACTAATTACTTTACATCTATGCCCCCAGGAGAGATAAATGTCATCAGTGTATATGTGGAACCTGTTGTGTTTTTTGGATGATTTTGCTGAGGGACATCATGCATTAAAAGAAATAGGAAGGGCTAAGGATAAATCCTCGGGAGATACCATTGATGTCGTCACTCGGACAAAAATGCAGATGAGGTGCAAGGTCCAATTTCCATCAATCCTCGGGCCTCAGGGTTCGGCCACACGCGGGTCGAAAACAGGCTCAGACCAAAATGTTCCCCCCGAGGCCATTTTAATGACACAGGACACTGTTGTTACAGATCGATGACAGATCTTAATAACTTGGTGCAGATTTTAAGAATTGTTTTGTTGAGTACTGTAAGATTTAGGTTCAGGAGTCACAGATACCCAAAAAAGGGGGTCAAAAACTCATAAGTAATTTTAAAGTAGTTTATTAAGTTTATGAAGAAGCAACAGTTTAAATATGAATATTAAGTAGCAGTTTAAATATGATGCTGCATAAGCTAAATAGACAGAGTTATATGGCCCGTGAAAGATGATTTTGCAGCCAATCTCTACAGCTGGAAGAGCAATCTTCTCTCTCTCTTGCTCTCTCCCTCTGTCTTTTCACCTCCTCCAGTTAGCTAAGGTGTCAGGAAGCTCTCTATCTTCTGGCAGATGGGACTGTTGTCTCTGCTCCTTTGAGCATCCATTGATTATACTTTATTTTTGAGGGTTGGTAGTTCACCCTACGTCAATCACTTGTTCAAACCCTTCTAACCAACGAATATAGGACATGCACCTGAAGTGTCAGGGGTCATCACCTCCTCCTTGTCCATCGTTCTGCACCCCTGAAGTCACCTTTCACCTTATCTCATGCTTGGTATTGTTTGTAAACTTCTGCCAGACATTTGTCTAGAGAGGGTACAAGGCTCCATCTTATCAGCTATAGGAAAGTCTTGTTTCAGAGCCTGTGTTTGAGTTATGTCCTTGGCAGAGATAGCAGGTCTATGCTCTCCTGACTGCCTGCTATAGAATCTTTCTTAATTAGAGAGAGAACTATTTCTCTAAAAAATCTGTACTATTATGAGAAGTATCAGTTATTAAAGGCCCCAGTTCTTACAGTATTAAAACAATGAACTCCTTTTATATCAAAGTGAATTTTCTGAGCACATTTACAGAAATAATCTAGTTTAGACAAACAAATTGGGAAAGACGAAACTGAACCACCAATAAAATAAACTGCACTGGAAAGAAATCAAAATAAAATGGGGTCATTGTGGTGGAAATGCAAAAAACAGATGAGAAGGGATTATAAGATTAGTTGAAAGGTTAAAGCTGTTCACATATTAATGTCCTCATGGTCAATGAGAGGTTCATTTACAATCAGGTTAATAAATGCATGGACTAGGTCAAGAATATCTGCAGATTGCAGTCAGGTCCAATGTAGTCACCTAAAGCAATGACCTAGAAAACACAGAAGATTAGAAAGATAAAATTGGATAAATGATGAAGAAATCAATAGAGAAATGTTTGGCGTATGTGATAAGGGGATTATGAGAGGAAATGGCTGGGATGTAAGCAGGGGTTTATGAGTGTAACTTGGCACAGACTGGTAGAGTAATGGTTGAACTCTTTTTTCACAACCTTGTATTTCGACATAGGAGTTTCAGGGCTGCATTTATTGATTTCCCTCTGCTCCGACCACTGTTTTGGAGGGAAAGTTTTGGGGCATTTGGAATATCGCAAGCTCAGAGGGCTATGGTATTATTGTGACAAATACAGTACAAAGAGCATCACTGCTATTTTCAGAGATAATATGTTCATATTGATGCAGGGTGGACACATCGAACTATGATGGACACAATCTGACATGAAAGTATAAATCCCTACTCCTGTGTTTGACGTGTTGAATTGTTTGAGCACAGTACATAAAGGAAAATTGAGCAGAAAGGAGTACATCCAACTTCCTGCTCAATTAAATGAATTGACAGAAAATCAAATGGGCTACCTCACAGGCACATGATCCTCCCTGCCTGACTTTCTTTATGTTGTGCCCAGAAATTTCAAAGCATCCAAGCACAAAAAAAGGAAAATTAGCCAGCTTTTATTTTAATATTGGCTTGGATTTTCCAGTGGTAGTGACAATGAAACTGTCAGCATTCATCATCATTACTCCACTGAAACTGAAAACAACTTCTGGAGTCTGCACAGGCGCAGCATAACACGGAAATCCAGAAGTTACCTTCAGTGATTTTACATTTCTCCAAAGGGTGTGCTGTTGAGGTCCCTCTCCGGACTGCAATCAATGGAAAATCTATGAATTGCCGAGAATGTCCACTCTTACGCTGTTAGTTTCACTGTAAAAAACCATGAAAATGATACATCTTGCTGAATGAGGTGCAACTGAGTTTTTAATGGCATACTAACTTCATAATTACTGCTAAACACCCTCTCTAGCCCTGAAAAGCTAATTTTATACAGAGTCATTACGGCACAGAAGGAGGGTTTTTGGCCCTTTGTGTGGAATGTAAAATTTCTCCATAATGATAAAAAAAATCCACATTTTTAAAAATTCCTTTTTTGTTGGTTTGTTTTTGTTTAGTTTAGCTTCTATCATAATCCAATCACAATCATGTATTTTGGTATCAGAAAATGTAAATTAAAAATGGAGGATAGTAAGTGCTTTCAACGTCATGGTTTGCAGTGTATGTATACTTTAATGTGATTAGCTGCCTACCTGCTTGCTGACATCACTGCTGCTGCACACCAAGACATCCTCTTGATTTGACATGAGATTTACCCTGCAGTGGGGAAAAGGAAAAACCATGCCATAGAGATCACTAGGGGCTGAATTTTACCAGGCCCTCAACGCCTGGATCGTGGTGGGGAGGCCCGTAAAATGCTAGCGGGAGTGGCCCGCCATGACCCATGATGCCGAGAAGGCCCCACCAGATATTAGTGGCAGCAGAGAGGCCTCAGTACATAACCACACCCCCTCCCCCTCCCGCTTAGCGGCGGGGCCTTCATTACAATATTAAAATGAGGTTAATTAAAATTCAAATTAACTTACCTGCCGGTGGTGGCCGTCCCACACTGATTTTACGGCCGCCGATCACAACTCGCGTGCCTTCGATACTCCTTATGGAGTTCCGAGGCGAGACACTGGCGGGGAAGGGGGAGAACATTATCAGGGCGGGTGGGGTGGGGGAAGTGTGGAAAACCTTTTTCATTGGAATGTGGGGATGGTAGGAAGGGGTCGAGGGTCAAAGGGAATAAAGTTCAGGGGAAAGTTCGCAATATAAATTGAAGTTTTTTCTGGGGGAAGAGGGCAATTTATATATAGATTATCCATTGGGGGGTGGGTGATGGGATTTAAAGTTATATTAAAATTTTATTTTTATTTCCTGGAGAGCGGGGCCTATAAAAATTTAAATGTCACTGAAGGGTTTGAAGCCCTTTAAAAATGGCGCCTGCGCGTTGCTGCCGGACGCCATTGCTGGGGACGTGGCAGCTGCCCCTTCTACGTCATCGAGGGCGGATGCCCTGCCCCCTCCATTTAAATCAGCCCCCGCGATATTATGCGCGGGGGCTCGGCAGCGGCACTTCAGTGTCGGAAGGCCGTCGACTTCACAGTGCTCCAGCACAGAGCGCGGCGCGCTGATAAAATTCAGCCCTAGCTCTCTGTGAGCAGCTTTCCTTGAGGTAAGCAGCGATTTCCCTTGCTTCACCGCTGACCTCAAAATCCGGGCCAATATTTTTAAACACATCTTCAGTCATGCAATAAGTCATTCTTGACAATGATTTTTCCCATTAAATTGAAATATTAAAGTGCAGCACCTGATCATGGCATATAATGTCCAGAAACCAGAAATAGTTCACCGAATAGGAATTAAGGTCTGCCAAAGATAATTGCACTTTGCATCATCTCCAGCTAAAAAAGGGGGCAATCTACTTAGAGATTTTCATCTGCGCTACTCAGCAATTTTCAGTTTCATTCATGTGCTAAGATTTAGTATTATCAGTATTATACTGCTGCATATTGATCAACAATTGGAACATTGTAATCACTGTAATCCAGTGGTGTGAATATAGTGCATCAATTACATGGTGCAGACTGGCACTAATGCCCAACTCCAGCAAAGAGCGCCAAATTGGAGTAATAACCTTCTTTCCTCTCACATTAAAACACATGTATCCTAAAGGGAAACCATACTTTGGAATAACTGTAGGGCAGGCATTCTGTTTCCAGGTGTTGGGATGGTTACTGATAACCATTATAGGTTACTCCAGATTCATTCAAGTTGTTTGCCATTGGAATCCCCCTAAACAAGATTACTAACAAAATTATTTTTAGCTTTCCATTATTCTGCATGTTGCAAGTGAACACTTAAATTCTAATATTCCAGGCTTAAGTTGCAAAATCCTTTCTGTTCTGGAGAGTCTTAAACAAACAAAACTTAAGAAGCAGAGGTTGATGTTGACATTTGCAAGTTTTAAATTTTCACTGATTAAGGCAGCCTCTTTTTTTTACATCAATCCCCAAAGAAAGAATGGTCACAAATAAGAAGATAAATGTTTTTAAATCCTTTTGTTATTCAATTCACTTTAATTTGTCTGGTTTCTTTCTTGTATGATCTCTATGTATTTATCTGTATCGAGACTGTCCATCACACCACAGCATCGAAAGAACAAAAAAAGGAAGGAGTGCGGTCATTTCACGCTGACTTTTTACTGGCTTAGCGACAGAAATTTACAAGCATTTTCCAATCTGCAAATTTCCCTTACCAAACAAAAATTAAAGGCTGGTTAATCTGATTAAGTTACAGCATTTGGACTTCGTGGTCATAAAGAGATAAGGGATGTTAACTATACCCCCAGCTTAGCAGCAGAATAATACATTGTATCCTACATTAGAATGTTTCTGTCATTAAAAAAGCAACACAGCATCTATCTTACTGTGAGCAACATCACGGGAAATCCCCTGTTTATATAAAACTGTTCAGATGTACCTGACCTGTATGGTATCCCATTGGGAATGTGGCCTTTCCCGCTGACTGTTAACGCTTCTTTCAATTGTCTTATGTAAGCGCCATCTAGTTTATTTTATTTGTAAATGTCAGCACTATATATCAACAATGACTCTATTGTGTTTCTTATTCTTATCTTTACTGCCCAAGTCTTTGCATTTCCAGGCCCTGAAATGGGCATGTTGATGGTAGGCTACACACTGCAGCTATCTGTTCATGTGGGCACAGGAGCTCATTATGGTGTGTCAAATAGCAGCCAATGGTACCCGCCTTGCTTAATGGCTGCACAGCTGTTTGGGTAGTGGAAAATTGGGAGTCTCTGATGCACTTTAAAGATAGCACCATTTCAAGGGGAGGTGCACTGTGGCTGCAAACAGAACGGAATGATTATGAACAGAAAAATGACTGTAGGACCTGTAGGTCAGGTCCTCAGGTCCTTCAATGGTGCCTTGGGTGCTCTTCTCCAAGTGATGGATAGGAGGTAGGAACTCTTGTTCCCTGCAGGACTGAAAGCCCTCCGGGTAACTCTTCCATTGCCGCATGGAATAGGTGGCTGAGGAGTTCAATGCCAGGAGCCTATCTCCCAGGACATGGGTGCAATGCCAAAAGAAGCATAATGACCTCAGCATGGTTACCTAACTATTGTCTCCTCACAGCTGCACCATATGTAACCACATCATTCACAACACACCCTTCACTGCCCTACAATCACTGTAACACACTTTACTCCACCTCCTTCTCCTCATACTCATACAGACCGTACCTCCTACTCTTGGCACTACTGCAACACTCACTTCCTCAACATGATAGGCACATATTAAAACAGCTCACAATGCTGTCACTAACACACTGCTTTGTTATGAACATGAGGTGGCAAATGCCTGCACACCCTCTTCCCACTTGAGGACATGCTGGACATCACAGACAAGAGGCAAGTCATGGCCATAGTGAGAGGCATCACAGGAGATGTTGCACAGGGTCTCTTTATTTCTTACCATCTTTCTCTTTTCTCCCCATCATATCCTACACACTGCATATCAAACTGCAGCTATTCACAGCAGCCACTTACCTCTCCGCTCTCCCTTCAAAATGAAAGAGAATCCTGGTCCCTATCTTTCATTTCAGGTGCCTATAGAGGATACAAAAAAATTTCAGTAATAGCTGTAAATCAGGAGGTGGCAGGAAGAGAGGAACTTGGTGAAATTACAATCACCAGAGTAAGGTTCTGTAAATAATTAGCTCTGTACTGTATATAATAGTTTAGCTGTAGTAAACCTGTTTGAGATCTTCAACCAACTGGACTCCACGCATCTCATTTATGTTGCATCAGACAACATAAAGAATTCATTCTATGGTGGCAGCGTTGGTGAGAAAATGAAGTCTAGGTTTGAAGACCACAGAGAAAACAGCTCTGAAAATGATTTTCCTACAACCATTGGATGCCATACTGGCTCAAACAGTAATAAAAAGGAACTTACCTCAAGCTGTAGAAGACAGAGCTCAGCAATACAGGCTGCAAATAAATTAGGTGAGTCATTGTGCCAACAGTCGAGGGACACTCCTTAAAAAAAGGCTTTGAAGTCTTTCAAAAGATTGATTTTTTCAACAGCTCCATGTAGAAAAAAAAATGAGGAAGACCCGACTCCTTTCCCGAGCTGATCAAGGTCGGCGCCATTACAGGAGGCGTCCATTAGAAAAATCACAGGAAAACCAAGATCACTGCGGAGCCTCAGCCATGCAGCCAAAGTTTTAAAAAGCCATTAAACTGCTAGAGTGTGAATAAGAGCTTCCATTCACAAAGCCACTATAAAACAAAACATTAAAACCACTCGAGTGTGAAGAACATAAAAAACTCTTTAAAAAACCCATTAAACTGACTATTGAACAGCTATGGAAACGGAACAGGCTTAAGTGCTGGAAGCAAGATAAACACACAGCACAAGCAAACACCTGCTCCTGTCAATCAAAGCAACTAGTATAAATAACAGAGAGTCTCCTCAAGGTGAAACAGTGCAGAGCCATAGAACAGGTCTTAAAGCAAGTCTTAAAGCAAAAGAACAGCATACACCAAATTTCTCAGCATGAACTAGAAGGCCTTGGATATCCTATCCGAGTTCCAACTGTTCAAAGAATGCAGTTATTCTTCACAGACAAAATAATTGTGGAACCAGAAAAACAGGCTGTAAAAATACTAATAGTTGTTGGAAATGAGGGATTACACAGAAACAACACCTCTGGACTATCTGCTGAGACCAGATAGATATGGAAAGTGCTAGAATATCAGCTCCGATTACGAGTGAATTTTAGAATTCACTGCGTGGAATTGATGTCCGACAGGCAACTGCCACAGGAATCAATAGACCAGTTCATCAGTAGATGTCATAGTAAGGGCAATGAATATGACTTATGAGGATCTGAGCTGTCAGACTGAATAATGGAGCTAGTGATTGTATCAACACCCATTGAAACGTTTCAGAAAGATCTCTTGGGGAAATAGAAAACTCACAGCATTGATGCACTGCTGGAAGATGGCAGGAAATAGGAAGCCATTGTAGCTGGACAAGAGCACCAGCTAGCACTAGTTGCAGCCTACAGTATCAGAACCATAACGAGGTCGAAAAGAGCAGGAAAGCTGTGTGGTAAGTGCGGTCAGTCCCACTCATGGTGATGTTGTCCTGCATTTTGTGACCTGTGCAAGGCGTGCGCTGCAAAAGGACACTGGGCACGCCTATGCAGGAAACCCGGCTCCAAAGATGCGGCCAGAAGCCACAGCAGGACACAAACAAACAGAAGAAAGGCATAGAAGCTGGGCAAAAGAAGCAAGGAGAGTGCCAGAAACCTGCATAAACGCAAGCTGATGCACAAAGTCCACAGTGAAACAGACCTGAGACAAGACTCAAAGAGAAGCAGTTCTCAGCCAGAAGACGAACAGACATTTCACATTGAGAACTGACACATCATATTGATGATGTCAAACAACTGGAAGCTTTCGCCACTATTAACATCACATGCCCAAAGAAAGCTGGAAAACATACACTCAAGGTTAAGATTGACACCAGCTCTAGTGCAAATATCCTACCAGTCTGAATCCTGAAAGATATGTACCGGAGTCATTGGAAATTAATGATACAACCAACAACTGCCAGGTTATCTGCATACAATGGGTCACCTAGGCCTTGCAATGGCACACTAACAATGCAATGCAGCTATGGCAAGTCAGCATGGAAACCACAAACATTCTACCTTGTAGACATGAGCGGACCAGCAATGGCAGGACTACCAGCGTGTAAGGACCTCAACATCATAACCATCCACGAGGTCACCAAGGTACCCATTCCAGCAGAAGAGACCAAGGGTACCCGCATTGAGTCACAGTTCCTCTATGATCTCAGTGGTTCTGGTTTGGAGAGTATCAGCCCCTTCTCAGAGATGCCACACCAAGAGAATGAAGATCCAAACTCAGATGGTGAAAATTCTTTGTCACCAGGCAGTGTTTCCTCGCGGTCTAGTGACTCAGAAGAAGAGATCGACCTTGTCACTACTGAGAAGCAAAGGCTGGCAATGGGGAGCATTGCCAAGGGGAAATCTCCAAGGACCGGAACCTGCTCGCAAACTCTGGTCAGCATCAAACGGTGCAGTCGGGAAACCCAGCAACTGCACAACTATGCCGTGCCTTCACTTCTGCTATCTAGGGAACCACCAGCACCACAACGAGCCAGACCGTATAGGTACCTTCATGAGGCCAAGTACTCCTCCCCCAACAAGTCTTAGACCGTGAGCCCCAAGCCTTCAGATGCAGAGGATGAGGAGAGGTGAAGAACACCCAATGTACTGAACAGGCAGAGGAGGAATGAGTTGAAGCATTGTCTGTTGGCTCTTCGAGATGAGGTGCTGGAACTTTCCAAGAATGACAAGGCCTCAAAAGTGTTGAGAAAAGTAACACAGTATATTAGCAGGCTGAAGCTAGAGCAACAGAAACTGAATGCAGAGAGGGAGAAACCTCAGAAAAAACAGCAACAGATGAGACGCAAATTTTCCGAGCAAGAGTTGTGAAACCACTGAAATGATATATGGACTCTTAAGCCTGTGCATGTGTAAATTTCACAATCTCTATCCGTGTGTAAATAATTCTGATGTTATCTAATATTATGTGCTTTTTTAATTGTAGCATACGAGACTCAACTTTGGAAAGAAAGGGGATGTTGTATGATTACCTTTAAGAGTGATATCCCTTTAAGATCTTAGTATGCTAATGAGCTAAGTAGCAGGATGTAGTCATGTGACTCGAAGCCAGAGTCACTCTGCAACTGTAACACCCAGAGTAAGTTTCTGTAAATAGTTAGCTCTGTACTGTATACAATAGTTTAGCTATAATGAACCTGTTTGACATCTTCAACCAACTGGACTCCACACATCTCACTTATGTTGCATTAGGCAACATAAATAACTTATTACAGTGCCTGTTGCCAAGCTGCTGTAGCAACTGGTCGTCATGGTAGGGCATGCCAGTCCACAGGATGTGTCTCCATTTCCCTCTTTTGCCAGTTAGTGACTCCCACGTGTGATAGCCGACATTTAGGGCCTTCAAGTCACTCTTGCAAGCGTCCTTGAAGCAAAGCTTTGGGCGCCCCAGTGGTCACCTGGTCCCGGCTACCTCACCATACAAAGCATCCTTGGGTATGTGACCGCCTTCCATCCTGCAGAAATATCCGATCCACCGAAGCCACCTCTGTTTGATTAGTGCCATTACCATCCTACGTCATTACATTTGTGGATTTTAAGAAGACTTTCAACAGTATAGATCACAGTCAAATGTTCAAATTTATGAAGGCATATGGAATTCCAGATAAAATCATCACAGTTATCTCAGTGATGTATGACAACACCATAACAATAGTACGATCCCCCGGATGGTGATATAGAGCCTTTTCAGTATGAAGCAGGAGTTCTTCAATGAGATACAGGGGCATCCTTTTTATTTATCATCATGCCGAATTGTGTAATGAGGCAAGTGGCAGACTCTGAGGAAAGCAAATATGTTTTTACCATCAGACGACAAGGAGTCACAGATATCTGACAGAAAGATCATGGAGAATGCATTATTGTGCTGGTATATTTGTTGTTAGGAATAATAGCAATATTGATTTAAAATAAAGAAATTAATGTAAGATAGAGAATATGACAAAGATAAATTATATAGATCAGAGTTGTCCATCATATGGCCCGTGGGCCAGAATCCGACCTGCCACGTGTTTCTATCTGACAGTCAGCCTGCTCCTTTCATACACTCTCTTACACAATATTCACATCCGCACTTTCACGCGACAAACTGTTCGCCAAATGTAGATCTCCCAGGATAGGTTTTCCCTCCGCTCGGCCTGTGTGCTGCAGATTCTCAGTGGGTATTTGTAGTTCCTCAGCTTAGTAACTGTAAAATACTGAGTCCAGTGTTCCGAAGAGCATCTGTTAACCAGATTCCGCGGCAAGAGCCAATCACAGCTGTGACTGTGTTAAACCAATAGCTGGTTTTAAGTTATTATATTGAGCACACACAGAAATATGTTTCATTGCAGTGAAAATACAAATTATTTGCATTCGGACACTCCAGACTTCGTTTTTCTGTCTCCTCCTTCACTGTCAGATCAGAGAACAGTAATTGGTGTCCTATCCTTCCCATTCTCAACAACCAGAGACAGCCAGTTACAGAATAATCACGCATTCAAACAATGGATTTTCAGACAGTGGCCGGCTGTTTCTGTCTGTCCTTCGATTCAGGACTGAAGGCAGATAAATGGAGAAAAGAAGGAACAGTGACCATCTCACCCACTGCACCGGAGGAGTGTTCACAGTGCCAGTGTGACACACCCTATCAGTGTGTCCATATCACGCTATATAACATGATCTTTTTACATACAACACCAGGGAGAGAGAGAGAAAGGGAGAGAGAGAGAAAGGTAGTGGAAGAGAGTGAAAGAAAGAGGAAGAGAGAGAGAAAGAGAAAAATAAAAAGAGGGAGAGAGAAAGAGAGAATCAGTCTTACCATTCCTAACAGTGTGTTCATAATCACACTGAATAACAGTATAACACCTTCATATGTATCATCAGATACATGCATCATTACAAAAGTGAGCATACATATCACACTCAATGATGGCATCCCCAATTGCTGAGTTTTTCATTCTATCATGTGTCGATATGTATTGACATCTATCTTGACCTGTGATGAACTGAAGTTCGCAGACATTGACTATCTTTGCAAGCAAAAACAACACCAGGTATCTCACTAAATCAGTGTTCAATATAGTGACGAGAAAGTATGCTTATTTCATTTCAAGCTTTTTCACAAAAATGCACACTTTTTGTTATTTTGATTAATGGTAAGATAAATTTCTATTGCCTTTATCTATCTGAAATTTGCTCAGTGGCCCCCTATGGCGGACAAAAATTGTAATGTGGCCCTCACGTGAAAAATTTGGACACCCCTGACAGGTTGTTCAACTGAATATATACTGAATTGAAAAATTAGATTAGATTGTTATCAGAATTTTTTGACATGATTTTAAAGATTAATGAATAAAAGGAATGGGTGTTTAAAGATATTAATGTGAGCGATGTTATAATGTGCTTAATGCACGTAGATGTACATATAATTTAATTTTTGTAAATACTTTTATGTGATGGGTGTATCCAATATAATTTGTATGGAGTATTTTGTATAAAGTATAAAGATGAAATGAAGTATTTACAAAATGTTGTACTTGAGTGAGTGTCAGTTTCTGTACAGAGAGAAAATTGTGTTAATGTTTAGTTTAGTTTAGAGATACAGCACTGAAACAGGCCCTTCGGCCCACCGAGTCTGTGCCGACCATCAACCACCCATTTATACTAATGCTACACTAATCCCATATTCCTACCACATCCCCACCTGTCCCTATATTTCCCTACCACCTACCTATACTAGTGGCAATTTATAATGGCCAATTTACCTACCAACCTGCAAGTCTTTTGGCTTGTGGGAGGAAACCGGAGCACCCGGAGAAAACCCACGCAGACACAGGGAGAACTTGCAAACTCCACACAGGCAGTACCCAGAATTGAACCCGGGTCGCTGGAGCTGTGAGGCTGCAGTGCTAACCACTGCACCACCGTGCCGCCCACTTGTTCTTAAGTGTCTAATGATGGTTGTATAATGAATCAGATATTGGGAATGGAGAAGATTGTATGATATAGCTTTGTGCCATGCTAATGCTAATCAGAATATCAGGTACAAGATTAGTGCCTCCGTTCATGGCTCACCCAATTTTCTGCCCATTAATTTTGAATCGGGTATACTAATCTGCATGCCTGATGTTCCTATTAGTGCTCCGTGTGCATGAGACTCAGTGGTGAGAGTGTTATATTAGCCTGGGGTTTGTGGTTGTAATGACGGCAAAACTATCAGCGTTCTCCATCATTACAACTGTGAAACTGACAGCAACTTCTGGGACCCGCACATGCACAGTTAAACCTGAAAATCCAAAAGTTGCTGTCAGTGATTCCCTGCTCCTCCACATGGTGTTGAAGCCCCCACAGATGGCAATCTTTAGAAATCACTGAACTGGTGGGAATTTCCCCTTTTATGTTATAATATTGCTCTTAAAAAACCTGGAAAACACCTCTTTCTCTGTAGAAGGTGTGGCCCACAGAATTTGGTAGTCTCATTAATCTCCTGAGGGATACAAGTTGAGGTGATAGTGTTTATTTTCAACGGCACATTTTCATACAATGCAAGGTGCAAGACACACATGCAGTCGGATGACTACAGAAAGGTTCTATCAAAATGGCCTCACAACTTCCCCACTTCAGCCAGGTCCCATAAAGGTTTGAGCAAATGCCTGAAAGCTACTAGGCAGTGGCAGCCATGGGTTTCACAAGTGCTGCGAGCTACTTCAGGGACACCTGTATCTCTAAATCCAAATAAATCACAGTCACAATCTTCTCAGGAGGTCCACAGGCTTCTTTTGTTCTTGGCACCACAGCTCTTCATCCTAGCTGTGCAGCACAACTTAAAGTTAAGAAGCAGATGGCACATACCTTACAAAGCCACCAAAGGGAAGCATAGGTATGGATAATATCACTTCACTTTTGCATAGGCACCAAAATAAATTATTAAACTTTACTTTTCTCTATGTTTTGCATTACAATACTCTTTGTCCAGAAGGCTACAAGTGTTCGGATTGATGACCACCATGACAGGTCAACATGTCGTTAGGGAGAATCTGCTACTGTGGGGTCTTCACTGTATGAAACCATAGAATCACAGAATGGTTACAGCACAGAAGGAGGCCATTCAGCCCATCATGTCCATGCCGGACGTCTGCAAGAGCAACTCACTGAGTCCCACTTCCCTGCTTTTTCCCTGTAGCCCTGCAAATTTTTGCTGTTCAGATAATCATCCAGTTCTCTTTTGAAGGCTTTGATTGAATCTCCCACCACCATGCTCTCAGGCAGTGCATTCCAGATCCTAACCACTCATTATGTAAAAAAGGATTTTCCTCATGTTGGTGCTTCTTTTGCCAATCACCTTAAATCGGTGCCCTTTGGTTCTTGATCCTTCTGCCAATGGGAACAGTTTCTCCCTATCTACTCTATCCAGACCCCTCATAGTTTTGAACACCTATATTAAATTTTCTCTTAGTCATTTCTTCTCCAAGAAGGTCAGCCCCAGCTTCTGCAATCTCTCCACATAATTGAGGTTCCCTGGAACCATTCTCATGAACCCTTTCTGCACCCTCTCCAATGCCTTAACATCCTTCCAAAAGTGTGGTGCCCAGAACTGGCCACAATACTCCAGTTGAGGTCGAACCAGGGTTTTATACAGGTTTATTAGAACTTCCTTGTTTCTGTACTCTATGCCCCTATTTATAAAGCCCGGGATCCCATATGCTTTATTAATCACTTTCTCAGCCTGTCCTGCAACCTTCAATGATTTGTGCACATGTACCTCCTGTCTCTTTGCTCCTGCACCCCTTTTAGAATTGTACCCTTTAATTATATTGCCTCTCCTTGTTCTTCCTAACAAAATGAATCACTTCACACTGACCCCTGGGGAACCCCACTATATACCTTCCTCCAGTCCGAAAAATAACCATTCACCACTACGCTCTGTTTCCTGTCACTCAGGCAATTTTGTGTCCGTGCTGCTGTTGTCCTATTAATATCATCATCAGAAGAAAGGTGCTAGGTGGGAACACCATGATGGTCCATCTCTCTGCCAAGCACCGCGATATTCCATCTCTGCTTGCTTCCCTTCCTTATCCTCTTCATGTGGTCCTGTTGCCCCATTAGATTGCTGGCCCTCCAGCTACTTGGTCATCTCACTTTTGGAATTGCAAAATTATGCAACATGCAGCAAACCATAATCATTTTGTGAGCCTTTGCGGACGTATGATGATCATGACCGAATGTTTTAAGCAATGAAATAGTTTCACCGTTGTGTTACACAGTGATGTAAGTGTATCCTGGGCCTTGTTATGTTCATACTCTTTGCTGTGTTGGTGGGTCTGGATTTATGTGTGTTAGATTTTGGGATTTCAGATTATGCCTCTAGGGTATTGCTGACCCTCAAACAAGGGTGTCAACTGACATGGCGGACAAAAGACACCTGCACGAGATACTTTGTATAAACACTTTTATTGATACTTAAATCACTTATTTGCTGTTATTTCACTTGCTAAACTACTTGTTACTTGTTACAATAAATCACAAGACTCACGGCTTGGACATAAATATTACCCTTTGCGAGGCGAGGTGATCAGTCTCCCCCTGATGGGTTCTCTTTACTGAATCCCGAACTCAGGGTTTCCTTTCCGTGATGGTCCTGCAGGTCTTCTTCCTTTGGCGACTCCTAGCCTCCACTTTTTATCCAGTTGTTCCCAGCCTCGAGAATGTTCTTCGTCACGTACACCCATGACTTGGTGTCAGTGTTAGTTGCAAAGCAAAACAAAATACCTCTGCTGGCCTTCTTATCCATCCTTGTCCAGCAACCTTCGCAACTGCTCACGGTCTCATTCGGAACACATCTTATCACACACTGCCTATTCAGCAGGCTGGGTTCGTTGAACTGCAACTGCAGCTGTTTCACAGTCCTTGTCCTTGTGTAAGGCTGTCTATTTTTCCCTTCATGGTGTGCAGATGCTTAGCTGTTAGCCATCTGGCTACAGTATGATATATAAAAAAGGCTACAACTGAACTAACTTTCGCTCTCAAGGGATTAGATTTGCAGAAAAACAGATTAGATTTCAAGTGGGACAAAAACTATTGTAATTTTTTCTGTAATATTTTGCAAACACCCTCATGCAGATGAGGAGTGGTCAGCTTTAATCAAGGGTTGCCAACATCAACAAATCATTAAAAAGGAAATTCGTAACCAGTGAGGAATATGGATTCAAAATCCCTTGAAACACGAGGTTGTAATATTTTTTTAAATGTTAAAATAATCACATTTCTGTGGTGAAAGAGTGACATTTAGTATTTCAGATGCAATGAGATATTTATCTCAGTGTATCCATTACTGGCAGTCTTGATTGTTCCTGGCCTGCAGCAGGAAGGAGTTATCCTGCTGTGTGTCTCCACCCCCCCACCTCCCTCCCCCCCACATGACCCTTCCCACAGTCTGAACTCGGGATACAAAGGATACACCTTCACCCTCATTTATATGCAAATCAATTCTAGTTCTTTTCCCTTTAGGCACTAAAAGAAATCAAATCAATACAGCACAAGCTGAGTCTCAGGTGAGGTTGAGTTTTATGGTGCTCAGGTCTATCGAGGAATCCACGTCTGCTTGGGGAGAAGCTGTACAGAATAACTGATTTCAATTATCAATTCCTGCAGTGAAATTTTACTTCTGTATGCTGACACCAGTAGTCTCTGAGGATGTAGTGTGCATGTGCCAGGCATGAAAATAAGAAACAAAAAATAAACACTTTTGATTCCAGCTCTTTGAGATGTCTCCTGCAATGCACTTTCAAGTACATGGATTGTTGCAGATCTTTACGAAACACCAGCAAAGCAATGGATTGACAATACAGCAAATTTTTTTTTTAATGAGTACAACTTGCAGGCACTATTCAACATCTTAAGCAGTGAGTTTAAAGCAAATAAATCTTCCGCTTCTCTTTATTGCTTCAGCAAAATAGCAACAAAGCAGACTCATTCATTCTTTCCCCAATTTTGTTCCCTTCTCACCTTCGGGTGTCCACTGGGAGGAATGCGTGCAGTGTCCAGGCCAATTCATTCACTATTGCTGCTCTGTCCCTCTGTGGAGGTGGATCTGGCTTTCACTCAATATCCTTCATCTTAAGCTATGGTTCCATAGGAGTCAGTAGCACTTCAGTTGCTTACCCAATCTTCATGTGTGAGGCCAGGGTAATGACAGTCAGCAGGTTAATCTAGCTGAGTTGCTCTTGCAGAGAGCTGGCACGACCCCAAAGGGCTGAATGGCCTCCTTCTGTGCTGCAACCATTCTATGATTCTATATTCATCGCAGCTGACTTGATCCTGTCCTCACCTGATGTCCACAAGCACACCCTTTCTAACATGAATCAATGAACAGTGAACATGAGCAGCACCCAGCTTGATTTTCCCCCTCTCTGTGTCAGTGGAATTAAAGTTGTTGTGTGTGACTCCCTGTATGATAAGCTTGCCTATTTGTGGTACTATAGGGGGACGATTCTGGATTAAGCTAGGTTCTTGCCCCAGAGCAGGAGAGAAAAACCAGTGTGTAAGTTACCCCAGCATATGCTGATCCCAGCAACCCACTCAATGGAATACACATCAATTTGTTTTACAGCTTGTACTATAAATTCTGTTGCATGAGTTCGATTTCCTCTAAATATACAGGAGTGGCATAAAGATATATGTAACTGAGGGTAATCAACAATCTGTAAAACAGGCAAGTGTTTTATATACAAGTGGAACATCTAACCTGAGCTCCAGGTTGATTTGGGTAGTTATTTGTTATATATATATGAAATGTAAACTCCAAATCTCACACAATGCCTACAACATGTTGACACTATAGTATTGACAAACCTTTATATGTAGCCGATATTAGTTGAAGGGTATCAGATGAAGCTTCCAGCTCATTTCTAACTAACATATGTGAAAACATTCACTATTATCCAGTTCACAGCAGGACCACATTACAATACTGAGTAAAGAGTGAGTCATACACAGAGATGAGGGAAAAAATTACAGAGCAAGTTGTTATGATCTCTAACGCACTGTCTGAAAGGGTGCTAGAAACAGATTCAATGGTAACTTGGAATTGAATATGTTTCTGAAAAGGAGAAATTTGCAGGTCTGTGGAAAAAGCAGGGGAGTGAGGCTATTTGGATAACTCTTTTGAAGAGTTAGCACAAGCATGATAGGCCACAAGGCCTCCTATTGTGCTATATTATTCTATGATTTTACTAATACTGGTTTGTTCGAATACATCCACAATAATAGAAACATAGAAAATAGCAGCAGGAATAGGCCATCCAGCCCTTTGAGCCTGCTCCGCCATTCATTACGATCATGGCTGATTATCCAACTCAGTAACCTGTTCCTGCTTTCCCCCCATATCCTTTGATCCCTTTCACCCCAAAAGCTATATCTAACTCCTTCTTGAAAACAAAATAATATAATTGATACCATTACAAGGTTACAGTAAAGGTAAACTATCATTTAGTATTATATGGAATAGAAATTGTTATACATTACACCCAATTTCTGATGGAAAATTCAGGCTGGGATTTCAATTTTGGGCAGCAACATCCCACACCCACTCCCCCCACCCTCCACCAAGAAATGTGCCAGCTGCCAAAATTAACGGCCGGCAACTTCCAAGTGCCTGGTGGACCACCATTAAACAGGCTCCTAATGCCCCTCCCAGCTCCACAAGCCCTTCTGGGGACCGTTGCCAGTACTCTATCAGCTGCCTTCTCGCTCTCCTTTCATGTCCAATCCAGGACTTAACTGATGTCCGCTACCAGCAAGGCAGTCTGAAATTGGATGCAGCAGTTGCACACCCAGTGGTACAATAATTTCTGGTAGCTCATCCACATTAAGCAAATGAGGCTTGAGGCCCAATTTTAGGCGAGTCTTGGGCCTCCCAGTTGTGTATGCAGCAGAAAATGGGCCTGAACCAATTTTATCCTATTAAAACATTATTTGTAGAACGATATTTAGGTGGTTCGACAGTCACAGAATTCAAAATCAGAAGTACCCACACAAATATATCTACCATATATGTACTGTAAACTACTCCACAGAAGGCATGCATTTGAATGAAATGGCTTAATTCATTGATCAGTTCTGAACATTTTAAACGATCAGAACATTTGCAATAGGCCTGCATCCAAGAAAAATGATGGTGATCTATTCTATCCATGCACATCAAGACCTTCAACACAATGTAGTTTGCATAAACTGCTTATAGTGACCAATTTTAATTTTGTACTTGCTGTAATCAGCAAGAATGAATCCAACAAATAATTCATCATATTCAAAGATGCTTAATTTTTGTCACACCCTATGACAAAGATATCTTTCAACTGAAAGATATTTGCATATGATAGAATAGTGGTTATGTTACTTGCCTAGCAATCCAGAGGCCTGCACTAATGAACCAGAGATTTGAGTTCAAACTCCCACCACAGCAGCTGGGGAAATTGAAATTTAATTAATTAATATATCTGGAATAAAAAGCCAGTCACAGTAATGATGATCATGAAACTACCAGATTGTCATTCTGGTTCACTAATGTCCTATAGGGAAGGAAATCTGCCGTCCTGGCACAGTCTGGTCTACATGTGACTCCAGATCCACAACAATGTAGTTGACTCCTAACCGCTGTCTGAAATGGTCTAGCAAGCCATTCAGTTGTATCAAAACCGCTACAGAAAATTTAAACAAGAATAAAACCAGACGACCACCTGGCATCAACCAGAAACAACAAAGGTACACCCTGCCCAGTTGATCCTGCAAAGTCCTCCTTGCTAACATCTGGGGATTTGTGCCAAAATTGGGAGAGCTGTCCACAAACTAGTCAAGCAACAGCCTGACATAATCATACTCCGCGAATCATACCTTGCAGCCGATATCCCAGACTCCTCCATCACTCTTGAAGTCTCTCGCTATCCTCCTCACAGTTCACAATACTTCCAAGTTTTGTGTCATCTGCAAATTTGTGTCAGATTCTGGCCTTGACAGTGACTTGCTGGCCAGTGACACCCACCTCCCATTAATAAATAAACAACAGAATCACATTAAATGTACAATTCAGCTAATAATATGCCTTTAGAAATTGCAACTGTCAAGTAGATTTTTAAGTAAAAAATCTTTCAACATGTAGAAAGTTTTGTGTGAGAGCACTGTCTGGAATGTTTAATACACAATATTGTCAGTGCATAAAATTTTGTAGGGTTCTTGTTCCTGCCCAAAACTCAAGGTTATTCAACCCATGGAAGAAAAGCTTTTCTTTTGTTTGGTCAATACCATCTGTTCCTCAATATGGCAAACTGCCATACTGACTAGACACTGAAAGCATAGAAAGCTGCATTACTGAACTACATCAGATTGTATTCTTGCACGGATAAATTTAAGTCCATGGAAGGCAGAAAGACAGCAAGGTTTGAGTAGGGTATGGCTACAGCATCAAGGAAAAGCAGAGCAGAGCCATAACAGAAGAAAATGGACCACAGAAGTATGTGGCGAGGAGGTGGTGTTGGCGTGGAGGCGGGGGAGGTGCAGCTGGAGAACTGGGACATGGCTGAGCAGAGAACAGCAGAGGAGCACAGCAGCCTGTAGCTGCTACGCATTGCGTAGGCTTCACCTACATAGCAAACTCCTTACTCTTCTATTGTTCTGTATTCAAGTGTACATTGATTGGATTAATGGTGTGATGGACACTCAATAAACCTTTATTAATAAATCATTGCAGATTGGAACAACAGATGCACTGTATTTTCTGTTAGTTGATGTTAAAAAGCAAGGTACGCTTGTACAAAAGTAGCATCATTGATAAATATCTGTGCAGAGTGCTTCCCTGGTCTTAATACACATGCTTAGATATTTCATATACATGGGGCAAAAAGGAGATAATATAAATTAATTTAGATTAAAGGAAAACACTAACTTTAAAACTTGCTAAAAGAAAAACATACCAGTCTTTTCACAGGACAGGGGACAAGCTTATGAGGATGTGCACGTGAATAAATTGGAGCAGCTAGAATTAACATGTTGTGTTTGGTGCTCAACCTTACTGAGCAAATGCCTATTTATCAGGAAATTGAATATTTAATACCTTTGTTCTTCCTCCCTTTCTGGTTTGTCTTACTTAAGCCACTGTTTCCTAATGGCAGGAATTTGAGAGCAATTGGCCTATTCCTGGGTCTGACTGATTGTCTAACTAACAACAAAAACGGTGGAACAATAGCTCCAAAAATAATGTATTTAAGGTACCCCTTTCTCATTAATAACTGCACAGGCTCACTGGCTCCTGAACAGCTTTATTA
The DNA here is from genome assembly GCF_036365525.1 of Heterodontus francisci. Classification (NCBI taxonomy): domain Eukaryota; kingdom Metazoa; phylum Chordata; class Chondrichthyes; order Heterodontiformes; family Heterodontidae; genus Heterodontus; species Heterodontus francisci. The sequence continues at coordinate 26,106,559 of NC_090393.1, read as the reverse complement.
TAGAATCACGCAGCACAGGCAGAGGGATGTCTCACTGGGAAAAGCCTTAAAAGCTAAAGCTTTATATCATATTCATCAATTTAACTGCCTCGGGCCTCACGAAGATTAATGATAATCCTCACAGAACACAGCCGCAGGGGGTTTTGTTCGTTTCTTTTTTTACACTAGGTCAAAATAATGAAAATAAATTAATAAATGTAAGTAGGAGAGCTTACAGGGGCTGGTCTGATATATTGATTGAGGAAAGACCTTAACCAATGCATCACATCAGCAGAAACATGCTACCATGTAGAAGTTTAAAAACTGTATAGACAGTGGTCACAGCAGTCAGGAGATGGTTTGGTTATTAACGGAGTTGTGACTGATTGAATGAAGCTGTCATCTCAAAGACATACCATGTACAGATATGCTTTCTGTAGTTAGGAGCTGGCTAAATGTAATCATTACAATAACAGCAACTTACATAGCATCTTTAACATGTTAAAACGTCTTAAGGTGTTTCACAGGAGCACAGAGAAAAATTGACACCAAGCCAAAGAAGGAGGTATCAAGCAGTAGGTTTTAGGAACTGTCTTAAAGTAGAAGAAAGAGTGGTGGAGAGGCTGAAAGGTTTAGGGAGGAATTTCCAGAGTTTAGGGCTTAGAAGCCTAAAGGCAAGGCCTCCAATTATGAACCAAATGAAGTGAGAAATGCAGAAGAGGCCAGAGTTGAAGGGATGCAGAGTTCTCAGAGTTGTAGGGGTGGAGGGGTTTACAGGTATATGGTAGGGCAAGGGAGAGATTTGGATTTGCAGGTGAGAATTTTAAAACCAACATTGGTGGACTAGGAACCAAAGCAGGTCAGCAAGCATGGGAATTATGAGTGAATGGGACTTGGTGTGAATTAGGATACAGTCAGCAGAGTTTTGGATGAACTTAAATTTATGGAGGGTGGAAGATGGAAGGGCGGCCAGGAAAGCACTGGAATAGTTGAGTCGGGAAGCAACGAAAGCACAGACGAAGGTTTCAGTAGCAAATGAGCTGAGGTAGGGATGGGGATGGATGATGGATGATGTTATAGAGATAGTATGCAGTCTTTGTAATGGAGAAGGTAAGAGTACGAAGTTCAGCTCAGAGTAACAAAAGGATGCTGAGGTTGCAAACAGTCCGGTTCAGCCTGCGACAGTAGTCAGAGAGGGGGAGTGGAAATGAGGCGAGGGAGCAGAGTTTGTGACTGGGTTCTTAGACAATGAATTTGGTCTTCCTAATGTTTAAATGGAGAACATTTCAGATCATTCAGGATTCGATGTCTCAGGGTCTCCAGAGGGAGTGGGAAGAGAGATCATTGTTGATGATTCTTTGGCCATGATTGGAAAGTTAAGTCTGGAACTAGGCAAGGGCAGTCCTAGTCAATGGAGGAGAGGTGTTGGAAGAGGATGGTGTTATCAACTGTGTCAAAGGCTGCAGAGAGGTCCAGAAGAGTGAGGAAGGATAGTGCATACTGTGACAGTCACAGATGATCTAATTTATGACGTTGATGAGGGCCATTTCAATGATACTGCAGGGGTGGAAACCTGATTGGAGAGGTTCAAACATTAAGTTGTGGAAAAGGTGGGCATGGATTTGGAAGACGAGAGCATATTCAAGGAGTGGAAAGGAAGGTTGGAGATGGGCAGATAAACTGCAAGGTTAGAGGTATTAAGGTTGGGTTTTTTTGAGAGGGGGGAGATAATAATGCCTAATTTAAAAGGGAGTTGAACATTATACAAGGAGGGAAGCATTGACAATATCAGCTAGCATGGATCCAGGAAGGGAAGTTGTGTGGTTAGCAATTTTGTGGGAATAGGATCGAGACAGCAGAAGGCGGATCTCATGGACAAGATGAGCGAAGAGAGGGTTTGCAGGGAGATAGGACAGAAACTAGAGAAAGATCCAAATTTAGGGCTCGGGCAAGCTTGGCTTGGTGGACAATGGGAAGAGAGGGATGTGACTGAGGTAGTTGAATGGATTGTCTTAATTTTAGTGATAAAATCGATGAGCTCCTCACAAGTTCTTGGAGGTGAGGGTACAGAGGACATGGGCTGAAGGAGATCCTTGGTAAAAAGAAAAAAAAATGCTATATTGTACCTTTCGTGACATCAGTATGTCCCAAAGATCTTTACAACCAATGAAGTACTTTTGAAGTGTAGTCACTATTGTATTGTAGGAATTGTTTTATTGTATAGACAACAGACAAGTATTAAGCCAGTTTTACACCCAACCTTTCTTTCTTTTTCTTTTGGGCCTCCTTATCTCGAGAGACAATGGATACGCGCCTGGAGGTGGTCAGTGGTTTGTGAAGCAGCGCCTGGAGTGGCTATAAAGGCCAATTCTGGAGTGACAGGCTCTTCCACAGGTGCTGCAGAGAAATTTGTTTGTTGGGGCTGTTGCACAGTTGGCTCTCCCCTTGCGCCTCTGTCTTTTTTCCTGCCAACTACTAAGTCTCTTCGACTCGCCACAATTTAGCCCTGTCTTTATGGCTGCCCGCCAGCTCTGGCGAACGCTGGCAACTGACTCCCACGACTTGTGATCAATGTCACACGATTTCATGTCGCGTTTGCAGACGTCTTTATAACGGAGACATGGACGGCCGGTGGGTCTGATACCAGTGGCGAGCTCGCTGTACAATGTGTCTTTGGGGATCCTGCCATCTTCCATGCGGCTCACATGGCCAAGCCATCTCAAGCGCCGCTGACTCAGTAGTGTGTATAAGCTGGGGGTGTTGGCCGCTTCAAGGACTTCTGTGTTGGAGATATAGTCCTGCCACCTGATGCCAAGTATTCTCCGAAGGCAGCGAAGATGGAATGAATTGAGACGTCGCTCTTGGCTGGCATACGTTGTCCAGGCCTCGCTGCCGTAGAGCAAGGTACTGAGGACACAGGCCTGATACACTCGGACTTTTGTGTTCCGTGTCAGTGCGCCATTTTCCCACACTCTCTTGGCCAGTCTGGACATAGCAGTGGAAGCCTTACCCATGCGCTTGTTGATTTCTGCATCTAGAGACAGGTTACTGGTGATAGTTGAGCCTAGGTAGGTGAACTCTTGAACCACTTCCAGAGCGTGGTCGCCAATATTGATGGATGGAGCATTTCTGACATCCTGCCCCATGATGTTCGTTTTCTTGAGGCTGATGGTTAGGCCAAATTCATTGCAGGCAGACGCAAACCTGTCGATGAGACTCTGCAGGCATTCTTCAGTGTGAGATGTTAGTTTACTCATCCGTTAAACTATCCTACAGCCCATACTGCACAACTATAAAAACAAAATGTGACCACTGTTCACCTTTATTTTTGTTACATTCAATGATCTTTTTATACTGATATTCAACTAAAACCTCTATGAAGGTATGAATCAACACAGCATCAGTTGCTGTTGCTGGCAGTCTGTGATAATGTATCCACTACTCTGTGGTGAAGGAAACCTACAGGGTCCAGTTTTTCCCTGCTGTCTGTCCCAATGTGAAAGCACCCTTTGTCTTCATTCATTTCCACTCCTTATGTGTCGTCTTTTCCTTCCTGTTAGGAGATGGCCAAGACAGATTTATAATTTGGAACATTATCACCCATGTTCTCAATCGCCGTGTTCAAGTCCATGCAGCAGGTAGCTTGTGTTGGCAGTGTGATCAGTGGCCCTAACTTGCAAGATTTATGTGTGACATTAGGATCACATTTCAGTGCCTGCAACAAAATGGATCCTGCAACATCATGGTTATCTAGATACATGTGTGAACCAGCTGAAATGTTATCTGACTGCTTTGCATGTTGCTTCAATGAAGCAGCACCAAGAAGAGAGTGAATTTATGTTGGTGTCCATCATAAGGGCAACCTAATAAAAGTAGGATTGGTGTGGGTACTCTTATCTTGGCAGTCTCAATCAACGGGTGGGAATCGGAAAGTTTCCCGATCAAATCTGGAGTCAGACAGGGCTGCCCTCTCTCCCCGGTCTTGTTTGTTTGCTGTATTGAACCCTTTGCTGAGTCTATTAGGAAGGATGCGAGCATAAGAGGGGTGACAATCCCAGGCAGCGGAGGCACTCAGGTCAAAACCTCCCTGTACATGGATGACGTCGCCGTCTTCTGCTCGGATCCGCTGTCCGTGCGCAGACTGATGAGCATCTGCGACCAGTTCGAATTGGCCTCGGGAGCCAAAGTTAACCAAGGCAAGAGCGAGGCCATGTTCTTTGGGAACTGGGCTGACCGATCCTTTGTCCCCTTCACCGTCAGGTCAGATTACCTGAAGGTGCTGGGGATATGGTTCGGAAGGGCCGGGGCGTGCACCAAAACATGGGAGGAGCGAGTAGCCAAGGTACGACAAAAGTTGGGCATGTGGGGGCAGCGATCTCTCTCCATTGTGGGTAAGAACCTGGTCATCAGGTGCGAGGCGCTCACGTTGTTGCTCTACGTGGCGCAGGTCTGGCCCATACCCCACTCCTGCGCTGTGGCAGTCACCCGAGCCATTTTCCGCTTCATCTTGGGATCTAAAATGGACCGGGTCCGGAGGGACACGATGTTCAAATCTCTGGACAAGGGCGGGAAAAATGTACCCAACGTGGCCCTCATCCTGATGACCACCTTCGTGTGCGGCTGCATCAAGCTGTGTGTAGATCTCCAGTACGCAAACTCCAAGTGTCACTACGTGCTGAGGTTCTATCTGTCCCCGGTGTTGCGAAGGATGGGCCTGGGCACATTGCCGTGGAACGCTCCATGCAGTTGGGCCGTGCCGTACCACCTATCCTTCGTGGAGCAGTTTCTGCAGGAAAACACCTTTGACCACCGGTTCATCAGGCAGTGGTCTGCACGGAATGTCCTCAAGGCCCTACGGGAAAAGGAGACGGTGGATCCTGTCGGATGGTTCCCCGAGCAGACCGTCAAAGTCATTTGGCGGAATGCCTCATCACCAGAACTTTCAAACAAGCACCAAGACGTAGCTTGGCTGGTGGTGAGAAGGGCCCTCCCCGTCAGATCCTTCATGCACACCCGAAGTCTCGCCCCCTCCGCACAGTGCCCCTGCGTTGGCTGTGGTGGGGAAGAGACGGTCGTCCCCCTCCTCCTGGAATGTGCTTTTGCAAAGCAGGTGTGGAAAGAGATGCAGTAGTTTTTGTCAAGGTTCATCCCAAGCAGCTCTGTAACACAGCAGTCTGTGCTCTACGGGCTGTTCCCAGGGACGCACACTGAGACAAACATCAACTGCTGCTGGAGGACTATCAATTCGGTGAAAGACGCCCTTTGGTCTGCCCGAAACTTGCTGGTCTTCCAGCGCAAAGAGTTGTCCACCACCGAATGTTGCAGACTGGCACATTCCAAGGTCCAGGACTACGTGCTGAGGGACGCACTAAAGCTTGGGACAGCCGCAGCAAAGGCTCAATGGGGAAAGACCACAGTGTAAGGTTCCCCCACCAAGCTGGACTGAGGGGCTGGATCCATGGGAAACCCCTCGAACTGTATCGTTAATATTCTCAATTGCTGTAAATGTAAAACTGTAATTGACATGACAATTGTGAAACGGAATGGTTGGGAAGAAACTCATGACAGTATAGAAGGAAACTGATCTCCCTTGCAATGTTTGTATTTTTTGGTGCTGTTTTGAAACTGTTTGGGAATGTAATTTTTACAGATTTTTATGAATAAAGTATATTTTGGAAATTAAAAAAAAAATCTTTATAAATCCAGACATTTCTATTTCATCTGCTCCCAGTACCTATAGATGTGGAAAACTGTGTCTGAGTCAGCCACTTCCACGCAGCAATTGAAATATTGCTGTTGAGTTCGCCAGGGCTAAAATGACTTGTTTTCACTCTTCATCAAATGACTTTGAGATTTATCCCAGTGCTTTATTAGCTTTGTTGATAACAGCTCCATACTGATTGAATACTTTCAGTGAATGATCAATAATCTAAATGAAGTCTTTTCCTTTTCCACCTTTGCTAATGGACACACATTAATCTAATATATATTTTCCATTCCCTGTTCCACTGTTTCTATCTATACAGTTAGCTACATCGAAAAGATTCAAAAATCTCCACTTCACTGGTATCAGAGCGAGATGTTCAACTGAAAACGTTACATATATACACAGGGTAAAAGTTATTTTTTTAATGATCCCTCTGTGTTTGAGGTGAACTGTTCCAAACATGCTGAAAGTTTAGCTTTTGACCTCTGACACTCTGTAAAGAAGCCTAGAGGGAGTTCTGCTCTCTTCCGATGTAAAATAATAACATCTGTGCAGCATTTGTAAATGTGGTCTAACAAATCTCTTCATTGTTCCATTGCTTAACTCTTTGTGTGAAGTAGTACAGTAGCTCACACTAATTAACATTTCAAAAATATGCTGTGTTTTACGAGACAAATAGTAGCAAAAAGCAAGCATTACTATTTAAGTGGGCAATGTGGACTATCTATATACAACAGGTGCTACGGCCAAGTGAAGAGGGAGTCACAGGCTCCCCATTTGCCCTTCCTCTATTTGACTGCAACAATGTTTATTTCTTTTTAAGCTGTGGTTGTGCTTACCACCTTAGTGAGTGTTTTACCTTTTACCTTTAATGTGGTTGTGAAAGAACAAATCGGACAGGTTTTCTTGCGTTTAAACAAGAAAGAGGTGACTTTAGTATTTAACAATCTAAACCCAATAAAAAAAATAAAAATATGCTACACATTCACATGAGAATCACACACACACAAATAGATTACAGAGTGAAAAGTAGATTTTGTGGTTGGGTTAGAGTTGAGAATAAATGTCTGTGAGGTTGGATGATTCAGTAGTCGTCCAGATGAAATTGTATTCTTGAAGTCTGGCTGGTCAAAGTGCACTTTGGGGCTGGCCTGCTTGCCTCAGGATTTTCTTGGAAGCAGACTTGTAGGTGGCTCTCTTCCCCTGGTCTCTACCTGTAGGCTTGGAGGGTCCACAGTCACATACAGTTTTCAAACTTGTGGTGTTAGCTGGGGGAGAGAGAGAGAGGGAGGCACACACCCTTCCTGCTGCTGCACAGTCTGAATTACTGGCTTGACCCTTTGTTTAAGGAAACTCCAAGCTTTCACAGTGATGGACAGTCACATGACTGCCACAGGGTATTCTCTGGAACCTTCTAATGAGATTCAAGATTCAGAATTGGCTTCCCAGGCCCCAGGATGCTAATATTTACACTTGAAACGGTTTATTCTTTCAAAGTCAAGGTGTTAGGATTGCTTTGAAAGCCGTGCTAATGAAGAAATCTTAGGTAATTCAGTCACTTAGAGCAAGCCCTTGTTCTGGGTCCATGCTCCTCAGACCTCTGTCTCCGGGTGGGCCTTTGGAATGTGAAGAGGTGTTTCAGATGCAAATTGCAGTGGCTATCTTTGCTGCCAGTTTTTTAAAAAGTTAACTGCAAGATTTTTTTCCATTAAAAGTTTAATGTAAGTTTCCAACCAATGGATTAATATTCCTTATTTGGCATATTGTTTTTTTTGACATAGGAAATGCAAACACTACCCTTTTATCTTGTTTGGAGTGTGTAATGTAGGACCACTGTTTCTGTTCTGTTCACGTCAGGGGTATCCATCCCCTCAGGTCTTGGAAGAGTACCCCTTCCTCTGAGCTAACTCTGCCCTCCTCTAGTTCACAATGTCTATAGAACTGAACATATATACACTACGCATATAATATATGTATATATATCGATATATATGTATGTATAAAATACAGATATATATGTACAGTGATAAATTTAAGACAATCTTTATTCATTCACAGGATGTGGGTGCCACTGGCACTAGCAAGAAATGACTAAAAAAAGAGGGAGAAATTAGAGTAAGAGAGTAAACTAGCAAGAAATATAAAAACAGACAGTAAAAGCTTCTATAAATATATAAAAAGGAAGACAGCAAATAAAGTAAGCGTTGGTCCCTTAGAGGATGAGACAGGAGAATTAATAATGGGAAACAAGGAAATTGCAGAGACTTTGAACAAGTATTTTATATGTGTCTTCAAAGTAGAAGACACAAAAAATCCCAAGAATAGCAGAAAATCAAGTGGCAAAAGGGAGGGAGGAATATAAAACAATCACTATCACTAGAGAAAAAGTACTAGGAAAACTAATGGAGCTAAAGGCTGACAAGTCCACTGGACTTGTTGGCTTGCATCCTAGGGTCTTAAAGGAAGTGGCTGCAGAGATAGTGGATGCATTGGTTGTAATCTTCCAAAATTCCCTAGATTCTGGAAAGGTCCCAATGGATTGGAAAATCACAAAGGTAACACCTCTATTCAAGAAAGGACGGTGGGTGGGGTGGTGGGAAGCCAGAGAGCAGCAAACCATGGGCCAGTTAGTCTAACATCTGTCATTGGGAAAATGGTAGAATCCATTATTAAGGAAGTAATAGCAGGGGCAGCACTGTGGTTCGCACCACAGCCTCACAGCTCCAGTGACCCAGGTTCTGTTCTGGGTACTGCCTGTGCAGAGTTTGCAAGTTCTCCCTGTGACTTTGTGGGTTTCCACCGGATGCTCTGGTTTCCTCCCACAGCCAAAAGACTTGCAGGTTGATAGGTAAATTGGCCATTGTAAATTGCCCCTAGCGTAGGTAGGTGGTAGGAGAATTGTGGGGATGTGATAGAGAATATGGGATTAATGTAGGATTAGTATAAATGGGTGGTTGATGGTCAGCACAGACTCGGTGGGCCAAAGGGCCTGTTTCAGTGCTGTATCTCTCTATGACATTTAGAAAATCATAATGCAATCAGGCAGAGTCAGCATAGTTTAATGAAAGGGAAATCATGTTTAATAAACTTATTAGAGTTCTTTGAGGATGTAACAAACAGGCTGGATAAAGGGGAACCAATAGATGTAGTGTATTTGGATTTCCAAAAGACATTTGATAAGGTGCCACATAAAAGGTTACTACACAAGATAAGAACTCATGGTGTTGGGGGGAATGTATTAGCAATGGTTTGAGGACTGGCTAACTAACAGGAAACAGAATCAGGATAAATGGGGCATTTTCAGGTTGGCAAACTATAGTTACCGGGATCAGTGCTGGGCCCTCAACTATTTATGATCTATATTACTGAGTTGGATGAAGGGACCGAATATATTGCAGCCAAATTTGCTGATGATGCAAAGATAGGTAGGAAAGCAAGTTATGAGGAGGACACAAAGTGTCTGCAAAGAGAAATAGTTAAATTAAGTGAGTGAATTTAGCAGTTGGAGTATAATGTGGGAAAATGTGAGGTTGTCCACTTCAGCAGGAAGAATAAAAAATCAGAATGTTATTTACATGGAGAGAAACTGCAGAATGCTGTGGTACAGAGGGATCTGGGTGCCCTGGTACATGAATCACAAAAAATTAGCATGAAGGTACAGCAAGTAATTAATGTGGAAAATAGAATGTTAGCATGAAAGTAAGGAAATCTTGCTACAACTGTACAGGGCATTGATGAGACTGCACCAAGAGTACTGTATACAGTTTTGGTCACCTTATGTAAGGAGGGTGTAATGGAAACCCCACATGCCACCTGGAAATATTAATTTCACCATATGAATCTTTGCCTGAGACTTTTTACTGGACATTGTTACAAATAACTTTTAAAAGAAAACAGAACTACTAGCAGCCAAGATGGCCACGGATTTGCAAATGAAAAAACTAAAGAATCCAACTGGAGACAGAGATGATCACCCAGCCGAGCTAGAACAATGGATTTAATCTCTGATTAAATTACCTAGAATGGTTTTGTCAATGTTGATTGTCAAAAACCATCGACACTCTTTGACTTTGAAACAGCTAAACGCCCCCCTACCAAATATGTCTGAAAGCCTTGAATTTCAAAGATCATTCCAGAAGATGTTGTTTCAAACAAAGAGATGGCCACATCACATGACTGCCTATGTAACTCTGGGTGTTCTGCGGATTGTGCCTCAGAAGGAGACCATAACTGTAAGCCAGTAGAAGAGCTGCAACCTCTCTCTCTCTCTCCCTCTCTCCAGTAAAGTTCCAGCGAAGTCTCAGCTGCAAGCCTATGGCCCAGCAGAGCCAGCCCATGCATGTGGCCCAGCTACAATTTTAACTAAGGAGACTGGGACTAAACTTTAGTATTTGAATTCCATTTTTATTAAGGACTCTACTCCAACCTCCCAACTCTGTTTTTCCCCTCTGTAATCTATTTGTGTGTGTGTATATGTGTGCCTCTCATGTGAATGTGAGTGTAGATGTCTTGAGTATTTTAGTAATTTTAATCAGTTTAGAGTGTTAAGGTTAATAAACTTACATCTTTCTTGTTTAAACTCAAGAAAACCTGTCTGATCGATTCATTTACAATTATAATTAGAGGAGCAGGAGCAAGTGCCCACTGAGGGTGGTAAGTTAAATCACTGTGTTAATAGGATAAACCCTGTTGCGGTCAAACCAGAGAAGGGGCAAAAAGGGAGCCTGAGACACCCTCCTCACCTGGTCGTAACAAGGAATACACTTGCACTGGAAGCAGTTCAGAGAAGGTTCACTAGGCTGATTCCTGGGATGAAAGGGTTGTTTTATGAGGAAAGGCTGAGCAGATTGGGCCTATACTCATTGCAGTTTAGAAGAATGAGAGGTGATCTTCTTGAAACATGTACGATTCTGAGAGGGCTTGGTAAGGTAGATGCTGATAGGATGTTTCCCTTCATGGGAGAATCAAGAGCTGGGGGCACAGCTTCAAAATAAAGGGTCTCCCTTGGAGATGAGGAGGAATTTCTTCTCTCAGAGGGTTGTTAATCTTTGGAATTCTCTTCCTCAAAAAGCAGTGGAGGCTGGGCCATTGAATATATTCAAGACTGAGCTGGACAGATTCTTGGTCTACAAGGAAGTCAAGGATTATGGAGGGCAGGCAGGAAAGTGGAGTTAAGGCCACAATCAGATCAGCCATGATCTTATTAAATGGCAAAGCAGGCTCAAGAGGCTGAATGGCCTACTCCTGCTCCTATTTCCTATATTCTGATGTTCTTAAGGCTAGCAATTTATCAACCATCCCTAACGGCCCTTGAGAAGGTGGTGGTGGCCCCCCCTCTTGAAATACTGCAGTCCATCATAGTGTTTTTTTGATACAATAGAGCCACTTCAGAAGGCAGGTAAGAGACACCCATTCTGTTGTAGGTCTGGAATCACCTAATGGCCAGACTTGGTAAGAACGGCAGGTTTCCTTCCCTTAAAGGACATTAGGGAACCGGATGGGTTTTTATAACAATCCAGTTATTTCTGGTCACCATTATTGATGAAATTTTTTTATTCCAGATTTATTTATTTAATTAACTGAATTTAAGTTCCCCTTACTGTCATGGTGGGATTTGAATTTATGTCTGCAGATTATTAGTCCAGGCCTCTGGATTATTAATCCAGTTATGATACCATAACAGCAAAGCATTGTACAAAGCATTTATATAATTAAAATTAGCAAATGGAGATTTAAAAAATACCAGACAATTAGTCACTCATCAGTTTCTTTCTCATTGGAATTGTCAATAAAATAACTCAATATAATCTTATCATGCGTGATTCATTCTGAAATATCACTTTTACAGGAAAGGCCAAAAGATTTGGTAGCTGTGTAACAGACATGGGCGACCTTAGCTTGTTCCTAATAACAGCAGCACTGCTGATGGTGAGTCCTACAACAATTGTTACTGCAATCAATCGCAAAATGAAATATAGAGCTAATAAGTTCGGAAATCCTCAGAGTTGACTGACCAGCCTGAGGGATTTTATAAACCCATAATCAATCCATCTTGACAATGAAACATCAATTTCTGTATCATTTTCATGCTCATGGTCTGTTATCAATGCTTTGATGGTAAAATTGTCAATATATCTACTTTTGCGACCTGCAGCTTACACTTTTTTGAATGTGCACAGCTCCTGAGCAACCAGAGAAGATTTGAGGTTGCATCAGTCATGCAGTCTGGGGACGTCAGACCCCATTACTGATTCTTTATTTCTGAGCCAATTATTTGAGGTTAAGAAACTGACCTCCACAGTAGATATATATAAAATATATTGCAGCTATTGAAATACAGAAAAGGGCAACCAGAATGATTGTGGGGGTGGAGGAATTGGATTACGAGGAACGATTACATAAATTGGACATGTTCTCAATAGAAAAGAGAAGGTTGAGAGGTGATTTGCTGGTTGTTTTAGGATGCTAAAAGAACTAGCTAATATAAACCCCAGCAAGCTGTTTCATCTTGCCCAGAACCAGAGGGCAGAGCTTGCACTTTGAAAGGGGTAAAATCAAAACTAATCTGTGGAAACATTGGGCTGCATTTTATTATTGTGATGGAAGTCCTGGTAGCTGGCCCGAAGGCAGGGGGAAACCATTTGGCAACGGGCAGTTAGGACGCCGTCCTTTTATGGGACGAGCTTCTGCCTTCAGAGCTACCGGCCAATCAGAAGGCCAGTAGTTCTGCAGTACTTGTGGTACAGCGGGGAGTGGTGGTGACTGCTGGTACTACAGGAAGCCCTGCAGCATTGAGGACATCTGGGAGCCTGAGAAAGGTGAGTGGGGTCAGGGTCATCACGGGCATTTAGGCAGGCCCCAGTGATGGGTGAGGTGGGGAGGTGGTGGTGAGGATGGGGAGGGTGCCTTCCCGGGGGTGGGGGGGGGGGGGGGGTGGGGAGGGTGGCGATTGCTGCCGGGAGGTGCCCTTTGGGGGCCCTGGATTGCCCCCAAAGGAGGGATTCCCCAAATACATTAGGAGGCCACCAGTGTTTACCTGGTGGTATCTCCCCACAGCGGCGGGCCCCTCCATTCTCCCTCAATAAAATTGAGGTGGAGGTGGGAAGAGACCTTAAGTGGGCATTGAGTTGGCCACTTAAGGGCCTCAACTGGTCCTCGGTCTTCTATCCCGGACCAAATGGCAGGTGTCCCGGGCAACACTGGGAATGGCACTCCCTGCAATTTTGTTTGCCACCCGCTTCCGTGTCCACCTCCAAGGGCAGAACAAAATTCTGTCCATTATTTCAGTGGGTGAATGGTAAATCTATGGAACAGGCTCGGTAATGAGATGGTGAAAGCAAAGAGTGATGATTCATTCAAATGCAAACTAGACTTATTTTAGAAAATACATTTTTGGGATAGAGCATATGAGCAATTTGAGACATGACGTATGGTAGATGTAGCATGCTTGGCAGGAGCAGCTGACTTTGGACCTATGACTCCCAGAGATTTCCAACACTGGAATTTTCTCTGCCTCATGCCTGAGTTTGTTGGGGATTAATTGATAGAGATTGATTGCTATGATTAGTCAACAACTCCATTATTGTCATTCCATACAACTACCAGGATGTTACAATGTTAGATTAACCTGGGACTTCTGTGGTCTGGTAATTCCTATGTTTCTATTTCCCTGAAGGTAGATAGTGAACAATTAGAAAAATAATCATACAATTGCATGACAAGCAGGTCGCTTGATCTAAAATACACTTTAATTCAGTTGAAAATCAAACTTCTCACCATTCAGTGATGCTTACGAAAGAGTAGCCATGTGTTCAATCCTGTCCTATTGAACCACCTGTGGGGGACTCAGAGAAAGAAGCCTATATGAGAGTGGTCCAGGCTTTATGGAGGCAGGAGGCAGAGGCAGAGGCAGAGGCTGCGAATGCAAGCTTCACCAGCTCATTTGTCAAACAGTCTAGAATGAGTTTTAGTGACCTCATATAAAACGCATCTGAGCTTCCATCCAGCATTACTGGGTCGCAAGGCATGGTCACAGATGTTGATTTCTCTTACAATAGTGACTATGCATTTATTTCTGCTCCTGGAGTGCCAACATCTGAGAGATTTTCAGACCTGGGCCTCTTGACAATATTAAGAAATGCAATTGGAAGTAGGTCACTCATTGATAGTAGCTTCACAGGTACGAGAGTCACCTCAGTCCTTGTAGGTTCCAATCAAGTCTTCTCAGCCATCCGCCTCTAAACATTACATTTCTCAGGGAGCATCTCATGGACGTAGAGCAAGTAAGGTAAATGGTACAAAGGATAGACACAGTGGTAGGAAATAGAGGTCAGGATTTTCAGGCCGTACCAAGGTTAGGAATAGAGGGAGACGGGGCCCGAAAATACTGGAACTGGCCGGTGTGCTGGTTTTCCGATCCGGTTCCCAGCATCGGCCATTTTGGCCTAGGTGGGTTCGGTGCTGGCAGGACTGCCTGCCACCTTGAGGTGGGCAGCCAATTAGGAGCAGTGTTAAAGGTAGGTTAAGGAGACCAACTGGGATTTTCCAGTCAGCTTCCAGTTTCCCGATGTGATAGGGCGTGGGAAGAGGGGGGCATTCTGATCAACTGCATGGAGGAGGGTGTTGTGGTATACTATTATCACTAGACAGGATGTGATGTATATACTCATGCAATCATTGGGCAGAAGTTAGGAGCAGTCATAGAGACCAGACGTGTGAAGCAACCTCCCAGTATTGTTGTACATAGTTTCATCTCTTCAAATAAAGAACCCACTTAATTTAGTTACCAAATCCTTCTCGTGTGGTTGATTTGTTGCTGTTAAGCAGACAGAAAACACAACAGTGGGCACCCAGCGGCAGGCTGGGGCACCAGGGTTCCAGGCAGGCCTACAGGCCCTCCCTGACTGCCTAGGTGCAGGTGGCGGGGGGGGGGGGGGGGTCAGAAATTCCCCCCACCTCTCCACTGGTTGTTTTCTCTACCTTTTAATTACATTTTTTAAAAGTGGCTAAGCGGGCACCTTCATGTTGAAGCGCCCTCTCAGTTACTTACCTTTTACTGTAGCTGGGCATGCCTCTGAAGCTGGAAGGCCTCTGATTGGTCCTCCAGCTTTGAGAGCACACCTGCCATCCTTAATTGAACAGGGAACCTGTCTCCATGCTAATTAAGGGGGTGCCCGGTCAAAATCTCAGAGAGTGACTGTTTCACCCCAGAGATGGGTTCAGGACCCAGATTCAGTCCTGGCTCCTGTTTCTCACCCCCAAAGCGAAAATTCAGCCCAGAGTGTAGGAAATTGTTGAAACATTTTGTTGTGTGAAGTATAAAGCGTTTGACTACATAGACATCAGAATTCATTTCCGTGGAAGCTTGCAACTTAGTGGACTTGAAGATGACATGTGATCATCATCACATGTGACTTTTATATTATGGAGGTAAGGTACAGAACCCTTTGAGAGTGCTGGTCTTTGAGAGGTGGTTGTGGATAATGAAGAGGTCAGGCAAGACAGCTATTTTACATGATTTATCAGCTGTTATTAAGTTATAAGTTGCTCTGAATGCAGGCTGATGGCTCTTTGGTTCATCTCTTCTTCCTGTGCACCCTCATCCTAATAGGAGGATTAAGGACCGCTTCTTTCTCTTATTCACCAGCAGCACTATCTTCCCCTTCAGCTTCAGGAAGTACTATTCCATTCTGCATTGTGATAGTATGCAGAACACAACAAGCAGCAATGTGTCTGGAGAGTTTTGCAGGTCTGTACTCCGCCAGATTTATTCAGACACATTGAACGTTTCTTTTGGTCTGTTCTATTAACATTTTTGTGCTCTCATGGACCTCATTACTGGAGTTATAACCCTTGGCTGCAGACATATCCCGAATCACCAACCAACAACCCTGATACATGGTAAGTATTTATGGTTTCCACATGATGAAAACGTCATAACAACCTCCGACTGTGGGGATTAATGTGCTGTATCTCAGCAAGTAGATAATGCAATCAAGGGAGAAAAAAGCTCAGAAATTCTGCCTTTATTTGAAGTTGCCCTTCCTTAACCTGATGTGAAGAATAATTTGCTGATACGGGACCGTTTTAAATCACAAACAAAACAAGGGCAAGAAAGATTTGTTTAAGAGGTAATTTTATTTTTATCACAGCTGCATAGTGTTTTAACTAAGATGAGGTTCAAGAAATGTTACCAAAACATTTTAAAATCCATCTGAAATGTCTTAATCTGTCCGCGTAATTAATCTAAAGCCCTTTGAGTGCTACCTATCTCCCCATGCTACTTGCTCTCACAGTATGATTGTCAGCATATTTTATATCATTGCTAACCGGCTGCTCCACTATATTGTTTCAGAATAATGTGAAGAGCAGAAGACCTAGTACACCTGTGGAATGTCACTAGTCACTACGGCCAAGCAGAGCCTTACTCATTAATGATGTTAATGTAATACCAGGTTTGGTTAACATTTTGTTTATGATGCACTGGGTTGAATACTAGCTATTGGGTCCTTGTTTGGGGAATGCAGCGATGATAATCACAACATGGCAACAGAACATGAAGCTACACATACATTCAGCATGCCAAATACAATCTGGATAATTTGCCATTGTGCACTGTCAGTTTCCCGTTACCTTTTACTCCAATCAAACTGCACTTATGTAACAAAATGGAAACCTGGTGAGAGATAATTGAATAACCCAACTATTCAATTTTGAGCATACCTAACAATGCAAGCCTCTGATCTTGAGCTTTATAATGTGATTATTCAGGTGAATCAGACATTTACATTTACAAATTGTTCTCTACGCATCTAAGACAATAGATGAAAATGCCAATAATCGAACAAACCAATTTCAAATGCTGTCTCTGTTCTCTCACAAACTCAATATCTGAGAAAAGATTTATTGATATCATTTACAAAGAGAAACAGTGTGAACAGACACCCCGAGAGAACAGTAGAGATGCTGCACGGAGATACGGAATGAAGAGACTCGGGGAGTAATGGAACGGAGACAATGAAAGGAGACACCACTATGAATAACAGTAACACTGAGAGGAGAAATTGTGTAGAATAACAGTGGGGCCATGCTACATAGATTCATGCTTCTCTCTGATCTGAGGACCACTAAGATGGGTGGTACAGGACACATGGTGTATGGGCTCAATGTCTGACACATGCCAACAGACCTCTATGTTATATGTTAAATTCTGCTAGTGTGAAAAGTGATGACAGACAAGGCAAATAAAGGCAGGCACTATTCAGTAATATTCACTATTTTGGTACACCTTCAAGTGTGGTACACATTTAGGAATGTGTGGTTATGTTTTCAAGGTACCATGTAACTTCTACTCGGTGAGAGTCTATAGAGAGTAGGCTTCCAGACCAGACCTGTGTAAGATTAATCGAGTTGTACACCTGCAGTGCAATTATATATAAAGAACTTATGTTACGTGTTAACCGATCCCGATGCTTGGTTGGTTTTTGTGTATTGTCAATACTAACACAAAGAGAAGCAAACACAACATTCACAACACTGCACATCACCTCTATTAAAACCATTTTCTGAAAATGTGAAAAAATTATGAAGCAGAATTACAGAAATCCCAAGAGTCCGAGAATGCTCCAAGCTCCAGAATATTCTTCCTTTCAACGCGGTCTCTTAAAACAAATTGTTATATTTAAATGTTAATTTTATTTCAGTCCCGGAGTCCTCTGAGGATTAAAGTGCTCTATGATTATATCTTCATCTTTACCAAACAAATCCAATTTCTTCATCTGCAATTTCATTTCTGTGTTTGTTCTGTGAGCTGTGTTTGTATGGGTCAGGGGTTATTGTTCCAATAATGAAATATTCCTGATGCTCTTGAAGGTGGAATTGTTTGTTTGGAAACTCTAGGACCATTCTGCCACGAGTCAATTGTCAGGACCTGGATACCTTGGGACTGAACAAAACTATTTTTCAGAGCATCAGATAGCGGGGGGAGGAAGATGGGGTGAGATGAGGGAATATTTTAATCAGTTTGCCCCTTTGATTTTAATCTGTGGCAAATCTCATGAGGCCTGACACGATTCAATGCAACACGGACCAATTATTGAGGGGAAAAGCAGTGCACTGTTGTTTGGGTGATGGAGCTGGTGCTGGGGCCATGGATCACAACAAAACATTCAAAAAGAATGAGATCACCACCAAATTTTCAACTAGTCCTAAATGTTAAAGGGCAGATAATTGCACATTTTCAAGAACTCTCAACCACCCGTACCCACTGCCACACGCCTGCCGCTCGATACTGTGTATTAAGCTTTAACGCAGCTTGTAAGAAACTGTACTAAAGCAGCTATTCTATTTTGTTTAGTATTTTCCTTCATGGAGTAATTCTTTTTTTGACTAAGGCATGAGGCATGCAATCCATTGCCCCACCCATATTCATCATAGCTAGTAAAGAGCCCATCACAGTGGAAAATCTTGGGGTTGGGGAAGGCATGAGAATGGGAACATTGGAACCTACAGGATCAGAAAAGGGATCAATATTCAGACCATAATTAGCTTTGACCTTGTGTTATAGATGGAGTGAGGGGTAAATTAAACTAATTAAGGACAATAGGTTTTTAAACAATCAGGCAAGAACTTCGGAAGATCCATTGGAATATCAAACTAGGAGTATACTCTGTAATATGGAACATCTGTCACGATGTAGCAGAGAGAAGCACGATCAGGGAGTGCAAATAAAACATATAAAACACAAGAGGAAAAAGGATAATACGAGAATCGAGGCCACAGAGGTTAGAGTCAGATTCAGGTGAAATGGGATATTTTGATTGATTGAAGGAAATGAGGGGATGAGGAAAATTGAAAAATAAGTACAGTAAGAGAAATCAAAACAGTAGCCAGGGAGACAAAGGAAAAACTAGAAAAGGGAATAACACTGACCATGTGGGACACTGAGGAGATTGATTGGATGTGTTCACAGTGAGTGACAGTGAACAAGTAAATCCCTGAGGGATGAAAAGCTGAGATGAGGGGCCTGCAGGAGGCTATGCATTTTAAATTATTTTGTGCAACATTCTTCATGGCGTTAGAAGTCAGGGATTCCTGAGAAGCTTAGGGAAACTGATAGAAGATGTAACTTTCTCACTATTAGGCCAGGATTAATTTCACAATAAGACCATTACAGCCAGCGGAAAGAGGAAACTTATTACATCTCCTGGGTAGGATTTTAACCCAGTTAACAGTACAACTTCAGCATCTCCATTCCAATTCCCACCCACTTATCAACTCTAGCCTTCTCAATCTCCACTGTCTCACTTCCCTCCTCCCACCTTCCCCGTGCATTGATTTGAAACTTGACATCATCATTTAAGAACTCTCCATGACCTCCTCCAATTCCATTTTGAGGAAGAGTCTGCACCTGAAATATTGGGTTGAATTTTATTATGCCCTTGGAGCTGGGAACGGAAGCGGGAGGGGGCACACACAATGGCATGGGGTGGCATCAGGTGGCATGCCCAACATTGTTCTGCCCCCATGCCATTTTTTCCACAGCAGGGAAGTTGGAGGATAGCCCATCCATCAAGGCCAACTGAGCCAATTAAGTGGCCATGTAGGGGCCACTTAATGGCAGCTTCCCATCTCCACTCCCATTTCACAAATGTTGGAAGGACACACCGTCACGTGGCAGCCTCCTAGCGGACTCGGGGGTGGGGGCGTCCCTCCTCTGGGAGCAATCCATGGCCCACAGAGGACCCCCGGCGGCGATGGCCACCCCCACGGCAAGAACCCCCCCCCCCCACACCCCCTCACCAATACCTCTCCACCCCAGCCCCTTGCAGGGGTCTGCCTGCCTGACTGACTTACCTGCATCCTGGGGTCTGCTCCATCTTCGCCACTGCAGGCTTCCTGCAGTACCGTCAGTGGCCACTGCTCCCAATAGTGCTACGGGTACTCCAATTGGCCGACAGCCTTGGAGGCAGGAGTTCGTCCCTTAAAGGAACGGTGTCCTCGACGGTGGGCAGTTAACTGACTCCCCACAATGGAATTCCACCAGGGGTCCAACAGAGGCCCGAGGTAGGGGCGCTTCTCCTGCCTTCTGGCCCACCATGGGGATCCCCATTGCGAGGAAAAAATCCGGCCATTAATTTGCCCCTTTTCCCCACAGATGATGATTGACCAGCTGTGTGTTTACAGCAGTTCTAATTTTGTTTCAGATTTCTAGAATCTGCAATATTTTTACTTTTCCTCCGATTTCTACACCCTACTTATACTCCCCACTCTACCATCAACGGCAATGCCTTCAGTGTTGCTCTGTGGAATTCTCTAATTAAATTCTTCCACTTTATTATAGCTCTCTCCACCTTAAAAATCTTCTTCTGTCACTGCCCCTTTCAAAATGCATTCATCATCTCCATTTCCTCAACTCCTGCTCAGTGTCTAATCCTACTTGTGAAAAAAAGAACTTTATTTATATACTTCATCCTATCACATCCTCAGGGCATTCCAAAATACTTCATACCTAATGAAGTAATATTGAAGTGAAGTCACTGGCGTTACATAGGCTTGTCACCATCCCTCCGTCCTGACTGAGATCTCTCTTTACCTGTCAGTTGGGGACAGGACTCATCATACACTCATCTGCATTATTTTGGTCCAAACAAGATTTTTCAATGAGAATTATGCCAGAACATGAGAAGGAGGCTGAGAAGTATTGAAGGCAGTGAATGTTGGAACATTTGAGTGGGGAGGCCTCTCACCATCTCACCCTCCTGATTGGGATTTTGCTTCCCCTGCCAGGTGGCAATGGACCTCATCGTACATTCGTTGACATTATTCTGTTCCTGTGGTTAATGGAATAAAACCTTTCCCTATTCATTTTTGCTATGGTCTGTTGTTAGGGGTTTTGCATACGTACAGTCAATAAGGTCCTGCATTTTTGGGAAGCTGCCCACATGGTCCCCGCTCATGCTGCTGCTTCCTTTCCAGTGGTAAAGTGGCAAAAGTGTTGCCACTGGAGATGACTGCTATGACCTGTTTTGTTTACTGGTGGACTAAATCTGATTTCTGTAGCAAATATCATTGACAACAACTCAAAAAGATTCAGTCACATAAAAGTTCAATGGTGTTATCGACCCACAGTGGATCGTAATTGTTGGATCTTACCAACAGATCAGGTTTCATTAGACAGCATGGACTGAATTTTACTGTCTTTTAGGTGGCAGGAGCAGAGGCGGGAGGTGTGAGGGGTTGGGGAGGGGGGGGGGAAGGCCCAGCAAAATAACAGGGAGTTCCATCAGGACAGCTCCCCATCACTGTCCTGGCAGCGGAGATGTTTTCTGGAGGAGGCTGCGAGGCTGGTCAGTTGCCCACTCCACGGGGCTCGGCAGGCAATTTGCATTCATTAGCAGCTAATTAGGAGGTTGTCTGTGGTAAAATCCAGAGCCTGTCCTGCTGCTGGCAAGTGGGGACTCAGGGCCCGCTTTTCAGCCCGACAAGGGGTCCCAAAGCCTGTGGTAAAATTCAGCCCCAGATCACAGGCACCATCATGAAGCAGAGATGAGGTCTCCTCAGACATGGCCAAGTTGGACTGAAATCAATGTGGTACCAGACATTCAACACACAACAGCCTTTCTTTCTTTTGCTTGAGTTTGGAAGGTGGTGACAGTAACAATGCTGTGGCTGGAGATCTGTACAAAAGGAGTCCCATACTGCAAAAATCCAGAAGCAAACAGCAGAAGAGACTACTGCAAAAGCAATAATGTCGGGATGACAGTGTGTCAGGTCAAAAATAGCTGTAAAAACCTGCCAGTCCCTGTTTTAATAATGAATGCTGCCAAGCACCATTTCAAACACAAGAGTTCAGAAACCAAATAGGATAGAATCTTGGTCTTGGGACACAATTAAATTAATTTCGGGGTTATAATCTTGCACACCCTAGTAGCACAGCCATAAAAAGCTAAAAGCTTCTGGTGCCACAGGGTCAGAAGTGCGCTGCCATCAGCACTCGGACTTGCCTACCTGATTCCATGCTGTGCACATACTGTCTTCAAGGGACTGCTCCCGTCTGCTATCTTGGGGAATCAGTCCTATTATCTCAACGTCGTGGAGTGTTTTCTAAGAGGATTTTTTAAATCAATGATTAAAGTAAATAAATGATGCTTGTAAAGCACCAGGCCATTCCCAATTGACTGTACGTAATTTTACAACATCTCTGCTAGTACAGGACACCAAATGATTTGAAAGTCCACTGAGTCCCAGAGCTGCAGGCACTGTTAATATAAGTGGGACAATGATGCAAGAGTTACCAGAGGCAATTGTTTTGTCTATAATACCAATGTAATTGTTTACTTTCACTGCCTGACTTGATTTTACACTTAAAATATATTATTAGTCCTTGGAGAGGGGAAGGGGAAATAATCATCTGCATTCCTGTAAAACCATCTATCAAATGTATTATTTAGTTTGCAAAACAGTTTGTAAATCTTTTTCATGGGTGTTTCTGATAAGATTGAAGTCCATTCAAGTATCTTTGCACTGGTAGCCAGATTGAATATTTGCTCAAATAGGTCTATTTGTCTATACGCTGGGTACAAGACATGAATGACAAATCAAATTATCATTCCACTTCTGTTCCGCATCTTTGCATTTTGCAGCTGCATTGAGAAACTTCTCTAACTGGTTCCATATAATTAGAGGCTACTTGCTTCTTATAGCACATTGACAAATTTCCACCTTATTCAAGTAAATTATGACAAATATTGAAGTGTGATATGACAGCCTCAGCCAAATATTCATTTTCTAGCTTTACAAATGCTAAGGCCTATTTGTTTGCCTGAGGAGCTCACTGTTTGAGTTATAATCCTTAGACAGGGCGCAGATGGTTGCTTTCCCTGGTGCTATAATTTTGACACTAACTGCCCATATTGTCATGAGCCAGGTCACAGCCTTGTCTCCCGCCTCACTTCACAACACTCATCGCACAAACAAACACATTTTAAATGCACATCAAATTTCATGCCATTCTCAAAATGTAGATTTTAATTTTGCAATTGATATGTAGATTCCAACTGTACTGCTGAACTTGAAGCATCAGGAATGCTATACTGTACGATCCAGGAGTGATGAATTCCCAAAGTCAGGACCACAAGGTTCTGAGATCCAGGAATACTGGAATCTCTGCTTTGTGTAGCTACTGTGCTTTCACCGGTCTTCTAATGATCAGAACCCTTCTACTGTCTCCATCTATTCCTACTGGCCAATATTTATCCCTCAGTCAACATCACAAACACAGACTTTCTGATCATTATTACATTGCTGTTTGAAACATAGAAACATAGAAGATAGGAGCAGGAGTAGGCCATTCGGCCCTTCGAGCCTGCTCCGCCATTATGATCATGGCTGATCATCCAACTCAATAGCCTGTTCCCGCTTACGCCCCATACCCTTTAATCCCTTTCACCCCAAGAGCTATATCTAACTCCTTCTTGAAAACATACAATGTTTTGGCCTCAACTGCTTTCCGTGGTAGCAAATTCCACAGACTCACCACTCTCTGCGTGAAGAAATTTCTCCTCATCTCAGTCCTGAAAAGTTTACCCCGTATCCTTAGACTATGACCCCTGGTTCTGGACTCCCCCACCATCGGGAACATCCTTCCTGCATCTACCCTGTCAAGTCCTATTAGAATTTTATAGGTTTCGATGAGATCCCCTCACTCTTCTGAACTCCAGCGAATATAATCCTAACAACTCAATCTCTCCTCATACGTCAGTCCCGCCATCCCAGGAATCAGTCTGGTAAACCTTTGCTGCACTCCCTCTACAGCAAGAACATCCTTCCTCAGATAAGGAGATCAAAACTGCACACAATATTCCAGGTGTGGCCTCACCAAGGCCCTGTATAATTGCAGCAAGACATCCCTGCTTCTGTACTCGAATCCTCTCGCTATGAAGGCCAACATACCATTTGCCTTTTTTACCGCCTGTTGCACCTGCATGCTTACCTTCAGCGACTGGTGTACGAGAACACCCAGGTCTCACTGCATATTCCCCTCTCTCAGTTTATAGCTGTTCAGATAATAATCTGCCTTCCTGTTTTTGCTACCAAAGTGGATCACCTCACATTTATCCACATTATACTGCATCTGCCATGTATTAACCCACTCACTCAACTTGTCCAAATCACCCTGAAGCCTCTCTGCATCCTCCTCACAACTCACCCTCCCACCCAGTTTTGTGTCATCTGCAAATTTGGAGATATTACATTTAGTTCCCTCATCTAAATCATTA
Source organism: Heterodontus francisci (assembly GCF_036365525.1). Lineage (NCBI taxonomy): Eukaryota > Metazoa > Chordata > Chondrichthyes > Heterodontiformes > Heterodontidae > Heterodontus > Heterodontus francisci. The sequence continues at coordinate 26,082,595 of NC_090393.1, read as the reverse complement.
ATGTATATTCTGAATAGCTGGGATCTCTGCGGTACCCCACTAGTAACTGCCTGCCATTCAGAAAAAAACCCATTTATCCCTACTCTTTGTTTCCTGTCCGCCAACCAATTTTCTATCCATCGCAATACATTACCGCCAATCCCACGCGCTTTTAATTTTACATGCTAATCTCTTAGGTGGGACTTCGTCGAAAGCCTTCTGAAAGTCCAAATAAACCACATCCACTGGCTCCCCCTCATCAACTCTACTAGTTGCATCCTCGAAGAATTCTAGTAGATTTGTCAAGCATGATTTCCCTTTCGTAAATCCATGCTGACACTGCCCGATTCTACCACTGTTCTCTAAGTGCTCTGCTATAAAATCTTTGTAAATGGACTCTAGAATTTTCCCCACTACCGATGTCAGGATGACTGGTCTATAATTCCCTGCTTTCTCTCTATCTCCCGTTTTAAATAGTGGGGTTACATTAGCTACCCTCCAATCTGTAGGAACTGTTCCAGAGTCTATAGAATCTTGGAAGATGACCACCAAAGCATTCACTGTTTCTAGGGCCACTTCCTTAAGTACTCTGGGATGCATACCATCAGGCCCTGGGAATTTATCGGCCTTCAATCCCATCAATTTCCCCAACACCATTTCTCTACTAATACTGATTTCTTTCAGTTCCTCTTTCTCACTAAGCCCTGTGTTCCCCAACATTTCTGGTATGATATTTGTGTCCTCCTTTGTGAAGGCAGAATCAAAGTATGCATTTAGTTGGTCAGCCATTTCTTTGTTCCCCATAATAAATTCCCCTGTTTCTGACTGTAAGGGACCTACATTTGTCTTGACCAATTTTTTTCTCTTCACATACCTATAGAAACATTTACAGTCAGTTTTTATGTTCCCCGCAATCTTGCTCTTGTACTCTATTTTACCCTTCTTAATCAATCCCTTGGTCCTCCTTTGCCGAATTCTAAACTGCTCCCAATCCTCAGGTCTGTTGTTTTTCCTGGCAAATTTATTTGCCTCTTCCTTGGATCTAATGCTATCTCTAATTTCCCTTGTAAGCCATGGTTTGGCTACCTTTCCCATTTTACTTTTGCGCCAGACAGGGATAAATAATTGTTGCAGTTCATCCATGCACTCTTTAAATGTTTCCCATTGCCTATCTACCGTCATCCCTTTAAATAACGTTTCTCAATCAGTCATGGCCAACTTGTGCTTCATACCTTCGTAGTCTCCTTTACTAAGATTCAGGACCCTAGTCTCAGAATCAACTACGTCACTCTCCACCTTGATGAAGAATTCGATCATATTATGGTTGCTCATTCCCAAGGGGTCTTGCACCACTAGATTGTCAATTATTCCTCTCTCATTACACAATAACCAGTCTGGGATGGCCTGTTCTCTAATTGGTTCCTGAACATATTGGTCCAGAAAACCATCCTGTATACACTCCAAGGATTCCTCCTCTACGGTATTGTGACTAATATGATTTGCCCAATCTATATGCAGATTAAAGTCAACCAAAATTACAGATGTTCCTTTATCACATGCATCTCTAATTTCCTGTTTAATGCCATTCCCAACATCACCACTACAGTTGGGGTTCTATATACAACCTCCACTAACGTTTTTTGCCCCTTAGTGTTTCTCAGCTCTACCCATACAGATTCCACATCGTCAGAGCTAATATCTATCCTCACTATTGCGTTAAGTGCCTCTTTAACCAGCAATGCAACTCCACCGCTTTTTGCTTTTTGTCTGTCCTTCCTAAATACTGAATATCCCTGGATGTTCATTTCCCATCCCACTTTGCAGCCATGTCTCCGTAATCCCGACTATATCATACCCATTTACATCTTTTTGCGCGATTAATTCATCCACATTATTGCGAATGCTCCGTGTGTTAAGGCACAAAGCCTTCAGGCTTCTCTTTTTAACATTACTTGTCCTCTTCCCACTATTTTTCACTGTGGTCCCGTTTGATTCTAGCCCTTGATTTCTCTGTCTATCACTTTTCTTATTCCCCTTACTGACTTTTGTTCTTGTCTTTGATCCCCCCTCCTCTGACTCCTTGCAAAGGTTCCATCCCCCTGCCATTTTAGTTTAAACTCTCTGCAACCACTTTAGCAAATACTCCACCTAGGACATCAGTCCCGGTCCTGCCCAGGTGTAACCCGTCCAATTTGTACTGGTCCCACCTCCCCCAGAACTGGTCCCAATGCCCCAGGAATCTAAAACTCTCCCCCTCACACCATCTCTTCAGCCACGTATTCATCCGATATATCCTGCTATTTCTACTCTGACTAGCATGAGGCACTGGTAGTAATCCTGAGATCACTACCTTTGAGGTCCTAATTTTCAACTTACTTCCTAGCTCCCTATATTCTGCTTTTAGGACCTCATCCTTTTTCTTACCTATGTCGTTTGTACCAATGTGTACCACGACCACTGGCTGTTCACCCTACCCCTTCAGAATCTCTTGGAACTGCTCTGAGACATTCTTGACCCTAGCACCAGGGAGCCAACATACCATCCTGGAGTCTCTTTTGTGGCCACAGAAATGCCTATCTATTCCCCTTACAATTGAATCCCCTATAACTATTGCATTCCCACACTTCTCCACTGTGCAGCAGAGCCAACCATAGTGTAACAAATTGGGTTGTTGCTGCTTTCCCCTGAGAGACCATTCCCCCCAACAGTATCCAAAACAGTATACCTGTTTTGCAGGGGAATAGCCACAGGAGATTCCTGAACTGCCTGCCTAGTCCTCTTGCTCTGCCTGGTGGCCACCCATTCCCCTCCTGCCTGTGGGGTCTGAGCCTATGGTGTGACCACCTTTCTATACGTGCTATCCACAATACTCTCCGCCTCATGGATGCTCCACTGTGTCCCCAGCTGCCGCTCTAGCTCCGAAACCTGGGCTTCCAGGAGCTGCAGCTGGACACACTTCCTGCATACATGCTGGTCCTGGGCACTGGAAATGTTCCCGGCTTCCGACATGGAGCACGAGGAGCACACCATGGCTTTGAGCTCTCCAGCCATGACTTAACCCTTTAAATTAAATTAAACCTTCTGGAAGATCTTAATGTCCAATAATATCAGTTACTCTATGGCCCTTCTTCCCTGATCCTCATTACTACAGAACTCCCGAAAAAAAAACACTACTTGCTATATTTGAAAGAAACTTTAAACTTTCAAACTTTTCTTACCTGAGATACTTACCCAGCTATTTAGAGCTATTCCCTAACAGCAGTGACTCACCAACCAATCACCTTGCAGCTCTCCTGTGACGTCACTGTTGGCTTTTTTAAAAAACTCCAGCGCGCTGGAAGAGGTCCGACTGCTCTCCGTTCCCGGAAGGTAAGAGACTGGGCCTCGATCTTCGGGTTCGATTTATAGGCTCCGCTCTCGGCGTTCTCCCCACAGGTCCGCTCCACTCCACTCCTGGAAGGTATTATTATTGCATCCTGTGGGAGCTTGCTGTATGCAAATTGGCTGCCGCATTTCCTGTAGTACAACAGTGACTACACTTACAAAATACTTTATTGGCTATAAAGCACTTTGAGATATTCGGTGGTCGTGGAAGATGCTATATGAATGTAAGTCTTTCCTTTCTTTATGCATTTCTTTCTATTTTTTTTTAGAGATACAGCACTGAAGCAGGCCCTTCAGCCCTTCGGCTCCAGGAGCTTCTTGCTCTGCCCACTGTCAGTGTAAAGTCCCAGTGGTTTGTTGATGTTAGTTTGGTTCCCCCTATTAGATATTTGTTCTGTTATCTGCCCTCCCTCACTTTAATCTTTTATCCTGTTACTTTTTCTTTTTACTTATTTATTGCTTATTTAATACTTTTTTTTCTCCTCTTCCTAATTATCCCAAATGAAGCTAACAGTGTTGTGATCCAATTTCTTCATCCTTTCCCATTTCGAGGTTTCCAAAACTTGCAGACATTTCACAAAACTATCTGCAAAAGTCATCTTTAACCCTATCTCCTATACATATCCACAGTGGCACAGACACAACCAAAAATCCATCCCCCGAGCCCAAGTTGCAAACTCATTCCTAAACCATTGCTTTTCATATTGGGTTAGTCGATCTGCAAATAAAATCAGGGAATCCCTGGGGTCAACAGATTTCTGTATTTTCCTTCAGTAATAAAGTAATGTGGTACCTCTACCCTATGCACTTCTAAAATAACATTTTCTACAATGATGGAACTATCACCACAGGATACAGCAGTTTAAGGAAAAGGGCAACCACTACCTCCTCAGAACTAGGTGTTGTGCATTTCGCTGAGTGAGGCTAACATGTGGATTCACAGCAAGCAGCCATTACTGAACTAACTTTATTTACACCTCCCCAACAGAGATGACAGTGTAACAAAATGCTCAGCTATTACAATATACTACACTCCCTCCCCACTTAAAAAAAACAAATTATACATTAAAATGGTACATGTACATAATTTCCCAGGATGCAATAATAATATCTGAAATTTAACTGGTTGGATTGCATGCTTGTTGTTACTGTAATCACAACTAAAACATATATAACCAATATCTCCAGAGTAATTTACATGTAAAACATTTTATTCCTTAACACCAGTATGTCTTTATTGAAAATATCACCGTTTGACAAGAAGCAATGAAAAGAACAACTTGTTTCTTCTTCCTTCCTACATACTTTCAATTAACTATCTGGCTTCTTTCTCTTCCTATCTGGGTATCTTCTCCCATTTCCATTAGCTTGACTCTGCTCTCTCAACATCTCAGACTGTGTCAACCCTGAACTTTAACTTCGACTACCAAGTCCAATTAATGGTTGGGACTGTGAAATTGATTGATTAGTCTTAATCAAAGACCCTGATTCACTTTGCTCTACTGGTGGATTCTGTGATACTGGCAAACTTTCAGTTTCTTTGTGACTTGCACATTCTTTCTGACTTTTACTTGGGACTGTAGGAATTTGGACTCTAGGAGGTTTCACATACTCTCTCTTTGTTGGATTTCCTCTTTCAAGAACATGATCTACATGACACAAATGGAGCCTTTCTTCAATCTTCACTAGATAAGTGATCGCACCTAGTCTTTTTACAACAACTCCAAGAACATACTTCTCCTTATCACCTCAATGGTTTTTCACTATGGCCTTCTGACCAGCAGTGAACTCTCTTAAGTTTCATGTCCCATGTATCATGACTCATCTTCACTCTGTCTTGCTTTTCTCATACTTTCTATTGATCTCAGGCTTAAGCAAACTAAACCTTGTCCTAGGAGCATGTTTAAACACAAACTCATAAGGTGAGCAACCTGTTGTAGACTGTCGGGTTCTTCTGTAACAGAACAGAAAATTGTCCAGCCTGTGTTAAAGAAAAACATGAAAATTACAGCCTAGCTTATCACCTGGCAAATACTTCTGCAAAGATCTCTTCACAATTTGTACACTTCTTTCTGCAGCATCATTTGGAGCTTGGTGATATGGTGGTATTAGACTGTGTTTGACTCCATTCTCACTCAGAAATATTTCAAACTCTTCTGACGTAAACTGTGTACCATTATCTGATACCAATACCTCTGGAAACCTATAAATTGCAAACCAACTTTTCAATAGCTCAATAGATTTGGCACTTGTGATATTGGACATAGACTCAACATTTATCCATTCCCTATAGCTATCAACCAACACAGAATACTCTTTCCCTTGCCACTTCAAAGAAATCGAAATGCAATTGTTCACACAGTTTTCTTGTGTTTGACCATGGAATGAAAGGAACCTTGATTGGATCATTTCTCATTCTGAGACACAATTCATAACTTTTCACCTGCTTTCATACGACTATCCCTGTGTGCTCTTGATGAAGTTCCTCTAACAATCTCTCTCTAAACCTTGGCAGAATAATGACTTAAACCCAATATGAGACAGCCTTGATGTACACTCAGTTCATTTCTATGTCTGAAATACTCCTGAAATTTCTCATCATCACACTCTTTAGGCCAGCCAGTCATAACATAATTGGGCACTTTACTGAGTACCACTTCCTTGTGAGTTTTGTCACTAATTTCTCTGGCAAACACTGGCATGTTATTTCTGTATGTAAAGTAATTCACAGATAACTCATTGGATAAAAATGAATCAGTCTTCACTTCCTCAATGTCAGATGTACTCTTACTGATCCCTACTGTAAATAGCACGGCCCAGTTTAACTATACTTTCGTAAGCCAATTCCTTTCCAGCAGGGAGACTTTGTTCCCTCCTACTACCAACAATAGCAAGTAATAAAAACAAGAAATGCTGGAATCACTCAGCAGGTCTGGCAGCATCTGTGGAAAGAGAAGCAGAGTTAACGTTTCGGGTCAGTGACCCTTCATCGGAACTCAGGATGTATCATCATATTCCACCCTAACAATAAATTTACCTAACACTGAAATAACTAGTCATTTGCACACCTGTTTTGCATCAGGGAATGTGACTTAGGGACTTCTTGTACTCTCCTTCCGATATAACAGACACTGCTGGAGTTGTATCAATGATGAAAGTAAATTGTGAATCTCTGACTTTCATTTTTACTGTGGGCACTGGAATTAGATCTTCAGCCCTTCTACTCTCATCTTCCATGTGCTGCTTTTCTTGCTGTCTAATTAAGTACAACTCTTGATCTTCCTGCTTGATAACATCAGCTTCTGTTTCTATATCTATCTTACACGCATTCGAGGACTTTCAGACTCCTGAACTAGCTTTAGGTCTACCACGACCTCAACCTGGTGCATTGCTGCGACCTGGAGCTTTACAGTAACCTGGAGCATTACTGTTTCTTCTCCTCCTGCATGCCGTCTGGATATGACTGACGTTAACACAGGCAAAGCCCTTTGACTGGAAATGAGGGCATTTAGATGGTTGGTGGCTACCATGGCAATGGTAGCATCTAAGTTTCTGACTCTGAAGTCTGTCAACTTGGCTGCCATGGCCTGGTTCTGGCTGAAATCTGGTGGACCTCCCCTGCTGGCTCAGGAAAAGAACTTCCTTGCAATTTGAAACTATCTCTTCCTGTCATTTCCATGGCTGTGGCCTCATCGCAGGCCTCCTTCAATGTCAGCTTATTTCCTTTACTCAAAATCTTGGCCTGGATTTTACTATTCTTTTGACCTCCAATGAATGTGTCTCTAAGGTTGACTTCTAAGTTTGTGCCATAACCACAGTGACATTTTCTTTAATTCAAGAAAATAATCTCCAATAGTCTCACTTGACAATGATTTCCTTTCATGGAATGCAATTCTCAGTCCAATTTCATTCTTAGTTTTGCCATAGCATGAGTCTAGAATCTCAGAATAGTCCATAGTACTGGAGTCTCATGGGTAACATTGGTTAGACACCACCTCAAAAGTATCTGACCCCATCATGGTGAGGAAAACATTTACTTTATCCTTATCTCCTATTATATTTGCTTCCAGCCAAATGTGTAACCTTCAGTCGTCATTACATCAGTCACCTTCATTAGGGTTGAATTCTCCCTTGTTCCAAAATATGTCTTCAGTGCCATATTTTTCACTTACGTACCGTGCTGACTCAATGAGTTGTACCTGAACACAATGTGCAGACACAAAGAGCAACCTTTCAAATTGCCCCAAACTTCCTCAAAATCAACTTTGCGAGTTCTAAGAAGTATGTCACAATGTTCTACAGACCATAATTCTCAAATGAAATGTAAAAAAGAATTCAATCCCATCCTTGTTGTCATCTTTCTGTTGTGTATTGCACTGAGTGGGACTGACGTGGACTCACAGCAAGTAGCCATTATTTTACTAACTTTATTTACACCTCCTCAGAGAAAGCAGCAGAGAGGGCAGGATAACAAAATGTGTGGCTATTAAAATATACTACACTAGGGATGGGAAATAAATGTGGCATTGCCCATATTCAGAGAACAAACAAAAAAAAGCTGACACTTTTTTTTGAAATTGAGACAGGGACTCATGGGAGTGAGTCACTATTTATGAGAGGCTAGGTCGCTCGCGCAGAAAGGTTTGAAAACTACAACACTAAACCCATCCCCCAAATGCTTCCTTTAAATCCAAATCCCAAATCCATCCAAACCCCATTCTCTAAACCCTAAAATCCACCCTTCTAGCCCATTCCCAAACCCAGTCCCAAAATCCATTCTGTGAAAACATCCTACTAAAAATTCTCCCAAAAACATCCTCAAAATGCATCCCATCACCAAAACCTATTCCAGAAACCCATCCCCACCTCTGAAATTCATCCCCTCTGTGGCACAGAATGCGTGGCAGCTCCCTTGCACAGTTCCTCCATCTTTTCACACACATCTATTTTTATCAGGGATACTGAAAGAAAACAACATTATGTTTTGCAGCTGGGGTACACTGATCAATGAGGAATGCAAATTCCAATTGTTTTGTCTCCAACAGACTGAACTTTAACAATTGCAAGCAGCAGGCAGAGGTGGTGGCTGCTCTTTTCACTGTTGCACCGGATACAATTTTGGAAATCTGCGAAAAGCTTTGTGAAGACCCTTTTGGAAATTTCAATTTTGTTTCTGATATGATGATGGCAGATCAAAGATCTAGTGATAGAATTAATATTGCAAATCCTTGCAGGCCTAGCTCATTTGCCTAATTTACAGTGTCACTGCTGTTGAATCCTGTGAATGATAGTAACAGCACACAATCTGTTGAAAGTATATGCAATGAGATGACACTGGAGTTATAAGTTTAACTGACCTTCCATCTTTGCCCCATTCAATGGGAACATGACGGACTGAACTGAGGTTGCCAGAGGGCTGTGCATTGTTTCCATACCTGATCTGAAAGTATGAGCAGGAAAGTGAGAAACATGGTTTTCAGTAAGCCCTGACCTTCACTGGCCTCTGCAGATTTAGAGGTCTGCTCAATTTATCATCAACAGCGAGTGAATAAAACGTCTGCTACGTGCGCGGAGTAAGTCAACCTACTGCAGCAGGAAGCAATGAGATTGAGGCATGTCAAATACAAAATTAAAGGGAAGATATCGATTAGACCTTTCCGATTCAAAGTCTCTAGTTTAATATCCAGATGTGTTCACATACTGTACTGTTGGGTTAATCTGTTACAGAAGAACAGAATTTAATTTGTTCTGCCTTATGCAGTCCTGTCACTGGGGACAGCAGTGAGTGCAGTAATTACCTGGTGGAAATGTGTTTCTGTTTTAAATGAAATGGATATTCTTCCTGCACTGCTTCCTCGTTAAAATGACTAATGAATAATTAAGGCAAGACATGATGAAGAGATGGAGGTAGAAATCAGAAAGCTTGCGTGTGATCATTGGCTATCTCCAAATGTAAGATATAAATAATTACGGGTCTCTCTAATGATTCAGCTCCATGTGTCATTTCATTATTGATCAACTGAAAGTTATTGTTAGCTGCCCATTTAAAGATCAATGGAGAATATTGTCATACTATCATATGGGTCGCTTGATTTTATACTGGATGACGAGAGGGAGTATTGTAACCCTATATTCATTTTACAGCTCTTTCCTTTTTTATAAGAAATCAGAGCAGGTAATTTTGAACCCTCAAAACGGGTGGGTTCAGGTAGGGAGCGAAGTTAAAATTTAAAACCTGACTCTGACTTGCATCGAACTTACCCACTTCTATCTTTAACGGGGTGGGGGTGCGGTGGTGAGCGACCAACCCACTCGCAGGAGGCAGGTCAGTCATTGCTTTTAACGAGGCTGCGTTCATAGGATTATATTACATAATGAGCAAACTATATCATCGTACATGTGGCCACACAAACTATATGAAGATGCAAGAAGTGGCTATGATATTAATAGTCTGGGCTGTGGAAAAGTACTTAGTTCTGTGTGCTGAGCATTTCAGCAGCGATCATGTTTCATAATAATAACTTTGTGTACAGTTAAGCAATGTATATTGTTTTCTGCAGTAGGCACACATGCCAACCTAAAAGACCAGTAAAACCTAACCAAAAATCTTCAGGGAAAAAAAAGAGAACACAGCCAGCAAAGAACCAACACCTATAGAATGGCCATGATTGTATTTATAAGGTTATGAAGTGTGAAATCAGTTACATGGGTTGTTTACGTTTTTATAACAGGTTATACAGAATCATTGACTGATACAGCACAGATGGAGGCCATTTGGCCCATCGTGCCAGTGCCAGCTCTTTGGTACAGCTATCCAGCTAAACCAACTGTCCCACACTTTCCCCAAAGCCCTGCAATTTGTTTCCCTTCAAGTATTTATCCAATTCCTTTTTGAAAGTTACCACTGAATCTGCTTCCACCACCCTTTCAGGCAGTGCATTTCAGATCACAACAATGTTGCTGTGTGAAAAAAAAGCTGCGTTTGTTGACAACATTACCACTAGATGGCGCTGCAGTGGCACATGCTCAAATTCAGCCAAAATATCACAGTCTGTGACTTCAGGCAGCTACCAGGACTAAAGATGGCGCTGCTCAAATAATCACACAGAGGCAACCTAACCTAAACACATGGCAGCACACAATGGCCGGAGGGAGAGAATGAGCGAATGAGCGGGCCAGGGACAGGGGGGAGCAGAGCTGGCCGGGGAGGGGGTGAGCGGAGTGGGCCGGGGACGGGGGAGGGGAGCGGAGCGGCCGGAGAGAGCAGCGAGGGGGGGAGCAGAGCGGTCGGAAAGAGCAGCGAGGGGGGGAGCAGAGCAGCCGGAAAGAGCAGAGCGGCCGGAGAGAGCGGCGGGGTGGGAGGGGGGAGCGGAGCAGCCGGAGAGAGGGGGGAGGGAGGAGGAGTGCATTTTTCTGCACATACGCCATACACTTGCAACAGCAAAAGACGTCCCGGCCGGTCCCCGCACCCGGCGACACCAAGGTCTTCAGCCGCTCGCTCCCCGCGGCTCTCTACGGCCTCTCGCTTTCGGCCCCCACCATCCAGCCGCTCCCTCCAGTTGCAGATCCCTCATCCAGCCACTCACTCCAGCCCAAGATCCCCCATCCAGCCGCTCTCGCCCCTACTTCTCAATTGTACTGCAGGCATTCCAGCTGTCTGGTCCCTGCATTTTGCATCCCCCTCTTCAGGCAGTTCTGAATTTAACTCCCTCCCACTACCTGCCCCCACCCCCCCTCACCCCCCACCCCCTGCCCCCCCTCGCCCGGGAAAAATATCATCAAAAACCACAACAATTCCGTGTTTAATTATTGAGAAATGTTATTAAGTACATGTAGCATTTGAGGCACTGCTGTGCATGGATACATAAGTGTTGTGTCACCAGCATTCCCGTGAAACAGACAAGCCGAGTCTCTGCTATGCAGAACTAAAGAGATTGTTCCTGGAGAGCCTTGCGGTGAAGGAACGCTTGGCTCTCTATTCCACTACTGTATTGTCCACGTGAAGAAGGCAAAATCACAAGAGTTTGAGCTCAGTCTACTCTTGCTGAATGTTCCCCAAGCGCTTGACCCCTTTGGACGGCGTCTCTGCTTGACAGGCAGCAGCTGGCAATTGTGGAGTCTCACAAGGCTCTGCATGGTTGTTTCAAGGGCGGATGGGGAAACAGGTGGCTGTGTGTCCATGTGCACTGCTCTGATGGGTGCAGGAGCAAGTGGCTGTGTGTCCATGTGCACTGCTCTGATGGGTGCAGGAACAGGTGGCAGTGTGTCCATGTGCACTGCTCTGATGGGTGCAGGAACAGGTGGCAGTGTGTCCTTGTGCACTGCTCTGATGGGTGCAGGAACAGGTGGCTGTAAATCAGTGTCCATCGGTATGGTGATTGGCTCTGCAGTGTGACTGAATAGCAAGGAGAGGGTCCCGCAGGTGGGGGAAGTGGAGCTGTGAACAGGCAGGCGTACGTATGGTCCATCAGCTCATTAGGCCAGGGGGTGAAATATTCAGGATCCATGGATTGTGGCACGTAACTGATGTCCAGCTTGTGGCCACCTCCATCCGAAGGTGCCTCCGGGCAAATTGTTGACCACACGGGAAACATGAGATGAGATAAGAAATACAGAAGGCACTCCTTAGAAACTTTTCAGAAATGAAAGTGACCATTTAGATGGAAAGCTGTTCACTGGACTGGAGCACATGTACTGCCTGCACACAGCCCCAGGCAATGGAAAGGATTTTAGTGCAGCGCACTGGACTGGAGCACACGCAGTGCCCCAGACAATGGAAATGTTTTCAGAGCAACTTACAACAGGGACTGGAGCACATGTAGTGCCCCAAACAATGGAAATGTTTTTAGAGCAACTTACCTTGGAGCAATCTCCTCTTTCTAATAAAAATGAAGCAGACTGAAATCTCCAAAACGACTAAATAATCGCGATAAAATGCCAGAAAATGCCCAACGAAACCTCTCCTCCTTCCACTTTCAGAAACTCGCACCGAAGCTTGACGCATGTCTGAATATCCAAAGGTTGACACATGCGTGAATACCCGATTGCGTGGCATTGCTGTACGCGTAAAGCGCATGCTCAGAGGCCGACCAGGCACGTTGCCCAAAGATGCACACATCACGTGATGACGTCATCGGCGCATGCGCTAACCAGTCCTGGCTAGTGGGAACGCAGCGCGCATGCAGACAGCAGGAGCCCGTCTGCCTATGTGCGCACCTTGGCGCAGCCTGGTGACATCAGTGGCCGGCTGCGTTGTCAGGAATCACTATGAAAAAAAAAATTTTCCTCATGTCGTCTCTGGTTCTTTTGCCTTAAGTCTGTGTTCTCTGGTTACCAACCCTGCTGCCACTGGAAACAGTTTCCCCTTATTTACTCTATCAAAATCCTTCATAATTTTGAACACCTTTATCAAATCTCCTGTTGACCTTTTCTGCTCTAAGGACAGCAACTCCAGCTTCTCCAGTGTCTCCACATAACTGAAGTCCCTCATCCTTGGTACCATCCTGGTAAATCACTTCTGTACCCCCTCTGGGGCCTTGACATCCTTCCTAATGTGCTGTGCCCAGAATTGAACACAATATTCCAGCTGAGGCCTTACCAGTATTTTATAAAGGTTTAGCAAAACTTCTTTGCTTTTGTACTCTATGCTCAATGAGTAAAGCCAAGGATCTGATTTGCTTTGTTAATAGCCTTCTCAACTTGCCCTGCCACCTTCAAAGATTTGTGTACATACATCCCAAGGTCTCTCTGTTCCTGAACCCCCTTTAAAATTGTACATAGGAACATAGAAGCAGCAGTAGGCTATTCAGTCCATCAAGCCTGCCCCACCATTCAATACGATCATGACTGATCATCTACTTCAATGCCTTTTTTCCCACATTATCCTCATATCCCCTGATGTCATTTGTATTTAGAAATCTGTCAATCTCTGCTTTAAACATACTCAATGACTGAGTTTCCACAGCCCTCTGGGGTAGAGAATTCCAAAGATTCACAACCCTCTGAGTAAAGAAATTTCTCCTCATCTCTGTCCTAAGTGGCTTCCCCCTTATTTTGAAATTGTGTCCCCTGGTTCTGGACCCCCCAACCAAGGGAAACATCTTACCTACATCTACCCTGTCTATCCCTTTAAGTATTTTGTAGGTTTCAATGGGATCACCTCTCATTCTTCGAAACCTTAGAGAATTCAGGCCCAGTTTCCCCGTCTCTCTTCATAGGACAGTCCCGCCATCCAGGGAACAAGTCTGGAGAACGTTCATTGCACTCCCTCTATGGCAATAATATCCTTCCTAAGGTAAGTGGACTAAAACTGCACACAGTACTCCAAGTGTGGTCTAACCAAGGTTCTGTACAATTGAAGCAAGACTTCACTACTCCTGTACTCAATTCCTCTTACGATAAAGGCTAACATACCATTAGCCTTCCTAATTGCTTGCTGCACCTGCATGTTAGCTTTCAAAGAACAAAGAACAAAGAACAGTACAGCACAGGAACAGACCATTCGGCCCTCCAAGCCTGCGCCGATATTGATGCCTGCCTAAACTAAAACCTTCTGCACTTCCGGGGCCCATATCCCTCTATTCCCTTCCTATTCATGTATTTGTCAAGATGTCTCTTAAACGTCGCTATCGTATCTGCTTCCACCACCTCCCCTGGCAGCAGGTTCCAGGCACTCACCACCCTCTGTGTAAAAAACTTGCCTCGCACATCCCCTCTAAACTTTGCCCCTCGCACCTTAAACCTATGTCCCCTAGCAACTGACTCTTCCACCCTGGGAAAAAGCTTCTGACTATCCACTCTGTCCATGCCGCTCATAACTTTGTAAACCTCTATCATGTCGCCCCTCCACCTCCGTCGTTCCAGTGAAAACAATCCGAGTTTTTCCAACCTCTCCTCATTGCTAATGCCCTCCAGACCTGGCAACATCCTGGTAAACCTCCTCTGTACCCTCTCCAAAGCCTCCACGTCCTTCTGGTAATGTGGCGACCAGAATTGCACGCAATATTCTAAGTGTGGCCTAACTAAGGTTCTGTACAGCTGCAACATGACTTGCCAATTTTTATACTCTATGCCCCGACTGATGAAGGCAAGCATGCCGTATGCCTTCTTGACTACCTTATCCACCTGCATTGCCACTTTCAGTGACCTGTGGACCTGTACGCCCAGATCTCTCTGCCTGTCAATACTCCTAAGAGTTCTGCCATTTACTGTATACCTCCCACCTGCATTAGACCATTTAGTTGATATTGTCTCTCCTTATTTTTCCCACCTAAAGGTATAACTTTACACTTCTCTGTGTTAAAGTTCATCTGCCATCTGTCTGCTCATTTCATTAGTCTATGTCCTCCTGAAGTCTGTTGCTAATCCTCCTCATCGTTAATGACATTTTTGAGTTTTGTATCATCTGCAAACTTGAAATGATGCCCTGTCTATCCAGTCCAGGTCACTAATATATATGAAAAAGAGCAGTGATCCTAATGTTGACCCCTGGGTAGCACCACTATATACTTTCCTCCAGTCTGAAAAACAACTGTACACCTCCACTCTCTGCTTTCTATTCCTTAGCCAATTTTGTATCCACTCTGCCAGTGTCCCTTTAATCCTACAGACCTCATTTTTGCTGACAAATCTATTATGCAGTACTTTGGAAGCCCATATATGCAACATCCACTGCACAAATCTCATCAACCTCCCCCCCCCCCCACCCCACCTCTGTTATTTTATTAGTCAGTCAAACAAGATTTTCCTTAACAAGTTTCAAGAATTAAAAAATTAAGTATATGGAGGGGGAAATGTAAACATTGAAGGCATAAAACTTGGTGAATTTCTCGTGGAGGGGTCGAGTGGCATGCTCCGCAGGAAGAAAAAGGTTTTTGTGCAATAAATATTATGCCTTCTTGGTAATCTTAAATCCTTTTATACTTTACAGTTAATAGACTTTTTAATGTAAATAAATAGTAACACAAACTTACATTTGGAATTTCAACAGATCATTCGCCTATCCAGAAGTCAGTCTCCCACATCCAAAATCTCAGTTCACAAAGATGCTGTTCCTCACCCAACTCCGCAGCCTTTCAGGAGACATTCTGTTCTCCTCCAAACTACTCTTGTTCATATTGGCACTCTTCCTCTCCCTCCTCTCAGATCAACCTGACACTCTTCTCCCCTCCAAACCCATTCAAGCTGAGACATCTGCCAAGCTCATTCTAGCATTCTCCCCACCCCACTCCCCAACTCATTTCAAGCTGGTATCTCCCACCTCCGCACCTCCCAGCTGCTGCCCCCTCCCACCCCATCCACATTGGTGTTGACATTCATTATGTCCACACCCTGTCAGTTAATGTTGGTCTTCTCTTTCATTCCCCACTCCAAACCACCACACTCTCAGCTTTTACCCCTTTCCTCATTACTTCACCCTTCCTTCTTTCCTTCATTGCTGTTTATTCCCCCTTTCCCTCATTGCTTCCTTCCCTCTCTTCTTCTTTACCATCATTTTCCACTATATAGCATACATTTCCTCAATCAATGCCATCTAATTTTTTTCCTCTCCTCCCTTTATTTCTCTTCCATTTCCCTTAGTGCCATCCATTCTCTTTCCACTGCTAGCCATTGCTCCCTACATTGCAATTTCTTCTCCATCTTCTCCCGAACCCGTTCATTCTCTGCCCCTTCCCTCTTCTCTCCTTTTTCCCCTTTTCCTCTCCCTTTCTTTGCTATCCATTACTTGCTTTATTGCAAACTATCCCCCTCCCCTCCCCCCAGCCCTTTTCACTTCCATCCTCTGTCCTCTCTTATATCCAGTAGTTGGTCTCAAAACAGCAATGTCTTATTGCCTGGAGCAGGTCACTAGCCTAAACTCTCAGCCTGAGGAAAGACCATGACATGGGAGAGAAAAAGGTCAAAAACAAAGTCGTGTCACCTTCTGAAAAAATAACTATTGCCAAAAAACTGACCAATTAATGTTTGCACGGCTGATGGAATTTTTCAATAATTGGTCATGAAACAATAACCATGGACCAGCCTGAGGAGAAGGGGAGAGGGCATCATTATCTTACCTCCATGTATGTTGATTACATCTAGCCACAGCTGAGTTTAGTAGGACTCTGACACATGGCCATATAAATACCATGGCTACAAGAGCAGGTCAGAGATTAGGAATCCTGCGGTGAGTAACTCATCTCCTGACTCCCCAAAGCCTTTCCACCATCTACAAGGCACAAGTCAGGAGTGTGATGGAATACTCTCCACTTACCTGGATGGGTGCAGCTCCAACAACACTCAAGAAGCTCGATACCATCCAGGACAAAGCAGCCCGCTTGATTGGCACCCCATCCTCAAACATTCACTCCATCCACCACTGACGCACAGTGGCAGCAGTGTGTACCATCTACAAGATGCACTGCAGCAATGCACCAAGGCTCCTCAGACAGCACCTTCCAAACCCGTGACTTCTACCAACCAGAAGGACAAGGGCAGCAAATGCATGGGAACACCACCACCTGCAAGTTCCCCTCCAAGTCACACACCATCCTGACTTGGAACTATATCACCATTCCTTCACTGTCGCTGGGTCAAAATCCTGGGAACTCCCTTCCTAACAGCACTGTGGGTGTACCTACCTCACATGGACTGCAGCAGTTCAAGAAGGCAGCTCACCACCACCTTCTCAAGGGCAATTAGGGATGGGCAATAAATGCTGGCCTAGCCAGCGATGCCCACATCCCATGAATGAATAAAAAAAAACGCTAGTCCACCCTTGTCTCTCACTTATTTAATTCATGCCAAAGCAACAGACATTGAGGTGTATGAATCCCATGGGAATGTGGTATGTGTTGTCTGACTGCATATTCAGAAACAAGTGTCAAATACTGGGGACAGAAGCATATTTGTGTGTGCACAGAGGCATGGAGTACTTGTGCTTTCTAAACATGAAAAACAGCACATTTTTCAGTTGCTGGTGGAATGAATGCAAATTTTGAAGGTGTAACTCTGATGCTTTTACCAAGTGACTAAGGGAAGCAAAGTGATGTTGATTTACAGGGAGCTGGTGCTATGAAAACACAGTTGATTTGGCAGAAAAGTTTTTTTTTTAATTCACAGATTTAAGGGATGTCATCACTGTTACTGGACACCTGGGGCGGGACTTCAATTCCGGGTCCCAATCCCGCACCATGTTGGTAGCACCCACGCGCTACTTGTAAATTTACTTAATTGGCTTGCATTCGCCATCCAATTAGTGGCGGCGGGCACGGGAAAGAGGTGAGGCACATAAGTAAGTGGTCCCAATTTAAAGGGCGTGTGGTAGCCATTGCCATGGTTGCCGTTCACTTCAATGATGGAAGGAGGAGCTGAGCAGAGGGCAGTGGGTAGGGAAATTCTACCCCCCCCCACGGCAACACCCGCCCACCAGGATAACCTCACTCCCGTTTCTCAGACTCCTCACTTGAGGTGCTGCTGGAGGGGGTGACAACACGGAGAAATATCCTAGTCCCTGAAAGCAGCATGAGAAAACTTACCATGAGGTCGGCAGCAGAGGAGTGGTGAGGAGGAACTGGGTCCAGTGCAGAAAACGTTTCAATGAGCTGCTTAGGTCTGGCAAAGTATGTCCAAAGATAGATCCAGATTACACGCCTCCTGGTCAGTAGTCACCAGAATGCAAACAAAAGAGACTTCCTGAGGGCAGACAGAGTTCTCCTGACCAAATGAGAGATGTGTACACAGCAGCGCTGATGACCCATAAGCAGAGTTCATATCCCTAGTGCTATTGGATCGTAGGCTACAGATTGCAACATCTTACGTGAATGAAAAGTTGCAAGTGGTGATGGAGAGAGGCATTGTTCTAACGGCATCTTTCTTCACCTTGCAGGCGAAACGGAAGAACAATGCCGGGGAGAGCGAGAGGGCATGTTTGGATAGTGGGGTGCCCCAGCTCACGTCACTAACGCATTTTGAGAAGCTGGCCTTTGATCTGGCCAGAGTGGGAAGCCACTGGGATGTTGGAGACAGAGAAGCGAGAGTTCATCATAGAGAGGATGAAAAGATCTCAACATCCCCAGGTTCAGGGGATGCATGGCAACCCTGCCTGTGCAATGAGATGTTAATGCTTAAGCTGTCATCTCATTATTTTAAATAGCAGAAGCATCTGTTGCTTGTGCCGATTTCTCATGACTGCCTTCTCATAGGCCTTCTCCCACAGGGCCAGCTGCAGAGAGGGAGGGGTTGACACACCACCAACACGTTCTGGAGGGGTCAGAGGAGGAAGAAACATCGAAGCCTGCACCATCATGTCTTTATTACTGTTTACCAGTGCAGACACTTGCACCTCAGTGACCCCTCATGCAGTGTTAGGAACAGTGGCACAGGATGAAGCGCACGTTACTTCAGAGTAAGAGGAGATGGGGGAGGCAGAGTCAGCTGTGGGCAGTCCCTATTGGAGGAGAGAGGACAGGTGCAGCCCTGATCAGCAAGGCGGCGAAGAGCCACGGGAGTCACGAAACGGGTGCCTGTACCTGGAGAATCAGCGTGAGATGCGTCCCCACATGTTGGAGTTACCTGAGACACTGCAGTCATGGGATGAGAATGGAGGATTCCATTCATCGCAGGCGCTCCACAATGTCTCAGTGCTTTGAGTACTGAACTCCTCCATTGAGAGAGTGGCTAACCTCATGGAGAGCCATATGCAGTATTACTCTTAGTTGATGCAGCAACAGCACATTGGCATGCACGGAATGCATGCCACAATTGACTGGTCAATGACACAAATGGTGCAAAGAAGCATGGAGTGGATGCCAGCTGTACCCCAGCTGGTGGTTCTCTCTAGTGATCAAGGGCGCCGTGAAAGAGCTGAGCAGGCGACATATGGTGATGAGGGGGCTACCCCTGGCAGGGTCCATCATCATCATCCACCTCCATGGCCCATCTGATGAATGAAGCATCTGTAAAGTTACACCCTGTGACAGAGGTTCCCCCTGCAGTGATGCCAGTGTAGCAGCCTTTATAGGTGTTCTCCCTGGCACCTCCATGACAAGGCCGACCACCACAGGAACCTCAGTCCCAGACAGGCACTAGCAAACAGACCGCCTCCACCTCATCCTCAGCCACAGGGGGAGCACACATAGGAGTGGCCATCAGTGGAGGCCACTGCATCAGTGATGTCACTTTGTGCATCACTTGGGTGTTTCTGTTGTAAATTGTATCAAACTGTAATGTGATAAAGCACTGGGCATGTTGATGCACTAAGGCAGACTGGTGTGTTTCCATTTTATCATGGTGAAAGGCAGGAGGATAGAAAATAAGGGTTAGCAAAGCAAAGGAGTGCGTTGGGGAAGATTGTGTCAGGTCTGGAGCCTTGCAGTGTTTGTGCCATTGGAAGATTGCTGACTTTTGTTGTTAACGGATGCTTGCTGTCAATCAGATGAAAGACACTCTCATCTGCAAGTCTTGCCCATGGAGTCTCACTCAGGTGAAACACGTCTGGAACAGAGATGCCGTAGAGTTCCTGCCGTCCTGATGAGCGTTCTGCCTTCTGAACCTACCGAGGTGACATTCCTCCGAAGCATGGCACCCGATCTCCAGTTCTCATTCAGCCTCCTCCTCTTCCTCCTCCGAGGAGCTATGCCATTCTAGCACTTCTCTCTCTTCAAGGTCCACACCTCTCTGGCGGGCCTTGTTATGGAGAGTGCAGCAGATCCCAACAATGCATGAGAACTTTGACAGAGTGTACTGGAGGGTGCCACCCGACCAGTCAAGGCACATGATCCTCATCTCGATGAAGCCGATGGCCTGCTCAATGATGACCTTTGTGCTCAGATGGCATTGCTTGTAGCATTTCACAGCCTCTGTGGCATTGCACCGGAGTCATCAGCCATCTCTTCAAGGGATATGTTTTATCCGTTAACAGCAATCCAAAGATTTCTGATGGCTCCACGAAGAGCTGCGATACTTGCGATTGCCAGAGGATGAAGGAATCATAGCAGCTTCCAGGATAGCATGCACACTCCTGCAAAAAGCACCTCCTGTGTTCGCAGACCATCTGAATGCTTAACGAGTGGAATCCCTTCCTATTGAGGAATTTCCCTGGCTGGTCAGTCAGTGCCTTGATGCCACATGGATGCAATCAAAGATCCCCTGCAACTGATGGAATCCAGCGAAGGAGGCAAATCCCATTGCCCTTTGGGCTTGAGTGCCGTAATCCATCCGGAATTCAATGTAATCCCCTGTCCTCTCAAACAGAGCATCTGTCACCTCCATGATGCAACGATGTGCTGCTGCCTGCGAGATGCCACCAATGTCTGTTGTCTCTGCGTGGAAGGAACCAATTAGGCAATGGTGCTGGCCTTGTGAATCCTCGGATGATCCTCAACGAGGGCACACAAGTCAGCAACCATCTGCCTGGACAAGCGCAGTCTTCTGCGGCACTGATGCTCTGACGTGTTCAGGTAGCTTATCCTTTGGCAGTAGATCCTATGATGAGAGTATTGCCTTAATTGCCTTCTTTCCCCTCGTTCCTCACCCTGTGCCCCTGTTGTCCAAGGATCTGCCTCTGCTCCTGCAGATGCCGCTGCACATTGCTCCCATCTCAGAGTAGCTTCATTCCATTTCCTGTTATGTCCTTCCTTTCTTTCAATTGGAATGTGGAGTCTTCCTGAACTCCCCTCTCATGAACCTGTGAAGCCGGTATGCAGAAGGACCCATCCATTCCCCCAAAGCCGCACCCACCCCCCGCCCCCCCCATTGCCCTTGTCCAGTGTGAAGAGATATTACGGATTATTCTCCAGACCCTGTACCACTTGTTGCCTGTGAATGAGGGCTGTCACTGAGCTCTCCTTTTTCAATGGTGCCTCTTGCTTCTGTCCCACCCTTTTGACTTTCAACTTGCTATTTTGGTGCCTCCTCCCCACTGTCTTGGTTGAGACTCTCTATGGATCCCAGGCCTTAAAAAGAAAATTCTAAACTGGCTCTTAATGAGCTGACAGCAAGCTCATTAAGAGCCTTAACTAGCCATTTATCCATTTGGGCCTCATCCTCAGAGCCTTTTAAACTTTCAGTGTGTCACAAGAAATAGGAGTAGGAGTAGACCATATGGCCCATTGAGCATGCTCTGCCATTCAAAATGATCATGGCTGATCTTCGGATTCAAGTCCACTTTCCCGGCCATTCACCATATCCCCTGATTCCCTGAGAGACCAAAAATCTGTCTATCCCAGCCTTAAATGTATTCAACGATGGAGCATCCACAACCCTCTGGGGTTGAGAATTCCAAAGATTCACGATCATATGAGTGAAGTAATTTCTCTTCATCTTAGTCCTAAATGATTGGCCCCTTATCCTTAGACTGTGCCCCTGTGTTATAGATTCCCTGATCAGTGGAAATAATCTCTCAGTGTTTACCCTATCTAACCTCTTTGGAATCTTATATGTTTCAATGAGATCACCTCTCATTCTTCTAAACTCCAGAGAATGCAGGCCCAATTTACTTAGTCTCTCATTATAGGTCAACCCCCTCATCCCAGGAACCAATCTAGTGAACCTTTGCTGCACTGCTTCCAGTGCAAGTATATACTTTCTTAAATGTGGAGACCAAAACTGCGCACAGTATTCAGTTTCACGTTGAGAAACTGGAATGCCAACCCAAGGGGTGGGTTTAAGCAGCTGCCCGCCTCTGTTCCTGCCCTCACATGAAATGAAAATCCGGCCCTGGAGATCCCTTTGATTTGGTGCCAGATTCGACTTAATGTTCAGAATGTTGAAATCCATGCTACAGAGATTGCTCAATCTTTGTGGGCAGTTTTCTTCATGATCAGCATCATTACTTTCCTGATAACTGTAAAATCTGGGCCAATGCGTTTATCCAGTGATAGCTGAGCCGAACAAAATAGGAAGATCTTGGGTCCTATTCCTGGTCACATTCAAATGTGACAAGGGTGAAGGTGCTGTTTTCGGCTCCAGTGCTTCTGGGCTAAGGAGGGGTCAATCACCCAAGTTTCATGTTCTTGATCACTATCCAGTGACTCTTGCTGGAAAACATTCATGTGTGGACTCTGGGTGAGAATGAGAAACAGCTTGGCTGTGAATACTTCCATGGCCAAACTGCCTGGTTGATGCTCATTGACATCTAAGAATCATAACTTAGCATCTTTGAGTGAGCAAGCAGAAGACAGAATAGAAAACCTGCTACTCTTGCAGACACAATTACCATTTTGTGTAACATTTGTGAGACGTAGCCTTCTACCCCTCTACTGTTCAAATACGAGAATTACGAGAAATGAGACAACAATCAAAGCCCAAATTAAACGTTAATATCCTTAGTTGATTTGGTAGGAATACCAGTTAGCAATGCAATACACCTGTTAGTAATGTACCCGTTAGTCACAAATACATTACAAGGAGTTATACATGCAATCACCCAGCGAGCGGTCACCTCCCATTGATCGTTCTCTTCAGCAACCGACCAAGTTGCTTGGCTTAGGCACCGAATCATTATTTGCAATGATTTTTATACCATTCTTTCCAAGGTGGCAGGATGTTTTATTGGCAAGATTGTACTGTCCTCTCAAAACCCACCTAAGATACAATTGCCCAATGAGGTAACAAATTTTTTGTTCAAACTACGAAATCAGAAACTGCCTTGACGACAAGCATATTGTTAAACTCCAGAAAGTTTGTTATGGAAGGATAATGCTGGAGCCTTTCTTTACACAGTTTGACATTTACTGTGCAGAGCAAATATATTACAGACATGTAGCTCCTCACTCAAACCCTCCACCAGTCTCAGTAAGTGTTTGCTTATAAGTGCTCAAGACTCCAATTAACACTCTCCACCTGCATATAGTCAAACAATTGATACACAATTAACAGATTAACAGACTCCCTTCTTTCTTTCATAACACAACGTGGATTAACGTGCTCAAGCAACATTTCAAAATAAATTCCATATTGGGTACAAAGTATTACATTGTGAGACACCCCTCCTCTAGCACCCGTAACAATTTCTTTCTACTAGCATTTCTTTTTGTGAAGCAATCAGATAGCTGATGAATTGCATTTACCTGTTTAAGTTTGGAGATTTCCTTTCTCTCCGGCATTTGTTTCAATCCAGCAAGGTCAATGCGTAGTCTTTTCTCACTCACAGTTTTTGTAGACTGTACATTGTCCCACAAAGAAAGACTATCCACCATAATATTCAATGGGTATCGTATCTTCAGTATGTCCCTTGTTCAGAATTTCACCCAAAATATTTGTCACAAATAGAACTCCATATCCACTGCCTCCACAAAACCCAGTGTTTCTGCAGCTAAAGTGCTTTTAACGACCCATTTTATTCTCTTAGCCTCCCAAGCTAAAGGACAACATTTCCCATTTTCACCCATCAGAAATATTATGAAACCAGCTGTACTCAAATACCCATCAGCTAGATTAGCATGTGAAGCATCACAAAAAATTATTAGCTTCATGTTCTTTGGGTCACCTAAGGATGGGAACTTCAGTACACCTTTCTCCAGATTTAGTTTTTTTAACGTTTTATTTGCCTTTAAAACATCCTCAACTTTTGGATGCTTCATCATCGTGCTTAACTCCAGCACATCAAAACTAACATCAGGCCTAGTCTGAGAGCCCAACCAGTTTAATTGATCACTGAAGCTTTGCAATTGCTCAATATCTGCTTTAGATAGATCATCATCTTTCTGTGATGACCTAACACGATTAACCGGGATGGGAGTAACACTCTCTAAAGAGGATTGTAGATTCAAACTTATTCCAGACTTAGTCTGCTTAATATCTAAACCAATATATTTAAAGGCCCCACAAGCCTGACTCACAATCTTAAATTCTGCCCTAATCTTATTAATAACATATTTCTCAAAGTCCACAGTACCACCCCCATAAGAAATCATCAACATGCATCATGAAGATGCCTGAAAGTTTCCCTTTATGATACCAATAAAACATGGCAGGATCTGCTTTTAGTTGAACACAATCAATTTTCATCAATCAATCACACATCCTTTAGCAGGGTTTTTAATCTCTGACAAGAAGGGTTAGAAAATAGTCTGTGTAATTCTAAGACAATTTGCTTTTTATCTTTCTGATTCTTAACACCTTATGTCATTAATACTTCTCTAAAACTCTGACTAGAAACAATAAGGGCCTGACTGGGTAAACTGCAAATTCACTGACTTTCCAAAATCAATTGCCTTATCTGTTCCATATCAAGTTTCATTTGTGCCTTTTTATTTGAAGACTTACTCAACAGTAAAGGTATCTCACTAGAGACTATATCAGGACTGATAAAGTGGCTTACTCTAGCTATTTTACATGGAATAATTACTCTCTCCAGTGACTTCAATGCGTTTTCATCACCAAATTTAAAGCTGGTAGTACTTTTATACTCCTTAACCTTGCGTCGATCCTCACTACTGAGTGAATCCAGATAATATTGTGACCAAGCACTATCTAATATAGTATAGTTGAACAAATCTGCAACTAACACATTCATCACAGGACTGAAACTCCTTGTGACTAGTACAATTCATTCAGATTCATCAGTATCTTTTTATTCTACCTCGGAATTTTCTGTATCATATGTTTTTTCAAGAACTCTGGCCCTCCGCTTAGGGCAGTTCATTGCATAATGATACTTTGAGTCACATCTGAAGCATCTATTAACTGTTCCTTGGGCATTCCTGGCATTCATTTGCCTATGATTGCTGTTCCAATTCTGTCTTCCACTGTAATAGTCAGACCTGCTGAAGGTGTTTTCATCCTCATTCCTAATGTCTTTAACTTTTCCATTGTACTTATGCCTGCTTCCAGTATCCAGACCATTTCCAAATCTAGTAAACATTGAGTCCACCATTCTTTCTGTTACCACAGAATGCCCTATTTGTTCTATCAGGGCTGCAGGAACTGACTGTTTCCCCAGGAATTTCTTTAAAGCAGCAGGAATTTGATTCAACAGGGAGTCTTTGTCCAACAACCAAACCCCAGTTAGAACCAGGAGCCTGTCCATATGTGACACCCTAGCACAATCTAGCTATTTAAAAGCCAGCACTGAACCAGGGATCTCCAAATTGAATTTCCTCAATCTTTTATACAGTCTGTTAAAGTCCATGGTATATTCCTCCATTGAATAACCACCTGTTTTCTGTGTATGTGCCTCATACACATTCAATAGGTCACCTTTCTTGTAAACTTCATCCAATAATTCTAACAGAAGATCCAACCTTTCATCAGTATCCAACTGATGAGCATCCAGTTCTCAAAACACTTTATTTTTGATTTTACTTTTGGTAGGAAATGACAATGCCAAGGCCATACCTTGTTTCCTCTTTGGTAGAGATGTAACCTGTGCCCAGATATCCACTTCATTCTTCCACTGGTCATATAGTTCAGACTCAGAGAACATCGGAAGTTAATCATACCCTGACAATTTACACTTGCTTTCTGCCATATTTTCCACAATAGCCTGTGAGATTTTAGTTTTCTATGTAAAAAAACATTCCTTGTTTCCAACCTTCAGCTTTAGGCAACCATTCTCTGCTATCATGTTAAACTCCAGAAAGCTTGTTATAGAAGAATAATGCTGGAGCCTCTCTTTACTTAGTTTTACATTCATTGTGCATAGTAAAAGGATTACAAACATGTAGCTCCTCATTCAAACCCTCCAACAGTCTCAGTACGTGTCTGCTTATAAGTGCTCAAGTAAGACCCCAGTTCATACCCTCCACCTGCATATAATCAAATAATTGATACAGAATTAACAGATTAACACCTATGTTTACATTTCCTTCGTAATTTCTCTCATGGATGTTACAGATGCCTTTAAGGTCTTTATCAGTAAACACAATGTTGTAGACAGCTGGGAGATGATAGGAATGGTTCTCCTATTTCACCAACTGACCAAAGACAGCGTTTCTATTAGAATTGTGTTTAACCCTTGAGCATTTTAATAGTCAATAAATAGACAAATGATAGGTTTTCTCATTGATTTAAAGAAAGATAAATGTTCATTAAACAATACCCCAAAATATTTGCAACTTCACCCACTCATACACGCACACATACATACACACAGGAAAAGATAGAGATGAAAAGAAAATTCTCTGATGTTCTAACTCAGCATCAAAGTGAAACATATCTTTGAAGTATGTCTGTTTAGTGGTTTCGACTCGAATTTTACAAATTTTTTGCCTAGTGCTAAACATTCCATAGTTTTGAAATATGTTTTCACCAATGACTCTGTTTATCCGTAATGAAAACAGCTTGCAACTGTTAAAAGGTTATTTTATCTCAAAATGCCCTTTTAGCCTTTGCAGTGCATGCTGGTCAGGTTTGATCAGTTTTCATAGCTTCCTGTATTTCATTTAAACTATCAGTACTGCTTGGTTGGATAGCCTCGCAAGTCTCAACCACAAATTTTGATGAAAATAATATTACTGTCTCTTACACATCTTGTCATTTTGCAAGGCTTGTAACACACCCACTATAGCCTGCACATGCCAAGCCATTGCTGTTTTTCATGGATCTTCCACAGGTGTTGAGGGAAGCTCAGAGACGATAAAATAAAATTGCAAATTGTGACTACCAAGTAAATGTTCATGCACTGTATGTCTATGTGGTAGTGTGAAATCAGCCATGCAGTATAAATGGGTGGATTCCCCAGGACTGAGAGTCTAGCGTATTAGAAAGTTACTTCTAGAGAGTATCAGAAACCTACTGAGACAGACAATTCTGCTTCCTAACCAAGGAAAATATGATCTGAACTAATCCTAGCTATCCTGTTGAAGTTTTGCATATGCTTAAACATTGCCAGCAAAACTACAGTCAAAGGGAAGACTGGTTGGATTCATATTTGACACAAAGGAAAATGGTCTTTGTTGAGTGTCGATCATCATAGTCCCTGGACAATGCTGTATGGGTTCCTCAGGCAGTGCCCTTTGCTCACCAATTTTCAACAACTTCATCAATGGCCTTCCTTCCATCATAAGGTCAAAAGTGCTCTTTTTCTCCATGCAGGAGAGATTAGCATGACGAGGAAATAGGATGTATGAGGCGGTTTTCTGTTGCCTTCCTCAGACCAGAACAGGAATTGAACCTGTGCTACTGACTTTGTTCTGGACCACATGGTAGCCATCTATCCAATTGAGCTAAAAATTTGTGCCACATAGGTGCTGGGTAATCACCAGACCCAAAAAGAAAAGCCCAACTGCCTCTTCCTGACCTTCAATGGCATCACTATCACTGATTCCCCATAAGGAACGAAGAGACCTGGGGGTATATGTACTCAAGTTCTTGAAGATGTATGGAGAAGTTGAGAAGTTTGTTAAAAAAGGCATACAGCATCTTTAGCTATGTAAATAGAAGCATAAAGTACAGAAACAAGAAAATTATGCAAAACCATTATAATACACTGTTAGACCTCAGCTGGAGTATTGTAGCCAATTCTAGGTACCATGCTACAGGAAGGATGCCAAGGCCTTGGAGAGGAAATTTACTAGAATGGCACCAGGGATGAAGGACTTCAATTACATGGACAGATGAGAGAAACTGGGTTTGTTCTCCTTAGAGCAGGGAAGGTTAAGGCAAAATTTGATAGCAGTGTTGAAGATCTTGAATCATTTTGATAGAGTAGAGCAGAAGAAACCATCTCCAGTGGCAGAAACATCGGGGAGAGATGGAGTGGACTATGCCTATATTTCCTAGAGTTCAGAAGAATGAGAGGTGATACCATTGAAACATGAAATTTTTAAGGAACTTGACCAGGTAGATGTTTCTGATTTGGGACTATATCGTCATTCCTTTACTGTCACTGGGTCAAAATCCTGGAAATCCCTTCCTGACAGAACTGTGAGTCTACCTACCTCATATGGACTGCAGCACTTCAAGAAGGCAGCCTTCACCACCACCTTCTCAAGGTTAATTAGGGATGGGAGGATGTTTCTGCTGGCAGGGGACTCTAGAACTAAGGGTTACTGTCTCAGAGTAAGGGGTTGGCTATTTAGGACTGAGATGAGGAAAGATTTCTTCACTCAAAGGGTGTGAATCTTTGAACTTCTTTACCTCAGTGGGCTGTGGATGCTTAGTTGTTGAGTATATTCAATAGATCAATAGATTTTCGGATTCTAAGAGAATCAAGGGATATGAAGAAGGTGGAGTTGAGGTAGAAAATCAGCCATGATTTTATTGAATGGTGGAGAAGGCTCAAAGAGCTAAATAGCCTACTTCTGCTTCTTTTCTTATATTCTTATGTAACCAAAGGACACATATTTAAGGCAATTGGCAAAAGAACCAGAGGCAATATAAAGAAAAAAAATTACGTAGCGAATTGTTATGGTCTGGAATGCATTGCCTAAAAGGGTGATGGAAGCAAATTCAACAACACTTACCAAAACAGGCTCGATAAATACTTGAAAAGGGAAAATTTGCAGGGCTACGGAGAAAGAGCACGAGACTGGGACTAATTGGATATTGCTTTCAAAGAGCCGGCATAGGCACACTGGGCCAAATGGCCTGTTTTTGTGCTTTATCGTTCTATCATTCCATCAATATCCATGGGGTAATCATTGAGCAGAATGGTAAATGGTACTACCATATTAACACTATATCTACAAGAGTAGGGCAGAGGTCTGTGATGAGTGGCTCAACACTGGATCTCTCAAAGCCTCTCCACCATCTTCCAGACTCAAGTGAGGAGTATGATGGCATATTTACCATGCATCTCTGGCTGTAAGTGTAACAACACTTGAACCTTAACACAATTGAGGAGAGAGTAGTCTGCTTGGATTGGTTTCCATGCCACTGGACTTAATGTTCATTCTCTGCACCACTGCCACACTGTGGCTGCGGTATGTATCAACTGAGGGATACAGTGCAACAACTCACCAAGCTTACTTCTAACATCCTCCAAACCCATCATTTCTACCACTAAGAAGGGCAGGAATAGCCAGATCATGCAAACACCATCATCTCTAAATTCCACTTCAAATTCTGAACCTCATTTGAATATATACTGCAACTCTTTCATTATCACTGGGTGCAAATACTGGAAATTCCTCCTGGGACACTGGGAAGTGAAGTGGTTCAAACACCAGGACCATCTCTAGGTAACTAGGAATGTCCAATAAATGCATCTTTGCCAGTGTCACCTACACTCCAAGGGCAACTTTTAAACAAGTGTTAATTTGGATAGTAATCTCTCACGTGATACTTAGTTAATGTATCAGAAACAGAGCCAAGCCCTATATATCTTAACAGTGCTCTGAGTGTTTAGACTGTGCTGCCCCGTTGAGTGCATTTTTTAAATATATAGGATGAATTAGAATGTGGCAGCTTAAAAGTTGCGCATTGAATAGAATATGATATGCAGAATGGAATAATTGTAGCATCAGATGTGCACTTAATCTGAGGTATTTTTTGATCCTTTTACAAAGCATGTCACTTAGGATTTTATTGAATGTAACTGTAGACAATTGTATCACAAATGAGTGTGTCAGACTCGAATGTCTGTTCGTTTAGTAGTAGATTGATGCCATTAGCTATGTTTATAGTAAAAATACACATCTGAACTTTCTTCTACTGCTGACATTGCTGGTAAGCTACAATTTTCTGACTGAGGTAATATTTAGTAATAAAAATCGACTGAAAGCTTTACAAGAAACAATTCAGTTCTAATAAATCACAGTTATGAGTCTCCCATACACACAATGTTCATACAACTTTACCAGCTTGTATGCTATTTTAAAGATTGGGACTAGACAGCAGCTGATAGGATCATAACTTCAAATTTATGGATGCGATTTGACAAAGTTGATCCATGTAAATTGCTCACTATAGGAAAGGGTTCACACAACAAGCAACACGTGTTAAAAATGAATAAGTCTGAAGTAAGAAGGGAAGTCAAAAGGCATTTTTTCACTCAAAAAGTAGTAGAAACGCGCAAGATGTTACCCGAGCAGGGCATTGGAGTAGATGTGTAAATTAGTTCATGAGGTAGTCAGGTTTGTTTCTGCATAGAAGAGATTGTTGAATGTCGTTTGAAAGCAGGCAAATGGGGTTAGCCTATGATAAAGGCATGAGGATCTTTCTCATGGTTTCATAGGTAAAGGTACTGCAGAGCCATACAGAGCAAAAGATGTCAGGATTCATATTTGTTCTGTGCAGGGATAGAAGGTCTTAGCTGGATGAGTGGTTAAGGTATAAGAATTGGACTTTGTGCTCCTGGACTAAGAAGGGAGAAATCAGCTATCGTGCCTGCCCCTGATTGTCCTCCTAACAGAAATCACACTTGCATGAACATTGGGTGAGGACAGGTTTGAAGCTCGGCTGTGGTTCCTCATCAGGATTGACCAGCCTGAAAACACTTGATATCTAGGCTTATAAACAAAGAAAGTTGAGGTACTGGAGGTTGTCCTCAGGAAAGGAAAGAGAAATCTAAATGGAGAAAAATGGATAAAGAGGTTTAATTTATGTTCCTAAAAAAATTTCTGCTGTTGAGATGGTTAGTGTTACAATAGTGTTACGATATGCAGATATCGATATGCAGCTGAAGAACATTTAACCTCCTCAACGCTTCGTCAATCCAGACCTTCTCAGCTCTTCAACAAAAACAACAACACCTTTATATAATGCCTTAGCATAATAAAATGTCCAAGGAGCATCACAGGAGCATTATTAAGCAAAATTTGACACTGAGCCACATAAGGTGATAATAGGGTGATGGTAAAATGCTTGGTCAAAGAGGTAAGTTTTAAAAGAGTGTCTTAAGGGAAGAAAGAAGGTTAAAGAAGTGGAGAGGTTAAGGGAAGAATTTCAGATCTTGGGGCCTAGGCAGCTGAAGGCACAGCCACCAATTGTGGAGCAATTAAAATAGCGGATTCTCAAGAGGTCAGAATTAGATGAGTGCAGATATCTGGGTGGGTTGTGGGGCTGGAGGAGATTACAGAGATAGGGAGGAGTGAGGCCATGGAGTGATTTGAAAACAAGGATGATAATTTTAAAATCGAGCCGTTGCTTGACCGGGAGCCAGTGTAGGTCAACGAGCACAGGGGTGATGGGTGAACAGACTTGGTGCGAGTAAGGACACAGGCGGCAGAATTTTCAATGACCTCAAGTTTACGAAGGGTAGAATGTAGAAGGAAGGCCAGGAATGTGCTGGAATAGGGCGGCACAGTGGTGCAGCGGTTAGCACCGCAGCCTCACAGCTCCAGCGACCTGGGTTCAGTTCCAGGTACTGCCTGTGTGAAGTTTGCAAGCCGGGTGCTCCAGTTTCCTCCCACAGCCAAAGACTTGCAGGTTGTTAGGTAAATTGGCCATTGTAAATTGCCCCTAGTGTAGGTAGATGGTGGAGATGTGGTAGGGAATATGGGATTAATGTAGGATTAGTATAAATGGGTGGTTGTTGTTCAGCACAGACTTGATGGGCAAAAGGGCCTGTTTCAGTGCTGTATCTCTAAATAAAAATAAATAAATAAAAGAATAGTCAAATCTAGAGGTAACAAAGGCATGGATGAGGATTTCAGCAGCAGATGAGCTGAAGCATGGATGAAGTGATATTATGGAGATGGAATTGGCAGTCTGAGTGATGGCGGAATTTGTGGTCAGAATCTTATATTGGGGTCAAATATAACCTCAATGTTATGAAAAGTCTGGTTCAGCCTCAGACTGTTGCCAGGAAGAAGGATGGAGTCAGTGGCTAGGGAAGGGATTTTGTAGGGGGGCACCAAAGACAATGGCTTTGGTCTCCCCAATAGTTAAGTTGAGGAAATTTCTTCTCATCCAGTACTGGATGTCAGACAAGCTGTCTGATAATTTAGCAACAGTGGACGAGTTGAGAGAGGTGGTGTTGAGGTAGAGCTGGGTGTTGTCAGCGTACAAGTGAAAACTAACACTATGGGCTGACTTTTCCCAACAATTTGGAGACACGTGGGAGGACTGGCAATATAGTGGGGGAAGGTGTCAGGAGGGGAGCCAGAAGTCTTCATGCCACCATACCATATTGCCAGTGATGGAAACCTTGACAGCACGCCCACCCACCAGGTGGTGAATTGATCCACTTAAGTGGCCAATTAAGGGCCACTTCCAAAGGACATTTGGCCTGCCTCGGGGTGGGGGGCACACCACCCCGAGGGGAGACTACCAGGTAAATCCTGGTGGCCTCCCAGAGAGATCTGCATGGGCTCCCCCTTGATGGGCACTCCATGGCCCACTGAGGGGCACCCCAGTGGCAATGGCTGCCCTCGCAGCAATGGCCGCCCACATGACACCGGTGCCATCTGCACCATGACCACCAACACCACCCCCGTGGATGATGATTTTGATTTATTTTTTGATTTGATTTAGAGATACAGCACTGAAACAGGTACTTCGGCCCCACCGAGTCTGTGCCGACCATCAACCACCCATTTATACTAATCCTACACTAATTCCATATTCCTACCACATCCCCACCTGTCCCTATATTTCCCTACCACCTACCTATACTAGGGGCAATTTATAATGGCCAATTTACCTATCAACCTGCAAGTCTTTGGCATGTGGGAGGAAACCGGAGCACCCGGAGGAAACCCACGCAGACACAGGGAGAACTTGTAAGCTCCACACAGGCAGTACCCGGAATTGAACCCGGGTCGCTGGAGCTGTGAGGTTGCGGTGCGTGCCACTGTGCCACTGAGGGGCAGCATGTAGATGACAAATACAAGGGGGCCATGGATAGATCCTTGGGGAAACCAGAGGTAACGGTGTGGGAGAGGAAAGAGAAGCCATTGCAAATGGTATTCTGGCTGCAATTAAATAGACAAGAACGGCAGCAGGTGAGTGTAGTCCCAACCGGCTGGACGACAGTGGAGAGGCACTGAGGAAGGATGATGTGGTCGACTGTGTCAAAGGCTGCAAAAGGGTAAGAAGGGTCATGTACCTTTGTCACAGTCACATAGGATGTCATTTGTGACTTTAGTCAGAGCTGTTTCGCTACTGTGGCAGGGCAGAGACCTGATTGGAGGGATTCAAACATGGAGTTCCAGGAAGGATGCGCATTGATTTAGGAAGTAACAACATGTTCGAAGACTTTGGAGAGGATAATGAGGTTGAAGATGCAACAGTAGTTTGCAAGGATGGTGGGGTCAGGATTAGTATTTTGAGGGGAGGGGTAATGATAGCAGAATTGAAGGAGAGAGGGACAACACCTGAAGAAATTCACATTCAAAGTCTCTGTTTCAATATCTCATCTGTAAATAATTCTCTCTAACACTTTCCTAAACATTTCTGTGAAGTTGATTCACAGAAATCCACAGAACCATGAACCGTATCTTATCTTTATAGGGAGCCAAGGCCCATATTCTAGGACAGAACCAGGGTTGAAAAAGTAGAAGAATAATGATGTAAATCAGGAAATAGTGGTGAGCTGATGCCAAATTTGCCACAAAACGAGAAAAATTGCAAGGTATTTTCTGTTTTGGAAAAGTTGCTGAGATTATATAAATACACACTCCTAACTGCACATTTTCAAAAGGACCAACTAACACGCGCTATCTTTCTTTTTTGAAGCTAAAGTGTCACCTGGGAGAGTGGCGAGGGTATGTGCATGGGAGAAGAGAAATAAGAATCAGCTAAATGAATTGTCAGGAATTGTACATTGTGCTACTGTTCTATCATTAAGCCAATATTTATGTGCGGGAAGCTGCACTTATTGTTCCTAAGTGATATAAAATCCATCTGGAATTAATGTTTTATGATTAAAATATGTTCTGCCTTGATCTAATCCTGGCCCTGCCTAATAAAGAACAACTCAGTGAGTAACCCTTACCATGCTGAATAAACAGGAACTCTATATAATTATTCAATGAGTAGCCCTTATCTTGTTTAATAAGCAATAACTCTGCACAGTTACACAATGAGTAACTCTGGCACTGCTGAATAAACGACAACTCTTTTCCTTTAATATGGAACATTTTCTGTTCTGTATGGCTGGTGGTACCAAACATGGAACAGGCAAGCAGGAGATGAGAAATCAGGCAGAAATCTATGTTACCAGATCCACCAGATTACAATGCATGTTCAGAGCAATATAATGTGTTCACACACGAATTACCCATGGAGAGTGTATTGTGTGTTTGCTTTGGTTTGCAGCAGATAGGCAATGACTGCTTAAAGTCTGACTGTTGTATTCATCCCAAAGTAGACTTTAAAGGGTTGATTTTTCAGGAGCCTGTGGAAATAAGCACCATGTGTGGGCAGTGCTTTAGATCAGTCCAATGCCTGAAGTCAATTCTCTGTATACCAGTTTCCTTTTAAGGTGAATTTGCATGTCATAGATATTATATGGGTTGGCGCTATAGAATTTGTTTGGACTCAGTGCATCCTGTAGATAGTGCATAATTGCAGCTATGGTACACCATTGTTGGAGCTGATGGTTATTGAGTCCTGTAGCAAAGATGCCAATCAAGTTGAATAGGAGCTTTCTCATCCCGACTCACAGGATATCAGCAGACTGGTATACCAAGTGAAAGCAGGTGTACTAATCGGCTGAATGTCTGGGGCATAGCCTGGACCACTGAAGAGTTTGAAATATGTGTTCCATGGCTCCTTTATAATGGGGTGGATGAACACAATATTGGTCTATTTTTGGAGCAAGGGCAGCACCTCCCTCGGATCCCAAGATGCACTCTTGTGTATCATTGGCACTCTCCTGGTTTGTGCATTTAAAATAAACAAAATGTATGACCCAGACAGCTCAAATCCTCAAGTATTTAAAATGATCAAGACTGAAATTAGTATAGTTTCATGATTTCTTTTTCTAAATTAACTAATGTAATTACCTTGGTACTCTTCTATATCTTTATATTGAAGGTTGAATTTTAAAAATGTCATAAACCTTCTATAACATTTTACGAGCCATCGGTGTCAAGATTCGAATCAGCACATCTGGATTATTGAATCGTTTAGTTCTTATCGGGGTCATGGGACTTGAATCCTGCTTGTTGCTGTAATTATGATGGCTTCACACTGGATAGTTTAATTCACTGGAATGGATAATACTGGGCTGCTCACTAGAAACAATAGTGTTCATTTATGTGTCCTGTGCACAAAAAAGCTCTATTAAAAGCTCTGATGAATGACACTTGTAAACGTGTATGCAATATTTCTATTCAAGGTAAACCTATGGTTTACATTGAGTTTACCATTTTTGTACCATGTTATATGTATGGCATTGCCAGTAAACCATGAGAAACCATGATATTCAATTGGTGGAAAAACTTTTTGGAGTTTTGTTCTTTTTGGGGGAGGGAGGCTGGTACATAAATGGCAAGATTTGATACTATTGATTGTTTTCTAATTGTTGCCATCTAACTGTGGCCATTCATAATCTAGCCATAGAAACTGGGATGGATTTTACCATGGAATCAAATGCACATTTGACCATATTTTAGCTCTGGTTCCAAAGACCACACTTGGCTTCATAAAAGACAGACATGATGATTATATTGACTGAGACAATTTTGACCATGATACAATATTGATAGCTTAAGAAAACATTTTATGGTTCATTTTTATTTGTAAGAAGGGTAACATAACTGAGACCAATGGAAGAATAATCAGAGGATAGACAAAAGAATGAAAGTCTTTTCTGCTGTACATTGTCACTGATTTGTGGGATGGGACTATTGGATGTGACACTGAATGGTGGGATGTGGATTTGCTCTGAATGATATATTTGAGTTCTAGTCAAATTGCGGTTGTCTCTTAGTGGTAGGAAAGTTTATCTGCAACGAACATTACTGTGCAGTAGCTATTGCTAGCTTCATGATACCCAGCTACTTCCCTGCAAGGACTTACTGAATCTATCGCTCTATTTTAATGGGGAATTGGGCAGACAAGGGGCAGTGATGAGGAAGACGCCAAACTTCCCTGACCTTGGCAGAGTCAGGAATGGGCAAGTTGAACTCCCAGGCCCCATCTGCATGCCAGTGGTTAGCAGAGTTCCCAAAAACGTGGGTTCCTGGCCGCACAAGGAAAGTAAAAATTAAAATATTAATCTGGGCTTCTTCTGGCCTTGGAACCTGTTCCCACTGCCTTCAACTGGCGGGTAAATCACAACTTCCCTGCTCAGGTGACATATAAAATTTCAGATGGCCCAATGTTCTCATCAGACTGTGATTTGCATGTTTAAAGAAGGATCCCACCAGCTTCAGGCAGGTGTCCTTGCTGCCTGGTTAAAATAGTGGTTTAAAATATAAGATAATGGTACGGTATTGAGTAAGTTACCCGAATGATTTTAACTGCAATAGTGCCTGGTTTCCGTCAGGTAGTTAAAGTTGCCCCTCATATCTTTTAATGGAAACTGAAAGTATCTGCTAACAGGATATTCACTTCATCGTCTGTTCACTCTGAATCAAATCTCTATTGTTTCTCTGATTGCAGTAATTTATGCCAGCTCTATATTTAGATTATCTTCATACTTGGTACAACAATCTGCAGTAGGTGGGTAACTTAGACAAGATGTCATGGCTTTAAATCCATCAGATTGAGGGAGATCTAGGGATGCATATCTTTCAGACTTCCTCCCTCTGCACTGACAATGCAATGACCTTATAGGAAAATCTAATCTTCCCCACTGATTTTGCACTGACTGACTCTGCACACTGACCCTTTGCATTGACTCCCTGCACTGACTCTCGACACTAACCTTTCACATGACCCTCTGCATAATCTGGAAGACAGAGATGAACATGGAGTAACAGCTAGTGACCTACACATGCTGGTGGTCTGCTTACAGAATGCAAGCGGACAAGAGCACCTGAGAATGTAATGGGCCTGGATCATTTTTTAAACTAGAGAGATATTGAAAATCATACGCATTATTTTACCATTCTCTACTTCAGCCCCCATAGCACTGGGCCTACAGCATCTGTCTAACAAATTTGAGATCTGCTAAGGATGCTAGGGATCTATGAATTTTTACTGAGTGCTGCACAACACAACCAACCTCTGCTGAACACTGAAAAATTTAAATTTTTCTTCCCAAATAATTTCAGCACATTATTTTCACATCTTGATGAGAGAAGACTAGGAAACTGCTAATTTCTAAATTATGCTTTATCTGTTTAGAGAGGATCATTAGTCTCAGATGTGCAGCAGCCTCTCCCTTGCAACACGTGAATTAAGCGTCTTATCAATTCAAATATCATCTCTGTTTTATTTACATTCTCATTAGTTGTAGCAATTTTACCATGGGCAAGCCAAAGGATCTCTTTAGCTCAGCTATGGCCCAAACAGAGCAATGACAGAAAAATCTACAAAGTGAGAGTGAAGAGGCTCAACCCAGGACATCCACTCACCTCTTTCCTTTACCCACTAAACCATGACCAACACCCACTCCAATTCTGTCATTCATAGCACAGTCCAATTACTTGCAACCTTGCAATCATACTCAATACACATTTGTAAGATATCAATGTACAAAGTACTATATGATGGTAACTTGTTAGCACTACCATTTAACAAGCTGGAATAATAAGTTGACAGAAGTCATTGACCAAATTAATGAGCTCTTTATTCATGTTAAATTATTGATAGGCTCACCCAAAAGCCTTGTGTAACCCAAGGGCAGGACCTGAGGAGAAACACAATGCAGTGCACACTTCCATCCCATGGCACATCATCAACATACACAAGCAGTAATTCAGATGTCTGGACAGATCAGAGGGCTACTGCATGACCTTGCTGAGTTAGCAAGGATTATTGTATCCTGCTGTGTCCTCTGGAAATTTGTCATATAAAAGAGAACTGCTATGGAAACAGCAGAAGAAGAAAGACAGCAGCAAGCAGAGGAAGAGGACAAACACAACCACAAGATAGAAGAAAAGCCCCAGTTGACAATAGTTATCAGCCAGGATCTAATAAACTGAGATTTCAACTTTGCAGGGTTCTATTGCACAGGTAATCAGTATGAACCAAAGAATTACATATTGAATCATTATGTGTCTCATTTTGCAATGTGCCATTTTGGGCCAGTAAGTGAGACCATACTATATACATGTAGGCCTCATTGATTACTGATTTTCCATTGCCTCCAAACAAGCAGTGTCCTTTCAGTCATATCTGAAATGCTCTACTGCACATTCTCAGATAGCTGTATAAAGCTTCTTTCAGGGACAAAGAATGTAGAAAATGCCTTCTGCTGCTGCCTCAGCCGCCATCTGAATGCAGGCCCAATAGGATGCCTGTCCCTTATCCATAAAGTAGCCCCATGCAGAGATTGCAATTTGCCTAGGTCTTTTTCCTCTCTGGTCACCTTCCCTTGTTCATTCTCATTTGTGGCCTTTGCTTCATCCAGTGATGTCAACCTGACATACTATTTAATGTGAGGCACTAGTATCAAGGCTGATACTAGGGAAAAGTCTTGTGATACGTAACACCTCTTGCTCTGGCCACCTCATATTGGGAAGACCCTGCAAGAAGAGAAAAGGTAAGTGAACTGTGGAAAAAATGAGTTCTTCCGGTCCTGTACATTCCTATGTTTCGATCATTTACAATGAGTTCTCAAGACAATGCCTTTAAGGACAGGTAAGATATTGTGCTTATACACAAGCCAGTGGTTGACAATATTTGCAAAGTGGAGGCTTAGGTCCAGAAGTTGGGGAAAGCAGGGTTTTAAATGAGTGGGTTGGTGCAACAGATTCCTTCAATAGAATTCTGAATTAGAATTGCTGCATTTAGAACTGTGCATTAGGAATCACTGTGTTAGGATTGCTGCATAAGATTCCCTGCACCAGGAACCCTGCATTAGGATTCCTATATTAGGATCTCTGTTTTGTGAATACAGAGGTAAAGAAATCCGTTAGTCATAATAGGACTGGATCTGTTGGCACCTTCTGGCAGAAATTGCAGAGTCAACAGGAGGGCACCCCATTTGTATTGGGCAGGTGGGTGCAGGTGCCTTATGGGTAAAAATCCAACATCCACCCGCTCATGATGGCTCAAGTCTACAGTGCTCATCTTTCCTGGGGGAACGTGGTTACCCAGGGCCCTACTCCTGTCCCCCTCCCTTAGCCATGTTCCCCTTAGTGAAGGTGCCCAATCTATGAAAAAGTTTTTGAAAATAATTCTGTCGGGAATTCAGTCTGCTTGCCTGGCCTGGAACTCACCAGTGGGGCCCACATCTGAATTTATGGATGCCAGTACACCCCACCGGACATATTGGCCTCCAGAATTATATTGAGTTAATACTGTGCCTAAGGAGCAGGAATACCTAACGTAGGCGGTCTTCACTTCTGGCTCCATTTTCTTGATGTCACTTGCCTTGTAAGGGAATGACAAAGCTTCTGCCCCTAACAAGACATGGAGGAAACTAACAAAAATGGTGGAGATCAGCATAACTGGGGCTCTGCTATTTTCCAGAGGTTCCACTGTTCTCTCACCAGCGTTATAATAGAACACTGGCAGAGCCCTGCCCACCTTATATTTTACAGAGGTGGAGGTGCTCACATAATGCTAGGTAGGGAGTCCTGCACCAATAGGCACTTATGGTAAAGTACTCCATATTATAATACTCCTGTATGTTGGAAACAAATCTTGTAGCTTACCCGTCATTCTTATAATGATAATCTTTAGTCTATCCTTCCTTGTTACTCATCTGCAGCAGCAGAAACAATCTTTCACTATTTAGCCTCTCAAAACCTTTCATAATTTTGAAGACATCTATTAAATTCCCCTTCACTCCTCTGTTCCAGCAGAAAGAATCCTATTTTTTCATAACCATACCCTCCCATTCCAGGTATGACTCTAGCATATTTTCCAGGGGTTCCACTGGTCTCTCACCAGCGTTATAATAGAACACTGGCAGAGCCCTGCCCACCTTATATTTTACAGAGGTGAAGGTGCTCACATAATGCTAGGCAGGGAGTCTTGCACCAATAGGCACAGTGGCGCAGTGATTAGCACCGCAGCCTTACAACTCCAGGAACCCGGGTACGATTCTGGGTACTGCCTGTGTGGCGTTTGCAAGTTCTCCCTGTGACTGTGTGGGTTTTTGCCGGGTGCTCCGGTTTCCTCCCACAGCCAAAGACTTGCAGGTGATAGGTAAATTGGCCATTGTAAATTGCCCCTAGTGGTGGTAGGAAATATGGGATTACTGTACGGTTAGTATAAATGGGTAGTTGTTGGTCGGCACAGACTCGGTGGGCCGAAGGGCCTGTTTCAGTGCTGTATCTCTAAATAAATAAAATAAATATATCATTGCTACACCCTTTCCATTACTGTAACGTCTTTCTCTAGAACTACACTCTATTCAAATTAGGACCTAAACAATATTTTGTATGAATGTAACATCACTTCTTGTTTTTAAGTTCAATGCTCCTATACATGAAACCCAAAATCCCTGTTGCGTTTTTTGGTCTTTTCTATCTTTAAAGATCTATATATCTGCACCCTTAGATCTCTATATTCTACCACTCATCATATAAAATATACTTCTTTCCACTTTTTTCCCCAATGTCCTACCAATTTCTCTGCATTGAACTAAATCGACCATCTATCTATGCAGTCTGTTAACCAGCTGCATTTTTCTGTCTTGCTTGCCATGCTATTAATTTGATATTTTTGGCAAACTTAGATATCATTTTTTCTTTTGCCTCGATCCAAATAGACTTATCCCATTTCAATCCTTCTTACTCTAAACAATCCCATTGCATTCCAACCATGCTGTTATTTAAAATAATCCCATCCTATTCAAGACTATTCTATCTCACCCCATATAATACCAAGCCATCCTAAATCATTCCATCACACACCAAACAATCTTATCCAGTTTCACTAAACTGATTACTGTTTCATCTAAAAATAGAAAACAAAAGAAGTCCCAACACATATCCCTAGATATCAGGATCCCTGTATTAGGATCTCTGTGTTAGGATTCCTTTATTTGAATCCCTTTGTTAACTTTCTTGTAATATGATCCTTCCTGATCTCTATATTCCTCTCCTTCTGTAAGGATAAATACAATAAGATCTCTATGTTAGGATGTTTCTGCAAAGATCCATATGTTAGGATCTTTGTAAGAAAATCCCTCTACCAAGATTCAAGTTCTAGAATGAGTATTAGCATTACAGCATTATGGTCTCGTAATTTGGATTCCTGTACTAATATCACATAATTAGAATCCACATATTAGGATGCCTGAATATCTGTTTGGATCCATGTCTTCCAATCCCTGTATTAGGATTCATGTGTAAAAATTGTGCTTCAGGATTCCTGTGCTAAGATTTATCTGCTGGGATCCCTAAATCACGATTTGTATTTTAGGTTGCCTGTATTAAAATCCTTCTGTTATGAATAATTCCAGTGTTGTATTGTTGGCCTCTTTCATTCTGTGGTTGCTGAAACAATGATTTTTCTGTTTGAAATGAAGGTCACTTTTATGTGCCTTTGAAATATTCAGCAACTGTCTCTAAAAATGCTGCAGTAACTGTGCTGAGCCACACAAATACCAAGAACACAACTAAAAGAACCCCTTGTGTTTTCTACATTTCGAAGCCTGACAAAAATACTCATATAAGCAGCTTAGAATATGGATTTCAGGGTCGACTAAAACTTCTGATTTTCAAAGGGGCATTTCCTATCCTGTCAGCAATTATAACTTAATTGAGATGTTTCAACAGAGCTCTCCAGTCAGAGACTAACCTGAGTACAAGGGCACTAACGAAACCCCTGAGAAATCTCTTTTCAATATGAGAGCAGAGATTTTCAGCCTATTATTACTGGGAATCCAATTCTGTGCTGTTAAAAGATTGACTTCAACTGTCCAATTCAGGTACATGGTTTGGAGCAGAGAGAGAGAGCTCCTGCAGGCCAGACTACAAGCAGCAATTCATCTTATCCCACTGCATCTAATTCCAAATCATTCCAAACCAACCCATGTAAAACAATTCCAAACCATTGCAAGTCAGGGCATTCTGAACCATCTCATCCCAAAGTTTCCATGCTGTTCCATTTCCAAATCAATTCATTCCAGACTGTCCCATTCCAAGTTACCCAATCCCATTTCAAGGCACCTTATCTCATTTCAAACCTCACTCTACAACAATTCTATCACAAGTCAAACCATTCCATTATTTCAAATCATCCCATTCCATTCCAAACTAGTCAATCTCATCCCATTTAATTCCAAACTATCCTATATCATTCCAAGTCATTTCATCCTATTCCATTATACTGAGTAACTGTTTCTTCATTACTGTTCTGGATTGGGGTATGAAATATATTGCTGTGTAAATAATTCTGATCTACGGTAAGCACTACATTGGGGAACCCATTATAACACGACCTGCTATAGTGCGGAACTTGGTATAACCTGGGTTAGTTTTGGACCCCAAAACTTTTGTTTAATTAGGATTTGTCCAGTGTGGTAGTAAACCACACAAGTCAGGAAGGCTTCCAGCTTAGTAACTGAGCTTTGCTGAGTCAGTTGTAAAGACATTTCAGTTGACCTCAGCACTCCCCCGTTAGGAAAGAGGCAAACCTACTAATGCTACTGCTGGCTACCCATGAACTCCTGCTGGATAGTATATATATGTGCAAGCATCAGGTAAGGATAGGAGTAGGCTCAGCTATGATGCCCACCTACTTGAAAAGACTACGGACACTCATTGCCTGGCCCAGGGTCACTATTTTGTTTTGTTGAATGTGTTGAATCTAGTCAGTGACTCTGATAATGCAGCCACACAACCCTCCTTCATTCCTCAACTGTGGCGGTACACTTCCCACTTTTTTTCCTTCTGCAAATGTGGCCACAAGCCACCTCCCACTATGAATGCAACCACCACCTTAAAAAATAAAAATAAAAAGCAGTCATTTAATTATTTGGTTGATTTTACATAGATCTGCTTTATTCATTTATTTTGAAGCACAAGTACTGGAAACTGTAGGGATATACAGCAAAAGACATAGCTATGAATGGGCCTAATGCATACACATCTTCCTAACCTGAGAGGAAATGCCGATTAATCTAGGAATAAAAATTTGCACATACCTGTATCATTTATAACCAGCCAGATGTGTTTCCCACCAACTTCATTGGGGCCCTGTCACAACACGGTCTCGAGATATGGTCGCCATGAACTGCTTTATAGTGGAGCCCCAATGTAATGGAATTTTACCTGTCAGGGGATGAGGTTCAGGGCCAGCACTCTACCTCGGGGTATGCTGTGGAATGCTGATACATTATATGATTAGCAATTTTGCTTATGTAGTGGTTTTAGCAAAATGAAACGTCGTACAGGCAAGGGGGAATGGAATATGGAGAGTCAGAAAAGAAATGGGGGCATTTCCATAGACATGGTCAAAGAGGCTTTTGAAGGTTGGAATGAATTGAATAAGACAATCAAATCTGAGAAGAGAATAGGGAAATGATGGCTGTAGTCTGTTATCCATGGTGAAGGGAGTGGTGGATTCAGTAGCCCAGAGTCAGAGGAGCTGAGGAAGTGATCTGAAGATGGAGGGTAAAGAAGAGGGGGAGAGGGAGCAGATTGAATCAGTCAGCAACTATGAGATCAGAAAAAGAGAAACCTATGAATTGCTTACATTTGGTGTTAGAAGTGAGGATGGGGAAAGGGGCAGGGGCAAGAGGTGCAAGGAAATGATCTGTGATATAAAAAAAAGGAATTTGGGGTTTTTTGTTACCCTCCAGGATGATCCTGGAGTAATAGGAGTACTTGGTCACACAGGAGTAGACAATCTTACTTGCAGTGGTCCAGAGAGAGTGATGCAGCTGGAGAGGATTGACATTCAACCTAGACTTGTTCTATAACTTCAGCATTTTTTACAGCTGTCAGGTGCAATCAAGTGAAATATGCTAACTTACTTTCTGCACAGAACAATAACATGCCTGAAGTATCATTTTAAACAGTGACATGGAGACATTCAGTTGGGG
This sequence comes from Heterodontus francisci, assembly GCF_036365525.1. Lineage (NCBI taxonomy): Eukaryota > Metazoa > Chordata > Chondrichthyes > Heterodontiformes > Heterodontidae > Heterodontus > Heterodontus francisci. Next base: position 26,038,311 of record NC_090393.1, on the reverse strand, counting down.
TGTATCAGTATAACTAATGAGTATTGCTCAGCAGAGTTTAGGGTGGTACACAGTGGAACAATGTGTAGGAGCCATGCCCTGTAAATTGCCAAAGGTACGTCTTCGAAGTTTGTAGGGTCAATGTGCCTAAAATGGAGTTTTGGCTTGAAAGCTGACCACACAAAATGGAGTTCAGCTGTTGAATTGAATGCTGGGCAAAGGCTTTTAGCTAATACTAGTTCTCAGCTCATTCAACCCATCACCCAAGCTTTTGGCCATGGTATTTTACCCAGATAATTGGCCATAAACCCTTCTAGGCTAAATAAAGGCAATAAACTGGGTGTCAGCTCAATTGTAGCACTGGTGCCTCTGAGTCAGGAGGTTGCAGGTCCAAGTCCCACACCAGTTACTTAGGTACACCATCTAGGCAGATTCTCCAGTGCAGTGCTGAGGGAGTGCTGCGCTATTGGTGGTGCTGTCTTTTAGATGTCAGATTAAGCTGAGGTCCCTTCTGCCTGTCAGATGGATGCAAAAGATCCAATATCAGTGCTTTGAAGAACAGCAGGGGAATTCTCCCTGAAGTACAAGCCAACATTTATCTTTCAACCAACAGCACTAAAACAGATTATCTGGGCATTTCATACTGCTGTTTGTGGGACCTTGCTTTGCACAAATTGGCTGGTGCTTTCTTGTATTACAACAGTGACTATACTTCAAAAATATTTCAGTGCTTATAAAGCGCTTTAGGATGTCCTGAGTTCATGAAAAGCAACATAATGCAATTTTTTATTTTCTTTAAATTAAAGTCATAAAGCATCTAGGTTAATTAAACCAGGAAGATCTGTGCTTATACGGCAGACATCCATCATTAGTACGAGAAGCCATTACCCCTAACTCAAACTACTTAGGTAACGCCTAACAAAACATAAGGATGTCACCTGTCTCCACTTGTCACTATTCTCCAGAGGTTAGGTGATCTGTGGCAAGTGACTTCCATTCTGATTTCCCAAAGCTTTTCCACCATCCACAATGCACAAGTCAGGCATGTAATGGAATCCTCATTACTTGCCTGGATGAGTGCAGCTGCAATAACATTCAAGAAGCTCAACATCATCCAAGACAAAACAGTCCACTTGGTGGGAACACCATCCACCACCTTAAATATTCACTTCCTCTACCATTGGCACAATGTGATTGCAGTGTGAACTCTCTGCAAGATGCACTGCAGCAACTTGCCAAGACTTCTTTGACAGCAACTCTACCATCTAGAAGGACAAGGGCAGTGGATGCATGAGAGCACCACCACCTCCCAGTTCCTCCAAAGTCACACACCATCCTATCTTGGAAATATGTCACCATTCCTTCATCATCGCTGGATCAAAATCATGGAACTCCCTACCTAACATCACCACACAGGTTCAAGAAAGTGGCTCACCACCACCTTCTCAAGTGTAATTAAGGATGGGCAATAAATGCTAGCCTTGCTAGCGATGCTCACACCCCATAAATGAAGAAATAAAGAAACACTTGTGCAAAAAAAATTCTTAAGAAATGTAAGATCAGTAAAGTGATCAAGAATATCGGTCAAAATTGTTGTCAAAATAATGGCAAAGCTAATAACACTCGTTGTTATTTATTTGCCACAGTAACATTGGGCAAGGGCAGATGTGCGATTAAAGGAGGAAATTGAAATGTTGCTGTCAATGGTACATCGTTGCTTTGTGAAAACGTCATCTCGCTGTCTGGCTCCCTGTTCTGATGCACTGAGCGGTGTGAAGTTCCTATTCTTGCATGTTGCATGATAGATACAAAGTAAACTCGTAACAGAAAATTCAATCAGTCAATCTAAGTACACTTTTAACAGTGTGATAAGTGTTAGTTACTATCAGTTAACCTCTCTGGCACTGAACATTAACTATTACAAGTGTGGACTCTCACTCCTTCACATTTTAATTGTTGTTTAAGATCTAAAAAAATACACTTTTTAACTTTTTCTTTTTTCTGTCTCCAGACCTAAACTCTCTTTCCCTCTCTTTTTCTGTACCTGATCTGGCATTGAATTCATCATTTTACTTTACATTTTCATGTTCAGACTTCGTGTTGCTAACTTCACAATCCTTCATTCTGATTGGTTAAAGAGGTACACAGTTGTTTTCCCTGTTCACTCAGATCCCAGATCCCTGTAGAGGGCATCGCACCATTTCCAACTCCCATTTCCAGCAACTTGCAGGGCAAAATATCATGGAAATGAAATGGACAAGGGCAAGTATAACTAATGGCGGGTGCCACTCAATGACCTGCCACAGCAATTTATGGGCCATCGTAGACGCATAGTCTGTATTGCCTGAGGAAAAGCCACGTCTCAGTTATTTAATGACAGCCATGGAACTCCACTCTTATTAATTTTGATTGGTGGTAGGAGAAGCAAAATCTGGCACCAGTGTCATCTCAATTGGTTAAGTGAATCCCTCCAGCACTGACCCAGTGTAACCAGTGAGATTGTGACCTGTGGACTTTCAGTCCTAGGGCTAGATTTTGTGTTGATGGGCCAAAAAAGCAGGGAAAACCTCGCTTCTGGATTTTCTTGGCCTCCCCCCCGAGCGATCCTCCTGTGTTTTTAAATGTAAGTTTTAGGGATCCAGCTTCCATGAGCTGCCAGCCAATTGGAGGGCCAGCAGCTCAGCAGTATCAGCAGTGCCACCGGGAGCGGAGGCCACTGCCAGTACTGCAGAGGCCTTGGACCCAGGCCCAGCAGTGGAACCCAGGCAAGAGGTAGGTGAGGTGGAGTCACTGGGCCAAATCTGGAAGGCCCTGGTGAGGGGGTGCTGGGTAGTGGGCTTGCACACACAGGAGGGTATCTCGTTTTACAGTGCATCCTCCCCGCACGGCAGAGGCCCCACCGCCCCCCCACCCCCACTCCCCGCCACTGATAAACTCCCAGTGGCAGCGGGAAGAGGCTCCAAGTTGGCCATTGACAGGCCACTTAAGCACCTCAATTGGCCTCTAGACGGGAAGGCTGTCGTGGGCCTATCCTGCCCCAGGGAAGGTTGCTGGGCAACGGGGAGGCGACGGTCCCTCTGCCCTGCCGCCCCCGCCACCCATCGTGATACTCTGTGCCCTCCTGCCTCCAATCCTGCCTTGGCGGGGGGGACCCATGAAATCCAGCCCCTAGGGTGTGTTATGTTGCTGTGCTGTAGTGTATGTCTGTGTTTCAGTAAACAAATGAGTAGGTGAACATGGGAGAAAGAATGCCAACAAAGATTGAAATCGCCTTCACCTTAGGACTTCAAACTCTGCCTGCTCTACCACTTCAGTCGCATCCAGCCCCAGAACTTCAAGGCCAGTTCTTCATAGTGATTCACAGGATAATAGTTAGGTGGGCTGCCTCTAGTCTGCTCTTTCTCCTGCTCCTGCCTATTATTTGGAGCTTTTTCCTGTAAGCAGATATAAAATATGCAGATGCTGGAATTTGAAAGAGCAGACAAAGTATCACTCAACTAAAGCTACATTCTATCTTGTGTGAGTCCATGAACATTCAGCTTGAAAGTACTGCAGCTTTTGTTGGTAGGATGCTCGGTAGTTCCAACTTGCAAGATTTATGTGCAGCATTAAAAGCATATTTCAGTTTTCCCTGCAACCAAATAGATACACTTGTGCGTATGTGAATGAGTTGCAAGATCCACTGAGTACATTGGCATGCTGCCTCAGTGAAGTTGCAGGTAGAGAGAAAACTCTCTGTTGATAGGTAGCATGCATCCAATACTATATACTTAGAGAAGACAAATTCTGGGTTCATCTACTTCTACAATCTTCCTGAGTCCAGAAAATATTTTTCCTATTTGGTCCCTATGGATGTGAGGGACACTCGTCATTCACTCAATGACCTCCAGCCAGGTATTTCAAAGACTGGAACAAAAACAAGAAATGCTGGAATCACTCAGCAGGTCTGGCAGCATCTGTGGAAAGAGAAGCAGAGTTAACGTTTCGGGTCAGTGACCCTTCTTCGGAACTGACAAATATTGGAAAAGTCACAGATTATGAGCAAGTAAGGTGGGGGTGGGGCAAGAGATAACAAAGGAGAAGGTGCAGATTGGACCAGGCCACATAGCTGACCAAAAGGTCACGGAGCAAAGGCAAACAATATGTTAATGGTGTGTTGAAAGACAAAGCATTAGTCCAGATTAGGTGTGAATACACTGAATATTGAACAGCAGCAAGTGCAAACCTGAAAAAAAACCTGAAAAAAACAGTGGGTAAGCAAACTGAACAAACTAAGATGAAATGAAATAAATGCAAAAAAAGATTGTAAAAAATGTAAAAAAAGAATGTAAAAAAAGGAAGAAAAAATAACTAAAAATGGAAGTAAAATGGGGGGCTGTCATGCTCTGAAATTATTGAACTCAATGTTCAGTCCGGCAGGCTGTAGTGTGCCTAATCGGTAGATGAGATGAGTCTTATTTCAAAGACTGGTCCTGATAAGTGAGTTATTCTCAACTCTGAAGAGAGAAACCCTTCTTGCTGCATCTTCTGTATTGATATATCATAGACAGCATCCTTAAATGAGGCAGTTGTGCTCCTTTGCTGCTTGTCCTGTATTCTTCTGTAACTTAAATTAAGTGTTCAATGGCCTTCAGTGTATCTGCCCTTTAAATGTGGGCAGTATCTTGCATAAGTGTTCTCCTTGTGCCTGAACCATGGAGACAGAGGGATCGGTAACTGAAGGAATGGAGATGGTGGGATAAACACGTTGAAAAGTAAGAGATGGATTATAAATGAATTGAAAGTAGGAGATTTAGCACAGAGATGGTTAAATAGACACAGATAGCGGTCTTCAGAATTAAGAAGGGTCATTATTACAAAGTCATGTTTGCCATAGATACCCTCTCAGGTTTTGTGCATCAATCTCTCCCACAAAAGTTCTAAGCATCTTGCTTTTATGAAAGTTGCCTAATATCTACTTATATGATTACATAACAATAGTATGCCCTGAACTGTATCATATGAACTATCTTTAATGTAGGTGCTTCTTCAATCTCTACGGGTATTTTGAATAGTGAAGTGAAGAATAATACCAATCAATACATTGGTTTACTGCACAGGAGGAGAAATATACAGAACAGAAATTAGAATGGACTCAATTTAATTCGTACAGTACACATAAACATCTTCTCTTCTCTTCTTTGGCCTCCTTGTCTTGGGAGACAATGGGTAAGCGCCTGGAGGTGGTCAGTGGTTTGTGAAGCAGCACCTAGAGTGGCTATAAAGGCCAATACTAGAGTGACAGACTCTTCCACAGGTGCTGCAGATAAAATTGGTTGTCGGGGCTGTTACACAGTTGGCTCTCCCCTTGCGCTTCTGTCTTTTTTCCTACCAACTGCTAAGTCTCTTCGACTCGCCACACTTTAGCCCCGCCTTTATGGCTGCCCGCCAGCTCTGGCGATCGCTGGCAACTGACTCCCACAACTTGTGATCAATGTCACAGGACTTCATGTCGCGTTTGCAGACGTCTTTAAAGCAGAGACATGGACGGCCGGTGGGTCTGATACCAGTGGCGAGCTTGCTGTACAATGTGTCCTTGGGGATACTGCCATCTTCCATGCGGCTCACATGGCCAAGCCATCTCAAGCGCCGCTGACTCAGTAGTATGTATAAGCTGGGGATGTTGGCCGCCTCGAGGACTTCTGTGTTGGAGATACGGTCCTGCCACCTGATGCCAAGGATTCTCCGGAGGCAGCGAAGATGGAATGAATTGAGACGTCCCTCTTGGCTGACATACGTTGTCCAGATGTCTGCAAACGCGACATGAAGTCCTGTAACATTGATCTCAAGTCGTGGGAGTCAGTTGCCAGCGATCGCCAGAGCTGGCGGGCAGCCATAAAGGCGGGGCTAAAGTGTGGCGAGTCGAAGAGACTTAGCAGTTGGCAGGAAAAAAGACAGAAGCGCAAGGGGAGAGCCAAATGTGTAACAGCCCCGACAACCAATTTTTTCTGCAGCACCTGTGGAAGAGTCTGTCACTCCAGTATTGGCCTTTATAGCCACTCCAGGCGCTGCTCCATAAACTACTGACCACCTCCAGGCGCTTAAACATACAAAATAAAGAACACCACTACACTTCCCCACACGAGTGGGGCATCTTATTTGAATTAAACAGGATAATTTCTGGTTATTCTCTCCTGCACAATGACCTTTCACAATCTTTTCTGCCATGGGCAGAATTTTCTGCCTACAGTGGGGCTCCCAGTGCTGGGTCGAAAATGTTGGGGGAGTCATACCTTGGCCAGCTGGAGCCCAACCGGAGCAATTCCACGGCGCTGGGTCAATTAACAGCTCGGTACCAAAATCTCCATTTCCTTAAAGACAGGGATCCAGCCTCCAAGAGCTTCCAGCCAATCATAGGGCCAGCAGCTCAGTAATATTGGCAGCGCCACTGGGAGTGGTGGCCACTGCTGGTACTGCAAGAGGCCTTGGACCCAGGCCCAGCGCTGGAGACCCAGACCTCATGTAAGTGAGGGCGGGGTTGCTGGGGCCAATTGGAAAGCCCAGGTGATGGAGGGGGTCGGGGGTGGTTTGGTGAGGGTGGGCATTGAGTATGGGGGGATGGTACAGAGAGGTGTTTTGTTTGGTGGCAGGGGCCCTCCCTGGCCACAGATTACCCAGGGAGGAGGGCCCCCCCACCAAGCTAGGAAAGAGGTTGCTTTGTTTAACTGGGCAAGCTCCCTGCATGGTGGAGGTTTCCCCACTACCACTGGCTTAATGCCAGCAGTGGGGGCAAGAGGTCCTTAAGAGGCTGTTAATAGACCTCTTAAGGGCCTCAATTGGCCTCTAGGCAGGAAGGCCATCGTCAGCCTATCCCGCCCCTGATAAAATTGTGTTGCGATGGGGGAGGCAAAGGGCCCTCCATACCCTCTGCCTCCCGTTGCAATTCTATGGGCCCCCCCTGCCTCTGGACCTGTCTCAGGGGGCCCATAAAATTCAGCCAGCTCCTTAGCTACCTGTGACCATGTCAATGTCTTATTTATCTCTGTTCACAGCCAGGGGACCAAAGACTTTCCAATACAATGGATGTGAGATGCTTTTCAACATCTAGACAATCTACTGAAATATAGTCAATGGGAAAACAGCATCAATCCTAACTCATTAACATCTTAATGAATTATCATATCAGTGTTTTTTTACAAAAGTAGTCTTTTTTCCAAATCCTTTCTATGAAAAATTGCTATGAAAAATGCCAAAACATGACTATCATGATAACATAAATGGTGATCAGGTAAATTGTTTCCACTGATCAGCAAGATTATAACAAGAAGGTACAAATTTAAAAGGAACACAAAGACGTAGAGGAGCTTAGAAATGAAAATACACAGTTGGAAGTTTGTGCCGAAATTATTGTTCATGCCAAGCCAACAAATTATGTAAAAAGTTTTAGTTGCTTAAAAAAGAGGGATATTAAAAGGCAAGTGCAGCAAACAGATTTGATGGTCCAAATGGCCTGTTTCCGCGTTTGTAGTATTCTACAATCTCTTTGAGACTAAATATAACCACACTAAAGGACTGGAAAAGAAGGTGAGGGCACACTGAAGGGTAGATGATTCATTATAAATGCATTGACTGCATGGACTGAAAAAATATTCAACTTTTTCCCCACCAAAAAACTTGAGTATTGCTGAAAATAGAAGCATGTTGTCAAAGCTTTTCGTCTTGCATTCATCAGGACAATATGCAAGAATAACCAATTTAAGGGAAAACAACAACTTTCCTGCATGAGAAGAGAGTGCTGATTGGTTGACAAGTGAACTCTGATTGGTAGAGACATTGCCATGGAGAATGCACCAGTTTATGGTGACTGACAGTTAACTGCCAAGCTTTGTTGAAATTTAAACCAGGCAGCTTGACTCTGATTGGTCAAGGCATTGCTCTCAGGAATGAACCAACGAATGGCTGTCATTTATTTTGTTCAGCTGAAACAGGCACAATGTGTGTACATGTTCTTTCTGTCTGAAAAGAACAGGGCCCTGTGTATTAATATATGTAGCTTCCAGTATGCACAAATGCGCCACATTGCGAGCCCTACTGAGAACCAATTTAAAATTGTCAGCTCATGCCTTAGGGCAATGCCTTGACCAATCAGAGTGAAGCTGCCTGGTTTAAATTTCAAACAAAGATTGGCAGTTAACTGTCAGTAACTGTAAACTGTTGCATTCTCCATGGCAATGTCTCTACCAATCAGAGTTCACTTGCCAACCAATCAGCACTCATCTCATGCAGTATAAGTTGTTGTTTTCCCTTACATCGGTTATTCTTGTGTATTGTCCTGATGAGTGCAAGTCGAAAAGCTTCGACAACATGTCTCTATTTTCAGCAAAACCAAAAAACTGTTGAGGGTCTGTCAATTGAAAATTTTAATAGTTTTTTTTCGAGGCAAGGGTATTAAAGACTATGGAACCAAGATAAATTAATGGAGTTAAGATACAGATCAGCCATGATCTATCTGAATGGCAGAACTGATTTAAGGGGTTGAATGGCCTACTCCTATTCCTCTGTTCCTAAGGATTGGGGATTAGGGCTGACATGCTGGAATATTTGAGGACAGAGGAGGAGATACCTTGTGGAACTCACACATGTCAGTCCCACGCAGGGGAATTGTTTAGTTTTTCATCCCCTCAGTCAAAGGTGAATCCCTTGCCCCAGTTGGCAGATTGAGTTTTCCAGTCCTGATTTGTGCCACAATAACACAGAGCATGATTTAGCTGTTAAGTTGCATGGGCTGACTCCAGTTTGTCACTGAAACACTGGATTCTCTGTTCAGGACAATTTAGATGTTCACTGCCAGTGAAATTAAATTGAAAATCCTGAAGTATTTTCAGTCTGTACTTAATATATATTTTCCTTCTCATTATCTAAATACTTCCGCTTGTAATTTCCTGTTGCATTACTGTGAATGATCTTTCCCCAGACTCTGCGGCTTACCCTTTTTCATTTGTAATGAGATCCGTGCACAGTCTGCATTATCTTTTCCATGAGTGATTCATTAAGTGACTTTCCAAACTCATAGGCTGAGGTTTCATTGTGAAAAACAGGAATTAACAGTGTTTACCATAGCTGTCTTTACCCTGCATTTTTTTCCCCAAATAATACTTCATTCATAAAATTTGTAAAAATACTTTACATAACGGTTCAAATTTGACATTACATAAAGTGTAATACTGATCAGTTTCTTCCAATGCAGCACAAGGTGCCTCACTACACTTGCCATTACAGATTATACTTATAGTGTGCATTTACATTTCATGTCAAACAATCTCTGGTGCACACAGTTTCCAGCCCTCAGTATACAAGGAGGGCCTGAGACATTGGCCTTTCCCCATTGAGCCTTTACAGCGGCTGCCCCAAGCTTTAGTGTGTCCATCAGCATATCGCCCTGGACCTTGCAATGTGCCAGTCTGCAACACTCAGTCATCAACAGCTCTTTGCACTGGAAGACCAGCACATTTCAGGCAGACCGACGTGCATCTTTCACTGAATTCATCATCCTCCAGGAGCAGTTGATGTTTATCTTGGTGTGCGAGCCTGGGAACGGCCCGTGAAGCACAGACTTCTGTGGAGCTGCTTGGGATGAACCTCAACAAAAACCATCTCTTTCCAGACCAGCTTTGCATAGGCACATTCCAGAAGGAGTTGGATGATGGTCTCTTTGCACTGCAGCCATCTCGAGGGCAGCATGTGGAGTTGGTGAGACTACGGACGTGCAGGAAGGATTTGACGGGGAGGGCTCTTCTCATGACCAGCCAAACTACTTCTTCATGTTTCTTTGAAACTTCTGGCAATCAGGCATTCTTCAAATGGATTTGACAGTCAGCTCAGGGAACCATCTGATAGGATCCACCATCTCCTTCTCCTGCAGGGTCTTGAGGACATTATGTGCGGACAACTGCCTGTTGGACTTATGGTCAAAGGTGTTTTTCTGTACAACCTTTTCCCCGAAGGACAGGTGGCATGGCATGATCCAAGTGAACTGAGCGTTCCACAGCAAGGTGGCCAGACTCATCCTTTCCAACACAAAGGACATGGTGATACTTGGTGTTTGTTTACCGAGGGTTTATGCACAGCTTGATGCAGCCATACGTAAAGGTGACCATCAGGATGAGGGCAACGCTGGAGACATTTTCTGCTCTTTTATCTAGAGGTTTGAACATATTGTCCCTGCATACATGGTCCATTTTCAATCTCAAGATAAAGTGGAAGATGGCTCGGATGACTGCCATGGCGCAGGAGTGGTGTATGGACGAGACCTGCGCCACGTACAGTGACACTGAGAGCGCCTTATACCTGATGGTTCTTGGTTCTTGCCCATAATGGAGAGGTAATGTGACTCCCACATGCCCAGTTTCTGTTTCACCATGGCTATACACTCCTTCTAGTTTTTGGCGCATGCCCTGGCCCCACCGAACCATATTCCCAGTATCTTCAGCTAGTCTGACCTGATGGTGAAGGAGACAAAGGATCGGTCAGCCCAGTTCCCAAAGAACATGGCTTTGCTCTTGCCGTGATTTACTGTAACTCCCAAGGACAGTTCAAACTGGTCGCAGATGCTCAGCAGTCTGTGAACCTACAGCGGATCCAAGCAGAAGACATTCTCCATATACAGGAAAGCTTTGACCTGTGTGCCTCTGCTACCTGGGATTGTCACCCCTCTTATGCCAGCATCATTCCGGATGAACTCGGCAAAAGGGTCGATATAGCACATGAACAAGATAGCAGAGAGAAGACAGCCCTGCCTGACTCCAGATTTGATCGGAAAACCTTCTGATTCCCGCCCATTGATTGAAATTGTGCTACTAATGTTTGTGTAAAGCAGTTGGATCCAATTTCAGATTCCCCCCCCAAACCCCATTTTGGAGAGCACGTCCATGAGGTAAGTGTGCTATATTCTGTCAAAGGCCTTCTCCTGGTCCAAGCTGATGAGGCAGGTGTCCACCCCTGGCCCGCACATAGGTGATCATATTCCTAAGTAGAGCGAGACTACCAGAGATCTTCCTGCTGCGTGCAATGCAGGTGCGATCGGGGTGAATCACTAACTCCAGAGTAGACTTGACCCGATTGGTGATGACCTTGGACAGATTTTTGTGGTCCTCGCTAAGCAGTGCCTGTGTTGCCAATTTCTGATTTCCTCCCTCTCCCACTTCCACTTGTAGTGAGGGTGATGATGCCTTTCCTCATGGATTCTGACATGCTGCCAGCCAGAAGCGTACTCTCATACTCATTACCCTGCATATTTATCATCAGATAAAAACATCGACAGGTAGAGAATTAAAGTCTCTATGGATGAGTGGCATTCATTCACTCATTACCGTCACAGTGTTAGAGGAGTCAGAAATGAATGTGGAATCTCACCGTAAGAAGCAGAGGCTCCACCAAAGTCCACTCCTGGCTGTCAAGGCCGTGAATGCAGATCTCTGGAGTTCAGCTCTGAAAAGAAAAATGATGGATGAGTGTAACACTCTCAAGAAGACACTGAGGACAGTTGACAGGTGTCACCACAGAGTCCAATGCCATTCCTTGTGTCAACATCCAAGAAAGATTCAACACAATGCAAAGCTGCTTGAAGTGAGCAAGGCATTTGAAATATTTGCAACTATCCCCCTCACGAAGAGGCCTCCAAACCTGTCAATGCATCCCATAAGGATGCTTTACCAACTGGCCTTAAGGCGTTTGAGGACCGTTTGCAGAGAATAATTGAAAGTGGCTTTTGAGAGCCTCTCTCAGGGGCTGCAGGATCTGACTGATTCCATCAGATCTTCTTTCCCACTGTAAAGTGGGCACACTCAGATCCTAAACCCAGTGTGACATGGCTAATGTCTGTCTTTGTGATGCTCACCTCTCTCCTGAAGAAGCTTTTCCAGCTGGCTGCCTCAGATGTTTGCTCTTGTTAGATTGAGAATACATAATCAGGCTCTCACGCAGCTGCAGCGGCAATACATCTTGCTGAAAATTCATCCCAGACCTCAGATACTCTGAGACAAAGGTCACTTCAATTCCAAGGCTCATGAAATTACAGCGCAGCCAAGCAGCACTGGTTTAAGAACATCACGGAAAGTCACCAGGGTTAGACACAGTGGTAATATGAAGCACCTGTTGTAAAGAATTATCTGCACATAGTAATACTTTGTAATATGAATCCAGAATTCCAGGTATAGCTGTTCTTTATTTGGATTTGGTGCTTGAAAGAATGTTTGGAGGTCAGTTTGCAAGGGATACATAGGGGTTGATTGCCCCTACCCCAAGTAAGCTCCAGACTACAAAGAGGGACTAATCTATATGTGTGCATATACATCAATAAAATGGGATAGGACTAACTGGGATAGAATGAAAGATAGGTGACTGGAGATGTAACAGAAAGCAAGAGTAATTTCAAGCAACACTCGTCTTCAAATTCTGAGGAGCCATTGCCCTTGAGGTTATAGCACCAATGCCTCCTGGGAAACAATGTTCTGCAGTAAGGTCCTGCAGCTGAGAATTCTCATGTTGGGAGTTAATTGGTGCAAAGTATTACCTTAACCTGTGAACTTATTTATGTGAGGGCTATAACAGAGGTATGTGGATAGCATTAACTGAGCTGTTCTTGAGTTTTTCATGAAGTGGCAGTATCAGATCGGGAGCTATAGCATTTATGGCAGAGGTACATCTTTGATTCATGAGGTAAAGGCCCTCACTGACACACCAGCTGATGGCATTTACTTTAGTCATGCCTCCTGGTTGCACAGAGAGTGCAATGGTTGAAGAGAACCAAGCTGCACCATAGTACCACTCACTCACTTGCTGCTTTTAGCATCTTGCTGTGCTGACAACCAAATCATTCTATTTTTGGCTTGCCAATAGATTGCATCATTGTGATCACAGATCCAAGACTGGCAATTTTTTAAATCCAATCTACTGGAATTCATAGCAGAGTCACGACACCATCTCCTGGGTATAATGTGGGAGGAACCTTGGCAGTATGACCCTGTGTGCAGTCAGAATGTGGATGATTTTACACAGAAACCTGCTTATAAATTATTACACATACTGCCGAAGCCCTGGAAATGCACAGAATGATTCTCAGGCCTTTCCAGGTATAATTACACGGCTCTTGTTTAAAGAGTGGTGTACATGAAGAAGGAGGGCAGCAAAGGGATTTCAATGTTTGTGTAGTAATGTATACCCTGTATGAGTACAAGATGTCTGAATCTTAATTACTTCATTTATGAGTTGAAGACATCTCCAGCTAGTTTGAAGGGATTTGCCCTTTCTCTGCTGTCACAGCAGGTTTTGAAGAGATTGGTTCATCAATATGAATCATATGGCTATAGATTTAAAATTTTATTTGAAAATTAAATGTGTTGTTCCAAAGAGGAAGATGCAAATGATGTTTGTGTGCACATCCTGTATTATTGTAGCAAATTAATTGGCTTGTAGGCAGAACACTTTATGAAATGTCTTCGTTCCCCTTCAAGATCAGTGACATATGCTCAGGAGTGACCACACTAGTCTCAGGAAGAATAACACAGCTGGCCCTTTAAAGTCTGAATATTGCAAATCCGGGATATTTCCAAATGGTATCTGCATGGATCCATCACAGTTCAAATGGTTCCTGTGATCAGGTATGTTAAATAATATGCAGAGCCCAAGTCCTGTGGCTTAATTCCAGCAGAAGTGACAAAGAGCAAAGCTGAGAGAGGAAATGTTGATAGTGTGCAGATTCAGCAATGGTAATGCCATTAAATGTCAATGGGAGATGGTTAGATTCTCTCTTGTTTGAGATGGCCATTGCCTGGCACTTGTGTGGTGCAAATGTTACTTGCCACTTATCAGCCCAAGCCTAGATATTTTCCAGGTCTTGCTGCATATGGACATGGGCTGCTTCAGTATCTGAGGAGTCGCGAATGGTGCTGAACATTGTGCAATCATCAGCGAATATCCCCACTTCTGATCTGATGATGGAGGGAAGGTCATTGATGAAGCAGTTGAAAATGGTTGGGCCTAGGACATTATCCTAAGGAACTCCTGCAGTGATGTCCTGGGACTGTGATGATTGACTTCCAACAATCACAACCATCTTCCTTTGTGCTAGGTATGACTCCAACCAGCAGAGAGTTTCCCCCCAATTCCTATTGACTCCAGTTTTGCTAGGGCTCCTTGATGCCATACTCGGTCAAATACTGCCTTGATGTGAAGGGCAGTCACTCTCATCTCACCTCTGGCGTTCAGCTCTTTTGTCCATGTTTGGACCAAGGTTGTAATGAGGTCAGTAGCTGAGTGGCCCTGGTGAGCCCAAACTGAGCGTCACTGAGCAGGTTATTGCTGAGCAACTGCCATTCAATAGCACTGTCGATGACCCCTTCCATCACTTTGCTGATGATTGAGACTAGACTGATGGGGCAGTAATTGGCCTGGTTGGAATTGTTCTTTTTGTGCAAAGGACATACCTGGGCAATTTTCCACATTACCAGGTAGATGCCAATGTTGTAGCTGTACTGGAACAGCTTGGCTAGGGGCGCGGCTAGTTCTGGAGCACAAGTCTTCAATACTATTGCTGGAATGTTGTCAGAGCCCATAGACTTTGCAGTATCCAGTGCCTTCAATCATTTCATGATATCATTTAGAGTGAATCGGATTGGCTGAAGACTGGCATCTGTGATGCTGGGGAGCTCAGGAGGAGGCATAGATGGATCATCCACTCAGCACCTCTGGCTGAAGATGGATGCAAATACTTCAGCCTTGTCTTTTCCACTGATGTGCTGGGTTGAGGATGGGGATATTTGTGGAGCTTCCTCTTGCTGTCAGTTGTTTAATTGTCCACCACCATTCATGACTGGATGTAGCAGTACTGCAGAGCTTAGATCTGATCCATTGGTTGTGGGATCGCTTAGCTCTGTCTATTGCATGCTGCTTACGCTGTTTGGCATGCAAGTAGTCCTGTGTTGCGGCTTCACCAGTCTGACACCTCATTTTGACGTATGCCTGGTGCTGCTCCTGGAACGCCCTCCTGCGCTCTTCATTGATGCAGGGTTGGTTCCCTGGCTTGACGGTAATGGTAGAGTGGGGGATATGCCAAGCCATGAGGTTACATATTGTGGTGCTGCTGATGGCCCATAGCACCTCATGGATGCCCAGTTTTGAGTTACTAGATCTGTTCAAAATCTATCCCATTTAGCACGGTGGTAGTGCCACACAACACGATGGTGGGTACCCTCATTGTGAAGATGGGATTTAGTCTCCACAAGGACTCTCCCTTGACCACAAGGTGCTCTCTCCCACCAATACTGTCATGGACAGATGCATCTGCAACAGGTAGATTGGTGAGGGCGAGGACAAGTAGTTTTTTCCCTCTTGTTGGTTCCCTCACCACCTGCCGCAGACCCAGTCTAGCAGCTATGTCCTTTAGGACTTGGCCAGCTCAGGCAGTAGTGGTTCTACTGAGCCACTCTTGGTGATGGTCATTGAAGTCCCTCACCCAGAGTACATTCTGAACCCTTGCCACCCTCAGTGCTTCTTCCAATCCATGTTCAACATGGAGAAGCACCGATTCACCAGCCGAGGGGTAGCAGTAGGTGCTAATCAGCAGGAGGTTTCCTTGCCCATGTTTGACCTGATGCCATGAGACATCATGGGGTCCAGAATCAATGTTGAGGACTCCCAGGGCAACTCCCTTCTGACTGTATACCACTCTGCCACCACTGCTGATGGGTCTGTCCTGCCGGTGAGACAGGACATACCTGGGGATGGTGATGGTGGTGTATGGGTATGTCCTGTCTGCAAGGTATGATTCCGTGAGTATGACTGTGTCAGGCTGTTGGTTGACTAGTCTGTGGGACAGCTTTCCCAATTTTGGCACAAGCTCCCAGCTGTTAGTAAGGAGGACTTTGCAGGGTCAACATGGCTGGGTTTGCCAGTGTCGTTTCCAGTGCCTAGATCAATGCCAGGTGGTCCCTCCTGTTTCATTTCTTTTCTTAGACTTTGTAGTGATTTGATACAACTGCGTAGCTTGCTAGGCCATTTCAGCGGGCATTTAAGAGTCAATCACATTGCTTTGGGTCTGGAGTCACATGTAGGCTAGACCAGGTAAGGACAGCAGATTTTCCTCTCTAAAGAAAAGTAGCGAACCAGATGGGTTTTCGTTCGTATCCGCGCCTGTCACGCGGGAGACTGGGGTTCAATGGGGGGCACAGTGGCGCAGTGTTTAGCACCGCAGCCTCACAGCTCCAGCGACCCGGGTTTGATTCTATGTACTGCCTGTGCGGAGTTTGCAAGTTCTCCCTGTGACCACGTGGGTTTTTGCCGGGCGCTCCGGTTTCCTCCCACAGCCAAAGACTTGCAGGTTGATAGGTAAATTGGCCATTATAAATTGCTCCTAATATTGGTAGGTGGTAGGGGAATTGAGGGAAGGTGGGGATTAATGTAGGATTAGTATAAATGAGTGGTTGATGGTCGGCACAGACTCGGTGGGCCGAAGGGACTGTTTCAATGCTGTATCTCTAAATAAATAAACATTCGATAATGGTTTCATGGTTAGCACTAGACTAGCTTTTAATTCCAGAATAATTAATTGAATTCAAATTCCACCATCTGCTGTGGTGGGATTTGAACCCATGTCCCCAGAGCAGTGGCGTTATATGGTTTAATACATGCAGGTCAACTTTATGAAATCATGCTGCCAGCGGGGAACCTCATCTGCTGGGACTGCATATTGACAAAGTACGGCATGCTCCTCCCGATTTAGTGTGCATTAAATTTAGTGGATGGAAAATCATGAGATGCGCGCCTGCATTTCCTCAGTATATATTCCCAGCATGCGAGCCTCTACGTGAGCAGTATGCGTTTGGAATATCAGCCCTTGTGTATTAAAGTTTGGGGATCCAGCAGCTCAGTTCAAGTTGCCCTGCATTAAACTAACTCAAATAGCATTCTAAAGATATTCTAGCAACAATCTGAGTAAAGCACATCATTGGTTGGAAAATAATTGGTTTATCAGAGATCAAGATCTGAATACTAACATTTGTTATCTCTACTACTCATTTATAGTGTCAAAATTGTAATGTAATGAAAATTAGGGCGGCACCCAGCCATAGCTCGGATAAACTTGTGTGAGTAACAAGGATTGCTGACCTTAATCCCCATCCAAACAATACTGGTCTCTCAAAGGACTGAAGAAGTGCCAGTTAGCAGGTGGACAGTGTCAGTTACTGAAAATAAAGTATTAGAATGTATTGCTAAGACAATCCAATACAAAACAATAAGTGCTCTACTGTCCTTGTATAACACATTGGTTAGGCATCATCGGGAACAGTGATGCAGATTTCTTCTTCACCGCTGGCATGAAATCTGGTGGACAGGATTCCTTGCCTTTTATATAACTTGATTGATTTTTGTTGCAATAGAGGAGACACATTTATTAGGCTTTGGTCCAGCTCGTACTCAGTGGAAGGTAGAAGTCTACTTCCTCTGCTCCAGAAGATAAAAAGATTTATTCCAGCAATAACTGGGAACTGAGCAACTGTTTCTGAACCTAAGATCATTGAAACCTTTTTAATTCTACCTTGATCCATAAATACTGGCATTCATACACAGATGTGAATTGAGTTGTGCTATTGTTATGACCGACCGCTTCAGTCAAAGCCCCCAATCAAAATATATGATTCTGATTGTGGTGGAGAGACGCACTGATAATTCAATCCCGTCGCTCCACTGATCACCTAACATTTCATTTAAAAATTTCCAAATTAAAGAAAGACCCAGCTGAATTGTACCATCCATTAACCCCCCGAATGAAGCTAACCAAACCAAGTGTCTTTAAATCAACAAATTAACTCTTTAATTAGATTAACTAAATTCTTAAACACTATGAAGATATAAACAAAATTTAAAATAGAAAAATTAGAGTCCTTGAAAATTTACAGTCCAATGTTACTTGAAGTCCTCACAGAATGTTGCTTGAAGTCCTCACAGAATGCTGCTTGAAGACCTCATGGAATGTTGCTTTCCTTCTCCAGTGAATTTCAACAATTAACGACTTGCAAACTCTTTCAATGGAATCAAGTTGACTTTAGAGGTTTTGAGGATAAAAGATTGTCACAGTCTAACTTCCCTTTCTTCAATTTAAATTACCAGAGATCTCTGTTTTGGCTTGACTTTTTTTAGAATTTTGAGAGATAATAATTAAACAGACTAAAATTCTCTTCCTTCAGTTCCGAGCTCTTTTTCCAGGTGCTGTCATCACAGCTATCTGTGTTCGCTGTCTGTGTTCTGTTAGAACAAACTGTCTTCAACTAAAAAGCCAGTTCAAAATTGAATAGCAACAAATGTATCGCTTAAGACTCACTCCCAGTGGCTGTATCTATGGTATGAGAATGCACCCTTTGAATCGCAGTCTCCAAATGGCTGTTTCCAAGGCAACAAAAATGCACCTCCCTATAACTCCTGAGGCTTGCTGGTTCTTAAAGCAATACTAATCCTTTGCAAGCCTTAAAGGCAAACCACATATTCCTGGAAAAAAACGACAGGACAATGACCTCCGCCCCTAGCGGAATGAAACGCCATTCCTGAAATGCGTTTCATCACAATGGGTAAAAAAAAATTGAAAAAACTCTAACTTTTTTTTCTTTCACGCATTACAGATATTCACATTTCTAAAAAAAAAAGGTTTGACTACAGCAACAAGTTCCACCAAAACATTTTGGCTTTAAATTTTCAAAAGGTTGTTCCAATTAACCCATTTCAAATTTACAAGCATAGTCTTCCAATTGCTTTGTGTTTTCCTTCCAAGTATCCCTATTGTCCATCACCCCAGCCAGGTGAGCTGCACAGCTAGGAGCACTGACCACTACTGGTTTCACTATTCTCTGAGAAGTTTCTCAAGTACCCCTTAACCTATGTGGCATCACTTGACACTGGAAAACCCTGTCTGGTGGAACAGAAGCTGATTTTTTTCTTACCCTGGGTGTCAAAGGAATTTGACAGGTTTCCTCCAACACATTTGCCTCTTTAAGACACATTGTGTTGCCGACTCTGCTCTTACAGTCCTTTAAATAAGAATTTGGATAGGAGTCTGCCTTCTTTACCACAGTGACTTTTCTACAGTCTATGCAAGTTTGAGCCATCCCACCAGGTTTAGATCTTCTGCAAATTCCAGCTGTCCTGACTAGGTTCATCTGAGCTGCCCTTCAGCATGCATTATACCTCTGCTTCCACTTGGGCCTGTCTGTCTGGGCCTAAGTAACAAGGATGTTGTTTTAAAGGAATGGCTCCCCCTATACCCACATCATGTGTGGCTAAGGTTGTACATCCTGGCTTATCTCTACAAACTTTTTAAAACATTGTGAAAACCCTGGTTAGGACTTCACACTGTTTTGCCTCTAGGCGTAAAAGCCTATTGTTTAATTTTCCTAGCCATTCTGCATTCGCTGATTGGATAGTTGGAGGTTCAATCTGAGAATTTCCTAGGCCTACTTCTGCCTCATCCTCATTATCCTTTTCCTTCTTCACAGTCCCAATTACCTGACATACCTGTACTGGCTTATCCTCCTCCCTGCGGTAATATGGTTGGAGCAAATTAATGTGACACAACCGGTTCTTCATCTGGCGATCAAGGGTGTCAATCAAGTAATCTACCTTACCCACTCTTTTGATCACTCTATATGGGCCACTGAACCATGCTTTCAATGGTTCTCCCTGTGATGGGAACAACATTAATACCTCATCCCCTGGTTTTATGGTAGGTTGTGGTTTTCCCACCGTTTGACAGGTGTGGCATGCCCTACAAAATTGTTTCACATCCTTTGTAAGACCTGGCCAGTAATAATGTTTGCTTATGTGTGATTTGGTCTTCCGAATTCCCTTATGTCCTGAAAAAGGAATGTCGTATGCTAACCTTAATAATCCTGGTCGATATTTAGGTATTACCACTATCTGTTCAACAACTGTCCAGTCTTCGTCAGCAGGTCTATGAGGCGGTCTCTATTTCCTCCTCAAAACCCCGTTGGCCATATAATAGCCTTCCAGAACTCCTTTCACCTCAGCTGTCAGTGTTGTTAGATATATCTCTGGATCAGCTTTCTGCGCTGCATTGATACACAATCTGTTAAACATCTCATTTGGATCTAAATCCACAAATAAGGTTTCAGATGCCTGATTATCTATTTGTGGTGCCCCTTTTACCTCCGACAATGGATCCTGGTTAGCCATTGCTCGGGTAACTACACATGCAGGAAATATTCCCGGAACTTGCTCCTGTAATTGCTCCGTTTCCTTAATTTCATATGATTCCTCTGTAACCATAGGAAAAGCTGATATTTTTGATCCTGCCAAATCATTTCCTAGGAGTAGATCAATTCCCTTTTCTAATAAACTGTGGACAACACCCAGTTACTATCCCAGATATTAAGTCACTGTCTAGGCATACTTTATACAAAGGTACGGGTATACACACCCCGCCAATTCCATTTGCTAAAACTTTAGCATTCAAGGCACTCTCTGGTGGAAACCTCATATCTTTCCCCAGCAAGAGTGTTTGGGTCGCTCCTGTATCCCCGAGTATAATGATAGGTTTTCCTGCCTCACTTAAGGAGTTATTCTTCCCTTTGACAAAAATTCATTATAACTCTCAGGTATTTTATTCTTAACCTCTACATCCTCTTAGTTTTAGTATCTGGTTTCACATTCACAGCTGTTGTTAAAGCTATAGCCTGGTCTGCTCTACTCTCAGTCAGAGTCTTTTCCTCTGCACTAACTTTGCGTACCCCAACAAGTCCAATTTCCAGCACTCTGAATGAAGATGACCCGTTTTGTTGCAATGATAACACTTCGGCTTGCAAACCTCACTTCTACCCTCAGCACCTTCCTTTCTGACCTGAGGAGGTGATCCTGGGGCATTCCCAGCTGTTCCTTCTTGTCCCCGGCTACTTGCCTTCCTTTCACTCTCCCACTTTCTATCCTTTTCGTGTTTATGGGGGCGATGGACAAAATAGGTTGGCTTATTCACAAGCTCAAAATCATCAGCAATCTTTGCTGCTTGCCTAGCTTTCAAAACTTTCAGGTTATCTTTGAGTTCCCACTACTGAAGGAATGGAGTTTTTAAACTCTTCTAAAAGAATCAATTCTCTAAGGTTCTCATATGTGGTTTCTATCTTTAATGCCCGTATCCAACGGTCAAAATTCATTTGCTTCACCCTCTCACATTCTAAATACGTCTGCCCAGTCAACCTCCATAAGTTCCTAAACTTCTGACGTTAAGCTTCAGGGAGAATAGTCTTTTTTGCCTTCTCATAATCTTCAGAAGACCCTTCAGAAAGCCTGGCATAAACTTCATGAGCTCTGCCTACCAGCCTGCCCTGCATGAGCAATGCCCATCTTTCTTTCGACCATTTCATCTGTTTGACTATTTTTTCAAAAGATATGAAAACTGCCTCTGCGTCCCTTTACTCGAACTTATGAAGAGCCTGTATAAATTTAAATAGCTTCTCGTTGGGTCCTGATCTAAATTCAGATTCTTCCTGACCTGAATTTTCCCTGGATTTAAGACTACCTCTTTGTCTTAGTTCCATCTGTTTTAGCCTAAATTCCCTCTCTTCTCTTTCACTCTCTCTGAAGTTCAAGTTTTCTTATTTCTTTTTCTGCCTCAAGTCTTTTTGTTTCTTTTTCCTGCTGAAGCTCCAGTTTTTCCATTTCTAACTGAATCCTAGCCAATTCCTCTGCATCAGTCTCGGACCTATTACCTTCATGTCTCTCATATTCCCTTTCTTGTTCCTTGTATTTCCCTTCATTTGTATTATCATCATCTTCTTCTACTAATTCCAGATGTTCGGCTATTATTTCAATTATCTCTGCTTTTTTGGCACCCGATTTCAATTCTGTCCCCAATTTCGCTGCCAGTTCTTTTAATTTGTTCTTAGTTAAAGTTATCAGGTCACTCAGGAAAACATTCTGCTTTCCCAAAAACTCTGCTACAACTACTAATGCCATAACAATGGTATAGACTGTAATTTATTATACAAGAGACCTGGTTCTTTTAATTTCTTTGTAATTGGTGTCAGATTTAGATCCCAACAATCAAATTTTCAATTGATAAGATCCCAGACTCGAGAGCAATTAATCTGAGGCCAAACGCAAAACCCCAATTTAAATATGTTATCCCAGAGACAAGTAATTACTATGATTCCAAATGTGAGCCCTCCAGATTAGTCTGATTTTGATCCAGACACAAGCCACTGAATTAAATATGATTCAACTGTGACCAAGCCCCCAATTAAGATATGACTCAAATCCAGAAACCCAATTAATACGTGATTCAAATCTTGAGTGAGCCCCCAATTAATATGTTATTAAAGTCGCGGACAAGCCCCCAGTAAATATGTTATGACCGACCACTCCAGTCAAAGCCCCCAATCAAATTATATGATTCTGATTGTGGTGGGAGAGACGCACTGATAATTCAATCCCGTCACTCCACAGATCACCTAACATTTCATTTAAAAATTTCCAAATTAAAGAAAGACCCAGCCAAATTGTACGATCTATTAATCCCCCGAATGAGGCTAACCAAACCAGGTGTCTTTAAATCAACAAATCAACTCTTTAATTAGATGAACTAAATTCTTAAACACTATGAAGATATAAACAACATTTAAAGTGGAAAAATTAGAGTCCTTGCAAATTTACAATCCAATGCTGCTTGAAGTCCTCACAGAATGTTGCTGAAAGTCCTCATGGAATGTTGCTTTCCTTCTCCAGCGAATTTCAACAATTAATGACTTGCAAACTCTTTCAATGGAATCAAGCTGATTTTAGAGTTTTTGAGGGATAAAAGATTGTTACAGTCAAACTTCCCTTTCTTCAATTTAAATTACCAGAGATCTCTGTTTTGACTTGACATTTTTAGAATTTTGAGAGATAATAATTAAACAGACTAAAATCCTCTTCCTTCAGTTTAAATGGTTGAGAGCTCTTTTTCCAGGTGCAGTCATCACAGCTGTCTGTGTCCGCTGTCTGTGTTCTGTTCGAACAAATTGTCTTCCACTAAAAAGCCTGTTCAAAATTGAATTACAACAAATGTATCGCTTAAGACTCACTCCCAGTGGCTGTATCTATGATAACGAGAATGCACCCTTTGAATCGCAGTCTCCAAATGGCTGTTTCTAAGGCAATGTAAATGCACCTTCCTATAACTCCTGAGGCTTGCCGGTTCTTAAAGCAATACTGATCCTTTGCAAGCCTTAAAGTCAAACCGCATATTCCCGGAAAAAAACTACTGGACCATGACACTGTGCTGATGGACATGAAGGGACTTTTAATGGATGATGAAGGCCTTTCAATATTGCAGCATCCATATATTTGCTAGTCGGTGGGCAGGAGCTACTTGCATCCATCTCACTTCCAGCATGATTTTAAGGGAAAGGGAGTTTGACAGTTGCAGATTCCATCCCCCAATTTTCACACCCCTCAAATTACACTATTTCGGATCTATTTTGTCGCATGATTTTTAGGTTGTTGTATTTTGAGAACTTCTGTTGCTTTGTTAACTTGTCACAATAACTGTTAAACTGGTCTCCGCATTGAACTGAAATCTTTTGAGTGAGTCATAGCGTCATAATGGCACAGAAGGAGGCCATCCAGCCCATCGAGTTTATGCTGGTTCTCTGTAGAGTAATCCAATCAGTCCCATTCCCCCGCTTGATCCCCGTAGCCCTGCAGGTTTATCTCCCTCAAGTGCCCATCCAATTTCCTTTAGAAATCATTCATCATCGCTGCTTCCACCACTCTCATGGGTAGTGAGTTCCAGGTCATTACTACTCACTGTGTAAAGAAGTTCTTCCTCACAACCCCTTGCATCTCTTGCCTCAAATCTGTACCCCCTGTCCTTGTACAGTCAGCTAATGGGAACAATCTTTCTTTGTCTATCTTATCTAAACCTGCCCTAATCTTGTACACCTCTATCAAATCTCCCCTCAATGTCCTTTGCTCCAAGGAGAACAACCCCAGTTTCTTCAACCTAACCTTGTAGCTAAAATCCCTTATCCCTGGAACCATTCTGGTAAACTTCTGTGCCCTCTCAAGGACCTCACTCACATCCTTCCTAAAGTGTGATGACCAGAACTGGACACAGTACTCTAGTTGTGGCCTAACCAGAGCTTTATAAAGGTTCTAACTTCTCTTGCACAAACTTCTGTTTCTCAAGTGATTTGTTTCTCTTCCTAGTTCACTTTTTCAATCGTTCTTGTCTAATGCACTTTTCCAATCTACCCTAATCTTGTATTTTTCTTCTTTCTGTCTCAATGGAGATTTGAGATTAAGCTGCTTCCCCTGTACCTGAGCAGCAACAGAAATCTCAGGCAGTCTGATCTGTCAATCAGTTTTTTTCTAACAAAGGATGGAACACTTTTCCTTTTAACCCAGCTATAAAAACACTACAGCCTTGGTATTTCATAAGGACCAATTTAACCACTCTTGCCCAGCAGAAAACGTGCGGGCGTGGGGATAAGATGCTGGTGAAAGGGGTTGCACTGCATTGCCACCTCTCATCATTTTAACTTGCCTAATTTTAAGCATGGGGAGGCCACACACATCAATAGAGCAGGACCTTAATCGAGATGAAAAAGTCAAGTCCCAATGACATAATCAGGCGGCCAAGTCATTTTAACTCCAGGCCTACTAAGGGGCATTCAGCCTTGGACTTGACAACAAAAGCTGGTGGCAGCAAGCATCATGGCCACAGGAGCTCCAGGCAAGTATTTTTGTTTATTTTTTAAAGCTTCCCTGTGGGCCAAGAATGCTCCTCCTGGCTCTACAAGGATACCTTAGACATCCCCCATGCTGGAATTCTCCCTTTCCCAATTGCAGAGTTCCCTGATATTCCCACTTGCCCAATACTTACTTATCTTTCCGAGGACTGCATCGATGTGTCCCTGGCAGTATCTCCACTCCAATTGTGAATCCTGTCTGTAGGTGGTAATGTTATTCCTGCCGGCGTCTGGTGGGAGTCAGTGTCAGAATACGTTAATAAGTCCTGGAAGTTAAAATATCCCAGGCCTCATGCTCTGCGGCCAAATGGTTCACTATCCACTTCAGCTCCTGTACATGCATTATCTGCCTGGAGTGGAAACTATCCCTAATATGGTGCATTTTGCCTCCAGTTTTCCTGATTCTGCGAACAGGTACCTTTTTAATTGTGACCCCAGATTCCATTTAAGTTAACAATCATCCTGGAGTGGGCATAATCTCTTTATTACTGCGGTATTTCATTGTATTAGGAAAATACTTAATCCTGAAATGATATGGGAGGACCAAATTTCAAGGCTGTGCTGGAAGCACATATCTGCTGGCTGAGGGTCTGTCTTTCCAAATTGTGCAAATCCATACTTTGCAATGAGGCAAAAGTAAGCTGCCTATTAATCAAGTGTATTCCTGCATTTGTCAGCTTCAGACTTGAATACCCATTATAGCACCTTTAATGTGGTAAAACATCCCTACGTGCTTCACTGGAGCATTATCAAAAAACATTTAACACCACATAAGGAGCTATTGGGGCCAATGACCAAAAGCAGTCAAAGAGGGAGATTTTAGGTGTGGAGGAGGAGGGAGCTGTAAAGAGGTGGACAGGTTTAGGAAAGGAACTCCAGAGCTTAGAACCCAGACAGCTAAAGGCACAACTGCAAATGGTGGGGAGATTAAAATCAAAACGTCAGCTCATTCAAACTCTGCTTCCTGTATCCTGTATCTTATCCTGCACTAAATGCAACTCAGCTTCTTTGTCCTACGAGGATTCCCAATCACCCAGCATCTAAAATTTTTAATTCTCATCCACGCATTTAGTACCTTCGCCTATCTCTGCAACCTTCTCCATCCCTATAATCTCCCTACCCCCAAACTCTTTTTTCCTCTTACACTGGTGCATACCCACCTCCCTTTTCTGTACCATTGGAGGCCTTGCCTTCAGTTGCTTCAGTCCCATGCTCTGGAATTCCTGCAAGTTGTTTTTTGAATAGATACCAAACTCTACTTGGAGCTTAATTGCTAATTTTCCATTGATGGAGCTGCTTGACAATTTGAAAGTGGCCCAATAGTGTATGGATAGCCTGGCCTGCAGGAGTAGGCTTTTTAAAGGTATCAGAATTGGCTGTTTCATTTCAAAGGTAGATTTATGTGCTGCATTTGAATCGGTGCATTCATTTTTGTTGCTGTTTAGGTATGATTTTTGCACTGTAAAACTTGATTTTCCATATTAATTTACTTCAAGTATCTTGCTTCCAGCTGCAATTTAATGGCTGGTATTTTATTTGCAGCAATCAGAAAAAGCTAGCTGGAAATTCCTTCATGATTTTCAACAATGCTCCTAAATTTGAAGGAGAAATAACAGTTCTTGAAGGGACAGTGAGGCAGGTGTAATTATAATTCATAATTTATGTGCACACCTGTCAAACCCCAAGATCTGCATTTACTGACCAAGACAGTCCTTCCTGGGTATGTCATTGGTATCTCCACTTTACAAAGGGACCGCCACATAGCTGTACATCTTTTGGAATCTGACCTGTGGATATCATGTACCACAGGGACAACACTTCACATGGACGAGCATTAAACTTTTATGCTACCAGATCCATTAATGCCACCATAGTGACATATGCCACATCAGCTTGTTATTTTCCTTGTGGAAAGAAAGCAGTAGCTTCACAAACACAAAACACTTCTCAGATGCCAAAGTTGCCACGAAGACAATGCACAATAGATGACATGCATGCATTGGACAAACACTTGAATCTGGCTGTGACCTCTTGACAGGCAAGATGCATTGGTGTCCTCTGGGAAGAAGTCCCTGAAGTGTCAAACATTGCAACCCTTCTTGCAACATCCTCCATTTTGCTGGCCACAAAATAGGGGATCAGATGTGATGCCTTCTGTCAGTTGCCTAGAGAGTCCATTTAGTTCCTACACATTGATTTTGTTCCTTTCATTTTTGCCTGACATTTCTTCCCAGCTCGAGCCTTCTAAAAACCTGACAAATATTTAAAATTAGTTTTGAAACTTCATAAAGATTGACACAATATTTGACCCTTCATGTGGCCACTTGTCTTTAAGTGTGCGTATCTCTTTAAATTTGAGCTATTGATCAGATTTGCATGCTCCCATTTGACTTACATCCAGTGCAAATTCAAAGCTTTATTGGAAATATCTGCTAATTATTCGAATCTGCTGACCCCTCCTCAAAATTGAGCATGCTCATCTCAGGGCTTGGAAGGGTACCTTGACCAGCCTTTCCTAGTATATTACTGGTCTCACAAAATCAGGGCTGGTAATTATTATTGTAATGGTCCCCAAGCTTGAGTGCTCAATGGCTTGTTAATATGAACAGAGAATCTATAGCAGAAGCATCTCAGTTTATGAATATCTATCTTTAAATCAGAAGTTTATCTCATACATCTGGATCTTACACCTCTGTCACAACAAAAATTTCAGCACAGTGTTAGCTCCACATTGGTATCTATCTAGTATAATTCCAATTTCTTGCTCTTTCATCGTGCCCTTTAAAATTTTTCCTCTTCGAGGGTTTATTAAATCCCTCTTAAATGTTGTATTGATTTAGTTCCAAGATCCGCTAGTGGTAATGAATTCCACATTCTAATAGTCCTCTCCATTGAAAAATTCCTCTGACCTCCCCTTTGTACTTAGGTTATTCATTTTGAACTTATGACCCATTATGGCAAATTCACCAAGCAATGGAAATAATCTGTTAATATTTATTTTCTCAAAAACCTCTTCTTCGTTCCAAATGAATGTAATCCCAGTTTTTGAAATTCCTCCTTATATTTATATCTTCTTCACCCTGGTTTCATCCTGGCCACTCCGTGTTGCATCGTTGACCTAGTGGTCCAAACATTAAAATCTTTTTTGGGGGTTCAGCAACTGCTCTATTGTACTCCTTGTAAACATGGGCTTTTGTCGCCCTTTCCAATGAAATTAAGGGCTGTGCAGAGGTGTCATCAGTATATGTAATACATGTCTGTCAGAAGCCAAACTGGAATTTGTCTTTCCCCTTGAAAAGAGATAGAAAGACTTGCATTTATGTGGTGCCTTTCATGACAACTGGATGTCTCAAAATGCTTCACAGCCAAATGAAGAACTTTTTGGAGTGTAGTCATTGTTGTAATGTGGCAAACATGTGAAGCAGAATGCAGACTGGTTTCAATCTCACTTTGAAGAGCTGGAACCTGTCATAGCCGCTAAGCGCATTGCACTGTTGAACTACAAGAAAGCCCCCAGCGAGTTAACATCCGTAGCACTTAAAGTAGCCAGAAGCGCTCCACAAAGAACAGCCAGGCGCTGCGCAAATGATTACTGGCAACACCTATGCAGTCGTATTCAGCTGGCCTCTGACAAAGGAAACATCAGAGGAATGTATGATGGCATTAAGAGAGCTTTTGGGCCAACCATCGGGAAGATCGTCTCCCTCAAGTCTAAATCAGGGGACATGATCACTAACCAAGCAAATGGACCGCTGGGTGGAGCGTACTCCATGGAAAATGTTGTCACTGATACCACCCTCAATGCAGCCCAGTCTCTGCCAGTCATGGATGAGCTGGACGTACAGCCAATAAAAACGGAATTCAGTGATGTCATTGATTCTCTAGCCAGCAGAAAAGCCCCTGGGAAGGACGGCATTACCCCTGAAATAATCAAGAGTGCCAAGCCTGCTATACTTTCAGCACTCCGTGAACTGCTTTGCCTGTGCTGGGATGAGGGAGCAGTACCTCAGGACATGCGTGATGCCAATGTCATAACCCTTTATAAGAACAAGGGTGACCGCGGTGACTGCAACAACTACCGTGAAATCTTCCTGCTCAGCATAGTGGGGAAAGTCTTCGCTCGAGTCATTTTAAACAGGCTCCAGAAGTTGGCTGAGTGTGTCTACCCTGAGGCACAGTGTGGCTTTCGAGCAGAGAGATCCACCACTGACATGCTGTTCTCCCTTCGACAGCTACAGGAGAAATGCCGTGAACAACAGATGCCCCTCTACGTTGCTTTCATAGATCTCACCAAAGCCTTTGACCTCGTCACAGATATGGTCGCTTCAGACTACTAGCAAAAATTGGATGTCCCCCAAAGCTACTAAGTATCATCACCTCATTCCATGACAATATGAAAGGCACAATTCAGCATAGCGGCGCCTCATCAGACCCCTTTCCTATCCTGAGTTGTGTAAAACAGGGCTGTGTTCTCACACTTACACTGTTTGGGATCTTCTTCGTGCTGCTGCTCTCACATGCATTCAAGTCTTCAGAAGTAGGAATTTTTCTCCACACAAGATCAGGTGGCAGGTTGTTCAGCCTTGCCCGTCTAAGAGCGAAGATCAAAGTACGGAAAGTCCTCATCACGGAACTCCTCTTTGCTGAAGATGCTGCATTAACATCCCACACAGAAGAGTGTCTGCAGAGACTCATCGATAGGATTGCAGCTGCCTGCAACGAATTTGGCCCAACCATCAGCCTCAAGAATACGATCATCATGGGACAGGACATCATAAATGCTCCATCCATCAATATCGGCGACCACGCTCTGGAAGTGGTTCAAGAGTTCACCTACCTAGGCTCAACTATCACCAGTAACCTGTCTCTCAATGCAGAAATCAACAAGCGCATGGGAAAGGTGTCGGCTGCTATTTCTAGACTGGCCAAGAGAGTGTGGGAAACTGGCGCACTGACACGGAACACAAAAGTCCGAGTGTATCAAGCCTGTGTCCTCAGTACCTTGCTCTATGACAGCAAGGCCTGGACAACGTATGTCAGCCAAGAGCAACGTCTCAATTCATTCCATCTTCGCTACCTCCGGAGAATCCTTGGCATCAGGTGGCAGGACCGTATCTCCAATGCAGAAGTCCTCGAGGCGGCCAACATCCCCGGCATATACACCCTACTGAGTCAGCGGTGCTTGAGATGGCTTGGCCATGTGAGCCGCATGGAAGATGGCAGGATCCCCAAGGACACATTGTACAGCGAGCTCGTCACTGGTGACAGACCCACCGGCCGTCCATGTCTCCGCTTTAAAAACGTCTGCAAACGCGACACTAAGTCCTGTGAAATTGATTCACAAGTCATGGGAGTCAGTTGCCAGTGATCGCCAGAGCTGGCGGGCAGCCATAAATGCGGGGCTAAAGGGTGGCGAGTCGAAGAAACTTAGCAGTTGACAGGAAAAAAGACAGAAGCGCAAGGGGAGAGCCAACTGTGTAACAGCCCCGACAACCAATTTTATCTGCAGCACCTGTGTAAGAGTCAGTCACTCTAAAATTGGCCTTTATAGCCACTCCAGGCGCTGCTTCACAAACCACTGACCACCTCCAGGCATTTACCCATTGTCACTCGAGACAAGGAGGCCAAAGAAAGAATGTAGGAAACACAGCTGCCTGTATATGCAAAGCAAACTCCCACTAACAGTAATGTGATAATGTCCAAATAATCTATTTTTTGTGATGTTGATTGAGGGATAAATATTGGCTTGGACACTGGAGGATAACTCCCCTGTTCTTCTTCAAAATAGTGCCATGCATCTTTTACATCCACCCAAGCAAGCAGATGGGGCCTCAGTTTAACATCTCATCTGAAAGATGGGACCTCCAACAGTACAGCACTACCCTCAGTACCGCACTGGAGTGTCTGCCTTGATTTTTGTGCTCAACACGCATAATGGGATTTGAACCCAGAACATTCTAATGCAGAGACAAGAATGATATCAACTGAGTTGTTATGGAATCCTTGTATTACAAATAGAAGCATTTTTGTTGAAGATTTAAATTGGTTTTAGTTTCTGTAACCCTATCGCAGTAAATAAGGGGTTAAAAGCAAAATAAAGTTGCAGCTTATTTCAATGGAATTGTCATTGACATGGTAGTTGATAAGCTTGAGCATGGAGCCAAGCCATTCAATTCTGATACAAACTTCCTTGGGATTTGTTCAAATATATTTTTGATTGGCAGTTCCTTTCAAATTTAAAAGACGTATTAATGACTATCTGAAGAGCAGAGAGGCAATTCTCAATTATGCTATCCCTTGGGAGGGACAAAAAAAAGAAGAAATAGCCTTAGGAACAAAGTTGGAAAATCCTCACCGAACCCCAAAGGGGAGAGACTATTTTAACTGATAACGCTAATCATTTCTAGCCTCAGCTACCTTCTATAACACAAGAGCCAGGATTCCCCTTCATAATCTCACCCTAAATCAAGTGGGATCAGAAGAGAGTGAATGAGATTGCCGATCACAAGCTCATCGTCCTTTTTACTTCCCGCACCATTGGGGCTACCGCTGTTCTCTCCCTCTTCATCACTGCACACAAATGTGACCTGGGACTCTGGTGGGCCTCCACTGCAAACCCCACCACCCACCCACCCCCACCCAATCCCGACCACCTGTGTTACTGCCATTTCTTGGAGTTGCCTTATGGAAGATAGCACGAGGCCGTAAGTGGTAATGGCCCTGAAATCCCCACAGGTAATATATTGCAGATGGCTGATTGTCCTTCCATGGCTTCATGGACCAGAGTGCACACTTCAGTCACAGTCTCTTTACAAAGTCTATGCTCCTTCATGTATTATTCCTTCATTATGCCTGGGTTGCTGTCTCTGTTCTAAGACTTATTTGGTAAGGGATGAGGGGCAGGGATTTTCCTCCATGATGTCATTCAAGATCGAGCAAAAATTGTGGAAGAAGGAGATGATGAGGCCTGCTGCAGCAACTGGGGTTTTTCTCCTCCATCCTCCCATGACTGTTGCTTTTAGGGGCCTACTTTCCCTTGATTCTGTCCCCAGTGCTAACTATTGAAGGCTCTGGTCTCCACTGAGGTCTTCGTTTCCTCATTGGATCTTACCGTACTTCATGGCGGGAATCTGCTGTGAGCTTGTGTACTTAATGAGCCCTGCCCCAGGAGGATGGCTTGGGGCTGGGGTGGTTACAGGAGGTGGGCAGAAGTCCTGCCGCACCTGAACTCTGCCCCAAAGAGAAGAATTCTCCCTCACTATCTGAGCTGGTACACAATGCAACACATGTTCCTCCCTTGCCCTCAGCGCTCCTGGACTTCCTCTTTCTTCTTTTAATGCACCGTGATACATGCACTAATGACCATTACATCCATGATCTTTAAGGAAGAACTGCTGTGTTATACTCACTTCTGTCAGTAGTCCAAATGTTCACTCATTCAGTTCACTAACTAGGTATAGAAGTAAATGACCCACTTTTCAAATTTATTGTATGAAATTTAGATAACTTCTTCGGAAAACACACCGCTGCTTATGCATGTCTAGTTTTGATTAAAATTATAAAATACAATCCTAGATGTGTTTCTGGAGCAAGGTAGTGTTAAGGGATACAATGAGAAGGCAGGCAAATGCGATCAATGATTGAATTAAAATCAATTAAATCAACAATCTCAAAAAAGTTGCTATGATGTGGAATGCACTGCCTGAAAGGGTGTTGGAAGCAGATTCAGTAGTAAGTTTCAAAAGGGAATTGGATATATACTTGCAAAGGGCTATGGGGAAAGAGCAGAGGAGTGGGACTAATTGAATAACTCTTTCAAAGAGCTGACACAGACACATTAGGCTGAATAACCTCCTTCTGTGCTGTACCATTCTATGATTGAATGAAAATCTGAGTGTTTGAATGGGCTATTCATGCTCCTAACACTTCTTATGTTCCAATAAAAGTCCGATCTGACTTGCTGTCCCCAACAGACCATGCATAAAACTGTTTCTTTTATTACAATAAAAAAAATTCAATGTTTTTTTTCCAAAAATAAAGCAATGACACAGATAATAAAATACACATTATAGGGTTGCGCACAGTTTATTTCCTTTTATGACTATGATGTGTCCCTAACTCATGGTCTCCAGTGCTATATTTTCCAGTGTCTCATTTGTACGAAAGGCTGATCTGCTGCCTGCCCGGGGTTTATTATTGCAACATAACACAAGTATATTCTGGTCAGTTCTTTGTTCTGTCTAAATGTTTCTGATGGATCCCTACTGCCCTGTAATCTCATTCCAGGTATCTTGTTTCACCATAGCTAATACCCCAATCTGAACTTGTGCACAGAGGGAGCTGTAACTGATGCAGTTATTAAAGATACCACTTGTTCATTGAGTAGGTTTCCTTAATTGCAAAAGGTGATTGCACACCACTCCAATCCCCTCTGTATTGGGACAGAAATCCAGGAGCAATACTATAGCATTCAGTCAGCAATTGCTGCAGCAGCAATGCCTCTCCAGTCTCAGGACAATCCAATTGTAATCTACCAGCATTCTGACTGCCATGTGTTATGAACGCTGGACTTTGTAGTATGGTTATGTTTGAAAAACTGTAATCTTTAATGCAGTGTAAAATGGACATTCAGAGGAGACATGTGACCTCACACCAATTCTGCCCAGAGACATGCCAGGGGGCTTGGTTACCACGAGAACAAGGAACGCAGATCAAAGACCCTTTTGGAAGCAGGGTACAAGGTTGTAACACCTGAAGGACAGTGGGTTTCGCTGTCCCAGACTCACAGATTGTAAACAGGGAGCCAGGGGCTATAAGTGCAAATTTGCATTGAAATGTTTAACATCTAGAAACAAAGGAAGGCCCAAGCTGTTTTGCAATGGTCAGATTTATGGTCTATGGTCTATGAAAGTTGTCAAAGGCAAATGACTATTGACTTTTGATTTGGATACATTTGAAAGGCTTTCCTAGATCTGGAGACTGAAAGGAAGGAACAAGGACCAGCACAACCTGAAGAGAGAAAGAGAGAGAGAGGGAACTGTGGCTGTTTCTGAGAAAACAGCTGCTCTCAGATCACCGATACAGCAAAAGGCTGCTAAGATTTGAGCCCGGTTCGAAGGTTCAAGGTTTGCAGATGAGTAAAGACCAACAGAATCACCAGAGATTGTGTATTAATGGAAGTCCAGTTGAATGTGCTCAAAAGAAGTGAGCGAAGTGGACTTTCGCTTCAAGAAATACTGGGAGATACAATCTGTTGCAACTGGGAGGAGTTTGGAACTTTTAACTGCAAGGATACCTTTTAGATGAGAACACTGTGTAATGTATAAATGTGGTGGGTTTTCGAGTGTGTTAATAAGTTAATGGGAAATACCTTTCTCTGTAATTTAGTGTATTAGCTACCTATTAAGTACTGTTTTAGTTAATGTTGATTTATAGTTCAGTTGTTATAGTAAAAGTCTTAAAACATAATAATCTTGTGTAATTCTTCACTCACTCTGAGAGTTCATATCGCTTATTTTGAAGTTAACTGTCTCAACTGAGGTTGTATCACGTGCCGCAGAAAATTTTTAGCAGTCCTTCTATGTATATTTGATGGAACTTAAGGACACCTCACATAATGTTGGAGATCAGAGTAAGTTATCCCTCCTTCACCTCCCCAGCATCCCTGTCCGCTTGCCACAGATTAGATAATATGTAGCAGAGACTCAGAGTAAAAGCAGTTGATGTTAAGTCCATTAACAGTTTCAACAAGAAACTGGATAAATGTCTGGTTTGAATTGAATTGGAAGATATAGGGATCTGTATAAACAGATAATCTAATAGTCGACTGGAAAAAGGAATTTAGTTAATGGCAGAGAGTAGTCCATAGTTGAACAACAGAGATGAAATTGTACTTCAGAAAGAGTACATCAATTTCAATGAAATGCTTTGGGATATTCAGAAAGGTGCTATATCAATGCATGTTCTTTCCTTCTTCAGACATGACAATTGGTAAGTTACAGGAGGAACAGGAGACTTTAGCCCATGGTTGCCAAAACTTTCTCATGCTTGTTTCTATTGTAGACTAATTGATAGCGATTTATTACCATGATTAATGAGCAGCTCCATTATCATATGGGGCTACTAGAATGGTAGATGGCAAGTGTTATGTCAATGTGCTTTGTTGAATGATAATTTTCTTTAATCCGCTGACTGGAGATCTGAATTTGTACTTTTTTTAAAAAAGACATTTAAAAAAAAAATTTAAAAACAGATGGCTTTGCTAACACCTTAGGATGTCATCTAATTTGCAACAGTGTATCCTACATGCAAGGACTGTGAGGAGGGAGACAAAATGTTTGCTAATTCCCCAGCAAGAACCAAGACCCAGAAAGTTTAAGGGAACTGTTTGTTCTCTTTCTTTTAGCAAGAATAAGAAATACTGCTAACTGCTATGTTTGAATCACTGAGTGAATGTCATGTGACAAGCCGCCCCCCATCTGGGGTTTCAAGCTTTTGTTTTCTCTGCAGCAGAGGAGAAACAACTGGACTCTGACATGTGCAGACTGAAGTGGGGATCTCTCTTTCTCTCTCACTCTCTCCATTCCATCTTGAAAGCTTTCAAATCCTACCTGTTGATTGATCACCTTTGTATACCCCAGCTACAATCAAAAACCCTGTTGGGAGGAAATCATCTGCATCACTCTTTCCAAGAGACCAACTGAACCAGTCATCTACCTCTTCAAACTAAAAGCCTCAGGACCACCAAATTCAGCTAGAAATCACCAAATGCCACAGACTGTATACCTTTTTTTATGGACTCTAATGCAACCAATCTACCTTTCCCCACTCTGTAACCTCTCTGTATATGTGCAAACCTCCAGTGTGTGTATGTGTGACTGAAAGTTGGCTCATTGTTTATTATTTTTATTTGTTCAGTTTAAGTACAATAAAGTTAACCTCTTTCTTTGTTAACTCAAGAAAACCTGTCTGATTACTTACTTGCTATGATCATAACAAGAAGCAATCAAACATCTACTGAATTGGCCAGTACATCCACTTTAAGAAAGTGGTCAAACAAGGAGAGGGAGAAGAGATAAGACGTTCAACCCCTCCTCACTTGACCATAACACAAGCAAGATGGGTCTGGGCTTTTTTTGTCTTGTATTTCCTATGTACCTGGTGAGTGTGGATGAATATACTGGAGCTATGTTTGATTATCTTTGGTGAACAGGGAGCAGAAGAAAAGAAAGAAAGAACTTGCTTTTTCTTTTTGCAGTATACTCACAATTTGCATGTAGACAAAGGTGACAGCCAATTCACACACAGTAATGTTCCACAAATAGTAAATGAATGATGTGGCCATCTGTATTGTTTGGTCATGTTGACAGAGGGAGCAGTGTTGTTCGGGACACCAGAACTACCTGCTTTTCTTCAAATAGTGCCATGCATTCATTTAAATCCACACAAGCACCCAGACATCGGCTTGGTTTAATATTTCATCTGAAAGATAGCACTTTCAAGAATGGGACATCTTGAGATTGTGAAAGGCATGGTTCTGAAGTTGCTTAATTCAAATATTCAGACCAAAGGGCTACAGATGCCAGGGAAAAGGTGAGATATTGTTTCCCTGTTCAAAGCAATGCTAGTTATAGATGACAGGGCCTATACTGGGTTGGTAACGGAATGATTAGAGAGATCTTTGGTGGGCACACTTGTGTCAAACCCTAGGTTCCTGAATGATTTATGAGAATGACCAGATAATCTGTTTTATCGATATTGGTTGTGGGATAAATTTTGGTCAGGACACCAGGAAGAACTCCTCTGCTCTTCATTTAGTGCTGTGGGATCTTTTACATCCACCATACAGCACAGGAAGCTTCAGTTTAATGTCTGGTCTGAAACACTTCACCTCTGACAGTGTAGCATTCCCTCAGTACTGTGCTGGTGTGCCAGCCTGGATTTTGTGCTCATGTCTGGTGTGGGGCATATATCCATAACCTTTATAAAGGATAAGGAAGATAAATGTACACCCTAACTCTATACCCTTAACCTTCTTCAATAATCTCCCATGTGGGACCTCATCAAAGGCTTTCCTAAAGACTATTTGCATCACATTTCCCCAAATACCATATCTGTTAACTCCTCAAAGAATTCTGAGATTTGTCAATAATGATTGTTCTTTTTGAAATGTGTGCTAGCTATTTCTAATTTCTCTATCTAGATATGAGGTAATTTCATCCTTAATTAAAGGCTGTAAAATTTTACCAACCACAGATGTTAAGCTAAATGGTCTGCAATTACCCAGATTAGCTCGGTCTCCCTTTTTACAAAAATTATTGGCCACTCTCCAGTCCTCCAGCACACATCCTGATTCAATAGAGCCCTGAAATGTAATTTCTACAGCATCGACAATTTCATCCCTCAGGATATATCCCATCAGGCCCTGACTTTTTGTCTTCCTTTAGCCTAACTAAATTATATAAAATGTTCCTTTTATCCATCATAATATCACTCATCTTGCTCTCAACCACTTCAGAAATCACTTCTTCTCCGATATTCTTTTTAGTAAAGAGCTGTGCAAAGTACTTATTAAATACCTCTGTCATTTTTTGATCATGGTCGACAAATTGAGAATCCTCTCCTCTCAGGAATCCCATCTAATTTTTAACAATTCTCTTTTTACTGATATATTTCTAAAATACTTGAATATTCCTTTTGATGTTTTCAATTTTTTTGCTGTATTCCATTTTTCCTTGTCTCGCTCTGAACCTCCTTTCGTATTTTCTCATATTCTCGTTTAGTTTTCATTATTAATATTCCTATAGTCTTCATAGGTCCTCTTCTTCAATTTTGATTGTTTTCCAATGTCTTTATGTATCCATGGCATCCTGAAGCTACCAATAGTTCCTTTCTTTTCTATGGAATATAATTATTCAGGACACATTTCCTCAGGGGTTCTCTTGCTTTGCCTGCTGTAATATCAGCAGGATTTCAGTGGAAACGCCATTACGCACATGAATGCAGGCCGGAGTTTTACCCTTGGCAGACGAGAGCCGTCCTCAGACTGAAAAGTCGGTGGCGATCCCACCTCCGCCCGGCCTGGGGATCCAGACCGCATTTTACGGTCCTCAGGCCCTTAATTCGTCTGAGGTGGGACTTTCATCTCATTGAGGCAGGAAGTCCCACCTAATGGAGCTGCCGGCCAATCAGCGGGCCAGCAGCTCTCTGTCCCAGCAGCGCCACTGGGAGCGGTGACCGCTGCTGGGACTGCAACCCAGCTGAAGACGGAAGATGTCGGGAGCACCGGAGAACGGGTATGTTTTCGGGGCCTCACCGGGGAAAATCGGTTGGGCACCAGCGAGGCAAGGGTGATCAATTGGGGGAAACGGGGGCATGTTGAGCGTTGGGGGTGGTTGGGGCATCGGGGGCAGCCCTCCATAGGGCACAGGGTGCCTGATCAGGAGGGCCCCCTCACCCCAGGCCATCAGAAAGCCACCGATTTTTAACAGGAGGCTTTTCTCGGGCCTGGGCTGCCTGTCAGCCAAGGGTAAAATCACCGTGCCGGTGAGTGGAGGCCCTTAAGTGGTTGTTAACTGGCCACTTAAAGGCTTTGATTGGCCTGGACAGGCGGGCCGTTTTTCGTGCCACCGCCCCATGTGAAATGGTGGTGGAGGAGGGAGCGGGTCGGGAAGGGCTCCCCCAGCCTCCTGCTCCAGTTTATGCACCCCCCCCCCCCCACCCCCACACCCCTGCCACCTTCCCCCTCTTTGGGGGAGGGGGGGGGGGTGCATAAAATTCCGACCGCAGTTTCTGCTAAACTTCCATGGCAACAGGAAATTGACCCCATTCACTGCCTTTGAAATCTGTTTTTTAAAACATTCCATGGTTAGGACAGCATGAAAACTGGAGTCATGAAACCAGATAACTAACTGTACTTGCAATTGCTTTACTGATCTTTTTAACTCCAGTTTTGAGGGAGCAGGGAAACAGAAAGCAGGCCAGGGTGACTATACTGGTAAGCATTTAATTTAATCTAAATTAATCAACTATAATCGATCAGTGATTCATTAGTATAAAAACTAAAAACTAAAGCCGATTCATCATATAATTAAAATCAGTGCTCAATTAATCAATCAAATCTAGGGGATGAAGTTAAAAGACACTGAACTACTGCAGGGCCTGATAACATCCGGCTGCAGTACCAAAGACTTGTGCTGCAGAACAGTCACGCCCCTAGCCAAGCTGTTCCAGTACAGCTACAATACTGGCATCTACCCAACAATGTGGAAATTTGCCCAGGTATGTCCTGTCCACAAAAAGAAGGACAAATACAATCTGGCCAATTACCGCCCCATCAGTAGACTCTCAATCATCAGCAAAGTGATGGAAGGTGTGATCGACAATGCTATCAAGCGGCACCTAAACAGCAAAATCATGGTCACCGACACTCAGTTTGGTTTCTCCCAGAGCCAGCCACTCGGCTCCTGACCTCATTACAGCCTTGGTCCAAACATGGACAAAAGAGCTGAACTGAAGAGGTAAGGTGAGAGCAATTGCCCTTGATATCAAAGGAGCATTTGACTAAGTGGGTAATCAAGGAGCCCCAGTCAAATTGAAGTCAATGGGAATCAGGGGGAAAACTCACTGCTGGTTGGAGTCATACCTAGTACAAAGGAATTTCAGCCCCAGGATATTCCTCAGGGTCGTGTCCTAGGCCCAACCATCTTCAGCTGCTTCATCAATGATCTTCCCTCCATTATAAGGTCGGAAATGGGGATGTTCGTATGATGTTCAGTAGAATTCACAACTCCTCAGATACTGAAGCAGTCTGTGTCCATATGCAGCAAGACTTGAACAACATTCAGGCTTGGGCTGATAAGTAGCAAGTAACATTCGTGCCACACAAGTACCAGGCAATGGCCATCTTCAACAAGAGAGAATCTAACCATTTCTACTTGACATTCAAAGGCATTACAATCGCTGAATTCCCCCACTATCAACAGCCTGGGGATTACCATTGACCAGAAACTGAACAGGTGCCGCCACACAAATGCTGTGGATTCAAGAGCAGGCAGAGGCTGGGCATTCTGCGGTGAGTAACTCACATTCTGACTCCCCAAAGCCTGTCCACCATCTACAAGGCACAAGTCAGGACTGTGATGGAATACTCTCCACTTGCCTGGATGAGTGCAGCTCCAACAACACTCAGGAAGCTCGACACTATCCAGGAAAAAGCAGCCCACTCTATCGGCACCCCACCCACCACCTTAAACATTCACTCCCTTCACCACCGACGCACAGTGGTAGCAGCATGTACTATACTCAAGATGCACTGCATCAGCTCACCACGCCTCCTTCAACAGCACCTTCTAAACCTGTGACCTCTTCCACCTAGAAGGGCAAGGGCAGCAAATACATGAGAACATCACCATTTGCAAGTTCCCCTCCAAGCCACACACCATCCTGACTTGGAAATATATCATCATTCCTTCACTGTTTCTGGATCAAATCCTGGAATTCCCTCCCTATCAGCAAAATGGGTGTACCCACCAGATGGACTGCAACGGATCAAGAAAGCAGCTCACCACCTTCTCAAGGGCAGTTAGGGATGGGCAACAAATGTTGGCCTAGCCAGTGACACCCACATCCATGAAATGAAGTAAAAAAAAAGGAGATAGGAACACTAAAGAAGATTTAATTTTTCAGTAAATTAAAATCAAATCCTTTTAGATAATAAGAGTTAAGTAAAACATTTTAGTTAACCTCCCTATAAAATAAGGTGATGTCAGCACAGGAAAAGCAGTTGATTAGTGAGTAACTGGTAAGTCTTTTTATATAAGTAGTAAGTGTAAAAGACTAACTAATAGAGGCATGGCAGGGCAGCTCAGTCCCATGGAGTGTGCATCCTGTTCCATGTGGGAACTCTGGGACACTTCTCATGTCCTGGACAACCACATGCACAGGAAATGTTGTCAGCTGCTACAGTTCGACCTCTGGGTTTTGGAGCTTCAGCAGCAACTGACATCACTGCAGTGTATTCGCAAGACTGAGAGTTTTGTGGATAGCACATTTATAGATGTGGTCACCCTACAGCTTAAGGGAATGAAGGCAGAGATGGAATGGGTGACTGTCAGACAGCTAAGAAAGACCAGGCAAATAATGCAGGAGTCCCTGGAGTGCATCTCACTCACCAGCCAGTATTCTGAATACTTGTGAGAGTGATGGTTCCTCTGGGGTGTGCAGCCAGCGTCTACTCCACGGCACCATGGCTGACTGAGCTGTACACAGGGCAGGAGGAAGATTGGAAAAGCAACAGTGATAGGGGATCCAATTGTTAGGGGAACAGACAGGTGTTTCTGCGGCTGCGGATGTGAATCAAGGATGGTATGTTGC
This sequence comes from Heterodontus francisci, assembly GCF_036365525.1. Taxonomy (NCBI): domain Eukaryota; kingdom Metazoa; phylum Chordata; class Chondrichthyes; order Heterodontiformes; family Heterodontidae; genus Heterodontus; species Heterodontus francisci. The sequence goes on along the minus strand of NC_090393.1, from coordinate 25,997,191 downwards.
CTCCCTGGTGCCAGGGTCAAAGATGTCACTGAGTAGCTGCAGAGCACTCTGAGGGGGAGAATGAACAGCCAGCAGTGGTGGTCCATATCTGTACCAATGACAAAGGTAGAAAGAGGGATGAGGTCCTGCAGGCAGAGTTTAGGGAGATAGGAAAGAAACTAGCAAGCAAAGGTAGTTATTTTTGGATTACCCCCAGTGCAAGTGAGTATGGAATTAGAAGGACAGAGCAGATGAATGCTTGGCTGGAGACATGGTGGAGGAGGGAGAGCTTTAAATTCATGGAACATTGGGACCAGTTCTGGGGAAGATGGGAAGTGTACAGGCCGGACGTGTTACACCTAAACAGAGCTGGGACCAATGTCCTTGCGGGGCAATTTGCTAGTGCTATTGGGGAAAATTTAACCTAACTTGGCAGGGGTGTGGGAACCAGGAGATAATATTAGAGAAGGAAACCAAGGTGCACAGAGAATTTGGGACAGACAGATAGCACTAGAGTAGGAAATAGTAAGGTATTAAGTGGGGACAAAGTAAGAGGGAATGTAATAAGATCTAAATTAGGATTACTGTGCATGTATAGAATGTGTGGTGTGTGGTAAATAAGGTTGGTGAGCTGCAGACGCAGATAGCCACGTGGAAATATGATGTGAATGTGGTAACGGAGGCCTGGCTCAAAAAAGGGCAGGACTGTGTACTAAAGATTCCTGGATATAAGGTGTTCAAGAAAGATAGGGAAGGAAGGAAAGGAGGAGGGGTAGTTTTATTGATTAGGGAGAACATTACAGTGCTGGAGAGGGAGGATATCTTAGAGGGGCCAAGGACAGAATCAATTTGGTTAGAGCTAAGAAAGAATAGAGGTACCATTACACTACTGGGTGTATTCAATAGGCCACCAACTAGTGGGAAAGATATAGAGGAAAATTTTGCAGGGAAATTACAGAGAGGTGCAAGAATTATATAGTAGTTGTAATAGGGGACTTTAATTATCTTTATATAGACTGGGATAGTAACAGAGAGGGGCAAGAGTTTCTAGAGTATATTCAGGAGAATTATCTACATCAATATGTTTCCAGTCCAATGAGGAAGGAGGCATTGCTGGATCTGTTTCTGGGGAATGAAATGGGTCAAGTCAATCAAGTGTCAGTGGGGGAATATTTAGGGGACAATGATCATGGTATCATAAGTTTTAGGTTAGCTATGGAAAAGGACAAGGAGCAATCCAGAGTAAATATAATTAATTAGGAGAGGGCCAACTTCAATGGAGTGAGAACAGATCTGGCCCAACTAAATTGGAATCAACGTTTGACAGGCAAAATTGTAACTGAACAATGGGCTGCCTGTAAAGAGCAGATAGTTCAGGTACAGTCAAGGTACATTCCGAAGAGGGGGAAAGGTAGGACAAACAGATCCAGAGCACCCGAGATGACAAAAGAGATTGAGAGTAAGATGAAGCAGAAAAGAGTGCATATGACTAATGTCAGATGAAAATACAATTGAGAATCAGGCTGAATATGGAAGGTTCAGATGGGAAGTGGAAAAACAAATAAGAGAAGTAAAGAGAGAGTATGAAAAGAGACTGGCAGTTAACTTAAAAGAGAATCTAAAAGTCTTCTATAGGCTTATAACTAGCAAAAGGGTGGTAAATGGAGGAGTGGAGCCAATTAGGGACCTAAAAGGATTTACGCATGGAGGCAGGGGGCACGGCTGAGGTACTAAGTGAATACATTGCATCTGTCTTTACCAAGGAAGAAGCTGCTGCCCAAGTCATGATGAAAGAGGAGGTAGTTGAGACACTGGAAGGGCTAAAAAAAATGATAAAGAGGAAATATTAAAAAGGCTGGCTATACTAAAGTTGGTAAGTCACCAGGACCAGATTACATGCATCCAAGGATACTGAGGGAAGTAAGGCAATTGCAGAGACACTGGCCATCATCTTCCAAACCTCCTTATATACAGGTATGGTGCCATAGGACTGGAAAATTGCAAATGTTACACCCCTGTTAAAAGAGGTGTAAGGGCAAGCCCAGCAACTACAGGTCAGTCAGTTTATCCTCAGTAGTGGTAAAGCTTTTAGAAATGATAATCCAGGACAAATTTAATAGTTACTTGGACAAATGTAGATTAATTAAGGAAATCAAGTATGGAACCTTTAAGGGAAAATCGTGTTTAACTAACTTGCTTGAGTTGTTTGATGAGATAACAGAGAGGGTTGATGAGGGTAATGCTGTTGATGTGGTGTACATGAACTTCCAAAAGGCATTTGATAAAGTGCCACATAACAGGCTTGTCAGCAAAGCTAGAGCTCATGGAATAAAAGGGACAGTGGCAGCGGCTGAGTGACAGGAGACAGAAGAATTGTTGTGAATGGCTGTTTTTCAGACTGGAAGAAGGTATATTATGGAGATCCCCAGCTTTTCTTGATATATATTAATGACCTTGTTTTGGGTGTTCAGGGCACAATTTCAAAATTTGCTGATGACTCAAAACTTGGAAGTATTGTGAACTGTGAGGAGGATAGTGATAAACTTCAAGAGGACAGCAGCTGGTGGAATGGACGAACAAGTGGCAGATGAAATTTAATGCAGAAAAGTGTGAAGTGATTAATTTTGGTAGGAGGAATGAGGAGAGGCAATATAAATTAAAGGTTACCATTCTAAAGTGGATCCAGGAGCACAGGGACCCTGGAGATATATGTGCACAAATCATTGAAGGTTGCAGGGCAGTTTGAGAAAGTGTTTAATAAAGATATGGGATCCTGGGCATAGAGTACAAAAACAAGGAAGTTATGATGAACCTGTATAAAACACAGGTTTGGTCTCAGCTGGTGTATTGTGTCTAGTTCTGGGCACTTCTTTAGGAAGGGCAATAAGCTTTAGAGAGGGTGCAGAAAAGATTCACAAGAATGGTTCCAGGGATGAGGAACTTGAGTTACATGGATAGGTTGGAGAAGCTGGGGCTGTTCTCCTTGGAGAATAGAAGAATAAGAGGAGATTTAATAGAGCTGTTCAAAATCATGAGGGGTCTGGACAGAGTAAATAGGGAGAAACTGTTCACATTGACGGAAGAGTCAAGAACCAGAGGACACCAATTTAAGGTGATTGGCAAAAGAAGCAACATGACATAAGGAAAAACTTTTTTTTACGCAGAGAATGGTTAGGATCTGGAATGCACTGCCTGAGAGTATGGTGGAGGCACATTCAATCAAGGCCTTCAAAAGAGAACTAGATAATTATCTGAAGAGAAAAAATTTGCAGTGCTACGAGGAACAGGCAGGGGAGTGGAACTAGCTGAGTTGCTCTTGCAGAGAGCCAGCATGGATGTGACGGGCCGGATGGCCTCCTTCTGTGCTGTAACCATTCTATGATTCTATATTTTATGTTGTGTTTAAATTAAATGAATGGATTTAGAGCCAGACCATTCTAAGTGAAAGTATAAATCCCAACTCTTCATTTCAAGTCAGCACAGAAAATGGGCATGTTTTAACATTAATTTTTTGTCGCTGATGTGTGAGTGATAATAAATCAATCTCTCAATGTGTAAAGTCTTAAAATGAAGGTGGATTTTTCTTGTCTTCACAGTATTGCATTCTTCCCAAGCCAATTCTTTACAAAAACTCAACCCTTAAAATTTTGCACAGCTTTTGGAGATTTACTGTCACTGGCATCAAAGTCATGTGTTAAAAATTTCTGACAATTACATAATATCCATTTTATAACTTTCCCCTTTGGATGTTTGATGTCATCAATAAGAGTTGTGTTTGCATCTAACTATCATTTAATTTGGATCTGTTCCTTCTGTCAATGACATTCCATTCATATTTCATCTGTTTATACTTCCAGAAACTAATGTATTGGTGGAATGGTAATTTCCTTGCAGTTGGATTTAAGCCAATAGGGAATGATGAAAACTAATTCAGGTAGAATTGTTTCTTTTTTGTCTCTATCAATTCATTGTTCAGGAACAGGACAATTGCATCTTTAGTTTTGCTAACAAATTTCATCCTTGAACATTTCCATTGCCGATTGAAAAATCACTTGCAGTCACCAAATAGAATGAGGTTCCAACAGGAAGCAGAAAAGGCCAAGGCAGAAAATGATAGGGTATGAGAGTGTTAAATTAAATACAAGTACTGTTTCTCTTAACACTGAATAGCCTGCAATTCATTCATTGTACCCAGTCTCATAATTTACTGCAGTCGTAAAATACTGAGTCTTCAGGAAGTATTACTGTGCATCTTAGTTGTCATTTCATGAAAATTGTCTTGCATGAATCTTTTTTTAAACTCTCTCATATCAGCATGCATGGCTGACTAACTGTATGTGGGTGTGCTTCATTTTAAATATATTTCTGGTATAAGGAGATAACTGGACATGTAATGACATCTCAACCCTGTCAACAGTAACTTTTTAAATTTTCAACTGTAATTATGTAAAATTAATTTTTAAAAATGCAGTGTAGAACATAGTGACCCATGAGCTGCTGGGAGCACAGAAACATTATGTCGGGAAGGCGACTAACCTGAATATTGAACATTGAGTAAGCACTTTGAGGTTTTTTTCGGATTCGCCTTCCACAGAAGACTAAATGGTTGGATTGAGCCCAAGACACAGAAGATCGTGCATGGTCTTTTGATGAAAGCAGCTTGATGGATGAATGGCCTTTTCTCATTCCATGTTTTCTTATGTTCTTCAGAGTGTGGTATTCTGTAACCACAGCGCTGTTTAATCAGTTTAGCTTGACCAGTTCATCTATGCTTAATATGCTTGACGAGGCTGGTTCAGAAGCAGGAGCAGCTGAAACTATAGGAAGCAGTTTGACATTACAGCAGCCTTTGTCGGTGCTTTATTTTAATTTATAGTGATTCCCTGATGTACTGGAACTCCCTACTAAAGAATACCAATGCCAATTTGTGCTTACTAAGTGGTGGGGAGTGTGGCAGTGCATGCCTATTAAACAGTTGGGGAAACACCTATGAAAAAAGATGGTGCTATTTACCATTTCACTGTCGTGCAACTCCACAAATCAACTCATGCTCTGAGAATGGAATACAAATCAGAATCGAGTTGATTGGATTCCTTCAACTATGAACTAAAAGCTTTCATTCATACTGTCTTCACCCAAATATTATTCTGATGTAGACTTTCATGGTTGTTTGAATTCTGAATGTCAATAATTTATTCATCTGTAACCTACATTGTAAGAAACAGTCCACACCTAATTAAACCCTGGAGGATTTAAGGGCAGCTCATTGCAGGTGTTGTTTTCTTTGAATCTATGCTAATGACTAATACTGCGTTTTAAAGACTTCCCTTTTGGGCACTTTGAGAATGTTGTTCTTCCCAGCATCTGTAAATCTGGCCAAACATGGTTCACTTCTGCTCTGAGAGATGTCTAGTTCTATGGGTGACTAACTAATACATTGTCCTGTTGGTGATGAAGCTCTTCAGGGATGTAAGGTGATGGAGTTGGATAACAGAATGCTATTGACAGTGAAATTGCCCCACAATTGTCCTAATTAAGCACAGCCCAACTACAGTAAATGCACTGGGAGTCGATCAGCTGCCGAATAAATCTCATTACCAATATAACCATGTGACCCCCATGAACCATGTCCCAATTAGATGACATGAGATGGATTTAAATATTGAAAAGAATTCAATGACAGGCATGATTTAAAAATGTCAAGTGAACTTCAGACTACATCCTGACTAAAAGTAAGCTGTGTCAGTACCCCTTAGTCATTATTTTAGACGTTTGTGCTTAGTTGCGAGGAAGTGCAACGGTTGGGTAGAGAAACAACAGTGGACAATACTGAACACCTGAGACTACAATTGCCACAGAGTGGGGTTTTGGAGTGGGCTGCCTAGGAAATTTCTAATGTGCAAACTGGACACTAATAGGCTTGAATTTCAGAAGCATAGGGCTGTTTTGCTGGGGCATGCTATGCTGCCAACCTCTTCTAGCATGGTGCACCCTCAAGAGAAGAGCACCTGTCAACACCCCCAGCATGTTTTGGAAAGCTGTGAAGGAGCGCTATCCTAACATTTCACAGCCTAAGCGCTGATGTAATGTGAGGATACCTAATTTGGACCATGCAGGTCCAGGCAATGAATTCACGTGCCACTCTGAAAACAATGAGCACTAAGCTGCAAAATGGATCCTGCACAAATATTCCTTAAACTGCCATGCACCCAAATTGCAGGTAAGGAAAGTAAAATAACGTCTGCTATTGCAAAGTGTCTGGAAAGCAAAGTGTCTGGAAATACTCTGGAGTGTTTGTGGAGGTGTTGTGGTGAGTTCCTGGACTTGCCATACAGTGTGGGCGCATCCTCACGGGGAGCGCATAGGAGCAGGTTAGCTATCCACACAAAGGCTGCAACAGGTAGGGAGACAGCAGTGGCAGCGCCTCTGGGTCTGCAAGACGACAGGGAGATGGAGCAGAGGCTGTAGAGAGGGTCAGCTCTGTGTGATGCCCTCGGTCGACTTGGAGCTGGGCTACTCCAAGCTTCTCGACAGTGACAAGCCAGCTAGTCCACCCAGCGTCTCCATCTGCATGCCCATCAGTGTTCTCCTGTATCCTGCCCCATCGATGTCCTCATCTGAATCCTTTGCAGAACTCAACTGTGGCCTTACCCTGCAGTGAGCTGGCAACAAACTATCCTTTCCCCTTGGACTGGCTGCTGCCCACTCATGCCCAGATGACTCACCACATACTGATCCCAACTTTAAACTAGTTCCTAACATACCTGCAGTGCCCTTATCTGAGCTGGCTGCAAGTGTCAGCTCAAGTGACAGGGCTTCTTCATTAATGCTATGCTATTGCTTCCTCTCTTCCTCCTCGGGCAGCTGTGACTGGGCAACTGGCAGTTTTTAGGTGTCTGAAAGCAAGAAATCAGAAGGGGAAAGTTGGGGTGAGGGAAAGTGGGGGGAGGGGGCGGAAAGCACGAGGTCCATGGTCACACCATCAGCAGCTTGCTCAACATGCCACATAACAGGATGAGGGTGATTTGGGTGTTGAGAAGGGGCACAAGGCAGGAACAGACCATCATCCTCAATGTTCTCAGCAATGCCGAGTACAATGGGCTGTGTCACAGTTGGCCCATGATGCAGGCATCCTTGTCTCCTGCTGATTCTGCACTGCTCCCTTATATTGGGTGCTACCTTATCCTGTAGAAGAGAGGGCCAAATGTCAGTGATTGTGTCGCACTGTGTTTGAATGATGTGCCTGCAGCAGCTGCATAGCTGGAGGTATGTGAGGGCAACAAGAGGTGAATGTGAAGTCAGCAGCATTGATAGGTGTGTGAGGGGTAGGAGGAATATCTAGTTGTTAGGCCTGAATCCAGAGAGCTTGATGGAGGTGTGGTGAATTGCGTAACATGAGAGGCTGATGGTGTGGTGGGTAGGTGTGTCATGTGAAGGTGTATGCACTGACCTTCACCATCTGCATGAGGTCATTAGACTTCTTGTGGCACTGCTGCCAGATCCTCGGGTCCAGCCTCTGGGAGTTGGCCTCCCTGGCCACCTGCTCTCTCTCCCTTCTGCGGGTGGTTCCTGAGGGCCTCCTGACATCCCCTGCCAAGCTATGATGTATCACCTGCTGCTCACCTGCACCACTATTGCCTCCAGTGCCACATATGTCACCCTGGAACCCTCCCTCTGCCTTGGTGTTCCATTTTCCATCTTTTAAGCTCCAAAAAATATTATTTAGTGAGGGACAGCTTGCCTTTATAAACAGAATGCTATCTGCACCATGTCCACTCAGTACAACGTTGCTTGGCTCCCTGCTGAGTGCAGAGGCAGCCAGCAGAGTGAAGAGGATGCTATAAGTGAGGAAGACATTCAGCCTTACGCTATAATTATGAAATGAGGTGAGAGTCAGGTTTATGTGCTACCCACCTCCAACAGAACGGGCACAGGCAGATTGTGAATCCCGAAACACACACCTGAAAGAAACGGAGTAGAAGAACTTTTAGCCCCAATGGCTGGATTGCCTTTCATGGTCCTGCCCTAAACCGAGCACAGTCGCAGTGGGAAAAGGGGGTCGGGGATTGATGACAGGGTGGGGGGGAGATGGGAGGAGTGGGAGGAGAATTCACTCAGTGAAGTCTACCCCTGCATCCTTATCCCAACCTTAGGTTTCCTCCCTCAAGCCAATCTGAGAAAGCTGCTGGATGCCACTTCACAGCCTGGCACATTTAAATGCCAGCAGGGAATCAGGACATCACTGTCTCTGCCAACCCCAGAAATCTCCAAAAGAAAGGTGACAGTAGTTCTGAGGATAACCACAGCAAGCTTTTGAGTCACTGGATGGGCTCGAAACACTTAGGCCGGAATTTTTCATTGGGCGGGGGTGTGGGGGGGGAGGGTGTGGGGTGGGAGTGGTGGGGGCCTGTCCAACAGCCGAGAAGTCGATGGTGAGCCCACTTCCACAGGGCCTGGGGAACCAGGCTGGGAGTTTATGCTCCGCAGGCCCTTAATTGGTCTTGGACGTGACTTCCACATCATAGAGGCAGGAAGTCCCGCTTAATGGAGATGCCAGTCAATTAGTGGGCAGGCAGCTCTTAGTCCCAACAGCGCCACTGGGAGCGGTGGCCACTATTGGGACTGCACCCAGCTTCAGAAGGAAGATGAAGGACAGCCCTGAAAAAAGATAGGTTTTTGAGGCCCCGCTGGGGACAATCGGTCGGGCCCCAGCGAGGCGTGGGGGTCGGTTGGGGGGCTGCTGAGGGGCATGTTGTGCATTGGGGGCGGTTGGGGCTTCGGGGTGGCCCTTCATGGGGTACAGTGTGCCCGATCAGGAGGGCCCCCACCGCCCGCCAGCCGAGGGTAAAATACTCGTGGCGGCGGGCAGAGGCCCTTAAGTGCCAGGTAATTGGCTACTTACGGACCTTGTTTAGCCTGGGGCAGGCAGGCCATTTCTCACCACCGCCGCCCTACGTAAATTTGCTGCGGAGGCGGGAGGGGGCCAGGAATGGTCCCCCCAGCCCCATTTTATGCCCATCCACCCCACCAGCACACTCATTTGGGGGGGTGTAAAATTCTGGCCTCACTTCTTGAAGACTTCAGTCCAGTCTAAGGCCTTCAGGTAATGGGTACTGCAGTCTTCAGGACTCTTCAGCCCCCTTTAAGTCTTCTTGTGCTATACCACTTGCTCCCTCTTGGTGGCAGAGATCCCAAAAAAGAGCCCATATATCTTTAATGAAATCCAGAGAGAAAACTGGGCCAAACTCATCCCTGGTTCAGAGTGGCAGGCCAACTCTTCTAGGGCAGATCTAGGAATCTTTAGCCTCTATCATCTGTTAGCATTTTTAAAAATTCACTTCTCATAATCTGTCGCCATTAACTGTTGAGATTATTACAGTTTTTGATGAATAGTCATGAGCAGTAAATGAAACATCAGAACTGATTCCACCATAATCACAAAATAAAAGCAAAATACTGCAGATGCTGGAAATCTGAAATAAAAACAAGAAATGCTGGAAATACTCAGCAGGTCTGGCAGCATCTGTGGAGAGAGAAGCAGAGTTAACGTTTCAGGTCAGTGACCCTTCTGACTGACCCCGAGCTTCCGGTTGCTGGCCATTTCAACACCCCCCCACCCCCACCACGCTCTCATGTTCACATCTCTGTCCTGGGATTGCTGCAGTGTTCCAGCGAACATCAACAAAAGCTTGAGGAACAGCATCTCATTTACCGATTAGGCATGCTACTGCCTGTCGAACTGAACATTGAGTTCAATAATTTCAGAGCATGACGGGCCCCCCCCCCCCCCCTTTTATGTTTAGTTATTTTTTCTTTTTTCTTTTTTATTTGGTTATTTTATTTTAGGTTTTTTTAGTGTGTTTAGTTTGTTTCTACTGGGCCTACCCACTGTTGCTGTTATTTTTTTTATTTTTTAAATGTTTGTGCTTGGAGTGCTTTGTGCTTTACACCCTCTCTGTACTAATGCTTTGTCTTTCAGCACACCATTAACATACCGTTTGCCTTTGTTCCATGACCTTCTGGTCAGTTATTCTCTGTGACCTTGTCCTATCAACACCACCTCTTTTGTTATCTCTTGCCCCACCCCCACTTTACTTGCTTGAAATCTTTTACATTTCTAATATTTGCCAGTTCTGAAGAAGGGTCACTGACCTGAAACGTTAACTCTGCTTCTCTCTCCACAGCTGCTGCCTGACCTGCTGAGTATTTCCAGCATTTCTTGTTTTTATTCCACCATAATCACACCTTTTGTCCCTAGTCTGATTTTGGACTTGGCAAAAAGTGATAGCCCAAGCTGGGACAAAGTTAGTTAATATCTGCCAATTCCTGTATTGATGAAATGGAACTTCCTATTTCTGCTATTTATAGGTTGTGGAATGCTTTGTATTAGCAGTGATTGGATATTATGGAAGCCATTTGGCCAAAAAGAAGGATGTGAAGCTTCTGAAGAATTTTATTTTAGCCAAAGGTTATGAGCAGCATCTTACCTGAATACAACACATTGCTGTGTATGCACTGAATTAGGTCTTCTATTTTTCACATTTGGGAGGAAGATGTCAATCACTCTGATGACCAGCCAAGCATTTCAAGAGCTTCAGCCACTGTTTCCTGTCACTACTTCACCATCTATGTCACTTAAAATAAATTGGTTAATGAGTTGGAAGGATTTTCCCTTGGGTGAAGCACCGAGCACTCTTGAGCATGGGAACGTCAATTTGGAAGACAGGATGAGTGTTATTCCTCCAAGGAGGATAGAAAACCAATCAACCTCAGCTGCAGAACCAAGGGACATAGATCTCAGGGGTTCAATCTTCAATATGACTATGATTCAGGAGCATCAATCCCATGTGCAGGCAGTGGAAATGTTGTCTGTGCCTGTGGTTTAGATAATAGCAAAGCCCAGTATGCACATCTACATACAGCACATTGAAGGATACAACATATAAAATACCCTGAAAAGTGTGATAGTTCAGGAGATTTCTCTGGCAATGAGCTGCCAGAAGGAGATATTAAGGACTCCAGCATTCTCCCTCTACCTGTACCTCTCCCTCTGGATTCTTATCCGCTCTTGATCTTTTCATTGAAAACTGTCAGCGAGAAACTGGTCATCTCAATTTCTCTGCCCCCCTCACTCACTCTAACCTGTCCCCCTCTGAACTTGCAACACTCCGTACTCTCAGGCCTAACCCCGACATGGTCATCAAACCTGCAGACAAGGGTGGTGCTATTGTTGTATGGCGTACCGACCTCTACCTGTAGAGGCTCAACGCCAACTCTCAGACACTTAGAACATAGAACATAGAAAAATACAGCACAGAACAGGCCCTTCGGCCCACGATGTTGTGCCGATCCTTTGTCCTCTGTCAAGGACAATTTAATCTATACCCCATCATTCTCCTTTATCCATATACCTATCTAAAAGCCGTTTGAAAGTCCCTAAAGTTTCTGACTCAACAACTTCCCCAGGCAAGGCATTCCATGCCCCGACCACTCTCTGGGTAAAGAACCTTCCCCTGACATCCCCCTTATATCTCCCACCCTTCACCTTAAATTTATGACCCCTTGTAACGCTTTGCTCCACCCGGGGAAAAAGTTTCTGACTGTCTACCCTATCTATTCCCCTGATCATCTTATAAACCTCTATCATGTCACCCCTCATCCTTCTCCGTTCTAATGAGAAGAGGCCTAGAATGTTCAGCCTTTCCTCGTAAGACTTATTCTCCATTCCAGGCAACATCCTGGTAAATCTCCTCTGCACCCTCTCCAAGGCTTCCACATCCTTCCTAAAATGAGGCGACCAGAACTGCACACAGTACTCCAAATGAGGCCTTACCAAGGTCCTGTACAGCTGCATCATCACCTCACGGCTCTTAAATTCAATCCCTCTGCTAATGAACGCTAACACCCCATATGCCTTCTTCACAGCCCTATCCACTTGAGTTGCAACTTTCAACGATCTATGCACATAGACCCCAAGGTCTCTCTGCTCCTCCACATGCCCAAGAACCCTACCGTTAACCCAGTATTTTGCATTCGTGTTTGTCCTTCCAAAATGGACGACCTCACACTTTTCAGGGTTAAACTCCATCTGCCACTTTTCAGCCCAGCACTGCAACCTATCCAAGTCCCTTTGCAGACGACAATAGCCCTCCTCGGTATCCACAACTCCACCAACCTTTGTATCATCTGCAAATTTACTGACCCACCCTTCGACTTCCTCATCCAAGTCGTTAATAAAAATCACAAACAGGAGAGGACCCAGAACTGATCCCTGTGGCACGCCACTGGTAACTGGGCTCCAGGCTGAGTATTTACCATCTAAGACCACTCTCTGCCTTCTATCAGTTAGCCAATTCTTAATCCAACTGGCCACATTCCCCACTATCCCATGCCTCCTGACTTTCTCCATAAGTCTACCATGGGGGACCTTATCAAATGCCTTACTAAAATCCATGTACACCACATCCACTGGTTTACCCTCATCCACTTGCTTGGTCACCTGATCAAAGAATTCAATCAGGCTTGTGAGGCAAGACCTACCCCTCACAAAACCGTGCTGACTGTCCCGAATCAAGCAGTGTCTTTCCAGATGCTCAGAAATCCTATCCCTCAGCACCTTTTCCATCAACTTGCCTACCACCGAAGTAAGACTAACTGGCCTGTAATTCCCAGGGTTGTTCCTATTCCCTTTCTTGAACAGGGGCACAACATTTGCCACCCTCCAATCACCTGGTACCACCCCCGTCAACAGAGAAGATGAAAAGATCATTGCCAGCGGCTCTGCAATTTCATCCCTTGCTTCCCATAACATCCTTGGATATACCCCGTCAGGCCCGGGAGACTTGTCTATCTTCAAGTTATTCAAAAACCCCAACACATCTTCCCTCCTAACGAGCATTTCCTCGAGCTTACCAGTCTGTTTCACACCGTCCTCTTCAGTAATACACCCCTTCTCATTCGTAAATACCGAAGAGAAGTACTCATTCAAAACCTCACTTATCTCTTCCGGCTCAACACACAGTCTCCCGCTATTGTCCTTGACCGGACCTACGGTCCCCCTAGTCATCCTCATATTTCTGACATACGCGTAAAAGGCCTTGGGGTTTTCTTTTATCCTACCCGCCAAGCATTTTTCATGCCCTCTCTTAGCTCTCCTAATCCCTTTCTTCAGATCCTTCCTGGCCACCTTGTATCCCTCCAGAGCTATGCCTGTGCCCTTTTTCCTCAACCTTATATACGCATCCTTCTTCTTCCTAACAAGACTCTCAACCTCTCTTGTCAACCACGGTTCCCTCACATGACCATCCCTTCCCTGTCTGACAGGGACATGCTTATCAATGGCCCCTACTATCTGCTCCTTGAAAAAGTTCCACATTTCGACCGTGCCCTTCCCTGCCAGCATATGCTCCCAACTTATGCTCCTCAGTTCCTGCCTGACAGCATCATATCTACCCTTCCCCCAATTGTAAACCTTGCCCTGTTGCACATACCTATCCCTCTCCATTACCACAGTGAATGCTACAGAATTGTGATCACTATCTCCAAAGTGCTCGCCCACCAACAGCTCTATCACTTGCCCTGGTTCATTACCTAGTACCAAATCCAATATTGCCTCCCCTCTGGTCGGGCAGTCTACATACTGAGTCAGAAAAGCTTCCTGGACATACTGCACAAACACTACCCCATCCAAACTATTCGATCTAAAGAGTTGCCAATCAATATTTGGGAAGTTGAAATCCCCCATAATTACTACCCTGTGACTTCTGCTCCTTTCCAAAATCTGTTTCCCAATCTGCTCTTCCACCTCCCTGCTGCTATTGGGGGGCCGATAGAAAACTCCCATCAAGGTGACTGCTCCTTTCCTGTTCCTGACCTCAACCCACAGTGCCTCAGTCGGCAGATCCTCCTCGAAAATTCTTTCAGCAGTTGTTACACTATTTCTAACTAACAATGCCACCCCCCCACCTCTTTTACCACCATTCCTAATCTTATGAAAACATCTATAACCAGGTACCTCCAAGAACCATTCCTCCCCCTCACCTATCCACGTTTCAGTGATGGCCACAACATCGTAGTCCCAAGTGCCCATCCACGCCTTCAATTCACTCACCTTATTCCTGATGCTTCTTGCGTTGAAGTATACGCACTTTAACCCTTCTCCGTGCCCATCTGTCCTCTGCGACAGTGCTACCTTCCCCAATACCTCACTACACTCTTTGTCTTTCTGAGTGGACCCACTGGTCCCTGGACTACAAGTCCGGTTCCCATCCCCCTGGACCATGACCACACAACCGAACATCAAGAGACTGTCCACAGGACTGTCACTGACCTCATCTCCTCTGGAGATCTTTCCTCTACAGCTTCCAACCTCATAGTCCCGCAATACAGCCCGCTTCTACCTCCTTCCCAAAATCCACAAACAGGACTGTCCCGGCAGACCCATTGTTTCAGCCTGTTCCTGCCCCATTGAACTTATTTCTTCCTATCTTGACTCTATCTCTTCTCCGCTGGTCCAGTCTCTTCCCACCTACATCCATGAGTCTTCTGACACCCTACGTCATTTTGACAATTTCCATTTCCTGGCCCAACCACCTCCTCTTCACTATGGACGTCCAATCTCTCCACACCTCCATCCCACACCGGGACAGTTTGAGGGCTCTCCACTTCTTCCTTGAGCAGAGGCCCAACCAGTCCCCATCCACCGCCACCCTCCTCCGCCTGACTGAACTTGTTCTCACATTGAACAACTTCTCCTTCAACTCCACTCACTTCCTTCAAGTAAAAGGTGTTGTTATGGGTACTCGCCTGGGCCCTAGTTATGCCTGACTTTTTGTAGGATATGTCGAACATTCCTTGTTCCAGTGCTACTCAGGCCCCCTCCCCCAACTCTTTTTCAGGTACATTGATGACTGTATCGGGGCCGTTTCCTGCTCCTGCCCCGAACTGGAAAACTTTATCAATTTTGCTTCTAATTTCCACCTTTCTCTCACCTTTACATGGTCCATCTCCAACACTTCCCTCCCCTTCCTCGACTTCTCTGTCTCCATCTCTGGGGATAGGCTGTCTACTAATATTCATTATATGTCCTCTGACTCCCACAGCTACCTCAACTACACTTCTTCACACCCTGACTCCTGAAAGGACTCAATTCCATTCTCCTAGTTTCTCCGCCTCCAATGCACCTACTCTGATAATGCTACCTTCCATGACAGCGCTTCTGACACATCTTCCTTTTTTCTCAACCGAGGATTCCCACCCCCCCCCCGACACTGTGGTTGACAGGGCCCTCAACCGTGTCCAGCCCCTTTCCTGCACCTCTACCCTCACCCCTTCCCCTCCCTCCCAGAACTGTGACAGGGTTCCCCTTGTCCTCACTTTCCACCCCATCAGCCTCCATATCCAAAAGATCATCCTCCGCCATTTGCACCACCTCCAGCGTAATGCCACTACCAAACGCATCTTCCCCTCCCCTCCCCTATCAGCATTCCGAAGGGATCGTTCCCTCCGTGACATCCTGGTCCACTCCTCCATTACCCCCATCACTTCGTCCCCTTCCTACGGCACCTTCCCCTGCAATCACAGGAGGTGTAATACCTGCCCTTTTACCTCCTCTCTCCTCACTATCCAAGGCCCCAAACACTCCTTTCAGGTGAAGCAGTGATTTACTTGTACTTCTTTCAATGTGGTATACTATATTCGCTGCTCACAATGCGGTCTCCTCTACACTGGGGAGACCAAACGTAGACTGGGTGATCGCTTTGCGGAACACCTCCACTCAGTCCGAAAGCATGACCCCGAGCTTCCGGTTGCAGGCCATTTCAACACACCCCCCCCTTGCTCTCATGCTAACATCTCTGTCCTGGGATTGCTGCGGTGTTCCAGTGAACATCAACGCAAGCTCGAGGAACAGCATCTCATTTACCGATTAGGCACGCTACAGCCTGCTGGACTGAACATTGAGTTCAATAATTTCAGAGCATGATGGGCCCCCCATTTTACTTTTCTTTTTTTTTCTTTTTTCTTTTTTCTTTTTAGTGTTTATTTTATTTTATTTTGTTCTGTTTGTTTCTACTGTGCCTACCCATTGTTTTTTTCATGTTGGTGCTTGTGGCTGTTCCGTTTTCAGTCCATTAAAACCCTATCTGTACTAATGCTTTGTCTTTCGGCACACCATTAACATATTGTTTGCCTTTGCTCCATGACCTTCTGGTCAGCTATTCTGTGACCTTGTCCTATCAACGCCTCTTTTGTTATCTCTTGCCCCACCCCCACTTTGTTTGCTTAAAATCTTTTACATTTCTCATATCTGCCAGTTCTGAAGAAGGGTCACTGACCTGAAATGTTAACTCTGCTTCTCTCTCCACAGATGCTGCCAAACCTGCTGAGTATTACCAGCATTTCTTGTTTTTATTTCAGATTTCCAGCATCTGCAGTATTTTGCTTTTATTAAGGACACCACGTTGCCTGAGGAGTAGCAACCACTGCTTCAATAGATGCAATTTCTGCAGGTAATTCAGGTGAATGCCTTTATCTGTGTCATTGAGGCAGTAGCCATTGCTGCTCCATGTTACTCAGATTTTTACCCCAAACTACTGGAAAACTGACCGTAAAATTAAGTAAATTTCAGCCCAGTGTTTGGAGTCTCCTCCGTAACTTCAGCTTGTCTAAGAATGTGCCGCTTGCATCCTATCCCGCATATCCATCACCCCTATTCCCTATTCTCATTGAAATATATCATCTCCAGCACCACCCACATTCCTACATAGGAACATAGGAAGATAGAAACAGGAGTAGGCCATTCAGCCCCTCGAGCCTGTCCCGCCACTCAATGAGATCATGGCTGATCTGTGGCCTAACTCCATATACCTGCCTTTGGCCCATATCCCTTAATATCTTTGCTTAACAAAAATCTATCTATCTCAGATTTAAAATTAGCGACTGTTCTAGATTCAACTGCTGTTTGTGGGAGAGAGTTCCAAACCTCTACCATCCTTTTGCATGAAGAAGTGCTTCCTAACATCTCTCCTAAATGATCTGGTCCTAATTTTTAGACTATGCCCCCCTGTTTTAGAATCTCCAACCAGTGGAAATAGTTTATCTTTATCTAGCCTGTCTTTTCCCATTCATACCTTGAAGACTTCGTTCAGATCACCCCTTAACCTTCTAAATTCTAGCGAAAACAGGCCTAATTTGTGTAATCTCTCCTCGTAACTTAACCCATGTAGTCCAGGTATCATTCTTGTAATCCTACGTTGCACTCCCACCAAGGCCAATATATCCTTCCTAAGGTGTGGTGCCCAGAACTGCTCACAGTACTCCAAGTGGTGTCTAACCAGGGTTTTGTACAGCTGCAGCATAACCTCTGTGTCTTTATACTTCAATCCTCTAGATATAAAGCTCGCATTCCATTAGCCTTTTTGATTATTTTCTGCACTTGCTCGTGGCATTTTAAAGATCTATGCACCTGAACCCCCAAGTCTCTTTGGACATCCACTGTACTTAACCTCTTCCCATTTAGAAAGTACCCTGCTCTATCCTTTTTTGGTCCAAAATGGATAATCTCACACTTGCCCGCATTGAAATCCATCTGCCACAGTTTAGCCCACTCACCTAGTCTGTCAATATCTCTTTGCAATGTTATGCTATCATCTAGACTGTCTACAATGCTGCCTAATTTTGTATCATCAGCAAATTTGGATATATGACTTACTATGCCATTATCGATGTCGTTAATGAATAATGTGAATAATTGAGGCCCCAACACAGATCCCTGCGGGACACCACTAGTCACATCCTGCCAATTGGAGTACTTAGCCATTATCCCCACTCTCTGTCGCCTACCACTCAAGCAACTTCCTAACCATATCAATAATTTGCCCTCAACTCCATGGGCTTCTACCTTAGTTAACAGTCTCTTATGTGGGACTTTATCAAATGCCTTCCGGAAGTCCATATAAATAACATCCTTAGACATTCCCCTGTCCACTACCTTAGTCACCTCTTCAAAAAATTCAGTGAGATTTGTCAGGCATGACCTTCCCGTCATGAATCCATGCTGGCTGTCCCTGATTAACTGAAAATTTTCTAGGTGTTCAGTCACCCTGTCCTTGATTATAGACTCCAGCAACTTGCCCACCACAGATGTCAGACTAACTGGTCTGTAATTTCCTTGGTTCCCCCTTTCACTCTTCTTAAAAAGTGGAGTGACATGTGCAACTTTCCAATCCAGAGGGACCACTCCTGAATCTAGGGAACTCTGAAAGTCTATAGTTAGGGCATCTACAATGTGCTCCCCTACTTCCTTTAACACCCTTGGATGGAAACTGTCAGGTCCTGGGGATTTCTCACTCTTTAGTTCCATTAATTTCCTTGTTACTGGTGTTTTACTAACATTAATTGTATTAAGTCCCTGTCCCCTATCGACTATTAATTTTTTCAGGACTTCCGGCAAGTTATCCTCCTTTTCAACTGTAAATACTGAGACAAAGTAATTGTTCAACATGTCTGCCATTTCCCCATTATCAATGACACTATCTCCAGTTTCAGCTTTTAGTGGGCCTACATTGTTCTTGACCACCCGCTTTCCCTTTAAGTAACTATAAAATTTCTTCTTATTGATTTTGATGTCCCTTGCAAGTTTCCTTTCATAATCTCTTTTAGTAGCTCTTATTTGCTGCTTTGTGACCCTTTGCTGGTCTTTGTATCGATCCCATTCGCCGGATCTGTGCTGCGTTTTGCATTTTTGTAAGCCTTCCTTTTTGTTTTATGCTATCCCTAATCTCTTTAGTTGTCCATGGCTGTTTTTTCTGTGAAGTGGAGCTTTTTCCTCTCAGGGGTATATACTCGCTCTGTATTTCGTTAAATGTTTCTTTAAATATTCTTCACTGTTCTTCAGTCGTTTGACCCATTAACAGATCTACCCAGTTTACCGTGGACAGTCTCTGTCTCATCCCGGTAAAGTCAGCCTTACCCAAGTCTAAAATTCTAGTAGCTGATTCATGCTTTTCACTTTCAAACACTACCTTGAATTCGAGCATGTTGTGATCACTATTTGATAAATGTTCACGCACAGTTAGGCTACTAATTAAATTTGGCTCATTACTCATAACTAAATCTAATATTTCCTGTCCCCTTATTCCATCTAGGATATATTGCTGTAGGAAACTATCCCGGGCACATTCTAGAAATTCACTACCTTTCTGACAGGTGCTAGTCTGCCTCTCCCAATCTATGTGTAAGTTAAAATCCCACCTTAATACTACTCTGCCTTTGTTACACACTTGCCTAATTTGTGCATTTATGCAAACTAAAACAGAACTGCTACCAGGGGTCTATACACAACACCTATTATAGTTTTAGATCCTTTTCTGTTCCTCAATTTCACCCATAAGGTCTCCACTGGATGCTTTCCCCTCATTATATCTTCCCTCACCAATAAGGTGATATTATTTCTAATCAGTAAGGCTACTGCACCCCTCTGCCATTTTCCCTGTCCCTCCTGTAAACATTATAACCAGGTATATTTAGTTCCCAGTCATGACTATCCTGCAGCCGCGTCTCCGCAATGGCCATCACATCATAATCTTCCATTTGAATTTGCGCCTGCAGCATCTCATCCTTGTGTTTAAATCCCTCATGGCCTAGCCCCTCCCTATCTCTAAAACATCCTCCAGAACTACAGCCTCACTCTGGCTGTCTTGGTGCACCCTATTCTGTCTTTGCCCTGACATTGGCATCCATGCATTAGGCCACCTAGGCCCACACTCTGCAATTTCCTCCCAAACACCTCCAGCTCTCGACCTCACTTTCCTCTTTTAAGAACACCCTTAAAATCCATCTCTTTGATCAAGTGTTGATCACCAATATGTTCTTTAGCTCAGCTTCACTCTGTGAAGTGCTCTGTGTCACTTATCCCTTTTAAAAGCACTATATCAGTGCTAATCTGGGGCAGGTAGAATTGGAGACAAACATGTAAACTGAGGAAACAGTGCAGTGGCATCCCCAAGGATGACATCCCTTCACCACCACAGTTCACCTTCCCAATCATCTGTGACACCCCATCACAGAGACCTCCTGGCCAGAATCCTGCAATAAAAACCACCAACACAAGTTTTGCCATAACATCTTTATCAAGCAACACATCCAGTGAACGAAGCAAAAATGAACAATTCACCCTAGTGCATTCCCTTAGTTTATGTTTTATGGGTTCCCTTGCCTGTCCTAATGCTCCTATGCAGTGCTACCCCAGAGAATACAGCATGGTTGGTGGAAAGCTATTGACTTTCAGAGGGGGAGACTACAGATGGCTTTGCATAATGGTCTCGAGCAGCTCTGGGCCTTGTGGACCTGGCGTTGGACTACACCACCTTGGCATCGATGACAGCAGTCTGCTCTGGCTGGCTGATAGGCAACAGAACTGGTCCTGGCAGAGTTGTCGTAGTGGGATCATGAATATTGTCATCCTGGGAAAGGCTGTTTGTCCAGTGCGGAAAAGGTTACCATGTCCATTATCTGGGGAGTTTGGTCAGGTTCCAGTGAGTATGGAGGTGACTGTTAAGGCCGATCTGCACCTAGAAGGTTCTGCTGCAAATAGGACAGGATTCTGCAGATGATTGAGTTTTGGATGAACTGCTGGTTTGGGATTTCCTCTCCTGGTGTTTTCTCTCTCCCTCTGATATGCGCTTGGTATCGAAGGAGGCCACACCCTTTTTTATTTGGTTGCGCCAGGTGCAGCGATCCTGGGCGAGTTTCTCCCAGGACTTGGGGTTAATATCAAAACTCTTAAGTGAAGGGTGTCCTTGTAGCAGTTCCTTTGACCGCATGAGTATGCACCCCAGACTCAAGCTCTCCATAGAAGATTCGCTTTGGTAAGCGAGTGTCAGGCATTCTGGCTACATAACCAACCCAACTCAGTTGTGACTAACTCAATGTGGTGTGGATGCTTGGCATGCCAGCTCGGGTGAGCATCTATCTATGTCTGCTATTTTGTCCTGCCATCTGATCTTTAGGAGCTTTCAAAAGGCATCTCAAGTGAAAGTGGTTGAGCTTTTTGGCATGACGCTGGTACACGGTCCAAGGCTCACATGTTTAGAGCAGAGTGGGCTGCATTTTGCTCTATAGGGTTTCAGTTTGGAAGGCAGACTTACTCCTCTTTGTTCCCAGACTGATGTTTGAAGTCTGCTGAAGGCTACACTTGCTTTGGCAATTCTTGCATGTGACTCATCATCAATATAGACAGATCAAGAGAGTATGCTCCTGAGATAGGTGAACCTATCTGCTGTTGACAGGTTCTGGCCATGGACTGAAACCTTATGCTCGAGATAGGGCCTCCCTGAAGCAGGCTGGTTGATTACTTCAGTTTTCTTTGTGCAGTTTGTAAGGCCAAAGTTGTCGCATGCATTGAAGGGCAAGTCCATGCGACATTGCATTCCCAGCTCTAAACCAGCAGATATTGCACAGTCATCAACAAACAGGAAATCGCAATGTATGTCCTTGGAGACCTTGGATTTTTCCAAGTTTCGTGTCAGGTTGAGCAGCTTCCCATCCATGCAATATCTGATTTCAATGCCAGGATCACCATCATAGAAAGCATCAGAGAACATGGCAGGGAAAAACATGAAGAGGGTTGGTGCTAGCGCATAGCCCTGCCTAACTCCATTAGTAACTGGGAATGTCACCATCATTCAGGACACGCGCAAGCATGCCATCATGGAACTGTCGAACCATTGTGATGAATTTCTCAGGACAGCCGAACTTCTCCATTACCTTCCAAAGGCCCTCACTACTGACTGTGTTGAAGGCCTTGGTCTGGTCAACAATCATGGTGTAATGGTCCATGTTCTGTTCTTGGCATTTCTCCTGGAGCTGTCTAACTGCAAACACCATGGACAGCAGGTTTGCACACCACAGTGTCACTGCTACTCCTCAGAGGTGGAGTCTCAGCAATCCTGTTAGAGGTATGTCCTTGGAAACCTTGGATTTTGCCAAGAGATTGCTGAACTCAATACAGATTGTTGGACTGTTGTGAGAGCCTCCAAGCCCCTTTGAACACGGAAATTCGCAGCCATGATGGCAGCAGTCTGAGCCTGCATTGCAGCAAATGTGGATCTCATGACGTCCATCTGAGCTTCCACTACAGCTGGGACTTTTGGTGGATTTGGCTTGTGCTGCAATGGAAGCTGAGACATCGGTCACCAGGTGCTGCATCATGAGCACATCCGCAAGTGCTGTGAAGGAGCTGACCATCACGTCCACATTGCAAAGAATGGCTCTAAGCTCTACGTGATGCCCTGTGCCATGTTGAGCTGGAATCCTCCATGCTCATTGACAGTGACAGGAGGCTGCCTGGTAGGCCTTCCAATCTATCAAGCATCTCGGTGTTCATTAGTGTTCTCCTGTATGCCACTGCATTAAAGTCCTCATCTGAGTCTCTTGCAGCAGGAATTGTCTGTGACCTCACCCTCCACTGAGCTGGCACAAGAACTATCCTTTTCACCTGGCCAGCTCCAGCCCACTTATGCCTGGTGACTCACCACATGCTGATCCCCATTCTACATTAATCTCTAAAGGTCACCAGTATGTGAGCTGGTGGCTGTCAGTGTCAGATCAAGTGATGGTGTTTCTTCATCAGTGCTGCTGTGTTGCTCTCACCCTTTCTCCTGAGGCTGCTGTCGCTGGGCAGTTCTTGGGAATCTGAAAACAGAAAATCAAAAGGGGAAGGTTGGGGTGAGGGGAGGGAGGGTGGGATGAAAATGAAGAAGTGCATGGTCATATCATAAGCAGCATGCACATCATGCCACATAGCAGGATGAGGGTAAGTTGGAGTTGAGAAGGGGCATAAAACAGGAACATACCATCATCCTGAATGTTCTCAGTGATGCTGGATGTCACAGGCTCTGTTGCATCTGGCTCCATAATGCCGAAAACAATGTCCTCCATCAGGTTCAGGAGCTGCGAGCGTCCTTGTCCCCCACTAGATTTGCTCTGCTCATGGTGATTATGGGCCACCTTGTCCTGCAAGAGAGAGGAAAGAATGTCAGTGAAATCTGTATGAATGATGTGCCTGCCACAGCTGAATAGCTGGAGCTCAATGGAAGTAGTGGGAGCTAGGTGTGAGGCTGCCATCATTGGAAGGTGTATGATGGTGAGGTGGAATATCTGGATACTAGGCCTGTGTCCTGACTGCCAGAGACTGCTGATGGGTGAATGATGAGGGTGTGGTTCATTGAGCAGTGTGAGAGGCTGGTGGTGCGGTAGGTAGGAAATGTCATGTGACGATGCATTCACTGACCTTGACCACCCATGTGAGGTCATTGAACTTTATGCAGCATTGTAGCCCAGTGTTCAGGTCCAGAATCTGGGCATTGACTTCCCTGACCACCTGCTCCCATTCCCTTCGGAGGGTAATCCTTGAGGACCTCCTGGCCTTCCGTGGAATCATGACTTCCCTCCTCCTGTCAATCTCCACCGCTAAGGTGTCTAGCACCTCATTTGTAAAGAAAGGAGCCCTCTCTCTTCCCTAATACTCCAATTGTGTAGCCCCTACTTGTAGCCAGTGTCAATACAGGCAGTCAGCAGCAGCTCCCTTCCACTGAGTGCAGTTCCCCTTTAAGAGGGACAGACTGCCTTTAAGAACTGAACGGTCAGGCCGCCAGCAACACGGGCCCCACTCAGCCCAATGCTATAATCATGCAAACAAGGAAGCAGCACCAAGTTTACTTGCTGCCTGCTTCAACGGGAACAGACTCGGGCAGATCGCGAATCGTGACCGCGTGCCCAAAAATGGACTTTAATGAATTTTTAGCCCTTTCTTGCAATTCTGGAGATCAGTAACTTTTAAAGAAATTGATTTTCATTTGGGCAGACTGCTTGTGAAATTCTCTTTAAGTGTCACATTTCACCCTGTCCTGTGCCAGTCACAGTTTAATATTTGATCTGAAATGGTGGATTGATTGAGCTGAGTGAAGAAGCAAGTTTATTACTTTGTGCTGTGCTCGGTCCCCCCACCTCACAGGACAGTCTGTAATATAGCAATCAGACTCTTTGTTTCAGAATCTAATAAAGTGCTGAAGCTGTGCTGATATGGCAGCTGGTTGAATTTTTGACATTGTGACTGATTCCCTCAGTACTGATCAGGAAAATGGGGTTATTTTCCCATCCATTCATAAAGACACCCCCCTAGATGTTGGGGTGATAATCAGGCTGGCAGAGACAGGAAAAGGACTGGGGGTCCATGACTTCATGTGCTCATCCTAATTTTCCTCCAACATTTCCAATGAATGGTGCAAGTGCCCAACCATTTTTGTGCAGGTCCTATAAATCAGGCAATAGGGGAGTGATTTTCATCTTGCTACCACCCTGTTTACGACTAAAAACAGGGCAGTAGTGGGGCCAAAATTGCGTGAATGATTGACCCACAGCCTTACCATTCCAGTTTTTGGATGGACCTCAATTTAGGTGACTAGAGCTACTGCTGAAAGCAGGCAGGTGCCTCACTAACATGTGCAAGGCAGGGTTAAATGATGTACCTAAGACCTCAATGCCATTTTGCTGACTGCTGCTTTAACATCTCACACTGAAGAGTGCCTGCAGAGTCTCATCGACAGGTTTGCGGCTGCCTGCAATGAATTTGGCCTAACCATAAGCCTCAAGAAAATGAACATCATGGGGCAGGACGTCAGAAATGCTCCATCCATCAATATTGGCGACCACGCTCTGCAAGTGGTTCAAGAGTTCACCTACCTAGGCTCAACTATCACCAGTAACCTGTCTCTAGATGCAGAAATCAACAAGCGCATGGGAAAGGCTTCCACTGCTATATCCAGACTGGCCAAGAGAGTGTGGGAAAATGGCGCACTGACACGGAACACAAAAGTCCGAGTGTATCAAGCCTGTGTCCTCAGTATCTTGCTCTATGGCAGCGAGGCCTGGACAACGTATGTCAGCCAAGAGGGACGTCTCAATTCATTCCATCTTCGCTGTCCCCGGAGAATACTTGGCATCAGGTGGCAGGACCGTATCTCCAACACAGAAGTCCTCGAGGCGGCCAACATCCCCAGCTTATACACACTACTGAGTCAGCGGCGCTTGAGATGGCTTGGCCATGTGAGCCGCATGGAAGATGGCAGGATCCCCAAAGACACATTGTACAGCGAGCTCGCCACTGGTATCAGACCCATCGGCCGTCCATGTCTCCGCTTTAAAGACATCTGCAAACGCGACATGAAGTCCTGTGACATTGATCACAAGTCGTGGGAGTCAGTTGCCAGCGATCGCCAGAGCTGGCGGACAGCCATAAAGGCGGGGCTAAAGTATGGCAAGTCAAAGAGACTTAGCAGTTGGCAGGAAAAAAGACAGAGGCGCAAGGGGAGAGCCAACTGTGTAACAGCCCCGACAATCAAATTTTTCTGCAGCACCTGTGCAAGAGCCTGTCACTCTAGAATTGGCCTTTATAGCCACTCCAGGCACTGCTCCACACACCACTGACCACCTCTAGGCGCTTACGCATTGTCTCTCGAGATAAGGAGGCCAAAGAAGACCTCAATGCCATTTTCTTCACTGGACCCATTAATACCAAAAGTTCATCAACCTGCCCATAAACTCTGGGTGGGTACAAGTTGTTAAGTGGGCATTTCCAGCAGAAACAACCCCTCTTCCCCCCCCCCCCCCCCCACATTAGAGCCAATGTACATCATGGAAGTAAAAGGTGCTCGAGACTGAGCAAGAGTGCCAAGGCAAACTTCAAGATATAGTGCACATTGGAATGCAAGTAAAGCTTGTACTATGCTTGCAACAAGCATTCACTGTAACCGGAACAAGTGCATATGGGAGCACTGAGGGTATGGGCTGGTTTTTTTGCCCCAAAGAGCCTAATATCACAAGGCCAGTAAGAGTGCATGGAATTCCACAGCGAATCTTGCGACAGACACTTGCAGCCAGAGGACGATAGTATGGCAACAGGAAAGGATAGGTGGGACAATAAAGTGAAGAACAACCAATGCAGCATCAAGGACAATGACAGAAGTCATCCAATCTAGGACTGGAGCTTGTTGAGTTGCTTTTACATGTGCTTCAATGTACAATCGATTGAAGTTAAATACCTGGAGATGTGTGAGCTTGAGAAAGGACTGTAATTGTATACTATGCCATCTTATTTTTAATGGAACATTCAGGACTGATTATGCTGACTGAGCATAAATGAATACAATTTAATCTCACTGATCCAGATTACCTTGTGTTTCTGTACAGTACCTTGTACTCACTATCTAGGTGGGATTATTTACTCCTGATCCTGCTCGGCTGCCTGGATCCCTGTATTACTAAGAGCATTTGTCCAGCAAATGAGATAAACTGTGAAATTCAGCCCCTCCTCCCTCTTCTGATTTACCACAGTAATTCCTTTTATAGGGATGTTACCAGCTGTAAATTTACTGGAGTGACTATGGATATTGTTGCGTCCAGATTACAGCATTGTATCATGTTAACGGGGCTAATTATGAAGATGTCACATTCAGCATTGCTCACTGAATGCTGATTAGATCAGAACTCAGAAAGAAACATTGTCCATCATCTGCCCATCACAGGGTGAATGTTATTTACAGATTTTTCCCCTTTTTGTTCCTCTTTAAGCTGCCCAGTATTATCTTGCAGAATAATTTAGGCTTCTTTAGTGCCATTGTTATAATCTTTGTCCATTATGAGGGAGAAGGATAAGTGTTTTAGGGACAAGAAGGGTCCTATTGGCTTCTGCCAAGGACATTCCTGAAGGTCACCTATAGCAAGCTAGAGCCGGCACATCAAACACAGTGTTAGAAGTACTTATTTGGGTTCAAATGCACGTGCAACTACCTTATGTGATTGAATTTTGCAGTTTCGATCCAGTTCTTAATGGGCATGGCAAAAATTGCACCTAATAGACAATTTTACTCGGAAAAGCTGCACTTTTATTGGTTCACCGGTACATAATGGACACTTTTCTGAAACTGAGGTGCATTGTTGGAGCTGAATAATGGGAGTTTCACTCCCCATGCTGTACCTGATCTCGAAGTGCTCAATGGGAAAGTGCCAAGATAGCTTTATGCTACATCAATAAATTCAATATCTGCCCGAGGAATGCTTGATGGAATACTGTTAAGTGAGTTTAACCCTGCATCTAAACTATGCTGTGCCTGACCTGGCTTGATGCTGACACTGGGTGCCTGAAATGTAAAATGTTCTCAGCACCAACATCTTTCATCTCTAAAAAAAAAATGGCTTGGTAAAAATGACTGACTCTCTGCCATTATAAAATGTTCTTGGAGCACAAGTTATATTACAAATTAATGCTTGTCAGCTAGCCAATAACATGGCTGAGTTTGAATAAACCATCTGCTGATGCTGTGCCTGGAAAGGCTGCTGTCTGTTTGAAGTAATTTCTTTTCTTACTTTGACTTTAATACAAGTCCATGGACTTGTAAACATATTATCAAATCTTTCTTTGCAGCTTGGCTCCATGTATTACTTCTTTTGAATTATATTCATAATTAGTATTTCTGGTATCAGTTTGAGTTGAGGCTTTTGAAAGATTTTTTTTCGACGGAACTACTGAATCCTTTTTACAGCCACATCATCGCTCGCCCTGCAATTTACGATGCAACCTGACTCCCCTGCAATTCATTAGATTGTTGTAAGGATGATATCATCTCCTCACATAAAATCTGAACAAAGGCACAAACATTATCAATCAGGCTCAATCAGAGAGATAATTCCACTGTATATTTCCACATCTGATGCAAGAAGTTTTATTAAAGCTGTTTTTAAATCTTAAATCCAGAACAAACAAAGGGATCTAAACAACACTGATATCTTGCTGCAGCCCATACCCCGCACCCACCAACAACACCCCCCCACCCCATTCCCCTCCAGCCCAGAACCTAACATTACTCACATGCTCCATCCAAGGCACAATGGCCTTGGCACAGCATTCCTGCACCCCACATTGGTGACCTGTGGTCAATATTGCAAGGTCAAGCTTATTAATGTATTTAGAAGGTAAGACCAGAAGATAGCACTCGACAAGAATTGAGATTGCAGGAGTGGGTTGTCAGGCATCAGTAGCTGTTAAGGGGATGCCCTTAAAAATGAGCTTTTTTTGGGAAGGCCTCCACAAGAAACACCCAATGCACTTATTAGAAACTATTAGATGTCATGAAGCAGGAGGTCTTTGAGCAAGGGTTGGCTCTGCATGAAGAGCAGGAAGATTTTGAACTGTACTGCAGGTCTTCCTGAAGTGTCTGTTGCAAACAGACATTGGAGCAGTGACTCACTTTCTCCAGCTGGAATATGGAGCTTGCCCTTAATTTGAATAAATGTTGGTGAGCCTTGAATATGGCAAACACACTGAATACCCATAGACTTTAGAATCCACATATGGGGTGGTGAGCACATTGCATGTTGAGTATGCTTCAACACCTGTTAATGCAAGGTATTCGTTTAACACAAGGCACTCATGGCCAAAGCATTGCAGTGCTTCAGACACTAAAGACTGCATAATTTTTTTTCTATAAGGATGTCTGAATATATCACTGCTTTTTCAGATCCACTGCCTTTGAAAGCAGCTAATGCAGACCTATAGCATGATTATATCTCTAGTTAGTTGATTTCCCCTCAACAGTTCTACCATTATTTATACTCCTGGCTTTGTGCACCTGCAGGTCAGTAGAGTAATGGGTTTTAGTGCATCAGTTTTAGTGTGCGGCAGAGGTCCTATAGCATGATGTCTTGGCAACGTTCAGGCTAGATTGGATTAAACTCTTGGAAATTTAGCCAGAAGTGTAGTCTGCTAAAAGTACACAATTTCTGGATCAGCTCATTTGCAGAATTATTCACAGCAGGAAACTAGGTATAGAAATTTCGGTGTGCCTATGCTTGAGTGATGGAGGGATGCAGGGGACGATACCTGTGCCTGAATGGGTGTCCCCAGGCAGTTTACCAGTGATAAGAAGTTGAATATTGGACCAGGAAGGGGATGGGGATGGGGAGGCAATTGGGAAGTGGGGGTGACCAGGTGGGGAAGGAGGGCAATTGGATTGGGATGAGGGGGCAGGGTTATGATGGCCAGAAAACGTTAGGCAGCAGCAGCAATCAGCATGGAGTTGTGGAGTGGGGGGGGAGGGCGGCGGTTGGGGGTGGGGGGTGGGGGGGTGCAGTGGTGGAGGAATCGAGTTCGGATCCAGGGTGGGGAGTGAAGGGGAAGCAGTCACCATCAGCAGCCCGCGTGGTTTGAATGTAGGACCAGCAGTTACACTGCTGCTCCTTGCAGCTCCACAGTCAAATAAGTATATTTTAAGCACTTACTTTGTTGGTTGCAGCCTGCAGCAATCTTTTTAGGTATTGCTTGTTAGGCCGCATATAGACTTGATTTTCCTGAAGGCAGCCCACTACATCCAGGGCTACCAATATTGCAGAGGAGGCCTCAAACAGACATTCAACCTTTTACGTGAATATACTAAAGGCCCAATGCCTGTTTTAGATGTCGGCCCTGGATGCCTTTTTCAGTCTACACTAATACATTCGGTGCTGCACTGCCTGCCATATTGGAGGCTTAGGAGGCCGTTTATCAGCTGATAAACAGTTGCTGTTTGGTTTTAGACCCTAATCCAATGAATACAGGAGGAGGCAAAGCAAAAAGAAAAACATTGTGGTACATAAGTCGACCTATGAGGAAATATACACATGAGAGATAAGGGTAGGTTTCCTATGGATTATGCCCAATAAACTGGCATAAAGCAGATGTAACCAACTGGAAAAAGCGAAAGAGATCTTTGAAGTCAGCTTTCTATTCAGTATACTTTGGGACAATGTTTTAAATGCTATGATATTTCATGATGGCGATTCCACCTTTACTTGTTCTGTACCCACCCTCAGGTACTCAGCCAGCTGTATTTATAGCCAAAGATCTACATAATCTCAGTTTGTCTCAGGAGCAGTGCCTTTGGAAGCTTCAATTCACTAAAAAGGACTGATAGAATTTTGTCTAATGCTACAGAAATCTTCTCCACAGGCTCTGACCTATGTGGCTGTCAAGGTCACAAACACCTTAACTTTCATGTTTTGGGATCATTCCAGGCTGCCACTGGAGGTATCATCAATCAGCAATGTGTTAAATAAGTCACTTGTGTGTTATTTGCTTAAACTAGCAAATTCATTTCCTTCCCCAAGTACAACCACTGGAAGCAAAAGGGCACACTGCAATTTTAAAGAATGGTAGGATTCCTGAAGGTCTGGGGGCAGGGAGCTATATTTTGCACCCATACTGTGCTACATACTTACCCACACTATGCACTGCCTACATGAATTGAAAAGGATTCCAATTTACTAAAGTGTATCTCAAATGTGACCGTCAGTATTGAATTATATTTTCCAGGCAGCTGTTGTGATGCTTTCACTTTAAGGTAATCCATCAATTCTCGATCTGCACAGGAAAGTGGCAGTTTGGCTCTTGAGTGATCAATGCTACCCTCTAGAGCCTTGGCTTATGACACCTCTGCAGCAACTGAGAAGACCAGCTTAAAATAGGCATAATGAAGTCCATTCTTTCATAAGGGTGATCATACAGCACAGGTGCTTGGACAGATCTGGGGGCATTCTGCAGATGACTGTGTTAATTTGCTAAATGCTGTACAATTTTGCCTTGCAGGGACATATTATAATGGAGGCCTTGAGGAGGAGGGCATCCAGCACATGAAGGGATTCAACAAGAAGAGCTTGAAGTTCAGTTTAAGGGTAGCACACCATGGGGCTCAGCCTAGTGAGGAAGGGGAATAGAGTCTGCACCCTAAGACCTGAGCTGTGGAGAGTTTAGCCTGGCAGGCAAGGGTCAGGAGGGGCATCAAAATTGATCAATTTCATTCATGCTGCAATTGCGTTGGCTGACATTTTATTTATTTATTTAGAGATACAGCACTGAAACAGGCCCTTCAGCCCACCGAGTCTGTGCTGACCATCAACCACCCATTTATACTAATCCTACACTAATCCCATATTCCTACCATATCCCCACCTGTCCCTATATTCCCCTACCACCTACCTATACTAGGGGCAATTTATAATGACCAATTTACCTATCAACTTGCAAGTCTTTGGTGGTGGGAGGAAACCGGAGCACCCGGCGAAAACCCACGCAGACACAGGGAGAACTTGCAAACTCCGCACAGGCAGTACCCAGAATTGAACCCGGGTCGCTGGAGCTGTGAGGCTGCGGTGCTAACCACTGCGCCACTGTGCCACCCACTTCTGACTTCTTTCAGTTGGCTGCAACGCCCGATGGAAACAAATGAGTACCTCATCAATGCATGCAGATCAAAGTTCTATTGGGTCATTAGGACTTTTATCTGGGTAGATCAGAGGTCTCACCCAGCATCACACCCACTGAGTAAAACCTCGCACGACTGGTTTCACAAACTGCCTGACTCATGCCAGCAAGCACTATTTGAAGGGGCACTCAACAGCAGCATTTATATCATGGAGGTCTTGTGTGCTTAGTGCATTTCCTAAGACAATTCTGTAGTCTCTTTTTGCATTACTTGTGCTGATTAAACTACCACAGCTTATCATGGGAGCCATTTTTGCTTCATTGCTTTGGAATGGTGGAACAGTTGGAGCAAGAGGAGCAGCAGCAATAACCTCAACAACCAGGATGAGCAGACTTGCTTCCAATTTGTTTCTCCAAACATTAATTCTTTGCAGCAATCTTGCAGAACTGGATACAACTTCTCTTTAAAGGCATGGTCCTATCTTAAAGAGGCCTCTACAGGCCAACAGAAATTGCGTATTGAAAATGTGAGAGAAGGAGGGGCTTCCTCTTCGGGTCAGAAACCCATCAATGAAATGTTAATGAGGCCTGGGAGTTGAAATACCTTTATAGTGGTATGATACAACTGATTGCCTTGCTAGGCCATTTCAGAGGACATTGCTGTGGGTCTGCAGTCACATGTAGACCAGATAAGGTAAAGACAGCAGATTTCCTTCCCTAAAGGAAATTAGTGAACCAGATGGATTTTTGCAGCAATCGACAATGGTTTCATGATCAACACTAGACTAGCTTTTTAATTCAAGATTTAATAATTGAATTCAAATTCCACCATCTGCTGTGGTGGGATTTGAACCCATGTCCCCAGTGCATTAGCCTGGGGCTCTGGGATAGTAGTCTTGTGACATTACCACTATGCCACCGCCTCCCCTTGACCTGACTATTGCACCTGGGCATACACAAGGCGACTGCATTTGTGGAAATGTGCTGATGACATTGCAACAGGTTATGCACTATAATATAGCTACGGAGGTCCACCATA
Source organism: Heterodontus francisci (assembly GCF_036365525.1). Taxonomy (NCBI): domain Eukaryota; kingdom Metazoa; phylum Chordata; class Chondrichthyes; order Heterodontiformes; family Heterodontidae; genus Heterodontus; species Heterodontus francisci. The sequence continues at coordinate 25,964,882 of NC_090393.1, read as the reverse complement.
GAGTAGAAGAGGATGGAATGATGGGCTTTCTCAAAGGCTGCAGAGAATTGACGAGAATAATGAAGGATAGTGTGCGATATCATTGTGACTCTGACCAGAGTAGTCGCAGTGCTTTTTGTGGAATGGGAATCAGACTGGAGGGATTGGAGAAGTGAGTATGGAGTTAAGGGGCATCACTTATTTAAGGACTTTAGAGAGGAAAAGTGGAGGAAAGGTGTTAGAAGTGGGCCAATCACTTCTGTAGAAAGTGAGTTGCCAATTGTCTCTCCCAAAGTGAATTTATGAAGATCATTCCAACTTCCCCCTTCCAAACTCAGCAAATTTTTCCAATTTCTTCTTCCTCACAGAGAGACAGTCCTTTACAGTCAGAAAGCACTCGGTGAAACAGCCTGATTAATAATTCACAAAACAAACCTAGTGAGGACAAACTGAGGCTGGACTTTGAAGATGCTCCTTTGAGTGGGACCTCAATATTCACTTCCTGAAGCTGCACCTTGATAGGATTCCTTGTTGTTCTCCTGCTAGAGCTCCCACTTTGGCTGGGAAGCTCAAGAAATTCTTGGAATTGCTGTTCTTCCTCAGAGGGAAGAATATGCCAAGTTTGACTTTGCATTAAAAGCTGTTACTCAAGCACTGGAACAGAAATAGAAATTGAGGAATGCACTCACAAGCAAGCTCAGCTAAATTGGCAGTGGTCTTTTAATATAAATATGAGAACTGTGTAACTCAGGAGGCCAGCACACACTAAGTGGATGACATTGGCTATTGATGGAAGAGTCCTGGGTTAGCTGGAGCCAAGAGGCAAAGCTGCTTCAAGCCCAACATACAGCAAAGCACTTAAAACACATGCAGATATTAATATTCATGAGCTGATGTGAAATTCCTACAGTATTTTTAGAAAGAATAAAAAATTAATCAAAGAATATTGTTTGACTGTTATCTCACTGTGTTTGATACAAAGTAAACATTATCAAGAAGAGTGGTCTTGCAGTGTGACAGAGTGCAGACAGGCTGTTAGTGGGCAATATTGTCAAAGTATTAACTAAACTCACCCGCTGTCTTATTACTGCCTATTTTTCATATTCTAGCAGTCTGCCCATGGTGTTGCTGATAATGTGTCTATGCTATTCCAAGATGGGGTGCCGGGGTAGGGATCAGGAATTAGGAGTAGCATTTCGAGAGAGGTATGTTTCGAAACAGTAAATACATGTTTTTTTTTTATTGGTTTCTGGAGAATAAATAGTGCTTCCTTTACCCACTGTAGGTAGATAAACAAATTACAGTTACATAAATACATCAATCTGTGCAATGAGATGAAAGGGAACTGGCCAAGAAAGAAAAAACTGGACAGAAAAGTTGACAGATAAAACAGTGAATGAGACTTTTATGAAAGCATTAAGAGGCACAAATTGAATTGATGAATTTAATGAATCAAGATACTGTGAAAGATGTCATTTTTATCTTGTTTTTGTTTTAGTCCTTACTTTGGACATGAAAACTTTAGTTGCTTAGGAAACACACGGTGGTTGAAGTGTTTGCCAATAACAATAACTTGTATTTATACAGCACCTGTAACATAATAAAACAACCCAAGGCACTTCACAGGAGCAATATAAAATAAAACTTGACTGAGCCACACAAAGAGATATTAGAGCAGATGACCAAAAGCTTGGCCAAAGAGATAGGTTTTAAGTAGCATCTCAAAGGAGAAAATAAAGGTAAAGAGGCAGAGAGGTGTATGGAGGGAATTCCAGTGCTTAGGGCCTTGGCAAGCAATAGTGGAACAATTAAAATCGGGGATGCTCAAGAGGCCAGAACATAAGAACATAAGAAATAGGAGCAGGAGTAGGCCATTCAGCCCCTCAAACCTGCCCCGCCAATCAATAAAATCATGGCTGATCTGTCCCAGGCCTCAACTCCTCTTTCAGGCCTGCTCCGCATAACCCTCGACTCCCCGAGAATTCAAAGATCTATCTACCTCCTCCTTAAATACATTTAGGGACCTAGCCTCCACAACTCTCTGAGGTACAGAATTCCAGAGGTTCACCACCCTCTGAGAGAAGAAATTCCTTCACATCTCAGTTTTAAATGTGTGACCACTTATTCTGTAACTATATCCCCTAGTTCAAGATTGCACCACCAGTGGAAACATATTCTCAATATCTGCCCTCTCAAGCCCCCTTAGAATCTTATATGTTTCAATATCACCTCTCATTCTTCTAAACTCCAATGAATAAAGGCCTAACCTGTTTAGCCGTTCTTGATAAGACAACCCCTTCATCCCAGGAATCAGCCTAGTGAACCTTTTCTGAACTGCCTCCAATGCTAGTATATCCTTCCTTAAATACTGGGACCAAAACTGTACACAGTACTCCAGGTGTGGCCTCACCAACACCCTGTACAGTTGTACCAAGACTTCCCTATTTTTAAACTCTAACCCCCAGCAATAAAGGCCAAAATTCCATTTACCTTCCTAATTACTTGCTGCACCTGCATGCTAACTTTTTGTGTTTCATGTACAAGAACTGCAGTATTTTATAGTCTTTTTCCATCTAAATAATAATCTGCCTTTTTATTCTTCCTAACAAAGTGGGTGACCTCACACTTTCCCACATTGAACTCCATCTGCCAAGTTTTTGCCCACTCACTTAACCTAACTATATCCCTTTGTAGATTTTTTGTGTCCTCATCACAACATGCTTTCCCACCTATTTTTGTATCATCAGCAAATTTGGATACACTACACTCTGTCCCTTCCTCCATGTCATTAATATAGATAGTAAATAGTTGATAGTAAATAGTTATGGCACCCCACTAATTACGGCTTTCCAACCTGAAAAAGACCCATTAATCCCAACTCTCTGCCTTCTGTGTGTTAGCCAATCCTCAATCCATGCCAACACATTACTCCCAATACCCTGAGCTCTTATTTTGTGCAATAACCTTTTATGTGGCACCTTATCAAAAGCCTTCTGAAAATCCAAATACACTACATTAGAGGGGTGCAGATATCTCAGGGTTGTGGGGCTGGAGGAGATTACAGAGATCGGGAGAGGCAAGGCCATGGAGTAATTTGAAAACGAACATGGGAATTTTAAAAGCAAGGTACTACTTACCCGGGAGCCGATATAAGTCAGCAAGCACAGGAGTGATGGATGGATGGGGTTTGATGCAAGTAAGGACATGGGCAGCAGAGATTTGGATGACCTCAAGTTTTCAGAGGGCATAATGTAGGAGGCTAGCCAGCAATGCATTGGAATAGTCAAGTCTAGCAGTAACAAAGGCATGGATGAGGGTTTCAACAGCAGCTGAGGTAAGGTGGGGCAGTCAAGCGATGTTACAAAGATAGAAATAGGTGGCCTTAATGATGGCGCAGATGTGTATTTATCACAAGGTCAAATATGACACCGAGGTTACGGACAGTCTGTCTCAACCTCAGACAGTTGCCGGGGGAGGGATGGAGTCAGTGGCAAAGCAACAGAATTTGAGGCAGGAACCAAAGACAATCACTTCAGTCTTCCCAATATTTAGTTGGAGAAAATTTCTGGTGGTGGTGAGGTAGAGCCAGGCATTGTGGAAATTGACACTGAGTTTTCTGATGCTGTGACTGAGGAGCAGCAGGTACATGAGAAATTGAATGGGGCCAAGGACTGATCCTTGGGGAATACCAAGGGAGTGGCAGAGAAGCCATTTCAGGTGATTATTTGGCTATGATTAGACAGATAAAGCATTTTAAGGGGTTTATGGGGAAATGATAACTGAACGCCAAAGGAACCTGTGACACACAAATCATTAAATTTACATTGAAACTCCAATTAGAGTGCCATCAATGGGTATCACAAGGTAAAGTAACAGTCATTTCAACATTAAATTGCCATAGGAAACATTTACAACAGTTTTCAATGAAGCATGCAAATCATGCATGCAGTTTAATATATTTTAGTTTAAAGATTAATTGCATAACAATAGAATGCTGCTGGAGGCAACTGTAACAAGGGATGATACCTCACGCAGAATTAGATTTGCCTGTTCCAATTTTGTTGTAAATCATGAATATTACTTTAAAATAAGGAAGGATAATAGGGCCAGATATCATAAGATAAACAAATTAAAAATAAATGTAAAACAGATAAGAGAAAGGCCATCTTCACACAAATGGTGATAAAAGTCTAGAATACACTGGCAGGCAGATTTGTGAATTTAGGGACATTAAGACACAGTGGAATGGTAGGCTGGGAGAGCTTGAATACAAGAAGAATATCTTTTGTGGAACACATTTTTTTTTTCTTATCACTGACTTTTCTTATGACCCTGGTGCTGGGAGCACAGAAAGTTATGATAGATTTCTACTGGAGGTCCATGAGCATCTAATTAAACAGCCCAGTGCAAACTCCAGTAACCCTGGTTTAGAAAGTTATGGGTGAACTGTGTTTGAATTTCTGTGTAATTGGAACAGTTTCAGGCAGCAACACTGCCTGGAAGACAGTTCCACAGGCAAAAGAAGCAGAATGTGAAGCTTCTCTGACACTCTCTGGAGGCGAAGATTTTCATCATTGGTATTCTGTGCAGACATTTTGAACGGACATAGATGGGAGTAAAATTCAACATCAATGAGGGTGCAAAAGGTGAGGTTGCAGGTCAGCCGCCCAATATACACCTTGTCCAATTTTCCTTTCCTTTTGCGCGTGGCATACACAAGGACAGCCGATCGGTCACTGCCTGTTCTGCTCAACCGTTGATGTTGGGTTTCTCTCCCAGAATGTTCTGGGCCATTGCAGTAGCTTTTGTGCTCCAGTAGTTCCAATGTAGCTGGAGCTATCAGGTGCTGCATCTTCTTTTCCTAATACCACTGGTGAGGTTAGGAATGGAGGTCAGAAGCGGAAGTGGGCTTCCTGAATCATCAAAGGAAAGCTGGATTATCACTTAGAGAGTCATTAACAGCATTTCCAGCTTGTAAATGGTAATTATTTTTAAAATGTCTTTGATACCCCACATAAGTCAGTGAGAAGATCTCTGGGATATCACCTGAGGAATCATCAACAGGATCTCTTGGGCATCGCTTGGGCAAACATTAGCAGGATATCTGAGATACTGTACAGACATCATTAACAGCATCTCCAGGATACCACATGGAAATCATTAATAGGATCACTGAGGTATCATACAAGAATCATTAAGCTGTCTGGGATATCATGTGGGGAATTATTAACAAAATCTCCAAGATAGGATATTGAAATTATTAACGGGATCTCTGGGCTATGACATGGAAATCATCAAGAAATTGCTAGTATGTTGTTTGGTCCTTAAATGTTTCCTTAAGAGCAGGCTGGCTTCTCAGAACAGCCTTGTAGTATAAAAGCCTTCTCTAGGTCTATCCTGTCTTCCTGTACTTCTTGGGTTACATAATGCAAGTCCCAAAAGTATGAAGAAGGCAGATGTGCTTTGATGTTTACAGCTGTTTAAATCTGCCTGACTCTCACTGACTTGAAGTACAAAATCGCCATATCTTCATTGAACTACATCTCTCTGCAAACACTCCGACTAAACTGCAAAGTTGGTTTCTTTTTGCAATTAAAGCATGAAGAAAGCCTGGAAATAGACCACAAGCCTGGAATTAACTGAAAAAAGAAGACACGTTATCATTTTGGGTTAAGATCCCTCATCAGAACTGAATCCTGATGAATGCGCACCCTTGAAATGGTAACCAGTCATTTCTATTTTCAGTTAACAGACCTGTGGCGTATTTCAAGCATCTTCTGTTTTAATTTTAGATTCCAGCATTTTCGGTTTCTTTTGCAGATTTTTTTTTATCACAGTAAAAATTCCAACACTGCCAGAAAAATAAAGTACAGAGAGCATTAGGCTGATCTAATAGTAAGTGCTGCTTCTATATGGGGGAGGGGGGAACAAGCATTTCAACTGATTGTGTTATAAGTGCAAGGGGTTTGTGCAAAAATCTTAATATCAGACAATGTGCTCACATATAACAGAATCACATGAATATTTGATGGAGCTCAGCCACGCTGCAATTTCTGGTTCATTACTGCCTAAACCTTCAGTAACCATTAATGGTGTGCGTACTTTCCGAGGTGAATACTCGGTATTGTTTAGTATTGGGGATGGGGCCCACAACTGAAGTCCCAAGTTCTTTCATCTGTGGTTATCATTTGTTATTTTAAACACGCCAAAGAAAAATATTTAGTGGTGCTCAGGCTTGTCAAGAAAGGATGTGTCAGTCCTGCATGTTACATAACTCGCCTGAAACACACATACACTGCATAATTCATCACAACTTCAAAGGGGGTGGGCTCAGGAAGCCAGCAGAGGAATAGGCATCCAATGAGCATGGAATGCGACAGAGTCTTCCACTATCAAGTATATAAATCTTATATAATATAAGCAAATAAAGCAAATCAAAAATAGCAATGCACAATATTTGATCCAAGATCGTAAACAAAGGGTTGAATTTTATTGGGACAAAGTGGACTGGTATGGAGGCATGGGGGGATATAAAATTGGGACGGGACATGTCAGACAGGAAGTCCGACGTTGTGTCCCAACTCAATTTGGTGCATGGTGGCAATCTTGGCAGGCAGAGATCCAATGTTGACGCAGCGGGCAAGTAATTAAGATACTTTAGAGGCCAATTGAAAGTAATTTTATTCAGAGATGCAATTTTATTAATGTGTCTCGTGGTGCTTCAGAATCTCGCCTCCTTCAAGGAGGCGATGTATAGGCGGCAGAGCATGACTGGCTGGAAGGGGAGGCTATCGGAAGGGCAACCATCAAGGGCCTGGAAGAGCCCTGATGGGAAGGCTGACCTTAGGGCATCAAGTGCAAGGGAAAAGTGTGCTTTGCTGCGGGGTGTACCAATACAAGGATGGCAACAGGTATGTGATACCTGGTCAAAGATCACATGTAGGGATATCAAAGAGGGTCACTGGCAGGGAAGGACTGCCTTTCAGGGAGAGGCCACTAATCATGAGGCTCATTCACCCAGGCTTTGGGGACCCCATTGAAGACAAGGTGCTCCTGAGCGGGAGGGAGGGCCATACACCTGTAGCAGCACCGCAACGGCCTATGAGCCCACTGGAGGCTCCTCAGCTGCCTTTGGATATAGAAGAAGGGCAAACCAGAGAGAGAGGGAGAGAGAGCTGCCCTCACAAAGAAGGGAATGTACAGGTCGAAGCTCAACTACCTGTCCGTGCCAACGAAGACTCTACCACTCCAGGGAGGCTGTGATAGACCTGTGTGCCATGATGCATAATGAGCTGTGTACCAGGGGACTTGGTGGGAATGCAATGCCAGTGGCCCTGAAGGGCACCCTGGTGCTAAACTTCTACACCACCAGATCATTCCAGGGATCCACAGGGGACATGCGTGGAATTTCACAGACTGTGGCACATCGGTGCATCAAGGGAGTCACCAGTGTCCTTTACAGGAGGGCCAGAGACCAAGTGTGCTTCTGCACTGATCCCAACTCTCAAGCTGAGAGGGCCATTGGTTTTGGGGCCATTGCTGTATTCCCCCAGGTGCAGGGTGTCATTGACTGCACCAATGTGGCCATCAAGGCTCTGGAACACCAGCCAGCAGCCTTCATCAACGGGAAGGGCTTCCACTCACTCCCTCAATGTACAACTGGTCTGAGACCATTGTCAACGGATCCTGAAGGTCTATGCATGCTGCCCGGGAAGTTGACACAATGCCTACATTTTGAGGCAGTCCCAGGTGCCTAAACTTTTCTGTCCTTCTTCCAGCCTTCAGGGATGGATCCTTGGAGACAAGGGCTGCCCACTGAGGACATGGCTGCTGACTCCTGTGAGGAACCCATACACGGATTCAGAGGAGAGGTGTAACACCTGGCACATGAAAATGTGAGTTACCATTGAGCAGGTGATTGGTCTGCTGAAGATGAGATTCAGGTGTCTGGATTGGTCTGATGGAGCCCTCCAGTATGCCCATCAAGGTGAGGGTTTTACATATCGTCGTGGTTGGCTATGTGCTGTACAACCTTGCCCTACAGAGGGGGGAGCCGATGAGCAATGAGGAGAGTGACGAGCAGGATGCTTCCTCAGACGATGATGATGTCGAACGGGAAGATGGGCACGCTTGGCCAGATGAAGGGCCCCAGGGGCAACATGAGATTGGATATGAAAGAAATGCAAGGGAGGATCGCAGTGCCCTTTTGCATTCGCGTTTCACTTGATCCTTTATGGCCCTTGTACCTTTTCCAATAAAGCCCTTCCTTGATGCAGCCATCTTTCAGCCTTCCATCCTTAACAATGCATTGGCTTATTGAACGTTAACGCAGAGCAGATCTAGTGAAGCTCTAAAGTTGACCCCCTTCGATCAACTCCAGCCTTTTCATAGAGTCTGGGATGCAGTGAAGGGCCAAGCCCTTGATACAGGAGAAAGGGTGGGATTCCATGCCTAGCAGCAAATATTTATTTACATGTGTTATATAGAGTGACAATGTGATCAAAATCAAGTGAACACCCGTGAAGACCCAGTGAGTCTATGTGCACTTCTTAATTCTCTTACATGTACCCTTATGCAGTGTTTCCCCTGCGCTGTCAGCTGAGGCAGAGGCTACCTGTTGACCTTGTTGCCCCATGGCTAGGGATGACCTTGGAAGATATCTTTGGGATGCCTCGGGCCTGGAGGGCCCCAGCATGCTATAGTCTTCCTGCACAGAAGCAGTACCGCCTTCTTTCAGCAGGGATGTAGGAGGAGCTGGCGACATCAGCAGAGGGACCAAGGAGCTGGTGCCCGCACCAAGAATATCCTGAAGGAGCACCTGGAGGGAGGCATCAGGAGAGAGTGGGGCTGCACTGGGACCCCTGTCGAACATTTATGGAGAATTGCTGCCAAATCCTCCTCTTCCAGGCATTGCGGGTACAGAGTGCACTGCACGCCTGGCAGCCCTTCAATAATGGCTGCTTTAACTGCCGAGGTGTCAGCTGACACCTTGCTTCCCACCTCCAGGCCTGACTCAGACAATGTAATTGCATGCGGGGCCCATCTCATTCGGGTTAATTGGCTGGACACCACTGAATTGCGTGTGGCCAGCTGTTACTGCCCTGATGTCCATTGCTTTCAGCTCCGGTCCCAACTGGTGGCCTAAAATTAAAATCCAGTCCAAATAATTCTGACAAAAACAACTTGCATTTGTGTAGTGCCTTTAATGTTGTAAAATGTCTCAAGGCGCATCCACTCATATTTCAACAAACAAATGTTAGAATTCAGCTATGATGCACTCCTGTCTGATATTCGGCTTCTGCAGTCTGATCATATATGCATCACTGCCTGGTGATTAGCCCCTCAGTGAGTAGCTAAATTATTCCAGGGCCCTCATAACTCACCTGTGGGGGGCATAACCCTAATTTCTGAAGCATTGTAGCCTCAGTAAAGAGGTTACATATCCCTCAGACTCAGAGATTCACCATTTTGTGAGGGATATTCCCGATCCCAATGATTAGTCCCTAAAATACAGGGATTTCATTAGAATATATGGAGGCTATTTAGCCCCTCAAATCTGTTCCGCCATTCAATTGGATCATGGCTGATCTGTACCTCAATACTATTTTCCCACCTGAGCTTCTTATTCCTTGATACACTTATCTAACAAAAATCTATCAAGCGGACTCTTGAAAGATCCAATTATCCCAGAATCCAGAGCCTTTTGTGGGAAAGAATTCTGGATTTCCACTATCCTTTGTGAAAATGTGCTTGCTGATTTCCCTCCTAAATAGCCTAGCTCCAATTTTAAGGTTAAGTTCTCTCGTTCTTGATTCCCCCAAGAGGAAATAGTTGCTCTCCATCTACCCTATTCAATCCTTTTAATATTTTAAACACCTTGATCAGATCACCCTTCAATCTTTTGTACTCAAGTGAATAGAATCCAAGTTTTTGCAACCTGTCCTTAGTTTAGTTTAGTTTAGAGATACAGCACTGAAACAGGCCCTTCGGCCCACCGTGTATGTGCCGACCATCAATCACCCATTTATACTAATCCTACACTAATTCCATATTCCTACCACATCCCCACCTGTTCCTATATTTCCCTACCACCTACCTATACTAGGGGCAATTTATAATGGACAACTTACCTATCGACCTGCAAGTCTTTGGCATGTGGGAGGAAACCAGAGCACCCGGAGAAAACCCACGCAGACACAGGGAGAACTTGCAAACTCCACACAGGCAGTACCCAGAATTGAACCCGGGTCGCTGGAGCTGTGAGGCTGCGGTGCTAACCACTGCGCCACTGTGCCGCCCTAACCCCCTAAACTCCAGTGTTATTCTGATGAATCTGTGCTGCACCCCTTCCAATTTAGCCAACTGCCTCGGAATCAGCTGCTCAGTGAGGATGGGAGGGATGTTGGAGGGGTTAGGGTTAGGGTTATATACTCGCATGTATTTGGGAGCACACCATCAGTGAGAGATGCCTCTTCCACTGCCTCAGAGATCAGACCCTCTGTGAAGATGTTACAAACCCCACTCTGCTGGGAATTAGATAATTAGTGAGGAGATGTCATAATCCTCCATTCCAGGGATCAGCTCTTCAGTGAGAGGAGTTTCATACTCCACTACCATTGAGATTAACCCCTCAGTGAAGTGGGTAGGATACAACAGAGTCTTTAGCTGCTGTTCGTACCATAGGAACATAGGAACAGGAATAGGCCATTCGGCTCCTTGAGCCTTTCACCATTCAATTAGATCATGGCTGATCTTTATCGGCATCTCACTATCTGTTGAATGATGCAGAGGAAAGTGTGCCAAGTAGAATGTACATCATATTACTGATTTGAGAAAGCAGAGCTGCTCATGGCAGTATTGTACCTCTAATTTAAAAGCAAAATAATGCGGATGCTGGAAATCTGAAATAAAAGCAAGAAATGCTGGAAATACTCCAGCAGCTCTGGCAGCCAACACACAATTAACATATTGTTTGCCTTTGCTCCATGACCTTCTGGTCGGTTATTCTCTGTTACCTTGTCCTATCAACACCTTCTCCTTTGTTATCTCTTGCCCCACCCCCACTTTACTTACGTAAAGCCTTTCACATTTCTAATATTTGTCAGTTCTGAAGAAGGGTCACTGAACGGAAACGTTAACTCTGCTTCTCTCTCCACAGATGCTGCCAGACCTGCTGAGTATTTCCAGCATTTCTTGTTTTTATATTGTACCTCTAATTATTGGGACTGATCCAGCAAGAAGCAAACATCAGTGAATGCTGGAATGTTTCACTCACAAGCACTGAACACAGAATCTGACAGCATTAGGGCTGGGGATAGTTTGGCTGGAATTTTTCCTTGTGGCAGAGGCCCCGCCTGCTGCCACAAAAGTCAGGACCAGCCCGCCTCTGCCGGGTCTGGAAGCCATGCAGCGATTTTGCATGGCCCAGACCCTTAATTGGATGAGGTCGAGCCTTCTGACCCTCTGACGCAGGAGGTCCTGTCTCCAAGAGCTGCTGGCCAATCAGCGGACTGGCAGCTCATTAGTCCCACCAGTGCCAATGGGAGTGGTGGCCACTGTTGGGACTGCACGCGGCCAGGAACAGAAAGATGGAAGAGGCCCCAGAATAGAGTTAAGTATCTGAGGCCTCGCTGGGGACAATCGGCTGGGCCCCAGCAAGTAGGTTGAGGGTTGGTTGAGGAGGAGTGGGGGGAGACGTTCCAGCAGGGGTGGCTTGTGCTGTGGAGGCATTCTCCATGGGGCACAGGATGCCCGATCAGGAGAGCCCCTCCACAGCCTGCAAAGAGGCCGCAAGGTTTAACTGGCTTTAATTGGCCTGGGGCGGGCGGGCCGTTTGCCATCTCCCCACTGCTGGTAAAATTACAGCAGGGGTGGGTAGATGACAGGAACAGTACCCCATGTCTCCCACTCACTTTTACACCCCCCTCCCGCCCCCACCACCTCCAGCCCGCTGCCGAAAGGGTGTAAAATTCCAGACTTCGTTTGGCATTCCGCAACATTTGTTGGGGGCAGGGTAACATCATAGGAGGATAAGCTTTAGAAACAGGAAAAGGCCATTAGGCTGAAAGGTGTTTATTTTTTATATATATATAGATCAGTTCCATCTATTCATCTTCACACCATATCTCTCCACTTACACTGCCAGATTTTCCTGTCAGATTCCACCTGACGTCAGGTGATCATTGAGCAGGCAGGAGAGAAAAATTCAAGTGGGAACTGTTGTGCTGGTTCCCTGCTATTTAATGTCACTTCCACTATTATCTTAATGGAAATGAAGTCAGATACACAATCCATCCGTCCAAGTGTAAACAGGCAACCAAAATAAGAGACATATTTCCTGTCTTTCATGTCTTAACTCTGTTCGACACGAGAAACAGCATCTGATCCTGACAAGCAGCATTGCTATAATGTTGGCTGAGAGATTATATTTTAACGTCCCCAAAGGCCAGAACTCAATATCCTGCATTTGATTGAATTCTCTCAGCACCACAATTTTTCGACTTACAGAACAAAATTAGAGGCTCCACCTTAGCTGCACAAGAGGCGATCAGGGCAGTAACATTGCATCAGGTGTCTGATGCCAGCTACAGCAAATTCCCTCCTCCCCTCCAACCTCACCCACCCCCACCCTGCCACCCTCTTCCAAGATTGGGGCAGGAATTCCACTGGAAGCCCACCTACAATATCTAAACAACACCGACCTCAATAAATTGGCCAAGCTCACAGGTGGAGCATTGGGATAAGCAGAAGTTCCACCTGACCCTACTTACACTGAGCTTTCCCCATTTACCTAGGATGGTTTTGAGGACCTGGTGCTGGAGGTCCTGGAGTTGGAGGATTGGCAGAGTAATATGGCCCTCTTTGAAGTAGAAAGCCACCCTCCCGTGAAAGGTAAGATCACTTTTTCCCAGAGTGGGGGATTCAATTACTAGGCGACACAAGTTCAAAGTGAAAGGGGAAAAGTTTAGGGGGGATATGCGTGGAAAGTTCTTTACGCAGAGGGTGGTGGGTGCCTGGAACGCGTTGCCAGCGGAGGTGGTAGACGCGGGCACGATAGCGTCTTTTAAGATGTATCTAGACAGATACATGAATGGGCAGGAAGTAAAGAGATACAGACCCTTAGAAAATAGGCGACAGGTTTAGATAGAGGATTTGGATCGGCGTAGGCTTGGAGGGCCGAAGGGCCTGTTCCTGTGCTGTAATTTTCTTTGTTCTTTGTTCTTTCTTTTATCAAAGCAGCTTTGCGAAAAGTGAAAATTGAGTTTCCAATTAAGGAGGGAATTTTCTAAAAGCAGGCATGCCAAGGTAAGTGGACATGCCTTGGAACGTACAATTTTACTACTGGAGAATATTGTGCATGGCTCACACAACATTGTGGGCTGCAATTTGATCAGGGAAAGAATGGAAAGTATGGAGGCAACTTATTTTCCCTTTTCTATGCCCTTTTTATACACAGAAGCTGTATGGCACATAATTAACTAACAGGTAAATGTTGAAAAGTGCACTGAGGACCAACACTGCCACCAGAATCAATATGAATTCGCACTCACAAAGGAAGGATATACACTGCCACAAGGGTGACTGTTTGGATGCCCTGCAATTTTTTTAACAGCCTGATGTCTTTCCTGTGCTTCAAGGGGATGCTCAGAACCACGATGCACTGGATGCCAAAGAGCTGTCGAGCTTTGAGGACATGGCTCTAGGCATTTTCGATCCTGAGTCTGTTGAGGGTGTTGAAGAGGGAGAGTCAGGAGATGTGCTGCTACTGTCCAGCAATTATTAGTGTCATTGTTAGGATTACTCATTCTCTCACTCAGCAACATAGAATTAATCAGCTGCCCTTCAGCTCAAAATATTTATGTTCCTGAGCCTCCCATTCAACATACTCAGTGGTCCTGCCCAACAGATCACTTCAATCTGCAGAGAATATGTGACACTCTCAGGTCCTGTCTCTGTACCGTTATCAGCATTTTATATTCTCAATGGATGAGCATTCAAAAATTTTACCAATAGAGCAATTAGGGACTTATTTCAAGATTAATGGCACAGTCATGCAAAAACTGATTGAAACTTTTGCAAGAAAACATAGTGTTGAACTGCTTCTTCTGAATTTGTGCAACTGTTAACTTCCATATCAGATAATGATGTCTGTGCAATAGGTTTCCACTGATCGTTATACTTATGAACACCATTGTCCTTAATTTACTTTCTGATGTATTAGATAAAATGTTTATTTGTGTTTCAGTTTCAAACACGCTCTGTACACTTTTATGGATAAAAGGAATCCCATATTTCTTCCTGCGCATACTTTGTATTCAACTCCACTCAGTAGTCTTTTAAAACAGTTTTTGCAAACAACCAACAAATGCACATTTGTCCTTATTAAGATTCAGATTGACACTTCTAGTAATGCCAACTACATTCCCCTTTGGATAAATCCAACTCTATTACATGATCCATCAATATATTGACACCTTCAATGTGCTCATAGATCATCTGGAAGGTTTTGTGATAAAGTTCCTGAGCTGATGTAACATCAAATGGAAGTCATAAAAATATGACCCTTCCAGAAAATGCATTGAATGCACTTCACTTGGAATTTGCTTCATTCAGGAGCATGAGGATGCAAATCTGTGCCATGATTTCTTTAAGAGTTTGGAGCTTGAAATGTTCCCTTTTAATAGCCCTGTTTAATAGTCCTCCCAGTCTAACAAGTTCTGTTTCAAAAAATTTCCTCTGGTGCAAATGATACTTTTCTGCATGTCCGAGGAATGATGAGGCGGATTGGGGAGCGAAATAGCTATCTATCGGTGGAGGCAGAAGGCATGGTTGTGGTATTAAATAAGTACTTTGCATCAGTATTTACCATGAAAGAGGACTTTGCCAAAGCTATGGTAAACAAGAAGGTTGCTGAGATACTGGATGAAATAGAAATTGATAACGAGGAGGTGTTAGAAAGGCTGGTGGTATTGATAGTGAGTTCCCCAAATTTGCATGTCTTACTGTAAACTCCTAATTCAGTTACACTATTTTTTTTCCATTTTTTTCACATGTAAATTATTATAGATGTCATACATTGTGACGGAAATCAGACCTGCCAAATGAAAACATATTAATTTTGTCATATAGGACACTGCTTGAACTTTTTTTTGTTACTGGACATTGCATAGAACTTGTTTTAAAAATGAACTCAGCAGCTGAAAACATCGCTTAACGTTTGCTTTCTGAGAGACAGTTGAATAGAGAGACAATGAAAGTGCTGACTGATTCAATTAACAAGATTGGCCTGGGCAACAATGATGATCCACAATTTGTCTGTGTAAGAGCCAACACTCCAACCCCCGGCCCACCAAGTGTCTGGGAGACTCTGAAGTCCAGCACCTGCTGGCCAAACTGGGGACTGTTTGAATTGTGCCACACAGAAAGGTAACAGACTGTAATTTGAGGACAAAAGAGAAGGAAGGTCTCTCCCTGTCTCTCTCTCCAGCAAAGTCTCAGGGACCCATGGCAGCAGCTTCAGCCTCAAGACAGATCACTTCTTCAGCCTTTTGGTACCAAAGAAGCAAGTTGGAAATTGTGCACTGGACCCCAGCGAGAACTCAAGACTTCAGATTTTATCAAGGACATTTCCACTCAGTAACTGAATTTCCTTTATTATGAATTCTACTTCAACCAACCCAACCCATTCTTTCCACCCCTCTGTATCTATTTGTGCATGTGTTTCTCTCATATGCTGCTAGTGTGGTTGCGTTGCGTATTTTAGTAATTTTAACCGAGTTAGAGTGATAAGGCTAATAAACTAACATCTTTCTTGTTTAAACCTAAGAAAACCTGTCTGATTGGTTCATTTGCAGTTACAATTAGAGTGCAGTGAGCAAAAGGCTCACTGAAGGGGTAAGCTAAAATCACTATGTTTTAAAAGATAAACCCTGGTAGGGCCAAACCGGGAAAGGGGTAAGAGGGGAGCCTGAGACACCTTCCTCAACCGGTTGTAACATATATATTTTCACCTATAATGTGTAGGAAAATGGATGTATTAATTTCTCATTATTTTAGCTCTGTTCCAATAGCTGCTACAAAAAAATCCAAACTGTTTTGTGAAGGAATCTGGTGATAATGAGGGGTTATAAGATTAAAAGAGTCATTTTCCTCTGAATTAGGGATTAAAGAATTTAAAGCAGGTTTCATTTTCCTAAAAGGTTAAAAAAAATTCACGGGCCTGCCTCTGACATGCCTCTACCATGCCTCTGACATGCCTCTGTGCCTCTATCTAATTTGCCTCATCTTCGAACATAGAGGCAGCTTCTGGTAAGAGGAGTCCACTCCTAAACGTCACAAACCTCATCATATGGAAAACATTGATAACATAGTTTTACAAATGGTCACGAAAGCTACCACAAGACAATAGTTGATAAGATGGTTTTATGCAGACAGCCCTAAACCACAGTCAACTGAATTTTTCACAAAACTGACCAAACCCAAAAAATTGAATTATAATCTTGAAACATAGTTAGGTGCCTAATGGATATTGACCACCAGGACAGACTTACAACTTGCTGCTAGTGTAGCCTTTCTTAGAAATCAAAATATGGATCTTAACTAGATATTAACAGTTATACAGCTTTATTTGGATGATAAAGGGGAACAAACCTACTTGCAAAAGAGGTAAAACCGCCATACGTAAAAATAAAATTAGAAATGTACTTAGAAACAGTATAAATATTGGAATCACACAGTGGATTTTTAAATTCATTGGGCTTGCTCCAATGTGTCTCACTGTAAAGGTACAGCTGGTGGAGTGAGGCGATGATACCTCTGCCCCAGTTAAGGAGAGAACTATCTCCTTAAACTCTGTAGCCTTCTGCTCGCAGATTTAAGGTAAATGTTACTTTAACAATTGATGGATATCTTAAATATTTTACTGTAACAATTTTTAGATTTAAAAATTGGATTCTCTATTAGATACAAGATTGTACTCTTTTTCTTTTCCGAGAACAATTAGTGTCACGATTGATTGTCCCATCAATTGTGAATTCCATGTTCAGTTCTTTAATAAACGTTTATATTTAGAAATCATTTTGTCTCACATGGTCTTCTGTATTGCTAACTCATGAACCCGTCTCTGTACACTTTTTGGTGGGGATGTACATTACTGAGAAGAGATTCCCAGACCTTTATAATATCTGGGTTATTATAATCAGGTTGAAACTTGTTAAAAAGGCTATCTGGAGGACAGTAATAGTCTCAGCTGGTTCCGTTTCCTTTGGGGAGAGTTAGATCAGTCCTTCAGACCCATTCAAGTGTCTGTGGAATCTGTCTTTCTCAACCTTAAGTTGAAAATGATTATCTGAGAAGATCCAGAATTGCCCGATAAAGGGGCTAGGATTACAATCCACTACGGTTCGAACATAAGAACATAAGAAATAGAGCAGGAGTAGGCCATCCGGCTCCTCGAGCATACCCCACTATTCAGTACAATTATGGCTGATCTTCTACTTCAACTCCACAGTCCTGTCCTATCCCGATATCCCTTGATACCCTTAATGTTCAAAACAATTCCTTAGTGTCCAACCTTCTAAGCTCCTGGCAAGATTTCCAGTCACCTGATATCTAATTGAAGGTTGTAACTTCTCAATTTTCCTCATTAATTTAATTTCATTTCATTTAACTAATATTTATTTATTTAATTTCTTTTATGTGACACGATTCTTTCCTTTTTCTACAGTCTATTATTTTGCAGCAGTCATTCTGACACCAAGGAGTCAACAGCAGCAACAGCGTACATTTATATGGCTCCTTTAATGAAGTAAAACATCCTAAGGGGCTTCACAGGCGCATTATCAAATGAAATTTGACACTGAGCCACAAAAGGGTTGGTTTTAAGGATGGTCTTAAGGGAGGAGCGAGAAGTATAACAGGTAAGGCAGATGAACTTAGAGCTTGGATTAGTACTTGGAACTATGATGTTGTTGCTATTACAGAGACTTGGTTGAGGGAAGGACAGGATTGGCAGCTAAATGTTCCGGGATTTAGAAGCTTCAGGCGGGATAGAGGGGGATGTAAAAGGGGTGGGGGAGTTGAATTACTGGTTAAGGAGAATATCACAGCTGTACTGCGGGAGGACACCTCGGAGGAGTCATGCAGCGAGGCAATATGGGTGGAGCTCAGGAATAGGAAGGGTGCAGTCACGATGTTGGGGGTTTACTACAGGCCTCCGAACAGCCAGCGGGAGGTAGAGGAGCAGATATGTAGACAGATTTTGGAAAGATGTAAAGGTAACAGGGTTGTAGTTGTGGGTGATTTTAACTTCCCCTATATTCACTGGGACTCACTAAGTGCTAGGGGTTTGGATGGGGCAGAATTTGTAAGGAGCATCCAGGAGGGCTTCTTGAAACAATATGTAGATAGTCCAACTAGGGATGGGGCGTACGGGACCTGGTATTGGGGAATGAGCCCGGCCAGGTGGTCGAAGTTTCAGTAGGGGAGCATTTCGGGAGCAGTGACCATAATTCCATAAGTTTTAAGGTATTTGTGGATAAGGATAAGAGTAGTCCTCGGGTGAAGGTGCTAAATTGGGGGGAGGCTAATTATAACAATATTAGGCAGGAACTGAAAAATTTAGATTGGGGGCAGCTGTTTGAGGGTAAATCAACATCTGACATGTGGGAGTCTTTCAAACGTCAGTTGATTAGAATCCAGGACCAGCATGTTCCTGTGAGGAACAAGGATAAGTTTGGCAAGTTTCAGGAACCTTGAATAATGCGGGATATTGTGAGCCTAGTCAAAAAGGAAAAGGAAGCATTCGTAAGGGCTGGAAGGCTGGGAACAGACGAAGCCCTTGAGGAATATAAAGACAGTAGGAAGGAACTTAAGCAAGGAGTCAGGAGGGCTAAAAGGGGTCATGAAAAGTCATTGGCAAACAGGATTAAGGAAAATCCCAAGGCTTTTTATACGTATATAAAGAGCAAGAGGGTAACCAGGGAAAGGATTGGCCCACTCAAGGACAGAGGAGGAATCTATGCATGGAGCCAGAGGAAATGGGCGAACTACTAAATGAGTATTTTGCATCAGTATTCACCAAAGAGAAGGACTTGGTGGATGATGAGCCTAGGGAAGGGAGTGTAGATAGTCTCGGTCATGTCGTTATCAAAAAGGAGGAGGTGTTGGGAGTCTTGCTAAGGTAGATAAGTCCTCAGGGCCTGATGGGATCTACCCCAGAATACTGAGGGAGGCAAGGGAAGAAATTGCTGGGGCCTTGACAGAAATCTTTGCATCCTCATTGGCTACAGGTGAGGTCCCAGAGGACTGGAGAATAGCCAATGTCGTTCCTTTGTTTAAGAAGGGTAGCAAGGATAATCCAGGAAATTATAGGCCAGTGAGCCTTATATCAGTGGTAGGGAAATTATTAGAGGATTCTTCGGGACAGGATTTACTCCCATTTGGAAACAAACAAACATATTAGCAAGAGACAGCATGGTTTTGTGAAGGGGAGGTCGTGTCTCACTAATTTGATTGAGCTTTTTGAGGAAGTGACGAAGATGATTGATGAAGGAAGGGCAGTGGATGTTGTCTATATGGACTTCAGTAAAGCCTTTGACAAGGTCCCTCATGGCAGACTGGTACAAAAGGTGAAGTCACATGGGATCAGAGGTGAGCTGGCAAGATGGATACAGAACTGGTTTGGTCATAGAAGACAGAGGGTAGCAGTGGAAGGGTGCTTTTCTGAATGGAGGGATGTGACTAGTGGTGTTCCGCAGGGATCAGTGCTGGGACATTTGCTCTTTGTAGTATATATAAATGATTTGGAGGAAAATGTAGCTGGTCTGATTAGTAAGTTTGCGGACGTCACAAAGGTTGGTGGAGTTGCAGATAGTGATGAGGATTGTCAGAGGATACAGCAGGATATAGATCGGTTGGAGACTTGGGCGGAGAAATGGCAGATGGAGTTTAATCCGGACAAATGTGAGGTAATGCATTTTGGAAGGTCTAATGCAGGTGGGAATTATACTGTAAATGGCAGAACCCTTAGGAGTATTGACAGGCGGAGAGATCTGGGCGTACAGGTCCACAGGTCACTGAAAGTGGCAACGCAGGTGGATAAGGTAGTCAAGAAGGCATACGGCATGCTTGCCTTCATCGATCGGGGCATAGAGTATAAAAATTGGCAAGTCATGCTGCAGCTGTACAGAACTTTAGTTAGGCCACACTTAGAATATTGTGTGCAATTCTGGTCGCCACACTACCAGAAGGACGTGGAGGCTTTGGAGATGGCACAGAAGAGGTTTACCAGGATGTTGCCTGGTCTGGAGGGCATTAGCTATGAAGAGAGGTTGGAAAAACTCGGATTGTTTTCACTGGAACGACGGAGGTGGAGGGGCGACATGATAGAGGTTTACAAAGTTATGAGCGGCATGGACAGAGTGGATAGTCAGAAGCTTTTTCCCAGTGTGGAAGAGTCAGTTACTAGGGGACACAGGTTTAAGGTACGAGGGGCAAAGTTTAGAGGGGATGTGCGAGGCAAGTTCTTTGCACAGAGGGTGGTGAGTACCTGGAACTTGCTGCTGGGGGAGGTGGTGGAAGCAGGTACGATAGCGACGCTTAAGAGGCATCTTGACAAATACATGAATAGGATGGGAATAGAGGGATACGGTCCCCGGAAGTGCAGAAGGTTTTAGTTTAGGCTGGCATCAAGATCGGCGCAGGCTTGGAGGGCCGAATGGCCTGTTCCTGTGCTGTACTGTTCTTTGTTCTTTGTTCTTTGTAAAGAGGTAGAGAGGTTTAGGGAGGGAATTCCAGAGTTTAGGGTCTTGACAGCTGAAGGCATTCCTGCAAATGATGGAGCGATTTAAATGGTGGATGTACAAGAGGCCAAAATTGGAGGAGCACAGAGATCTCGGAGGCTTGCAGGGCTGGAGGAGATTTCAGAGATAGGGAGGGGCATGGAGGGATTGAAAACAGGGATGAGAGATGTAGGTCAGTAAGCACAGAGGTGATGGGTGGAACAGGACTGTTTGCATGGAGGAGGGTTACAGTAGCAGATGAGTTGAGGTGAGGCAGAGGTGGAGTTGGGCAATGTTATGGAGGCAGAAGAGGCATTCTTGGTGATGGAGCGGATATGCGGTCAGAAGATCATCTCAGGGTAAACTATGACACCAATTTTAACCCCACCTGCACGGTGGAAATCGAGCATGTGGACAATTTCTTGCCCACTCAGATCTCAACCATTTCTGAGATTAATCTAGAGGATTTTGCAATTGAATGAGGCACCTGCTAAAGTAGGCGCTGGACTCATAGATCTATGCAAATTGAGTTCTATGACATCTATAGGACCCAATGCAAATGTTACCAGGGCCTGGAAGGAAGTGCTGCTTTCACGTTAGGCTGAAATTCATCTGCAGCATGCCTGAAGACAGGAGAGGGCCTTCTTGTAAGTTTAAAAGTTTCCTTTATGGAGTTTGGAGAGCAGGGAAAGTCGTATCCTCCCAGCCCCGGACTCCCCAGACCTCCCCTCCTGCAAGCTGCTCCTAAAACCTTCGCCCTGCCATTTATCCCAAAGGTGCCATGCAGCCAGGACTTGATCTAGAGCCCGATCTTCACCATTTGACAGCTGCTCTTCGCTCTCTTCCCATCAGTTAAAATTGTCATGACCCATTCTTGCCTTTGGCAAGAGGATAATCAACTTGCCAGAGCGGTTTCCTTCTGGAAACCTATTCCAATTTGAAATCCGGACTCAGTGAATGATTTTATTTTTAACTTTGCTAATTCAAAATAGGAATAACTTTGTTAAGATGCTACATAGCATTATATACAGTAGAATTTCATCTGTTGCTGACAGAGCTCCACCTTCAATAGTCTGACTCAAAGTGGTTCTGTAATAGATACATTAGCAGATTTCAATTGTTAAGGGAATGTCTCTAACATTCAAACTGATGTGAGACATTGGCACTTAAATGCTTTAAATATCCATATAATTGCACTTTCCGCTGGTCTTCCCTGGTAACAATTAAACAACACTTTGGTTGAAAAAATTTTGAATGCTTTCTATCTTACTCCAGCATCCAATCTATTAATTTGTGGCCCCTGCTTTTTCAATCTATGACATCCAGCCCAGTTTCTGATTTATAAGTGTTGGGAGACAGGGAGATACAGCTTTTTATTTAATTACCTGCAGCTTAGAAACTTGATATAATTCCTTTGTGGTAAAAATTCTTTCCCTTTAGAGTCCTGGCACTGGCTCGCTGAGATATCCATGGTCTCTGCTTCTCTGGCTGTCATGTTGTTTGAACCTGAGCTTTGGAGTGGGATGGGGGTAGGTGGGGGAAGGTGGGGAAGGGTGTCCATGAGCTGTTGAATCCAGACCCCAGTTGCTTAGAGCCAGAAGCTATTTGCTACCACTGCTGCAGTCGAGATTATTTCAGGTAATTTCTCAGGAAACAGCGCTTCAACTGAGAATAATTTAGCACAAGATTTTATTAGGTAACAGACAAAAACTATTTATAATAACTTCCCAACACATTGAATCCAAAAGTGGAAGTAGTACAACCAGACACTTGGAACTAATGTGCCAATAAACAGGAATAACCCTGTCTTAAAGGTTCTTGGCTGTGTGTGAAGCAAGTAAATAGGACCACTGATAAGGTGGCTGCATGGGTATTACACTGTGATACACAGAAGAACAGTTTTTAAGGTTTTATGAGGTGAAGATGGACAAAGGGGTAAGCATTCTTCTTGTAGCTACATGCAGCAATATTGCATGTTTTTCTTTGCAAATATTTTCTCTGCCCTCTATTTCTCGCTAAATCATGACCTTATACACAAGAAAACTTCACAAATGCAATTACGGGGGGGGTAATTTTCAACTTTGCCTCCTGGCTGGTAGCTTGTTGAAATGAATCACCCACCCGATTATCATTCCATTAGTTTTAATGGAACAAAAGTCAGGTGCATTTGACAAGTGTGGGAATCTGCTCCATCAAGTTAGCATCAGGTGTTGAATTTAAAAATGCCCCCAACATCAATTAACCAGAGGAACTGTTAGAATTAGATGATTAGAATGAAAATATTGGCTATCACAATGTAAGCATCTTCCCAATACTTTTGACTTGTGCTCAGTGCAAAAGCCAGCTTCCATAGGCATGATGGTGCCATGAACTTAAGCTTGACTTGATGAGATAGCACAAGCAATGAACCCTTTTATCATTGAGCTATGTGCCATACAGTCTATCCACTGGTTGCTCTAGATTTCTCTGAACTGACAAAAGATCACTTTGCTGCCGGACTATGTAGTTCAGGCTAAAAACCTTAACATATATTTATTAACAAGTGAGATTATACATAAGCAAGAATGAATCAGCAGATTGAACAACAAAAAACAATATCGTCCCTACTTCAAACTTATTTCTCAAACCAAAATAAAAAAGATCTTTTGAGATAGTTTTTACTCCATTGAACACAAGACGACCTGTACAAGCAATGGGATGCATGAATAGAAATAATGAACTAGGAAAAGCTTGTCATTTATCCCCAGACTCAGGCAGCTTCTTAGTACAGAACTGTCAAACAAGAATTAGAACAAAGCACAATGACAGGATATGGCTCTCATATCATATTGAATGGAAGCAATACTCTGTGTATGCCTTTAATTGGGGGAATACTAATTCTGACACAATGTGCACTGCAATGGAAAGGAGAATTGGGCAGCACAGTGGCGCAGTGGTAGCACCGCAGCCTCACAGCTCCAGCGACCCGGGTTCAATGCTGGGTACTGCCTGTGTGGAGTTTGCAAGTTCTCCCTGTGTCTGCGTGGGTTTCCTCCGGGTGCTCCGGTTTCCTCCCACATGCCAAAGACTTGCAGGTTGATAGGTTAATTCGCCATTATAAATTGCCCTTAGTATAGGTAGGTGGTCGGGAAATATAGGGACAGGTGGGGATGTGGTAGGAATGTGGGATTAGTGTAGGATTAGTATAAATGGGTGGTTGATGGTCGGCACAGACTCGGTGGGCCGAAGGGCCTGTTTCAGTGCTGTATCTCTAAATAAAACATTACTAAAGTTAAAGTTAAAAGATCTGCCGAATATCTCAAATGCCATCTTATGCACAATCCATACAAACTTAAAGCAATTTTCATTATTGTTAAGTATCTTTGAGATAAATTCTAGTATTCAGTTAGATTCTCTCTGACTGGATACTGTCAGTAAATGGCCAAACATCTGACTCAAGCCTTTTTCTTTTTGTATCCTTGCTAATGAACATCCTGTCATCATGGACATATTTAATTATTGGGGTAGAGTTTAAACTTGTTGCCTAGGTGTTAAGCAGGCATAGCAGTTCAGATACCTATTACAGAAATTGTAAGCAATTGAAATGAAAATTGGGAAGTTTCTGCACCAGTCAGCCAATGAGAAGTGGCAGTGTAATGTGTGGGCAACAAATTGAAAATCTACCCCAATGTTTCTTGTTCCAATGTGCACTACATTATATTTATCCACATCAACCCTATTTGACATTCCTGACTCTACATAACTTATCCAGGTATTTTCATAAGTTGTTTTTCTGCCTTACTTTGACAACTGATCCCATAGCTTGGTGTCAAGAGCAATTTTATACTATTGCAAGGCATGCATGTACATACAGTGGGAGCAAGAGTTCACTTGACCCAAGTAGCTCTACGTTCTGGGCTGTCTGTGAGATCAGAACACGACGAGTTAAAACAGCTTTCGACTGAGCATGGATGCATTGTGTAAGTGGGCCTAAGGTAAGGTTAAAGGAGTGACGAAAAATGTGAAGCTCACTCATCCATGTCTGTAATGGTTTGGAATATGTTAATGTGACGACTTTTGTTTATAGTAATAAAATGATGGGAAAAGTTTGTGAGGGAAATATAACCATGGTAACAGGATGATTAGAAGGGATTGAGAAAAGTTAAGTACACATTTGTTGGCTCCATGTTATTTTTCTGATGTCACTTGTATGCATCTTTGATGTATTATGATTTAGTGGTAGTATGCATCAAATTTAGAAATGAAAGTCAGAATTAGTATAAGAAAAGTGAGTGAGATTTTGTATGCTGTACTCATATTGGAATCATGAATTGTGATGTACCTGAGCACACATACTTGATTGTATAGTATGATGTCTCACGACATCTTTACAACCTCATTTGTGTGTACTCTGATGTTTGAAATAGAGCAATGAATTAGAACAAGAAAGAAGTCCAACATTTTCTTCTACAGTAATGTGTGCAGCTGGGAATCCAGAACAAATTCTGCTTGTCACTGCCCCAAGGCAGAATTTTTAAATTTATTATCACCTTCAGCTTCCCATTTCCAATCAGTTTTCAATCTAACTGATTCATTCCATTCCATGATCCTTTCCCCAGTAGTTCAGTTGAGTCATCTGGACCATGAAGATTCCAGGTTCAATCCCTTTTCTGTACTGACCTGTTGCCATGTTAACCTTGTAGTAGCCATGCTAACCTTGGCCTCAGTGCCCTGAGGTTGGAGGAGGGGAATCATTCAGGCTTCTAATTCCTGATTGCTTTTTAGCACTACATTTGTAAATGTGAGATGGCGACAGAAATGAACCTGGCACAAAGGCACCCACAATGGAAGAGCTGTCCAAATGCACAACCAACGCTCACATTCAATAATTGTTACTTGGGCAATGTGCTGTGAAACCATAGCCACCATGGAGTCATGGAAAAGCAGGGGGAAGAGAAAATTCTTGAAAAAGAAACAAACAGATTTCAGGTTCATTGACTTCATTAAAAGCTTCACACTTGGAACATTATCCAACGTCTTCTGAAAATCAAAGGGCAATATCTCCACTAGATGCCCTCATAAACAGACACAAAGGCTGCAAAAGGCTTTGACTCCTTGAGGGGGTTAACATGGCCCGATGGCCAGTCCAGGCTATCCATGGGCAGTCTGGCATATGGCGAGAAGGTCTCTGATAGAAAGGTCTAATGCATATAAAGATTTTGGTTGCATTGCTCCTCCATCAAGTCCTGGCAGCTTAGCATGGAAGTCAGAAAGCAGGACAGCTGGTAGGGTGCTGTCTGATCTGCAGTACTGTGAATCACAGCTTATCAGCTGCCTGTGTCAGCTCATTAGTGTCTCGATAAAGCCATGGACCAGCTCCCCGAGGAGTTCTACCCTGTGAATTGGTGAACAAATCTTCCTGCTTGTTTAATTTATTCTGAACAGCTGCAAGCATAAATATCTCATCTTTATGACCTGATTACAAGATTGTGGCTTCCCTGTAAACTGGTTCTCTCTGTTTCCCATAGCACACTCACAGACATACACATGGAGACACAGAGACACAGATAGACACACACATTCACATGCAAACATGGAGAAGCTCATGTGCACCGATATCTTCCAGTTGCACTGTGGCACAGAGGGATTGTTTAATCATGTATTATTCCTTTATGCAGCAGGGACATTTATTTTTGGTGTGCAGAATATTCCACAGTGTCTGTTTGTTGCAGAATATTTGGGAAGATTATTTGAAATACCAGACAACTGTTCCTTATACAGAGTGGTGTTCACAGTATCCGATTCCCCAGCGTTCAGATGTGCTGAGCTCAATAAGGAAATACTCTACACGTCTCTGTCATTTCTTTTTGTTTAGATTTGTTTTCCACCTGATTAAAACCAGACATTTTGCTGCTACTATCAGCTACCCATTTCCATATTCCCACCTCTATCAACACTCACCATCACAGTACCACTCCCATCCACTGCCCACCATATACAGTACATTCTTCATCTTTGGTATGAGCTGCATGGTCACAACTGTGGGGACTTCCATACGTGCTATTGATATTCATGCACAACCTTTGAAACAAAGGTGCCATGCCCTTCCCTGTTCTCCAGATGCAGCATTTCTCTGTGTTAATTCAAAGCCCAATCTTTGAGTAAGAGCTAGTGAAGGAAGTTAAATTAGAATGATCACTGAGAATACTGTGTCTCCTCATGTTGCTGTGAGGTAGAATTAACCTGTGCTCCCTCACAATTTTGGGAGGCTCTTTCAATGGTGCTTCTGGGGGTCAGATAGTTTTGCTTCTCTGATCCAAACTTGATAAACTGAAATGCAGCAACTAATTGCTCTACCCATGATTGTTTGCCTCACTCTCCATGCATGCAATGTAGCAAGCTCCATTGCTCCATTCTTTGCCATTGACTGAGTGGTTCCATTCATTGCTATTACCTCCATTACTCCATCCATTGTTGCTGACCCCATTGCTCCATTCATTGTTGCTATTTCTATTTCTTCGTTGTTGCTGGCTGTTTGCTCCATCTATTGTTGCTGGAGTATTGCTCCATTCATTTTTCTTTCTGTTTCCACCCATCACCCACCCCCCACCCCCGGTCCCACTTGTTTCATTCATTATTCCATCCATTGTTCAATCAATGTTGGAGGGAATCTCTCACTGTTCCATTCCTTGTTGCTGGCTTACTACTTCATTCACCATTGAAGCAAAACCCAGGATGTTGAAGGGTGTAGTGGCACATGATAACAGTCTGCAGATAAGAATAGAGACACAATACATTGATGTGAAAACATTGAATAACACAGTGCACAAGGATAACCTACCCTTTCTTCTTTTATGTAGTATTTCCTATCTCAAGACACAAGTCACAGATAGATGTCCAGTATCGATAAGTAGAATGAATAATATCACAAATATTAAGTGTGATATGAATAAAGGAAATATTAATAGCACTGCACCAGGAGAATCACAAGGGTCAATTTAATCGTGCATCCTTTGTCACTAGGAGTACTCTTTGGGAAATTGTGTCCATAGTTCATATATTCCCTGTTATAATACATAGTTAATTTTTAAACAAAAGCAAAATACTGAGTATTCTTGCAATCTGAAATAAAAACAGAAAATGCTGGAAATACTCAGCAGATCAGGCAGCATCTGTGGAGAAAGAAACAGAGTTAACGTTTCAGGTCGTTGACCTTTCATCATAACAGAAAAATGTTAGAGATGTAACAACTTTGAAGCAAGTTCAGAGTCAGGGAAAGGGGAGGTCACCTGCCATTTTAATTCTGTGCCCTACTTCCACTCTGACCTCTCTGTCCTCAGCCCCCTACACTGTTCCAATGAAGTTCAATGTAAACTCAAAGAACAGTATCTTGCCATTTGATTAGGCACTTTACAGCCTTCCAGACTCAACACTGAGTTTAACAATTCCAGATCATAATCATTGCCCCCAATTTTTCAGACAGCAGCTGTTGGTAAAGATTTTGCTATTCTCATTTACACCTCCTCCAGACTCATCTTTTCTATCTTTACTTATCCCTTTACCGTCCCCTTTTGCCTTCCACCATCATCCCTTTTCTTATTTAATTTCTCCTATCTTCCACCTAATCACAGACCTTCCCTTTTGTTCTTTCCTCTCCTCCCTCCTTTCCCAGGCTCTGAAGTTGCTTCAGACCTGTTACATCTCTAACTTATTCCAGTTCTAATGAAAGGTCATTGGCCTGGAATGTTAACTTTGTTTCTCTCTCCACAGGGATCTGTTGAGTATTTCCAGCACTGTCTGCTTTTATTCTAAATTTTTGAAACCAGACCCTTACATGACACTTTATCAAACACTCATTTATGCATTTTCTCATTTCCTCAAAATGTAGATCTGCCTTTTATAAATCTATACTGACTGTCTCTCATTAGCCAGTGCCTTTCTAAGTATTCACTGCTTTCATCCCATATTGTAAAATCTGGAAGGATAATTTCACAGCGTTTTATGACATCAAAGTACCTCACTAGATGTGAGTGGAACTCAGTGATACAAATAACATAGTATAGCCTAACTTTATAACTCACACTCACTGTTAACAAGGCTATATGTTGGCAGCAGGGCCTCAAAACCATACTACTTAGAAATATACTCATTACGAAGAGAAGAATAACTGGCCCATAATTTCCCACTTCACCCCATTCTTGAACAGAGATGTGTCATTTGCATTCCTCCAATTTTTTGACACAATTCCCATTTCCAAAATTTTTGAAACTTATGTTTTGTGCCTCCATTATCTCCAACCCAACATTCTTCAGTATTCTGGGATGCAAACTATCTGGGCCTGGTTAATTTTCTACATTTAGTTCTATTACCTGTAAAAGTGGCTGTTCCACATGTTATGACCAGGTGAGAAAGGGGTCTAGGGTTCCCTTTCAGCCTTCACCTGGTCTTACTGTAACAGGATTTAATTTTAAACACATCGTGATTTTAGCTCCCCCTTGGTGAATCCTTGTTCACCACTTTCCAATTATAAGGCAAAGAAACAAGCACAAACAGGCTTTCTTGGGTTTAAAGAAGAAAAGTTGAAATTTATCAAACTTAAACTCTAATTCGGTTAACGCCTACGGATACACAATGCGCACACGCAAGCATGCATACACAATACACACATTCAAATAGACACAGAAAAGAGGAGAAAAATAATGTGGAAAGGTTTGAGGAAATATCTGAAGGGTTGTTGTTATGGTTCTTCGAGCTCACTGTAGAGTCCTTGATGGTAGGTACTTCTTGCTTCTCACTGGGGCCCAGTATGCTTCTTAAACCTTGTTTGCTGTAGGAGACTTTTCTCATTTGGGGGTTCATGTGTCTTCAGTGGATTCAGAAGCTTGTGAGAAAGAGATAGGAGCAAACAGTCAGGAGAGGAGTGAAAACAAGAAATGCTGGAACCACTCAGCAGGTCTGGCAGCATCTGTGGAAAGAGAAGCAGAGTTAACGTTTCAGGTCAGTGACCCTTCTTCGGAACTGACAAATATTAAAAATGTCACAGGTTATAAGCAAGTGAGGTGGGGGTGGGGCAAGAGATAACAAAGGAGAAGGTGTAGATTGGACAAGGCCACATAGCTGACCAAAAGGTCATGGAGCAAAGGCAAACAATATGTTAATAGTGTGTTGAATGACAAAGCATTAGTACAGAAAAGGTGTTAACGGACTGAATATTGAACAGCAGCAAGTGCAAACATGAAAAAAAACAGTGGGTAAGCAAACTGAACAAACTAAGATGAAATGAAATAAATCCAAAAAAAAGTTGTAAAAAATGTAAAAAAGAAAAAACAACTAAAAATGAAAGTAAAATGGGGGGCTGTCATGCTCTGAAATTATTGAACTCAATGTTCAGTCCGGCAGGCCGCAGTGTGCCTAATCGGTAGATGAGATGCTGTTCCTCGAGCTTGCGTTGATGTTCACTGGAACACTGCAGCAATCCCAGGACAGAGATGTGAGCATGAGAGCAGGGGGGAATGTTGAAATGGCCAGCAACCGGAAGCTCAGGGTCCTGCTTGCGGACAGAGCGGATGTGTTCTGCAAAGCGGTCACCCGGTCTCCGTCTTCGACGCATATGCTCTGATGATGCTACCTTCCATGACAGCGCTTCTGGTATGACCTCCTTTTTCCTCAACCGAGGATTCCCCCCCACTGTTGTTGACAGGGCCCTCAACCGTGTCCGGCCCATTTCCCGTACCTCTGCCCTCAACCCTTCCCCTCCCTCCCGGAACTGTGACAGGGTTCCCCTTGTCCTCACTTTCCACCCCATCAGCCTCCATACCCAAAGGATCATCCTCCGCCATTTCTGCCACCTCCAGCATGATGCCACTACCAAACGCATCTTCCCCTCCCTTCCCCTGTCAGCATTCTGAAGGGATCGTTCCCTCCGCGACACCCTGGTCCACTCCTCCATTACCCCCACCACCTCGTCCCAGTCCCATGGCACCTTCCCCTGCAATTGCAGGAGGTGTAATACCTGCCCATTTACCTCCTCTCTCCTCACTATCCCAGGCCCCAAACACTCCTTTCAGGTGAAGCAGCGATTTACTTGTACTTCTTTCAATGTATTATACTGTATTCGCTGCTCACAATTGGGGAGACCAAGCGCAGACTGGGTGACCGCTTTGCAGAACACCTCCGCTCAGTCCACAAGCAGGACCCTGAGCTTCCGGTTGCTTGCCATTTCAACACTACCCCCTGCTCTCATGCTCACATCTCTGTCCTGGGATTGCTGCAGTGTTCCAGTGAACATCAACGCAAGCTCAAGGAACAGCATCT
The DNA here is from genome assembly GCF_036365525.1 of Heterodontus francisci. Classification (NCBI taxonomy): domain Eukaryota; kingdom Metazoa; phylum Chordata; class Chondrichthyes; order Heterodontiformes; family Heterodontidae; genus Heterodontus; species Heterodontus francisci. The sequence goes on along the minus strand of NC_090393.1, from coordinate 25,933,830 downwards.
CATCTTCCGATTAGGCACACTACAGCCTGCCGGACTGAACATTGAGTTCAATAATTTCAGAGCATGTCAACCCCCCATTTTACTTTCATTTTTAGTTGTTTTTCCTTTTTTCTTCTTTTTTTCTTTTTTTACATTTTTTACAACCTTTTTTTGCATTTATTTCATTTCATTGTAGTTTGTTCAATTTGCTTACCCACTGTTTTTTTTCATGTTTGCACTTGCTGCTGTTCAATATTCAGTCCGTTAACACCTTTTCTGTACTAATGCTTTGTCTTTCAACACAGCATTAACATATTGTTTGCCTTTGCTCCATGACCTTTTGGTCAGCTATGTGGCCTTGTCCAATCTGCACCTTCTCCTTTGTTATCTCTTGCCCCACCCCCACCTCACTTGCTTATAACCTGTGACATTTTTAATATTTGTCAGTTCCGAAGAAGGGTCACTGACCTGAAACGTTAACTCTGCTTCTATTTCCACAGATGCTGCCAGACCTGCTGAGTGGTTCCAGTATTTCTTGTTTTTATTTCAGATTTCCAGCATCCGCAGTATTTTGCTTTTGAGTCAGGAGAGGAGGTCTGTTTCAGCCCAGGAGCATTCTGCTTTCTGCCAACTCTCAATTCAAAACTGTCCAATTCAGAAAAAACCCAGACTGCCAAGCAGGGGGTTAATCATGTGACTAACTGGTTTTGTCCACGTCTGTTTGTGGATTGTATTGGAGCAGGGGACAGCTCCTTTGTTCCAAGCACTGCCTGTTACTATGCAAAAATGTCTTTCCAGCCAGGGGCTGGCAACCCCTTGTCACAGGCCTTCTCTTCTTCCCAGCAACAATTTGAAATTTAATGTCCATGTGGCAAAATTAATGTGCCTCATTCTTGACAGGTGAGGGCCTGCATGACACATTTCATTCTCAGCTAGTCCTACAGTCCCATTTTCAGCATCCTCTATAAAATATGGAAGCAGAATCCTTCTTAAGTATCTTTACTATTCTCTCACTCTTCGGTACAAGATGTCTTCCTTCATTTCTGAATGATCCCACTTACTCTTTAACTGTCCTCTTTTTATGTGCTTTTAAAAGCGCTTGCTCTATCTTTTACTGCCAGTTTTCATTCACACTCATTCTTAGCCTTTCTAAGCCCCTTCTTGTTTCATTTCTATACTTTTTTATATTTCCCATATTTTTCTTCAATATTTTCACTCCTATATTTAGCATATACCTCTTTTAAAAACATCACTTTTGCTGTAACCAGTCTATTAATCCATGGAGCATCTAGCTTTGACACACACCCTACTCCTCATAGGAATGTAACTGGCTGTATTTTTGAGACATAGAGTGATCTTTCTCCACTGACAGCCATTTTTTTTATTGTATGCTATTTTAAATCACTGGTGGGGTGAAATTTATCTTCGTGCACAGTGCATTAAATGGAAGTTGAACTGAATGCATTTTTTAATAAACTGACAGGAACATACTTCTGTTCAATACATTTTCAGGAAACTCAGTTGTGGTGAATTACATTAAAGTAACATATAAGTGGGTGGCCTATATAAAAGCAGCTGCAAGAATACTGCTCAACTATCTCAACAGTCACTTAATCGTTTTTTCAGACTGGAGGAAAGTATATAATGGAGTTCCCCAGGAGTCAGTGTTGGGATCCCTGCTTTTCTTGATATATATTAATGACCTAGTCAGGCAAACCCCCCACTTGCCAACATTGAGGCACACGTGATTTTGCCACATGAACATTAAACTTAAAAAATTGCAAGCCCCTGACTGGTAAGACATTTGCATAGTACCAGACAATGTTGAAACAATGGGGACCTAGTAGTTGCTTCCCCAATACACAGAAGTGGTCAGACCAGTTTTAGTCACATGACTAACTGGCTGTTGCAGAGGTTTGAACTGAGGGTTTTAAATTTGAGAAAACAGCACTTGAGATCAGAAAGCTCCTGGCTACTGGTTTGAGAAGACCTCTCCTTTCCTACCTGCTCATCTCTCAGGGAACTGAAACCATTGAAGACACGTAACCTCAGAGAGAGAAAAATCTCCTATGTGAACAAGGTTTATGAAGAATACTGGGCCCCAATGAAATGCAAGACCATATCTTCAATCAAGGACTACAGCGACTCGAGAAACAGTAACAAGATATTGCCTTAAACTGTTCTACTTATCTTTTCTTCTGCTCTTTTCTGTCCCTATTTGCATGCATGTATCACGTGTGCATGCTAGCATGGGCGCGTCGTATATCCATAGGCGTTAACCGTATTAGGGTTTAAGTTTAAGGTTTAATAAATTTATTTTTCTGCTTTAAACCAAAGCAAGCCTATTCATTTCTTTGCCTTATAATTAGAAACTGTGAACAAGGATTCACAAAAAGGGGAGCTCAAGACACAGTGTGTTTAAAATTAAACCCTGTTACAATAAGATCAGGTGAAGACAGTAACAGACCCCTAGACACCTTTCTCACCTGGTCATAACACCTAGTCTTTCAAAATTTGCAGATGACAGATAACCTGGAAGTATTGTGAACTGTGAGGAGGATAGTCATAAACCTCAAGAGGACATAGACAGGCTGGTGGAATGGATGGACAAGTGGCAGATGAAATTTAATGCAGAAAAGTGTGAAGTGATTCATTTTGGTAGGAAGAACAAGAAGAGGCAATATGAAATAAAGGGTACAATTCTAAAGGGGTGCAGGAGCAGAGGGACCTGGGGGTATATGTGCACAAATCATTGAAGGTTGCAGTGCAGGTTGAGAAACCAGTTAATGAAGCATATGGGATCCTGGGCTTTATAAATAGAGGCATAGAGTACAGGAACAAGAAAGTTACAATAAACCTGTAGAAAACATTGGTTCAGCCTCAACTGGAGTGTTGTGTCCTGTTCTGGGCAGCACACTTTCGGAAGGATGGTAAGTCATTAGGGAGGGTGCAGAAAAGATTCACAAGAATTGTTCTAGGGATGAGGAACTTCAGTTACATGGATAGTTGGAGAAGGTTGGTCTGTTCTCCTTGGAGAATAGAAGATTAGGAGGAGATTTGATAGAGATGTTCAAAATTATGAGGGGTCAGGACAGAGTAGATAGAGAGAAATTGTTCCCATTGACAGAAATGTTGATAATCAGTGGACACTGATTTAATGTGATTGGCAGAAGAAGCAACAGCAACATAAGGAAAAGCTTTTTTACGCAGTGAGTGGTTTGGATCAGGAATGTCTGAGAGTGTTGTAGAGGCAGATTCAATCGAGGCCTTCAAAAGAGAACTGGATAATTATCTGAAGAGAAAGAATTGGCATGCTATGGGAAAAAGGCAGGAAAGTGGGACTAGGTGAGTTGCTCTTACAGAGAGCAGGCATGGACATGATGGGCCGAATAGCCTACTTCTGTGCTGTAACCATTCTTTAGTTTGCTGATAATAGACAATCCATCTATGGAGTTTACAATTTCTAGGAGAGATGGAGTCGCACACAGGCAACATCTGCACAGATGGCACAAAGACAGCAACGCACCGTACTTCACAAAAACACAAACATCTGCATATGTTCAGACAAAGACATCCATACATTTACTGAAATCTGTTATATGCCTTGCAGCTCATAGTGGTCTATTCAATCTTATTACATTCCTAGCAAGAGCTTTATGCATGTTTGCTTTTGTAATATTTCCAGGGTGTCTGTTTGTTGCGAATGTTTAGGAACATTTCATAGAACACCCAGGCACAGCCTCTAAAACAGCTGTGGGTTTGGATGTGCTGAAGGCAATAATGAGGCTGTTTGCACATCGCCATCATTCTATCTTTTTAATTGCTGATTAACTCCATGCAATTTGCTACCCATTAAAGGACTCTACATGGAAGACACAAGGGGCAAAGTTCTCCCTACCTACCCGGTGCAAACCAGGTGGCCAGGCAATTAAAACTGGCTGCACACTTACGAGTTGACCCCCTGCTCAGTCCCCTGTCTTCTATATTAACCTTAGCAGCTGTCAAGAAGGCACCCTTGAAGCGGGGGTTGGGAGGGGTGGGGGGAGTGGGGGAAGGAGGGTCCTTATTAGATTGGTGTTCAATGATGTAATCATGCTCCAACTGCTATTTTAACCAGCAACGTGAGTGAGGAAGCCATTGTGGTTTTCCCAACAGTTCAAGACAACAGGAAGAGGAGCCAAGGTTAAAAGCAACCCAAAGTATCATAGAATCATAGAATGGGTACAGCACAGAAGAAGGCCATTCAACCTGTTGTGTCTGTGCCGGCTCTCTGCAAGAGCTGCTCAGCTAGTCACACTCTCCTGACTTGTCCCGGTAGCCCTGCAAAGGCTGCCTGTTGGTACATCCTCTTCCTGAAGCCTGGCATTCTCTGGCTTTGTGTGCTATCTTTTCCTGCAAGAGGAATGCGCAGTGTTAGTTGGCTGTTACAACCTCCAGATCCTGCTGTCACAGTCAGTCAGAATTCATGGGATAGTACATAAGAAGAACATAGGAACATAAGAATATAGGAACAGGAGTAGACTATTCAGCCCATCAAGCCTGCTCTGCCATTCAATACGATCGTGGCTGATCATCCACTTCTATCCCCCTATCCCTTTATGTCATTGGTATTTAGAAATCTGTCAATCTCTGCTTTAAACATACTCAATGACTGAGCTTCCACAGCCCTCTGGGGTAGAGAATTCCAAAGATTCAAAACCCTAAGGGTGTAAGGACCTTAGGTTGTGAGACTTCAACGTGCTTGCACTAATTACAGGATACGAGACAGTTAACATTACTGCTGCCAAGTGATTTTGCGACTGGGGCAAAGAGCATTGTGCTCTGTGGTACCCTACATATAAAGTTTAGCGATTGTGACAGGGAATACCTTTGTATTTCTTTGTGATTCAATTATCTACCCTGTTATTCATCAGAAACATTTTTACTTTTGTTGACCTAGGGAGGCCACTAAATTCTTCCATTATTGCAAAAGGATCCCTGGGTTATGGAAGCTCTAATCACTGCCACAGCTATCCTCTTCTACACGGCCAATGTGGCAATGGTACTCCAACTGTTGTGTCACATTAGTCTCAGAGAAGTTTGTTGCTCACCTCTTCCATTCTTTAATGCCAACCATTTCAGTGCCTCCATCAAGAGCTTCATCAATCCTTTAATTGCATGCAGCCCTTTCAATACAGAAGTTGTGCCCTTGCTTCACCTCCTTTTGAGATTTTCTGGGCTCCCCAAAATGTCTGATTCCCCCACCACACCCATCACCCCCCCCCCCCCCCCACCTGCTGCTAGAAGCATTCTGACCCTCACTCCACCAGTCTTATTTAAATGAGCTGACGCTGGGGTTTCTGATGGAGTCAGTCTCCTACAATTTTAGCAGGCAGAGTTTAAATGATTTTAAAAAGGCAGCACAGGGTGAATTTGTTCTCATAGGCGTGGAAAGAATGGAGGTGTTGACTGAAGAAGGGCTTGTTGCTATCGAGCAGATGTCTTGCATTGACTTGATCCTCACTGAATTTTCCAATCTCCACCTCACAGGATCAGCTATGAAGTGGAGGAAATAAACGCATGCACCAATAACTTGTATCCTTGCAGACCACTATAGACATTATTATGTTCATTCTAATTGCAAATATTACTAGACAGTTGGGCATTGTTGTGTAGGAACAGTCCTCTACCATTGAACAGCATATAACATCAATAGGCAGTTATGGTAGAGCATGCCACATTGTAAGATGCAGGGGGAAAAAAATCTTCTAACTTCCCCTTCATTCTTCTAGTGATAATCCTTAGTCTATGTTTCCTTGTCACTGATCTGCCAAACTGCAGAAACAATCTTTCACTATTTAGCCTTTCAAAAGCTTTCATAATTTTCAATACTGCTATTAAATCCCCTTTTACTTTCTCAGCTCCAGTGAAAAAGTCCAACATTAGAACCACAACCTTTCATTCCAGGTATTACTTTAGTGTATCATTGTATGGCTGTAACATCATTCCCTTAATGGGGTCTCCAGAACTACAAGGGAAGTGGTGAACTCAGACAAGCAGACAGAGAGCACAGTTGGACCATTTCTCAGGAATGTGCCCGCTGCCACTGTTACGACATTTAGGTCCATGCTCCATGTTGCAATAATGGGTGGTTTCAGTATGCTTGTTAATGGAATCTGGAGAACTCTCAGTGAAGGATTCCAAGAATTTGTAGCAGGGCAGTGATCTATGCTTCAATACAGCCTCCTGCAAAAGTACAAAAGTGTAACACTCTCCAGTTGTCCTAGTCCTATTTTGGAAAAGTTACAAGAGAAATTTGCAAAAACAACCAGCCAGATGAGGGTAGACTTCTTGGCAGACAAACAAGACAATCTGGGTCTCCAACAGGCCAAGGTCAGTGGCCAACTGAATCACAAAATAACCTCAGTGGGCCTATTCCTTCCAGAAGTCATTATGCAGGCGAAGCGGTTTGGAAGATGACAAAGCACTAGTACACACACTATAGGAGCCAACGATTCAACCTGTCATTGTCTTGGAATAAGGGGGAAGCCCGTGATCTTCCTCAAGACATGAACATCAGAAGCATTCTTTTGAAATCATGCATTCATTTGCCCAATCATTGCTAGTGGTCACAAACTACTTGGAAATTCATTGAGTGGCATCTTTTTTCTGTTGAATCCCATGGGATATTCCACAGATTCACTAGTGAGAGGGACCTGGTCATTTGTGAGGACAGCATGGAACAGGCTGATATGCTCGAACAGGTTGAGGTTAAGAGGGAGGATGTGCTGGAAGTTTTGAATGATGTGAGGACAGATAAGTCCCCGGGGTCAGACGGGATATACCCAAGGATATTACGGGAAGCGAGGGAAGAGATTGCTGCGCCTTTGGCGATGATCTTTGCGTCTTCACTGTCCACTGGAGTAGTACCGGATGATTGGAGGGTGGCAAATGTTGTTCCCTTGTTCGAGAAAGGGAATAGGGATAACCCCGGGAATTATAGACCAATCAGTCTTACGTCGGCAATGGGCAAATTATTGGAGAGGATTCTGAGAGACAGGATTTATGATTAATTGGAAAAGCATGGTTTGATTAGAGACAGTCAGCATGGCTTTGTGAGGGGCAGGTCATGCCTCACAAGCCTTATTGAATTCTTTGAAGATGTGACAAAACACATTGATGAAGGAAGAGCAGTGGATGTGGTGTATATGGATTTTAGCAAGGCGTTTGATAAGGTTCTCCATGGTAGGCTCATTCAGAAAGTAAGGAGGCATGGGATTCAGGGAAAGTTGGCTGTCTGGATACAAAATTGGCTGGCCCATAGAAGTCAGAGGGTGGTAGTAGATGGAAAGTATTCAGCATGGAGCTCGGTGACCAGTGGTGTTCCACAAGGATCTGTTCTGGGACCTCTGCTCTTCGTGATTTTTATAAATGACTTGGATGAGGAAGTGGAAGGCTGGGTTAGCAAGTTTGCCGATGACACGAAGGTTGCTGGAGTTGCAGATAGTGTGGAAGGCTGTTGTAGGTTGCAACGGGACATTGACAGGATGCAGAGCTGGGCTGAGAAGTGGCAGATGGAATTCAACCTGGAAAAGTGTGAAGTGATTCATTTTGGAAGGTCGAATTTGAATGCGGAATACAGATTTAAAGACAGGATTCTTGGTAGTGTGGAGGAACAGAGGGATCTTGGGGTCCATGTCCATAGATCGCTCAAAGTTGCCACCCAAGTTGATAGGGTTGTTAAGAAGGCGTATGGTGTGTTGGCTTTCATTAACAGGGGGATTGAGTTTAAGAGCCGTGAGGTTATGCTGCAGCTCTATAAGGCCCTGGTTCGACCACACTTGGAATATTGTGTTCAGTTCTGGTCACCTCATTATAGGAAGGATGTGGAAGCTTTAGAGAGGGTGCAGAGGAGATTTACCAGGATGCTGCCTGGACTGGAGGGCATGTCCTACGAAGAAAGATTGAGGGAGCTAGGGCTTTTCTCATTGGAGCGAAGAAGGATGAGAGGTGACTTGATCGAGGGGTACAAGATGATGAGAGGCATAGATAGAGTGGATAGTCAGAGACTTTTTCCCAGGTTGGAAAGGGCTATCACCAGAGGGCATAATTTTAAGGTGATTGGAGGAAGGTTTCGGGGAGATGTCAGAGGTAGGTTCTTTACACAGAGAGTGGTGGGTGCGTGGAATGCGCTGCCAGCGGTGGTAGTAGAAGCAGATACATTAGGGACATTTAAGCGACTCTTGGATAGGTACATGGATGATAGTAGAATGAAGGGTAGGTAGTTAGTTTGATCTTAGAGTAGGTTAAAGGTTCAGCACAACATCGTGGGCCAAACGGCCTGTACTGTGCTGTACTGTTCTATGTTCTATGTTCTATGTTCTAGATAGTTAAACAGCCAAAAGGGTGCAAGCGATAATTCCCTGTATCCTTCAAACAGCACAACTTTCATAAAACCCTATCAACCTCTCATGTTGCTGTTTCCAGGTGATGATTTTAAAGTATTCGCTATCGTGTTGTAATTAAAACCACACCTGCCAAGAATGGGGCATATTAATTTTGTCATATGGAACATTAATTATAAACTGTTGCTGGACTGAAAACACTTGTTTAAAGAGACCACAGCAGTGGCTGAAAACATACTGCTCATTTGCATTCTGGGAGACAGTTGCCTGGAGAAGACAATGGTTCAATTAACCAAATAGATTTTTATCAAAAGACATTGAATGTGTGAAAGTCAGCATTCCAGCCCCCTACTGAGGATGTCTACGAAGATTGAAAGCCAACCAGAGAGCAGGCTATACCAGACCTGATATTGTGCAACGAGACAGGATTAATTAATGACCTCATAGTGAAAGTGCCCCTAGGCAGCAGCGATCATAATATGACTAAATTTTACATTCTGTTTGAGGGAGAGAAGAGTGGGTCTAAGACTAGTATTTGAAACTTAAATAAGGGCAATTATGAGGCCATGAAATCAGACCGAGCTAAAGTGAACTGGCAAAGTAGGTTAAGAGATAGGTTAATAGAGATGCAGTGGCAGACATTTAAGGGGATATTTCAGAATACACAGAAAAGATACATTCCAACGAGAAAGAAAAATTCCAAGGGGAGAACCCACCGGTAAAAAAGTTAACAATAGTGTAAGGGGAGCCTTGACGTATGGGGATCATGGGATACTTGACGTAACTTAGCTCCCTGTAACTTGAGAAAACTTGCCTGCTAAATACCCGAATTACATGAATACCTAACCAGAATATAGTGAGCTCAGGAGGGGGAACACCCGAATTATATTGGTACCTAAGAATCCTAGAAATAGGGTAATCAAGAGGTTGACAAGGTGAATAATATAATCAAGGCAGGATGAGATCAGGGAAGGCAATAGATGGGAGATGATGTAATTAGGAAACAGTTTATCAAGTAAACCTCCTGTAAAACTGTATAAAATGACTACTGGAACAATGTACTAGCAGAACCCCTGCAATCATTCGTGAGAGTAGGACTTCTTCTTGCCTGCTCGTAAATAAAGATCGCTCATTTGTACAAGACATCCAACTCTCGAGGCATTTTTGGGTACCAGGGCAAGCCCTGACCCTTACATTTGGCGTAGTCGGCAGGATGCACCACATCGGGACTGCGACAGTGAGGGCACCAATCAAGGGATGAGTACCTTTTATTTTACCACCCATAGTTAGGAAAGGTCTACCTTACAGTCGTGGGACTGGTACTTTAAGTGCGAATCAAAGAACCAACACCTGGAGACTCGAGTGCTGAGAGACCAAAGTGCACACCAGGGTAGTAGGTCACGAGTTGAGAGAACCAAGCAGAGAGCCGTGCTGAGAAAGCCGCAACGCACAGCCACATAGTAGGTGAAACCATGTAGAGGATTTAAAGGTATCCCAAAGGCCGTTACCATGCAGGAGACCGCGCTAAGAGAGACTGCAAAGCAGACCTTCACAAGAGGTCGAGCTGAGCAGGGGATTTAAAGGGTATCCCATAGGTCCATATACCGCGTAAGGGATTTAAAGGGCATCCCACAGGTCAAGACTGCTCAGGCAGACCACACCCTGACAGAATGACCAATAGCGCAGAAGGTGTAGATTGGGGACCGAAGGGATCCCTTACCAGGTTTATAGCAGATGAGAACTTGACCAGTAAAATGAAAAATGATAGGTGGAAATCTAATGACCCCCCCGAAGTACAAAGAGCATGGTGGAAGGGCCAAAAGAAAGGTCTGAAGGATAAGGCAATTAAGATCAGAATCAATTCTTATATGGGACTCTGCCAGCGAGTCTATAAACATATCCAAAAGCAGAAACAAATTAACAGCGAGTCCAGAAACAAGTTCAGAGACAAACAAGTTTCTGGAAACGATAGGTAGAAATTACATTGGAAGTACCACAGTAGTCTAAAATGCTGTTGAAAGGACAAAAGAAGAAAAACTTGTGTATGCATCTGTGTAAGTCTATGTTGGTGTTTGGTCTCTTTGTGCATTCAGAAATTGTTGAATGGTAAATGTGAATGCGTGAGAAGCGTCTGAGTGAAGTTGTAATAAATTGGTGTAAGTTAAAAGAAGCTAGAAGAAGGTACGATAAAGAGGAGTGTTGAAGTTATTAGAAAGCATTGCTTTCTAATTTGCTTTGTTTGGTGGTAGTGAAATTTATAGGGTGGGTCCAGTTTGTACAGATTTTGGATGACCCTGTCGGTGAGGCAGAACATTAGATGCAGGGGTCCACATGTAAAGACAGATAAATTAAAGCAGTCTGGCTGTTGGTGTATCAAGCTAAGTGTAAGCAGCAGGAGGAAAAGCACAGACAATCAGAGTTAGAATTGAGTAAACTTGCAAAACCAAGCTTAGCATCTCGCTGGCAGGGACCTTACGAGGCCCCGATGACCAGTAACACTTGTACGCGGGGAAAGGAAAGGCTGGTGGAAACACTGAACATAGATCAAGGAGTATGGAAACCCAAAGAATAATAAAGACTAACCGGTGACGACCGGTGTCCGCTATGTTCTCTTTTTACAGGAATATGAAAACCGCAGTACTGCTGATATGCCTGGCAACCACAAGCCGGAAGGAACCAAGTCGGTTGACTGGGGAACCCAATAAGGCCAGTTCTATAAGAACTTGAGTGATGCCAATTGTGATCAGGCGCGTGGAATGTTAAAAGTCACGGTTAACAAACTAGTATGCCTAAGGGATAGCTCAGGGCAGTTGGGAATAGGGAACGGCAGCGCCTGAAGATGTAAAGCCTGGCAATGAAGGTTCCCTTTATACCTAAAGCAGTTGTGCATAAATCTAGCGTCAGTATCACCCACTGTAGTTCTAACTTTATAACCCCTATTATATCTGTATGCAGTTACTTGTTGGATTAGGTTCTATTCAAGTTATTTATTATTAAATTGTTTAACCAACGTGAATGTTGACTGCAGGGTCCCATTTTGGTTAATCTGTTCAGTTTTTGTATCCTGAATGCGAGAGGTTGTTAGACTCTATTAAATATTCATGAGCACATTGGCTAGCTTGGTGGCTGAACTGCATAGCCAGATTCAATGATTCAATTGTAACTCTTAATTTAAAAAAATTGAATTGCTAGAATAATTGTGTACAGCCAGTCAGTATTTATTAAAGAATTACGGCTGTTAACTATAATGAGCTTGCTGACTTCTAAATCATATTGAGCAAAGCAATGTTTAAATGAATAGAAGATTGGCTAGCTAACAGGAAACACAGAGTAGGCATAAATGGTAATTTTCTGGTTGGCGAGATGTAATGAGTGGTGTGCTACAGGGATCAGTGCTGGGGCCTCAACTTTTTACAATTGATATAAATGACTTGGATGAAGGGACCGAAGGTATGTTTGCTAAATTTGCAAATGACACAAAGATAGATAGGAAAATAAGTTGTAAAGAAGACATAAGGAGACTTCAAAGGTATAGAGATAGGTTAAGTGAGTGGGCAAAGATATGGCAAATGGAACATAATGTGGGAAAATGTGAAATTGTCCATTTTGGCAGGAAGAATAAAAAAGAAACATATTATCTAAATGGTGAGAGATTGCAGAGCTCTGAGATGCAGAGGGATCTGGGTGCCCTGGTGCATGAATCGCAACAGGTTAGTATGCAGGTACAGTATGTAATTAGGAAAGCTAATAGAATGTTATCATTTATTGCAAGGAAATTGAATACAAATGTACGGAGGTTCTGCTTCAGTTATACAGGGCATCGGTGAGACCACATCTAGGTACTGTGTACTGTATTGGTCTCCTTATTTAAGGAAGGATGTAAATGCAATGGGAGCAGTTCAGAGAAGGTTTACTGGACTAATACCTGGAATGGGTGGGTTGTCTTATGAGGAAAGGTTGGACAGGCTAGGCTTGTATCCACTGGAGTTTAGAAGAGTAAGAGGCGACTTGATTGAAACAGATAAGATCCCAAGGGGTCTTGACAGGGTGGATGTGGAAAGGATGCTTCCCCTTGTGGGAGAATCTAGAACTAGGGGTCACTGTTTAAAAATAAGGGGTCAGACAGACAGAGATGAGGAGAAATTTCTTCTCGCAGAAGGCCTTGAGTCTTTGGAATTCTCTTCCTCAAAAGGCGGTGGAAGAAGAGTCTTTGAATATTTTTAAGGCAGAGGTAGATAGATGCTTGATAAGCAAGGGGGTAAATGGTTATCGAGGGTAGGTGGGAATGTGGAGTTGAGGTTACAATCAGATCAGCCATGTTTTTATTGAATGGCAGAGCAGGCTCAGGGGGCTGAATGGCCTACTCCTGCTTCTAATTTGCATGTTCGTATGTATGTTCATATTTTCAGGAAACTGTGACTTACCGATGCACCCATGCTGAGGTGGAGACTAAAACATTCCTTTATGTGCTTCCTGTTCTATTTTGTTTGGGCCTCTACTAAGCCTCTGCATTGCTCTAATGGAAGCTTTATAGCCATCGTAATTAATGCGATGTGCACTGTAAGGCAAGCATGAGTAAATTTGCACACCTCCCCCATAATAACTGCTTAATAAACCCTTCATGTTCCAAACAAAAATACTTCTGCGTCTGTGTGTTAATCCAAATCACTCCCAGGAGAAATTTTAGGAGCCTTGGCAAAAATATGTCAATGTTCCATTAAGACCAACACTCAACTTTACTACCCTTAACACATACTCTGACACTCAATTGAGTGGATTTTATCTTCAGGCAGAGTGCGCCAGCAAGTCACCTGATTGTGCCAACAAGAGGCCTGATCCATTTTGAGGGCCAGCGGATAGTGGAATGAAAATGAGAGTTCGAGGGCAGCCCAATATTGGGTTGCCTGGCTGGTTTGCAGATCAACAAAAATATGGACTGCGTGTGGTGAGGGCTGTGTGGAAGGGGTGCGGAGTGGTCCATTCTCAAGAGGAGAGGGGCTTTGGTGTTGCAGCAGCCTAGGTTATTTTGTGAATCTGGAGGAGCACTCAAGGTCCTCCTATACCCATAAAAATAAATTGGTTTATATTTGGGCTTCTCTACGGCTGAACCTGGCTGCAGCATGCAAGTTGCAGCTTAGCCCAATTGAATCCTAAAGTGGTTTTGGAGTCCTAGTGATATCATAGGATCCCAACTGAAATACCTAAATAGCTTTGCATTCGCTTCAGGCAGCCACCTATTGCGAGAACCCCAGCAAGATGGTAATGACAGGAATGGGCAGGGAGGGAGGGGTTAGCCCTTTCCCTATTAATTTTTGAGGGGCTTCTGCCCCTGCTAGGTAAGAGGCCTCAAAATCTCTCTTGTACAGTCTGAAAAATTTGTGAACTGTGGTGACTAATGCACTGTAATGGCCCTGATCTCTTGCCATTCCCTTGTAGTAGGATGAGCGTTCTGGCTCCTGATTAGTGTCACTTTGAGTCCCCAGTTTGGGTTGGTTCATTATTTCCACAAGCCAATGAAAGTGACAGCAATAAGTAAATGCAAATAGAGCCCAAATAAAAATCCCAACAAGCACAAAACCAAATGAGCTGATTAGATTCAAACATGGACTTAGGCTGCATATTGATGGGAACTGAAAAAAGGACACACATCAGGAGCAAGAATACTCATCCTATTGCAAGAAATCGAAGCCTATTAAGTGCAAGTGCACTACAGTGGTATCATGCATAGAACATCTGGCACCTTTAACCAGCCAATTAGCAGTGGAACTCTGATATATAAGTAATCTAGATAATTTATCATCACAACCATTTACTTGCAGATTTCCTGATCCCTAAAACAGCAGAATTCCAAATAATAAAAATGGAATTTGGCTGATTCAAATGTTGTCAATCAATTATAAGCAATGGAATCATGGAATACGATCGCCAAACCATTGGCAATAATCCTGGAATCCAATATAATAAAAATGGAATTTGACTTATTCTGTCACTGTACATCAGTTGCCCCATTTATCACTGTCATCTGTTTTAGCTTCACTTAGTTGGTAGCAGTCTTACCTCTGAGTCAAAATGTTGTGGATCTGAAATACTCCCCAGGAACTGAACGTGTAATCTAGACCGACATGCCAGAGCAGTACTGAAGGAAGGCTCATCCTTTAGATGAAATGTTAAATTAAGACTGTCTGCCTGTCCTGACGGTGCAGGTGGCTGTTAATGTTCTAATGGCACAACTTGATGGCGAGCAGGCAGCAAGGAGTTCTCCCGCTGTCTTGGTCAATATTTCATCCTCAGCCAGCTCCATCAAAAACGGATTAATTAGTCATTCATTTCACGACTATTTGCCTAGTGTTGCTTGCACAGAATAACTTCCATGTTTACCTAAGTTGTTACTGCGCTTAAAAAAGTAATTCATTCTGTGAAGAGCTTTGCGACATTTCAAAGTGATAAAGATGATGGTCGAAGAGTCCGTGGTTATCTAACCTGTCTGCATTACTTAGTCCTCTGATTAGTGTTGTCATTTTTTGTACCATTTTCATGAGGCAACTTCTGTTTGTGCTGTGGTGATACTTCAAAATCTTAGCTTCTGGTTAAATCTGGGCTGGGGTTCACAGAATCATAGAGGTATACAGCAAAGAAACAGGCCCTTCGGCCCACCGTGTCCATGCCGGCCATCAAGCCTATCTATTCTAATCCCATTTCCCAGCACTTGGCCCGTAGCCTTGTATGCTATGGCGTTTCAAGTGCTCATCTAAATACTTCTTAAATGTTGTGAGGGTTCCTGCCTCTACCACTCCTTCAGGCAATGTGTTCCAGATTCCAACCACCCTCTGGGTGAAAACATTTTTCCCCAAATCCTTTCTAAACTTCCTGCCCCTTACCTCAAATCAATGTCTCCTGGTTATTGACACCTCCATTCAGTAACCTATTTTTGATTATCCTTTCCATCCCTACATAATCCTGAATATATTCTTCATGTTTGGCTTTTACAAGTCCTTAAAAGTAAATCCTGCTTTTTCTCTCATGTTCTAATTTTCAGAAACCATTTCTGGATAGAAACAATCCTCACAGTCACGATCAATAGACAAATGATCATTAGTTCTTTCTATTAATACTGCAGATCCAGTTACAGTTATTCACTTTTTTGCTAATGTTTGAGGCTAAGGAAAGTATAATGGAACTTTGAGTAACGGAAATGATGGATACATTTCCCTACATTATAACTTCAAATGTACTTGATTGGCTGTGAGGAGCTTTGGGGCATGCTGATATTGTGAAAAGACATTATATAAACGCAAGTTCTTTTTTTCTAAATAGCGTATTAGAATGTGAGTGGCCAAACTCACAGCAAGTTTAGTGCTGAATAATACTTTCAAAGCAACCTTTTCAGGAATTGTCTCATCCCTGCTCCCAACTTGTGCAGACAGCACAAACACTGTGCTAAATCTTTCATTTCTTAATTTTCTCTATCTGAAATTCAAAGTTTTTTTTTAAAGTTGTCATGCTAGGCCCCCACCTTACTGCCTTACTGAAATCCATATACACCACATCCACGGCTTTACCCTCATCCACCTGTTTGGTCACCTTCTCGAAAAACTCAATAAGGTTTGTGAGGCACGACCTACCTTTCACAAAACCGTGCTGACTATCGCAAATGAACTTATTCTTTTCAAGATGATTATAAATCCTATCTCTTATAACCTTTCCCAACATTTTACCCACAACCGAAGTAAGGCTCACAGGTCTATAATTACCAGGGCTGTCTCTACTCCCCTTCTTGAACAAGGGGACAACATTTGCTATCCTCCAGTCTTCCGGCACTACTCCTGTCGACAATGACGACATAAAGATCAACAACAACGGCTCTGCAATCTCCTCCCTGGCTTCCCAGAGAATCCTAGGATAAATCCCATCTGGCCCAGGGGACTTATCTATTTTCACTCTTTCCAAAATTGCTAACACCTCCTCCTTGTGAATCTCAATCCCATCTAGCCTAGTAGGCTGTATCTCAGTAATCTCCTCGGCAACATTCTCTTTCTCTACTGTAAATACTGACGAAAAATATTCATTTAACGCTTCCCCTATCTCCTCTGATTCCGCACACAACTTCCCACTACTATCCTTGATTGGCCCTGTTCTAACTCTTATCATTCTTTTATTCCTGATATACCTATAGAAAGCCTTAGGGTTTTCTTTGATCCTATCCGCCAATGACTTCTCGTGTCCTCTCCTTGCTCTTCTTAGCCCTCCTTTTAGATCCTTCCTGGCTAGCTTGTAACTCTCAAGCGCCCTAACTGAGCCTTCACGTCTCATCCTAACATGAGCCGCCCTCTTCCTCCTGACAAGCGCTTCAACTTCTTGAGTAAACCACGGCTCCCTCGCTCGACAACTTCCTCCCTGCCTGACAGGTACATACTTATCAAGGACACGCATTAGCTGCTCCTTGAATAAGCTCCACATTTCGTTTGTGCCCATCCCCTGCAGTTTCCTTCCCCATCCTACACATCCTAAATCTTGCCTAATCGCGTCATAATTTCCTTTCCCCCAGCTATAATTCTTGCCCTGCGGTATATACCTGTCCCTGCCCATCGCTAGGGTAAACCTAACCGAATTGTGATCACTATCACCAAAGTGCTCACCTACATCTAAATCGAACACCTGGCCGGGTTCATTACCCAGTACCAAATCCAATGTGGCATCGCCCCTGTTTGGCCTGTCCACATACTGTGTCAGAAAACCCTCCTGCACACACTGGACAAAAACAGACCGATCTAAAGTACTCGAACTATAGTATTTCCAGTCAATATTTGGAAAGTTAAAGTCCCCCATAACCACTACCCTGTTACTCTCGCTCCTGTCGAGAATCATCTTCGCTATCCTTTCCTCTACATCTCTGGAACTATTCGGAGGTCTATAGAAAACTCCCAACAGGGTGACCTCTCCTCTCCTGTTTCTAACCTCGGCCCATACTACCTCAGTAGACGAGTCCTCAAACGTCCTTTCTGCCGCTGTAATACTTTCCTTGATTAACAATGCCACACCCCCCCCCCTCTTTTACCCTCTTCTCTGTTCTTACTGAAACATCTAAATCCCGGAACCTGCAACATCCATTCCTGCCCCTGCTCTACCCATGTCTCTGAAATGGCCACAACATCAGGATCCCAGCAGTGTTCTATGTTCTAATTACAATGCAAGATTTCATGTTTTAAACAAAAATAAACTTTACTGTCCAAGAGTTAAAACAAAGCAAAACACTACTAACAACAATACAATTTAGAAACACTTATCCGTTACACAGTCATTTTGGAGGATGAAATCATTTGCGGTTAACTGTCTCAAACTCCACCCAGTTGCAATAGGTTGGATCTCCCAGGCTTTACAAAAGTTAGTATTTTCTTCCCTTCCTTCTCCAAGCTTTTCCACCCTGGATGTTCATGGATAATGTGATTTTTGGTGATCCTGTGGGCCCTTCACTTCTACTCAAGCTTTGACTCTCAAAACAGGTTCAAATCTCCACAGCCTTTCGCTGTATATCTTCAGAGAGCAGGCATTCTCTCTCTCTCCACTGAAGGGTTCTTCTCTGTGAGGCTGCCACTGCTGAAGGATTCCCTTCTTACAGCCTGCTTGAAGCCACAGCATGATGGTTCATACCTTACAGCCTGTTTTCCTCCAGAAAGTCTGTAAATTTAACTAGTCCTGGAATTCAATAGTGTATTGGTCTTCTCCAAAATGCAAAGACCAGAAGTCTAGTTTCACAAAGCTACTAAGCCTTTCCATTGTCCCCAGGTGTTCTCAATGGCTGACTCCTTGTTCTTCAACCCAAAAATCTGAGATGATAAAACCCACTGTTCTTTAGATGTTAGTACTTTAGTCTCTGTTCTTCAGAAAACAGTCTTTGATCTGTTCCTTTTGTTGTCCTGGTAACCTTTTGCAGAGTGGAGGTGAGGTCAGCTGACCTCCTGGACTCCATCTTGAACTTTTAAAAATCACAAGGTCCAGTATTTATAACACTAACCTCATTGAGTTCTTTGACGAGGTAACACAAAGAGTAGACAAGGGTAATGTAGTAGATGTAATGTATCTAGATTTCCAAAGGCCTTCAATAAGGTACCACAAAATAGACTCATGAATAAGATCAGAGCATGCAGAGTCAGTGGACAAGTAGCAGCAGCGTAGCTGGTTGGCTGTAAGTCAGAAAGCAGAGAGTAGTGATAAAGGGCAGTTATTCAGAGAGCCAGAAGGTGGTAAGTGGGATCCCACAGGGATCAATGCTGGGGCCACTGTTGTTCACAATTTATATTAATGATTTACACTTTGGAATCAGAAGCACAATTTCTAAATTTACGGATGATACCAAATTGCAGGGAGGATAGTCAACACTGAGGAGGATGGCAACAAATTACAAGAAGACATTCATAAATTTTAAGAATGGGCAGATAATTGGCAAATGAATTTCAACATAGACAAGTGTGAGGTATTACATTATGGTAGGAAAAATCAGAATGTCACCTATTACTTGGAAAATAAGAATGTAAATGAGGGTAGAGGAGCAAAGGGATCTGGGAGTACAAATACACAAATCACTAAAAGTTGCAATGCAGGTCAAAAGCAAAAGTATCAAAAGCAAACTAAGCACAAAGGTTTGTTTCTACAGAGATATGATTGAAAAGTAGAGAAGTTATGCTAAACTTGTTTCGAACCTTGATTAGACCACACGTGGTGTACCGTGTACAGTTCTGGTCATCATATTATAAAAAGGGTATAGAGAATCTGGAAAGGATGCAAAAATGATTGACAAGGATGATACCAGAACTGTGAGGTTATAACTGTCAGGAAAAGGTCTCTTTTCTTTTAAAAACCAAAGCTGAGGGGTGATGTAATAGAGATCTTTAAAGTTATGAAAGGTTTTGATAGACTACATATAGAGAGAGAGTGTTTCCACTTGTGGGGAAGAAGAAAACTAGAAATCATCAATTTTATCCAGAGAGTGGTGAGAATGTGCAACTCGCAATCCCAGGGAGTAGCTGAGGCAAATAATGTAAATGCATTTAAGGGGAAGCTAGATAAACATATGAGGGAGAAGAGAATAGATTATCTTGGTAGAGTTAGATCAAAAAATATGATTGAAGGCTCGAGTGGAGTATAAATGCTGACATAGACAGCTTGGTATGAATGACCTGTTTTGTGCTGTATATTCTATGTAATTCTATGTGAAGTTTTTAAAATTATATCTTCGATTACAAAGAACACGGAAAAAATGTAAAACAAGAAACACGCCATTATACAGAGGGGTTCACCAACCTGAATCTACTTTCATTAAGGAATAGTGTGATGGTCTATATAAACAGAAAGTGCTTGCATTCATTTCATGTTCAAGTGACTTCTGACACAGAAAAGTCATAATGTGCTTTAATGGTCATTATGCAGGAGGCAGCCATGATCATTTTTAAAACAGGATGTGACCAATGCTGTCAAGGCCAGTATTATCCATTGCTAATTGCTCTGAGATGGTAGTCACTTCTTTTAAGTGACTATTTTGACAACTGAGTGGCTTGTGTCAGAAGGCATTAACAGTCAACCAGTTAGAGTGGGGCTGGAACTAAGTGTAGGCCAGACCAAATATGAGTGGCAGGTTCCCATCCCTTAAGGCATAAACAAACATGTTGGGCTTTAATGACAATCTGACAACTTCCATGGTTATTTCTCTAAGCCCATATTTCCTCTGACCGATATTTAATTTTTGTTTAATTTCCAGTTTATTCCATTATGCCACTCATTTCTATTAACCCTACACTATAGTTCTGGTTGTCACTCTTTGATCAGTGGTCATACACTTGCCTATGATCAGAAGACTATGGGTTCAAGCCCCACTCCAAAAACTTGAGCACATAATCCAGGCTGACAATTCAGTGCAGTACTGAAAGAAAGTTACACTGTTAGAAATGCTGTCTTTCAAATGAGATATTAAATCAAGGCCCAATCTTCCCTTGCAGGTGGACATAAAAGATCCTATGGCACTGCTCAAGAAAGAGCAGGGAGTTCTACGCATATCCTGATCAACATTCATCCCTCCACCTTTGCTGATGCAAATTGGTTGCATTGTTTTCCTATATTACAAGGGTGACTACACTTCAAAAAGTAATTAATTGCCTTTGAATTGCTTTGTGTCACCCTGAGCTCATGAAAGATGTTATATAAATGCAAGTTCTCTTTTTCTTTTACTTTTGAATGTTTGGAGAGTATCTTCTTTTACTTATGGCTGTTCCTCCATTATTGTTTCTTTGAGATCCCAAAGGGCTCACTCTTATCCATCTCAGTCCTGATTAAATTCATCTTCTGGTCAGATAGTCCTGATAAACATGCAGTTCAAGTAACCTTGAATATCCCCAGCAGCCTTCTCATTCTGGTCTGCAGCTCTTGACTGTGTATCAAAGCTGTACATAAATTTTCCTGGAATATATGATACCCTAAGGCTATAGTCCTGTAGCCTGATCATCATTCATTGCATCCACAAAGGACAATCATTCAAATATTTATCAAATACAGCAACCGACAGTTTGCGATCAATTTTGGCACCAACAGTACAGCTATACACAACTGATTGAACCTTTCATAAGCAAACATTATGTCGTGAGTTCATAATTCAGTTACATATTGATCAATGGTTTCTCCTGTTTTCTGTATATATGTGAAAAATCTCTGCCTTTGATGCATCACATTGCATTGAAGATGGGAATATCTCTCAAACTACACCAATTTCTTTTCGCCTTCCGAATAGTTGAAATTATAACTATCCAATCCTTCTTCCCCAATAACACCTGGGAAAACAGATGCTTTCATCTTTTGACTTTTGTGATTTGCTCCAGTATCTGGTACAAACAATTCAAATAGCTGTTTAAATCTTTTCATCCTTCAGCAAGATTTCCTGACAATAAGATGCCAAGTGTGGGAAGTAGAAACTCAGGACTGGCATATAAACTAGTGCAGGGACATGTTTGTATTGTCTTGTCAAGATGGGCTTTGGATATTATTCAATACGTGCTTCGACAGTGACTGGTTTATGTTACCTGCAGGAGATGTTCTCTGTATATTTTTATTGCCACACACCGCTTGCATAATATGGTGTTCCTGTATTCATATTGAGGCACATATACCCTGCAGCACTGTTTACACTGATACGTCCAGCCATTGCCCTCATTGCCATGCTAGCGTTTTGATATTCATGTTAAATGCAAAAAAAGGTTCCTTACTGTAGGATTGATTGGCGGAAGGAGGGTGATTTAATTTAGTCATCATGTATTATTGACATCTGTAAACTTAGTGGTAGAATTCCCTCTGAAGGTTGCTTCCAGTGAAATACCAAACCGGATCTTTTGCAACAATTTTATGACGTGGTTAGAAATAGCACACACAGGGAATCCCTTGCTGAGTTTATGATGTAGCAAACAGCAACCAGACCACATTCCGGCTACCCAGTTATTGAGACGAAACGGGAATGACGGACAAGGGGAGTCCAGGGAATTACAGCGGCACTTACCCACCCAATATACTCAATATTGTTCATGCATTTTGAAAGGGAGCATGACTCTCTCCCTTTAAACCTGTCGCTTAGATCAAAAAATAGATTCAGAAATCCGAGTTAAGGAGAGCACTGAACTTTGTGTTTCGATGTTCACATTGAGTAGTTCGGCTTTCCTCAGCAGCTGGAGTGGAATGTGTGTGTGGACACTGGGAGAAGGATTTGCTGCTCTTATTGCTGCACAACTCCATCTCGAGGGTGAATCAGTCTTCTTCCTACGCAGAGGCAGCACTGAACGTCACGAAGTGGGACTCAGCCTGTCCAGTTTAGCCAGTGATAAGAAGCTGCCATTTGCTGCATTCCTAAATTTAGACCGTTTGTGTTATCTCCAGAGCTGCAACCCGTACCGTCTGCAGCGAATCAGTGCGGATGAGTGAGCCTCATACATAAATTATCAGCATGATCGCGTGCTGATCCTGTTTGTGTTTTCATATTAATTACAGCAGGACTCTGAAGCCTTGTGAGTGCTACTGTCTAAACGTGGACTGGCCATTCACATCCTAATTACACTTGCATCAGGGGAAGAAACTGGACAATCCTTTTATGTAATGAATGAATGAATCATTAACATGAAACATCATAAAGCATTAATATAATGTCAAAGGAAGTCAAAAGACATATAGGAGGAAGTTTAAAAAAATAATTGCTGGAAACCTGAAACAAAAGCAAAACAAAAAACTGCAAACACAGACCAGGTTAGTCACTATCTGCAGAGAGAGAGCAGATGAGTTATGGTTTGGGGTCATGCCATTAAAAGTTATCAAAGCAGACAATTGCTGGAAATAATCAGCAGGTCAGGCAGCATCTGTGAAGAGAGACACAGAGTTAACGTTCAAGGCTGATGATGTTAAAAGCTATCTTTTCTGTTCTCTCCACTGATGTGGACTGGTTTGCTGAGTATTTCCAACATGTTCTGCTTGGCCTCACATTTCACGCTGTCCCAGGCATTTGCTGCATCTGCAACAGTTACATGTCAACACTCCGGTCTGCAGTGATATAGTACCCAAATGCTGAGGAAGAAAGGACTAGAACATCTGGATTTAAACAAAATATATCTTTAATATCACAGTAAAAAAAAGTCCTCTAGCTCCTGGCTAACTGCTCATTTTGGAGTACAGGTTAAAAATTGAGGGAAAAGGCAAACTGAGATGCTGCCAGACCCGCTAAATATTTCCAGCACTTTCTAGTTTTGTTACAGATTTCCAGCATCCACAGTATTTTGCTTTTATTAAAAATTGAGGGCATCTGTGTGCTTTAGTATGGCTATGTGTGGGATTATATGTCTGTGCATAAGTGCATGTGTGTGGAAGTGTACATATGCATGTGAGGATACACATGCACAATTATGTGACTGCATGCAAGTGGTATACATGCATATATAAATAAATGTACTTTTGAGTGTGTGTACAAATGTGCACATGCTTCAGAAATTCAAGCATCCCATTCATTCGCTTCACCAAACACCTCTTTCTCCAACTGTGGCAGAGTGAGCGGATCTAGAGTTGGACTATTCAGTCACATAAGGACCCACAACCCTGGAGTGGAAGAAAGTCATCCTCGTTCCCGAGGGAATGCCTAAGAAGAAGTATATGACAGTATTTACAGGCAAAACACTTTTTTTATTCGTTCCTGGGATGTAGACATCGCTGGCTAGGACAACATTTTTGGCCGTCCCTAATTGCCCTTGAGAAGGTGGCAGTGAGCTGCCTTCTTGAACCGGTGCAGTTTATGTGGGGTAGATACACCTACAGTGCTGTTGGGAAGGGAGTTCCAGAATTCTGATGAAGCGACAGTGAAGGAACGGCGATACAGTTCCAAGTCAGGATGGTGTGTGGCTTGGAGGGGACTTGCAGATGGTGGTGTTCCCACGTATCTGCTGCCCTTGTCCTTCTAGGAGGTAGCGGTCACTGATTTGGAAGGTGCTGTCTAAGTCGCCTTGATGCATTGCTGCAGTGCATCTTGTGGATGGTACACACTGCTGCCACTGTGCGTGGAGGGAGTGTATGTTTGTGTATGGGGTGACAATCAAGCAGGCTGCTTTGTCCTGGATAGCTTCATGAGTGTTGTTGGAGCTGCACCCATCCAGGCAAGTGGAGAGTATTCCATTACACTCTTGACTTGTGCCTTGTAGATGGTGGACAAGCTTTGGGGAGTCAGGAGGTCAGTTACTCGCCACAGGATTCCTAGCCTCTGACCTGCTCTTGTAGCCATGGTATTTATTTGGGTCAATGGTAATCCCCATGATGTTGATAGAGGGGGATTCAGCAATGGTAATGCCATTGAATGTCAAGGAGAGATGATTAGATTTTCTATTTTTGGAGATGGTCATTGCCTGGCATTTGTGTGGCACAAATGTTGCTTGCCACTTATCAGCTGAAGCCTGGATATTGTCCAGGTCTTGCTGCATTTCTACATGGACTGTTTGAGTATCTGAGGAGTCACGAATGGTGCTAAATATTGTGCAATCATCAGCAAGCATCCCCAATTCTGACCCTATCATTGAAGGAAGGTCATTGATGAAGCAGCTGGTTGGGCCTAGGACACTACCCTGAGGAACTCCTGTAGTGATGTCCTGGAACTGTGATGATTGACCTCCAACAATCACAACCATCTTCCTTTGCGCTAGGTACGACTCCAACCAGCGGAGAGTTTTCCTCCTGATTCCCATTGACTCCAATTTTGCTAGGACTCCTTTATGCCATACTCGGTCAAATGCTGCCTTGATGTCAAGGGCAGTCACTCTCACCTCACCTCACCTCTTGAGTTCAGCTCTTTTGTCCATGTTTGGACCAAGGTTGTAATGAATTCAGGAGCTGAGTGGCCCTGGCGGAACCCAAACTGAGCGTCAGTGAGCAGGTTATTGCGAAGCAAGCACCACTTGATAGCACTGTTGATGACACCTTACTTTACTGATGATTGCGAGTAGACTGATGGGGCAGTAATTGGCCAGTTTGGACTTGTCCTGCTTTGTGTACATGTGTACATGTTCATTCAGATGTACTCTCTCACACCATCATATATAAACCCATCCATAAATGTATTCAATATATTCTACCAATTTGGGTGTAGATTAGTTAATATGTGCATTGCAACTTTACTCAACTTCCATTTGGGATGTGTGAGAGTGCAGAAGACTGTTTCAATGAGATAAATGGAATGCTGAGGATTAAATGTTAAATCCTTGGGATAATTAGAGCATGTAAGGTACTTAGTCTGTGATGTGATATTTGGACAGTATAGATATTCATCATCAGGTAGGTTCTGCCATTATCTTTTCCAGGTAAATGAGTAACAAAACTATTTAGTCATGCTACTGTTCATAACAATCACCATCCTGAAAAATAAATTCCATGTATTATCCTCTCCCTGATATCCATGATCTACAGGGTATATAATTAATCTATTATTTAATAGGCAAGGCTTGTTCTCAGTTCCTTCTAGTGTTGAACTCACATCGATGTGCTGCACCTCATTTGTACTGTGATTGACATAAACTGAAGTGAGGGAACACACATGTACTCTCGGGTTAGAATTCCTCTTTATGCTCCAACATTGTAAATTTATTTGTGAAGATCGCCTGTTTGATATTTCAAGTAAAATGACAGCAAGATATTCTTTTGTAGTGATTCCCCCTCTCCCTCAAACCGTGATTGGACAAGATGGAGTTGTCCTGAAAGCATGTGATGGTAGGTTGTGGGTTGGGTGGTGGGAGGGTTGGTGGTGTCGCCCCTCTTCAGTCGCTGGATGTGATGTGAAGTGGGATAAAGGGATCTCCAAGAGTTATTGAAGAGCTGTTATTTGACATGCAGCAGTCTCATTATTGCTACGTTCACAAGCTCAAAGAAAGAATCTGGTTCAAAGGGGATTTATTCTCCACCAAGCAGTTTCAGTTCAGCAGCTTCAGCTCATGCATTTTGTTATGACCAGGTGAAAAAGGGGTCTAGGGGTTTCCTCTCAGCCTTTGCCTGGTTTAATCGTAACAGGGTTTAATTTTAAAAACACCGCGTTTTTAGCTCCCCCTCTGTGAATCCTTGTTCACTGCTCTCCAATTGTAAGGCAAAGAAATCAACCAAACAAGTTTTCTTAGATTTAAACAAGAAAGGTGGAAGTTTATTAACTTTAAACTCTAATTCAGTTAATGAAAACGAATACGTGATGTGACCACGCTAGCATGCATAGGCGTAAATACACACGCAGATGGAGACAGAAAAGTAGAAAGAATAAAGGGGAAAAGTTTGAGACAATAGCTGGGATTTATTTACGGTCCTTTGAGCTTGATGTAGAGTCTTTGATTGCCGATAAGTCTTGCCGTTTCGTTGGGGCCCAGTGCACGCTTTAAAACTTGTTTCGATGTTGGAGTCTTTTCTCTCTTGAGGTTTAAGTGACTTCAGTGGATCTGGAGATTCGTGAGAGAGGGAGAGAGAGCTAGCCAGGACTCTCTTCTTCCGAGTGTAGTTGCAATATGACCCAAACTGTGCTGTGAGCAGTTCAAGCAAAAACCTGGGCCAGCAGGTTAGTCATGTGACTCAAAAACAAGAAATGCTGGATTCACTCAGCAGGTCTGGCAGCATCTGTGGAAAGAGAAGCAGAGTTAACGTTTCGGGTCAGTGACCCAGTGACACAGATGCTGCCAGACCTGCTGAGTGAATCCAGCATTTCTTGTTTTTGTTTCAGATTTCCAGCATCCGCAGTATTTTGCTTTTATTATAGTCATGTGACTCGCTGTTTTAACAAACTCCTGCGTTTGTAGATTCTCCATCTTAGCAGACACCCTGGAATGCTGGCTTTCTGACACTTTCAATGTCTGATGATCAAAATCCATTTGTTTCTATTGTCTCCAGGCACTGTCTTTCGGTATGTAAATGTTTTCCAGCCATGGACGATCTCTTTAAACAAATCATCTCTTCCTTCCAGCAACAGTTTAAAATTAATGTTCATATGACTAAAGTAATATGCCTCATTCTTGGCAGGCGGGATCTTCATGACAATTTCTTTTTCCAATTCTTGAAATAGATACATGTCAAAGTATGAAAGTCCAGAAATCACTGCATGACATTATCTTAAAGCACTTGCATGACATTAATTCGACAGTTTTTAAACAATGTCATTATGCCTTTTAAAGCTAATATGGCGCACAATAATTTCTCAGCTTAAACTTTTTACTCTTTTTTTTCTTACTTTTATAATAATTTTTTGTCCCCTCAGAATGTGGAGCAATGCTTTACAGTTTATTCATCCATTGAATTGTTACAATTCTGGCTGTTACAGTTGTTTTTCTTTGTAGCCCAGTACAGAAGACCATTCCCACAAACAAAGCCTTGCTTCCCATAAACCAAAGTGTGACCTTATTTGTAACTTGTCTGATTGTGTAGTGTGCTCAGAGTAAATAATAATGCTCAAATAGTACAAAATACCTCGCACTTTTCTAGTTTCTCCAACCGATAGACTAATAATACTCTGACAGGTATTTCAAGAACTAAAATTAAACAGAAGCAAGCAAACACAGCAGAGTTTTCTGGATGCAAGTAAAAGAATGCTTGATTTCTTACTTTAAACCCATCTCCAGACAAATATATTTAAACTTTGATCATTCTCAATATTTGGAACATGTCTACAAGTCTAGCAAAAAAAATTGAAATGATCTAAAATAATCTAAATATTGGCAGTTTTGAAACACAAGAAAAAAAAGATTGCTATTTATGTAGCATCTTCTCATGTCCTTACAACATCGCAAAGAGGCAAAAAAATTAAAAGAACCTAAACCAATACAAGGAAAAAAGAATAATTCTAGGAGATTCTTCTTCGACTCCTGAAGGTGATCACAAGTTCCAGGATACCACAATGACTATGAGCCTCATCACCCAACATCTCAGCTGCCTTTTCTATGCTTTGATAATCAGCCTCAGTCAGAAATTAGCCCAAGAATCATTTGAACATTTGCAGTCAATCCACACTCATTCCACGAGCCAGCAATTTGCTGTAAAGGGTAATGCCCCGCTGTGACAAGAAAAACCATTTGACATCTAATCTAGTGCTGTGCTTATGTAGTTTATATGCATGTTCCCTGGTCTATCTAGCCTATCTAATTGAACTAGTCTATCTGCACGGACATTGTCTACTTCATTCAATATTTTAAATACTTTAATAGAATCTCCCCAAAGTCTAATCTTTTCTAGATTATGAAGACCCAACTCTAAGTTTATTGTGATAACTAAGAACATCTAAACTAAGTATCAGTCCAGTATCCCTTCTTTGAACTTTTTCCAGTTTCAATTTGATTAGTTAAAGAGCCTTGCTGTTGCTTGCCCTGCTCACAGATACCACAGATTCCCCGCAGAGGATGTTGCATTGAAAAAGGCACCGGATGACTGGAACTCTCCATTGACAAGCCCACAAACAGTCTTTGGGCAACTGTACATGAGGTAAACTCCGAAAGCTGGTCTTCCGCTGCTGAGAGGAAAATCCTTACCACTCAACAGACTTTAGTTTGGAGCCCCTGCATGGTGCATACGTGCTTTGTGGTAGCATCATCCACTTGCATAGCATGACATTTATCTACATTATATGTCATCTATCAGAGACATCTGTCCATTCTCCCATTACACCTGGATTTCATCCACATTTCTAACACCAGTACTATGCTTTGTGTTATTCATAAACCAGCAGACATTTCCCCCAACACCTTCATCCCAATCATTAATATAGAAAAAGTGCAACAGCCCTAAAACTGATTCCTGAGGGACTTCACTAATAACCAAACTACATACTTTCCTGCCAGTAGCCCCACCAGGAGAGGTGGGCAATGTTGCAACAGGCAAGAGAAGGTGAGGACGCCTCAAGATGGAGAAGTGGAGGCACTCTGTGAGGGATTGAAAATTATTTAAAATGATTCATGGCCACAACTTTCAGGCCAACATTGTGCAGGGGCTCACACTCCATAACATACCCTGTGGCTGCAGCTGTTGCCCTGTGGCAGAAGTTGTTTGGGGTTGAGGGGGGGGGGGCGGAAGGGCAGGGGGGTGGAATTTAAATAAAGGAGGCCTCGCTGGCCCCCCCGGCCTACTTCCAGGAGACTGCCTCCAGGGACTTAGCAGGCTTTGCCCGCAGTGTGCAGCCCACCCGCCACAGGTAAGAACCCGGCAGCAGCCTGTCTGGCCCCAAGTGGCCAGGTAATTGGTATTAATTGGCTACCTGCCACTGCCAGTGGGGTAGCTATATCTATTGCTCATCTGCCTCCAGCAAATTAGCAGGAGGTGGGAATGCGTCGGGTGGCCAAATAGACATGGCATTCTCAAAAATTCCCCCACCACCCACCACCAAAGCAATTTTTCTGTGTGGCTGGTAAGATTCCATCCCATATCTGCACTGACACCACTCGGCTCTACCTCACCATCACCTATCTCAACCCCTCCAGTGTCTGTGATTTGTCCCACTGCTTGTCCAACATTCAGTCCTAGATAAGCAGAAATTAAATATGGGGAAGATCCACGACATTGGGCTGGATTTTAAAGGGTCCCCAAAGCCAGGAATGGTGGTGGAGGGGGCATGAAGATCATAATGGATGAGGCCCGCCATCAACTCCGCACCCACAGGGCCTGCCCAGATCTCGGCGGCGGCGAGGCCTCATGGTGAGATCTCGGTGACGGGACCCACATTATAATATGCAAATTGGTACTTACCTTTCATTAATATGCAGGCTGCAGCAATTCTGCCAGCAGGTTGGGACCTTCATTCTAGCAGCCAGCAAGGCCGTGCCTTCAAATCTCCATTCGGGGAAATGAGGCACGACATCTGTGGGGAGGAGGGAGGGGGTGATCTTCTCAGTATGGGAAGGGAGGAGCGGGGTCAAAATCTTTGCATTGGTTGAGGGGGTGATGGGAAGAGATAAAGGACAAAGGTTCCAAACTTTGGCTGGGGAAGGTCAAATATTAATAGTAGGTAATCTGCGGGGTGAAAGGGCAGGAATGATGTGTAAAGCCACTGGAGGGTTGGGAGAGGGCGTGGAAATATTTTTTATTCATTTATGTAAACTTTACCTTAACGCCGTCTTTAAAAATGTAAATGACCAGTTAGGGTTGTAAGCTCTTTAAAAGTGGCACTGGCGCCTACACATTGGCGTTGGACACCGTTGCTAGGGACCGCCCGCCTGCCCCTCCACATCATCGGTGGGGGCAGACGCCCCGGCCACGCTAATGAGCTGCCGTGTTTGGAATCACGGTGGTTCCACAATATGGGCCCCATATGTGCGGGCTGCAAATTATTCCTCCTGCCGCCTATTTCGACGACGGGCTTTTAAAATGCATCCCATTGTCTTTGATCCCCACCACAAACTTAATACCCTAACCACCAACTCCAAGCCTGTCCCTCGTCATTCTCTGAGGCTGAACCAGATTATTCCCATCCTTGGAATTCCAAATGATCCTGAGATGAGCTTCTGACCACATATCCACTCCATCATCAAGACCACCTACCTCCACCTCCATAACATCGCCTCAGTTCATCTGCTGCTGAAATCATCCATACCTTTGCTACCTCTAGACATGACAATCCCAATGCTCTCCTGGCTGGTTTCTCATCTTCCACTTTCCAAAAACTTGAACTCATCCAAAACTCTGCTGCCTGTATCCTGACTTGCACCACATCCCATTCAATCACTCCTTTGCTCGTTGACCTACATTGGCTCGTGATCTATTTGCCTCTTCATTTTAAAATGCTCATCCTTGTTTTCAAATCCTTCCATGGCCTTGCCCTTCCTATCTCTGTAACCCCCTCTAGCCCCACAATCCTCCGCGATCTCTATGTTCCTCCAATTCTGGCCTCCCCAATTTTAATCATTTCACCATTAGCAGCCATGCCTTCAGCTGCCTGGGTCCTAGAATTCCATCCCTAAACTTCTTCATCTCTCTCCCTCTCTCTCCTCATATAAGACACTCCTTAAAACCTACCTCTTAGGTCACCTGTCCTAATAGCTCCTTAATTGGCTTAATGTCAACTCTGGTTTACTAACACTGCTGAGAAGCACCTTAGGACATTTTACTATGTAAAAGGTGCCATATAAATGCAAGTTGTTGTTGTTCAATGTTCCCACAGGGATGCCGAACACACATTAAACACCTGAACAAGGTTTGGTGCCACTGAAAATTCATTGGAGCATCAAATATGCATGGGCTTAAATTGTTCAGAAGAAACATTCAGAGGAATAAATTGCTTAAAGGGGACATGACGTTTGAAGGGTTTTGAACCATTTTGAAAAGGTGCAGAATGTTCTGGAGAACATTCCTTTGTGGTCTAATGTTTATTTTCTCCTTTTCTGGTTGATTCTGTTTATTATCTCCCCCAAACAACTAATTGTGATTTGCAAGAATGGCAGGTGACCTTCCCCAAACTCTTTTGTACCTGGCTGCTGCTAGATATGTGTGTGTGTGTGTGTATGTGTGTGTGGGGAGATGGGTGGTGGGGGATGCTGGTAGACATGTACCGGGCTGCATTTTAAGAGTTTGCCGCCCAATTCGTAAAAAAGATGCTGCCCGCCCGTGTGGGCACCGCGTCCCAGAGCCGCCGTGATTTCAAATGGGTGCAGCTCATTTGCATGGCCCGCCCCTTGTGATGATGTTGCAGGGGGCGGGCGAGCTGCTGCTGGCAACGGTGTCCAGCGCCAATGCGCAGTCGCTGCGGCCATTTTTAAAGGGCTTACAGTCCTTAAAGAACATTTAAAAATTAAAGGGACAGGTAAGTAGAATAGAATTTCCACAAAACAGATTTCAATGATCTTTAAATGCATTCTCTCCCCCCCCCCCCCCCCACCTCACCATTCCCTTCCCCACCCCGGGAATTCGAATATTGACAATTTGACCTTTACCCCCAACCCCTCCAAAGTTCGACAACTTTGCCCTTTACCCCTTCCCATCAACCCCCCCCGTCGACCAATCCACATTGTTGTTACCCCGCCCCCACCGCACAGATAAAAAATCCTCCTCGCCCCCCCCCCCCCCCCCTCCCTGCCAGTGCCGTGCCACCTTTCCCTGAAAGGGGATTTGAAGGCACGGCAGTCGGCCGCCCGAATGAAATTCGATGCGGCGATTAAGGAGGCAACGGGACTGTCATTAAATCAGGTATGTAAATTAGTTTACGTATTGAAATGGGGGTCCCAGTCGCCAAGCAGCGGGGAGGCCGCCACAAGGTCTCACTGCCACTGCTGAGATCGGCACGGGGCCTACCACCGTCAGGATCGATGGCGGGCCTCCGCCGCACCAATCTTCATTGCCCCACCCGCCACCATTCCTGACAGCGGAGGGGCTTTAAGATCCAGCCTGTGGTGCCTATTGGTAGATGGGCATGGGTTGCTGGTAGATGTATGGATACTGTTGATGGATGTGTGGGGGTTGTTGCTCGATGGGCGTGCATTGCTGCTAATTATGTGGGAGCTGATGGCAGATATGTGGAGAATTGCTGGTAATTGTGTGGAGACTGCTGGTAGCAATGTGGGAGCTGCTGGCGGATGTGTATTAGTCACTGCTGATCTCACCCTTAACTTATTTTCCTTCCCTCCAAATCATGCGAGCAGCTCATTGGAACCATCCACTGTAGTGCTGCCCCTTTTAAACTACCTGCTGTTAGACTTTATTTCCAATAATCAATTCTTTAACAACAATGGTTGGTAAGTAGCACCAGTGCTTGTTAGGGACATGGAACGGCTGCTGCACACTGGGAGAAAGATTTCTGTCAGTAGTGAGCTCTTCGGTTAACAGGATTGTTATTATGGGTTACTAAATAACAGATATCAGGAAGTAAATGCTATTACTTATTATTTATTGAAATAAATAACACCAGCGCGATCTCAAACAATCACTATAAAAGGGACATTAATCAGAACAAATTTATGAACATCAGCAGAAAGGAATAAAGCAAGAGATGCAGATGTGAGCCACTGGTATGGGAGTGTGTTCAGGAATAAATTATAATCACCGCCCTTCTCAGGACAGTGTGTACAGGGAGGGGATATTATAATCGGGGCCACTCCTGAGCTTTGAGTACAGGGAGAGTTCACTGGTATCAAATCGACTCTTTGGACAGTGTGTACAGCGAGAGGTTATTATGATCAGATCCGCTCTTGGGTATTAAACAACTCTTTGGACAGTGTGTGGAGGGAGAGTCCAGTGTGTTGGAGCCCTCCAGGAAAAATGTCTGCAGGGAGAGTCTAACGATATCAGAACTCTTGCTTGCAACAGTGCATCCAGAAATTGTGCAACGTTATTGCTTCTCGAGCCTCTCAGCACTGCTAGCCCGCCCATTGCATGTGCATAAAGCAAAGGTTAACCAATTGCTTCCATAAAGTATGACACAGTGAGCATAACATTCCAAAGTAACTCCTTAATCCATTGGTATCGTTGCAGTCCGAGTCAGTTCAGATATGGCACAAATGTCTTCTTTCAGCAGCTTTACTGAGTAGATTATTGAGCAGGTATATCTGCAATTCACACACGTTATTACCATGTGCCTTGATGCAAGTATTTAAAGTTTGTCTTTGCTGTAATGCTGCATTTGGGCATATGGATTTTTGGAGTTTGAATGCAGAAATGTCTCTATTTTATGACATTAATATACAACCCACACTGAGCCTACTGAAGTCTTTGAATTCATATGGAATATATTAAAATAATACAAAAAAGGAATATTACATCCTGTATATTAAAAATCATCCAGTACATCTGACCCCATCTGGCTAGGGGTATACAGCAGGATAGCTAAATGAGATCACATCAGTTGAATTATTATACTCCATTATTGTTGCACCATGTAGTTACCAGTATTGAAGAAGGCAAGCTAGATGGGCCTTAGCTCTTTTTTTTGTCTATCAATTCCAATGTTCCTATGTCTGGGAGTATACAATAGGATGTATACATGGGGACTCCATCAGCCCTGGTTTATACAGTAGGATGAATATTGGTTTCCAGCAATCTGCATTATGCAGCAGTCTAGGCATGGCCTTGCAAATATCTCCACTCTTCTGTCTGCTTATGTACTAACACTGCACAGTCACATGGTGTGAAAGAAGTTGCATTCATGCTACACATTCTTTGGTCAGCCTATTGTGTTCACTACCATTGTCACATCCTAGGCGTGGGACTGGGTCATGGCACCAGATAGTGGAAATTACTGCAATGCAGCAAAATGCAGGAAAGATAAACTGGTTGTTATAAAACTAATATTGATTTGACTTTTGTGGTCATTTTTAGTTTAAGTAATATCTATTTGTGAATGGCTGTACTTCTACATAGCTGAAGAGTCAATCTCAAACTGTGAATCAAGACTTCAACCCCAATTAAAACCCAAATGCACATTTCAGCTGTTAACCGAATAGATATTGTTAAAACCAACTGTGAAAAAACTAGCGCTGTGTTTGGATCATTCCCTTTCCATTAACATACACAGTTCAGGTGAAAAAAGACAAAACAATGAAAACATTTTTATTTCCAATAATGTCTCCTGTTGAACTCAAAGAACAGCTCTGGATTCACCTCGATAGCTTTTCCCAGCTGTCAATTCCGCTAATTGGAGCGGGTACGTGCCCTGGAATCACATATTCCCAGTGATTCAAAAACAACACTAATACAAAGCAAAGGTATGTGCGCTCAGATCACTGCTTCCTGTAGACTGAGTGTCCAAACCGCCAGGGTTCAACCTGATCCTTGGACCAATTGTTAATGTTATACATCACTGTGTTAATCAAGTTTTCTGTTTTAAAAACCCCGCAATTTTGCAGCATTGCTTTCATGGAGAACAGTCGCCTGTCGTTGACCATCATTTCAGTCCCAGGGACTTAATGCTGGAGACAGGTGCTCCTCTAGACTGAGCAATAGGACAGAGTTGCGCTGACTGCCTGGCTGACCTCGTCTCCTGTCCTTTTGCGTTCTGGCAACCTGATCAAGACAAGATACCTTGGCAGTCATGACGCGTGCTCCAGGGATTTATTGATGTGGACCTCACAGCTCAGGAAACAGTGCAAACAGCTGCAGCGAAAGCCTGCTTAGAATTTGTGTTAATCGGACATTTCTGTGAAGTCCCTTCTTACAGTCTGCGATGTGAAAGTCACCATAATAAACTACACCATAGAGAGAAGAATCTTGCGTCACTCCAGTAGGATAGGCCACAGCAACCTCAATATGTCACCAATGTGAGTATTTTTGAAGAATGACTGGTTTGCTTCTGCTCATCACACTGAGCGGGGGCTCCTCTGCTGCCCAATGGTTGTTAGTACTAACATCGTACCTCCAAATCTGCACCTTCCATTCCCAACTCCGCATCTATTCCCAAATCTGCACCTTGCTCCTCCCACTAAGTGATAACTTCCACGGGTTATTCCCTCCATCCAATCCAATATATGGCATTGATTTTCATGGTTGTGGCATTGCCAGCAAATAAACCAACGAATTTATATGTGACATTTAATGTGTTATAATGTGTAACAGACGCGAGGCGTGGATTTAAGTGTAATCTCTATCTCTGGTCAATATTGCAGCAGGCGAATGGACTCTGCTGTTTCCGGCCCCCATGTTTTGGAGTACTGTGTTCCGCCTTCATTGCAGAGAACTTGCAAAGTGCTCGTGGCCAAGATGGAATATTTCTCAACACTGAGAGAGCAATGCAATCATCAGAGACAGACTGACAGAAATCTCACCCCAGTCATTAGATTAAACCTTCCAGACTGAGACCAATTTACCCGATCTTAATTTGTCGGAGATTTTAGAAACAGATGGGCTGTTACTTCTGAAGCTCTGGCTTTCATTAATGTTTAATAAAAAAAAGAAATGATTAAAAGAAGTGAGATTCCAATGGAAATATCTCCTGGCAATCTTATTAGCTTTTCTTCTTTGCTTTTCGTTCTGTTTTATTTCTGGCACCGCTAGATAATTCCTTTGAAGTGTTTCTGCTAAAATTGCATAGCATTGATTTTTTTTGATCTTTTGCTGTTTGTGTTTAACCCAGTTCGTGCATGCTTCCTTTTAAAAGAGGAATTTTCAGAGCTGACTTGTCCCTGAAGTGAATCTGCAGTTGGGCTCAATGTGTCAGATGCTGGCAGTGTTTTTGCAACATGTGACCCCCAGCACCAACCCCACCCCCTATCCGACCCAGGGTCCTCCCACACCTTTTAGGAGTCATTGGAAGAGTAGGTTTGACAAAACCCCAGGAGCAGATTCCACGCCTCCACCCTGATGGTCGCTCAATAGCGCATGGACAGAGAAACCTGGTATAGCTAATAGAGCAAAGAAAAATGGCCAAAGTTACAATTGTAGAAAGCGGGTGAACAGCGCCGCTCTGGAACTGCGGCTTTCTAAGAAAATAGGGTTCACACAAAAAAAAACTCGTGTAGTTCTTTCACTGCAAACGACTATTATCTGCCCAACAGTTGAACGCCATCCAGAAAATAATTCAGCCATGCAACACCAGAACTTGCCCGAAGTGCAATGGCCTATCTGTCCGGAGTTAGCTGATCTCAGCTTTCCTCATTGCGAATCGATGACTCCCGTTTAAACATCGAACTTGGGGCAGGATCGGCTTGTGCTGACACTGTCAAGGCTCCCATACGCAGGATGGTTACTTGGGGCGTGCAGCATCCATGGAACTGTAGCCCGGCAAGAAGTCAATGTCTTGAGGAGAGATGGGTTGGGAATTAAATTGGGGAAAGAGACAGTATTCATTAAGGGGAAGCTAGATAAACACACGAGTGAGGAAGGTTTGGCTGACAGTATTGGATGAAGAGGGGTGGGAGGTGGCTCGTGCGGACGGGCATAGACCATTTGGACCGAATGGCCTGTTCCTGTGCTGTACATTATATGGAATGTAATTGTTTACTTGTGGATCCAAAACAGATCCTCTGCAATTTACGTGAGATTTGCACTTGTTGCCCTGTTTAATTACTCGATCTACACAGACGCAGCTAACGATGGCTACCCAAATACAGGGCCTTAAGAAAAGTGACAGAAAACTCTTGAGAGTGGCAAGGGGGCGGTGGGGGAAGGTCAAACACAGTCGGTTCGCCTCCAGCTCAGCAGGCAGGTGGGCTCATTGTAACCCTCTCCACCCAGGCTGCCAGAGCTGCTGAGTATTTCCAGTACTTTCTGTTTTTATTTCATGTGGGCGAACTCCATCCCCAGGGAACAGCTCCCGCTTTTGAATAACCGTCTGATCCCAATTATCGTGAATAGTGTTTAACCGTACTTTAATTCTATCTATCTTTTCAATCCTATGAACGTGTTTGTTTTTTTTAAACTCAGAGTGGATTTAACCATTTTACCAAAAACAAGTACACAACCCCAGAGCGGCACAGTGGCGTAGTGGTTAGCACTGCAGCCTCACAGCTCCAGGGACCCGGGTACTGCCTGTGCGCAGTTTGCAAGTTCTCCCTGTGACCGCGTGGGTTTCCGCTGGGTGCTCCGGTTTCCTCCCACAGCCAAAGACTTGCCGGTTAATAGGTAAATTGGCCATTGTAAATTGCCCCTAGTGTAGGTTGGTGGTAGGATTACTACAGGGTTAGTATAGAATGGGTGGTTGTTGGTCAACACAGACTCGGTGGGCCGAAGGGCCTGTTTCAGTGCTGTATCTCTAAATATAAATAAATAACTTCTATAATAACGAAGATTTGCCGGAATTATTAGAACGGTTCATGTAAAATAATGTTTCTTAATTCCTACCCTTCCGGTCAGGTTTTCCGTTCACCTTTTGTTTTCTCTCTCATCGTCACTTTGATCTCCACACCAGGGGAGATTCGGCTCGTCCGGGCTAACTAAATAAAATCTGTTACTTTGGAAACATTGAATTCCTTCAAAACCAGTATAATTAAACATTAGTTCTATCCCATAGAGTCTTAGACGTAAGGATATCTTAAAAAAATCTTTTATTTTTTTTTTGGAATATATTTGAACCTTTTACACAAGTAAAATTAAACGGGTCCACGGTTTTTTTGTTGTTGTCTGCATTTGGCAGCATTCTGTAACAAATGCAGCGGGAGTGAGACGATAGGTGGAGAGTCGATACTTTAGGAGCAGGGGGAACAACAGCAGAGAGCCCAGTGCATCACATTCCACACGGGAAATCAAAATCAAATCAAATCAAAATTAAACAAAGGAAGGAGATTGCAAATACCAGAACATGGATTCCCAGTTATCGATCCGTCCTCCAACAGCCTTTTTGTTTTAGTTCGCTGACCCTTGGCTGTGAGATTTGTTCGATGTTCGACCAGTAAATTAAACTTAGAACACTTTTTTTTTATCGTTTTCTGTCCTTTTTCTTGCAAAAGCTTGAATGTCGATGGAATTTGAAAGGATGGATCTGTTATTTTAATGATTCAGCACATATAAGTATATACATAATTTTCTTTTTTTTTACATTTTATAAAGGCATCCAAGTTATTTTGCAACGATCAAAGCTTTTTTGACTTTTAATAACAGTTTCTCTTTAGAATTGTCTCTAGAGGTCAATGAAGGTCCGTCACTGAATCGGACCACTCCTGAAACGGTTATTTTAACAAAGGTGCATTAAGAACGGGAATAGCGAGACTGTTACCAGCGCTGACTTCCACAGTAGCATTCTATACGACCCGTTGTTGAGGCGACACGAGGATGAGTCCGTTTTGGGCTTTTTGTAGCATTTTCGTTTCTTTTTAGTTGTGGGAGATGTAGAGGACTCTAGATTGTCCAATAATTCTGGGCTGAGCATGACTAACGATTGGTCTATTTTGGCAGAGAAAGTCCCCATGGGAGCATCGCTCAACCCACTTTTGTACGTCCCATTTTTTGATAGATCGTTTTCTGTGTACCTACTCTTGGAGATGTTCTCTTTGTCCTTCAGCGGATTATTCGTGGACCCTCTGCTGTTGTACGAGGAGGGGGCCGATTTGTCTTTGGTGTAAATTGGGGAGGACTGGTCACTGTCTGGTTGACAGCACCTGATGGAACCATCTCTAGAATTAGAAGGAGTTTCCACCGTTGGCAGTTTACCGGACCTGGTCCTGGTGCTGAAAATACTGGTCCGAATCTGGTTGGAAGAATCCAGGCAGGTCTCCAGGTCGCGGCGGTCTAACGTTTTCAGATCGCTGTCGAACAGCCGCGAGGGCATGTGGCACTCCAGCACCGAACTAGATCCGCGGAAACGCCGGAACCATTCCCAAAGAGACTTAGCTCGACAGTCACAGATCCACTGGTTTCCATTCAGTCGGAGATACTGGAGTGACACCAAGGGGTCCATGGTCTGTCCAGTCAGCACGGTTATGTTGTTATTAAAGAGATACAATAGCCCCAACTTGCCCAAATCATGAAACGCTCTTCTGTGCACCAGGCTAATTCGATTCTGATGCAATAAAAGTTTGTCCAGGTTGCCCAACCCTCGGAACACGTTCTCCGACAAACTCCCGATCCTGTTACCATGCAAGAATAAGGAAGTAAGATTGGCCAAGTCCACAAACAGGTCATCTTGCAATTTCTCCAACACGTTTTCCTGTAGGTACAAGTATTGCAATGAGCCAAGCCCTCGGAATATGCCCGTTGGCAGGTCTGATAGGCCACATCTGTGGATATGTAAGGTGTGAAGGCGCACCAATCCATTGAAAGCTGTTGGAGTCAGAGACTTGAGGTTAATGTTTTCGCCAATGTCCAACTCCTCCAGCCGCTCAAGACCATCGAAAGCCCCGGATTGTATAATGCTGATGTTGTTGGAATGGAGCCACAGAACTGTCAGGTTCTGACGAGAGCTGAAGCTGGTAGAGCTCACCAATGGGATCTTGTTGTTTTGAAGAAAGATCCGTTGGCTTCGGAGTGGGATCCCGTCAGGAACTGATTTGAAACCCTGCTGCTGACAGCTGACTGTCATGGGCTCGCTATAGCAGGTGCAATCCTTGGGACAGGACTCAGCTTTAGGGAGATAGTGCAAGCAAAGTGCTAGAAAAAGGAGCCTGTTTCCTGTGAAACAAGGACAATGATAAAGTCAATATGACCTGCACATGAGATTGTTTAGTAATAGAACACATTGCATTCCAACAGGCACTGTACAGCTGTGCAGCAATACACTCAGTGAGTAGAGCCACACGGGACACGGTTCTGCCATAACTGCACCACTAGAGTTTGTCGGTCAGCTCTCGGCACACTCTGCTGTACTCCTGTTGGTGACTGCCCATGCATCAGTAACAGCATTAATAATGAATACGAATAATGCTGCTTCTATACCCTGATAACATCACTGCTCTGCTAATCAGCATGTTAAACCACACAGTTTAATATTGCAGGACATTTGCCCCCAGTTGTACATATACACATATGCACAGCCCCACAGACACATATACACACTTACTCAGTGAGTACGTATGGCCAGTGCCAGGAGTTTTATTGTACTGTATTGGTGTATACGACGGCAATGGGGAGCACAGTTTTCAGGAGTCCAACCGCGTCAGCACAAAGAGGTGGGGGTAGACTCAACATTCAGATTCCACCCCCTCCCCTCGCCCCTGTCACTCTCTCTAAAAATAGCGATTGGGGGGGGGGGGGGGGGGTAAAAACGTACTTTTGGTGTCAAATTGAATTGATTCCAAGTATAAAGTGAAACTGTTTTGTGAATGAGGGCAATAAATCCCAGAGAGGAAAGGCAGTTCCGTGCTCCAGCTGTGACGCCCCTGATTTTCTGTCAGTTATTGATTTAGACTTGCACCAGGCTGGAGCTGCCCTCCAGTTGGTAAATGAAAACGAGCTGACAGCGGGAACTGAATAACGGACTGTAGTTACAAGCAAAAACCAACACATTGAGAGACAAAAAGCGATCCCTTAAGCCACATCAGCGATTCCTCACTGAAACAATTCACTCTTAAATGGTGATATCCGTTTGTATTTTTTCCATCTCCGTCAATTCTTACAGAATCACTTTCTTG
The DNA here is from genome assembly GCF_036365525.1 of Heterodontus francisci. NCBI lineage: Eukaryota > Metazoa > Chordata > Chondrichthyes > Heterodontiformes > Heterodontidae > Heterodontus > Heterodontus francisci. The sequence continues at coordinate 25,892,978 of NC_090393.1, read as the reverse complement.
TTCATTTTCCCGCTTTCTACTTAATGGGTCTCTATCACATCGCCAGCTCCCACACTCCAGTTTAATGCATCGCAGTATTTCTCTACTCATTTCTGTCATTCTGTTGGTTCCTTCTCATTGTCTATCGATTCATCCTCTCTTCCTTCAGTCTTAATATCTTTACCAATCATATTAACTCTCTCTCTCTTGCTCTACCTGTGGATAAATATATATTCCGGTTCTCATCCAATCTCTCTGTACCTCTACCCTACTATGTATCGCTCTATGTATCTCAAGGTTTTATTTCAGATTTCCAGCACTCAGTATTTTGCATTTACATTTATCTCGATTCTTCCATATTTTCAGTCTGTTTCTATTTGTTTATCTTTCTATCTACAAATCTACTTCTATCTCTCTTTCTGTATCAGTTCATCCTGTTCTCTTTCAGTCCATTCCCTTCTATCTGTGCATCTCTATCCATTTAGCTCTGTACCTCAAACTCCCTGTATATATCTTTATTCCTCCCCGTTTCTCCCAGTTTATTTATTTCTTTATAGCTATCTCCAATCAGCTGCCGACCATGCTCTTTAACCATATATCCATCTCTTGCTCCTTGTTTTACTTCAGTCTCAGTCTTTCTTCCTGTGTCCATCTCTAATTGACTCTTGTTTTTCAGTCATCGTGTACCTCTAGTAATCTCTGTGCCTCTTTATCGCTTCATGCACCTTTCGCTCTTTCTGTACACCTAATTTATTTCAATCTCTCTCTCTCTGTACCTCACCATCTGAATACGCATCTATTCCACCGCCTCCCCCACCCGCCCCGTTCTTTTCCAGGGCGATATATAGATATACCTATCTACTCTTGTTGCCTCACTTTTTTAATGTAGCTTGTATATGTATGGTCCTGGTATATATCTTCACCAGTCTCTCCCCACCGTCCCTCTACACAAGCATAGCCGTTTTGAAATGATGAAACTCGCCCTTTCCTCACAGGACGCTCCTTTCTGAACCGGTCGTGGGGGCTGGGACAGAGGCGGCAGTGAGAACTTCCAGGGACCGAAGCACCTGGGAACTCCTGACACCCTGAGTGTTGTCAAATGAATTGTCAATTTGTCACCATGTCCAGCTGCAAGTGAGGCTGTCAGATTCAGCCGACAATCCTCTGCAATCACGATAATCCTGCACTTCATCTTCCAGTGTTAATTAAGAGAGATCCGAGTCATCTCCCAGCACGTCCTGATCAGGGCTCGTATTGTTAATCCCCCTCATCCCTCTTCCCTCTAACAGATTGTCCTGAGTTAGTATGATGCAAAATACCTTTCCTTAATCATACTTCCAACTGTTCACTGGGGATTATTCCAGTCCGGGGAGGGGGGATGTTGTTTGGGAGGAGAGTGCAATATTAACTATTCTAGATACGCGGTTCATTAAGACCCGGTGCTAACACACAGTCCGATTGAAGACCAATTCTTACATTAAACGAACCATGCCTCCAAACTGTGCCATTCGCTTCCTCAGCGGCACTTTCACAAACTGTTAAGCAATTTGCCATCGCATCTTTTAACGATTCAGCGTGGATCACCGCCCCTGTTACTTTATCGCGAACATTTTTAAACATTTTCAGTTTTTTCGCTAGAACGAATATCTCAGCCAGATTCTCGACGCAAGTGAAAACAAGCCCCCAGTTTATTTAACGCATTTTGCTTTCATTTCTCCTGCGTAAAGTTGGTGGATGTTTTGCCAGCTTCCAGTTAGAAAGTTGCCCTAGTTTGGTGTCTCAAATCTCTCCTACCTTCAGCCATCGTCTTCTTCATGGTCGCCCTGAGGCTGCGTTGCTTTCCAAAAGGCACGGCTGCTGTACAGCTCGGATGGGCGGTGACGTGGACCGTTTACAGCCCTCTGAGACAGCAAGACCCGGGGAGGTGAGGAGGGAAGGTTAAGCCCGGTGCGACCGTCTGTCGGCAGCTTGGAGAGGAGGCTCTCCCCGTGCAGTCAGCATCACTCATGAGGAAGGGCAAGATCCACATTCAACGTACCATAATATGGCCATCAAAGAGATCCAGAAGTCAGCAAAGTCCGATCCATGAATCCCGAGGAGATTGGGGGGTCGGGGCTAAATGGTAAAATGACCCTTTGCTGTCCTTCCCCCTTTCTGTAGTGGGCTGATGGAGTGGAGAGAACTGACCTGCAGTCAGGTCCGGGAAGCTCACAGTGCAGAAACAGAATGAATGTTTTATGGAGCTTGTGGGGCGGGTTCACGTGGTCCGACGTGCTGAGAATCTGTCATCAGCAGCTTGTGTGTATGTGTGTGAGAGAGAGGGAGGGAGTGGGAGAGGGGAGGATGCGCCACTCTCTGAGAAACAGCAGTAAGAACAGGCAGATGTGTGGAGAGAGGGATTGGGTGAGCAAAGAGGGGAGCTCACAGGAACCACACTGTCGCCAGAGAAAGATGCAGCTATAGATACAGGGAGCTGTAAATAATCCCCGGAAAGCAGGAAGTGCAGAAAGGAGAGAGGGCTCAGGGCAGGGAGTGGAAGAAGAGTTTAAACTAGACTACAGTGCGCATGGACCTTAATGCATTCGAAACACCATTTCTAATTTACAGCAAACGGGTAGAAGTGGAAGATGGACCTGTTCGGAGATTCGACTTCACATTGTCAGTTATCTCAGGGTGTCCTCTCTCTCTGTCTCTCTCTCCACATTGTGTACAGGTAGTAAGCTGTTTATCGTCATGGGAACACTAGTTTCCAAATGAGACCAGTTGAGCCTCCCAGTAAATCGAGTGTGCTGTGAAGCTGGGCGATCCGCAAGTTGCTGCAGTTTAGAGTAAAGTCTTGGAGAGGTGAGGAGAAGCCTGCACAGGCTCAGAGGAGCTCCACTCGGCTTTGTTTTACTGTGTTTTAATCGCGCTCCCTGTGCCTTCGGCTGAGCAGAGAAAGACTTCCAAAGTGCCTCGGAACACAGTGGGAACAGGACCAATCATTTCAAATCCCCAACTCGAACGGGTCCGTCTAACCGGCATTTTCAGGGGTGGGTGGCGAGCAGAGTATTAAATGTAGCGGTACCATAGCAGAGTCGTTATCTTACTGGACTAGAAATGTACTAATGGACTAATGATCTATTAGTGATGAGTTGAAATCCCATCACGGCAGCTGGGGAATATAAATTCAGTTCATTAATTAAATAATAAAAAAGCTAGTATCCGTAATGGTGACTGGACTGTAAAACCCAGCTGGTTCACTAATGCCCTTCCTTCAGGGATGGAAATCTGCCATTGGTCTGGCCGATGTGTGACTCCAGGCCCACAACAATGTTATTAACTCTCAACTGCTCTTTGAAATATCCTATCAAGACTGTTCCAAAAAACTATTAGAATAAAACCAGACCACTTGGCATTGATCTAGGCATCCATTTCGAACATGACAAAGGCACACCCAGCCCAGCCAACCCTGCAAGTGTCCTCCTCACTAACATCTGGGGGCTTGTGCCAAAATTGGGAGAACTGTCTCACAAACTAGTCAAGCAACAGCCTGACATATTCACAGAATCATATTTTCAGTTAACATCCCAGACTTCTCCATCACCATCCCTGGGCATGTCCGGTCCCACCGGCACAGTGGTATACAGTAAGGAGGGAGTGGCCCTGGGAGTCCTCAACATTGACTCCAGAATCCATGAAGTTTTGTGGCATCAGGTCAAACATGGGCAAGGAAACCTCCTGCTGATTACTACCCACAGCCACCCCCGCCACCCGCGCTCCCCCCCCCCCCACCCCCTGCTCCCCTCAGCTGATGAATCAGTACTCCTCCATGTTGAACACCACTTGGAGGAAGTACTGAGAGTAGCCAGGGCACAGAATGTACTCTGGGTGGGGGACTTCAATGTCCATCACCAAGAGTGGCTCAGTAAAACTGGTACTAACCAAACTGACCAAGTCCTGAAGGACATAGCTGCCAGATTGGGCCTGCGGAAGGTGGTTAAAGAATCAACAGAAAGGAAATAACTTACTTCACCTTGTCCTCACCAATCTACCTGTTACAGATGTATCTGTCCACGACAGTATTGGTAGGAATGACCAGCACACAGTCCTTGTGGAGACCAATCTTCACACTGAGGGCATCCTCCATCGTGATGTTTGACACTACCACTGTGCTAAATGGGGTGTATTCAGAACAGATCTAGCAGCTCAAAACTGGGCATCCATGAGGTGCTGTGGGCTATCAGCAGCAGCAGAATTGTATTCAACCACAATCTGTAACCTTATGGCCCAGCATATCCCTCACTCCACCATTACCATCAAGCCAGAGGATCAACCCTGGTTCAATGAGGAGTGTAGAAGAACATACCAGGAGCAGTACCAGGCATATCTAGAAAATGAGATGCCAATCTTGTGAAAGTATAGTACAGGACTACCTGTGTGCTAAACAGTGGAAGCAGCATGCTATAAACAGAGCTAAGTGATCCTATAACCAATGGATCAGATCAAAGCTCTGCTGTGCTGCCACCTCCAGTCATGAATGATGGCAGGCAATTAAACAAATGTGAGCAGGAGGCTCCATGAACATCCCCATCCTCAATGATGGTGGAGCCCAGCACTTAAGTGGAAAAGACAAGCCTGAAGCATTTGCAATCATCTTCAGCCAGAAATGCTGAGTGGATGATCCATCTCAACCTCCTCTTGAGGTCCCCGCTATCTCAGAAGCCAGTCTTTAGCCAATTTGATTCACTCCACGTGATATCAAGAAATGGCTGAGCACCCTGAATGCAGTAAAGACTAAGGGTCCCAACAACATCCTAGCTGTAGTACTGAAGACTTGTGCTCCAGAAATAGCCAAGCTGTTCCATTCCAGATACAACACTGGCATTTACCTGGCAATGTGGAAAATTGCCCAGGTACATACTGCCCACAGAAAGCAGGACAAACCTAATCTGGACAATTAGCACACCATCAGTCTACTCTCAATCATCAGCAAAGTGATGGATGGTGTCATCAAGCAACACTTATTCAACAATATCCTGCTCACTGATGCTGAGTTTGGGTTCTGCCAGGACCACTCGGCTCCAGACCTCATTACAGCCTTGGTCCAAAACGAAAACAAAGGAGCTAAATTACAGAGGTGAGGTGAAAGTGACTGCGCTTGACATCAAGGCAGCATTTGACTGAGTGTGGCATCAAGGAGTCCTAGCAAAATTGAAGTCAATGGGAATTGGAGGGAAATTCTTCACCTGTTAGAACCATATTTAGCACAAAGGAAGATAATAATGGTTGTTGAAGGCCAATCATCTCAGCCCCAGAAAATCCCTGCAAATGTTCCTTAAAGCAGTGTCCTAAACCCAACCATTTTGAGCTGCTTCGTCCATGACCTTCCCTCCATCATAAGATCAGAAGTGGGTGTGTTTGCTAATGGTTGTACATTGCTCAGTTCTATTCAAAAGCAGTCATTCCCTGTATGCAGCATGAACTGGACAACATTCTGGCTTGGGCTGTTAAGTGGCAAGTAACATTCACGCTATGCAAGTGCCAGGCAATGACCACCTCCAATGAGAGATAATTTAACCACTTCCCCTTGACATTCAATGACATTAATACATCAAATCCATCATCATCAACATCCTGGGGATCACCAATGACCAGAAACTTAACTGGACCAGCCACATAAATACTGTGGCTACAAGAACAGGCCAGAGATTAGGTATTCTGCAGTGAGTGACTCATTTTCTGATTCCCCAAAGCCTTACAACCATCTGCAAGGCACAAGTCAGAAGGGTGCTAGAATACTCTCCATTTGTCTGGATGAGTGCAGATCCAACAACACTCAAGCAGCTCAGCACCATCCAGGACAGTCAGTTTTATTTTCACAGAATCACAGAATAATACAGTGCAGAAGAGGCCCTTCGGCCCATCGAGTCTGCACCGATGCATTAAAACACCTGACCTGTCTACCTAATCCGATTTGCCAGCACTTGGCCCATAGCCTTGAATGTTATGACGTGCCAAGTGCTCATCCAGGTACTTTTTAAAGGATGTGAGGCAACCTGCCTCTACCACCCTCCCAGGCAGGGCATTCCAGACCGTCACCACCCTCTGGGTAAAATAGTCCTTCCTCAAATCCCTCTTAAACCTCCCGCCCCTCACCTTAAACTTGTGACCCCTCGTAACTGACCCTTCAACTAAGGGGAACAGCTGCTCCCTATCCACCCTGTCCATGCCCCTCATAATCTTGTACACCTCGATCAGGTCACCCCTCAGTCTTCTCTGCTCCAGTGAAAACAACCCAAGCCTATCCAACCTCTCTTCATAGCTTAAATGTTCCATCCCAGGCAACATCCTGGTGAATCACCTCTGCATCCCCTCCGATGCAATCACATCCTTCCTATAATGTGGCAATCAGAATTGCACACAGTACTCCAGCTGTGGCCTTACCAAAGTTCTGTACAACTCCAACATGACCTCCCTGCTTTTATAATCTATGCCTCGATTGATAAAGGCAAGTGTTCCATATGCCTTTTTCACCACCCGATTAACCTGCCCTTCTGCCTTCAGAGATCTATGGACAAACACACCAAGGTCCCTTTGTTCCTCGGAACTTCCCAGTGTCAGGCCATTCATTGAATACTTCCGTGTGAAAATCATCATAAATCGTTTTTTTAGACTCAAATAACTCTGAGGTTTTAGGTGTTCAAATTGTGGGAATGAAGCTTGCTGAATATTGCTGTTTTGATTCATGGCCCATAACGGAATTTAAAAACTCCCTGTCCTCACCGGTTTCTCATCAGAAACATCCCAGAGTAAAAGCCAGGCAGGAGAAAATGACCGAGGCCAAGAATAAGGCATCCAAGCAAGATCTGTGAGAGACTCCACAGCAGCTCCTGTCAGCCTGCAAAGGTTCCAGACTGGCAGAGCAGATGCAAATCCTGATGTAAACCAACACGAGCTGTTTGAAACAGACATCAATAGACAATAACTCACAACTCAAGGACAAAATCTATCAACTGTCTTATCCTAAAGATAAAGCTACCCGTATACTCGGGGAGAGATGGACAGAAGATCTAAGAGTACAGGCAAGAAAAGCACAATTGAACCAGTCAAGTAGCTGTAACTAACCGAGAGTTGCTACAATGTACGTGGGATCATTTCGCCCAATGACCTATGTCATACCAGCATGAGATGAAAATGATATACAGCTCATGTGGGAAAATGGTAGGAAATGAATTCATAGGGAACAGTAAAGAGATGAACACATTTTTTAAAAATTGAAACTTCAAATGAAACCTTGCTTCTGTTGCAATCCTTACATATGGAACATTTGTGACACATTTGCACCTGATTGGCTCAAATGCCATATTCATAAAGCAGCAGAAAATAAAAATTGCAAATAAACAAGTGACAAACATGAACACGGCTAACAGCAGAACAACAAGCAAGGAGAAAGAGAATCAATGGCATCACTCTGAATATTTTCAGTGTTCTCTTCACTGTTGCTTTGTTTTGTCAGTAACTTGTGGATATTGTACTAAAAATAAAGGGTTGGTATTCCCATAGAGGGGAATGGGATAACCTCAGCAGAAAACTGGCTGAAGTTCTGGAGAAACCGCTGTTTACATCATTTCTATGGGTTTCTGCTGAAGTTATGGACAAATGATCAAATATGTACAGTTGGCATTTCTGGCTTTGAATTCTTCCTAATAATATATCCTCCCCTTCCACACCATTTCCTTCCTTCAGGCACCAGAGACTAGGGTTCATTGGGCTTCCAAAGGTGTCTGTGTGTCAACTGAATGGAGAGACTCAGCAAGTAGCATACAATCACACTCAGAATGTACCAGTGTCACTCTGCATAAATACTTGGTTAAATTATTCATTCTGAGTCTGATGGATAACAATAAATTTGAAAGCTAAGAATTACATAATATTCTCAGAGTTTTTATGATTGACAGCAAGTACAGCTATTCACAGAATGTTGCTTAGGTTGACGGTCTGTATACCAACATCCTCAACACCTATTGTTGGTTACCAAAACTCCAGAAGTCATTATTAAGACCAGCAAATCCCGTATAATTTACTGGTAGATCTCCTGTGCCATTGCTTAGATAGGCTGTAGATGTTTGCACTTCAGCCCTGGAGTGTCTGTGTGTCCACAGAGAGTAAGGGACACAGATAGCATTCTGACCCCCTCCCTCAACTGTGTGTGCAGAGGACTGGCTTACTGAGCTGTCATTTATAGCTACTGATCTGAACAAACTTCCCTTTGATGTAGTAGCTTGTAGCACCCATGTGCTTGTATAGCTAAGCCCCTGCCAGACAATCTGAATAAAAAAAATTCTATCACAATGGTGTGAATTGCTTAGGACCAAATCTAATTTTCTCAAAACTGAAGTAACATACAAAACAAAACAGTTTGATAGTTGTTCTCTCTCTCTTTGCATGCCTCCTGTACAGTTACATACAAACATATGAATTAGGAGCAGGAGTAGGCCACTTGGCCCCTCATGCCTGCTCCACGATTCAACAAGATCATGGCTAATCTGACTGTAACCTCAACTCCATTTCACCCCCTTGCTTATCAAGAATCTATCTGCCTCTGCCTTAAAAATATTCAAAGACTCTGCTTCCACAGCTTTTTGAGGAAGAGAGTTCCAAAGACTCACAACCCTCTGAGAGAAAAAAATTCTCCTCATCTCTGTCTTAAATGGGCAATCCCTTATTTTTAAACTGTGACCCCTAGTTCTTGATTCTCCCACAAGAGGAAACATCCTTCCCACATCTACCCTGTCAAGACCCCTCAGAATCTTACATGCTTCATTCAAGTCGCCTCTTACTCTTCTAAACTCCAGCGGATTCAAGCCTAGCCTGTCCAACCTTTCCTCATAAGACAACTCGCCCATTCCAGGTATTAGTCCAGTAAACCCTCTCTGAACTGCTTCCAATGCATTTACGTCCTTCTTTAAATAAGGAGACCAATACTGTACACAGTACTCCAGATGTGGTCTCACCAATGCTCTGTATAAATGAAGCATAACATCCTTACTTTTGTATTCAATCCCCCTCGCTATAAATGATATTCTATTACGTGCTATACCTGCATACTAACCTTTTGCGATTCATGCACGAGGACACCCAGATCCCTCTGCATCTCAGAGCTCTGCAATCTCTCACCATTTAGACAATATGCGTCTTTTTTATTCTTCCTGCCAAAATGGACAATTTCATATTTCCCACATTATACTCCATTTGCCAGATCTTTGCTCACTCACTTAACCTATCTATATCCTTTTGTAGCCTCCTTATGTCCTCTTCACAACTTACTTTGCTACCTATCTTTGTGTCATCAGCAAATTTAGCAACCATACCTTCGATCCCTTCATCCAAGTCATTTATATAAATTGTAAATGTTGAGGCCCCAGCACTGATCCCTGTGGCACACTTGTTGCATCTTGCCAACCAGAAAATGACCCATTTATGCCTACTCTCTGTTTCCTGTTAGCTAGCCAATCTTCTATTCATGCCAATATGTTACTCCCTAACCATGAGCTTTTATCTTCCGCAATAACCTTTGATGTGGTACCTTATCAAATGTCTTCTGGAAATCTAGGTACAGTACATCCACCGGTTCCCCTTTATCCACAGCACATGTTACTTCTTCAAAGAACTCTTATAAATTGGTTAAACATGATTTCCCTTCCACTAAACCATGTTGACTCTGCCTGATTACCTTGAATTTTTCTAAATGCCCTGCTATAGCATCTTTAATAATGACTTCTAACATTTTCCCTATGACAGATGTTAAGCTAACTGGCCTGTAGTTTCCTGCTTTCTGTCTCCCTCCCTTTTTGAATAAAGGAGTTACATTGGCTATTTTCCAAGCTAATGGAACCTTCCCCAAACCTAGGGAATTTTGGAAAATTAAAACTAACGTATCAACTATCTCACTAGCCACTTCTTTTAAGACCCCAGGATGAAGTCTTTCAGGACCTGGGGACTTGTCAGCCCGCAGCTCCAACAATTGCTCAGTACCATTTCCCTGGTGATTGTCATTTTCTTGAGTTCTTCCCTCCTTTCCATTTCCTGATTTACAGCTATTTCTGGGATATTACTTGTATCCTCTATGGTGAAGACTGATGCAAAATACCTGTTCAATTCATTTGCCACCTCCTTATTTTCCCTTATTAATTCCCCAGACTCACTTTCTATAGGATCAGCGCTCACTTTGTTACCTGTTTTCTTTTTTTAAATAGCTATAGAAACTCTTACTAGCTGTTTTATATTTCTAGCTAGCTTTCTCTCATACTCTAATCTTTCCCTCCTTATTAATCTTCTATTCGTTCTTTGCTGCTTTTTGTATTCTGTCCAATCTTCTGACCTGCTGCCCATCTTTGCACAATTATATGTTTTTTCTTTAAGTTTGATACTATCTTTAACTTTTTTAGTTAACCACGGAATTTTTCTTTCTTGTTGGAATGTATCTATTCTGTGTATTCTGAAATATACCCTTAAATGTCTACTATTGCATCTCTATTGACCTATCCCTTAACCTACTTTGCCAGTTCACTTTTGCTAGTTTTGCTTTCATGCCCTCATAATTGTCCTATTTAAGTTTAAAATACTAGTCTTAGACCCACTCTTCTCTCCCTCAAACTGAATGTAAAATTCAGTCATATTATAATCACTGCTGCCTAGGAGTGCCTTCACTATGAGATCATTAATTAATCCTATCTCGTTGCACAATACCACATTCAGTATAGCCTGCTCTTTGGTTGGCTCCAGAATGTGCTGTTCTAAGAAACTATCCTGAAAACATTCTATGAACTCATTTAGGCTACCATTGTCCATCTGATTTTTCCAGTCTGTATGTAGATTAAAATCCCCCATGATTATCGCTGTACCTTTCAGACAAACACCCATTATTTCTTTCTTTATACCCCATCCTACCATGCGGTTACTGTTCGGGGGCCTGTACACCATTCCTGCAAATGATTTCTTGCCTTTATCATTTCTCATTTTGACCCAAACCGCTTCTACATCCTGGTTTCCTGAACTTAGGTCATCCCTCTCTATTGTGCTAATACCATAATTAATTAACAGAGTCATGCCTCCACCTTTTCCTAGCTTTCTGTCCTTCCTAAATGGCATGTACGCCTCAATATTCAGGTCCCAATCTATGTTATCCTGCAGCCATGTCTCTGTAATGGCTATCAGATCGTACTTATTTATTTCTATTTGTGCTATCAGTTCATCAGTTTTGTTTTAAATGCTATGTGCATTCAGATACAGGCCTTTAGTTTTGTCCTGTTATTATTTTTTAACCTCTAGCCTTGTCTGCTGATTTACTCTTAGATTTGGACTAATTGTCCCTTCCTGTCATGGTCTATTTCCCTTTTCCTATATTAATACATTTCTCTCTTGCCTTGTCTCTACTCCTTCATTTACCATATCTTCCCAAATTTGATTCCCTGCCCCCACTATTTAGTTTACTTCCTTTAGCCAAGGCCTCCACCCATTTAATCTGTAAGAAATATTACAAATTTTAAAAAAATCTCCTCCACTTAAATCCAAAAATGCTGCTGGGAGGGGGAGAGTTAACCTCTTTACCTTTTTCGTGTTTTTCTTACCTCTTCCGTTGCTCTTTTTCTGACCGCATTTCATGTTGTACTCAGAATCTTCGCTCCCTCATAAACACAGACTTTGTCATCCACAACTTAGTCTATTGATATGCTGACCTTAACAGGAAATATTTGAGCTGACTATACGTTCCACCACCATCCTTTTAAAGTAGAAGCAAAGCTGTCATCACAAAGTCCTAGCTTAGTCTCTCCCCTTACTCTTCTGGCACCCTTTTCACCTTGGAGTGAGCACCTCACCCTTTTTCATCTCTCTTGCCTCACATTTAAAGTGCTTTTTGTCTGCCATCTTCCCAAGCTCCCATTACCTTGCACATCCTCTCCCTTCGCTCATCTGCCCTTTCCAAGCATATTCCTTCCATGAGATTTATCCTTGCCTCACCTCCTCACCCAAATCCTCCCTGCTTAGCTATCTTTCCTGGACCCTAGGGTAGCTTTCATCATTAATGTTTCCCTTTACTTGAGCTCTGTTCTTTTCTATTTAAAACTGTCACTGTCTTCAGCCTCAAAAAAGCCCAACCTTGACCTATTTATTCTCTCCAATTATTGCCCCATCACTAACCTCTTTATCTCACTAAGGTCCTTCAATGTGTCATTGCCTCCCAGCTCTGTGCACACCTTTCCTGCAGCTCCTTATAAGAATAGTTTCTATACTGCTCCCAGCACCAACACCACCCTATCCAAAATCACCAGTGATATCTTCTATGGAATATTATACCTCCTGTCCTCCTCTATCTCCACAGCATACAACACGGTCAACCATACCACCCTCCAACATCACCTCTCTTCTGTGGTCTAACACCATATGACTGGCTTCACATGGTTCCACTCCTACCTATCTCTACACAACCAGCTTATCTTCTCCTCCAATCGCTGCACAGTCTAGGGTTAACCAATCTATCCCAAGGCCCTTTATTTAGGTTAATACAAAAATAAAATACTGCAGATGCTGGAAATCTGAAATAAAAATAGAAAGTGATGGAAATACTCAGCAGGTCTGGCAGCATCTATGGAGACAGAAATAGAGTTAACTTTTCAGGTTGATGACCTTTCAGCAGTTACATACGTGTAGTTTCATCAGAGTTCTGATGAAAGGTTATCAACCTGTAAATTTAACTCAGTTTCTCTCTTCACAGATGCCGCCAGACCTGCTGAGTATTTCCAGCATTTTCTGTATTTATAACTCTAATGAACATGCTGCCCCCTGGTAATGCCATTCATGGGTGTGGCGTCAGCTTCTGTATGTGTGCTGACAACAATAACAGAAAATGCTAGAAATATTCAGAAAGTCAGGTAACATCTGTGGAGAAAGAAACTCTCCTTCACTTCCCACAACTGCCTGTCTGACATTAAGTTACGTAAGGGCCAGAATTTCTACCAAATAAACATTGGGAAGTCTGAAGCTATTGCTTCCAGTCCCGCCTTTTGCCCTTGACCCTATCCACTTTACTGGCTGCAAGCTCAGGCTGAACCAAAATGTATTCCACTTCAATGCCTTGCTTGACTTGGAGCTGAGCTTTAAATGACATATATCCAACACCAATACTGCATTTATCCATCTTTGCAACTTTGCCTGCCTATGTTTCTGATTCTCGCGGCTGCTGTAATCCTCCTTTACAAATCTTCTCAAAGCCCATCTTGCCAACAAGCCTTTGGCCACCTTTCCTAACTTTTTCACAAAGACTATTTGCCCCTTCCACTATTTTCTACAAAAAGTGCTCAATAAATACAAGTTATTGTTTATGTTCACAAACCTCTTAATCTTTCAGAAGCCTGAGGTTGTAGTTTGGGGCTGTATCCTGTCTTGGAAGATCTTCTTGGTAATGATTCTGGGTTATATTTTCCCCTTTGGACTGTTACCAGTTATGTATGTGTGGTTGTCAACTGCATGGTCCAAGCATGCACAATTGTTGACTATATTACAAGGATTAGCTTCTTATTTTTATGTTTCTGGCAATCTTTTCAGGAGGTTTCTTTTCTGTTGTGTAGCTGTTAAGCTAGTTCCTAAATTTTCAGAAATTCTGCTGCCCAGAAAAATTCTCTGAATGCATCGCTAAATGTCCCAAGTGTGCACAATTTCTGTCTCTTCAATTTGGGCCATCACTGCAGTATATTTTTCTGTTTCCAGGTATATGTATTTATGTATATGGTATGTACATATATATATATATATATATATATATATATATATGAGAAAAAGCGAGAAAGAGAGACATTAATGAGTGAGATTTTAACTCATTCAAAACCTATCCACTTACACAGAGTTAAAATTGGGCCAACATTTCTGAGGATTTTTAATAAGTATGTTACTTTAAACAAAGAAAAGTTTAGTTTTTTTAAGATCATTATAATTGCTCGTGTACTTATTCTCAGGATGTAGGTGTGACTGACAAGTCTACCATTTATTGCTCATGCCTATGTGCCCTGAAGTGATGGTGGACCACCTTCTTTGAACTGCTGCAGGCTATGTGGTATGATTTGTAGCAGCTTGTTACAACTAAATAGCTTCCTAGGCCACTTCAGAGAGCAATTAGAAGTTAACCACATTGATATGGGATGGAAGTCACATCTAAGTCAAATCAGGTAAGTACAGCAGGCTTCCTTCCCTAGACATTAGTGAACCAATTGTGTGTTTATGACAATCCACAGCTTCACCTTTTAAAAAAACTGATTAACATTTCATTTCTAATTTTTTTATGATCGAAGTCGAATTCTCCAAAATGCACTGATGAGATTTGAACGCACGCTCCCTGGATAGTTAATAGAGGTCTACTGGATTGCTAGTCCAGTGAGATAAACCAATCCACTATTATATTCCAGTCATTACCCCTGCTCTATTGTAGCCTGCAATCTTCTGCTGTGGTTAACTTGTAGATGGACCATTGCCTCAGAACTTTTACACTATTGATTTTATTTTTTCAAACTCCAATTTTTGCTGATTGTTTGAAGTGTATACTTTATAGGGTAATTCTGTGATGCCATGTTCCTAACGAGGAGAGAGTGAGTTAGACATAGGACAATATCATTCTCCCAGGACAGTGCCCCTTTAAATGTTCTATTTTTTACAGAAGAAAGCATGCAATTTCAGTTTGGTAGTTTTTTTTCCAAGTTATTTTGGCCTCAATAATAACCTCTCCCACTACAGGTAGGAGAGGGTCTTGGGGGGTAGTGATTAAGGAATTAAATATAAGCCCATAAGCTGCTGCACCCAGGCCTGCTGCCTTTTTTTTTTACAGTGGTTAATATCGAGGTGGCCGAGTGTCCCACTGTAGAGAGGTGGGGCTCTTCATTAACATATTTAAATCATGCTTGCACAGTTGTAATCCACTGGGTCTCTCTGTTCAATTATTCGAAGCTGACACCATATTGGTTATAGTTATGATTTTATTTGGCATAAGCAAGAATTAATGTATCACGGCATTTAAGCAGCAGTTTACCAAGTACAATTGAAAATATTATCCCATTGTCCTTTGGGTAGAAGACATGGCCCAGTCCCCATACCGTATACTCATGAACACTTTTTCACCCTCCTGGTGCCCTCCGTGGATCTTCTACATTAGAAAGGTCCAAACCCCTTATGCTATACACAAAAAACGGAACTGCGGCAAAGTTCATCCAATCATAGAGGTGGCATAGGCAAAGTTTGGGACCTCCCTCATCTCTCCTTTAGCCTTAGCACAAGAGATTTTTCTGTTCTGACTCACCCATGGACCTTGAAGATAACAAGAGTTCTAACTACGAAGAAAACTCTGTTTTAACATCATTTTTTCCCCCTAATTCTAACTAAAACTATAGTCTAGCAAACTTAGTATTAATCTGCAATCTGCAAATCTTAATACTGAAAAGGAATAAGAGGGGATTATATTTGATTATATTTCAACAAATAACAAAAGTTCTATCATATGCATACCCAGAGAAGGAATAAGAAATAACAATGTAGACAGCTTTGTGTCTCAAACTGTTCTTCTCCCTTTTAGTTTGCAATAGTGGGATACTTGGGAAAGGTAGTCAATCTGCACCGACAGCCAGTTAGCTCGAAAGTCTAAAAGCAATTGATTTTGCAGAACAGCAGTTCTAGCCAAAACTTGGGTCATTTAACTCTCTAACTGCCTAACCTCTCTAAATGTCATACCAAGCCTATATTCTTACACAGCACAATCGGGAGCCTGATTTAAAATTGACTGTTGCTGCACAGGTTTCCAGGGGGTCGGGAAACCTGGCAGTGAAAGGGAGATGGCAGCTGCTGGCTCCCCAAGGTAGTTACGTTGTTCAGCAATCCTTGTGCTCCCCCCAGCCTCTGAAGGAAGCCATCAACCTCCGCAGTCTCGATTGCCATCCTCCCCTGCACCCAGCCCCCTGGTTTGCCGACCTCCCCCACCCACACTTCCTACTTGTGGTCTCTCTCCCCCATCTAGCGCTGGCGCTGCCTCCCAGCCACTGGCCAGACTGTCCATTTGGTCAGCTGCTGATATTGATGAGGTCCTGGCAGCAAGAACAGCAGGATCTCTGCATCCTCGGCCTTGCTAACTCTTCACCAATTTTCAGCCTCCCTCTCCCACTAAATTTCAGGGCTTTATGCTAGTTGTTATTTTATTTATTTCGAGATACAGCACTGAAACAGACCCTTTGGCCCACCAAGTCTGTGCCACCCAAGAACCACCCATTTATACTAACCCTACAGTAATCCCATCTTCCCTACCACCTACCTACACTAGGGGCAATTTACAATGGCCAATTTACCTATCACCTGCAAGTCTTTGGCGGTGGGAGAAAACCGGAGCACCCAGCGAAAACTCACGCGGTCACAGGGAGAACTTGCAAACTCCACACAGGCAGCACCCAGAATTGAACCCGGGTCCCTGGAGCTGTGAGGCTGCAGTGCTAACCACTGCGCCACTGTGCCACCCTCTTGAAGGAAAGGATTGACTTGGTATTTTTTCTCAGTGTGCTTGGTTACACATCACACGCTATTGAACATTTTGTGCCTTTTTAAGCTGCATTGTTGATGAATGAAAGGATATATGTTAGAGAACTGTGACTCCTCACATGTTTAAGTTACAGATGGGAGGAAGGTAGAGAAAGGTGAATGGAGGGGATATGGAAGTACAGGAATGGAAGGGATACTTGTAGTTTTTTATTTTCTTGTTTGACATTTAACTTTATTTTTAATTTTGTTTTATTTGAATATTTGCCTTTGTACTATGTAATTTCTTTATACATTAATGACGATAAATAGGAATTTTGCTTTTTATAAATACAGTTGGAATAATTGTTTATCCCAGTGTTGTAATAGTTAACTATAGTCAAAGCAAGTAATTTATGGTGACTGTAGAAGTCAAATTCCATTTACATTATATGTGAGTCCAAGATTTTTACTGATGTTTTGGGATCATCATTCCTCCTCTTTACAATTAGGGCCATTGGCTTCTAGTGACTAAGCCAAATTCTGATTTTATTGTGTAGGATTCTGCTAATTTTATTGATCTCTTGGTAGATTGTAAACTACGATTTGCAAACTGTCCAGCGGAACAATAACACTGGGGCGTTGAACATAATTTGCTTTTAGTGTATGTGTTACTGCAGTTGAATATTGATATATTGGAAAAATAAGATTTGCATCTGTATCAGGTCTCTCAGAAGTGTATCAAAGCATCTCACAATGAATTGCTTTCAAATGTAGCAATTGTTGTATCGTGAGCACAAGTAGCAGCCAATTTGCATTCAGAAAGATCCCACAAATAATAAATGAGACAAATCACAGAACCCTATAGCACAGAAGGAGGCCTTTTGATCTATTGTGCCTGTGCTGGCTCTTTAGTAGAACTATCCAATTAATTTGGCTCCTCTGCTCTTTCCCCATAACCTTGTCAATATTGTCCCTTCAAGTATTTATCCAATTCTCTATTGTTTTTTGCTACTGAATCTTCTTCCACCACCCTTTCAGACAGTACATTTCAGATCACAGAATTCACGGAATCACAGAATTGTTACAGTGCAGAAGGAGGCCATTCGGCCCATCATGTCCACACCAGCTCTCTGAAAGAGCAACTCCCTCAGTCCTATTCCCTTGCCTTCTCCCCATAACCCTGCACATTCTTCCTTTTCATATAACTGTCTAATTCCTTTTTGAATGCTTCAATTAAACCTGCTTCCACCACGTTCTCAAGCAGTGCATTCCAGACCTTAACTACTCGCTGCGTGAAAAAGCTTTTCCTCATGTCAATTTTGCTTCTTTTACCAAATACTTTAAATACGTGTCCTCTCGTTCTCGATCCTTTCACAGTTTCTCTCTATCTACTCTGTCCAGACCCATCATGATTTTGAATACCTCTATCAAATCACCTCTCAGCCTTCTCTTCTCCAAGGAAAACAGTCCTAACTTCTCTAATCTATCTTCATAACTGAAATTCCTCATCCCTGGAACCATTCTTGTGAATCTCTTCTGTACTCTCTCCAATGCCCTCACGTCTTTCCTCAAGTGCGGCGCCCAGAATTGGACGCAATACTCCAGCTGAGACCGAACTAGTGTCTTATACAAGTTCAACATAACTCCTTGCTCTTGTACTCTATGCCCCTTTTAATAAAGCCCAGGATATTGTATGCTTTATTAACTGCTCTCTCAACCTGTCCTGCCACCTTCAATGACTTAGGCACATACACACCTAGATCCCTTTGCACCCCCTTTAGAAATGTTCCCTTTATTTTCTATTGTCTCTCCATGTTCTTCCTACCAAAATGAATCACCTCACATTTCTCTGCATTGAACTTCATCTGCCACCTGTCTGCCCATTCCACCAACTTGTCTATGTGCTTGTGAAGTTCTACACTATCCTCCTGACAGTTCACAGTGCTTCCAAGTTTTGTATCTTCTGCAAACTTTGAAATTGTGCCCTGTACACCAAGGTCTAGGTCATTAATATATATCAGGAAAAGCAAGGGTCGCAACACTGATCCCTGGGGAGCTCCACTACAAACCTTCCTCCAACCTGAAAAACATCCATTAACCACTACTCTTTGTTTCCTGTCACTCAGCCAATTTCATATCCGTGTTGCTACTGTCCCTTTTATTCCATGAGCTGCAAGTTTGCTTACAAGCCTGTTGTGTGGCATTGTATCAAATGCCTTTTGAAAGTCCATGTACACCACATCAACAGCACTGCCCTCATCAACCCTCTCTGTTACCTCCTCAAAAAACTCCAGCAAGTTAGTTAAACATGATTTTCCCTTAAGAAATCCATGCTGGCTTTCCTTAATTAACTCGCATTTGTCCATGTGACTATTGATTTTGTCCTGAACTATCTTTTCTGGAAGTTTTCCCACCACCGAAGTTAAACTGACCTGCCTATAGTTGCTGGGCTTATCTTTACCCCCTTTTTTGAACACGGATGCAATGTTTGCAATTCTCCAGTCCTCGGATACCACACCTGAATCTAAGGAAGACTGAAAAATTATGGCCAGTGCTTCTGCGATTTCCACCTTCACTTCCCTCAGTATCCTTGGATGCATCTCATCCGGACCTGGTACCTTATCCACTTTAAGTTCAGACAGCCTATCTAATGCTTCCTCTTTATCAATTTTAAACCCCTCTAATGTCTGACTTACCTCCTCTTTCACCATTGCCTGGGTTGCATCTTCTTCCTTGGTAAAGACAGATGCAAAGTATCCATTTAATATCTCAGCTATGGCCTCTGCCTCCATGCGTAAATCCCCTTTCTGGTCTGTAATCGACCCCACTCCTCCTTTTACCACCCTTTTACTATTTATATGCCTATAGAAAACTTTGGGATTTCCTTTAATGCTAGCTGCCAGTCTCCTCTCATGCTCACTCTTAGTTTCTCTTATTTGCTTTGTCACTTCCCCTCTGGACCTTCTATATTCTGCCTGGTTCTCAATAGTATTTTCTACCTGGCATCTATCATAAGCACACTTTTTCTTCTTTATCTTAATCTCTACTTCTTTTGTCATCCAGGGAGCTCTGGATTTGTTTGCTCTACTTTTCCCCTTCTGAGGGAACATACCTTGACTGTGCCCGATCTATCTCGTCTTTGAATGTAGCCCATTGTTCATCTACCAGTTTTCCTGCCAGCTTTTGACTCCAATTTATTTACCCCAGCTCCATTATTACCCCATTGAAGTTGGCTTTCCCCCAGTTAACTATTCTTACTCTGGATTGCTCTTCGTCCTTTTCCATAGTCAGCCTAAACCTTATGATACAATGATCACTATCCCCCAAATGCTCTCCTTCTGATACTTGATCCACTTGGCCCACCTCATTCCCAAGAACCAGGTCTAGCAGTGCTTCTTTCTTGTTGGACTAACAACATACTGTTGTAGAAAATTTTCCTGAGAACACTCGAGGAACTCTTGCCCTTCACTGCCCTTTACACTACTGTTATCCCAGTCTATATTTGGATAATTAAAGTCCCCCATTAAAACTACCCTATAATTTTTGCACCTCTCTGTAATTTCCCGGCAAATTTGTTCCTCCAAAATAACCTTGCTGTGTAAAGAAAAGTTTTCTCTTCTTGACAGTGGTTCTTTTGCCAATTACCTTAAATCTGTGACCTCTAGTTACTGACCCTTCTGCCACTGGTAACAAGTTACTCATTATTTACTCTATTAAAACCTTTCATGAATTTGAACTCCTCTATTAAATCTCCCCTTATCCATCTCTGCTCTAATGAGAACAACCCCAGCTCTTCCAGTGTTCCCAAATAACTCATCCCGAGTACCATTCTGCAAATGTAAATCGCTTCTGTGCCCTCTCCAAGGCCTTAACATCCTTCCCAAAGTGTGGTGCCCAGAATTAAACACAATACTCCAGCTGAGGCCTAATCAGAGTTTTATAATGGTTTCACATAACTTCCTTGCTTTTGTACTCTATTCCTCTATTAGTAATGCCAAATATTCCATATACTTTATTAATAGCCTTCTCAACTTGTCCTGCCACCTTAAAATATTTGTGTGAATACATCCCCAGGTCTCGCTGTTCCTGAACCCCCTTTAAAATAGGACTGTTGAGTACATATTGCCACTGCTCATACTTTCTAAGAAAATGGATAACTTCATATTTCTCTGTATTAAATTTCATCTGCCATGATATCTGTCCATTTCACCAATCTGTCTATATACTCCTGAAGTCTGTTAGTATCCTTCTTATTGTTTATTTTTAGGTTCAGTTTGGGTTCTTTTTAAAATTTATTTATTTAGAGATACAGCACTGAAACAGGCCCTTCGGCCCACCGAGTCTGTGCCAACCATCAACCACCCATTTATACTAATCCTACACTGATCCCATATTCCTACCACATCCCCACCTATCCCTATATTCCCCTACCACCTACCTAAACTAGGGGCAATTTATAATGGCCAACTTACCTATCAACCTGGAAGTCTTTGGCGGTGGGAGGAAACCAGAGCACCCAGCGAAAACCCACGCAGACACAGGGAGAACTTGCAAACTCCACACAGGTAGTACCCAGAATTGAACCCGGGTCACTGGAGCTGTGAGGCTGCGGTGCTAACCACTGCGCCACTGTGCCGCCAGGGCCACTCAGCTCCTGACCTCATTACAGCCTTGGTACAAACATGGACAAAAGAGCTGAACTCAAGAGGTGAGGTGAGAGTGACTGCCCTTGATATCAAGGCAGCATTTGACCAAGTATGGCATCAAGGAGCCCTAGCAAAACTGAGGTCAATGGGAATCAGGGGGAAAACCCTCTGCTGGCTGGAATCATACCAAGCACAAAGGAAGATGGTTGTGGTTGTTGGAGGTCAATCATCTGAGCTCCAGGACATCACTGCAGGAGTTCCTCAGGGTAGTGTCCTAGGCGCAACCATCTTCAGCTGCTTCATCAATGACCTTCCTTCAATCATAAGGTCAGAAGTGGGGATGTTCGCTGATTGCACAACGTTCAGCACCATTCATGACTCCTCAGATACTGAAGTAGTCTGTGTAGAAATGCAGCAAGACCTGGACAATATCCAGGCTTGGGCTGATAAGTGGCAAGTAACATTCGCGCCACACAAGTTCCAGACAATGACCATCTCCAACAAGAGAGAATTTAACCATCTCCCCTTGACATTACCATCGCTGAATCCCCCACTATCAACATCCTAGGGGCTACCATTGACCAGAAACTGAATTGGAGTAGCCAAATAAATAACATGGCTACAAGAGCAGGTCAGAGGTTAGGAATCCTGAGGCGAGTAACTCACCTCCTGACTCCCCAAAGCCTGTCCACCATCGACAAGGCACAAGTCAGGAGTGTTATGGAATACTCTCCACTTGCCTGTTTGGGTGCAGTTCCAACAACACACAAGAAGCTCGACATCATCCAAGACAAAGCAGCCCGCTTGATTCGCACCCCATCTCCAAACATTCACTCCCTCCACCACCGACGCACAGTGGCAGCAGTGTGTACCATCTACAAGATGCACTGCAGCAATGCACCAAGGCTCCTTAGACAGCACCTTCCAAACCCGCGACCTCTACCAACTAGAAGGACAAAGGCAGAAAATGCATAGGAACACCACCACCTGCAAGTTCCCCTCCAAGTCACACACCATCCTGACTTAGAACTATATCGCCGTTCCTTCACTGTCGCTGGGTCAAAATCCTGGAACTCCCTTCCTAACAGCGTTGTGGGTATACCTACCCCACATGGACTGCAGCGGTTCAAGAAGGCAGCTCACCACCACCTTCTCACGGGCAATTAGGGATGGGCAATAAATGCTGGCCTGGCCAGCGATGCCCACATCCCACGAATGAATTAAAAAAAAGTTTTTTTTTCAAACCCTCAAATAGGTTTTGTTTTAATTCGTGTAATTTATTAATAATTACTACTTAGAATAGTGCTGTTTGGACAGAGTCAGGCTGTGAGTTGTGTGTGAGGGATTTTGGTGACTAGGAAGGAGTTGCTCTTTGCTGCCTTTCTTTTCTTTTCTGCCTTTTCAGCCTCCACGGTACAGGGTAGGAAGCTGTTGGCAAGTAACTGGCAAGTTATTCCACTTATTACATTAGCAATAGTTCGTTTATAAAGCTAAGTAATGGCAGGGCAGCTCGGCCAAGCGGAATGTAACCCCTGTGGCATGTGGGAAGTCGTGGACGCAACATGTGTCCTTGACGAGCAGATCTGTAGGAAGTGTTACCGGCTGCAGAAGCTTGTGCTCCGGGTTTCTGAACTCGAGCGGTGGCTGGAGTCACTGTGGCACATCTGCGAGGCAGAGAACTACGTGGATAGCATGTTTCAGGAGGCAGCCATGCGGAGCTTAAGAGAGGGACTGGGTGGCTGCCAGACAGACAAGAAGGTCAAGGCAGATAGTGAAGGAGTCCCCAGAGGGCATCCCACTTTCTAACCAGTATTCAGTTCTGAGGACCGATGGGAGAGAGGGTTCCTCTGGAGAGTGCAGTGAGAGTCATGACCACAGCACCATGGATGGCTCAGCTGTGCAGGGAGGGAGAAGAAAGGACAAGGGAGCAATAGTGAAAGGGGATTACTTAGGAGAACAGATAGACGTTTCTGTGGTTGCAGATGTGATTCCAGGATGGTATGTTGCCTCCCTGGTGCAAGGGTCATGGGTATCACCGAGCGGCTACAGGGCGTTCTGGAGGGTGAGGGTGCACAGCCAGAGGTCGTGGTCTACATTGGTACCAACGATATAGGAAGAAAGAGGGATGAGGTCTTGCAGGCTGAGTTCAGGGAGTTAGGAACGAGATTAGCAAGCAGGACCTCAAAGGTAGTAATCTCCAGATTACTCCCAAGGCCACAAATAGGAAAATACACCAGATGAATGCGTGGCTAGAGAGATGGTGCAGGAGGGAGGGCTTCAGATTTCTGGGGTACTGGGACCAGTTCTGGGGAAGGTGGGATCTGTACAAGCTGGACGCTCTGCACCTGAACAGGACTGGGACAAATATCTTTGTAGGAAGGTTTGCTAGTGCCATTGGGGATGGTTTAAACTAGCTTGGCGGGGGATGGGAACCTGAGCACAGTCTTAGATAGGATAATTTCAGGGCAGGGAACGGGAGGCAGAAAATTAGCGAGTGACTCTGAAAGACAGAAGAAGTAAAGGTTAAAAAGTGTGCAGCACAGGAATTTGGCAGTGTTAAAGGGTATTTATTTAAATGCAAGGAGTATAATAAATAAAGCCGATGAGCTGAGGGCACAGATAGACACATGGCAACACAATATCGTTGCTGTAACAGAAACTTGGCTTAAGGAGGGGCAAGAATTTCAACTCAATATCCCTGGATATAGGGTTTTCAGGTGGGATAGAGAGGGAGATAAAAAAGGAGGGGTGTAGCATTATTAATTAAGGAATCAATAACAGCTTTGAGGAGGGATGATATGCTAAATGAATCATCAAATGAGGCCATATGGGTGGAGCTCAGAAATAAAAAAGGGGCAGCCACAATACTAGGAGTGTACTACAGACCTCAAATAGTGAGAGGGAGGTAGAAGAACAAATATGTCGGCAAATTTCTGAGTGCAAAAACTATAGGGCAATAATAGTTGGGGATTTCAACTCCCCAATTTCAACTGGGATATAAACAGTGTGATGGGCACAGAGGGGAGAAAATTCTTGAACTGCGTTCAAGAGAACTTTTTTAGCCAGCATGTAACAAGCCCAACGAGGTGGGGTGCAATTCTAATTTAGTCTTCAGTAAGGAAGCTGGGCAAGTTAAGGAAGTAACAGTGGGTGACCATTTTGGAGATAGTGGCAATAATACAGTTAGTTTTAGCATAATCATGGAAAAGGACAAAGATAAAACAGCAGTAAAAGTTCTAAATTGGGGGAAGGCAAATTTTATGAAACTGAGAGGTGACCTAGTGAAAGTAGACTGGCTACAACTACTTGAAGGAAAATCAGTGGCAAACCAGTGGGAGGCATTCAAAAGCGAGATACTACAGGCACAGTGTAGACATGTCCCCACAAAGATAACGGGTGGCACTGCCAACTCTAGAGCCCCCTGGTTATCTAGAAATTTACAGGGTAAGCTAAAGCAGAAAAAGAAAGCTTATGACGAACACAAAAATCTTAATACTTTACAAAGCCTAGATGAGTATGGAAAGTGGAGGGGTGAAGCAAAAAAGGAAATTAGAAAAGCAAAGAGAGGACATGAAAAATTATTGGCAAGTAAAATCAAGGAAAACCCGAAGATGTTTTATCAGTACATTAAGAGCAAGAGGATAACTAACGAAAGGGTAGGGCCTATCAGAGATGTACAAGGGAACTTATGCATGGATACTGAAGATCTGGGCAGGGTTCTTAATGAGTTTTTTGTCTCTGCCTTCACAAAGGAGAGGGTTGTGTAGACATTGTAGTTAAAGAGGAGGAGTGTACGATAAGCATAATGAGAGAAGAAGTACTGGAGGGTCTGACATCCTTGAAAGTTGGTAACTCGCCAGAGCTGGATGGATTGTATCCCAGCTTGTTAAAGGACGGCAGGGAGGAAATAGTGCACGCGCTGAGTATCATCTTCAAATCCTCACTAGATATAGGAGAGGTACCAGACGATTGGAGGTCTGCGAACGTTGTACCATTGATTAAAAAGGGTGCGAGGGATAGGCCAAATATTTATAAGCCAGTCAGTCTGACCTCGGTGGTTGGTAAATTGTTTGAATCTATTCTGAGGGACGGGATGAACTGCCATTTAGAAAGGCACGGATTAATTTGGTCAGTCAGCATAGATTTGTTAAGGGAAGATCATGTCTTACTAACTTAATTGAGTTTCTGAGGAAGTAACAAGAAGGATTGATGAGGGTAGTGCAGTGGATGTGGTCTGCATGGATTTTAGTAAGGCATTTGACAAGGTCCCACATGGCAGACTGGTCAGTAAAATGAAAGCCCATGGGATACAGGGGAATGTGACAGGTTGGATCCAGAATTGGCTCAGTAACAGGAAACAAAGGGTAGTATTCGACGGATGTTTTTGTGAATGAAAAACTGTTTCAAGTGGCATTCCACGGGGCTTCGTGTTGGGCCCCTTGCTGTTTGTGGTATATATTAATGATTTGGACTTAAATGTGGGAGGCATGATTGGGAAATTTGCTGATGACACAAAACTTGGCCGTGTAGTTGATAGTGAAGAGGATAGCCGTAGACTCCAGAAAGATATTAATGGTTTGATTGAGTGGGCGGAAAAGTGGCAAATGGAATTCAATCCAGAGAAGTGTGAATTAATGCATTTGGGGAGGGCAAATAAAGCAAGGGAGTGACTCTATGACAATAAACGGGAGGATATTGAGAGGGATAGGAAAAGAGAGAGACCTTGGAGTGCATGTCCACAGGTCAGAATGTGGCAGGACAGGTAGATAGAGTGGTGAAGAAGGCATATGGAATCCTTTCCTTTATTGGCTGAGGTATAGAATTCACGGATTGGGAAACGTTACAAAAAGGGATGACGGTGGATAGGCAATGGCAAACATTTAAAGAGCGCACGGATGAACTGCAACAATTGTTTATCCCTGTCTGGCGCAAAAGTAAAATGGGGAAGGTAGCCCAACCATGGTTCCAAGGGAAATTAGAGATAGCATTAGATCCAAGGAAGAGGCATATAAATCTGCCAGAAAAAAAACAGACCTGAGGATTGGGAGCAGTTTTGAATTCAGCAAAGGAGGACCAAGGGATTGATTAAGAAGGGGAAAATAGAGTATGACAGCAAGCTTGCGGGAAACATAAAAACTGACTGTAATAGTTTCTATAGGTATGTGAAGAGAAAAAGATTGGCGAAGACAAATGTAGGTCCCTTACTGTCAGAAACAGGGGAATTTATTATGGGGAACAAAGAAATGGCTGACCAACTAAATGCATACTTTGGTTTTGTCTTCGCAAAGGAGGACAGAAATATCATACCCAGAAATGTTGGGGAACACAGGGTTTAGTGAGAGGGAGGAACTGAAGGAAATCAGCATCAGTAGAGAAATGGTGTTGGGGAAATTGATGGGATTGAAGGCCGATAAATCCCCAGGGCCTGATTGTATGCATCCCAGAGTACTTAAGGAAGTGGCCCTAGAAAAAGTGGATGCATTGGTTGTCATCTTCCAAGATTCTATAGACTCTGGAACAGTTCCTACAGATTGGAGGGTAGCTAATGTAACCCCACTATTTAAAAAGGGAAGTAGAGAGAAAGAGGGAATTATAGACCAGTCAGCCTGACATCGGTAGTGGGGAAAATTCTAGAGTCCATTATCAAAGATTTTATAACAGAGCACTTAGAGAACAGTGGTAGAATCGGGCAGTGTCAGCATGGATTTATGAAAGGGAAATCATGCTTGACAAGTTTACTAGAATTCTTTGAGGATGTAACTAGTAGAGTTGATGAGGGGGAGCCAGTGGATATGGTTTATTTGGACTTTCAGAAGGCTTTCGACAACGTCCCACATAAAAGATTAGTGTGTAGAATTAAAGCACATGGGATTGGGGGTAGTGTATTGTGATGAATAGAAAATTGGTTGGCAAAAAGGAAACAAAGAATAGGGATAAATGGGTCTTTTTCTGAATGGCAGGCAGTGATTAGTGGGGTACTGCAGGGATTGGTGCTAGGACCCCAGCTATTCACAATATATATCAATGATTTAGATCAGAGAACTAAATGTAATATCTCCAAATTTGCAGATGACACAAAACTGGGTGGGAGGGTGAGTTGTGAGGAGGATGCAGAGAGGCTTCAGGGTGATTTGGACAAGTTGAGTGAGTGGGCTAATGCATGGCAGATGCAGTATAATGTGGATAAATGTGAGGTTATCCACTTTGGTAGCAAAAACAAGAAGGCTATATCTAATTATTATTATCTGAATGGCTATAAACTGAGAGAGTAGAATATGCAGCGAGACCTGGGTGTTCTGGTACACCAATTGCTGAAGGTAAGCATGCAGGTGCAACAGGCAGTAAAAAAGGCAAATGGCATGTGGGCCTTCATAGCGAGAGGATTCGAGTACAGGAGCAGGGATGACTTGCTGCAATTATACAGGGCCTCGGTGAGACCACACCTGGAATATTGTGTGCAGTTTTGATCTCCTTATCTGAGGAAGGATGTTCTTGCTATAGAGGGAGTGCAGCCAAGGTTTACCAGACTGATTCCTGGGATGGCGGGACTGACATATGAGGAGAGATTGAGTTGTTAGGATTATATTCGCTGGAGTTCAGAAGAGTGAGGGGGGATCTCATAGAAACCTATCAAATGCTAACAGGACTTGACAGGGTAGATGCAGGAAGGATGTTCCCGATGATGGTGGGGAGTCCAGAACCAGGGGTCATAGTCTAAGGATACGGGGTCAACCTTTCAGGACTGAGATGAGGAGAAATTTCTTCACAGAGAGTGGTGAGCCTGTGGCATTCACTACCACAGAAAGCAGTTGAGGCCAAAACATTGTATGCTTTCAAGAAGGAGTTAGATATAGCTCTTGGGTCTAAAGGGATCAAAGGATATGGGGAGAAAGCGGGGAACTGGTTACTGAGTTGGATGATCAGCCATGATCATAATGATTGGCAGAGCAGGCTCGAAGGGCCGAATGGCCTACTTCTGTTCCTATTTTCTATGTTTCTATGTTAAAAACAGGGATGTATTGCTTGAACTGTATAAATCGTTGGTTAGGCCATAGTTGGAGTATTGCGTACAGTTCTGGTCACCACATTACAGAAAGGACATAATTGCTCTGGAGAGAGTACAGAGGAGATTTACAAGAATGTTACCAGGGCTCGAAAGTTGCAGCTACGAGGAAAAATTGGATAGGCTCGGGATGTTTTCCTTAGAACAAAGGAGGCTGAGAGGTGACTTAATAGAGGTGTACAAAATTATGAGGGGCCTAGATAGAGTAGACAGGAAGGACCTGTTTCCCCTAGCGGAGAGTCAATTACCAGGGGGCACAGGTTTAAGGCGATAGGTAGAAGGATTCAATGTGACATGAGGAAAAAACCTTTTCACCCAGAGGTTGGTGGGTGTCTGGAATTCACTGCCAGGAATGTTGGTGGAGGCAGAAACCCTCAATTCTTTTAAAAGGTATCTGGACCTGCACCTGAAGTGCTATAACCGGCAAGGCTATAACTGGCAAACCATGGAGGAGACCCTGCCCCAAGCCCACTGGGAGGCCACCTGGCTTTACTGGGCGACCTCCCCATGTGGCAGAGACCCCCCACACCCCCTGCTCCACCACTGGTAAAATACCAGTGGAAGTGGGAAGAAGCCCTTAACTATTAACTTAAGGGCCCCAATTGACCTCTGGACGGGAAGGCTGACTTCGGCCTTTCCCACCTCCAGCAAAATCATTTGGTGATGGGTAGACGATGTGCAGGGCCTCCTCCGTGGGCAATCTGTGGCCCATGGAGGACTCCGATGGCAAAACCCAACCTTCCGCGAACATCCCCCCTGCCCTCAACGCTCACCCTCCCCACCCTCCTTGCTGTGGCCTGCTGGACTGGCCCCGGCAACCCTGCCACACCTACCTAGGGTCCAGGGCTCCAGCGATGGTCCTAATCCCAGGCATCTTGTAATACCATAAGTGGCCACCGCCCCCGGTTGCACTGCCAATACTACTGAACTACCGTCCCTCTGACTGGCTGGCAGCTCTGGGAGGCTGCCTTCTGTCGCTATTTTATGGCTGTCCCCCGCCTCCCATCCCATCTCCCAGGGACCCATAAAATTCCGGCCATATTCAACTTGGTTCTCTACTGTATTATAAACTTACAATTGTCATAAGCCACCTTTTAGTATCTCATTTTAACCTCTAAATTAAAGGTCATCCAGGGAGCTCTCACTTTCTCTGTCCTTCCTTTCCCTATAAATGGGAATGTGTCCACTCTGTACCCAAATCATCTCCTCATTGAAAAGCTTCAATTGTTCAATTACTGTTTTGCCTACTAATTTTTGCCTCCAATCCACCTGGGTCAGATTCCTTTTCAACTCACTGAAGTTAGCCCTCCTCCACTTAAGTATTTTTACACTTGTACCTTGTCCTTTTGCATAACTATTCTGAACTTGATGATGTTATGATCACTGTTCCCCAAATGCTCTCCTACTGGCTCATGCTCCCTTTGCCCCACATCATTCTCCAAAACTAGATCAGGCACTGCTTCCTTCCTTGTTGGGTTAGAAACAGACTGATGAAGAAAGTTCTTTTGTGCACACTTCAGGGATTCCTTTCTCTCTTTGCTGTTTACATTTGCAATGAAGCATTAATCTGTTTTTGTTTTGGTGCTTTTAGTTGAGAAAGTAAGATTTACCAGGACACCAAGAGGGCATCCTGCTGTGCTTCGAATAGTGCATGCTTGACATTCACCTGAACCAAAGAAGCAAGCAGACAGGGGGCCTCAATTTAGTGTCCCATCCATAGAACAGTACCTCCAACAAAATAACACACCTTCAGTACAGCACCCTATAATTTTGCTCACGTCTTGGAGTGGGACTTGAAAATCCAAACCTAAGGTGAGCATGCTACCTACTGTGACAAGTGAAAACTTTTCATATATCAGGTATTTAATGTATGGAGGTTTGTGCTTCCAACACAGTCTCAGCCCCCTAGATTCTGTGGCACTGCTGTTCATATTCCATTTGCTTGACTGTGTTTACTACAGGGAAGGTACAGTATCAGTATCCCTGGACATGGTTGAGCATAGGCTTTTTTTTAAAGTTTGTATTCTGAATCTACCAATTAAAGAGCAACACTGAGAATACATCCTGTGCTGTTAAGCTGTCATGAACTCAAATAGATGAAGCTGTTGCATAGCCGATGGTATGCGTCATGCTGATTTCTGTTCTCATGATCGTTATTTAGCGTGCTGCTTTGGGAGTCATAGGTGGAGACAACTGGACAGTAATGATAGGGGGATAGAGAGGGCGGGTGGGGGGGGGGGGGGGGGAACTCGTGGATAGCAGTGATCAGCAGTTTCAGATGGGTACGGGTAGAGGGCAGACTTGTATACAGTGTTGGAATTATAGTACGAATGCAAAAGATACTGATGTTGAGGCAATTACAGGGGATAGATATTGTACTTTGGACTATGGACAGAGGAAGTTTAGCTACCATGACAGGACTGGCAGACAATAGCTGAGCATCCAAAGCTGGCATATTGTTACAAGATTACTTTGATATGGAGACATTTACTCATTCATGAAAGTAAAATTTGATACTAGCCTCTAGAAGCAGGAGACGAGCACATCTACATATTGAGGGTTTGATCGATCGAGGTTTGATATATTGAAAGTCAATATAAGAAACCATTGTATTTATGGATCATAGTTCTGTCAGTACATTAATATTAACATTTTTTGTGCATGTGCTAACAATGTATTGTTTTCAGTAAAAGTTATTTTTATTACTGATTTTGTTATAGATAGAAATGACCTATTTAACCAATATAACTATTGAAATTGGTGGCAAGCATATTCCTTGTTTGTCATTTGAACAGAGGTGCAATTGACCAAATAATGAATTACTATTATATTTATTTTTAGGGTGCAGCAGTTTACTTCTTACTCAGAGGAATTAATTATTTTGTACAAACATTATTGAGTAAACATCAGTTGTGGTAATGACTGGTGGCATGTTGAGTAAATGGTGATTATCTGGCCAAATGTATCTTTTTGTGTTGTACTGATATATTGTGAGAATAAAATACCAATATATATTACAAAAATTAAAGTTCTGAAACTCTTTTTTTGTGACTGCACAATATGACAATAGGCATTGAGTCTTTATTCGCATAATTATTCTTCTGAGTTGTGAACTGCTTAATCTGCTTTCTGTGCTATAAGTGAGACTGGACTGCTCTGCCCCATTGTTGTAGAGTTGAATCAGTTTTGCAGTTCTATGCAATCCTTCTGATCAGTGTGTGCAAGTGTACCTATTACGATCAGCCATGTGCATTTGACATAGTACTGTGGTTTTAACAATGAAATGATAGATGATTATTCCTTCGACCAGTGATGTGCTCCCCAACTATTAAGTAGTGTACAGCATGAGAGTACAAGTGTTTTAAAACAGTGCACCTTCTGTCTTGCTGAACCTAAATTTCCTCCTGCAGGATACAGCAGACTGTTCTGGAAAGAGGTAGGAACCCAGCTAAACCAGGCCAACACTGACACATTGTAAGGGGCAGAACCTCCACCTGCCATTCACAAAATAAATGACTTGAAGGGGGCAGAGTTGGGACAGAGTTTGGGAGCCTAGAGTAAAACTGGAGGCCACTACACCAAGATACATAAGGTGTACTGGTCTCCAGAAGGGCACAAATGGGCCCCACCAAGTGAGTCCAGGCCAGGGATGTGTGATTTTTTTAAAAACAAACTTCTATTCAGTCCCTTTAACAAGGGAATTTCATGCATGTTAGTAATAATGTCGCACCGTGAAGCATTTTTTTGTTTCTCCCCTTTTCCTCTCTGCTAACTATGGCAACTCATGCTGCAGAAAATATTTAACTTAGAGGAGAGAAATCCTTTAATGACTGAACCATTTTTCAAGTTGGGGTGTGGAGGTTTGATTATAAATCTTGAATTTGGTTATACCATTTAAGTAGAGCCTTTTCAATAAGACTGAATACCATCACAAAGCTATTTGTTAAAAAAGGAAACAAATGAACTCATTTGACTTTTCCTCAATTTTTATCAATATTAACCCACTAGAAAAGCTCACCCCAAGTATATGAAATACTTTGCTTATTTGATATCGCCTGCTAAATTTAATCTCCCTATCTATTAAACTTTAAAAGGAATTATTTATAGTACTTTCTGCTCAAAGCATTGCATTGTATGCCTGTAAGTGTGAAGAAAATATAAGAGCTGTAATGACACAATATTCATCTTTAAAGGTATATCTAGAATTGAAAGAACAACTTGTTAAAACAGATAGCCAAAAGCTGGATTATGTGTTCTCGTGTGTGTAATACAGGTTGGGTATTATTTGTAATTTTAAGATTCCTGAGAAAATGCTTATTTTCTGAATGGTCTGCTTATTGGATATTGCAGCTAGCAGCGATGGTCTGGCACAGTGGCGCAGTGGTTAGCCCCGCAGCCTCACAGCTCCAGCGACCCGGGTTCAATTCTGGGTACTGCCTGTGTGGAGTTTGCAAGTTCTCCCTGTGTCTGCGTGGGTTTCCTCCGGGTACTCCGGTTTCCTCCCACCACCAAAAGACTTGCAGGTTGATAGGTAAATTGGCCATTATAAATTGCCCCTAGTATAGGCAGGTGGTAGGAGAATATAGGGACAGGTGGGGATGTGGTAGGAATATGGGATTAGTGTAGGATTAGTATAAATGGGTGGTTGATGGTCGACACAGACTCGGTGGGCCGAAGGGCCTGTTTCAGTGCTGTATCTCTAAATAAATAAAAAATAAAAATACCTGACTGAATTCTATACCTAACTGTAAGAGAGAGAGTATGCAATGCAGACTATCAGTAGAAACAGATGGTTTTGCAATGGAAAGTTATAATATGTCTGCCACCTGTGCGGCAAGCCTGATCATGTCCTCATTCAATGTTCACACTTACTATCCAGCAGGCGGTCCTGGATAGTCATGGTGATTGAGAACCCTGGCTGATTTTTTTCTCATTCTCTAGTCCAGGGTGGTGAGGGCAGTTGTAGAACCTTTACTGCCATCTCAACTAAATGAGTTCATCTGGAACAAGGCAGTTATCAGGACTGACATAGTTGGAATGGCAGATTTAGGTTGAGCCATAATTTGCTAGTGTGAACCTTCATTACTGCTCTGACACTAGCTGGTGTAGGTTCACAATATGTGTTCCTTTATAACTCTGCAAACATGTACAGGCTGTTCTGTGGAACAGGCTGAAATTCATCAAATCATTGCAAGCATTGCCTGCAGTAATGATTGAAAGCTGTGAGTGATAGATGTCTCAATGGTGCCACTGGGTAATGAGTTCACTGAGCAAAAAATAAAACCAAGCATCATCACCTCGATTTCTGGAGACTGTAGAACACAGATGGTTCTTTGCCTTTGGAAAGTTTGATCATTTCAAGTTGGGGAGTCCTCCAATATTTATTATTCCCACTAAAATATACTCAAGTTTTAAATAGCATATTATTGTTAGAAGAGCTACTGGAGAATGTGACTCAACTTAACCCTCCCCCTCCAGCAATGTTAGTCCAGATAATTATCTTGATACAGATTCTAACTGCTTTATTTTATCTTTATCATTCAACTTTTATTTTATTATGAATGAGACCAAGAAAATTGAAGTAAATTTGTTTTATAGTTCTATCTTACTGCTGTGTATTGTACATTGATGTTCCTCAGACCTCCGCTATCTAAGGCAAGCCTAACAAGGACACTCTTTTTGGTGGGTTCATGAGGGTAGGATTAACCAGGGCAGGGTTAATTGGCACTGGGTTATCAGACAATTTTCCAGCTGGCTTTCAGCAAATCAACTATCAGATTTATTCATCCTGAAAGCACACCTGCTGTCTAATACACTGAAATTCAGAAAAATATGAGGGCATATTTAAGGAAGAAATATACAAGTAAATAATGAAAGCATATTTGACGTTCACTGTGATGTGGAACACAACTTATTTTTAACTCACATATTATCACTTCCTATTCAGTCCCTCTCTTGTGACAATGGCTAGTTCTTATGCTTCCATTTGAGGATAACAGACTAATTTTTTACCAATCTTCTTTCTTTGGCTTACCTTTGTAATAACTCAGTTTCAAGACCTTTTAAGATTCTGGTTACGGAAGACATTCCTGACCAGAGAAGATACTTCATATCAGTTTATTAGTTAAACACACACTGTTTATTCAGCAGGGTAAAGATGCTAATATCCAATATCTGATAAGGTACATTGAACTCCAGGCAACATCCCAACCTGCGAATTAAAACTATTCTAAAGGATTGTATGAAAGGTTGAGAACAGTACATTCTGTGCGCGTTTTGACTTTAATCACGAAACGGCAACAGTGCAAAATTCAGATTGGTAGCACGT
Source organism: Heterodontus francisci (assembly GCF_036365525.1). Taxonomy (NCBI): domain Eukaryota; kingdom Metazoa; phylum Chordata; class Chondrichthyes; order Heterodontiformes; family Heterodontidae; genus Heterodontus; species Heterodontus francisci. Next base: position 25,858,435 of record NC_090393.1, on the reverse strand, counting down.
GTTGTTTGGGAGCTACGGGTGCCACTTGTGGACCAAAATGGCATCTGCACCACACATGCACTCATTTGGGGTGAGTTGCACTTGACACCATGTTGGTGAGAGTGTTAGTATGTGCACAGTGAATGGCCAATGGAAGTATGCACAGCAGGTAGATCATGGCATCATGGCGTCAATCAGTGTGTAATGCTGATTTGATATCAGTGGTGCCATTTTGGAGCTCCATGCTCCAGCTAACACCATCTTTAACCTCACACAACTGAACACGTATTCAGTAGCAGGAAGAGCCTCCCCCAACACCCCCACCCCACCTTCTGGTGCTATTTAAAGGGATTATCAAATCCTTTCAGGTTAGCTGCTGGCTGATTTCTTCTGGCTATTACTTCTATTCCACAAGTATATGCTGCCTTCTCTTGCTTCAAGTTGCAAAGTCTACAGGGAATGGTGCGGCAAGTGGTGCAGTTTTTGCTGAGTTCCAACCTTTTGCTCCCAGACACGTGTGCACCAGCAGGCAATCCCCTTGCAACACAACAAGACTTGGAGAGTGAACAGAGCAGGATAAGCTTCTGAAAGAGAGAGGAAGAGGAAGGGGAGAAAGGCTCTCAACAGGAGGCCATATCCACCCAGGGTGTTCAAGGAACAATTTGCTGACCTGAACCTTAGTGCAGGACAATGTATGAGATGTCTGTGCTTCAGTGAGGATGCCCTTGGTGAAATCGGCCATCTGCTGCAGCCACAACTGCAATCTCAAAGCAAGGCAAGGACCATATCAAATTAAATCAGTTCATATTGCATACAAACATCAACTAATCACCCGTGTGCATTCCCTTAGTGCCTGACTTTCGTGGGCCTTTGTCTGTCATAATGCTTCTATGCAGCTAATAGCTGCAACATCGCTGGTGGAAGGCTGCTGACTTTCAGTGAAGGAGAATGCAGATGGCCTTGCAGGAAACCTCAAGCAGCTCTGAACTTTGAAGGCACAGCTACGGACTGCACCATCATGGCATTGGCAGCAGCAGTCTGGGCTGGCTAGCTGACAAGCAACAGCAATGCACTGGCAGACTGGCAGGAGTTGGAGGACAAATATTGTCTTCCTGAGAGAGGACAGCAGGTTCGTGCTCCATGGAGCCACTGCCAACCTTCAGGGGCAGTGTCTCAACAATCCTAGTAATCTGTTGGAGGACAGATTGCTGGACTGCTGTGATACCCTGCAAGCCCCTTTGCACACTGTAATCCACAGCCATGATGGTAACAGTCCAAGCTTGCGTAACAGCAAGCTGACCTTGTATGACTTCAGGCTGAGCTTCCAAGGTTTCTGCCCCTCTGTTGGTCATAGCGTTAGCAGTGGCTGTCTCAATAATGGCCAGCACTGTCTCCTCCATCAGGGGTAGGACATACAGGCGTGCCTGTCCCTTTCTATTAGCTGCTGCTGTGGTTGTCTGCCACCTTGCCCTGCAAGAGGGAAGGAAGTGTGTCTGTGAGTGTGGCGAAATCTGTTTGCTAATGTGGCTATTATGGCTGAATAGCTGGCAGTGTGTGCAAGCTGAGAGATGTGAGCGTGAGGCTTGCAGCTGTACTAAATGTGTGAGAGTGCAGTGAAGCATATGTATGTTAGGCACAAGTTGTAATTGATAAAGACTGCTGGCAGCTGGGTGATGGCCATGTGTTGAATTGCACAGTGCCCGAGTCTGGTACTGCAGTTGGTAGGGCATTCATTCACTTTACGATTTGTGTGAGGTCATTGAATTTCTTGCAACACTGCATCCAGGCCCTCAAGGTTAGACTCCTGGCATTCATGTCCACAGCTATCTGTACCCATTGCTTTCTGAGCACGTGTCTGGACAGACTTATGGTCCCCAATGGATACAAGACATCTCTTCTCCTTTCTACCTCCTCCATCAATGTCTCCAGTGCAGTGTCTGAAAATCACAATGCCACTCTCCCCCATGTTGTGTCATTACTCAATGTTTCACAGGCCAGATTCACCTTCTGCACAACTGCCAACACCTGCTCCAGCCACAAGGCAACTCCCCTTCAAGAGTTGTAGGCTAGCTTTAACTGGCGCTAGCCACTCACGATATTGACCCCTGCACAGGAATCCAACCAATCAACAGCATAATTAGCGCTGTCTGGATGTTGAAATCATGTAAAACAACAAGCAGCATGCAGTTTGCCTGCTGCCTGCGTTGCAGTCAATGGGCATGGGTTAATCACACATTGCGGTCCCCATGCCCATTGTCGGGGGGGAGTTATCGAATTTAGCCTCCCTACAATGTTTGAAAAGGGTTGATTCATCCCTTTGGACTGCATCTAATTCTTTTATATAATTTGTGATGAAAGCAGAGTTTCTCCCTGCTTCATATGGTAACATTTCCACATGATATCTTTTCATATGAGTATTTAGCAAGACTAAGTATTGTGAATTTAAAATTAAGCTCTGCTGCTGTACTCTGATATGTGCTCCATTAACTTGGAGCCTCTGTCTTAGTAATACTGAATGCTGTATATGGTTAGCAATAAGATTCAAGGGGGAGCAAGCTGCCTTTATTTATGTTGTTGTCTTTCAACAAAACCTAACCAAATCTAAGTTACCTTAGAAATAATTACCTGTGAAATAATAATCGCTGCAAGTTTGTCACTATGAACTGAAATATCTTATGATTGCGATCTCCATCGATAAGGTGCCATGCTAGACAAAAGTTGAACAAGGCTTTGTTTCAGGCCTGAGCTATTAAATATCTCCCAGGACGGTAATGTAGCTATCTACATCCACAAATGTATGATAGAAGTAATTAAAAATATCATTAAAGTTTGGTTGAGAAAGAGCCAGGAATTGCTTCAAAGCAGGGAAATAGTTCCTTTGATCTGGCTTGACTGACATTCTATGCTTGAAGGCCTTTTTAGTCTGGAATATATCCTTTAAGATGGAGCAATTTCTTCATTTCAGTGTCAGTTGCATCTAAGGCAGCAGTGGATTCTGTAGCGTGGACAGGATCCTACACTGCTTCGATGAACAAACATCATAGACCGCATTTGACACAACACTAGGTGGGAATTGGGTGGATGATGTTTTACAATGCAGAGCAAAATCAATGTAAAACAGTTCACCACCCCATTCCTGTCAGGCAGGGTCGGTTAAAATTGGGCTTATATTGGGAAATGTTGCTATTCATTGCATGCTTTAGAGAAGATATTCTGAAATTATTATGGGTTAAATCAACTCATTATTTTTGTTAATAATATAATTGATTTCCCAAGGCATTCCACATGGTAAGTCAAGATTAAGGGCTAAAAACTCAATAGTGCTGGTTTTTGGGTGCTGGGATTGCGAGGTGTGATTATCCCTTACCTGATAGAGGTAGCAGGCAGCTATCTTGTGCTGCCTGCTCATCAACTTGATTGAGAGGTACAGCCCAGTGCAAAACATGCTGCTGGCTGCCTGCACACTCAGCAGGGAACCCATGTGTCTATGTGGCTAACTTGAGTTAAAGCTAGCCTGCACTTCTTAAAACCAGCTTGCATCTCTTAAAGGGGAGGTGCATTCTAGTTGTAGCAGGTAGGGGAACTGCTCTCACAAGGAAGAAAATGTAACAATGGAGCAGCAGGTCAGAGAGAGGGCTCCCAGATTCTCTGAAGTGAAGGTAGAATGGTGGAGAGACATGATGTTTCTGCAGGGGGCCAGGAGACATTCATGGTGAAGGGAATGGGAGCAGAAAGTTGTGGAGGTCACTTCAAGGAGTGTGGCCCTGAGGACCTGGCTGCAGTGCCGCAAAAAGTCCAATAACCTCACACTAGAGGCTTTCAAACGCATCTTCAAATGTCAATTCCACACCATCAACCTGACCCACCAGTCAATGCACCACATCCTCATCTATCAACACCAGCAATCTCTAACAATCAGAACTCACACCTAAAACATACACTCCACCTCACCCTCACACACACTTACCACTGCGGCAAGCCTCACACCCACATCTCGCAGCTTCCACATACTGCCAGATATTCAGCTATAACAGGCATATCACCTAAACATATTGCAGCACATTCACTGATACTCTTCCCTCTCTTACAGGACAAGGTGGCACGTAACAGGAGGCAGCAGCAGAGAACCAGTGGGGAACAGGCAGGGCTGCATCTCCTGAGCCTCTCGGAGGAGACGGTGCTGCAAATTATTGGGTCGGCAGTGACCAATCACAGCCAGGATGATGGTGTGTTCCTGCCTTATGCACCTTCTCAAATCCCACTTCACCTTCATCCTGTAATCTGGCATGAAGTACAAGCACTAGATGGTGTGACGATGGAGTACCTGCAACCCTCCCCTTCTGCATTTATGTTTTAAATACTCCTGAACAGCCCCTGGCCAGCCAGTGCAGCCTCACGATGAAGAGTGCGTGTGAGAGCACATGTTTGATGAAGAAGCACCATCACATGATCTGACACTAGCTCAGAAACTACACTGCATGTACTTTAGAGGGTGATAGAGAGGTGGAATCTGCACATGATGAGTCACCGGGCAGGACTGGGCTGCTGCCAGGCCGGGAGAAAGGATAGTGTGTGTGCCAGATTTCTGGAGGGCAAGGTCACAGATGGGTTCTGCTGCAGAGGACTCAGATAAGGACTTCAATGGGGTGGCCTACAGGAGAATGCTGATGGGCATGAACACACAGATACCTGGTGCATTGGCAGGACTGCCAGAGAGCCTGTTGCCACTGTCAAATAGCATAGAGGAGTTTGATTCTAACTTGGTACAGGGCTTTGCTCAGGGTTTGGAGCCCATCCTTTCCAGCTTGGAAGTGGTAGCCAAGTCCATGACAGCCTACGTGGACCTAGCCGTGGTGCAGCATCTGTTGGCCGATGTCTCAGCTTCCATTGCAGCACAGGCAGAAGTCATCCAACATCTGAGTACTGCAGTGGAAGCTCAGACTGAGGTCATGGGATCCATGCTTATTGTCAAACAAACCAAACTTGGTGCCATGCAAGTGCAAACTGCTGCCATCATGGCAATGAATACCAGTGTTCAAAGGGGCTTTCAGGCTCTCACAACAGTCCAGAAACCTGTGCTCCAGCAGATCACTAGGATTACTGAAGCGTCAGCCTAGGAAAGTGACAATGACTCCGTGATGCAAGAACCTGCTGTCCTCTGTCAGGATGACAGCAATTATGCTCCTCCTACCACTAAATGCCAGTGCCCTCGCTGTTGCCTGTCAGCCAGCCAACCCAGACTGGTGCCTCCCATGCTGAGGTGGTGCAGTTCATAGCCAAGCCCTCAAGGCCCAGAGCTGATCGAGGCGATCCTGCAGCAGCAAAAGGAAGCCTAAAGCACCTCACCTGAAAGGCCCATGCTGATCCCTTTAAATAGTGCTAGTGGTGGTTTCCACATGCAACTGAACGCACATTCGGCTGTGAGTATTTAAAAGTGGACATTAACAGGACCTGTGAGGTCCAAAATGGCATATCAGGTGGCAAATCACTGAGTAACGTCATGATCTTCCCACTCTGCAAGCTTTTGTTGCAAGCAAGGCACGTCCACCCTATTACACTTCCTAACATGGCGATCAGCGCTGGCAGTGCCGGAAGTGGCCGGAAACGATCAGCCACCATTTTTTGCACTTCCGGGCTCCCATAGTGTTGACACCGATGGCGCAATGAAGCCCAATTTTGAGGCCTCAGTTAATCTTTAGGTGAAGAAGGGCCAGAGGCAGAAGATGATTGGATCATGGTATGCAGACATAATTCAGTCCCCATTTTTTAATCATATAGTCTATCCTTTTTTAATATGTTCTCTTTCATTTATATCATTCAGATTTAAATGCCAACATTTATGGAAATTTATGAAGCAGAGAAGTGAAGTTGATTGGAACATGGGAGTTCCTCTGCAGTAGAGGCTGAAGAACTAAGACAAATACCTGAGGTATTACTTCACCATTGCCAGTTTGAGGATGTAATTATAACATAACAAGTTTGTGTCGGCAGTTTTCATTTCAAACATGAGCATAAGAATTTAAAATAGAACAATTCATAAAAAGTTGCGACAAAAACATAACAACAGGAGTTAGGAATTTGTTGACAGGAGGTGGGTGCAGGTACAATGTTTTGAATGTTATACCTAGGCAGCCCTTACACATTACTGCTTTCTTTGCTTTTGTATAAACTTATTTCTTGCTAACAATCCTGACTTGCAGCTTTAGCTTGAATTATCTGGAAGGGTGGAGCTTATTTACCTATCAGGACAAGACATGAGTGACTCCTGCATCTTCCAGGACAAATTATTTCAATAAAAAAACAATTTTTAGTCTGTGATAATGACAAAAGATCATTCGGCAGCGGCCCACCATGGAGGGCGATGCTCGGAGTGCCAGGCCCGATCTTCCCGGTGGCAGTGAGGTTCAGTGGCGGGCCCCCCACCCACCACCGCTGCCGCGGGGTGACAGGACCCGGATTAACATATTTAAATCAGTGAAATGAATATATTTAAATAAAATCAACATCGATCATACCTTTGGGCTGCGATCTTCCGAGTGGCGGCCGGCACTCATGCACCATCACTTTCCCGTCCAGGGAAAGCAGGCGCCACCGTGGTGGGAAAGGGGGGGATCTTAAGATTTTTAGTGCAGTGGGTGTAGGGGGGGAAGGGCTCTAATGCAAATTACCAGTGTAGGGGAGAGTGTGGGAAGGGGAGATCTCTGCACTTTGATTGGTTTGTGGGGGGGGAAGTCAAGTGTTGAAGGTAAGTGTTTTGCTGGGGGAAGAGGTCAAATGTTGAATTTCAATGTTATTGGGGGGGGTGGGTGGGAAGGGGCGATAGATTTATCGGCAGTACACTGGTGGGGGGTAGCCCTGTGAAAATTTAAATGACCTGCCCGTTAATAATGGCGCCAGCGCCTGCGCACAAGCAGCTGATGCCATTGTGATGGTGGGGGGTGGGGGGGGTGCGTCCCGACCGGTATATTATCTTGAGCTACCGCATGGTACATCGTGGCAGCATGGTGGTGCATGGCCTGCTTGTGCGGGCCACCATTTTCTTCGTCCATCGCCCAATTCTGGCGGTGGGAGAAGAAAATCCAGCCCCCTGTGTGTACTATTTTTAGTGTCCTAGTTAATGTGTTTGCATTAAAGTCCTGTTTATTCTGTTTTAACAAAACCTGGTTAAAATAAGACAATACACAGAATAAATTGAATTGTTTCGGTGGTTCCAGCTGCAATTCGTTGCGGATGGTACTATATCCTAGATTGCGTGTTATATTAGCATATTAATCCCTGTATGATTCCCAGGTTTTAATTTTGCGAACCTCTGCTGGAATACTATCATTTGAAATAAGCATTTTGAACTGAAAGGTCAATTCACATATGCATTCTATGACACGGACACCCAATTAAGATTTTGCCTTTGTTGGAATAGTGCTCATTTTATTTCTTTCTTCAAAGCAAAGGCATAAAGATAGAAGAAGTCTGTTGATCCTCTGTGACATACAGTTTTAGGCACTCCGAATATTAATGCAGAATGATGCAGTGCTCCCACCACACAATCTCCTCCTTGAACCAATCCTCGGCTTTGAGTAGCATTTAATATTCCAACTTCTTTTACTTTACTTCCTTTCAGGTCAGAGTTTGCCTTTTCCCTGTGCTCTAGCATTGAGGCCTGGGCAGCCGCATCTGCCTGGATTGCAGATAACATGAAGGATTGTTGAGACAGTGAGCGTGGCCTTGTCTGGAGTGTGCTTCTATTTGTGTGAATGAAAGCTTTTGTGACTTCTCTTTAGTGGCTTAGTATGATGAGACCCCATGCTGTTCACCAGTGAGACAATTCTGTGTAAAATTATTTTTATTTAATTATACTTCTTGTAAAACAAGAGTCTGAAGTTAATTAAAATCTTTAGAAACTGGGTAAGTAAACAGATTCATAAAGACAACATAAAGACAGAGCTTATGATGGACACAGAGCCCTGGATCCCTGGGAAATGAAGGATATTTAAGAGGAAACCACTGTCGCGCAATAGAAATCCTGCAATTTCTTATAACCCAAGAGACAAGGGGTGTGGGAAGGGGGTGGAATTTTAACATGGGTGAGTGCATGGGTTTTGGTGAAGGTGGGGGAGGTGGGAGGTGAAATCCCGGAGAACTGAATGTGCAGGAACGCAGCTCCAAGCCACCGACTTCTGCATTTCACTCCGACACACCAGGCTGGGTGCTTGCAACCCCCTCAGCAGAGGTGGGTTATCAATTTCAATATGTTATTTGCTCAATTAAATCAATATTAACATGGGCTTTGCAGCTTAACTTTGGTTCCCGGGTTTCCTGTTCTTCCTGGAAGGTGAAATCAAGGCGAGAAGACTGCAGCAGTTGAGGGGACTAAAGACACGAGAGTGTAATATTCCTATAACTACTCATTAGTCACCATTGTTTCTTACCTGCTTGTGTGAAAGGCTTTATTCACAGTACTTGTGCTGACAGGTTACTTTACACACCTGGGAGCTTTGAATGTCTGATATGCTTTTGGAGCTCTGATCTATCAGATCAGCATGGGTAGCACACACAGTATGTTACTTTGGACCTCAGATGAAGACTATGGTGACCAGTAGCAGGAGCAGCTGCTGCTCAAAGACCAGTAGCTCCACAGGAGAGAGGGGATGAACAGAGACGTACAGCTTGCTGGGGGCCATGCCTGGCACACAGGATGTATAGACGGAGGACAAGCTTACTCGACCAGTCGGAACACCAGTGTCTCAGGAGACTCAAGGTGTCATGTCAGGTGGTGCAGACATTTGCAGCCTGCTGGAACAACACTTGCTGGTAACTGGACCTAGTGGCCATGCTTTACCAGTGCAAGTCAAAGTCACCATTGCCCTCAACCTTTTTGTCTTTGGATCCTTCCAGGCCCCTGCTGGAGACATTTCCAGGATTTCACAGTCAGTGATTCACAAAAAATAAGACAGATGACTGATGGTGGCCCTGGCAAAGAAGCCAATTATGTTAACTTTGCTTGCGATGATGCCAGTCAGAGTGAATGTGTAATCATATCTAAGGTTCTGCCTGGCTTCCTGCAGTTGTAGAGCATCATCGACTGCACACATGTGGCAATTAAAGCACCTACAGATCACACAGCAGTGTTCATCAACTGCAAAAGGTTTCCCCTCCTGTAACGGGCAGCTTTATGCAGGTGTGCACAAGATTCCTAGGCAGCTGCCTTGACACTTTAATCCTGTGGCAGTCCACCCTCCCTGATTGCTTCGCAGCTCGAAGCTGAGTTATTGGCTGACTACTTGGAGACAAGGGATACCCACTTAAAAGATGGCTGATGACACCTCTCAGGAGCGAAAAACAGCAGTGATACAATGAATTTTTTAAAAATTCATTCATGGGATGTAGGCGTCACTGGCCAGGCCAGCATTTATTGCTGATCCCTAATTGCCCGTGAGAAGGTGGTGGTGAGCTGCCTTCTTGAACTGCTGCAGTCCATTTGGGGTAGGTACACCCACAGTGCTGTTAGGAAGGGAGTTCCAGGATTTTGACCCAGCAACAGTGAAGGAACGGCGATATAGTTCCAAGTCAGGATGGTATGTGACTTGGAGGGGAACTTGCAGGTGGTGGTGTTCCCATGTATTTGCTGCCCTTGTCCTTCTAGTTGGTAGCGATTGCGGGTTTGGAAGGTGCTGTCTAAGGAGCCTTGGTGCATTGCTGCAGTGTATCTTGTAGTTGGTATACACTGCTGCCACTGTGCGTCGGTGGTGGAGGGAGTGAATGTTTGGAGATGGGGTGCCAATCAAGCGGGCTGCTTTGTCCTGGATGGTGTCGAGCTTCTTGTGTGTTGTTGGAGCTGCACCCAAACAGGCAAGTGGAGAGTATTCCATAACACTCCTGACTTGTGCCTTGTCGATGGTGGACAGGCTTTGGGGAGTCAGGAGGTGAGTTACTCGCCTCAGGGTTCCTAGCCTCTGACCTGCTCTTGTAGCCATGGTATTTATATGGCTACTCCAGTTCAGTTTCTGGTCAATGGTAGCCCCTAGGATGTTGATAGTGGGGGATTCAGCGATGGTAATGTCAAGGGGAGATGGTTAGATTCTCTCTTGTTGGAGATGGTCATTGTCTGGCACTTGTGTGGCGCGAATGTTACTTGCATCTTATCAGCCCAAGCCTGGATATTGTCCAGGTCTTGCTGCATTTCTACACGGACTACTTCAGTATCTGAGGAGTCACGAATGGTGCTGAACGTTGTGCACTCAGCGAACATCCCCACTTCTGACCTTATGATTGAAGGAAGGTCATTGATGAAGCAGCTGAAGATGGTTGGGCCTAGGACACTACCCTGAGGAACTCCTGCAGTGATGTTCTGGAGCTCAGATGATTGACCTCCAACAACCACAACCATCTTCCTTTATGCTAGGTACGACTTCACCCAGCGAAGAATTTTCCCCTGATTCCCATTGATCTCAGTTTTGCTAGGGCTCCTTGATGCCATACTCGGTCAAATGCTGCCTTGATGTCAAGGGCAGTCACTCTCACCTCATCTCTTGAGTTCAGCTCTTTTGTCCATGTTTGAACCAAGGCTGTAATGAGGTCAGGAGCTGAGTGGTTCTGGCGGAACCCTAACTGAGCAGGTTACTGCAAAGCAAGTGCCGCTTGATGGCACTGTTGATGACACCTTCCATCACTTTACTGATGATTGAGAGTAGACTGATGGGGTGGTAATTGGCTGGGTTGGACTTGTCCTGCTTTTTGTGTACAGGACATACCTGAGCAATTTTCCACATTGCAGTGGAGATGTCAGTGTTGTAGCTGTACTGGAACAGCTTGGCTGGGGTCGCAGCAAGTTCTGGAGCACAGGTCTTCAGTACTATTGTCGGAATATTGACAGGGCCCGTAGCTTTTGCAGTATCCACTGCCTTCAGTCGTTTCTTGATATCACGCGGAGTGAATCGAATTGGCTGAAGTCTGGCATCTGTGACGCTTGGGACTTCAGGAGGAGGTCGAGATAGATCATCAACTCGAAGATTGTTGCAAATGCTTCAGCCTTTATTTATTTATTTTTATTTAGAGATACGGCACTGAAACAGGCCCTTCGGCCCACCGAGTCTGTGCTAACCAACAACCACCCATTTATACTAACCCTACAGTAATCCCATATTCCCTATCACCTACCTACACTAGGGGCAACTTACAACAGCCAATTTACCTATCCCTTGCAAGTCTTTGGCTGTGGGAGGAAACCGGAACACCCGGTGAAAACCCATGCGATCACAGGGAGAACTTGCAAACTCCGCACAGGCAGTACCCAGAATTGAACCCAGGTCCCTGGAGCTGTGAGGCTGCGGTGCTAACCACTGCGTAACTGTGCCGTCCCTTATCTTTCGCATTGATGTGCTGGGCTTCCCCATCATTGAGGATGGGAATATTTGTGGAGCCACCTCCTCCAGTTAGTTGTTTAGTTGTCCACCACCATTCACGGCTGGATGTGGCAGGACTGCAGAGCTTAGATCTGATCCGTTGGTTATGGGATCGCTTAGTTCTGCCTATCGCATGCTGCTTACGCAGTTTGGCATGCAAGTAGTCCTGGGTTGTAGCTTCACCAGGTTGACACGTCATTTTGAGGTATGCCTGGTGCTGCTCCTGGCATGCCCTCCTGCACTCTTCATTGAACCAGGGTTGGTCTCTTGGCTTGATGGTAATGGTAGATTGGGGGATATGCTGGGCCATGAGGTTACAGATTGTGGTTGAGTACAATTCTGCTGCTGCTGATGGCCCACAGTGCCTCATGGATGCCCAGTTTTGCATTGCTAGATCTGTTCGAAATCTATCCCATTTAGCACAATGATAGTGCCACACAACACGATGGACGGTATCCTCAATGTAAAGGCGGGACTTCGTCTCCACAAGGACTGTGCGGTGGTCACTCCTACCAATACTATCATGGACAGAAGCATCTGCGGCAGGCAGATTGGTGAGAACCAGGTCAAGTATGTTTTTCCCTCGTGTTGGTTCCCCCACCACCTGCCGCAGAACCAGTCGAGCAGCTATGTCCTTTAGGACTCGGCCAGCTCGGTCAGTAGTGGTGCTACCGAGCCACTCTTGGTGATGGACATTGAAGTCCCCTACCCAGAGTACATTTTGTGCCCTTGCCACCCTGAGTGCTTCCTCCAAGTGGTGTTCAACATGGAGGAGTACTGAGTCATCAGCTGAGGGAGGGCGGTAGGTGGTAATCAGTAGGAGGTTACCTTGCCCATGTTTGACCTGATGCCATGAGACTTCATGAGGTCCGGAGTCGATGTTGAGTACTCCCAGGGCAACTCCCTCCCTACTGCATACCACTGTGCCACCACCACTGCCGGTGGGACAGGACATACCCGGGGATGGTGATGGCAGTGTCTGGGACATTGTCTGTAAGGTATGATTCCGTGAGTTTGACTATGTCCTTTTGGCATTTGACCACCAGATGTGACATCAAATGAGCCATTGACATACTGAAGAAACACTGCAGGTACCTGGACGGATTTAGAGACACCCTTCAACACACACCAGCCAGAGTTTCCAAAATGGGTGTGGTATACTGGGCTCTGCACAACATTGCTCAGCAGCAAGATTTGGGCCTGTAGGGAGAACAAGGCACAGAGCGCAGAGCCTCTTTAGATGATTCTGAAGAGAAGGAGGAGGAGGAGGAAAGTGATTCGGGCAATCACACAATATAGGCAATGCACCCCAGCAGCGCACATTGCAGCCCAGGATGCCCTCATTATTGCAAGGTTCTCTTGGATTCCACCTGTCCACCCATTTGACAAACATCTGCAAAAGCTTCTTTGGTGCACCACCCCCAATACCGTTAACACAAATCAGGCCTGCAAACAACCAAGGGCCCCTTTCCCAGCACCCCCAAGATTGGAAAGTGGTGCAAAACAATAATATATATGTGACTCAAATATAAAGCAGAAACTTAACATTTCTAACAGTATGTAACATGTCCAAGTGCATACCCTTGTGCAACTACAAATCTTTTCCTAGCACTACTATATGGTACAACCCCTGTGGTTTTAGCAGAGGTAGGAAATGGCTGCTCAGATTCCTGCTCTAACTGTTGACTTGGTCTTGGTTGGCAGCCTCTGGGTTTTGGGGTCCATGAGAGCCCCATGAAAGACTGCTCCACGTGCACCTGTGCAGGGGCAGACTCAGCTGTTGAGGCAGCATGTGGGCTACTAGCTGGGAGGGAACCTGGGTGGGGTGGGGGGCAACAGGTGACAAGTGGAAGCACTTTCAGCCAAGTCTCCATGTCCATATCACCTTACATCATCATCCCTCTCATGGCCCATATGCAGTTCCCTGCTAGTCAAATGCTGGAGAACACTTTGCTGCAGATCAGTTAGGCGGCGAAAGGTCAAGACTGGGGTATCATTCATCCTATTTAAAGTGGCATTCATAATGTGCAAGTGAAGGCACTTGTGTGGTTGCCATGTTCGATGCTGCATGCAGTTGGATGCTCTATTGATGGAAGAAGACATCATCGAATCGGCCTACAACATTATGTCACTCGTCTTGAGTCGACCTCGTCCAATCTGCAATTGCGCTCCTTGAATGTCTCCCAGTACATCACACATACTCTGCTGCAGCTCAAGAAGTATTCTGTTTGCCGACAGCCCCTGCGCCCAGCTCAGCAGAGCTTGGAGAGTCCTGCACCCTCCGACAGGCACTCTCCACTGCTGTCTGTGACTCCACCATCTGCCCCTGCTCACTTGTGAAGTGCAAGTTGTCATTTGAAAACCCAACTATCGATCAGTACAGCTCGGGAGGGTGTGGTTCATGGTGCACTGGCAGCAGTGTTACCATGAAGATGGTCATTTGCCACTGGGGGGCCCTTCATGGTCCATGGAGTGCCCATAAAGGAGGACACCCCCACCCCCCAACCTAGGAATCCGCTGGAAGGCTGCCAGGGTTTAGCTGATCTCCCCACATGGCAGCGGGTCCTCCTGACACGGGCAAAATGTCCACTGGGTGGTAAGTAGCCCTTCATTGGGCCTTTACGTGGCTCAATTACCTGCCCTGTGGGTGGCTGAGCTGCTGAGGTGCGTAACGTTGGCATTATGCTATGACGGTGGGAAGACATCAGGCTCCCTTCGTGGCACCTGCCCCCACCATATTGCCAGCCCTTCCACCTCCCAGCCTGACCCCAATGGACTGGGACAATTCCATATGGTAGTGTTAAAAAGCCACTGACAGTCAGGCTGCACATATCTCCAGGTTTCCCACACACTATCGGGCCTGCCCACTATCAATGTGTCTGCACACTAAAATCTAGACCACAGCCATCTGGGAGAGCATGAGATCACTCATATTGTTCCGATTCATTTGCATTGTGATTGTTGATGTTAGTTGAGTCTGTTACTAACACAAGGTTGGAGATGAAACTTAATGAATCCAATACTGGAGTGGCCTGACCTTTAAAGAATATGTTAATTCTCTGCACCCACTCAGCACATGGTCTACAGTAAATAAGAACAGACTCCATGTCTGACTGTTGTGGCTTTTTGCAATTCACTTGCCCTTGAGCTGAATTTTCCCTCCTTAATGATTTTTGATGAGCCAGTTCTCTAACAGTATTTTTTTGTAAAGTTGCTTTCTTCTGCAAATCCTTGGGGGAATTTTCACCCCTAAAAACGCCTGGGTTTTGTTATGATGGGACGTTAAAAAGCCAGAAATCTGAAATAGGAACCCTACGCACCTCAATCCCCCACTTCCAATTTCAATTGCATCGGGATGACTAACCCATTTGCAGGAGGGGGTGGGTGGGGGCGGTTAGTCATTTGAATATTAAAATGAAGGCATGGAACCTCATTTAAACAGCGATTCTATTTTTAACCATAGTTGGACAGGTTTCTCAGACCATGGGAAACCTGGCAAGTGAAAGGAGTCAAGAAGGGCTGAATCCTTTTACAACATGGTATGTGGATCAGGAGGAGCAGGAGCATTCCCTCCAGTCCCAACAATACCCTGTAAACCCCAGCCCCCACACTGCCCCAGATCTGTCTGCTCCTTCCCTCCCTCCTGGCATCAGACACCCCCCTCCCCACACCCACGATCTCTCCCAACCACCCCCTACTGCACTTATCTATTCTCAGCCCAGCTAGGCTGTGGCTCTGTGCTGCAGGATTTCTCGTCTGATAAGGAGCCAGCCGGAAATCTAGAAGTACGGGTTTCCCGAAAATCCTGCAGTTTTTAAGCTGATTGACAGGTTGGTTGCCTGTCATGTAGGAAACCCGGCAACAGAAAGCTGCAGTCGAGCTGGGCCGAGAGCAGGCAGGCCTGGTAGTTTGAGGGTGGAGTGATCCTGACAGGGGATCAGTTTATTGGGTAGCTTGTTGGGCCTTGAGGAAGAATTCTGCTCCTCCTGGCCCACAAGCAGTGCTGTAAAGCCACCTTATGGATTCAGCTTTTCTCACCTTCTTTCACCTACCTGGTTTCCTGAGGCCTGAGAAACCTGGCTGACTGTGGTTACAAATAGAGTCACTGCTAAAATGAAGGCGCGCAAGCTCATTAAATAATCAAACTGCCTCCAGTGAGATTAGTCACCTGCCTCTCATCCCACCTCCATTCAAAGCAGAAATAGATGGATTGAGTTACTGTTCCAGTTTTCTGGCTTTTTTAACCTCCTACCTAAGCCAAACCCACCCATTTTGGGGGTTAAAATTCCCCCCTGCTGAATTTTCCCAATGAAAATGGGAATTAATTTTCTAATTTTGGACTGTTGATGGAAATGGTGTACAGTGAGTTATGTACCCACTGGAAAATGGGCTATGTGTGCACTTGCATTCCGCATCAATGGAGTCAGTGACCTCCTTTATAATGATAAAGACAAGAAGAAAAGTTGTCTCCTCCCTCCACATAAAGAGCAGTGAAAACAGCTCTCCTTGTAAAGCAGCAGTGTTCCTGGGATACTGTGCGTGAATCAGGAACGTATGTGTCCTTTAACCAAGTGCACATTGAGCATATGTCCCTTCACCGTCTCACCTGAGCAAGATTGTTTATGAGTTGGCATATGCATGTGTGTATTCATGTATCCATGTGTCTGTGTGTGTTTGTTACACCATTGCTAGGATCCTATCAGTGCTTTCAACCAAGGAAAGCTTGTGCAGTTAAATCCAGATATGTCCAAAAATCCTTTGCTGACAGCACCAGTAAAAGAGGAGGATGCTCTCTATAAATTGTAGTTAACAAGATTCTATTTGGGAAGGTAGGGAATCAGAATTGGCAGTGTCCCCTCATTTTCAACAGCCAGAGAGAAATCCTTATGGAATAACATTTAATTAGGGTTGATTTGATTAAACTTAGCTAAATGTGGCAAATAAAAGAATTGGGGTCAATGAAAATGTTGGAAAACAACATTCCTGAGAGAGCCAACTTAGCAACAATAGTTTAATTCCAAGGGAGCTTTGGTGATTTAAATTATAAAGTACCCTTCACTCTGTCAGCAGTTTCACAGCAATCTCCACAAATCAGTCTTGTCCCTTACAAACAGGGTGCTGTGTGTTTTACCTAATATACCCTCACAGAGATAATGGTCTGGATTTTGTGTTCAACTGCAAAGGAACAATGCTTGCCATTCACCTCAGTGACAGCCTCCAGGAGACTTTTTGCAGGTGTCTCATTTAATATAGCATCTGTTCCAGCGTGGCACCCTCTACAGGGGATCTGTGGTGTGTGTAAACAGGGCAAGCAACAGCAAGGCTCTACAACTAATCAGATTGAAGAATCCTCAAGGAGACACACAGGGCCCAAATCAGGAAGTATAAAACAGGAAATATAAATTAGATTTAAAAGATGTACAGAAATGGAAATAAAGATGGGAAAGGGGGAGAGATAAAAGTGACAGAAAAACTAAAACTACTTAATTTTTAAAAAAAAATCTCCAGTACTAGTTTTCTTCTGAGGGCGTGCGACTCCGTATTTGTAAAATTATTTTTTCAGGGCCAGAGAGATCGTTCAGCAGATATTATCACTTATTACACTGTTAAAAACTCACATGCTCCTGAATGTCCCAGCCCTAACTTTTTCAGCTGCTTTTTGTATGGAACTAGTGGTTAAGCACTGCAAGTTCACGCCCTTGCAGTCATTTCAATGCCAAGTCTATTGGTGAGGACTGAAACAGCACACCCTGCAGAAGAGCAGAGTATCACTGATAGCAGCTTCTGGATTCCTGCATTTAACTGTGCATGTGCATCCTCCAGAAGTTGTTTTCTGATTTCCTCCATTACAACGGAGTGCTGATAGACTCACCAATATTCTCATCACAAATTCTGAGCCTCAATGATTTGGGCTAATAATTACACCAAATAAAGTAAACTGTCTTTGGGAAATTACATAGACGGCGTCAACATTTCCAATCATCCCATTAATAGAAGATCACCAGACAGATCAAAGCTTTATCAAACTAAAATAATGACAATATTTATGTACAACTTAAAGGGCATATGAGAAAATCAGATCCAGAAATTTTTTTAAAAACTTTCTGATTTGACCTCTTTCATGTCTTGGGAATGCTCCCATAGCATTTCACGGCTAAGAAAGTAATTCTGAAGTGTTGTCGCTTTTTTTTCACGGACAGATACAGCAACTGTTGTTTATCCATCTTTTCTCCTTACAGATGCTGATGGGCCTGCAGTGCATTTCCAACATCTTCTATTTTTATTTCTGCTTACAACCAACATGTTCAATAGCTTCAATAACAACACAATCCTGTGTGCTGTTATTACCAGGAGAAATTGCCAATAATAATAATAATTTTACCTCAAATGACACATTACATCAAAGTGTCCCACACAGGGATCCAGCTTTTGAGAAACTAAAGTGAGCTCGCCAGCATTTTTTAAAAAAAAAGAGTTTTGCAAATTCACCAGCTGGGCCATATATAGGTAACTTGAGCTTGTGTCCTTATACTGCTAAGCTCTGATCTTTGCCCTTGCTCTGTGACTGCTAGAAACCTGAGTGAATAGCAGAGGTTTAGTGACAGGAGCACACAAAGCAGGTGCTGCTGATATTAATAGCCATTATACTAACATAACAAATTTAAAAAGCACAGTGTAGGCAACTTCTTCCATTACCATTTTTGCATCCACCACAGTGTTATCACTAGGATTTTGATAAAAACATAATGACGTGTTTGAAATCAGGTACATTACATTCCTGCTTTTATTTTGTTTCAAATGGGGTAAATTTCTTATTAGTGACTCGTTCTTTTATGTGTCCATTTGAAATGGGAGAAACATTCGGCAGTGAAATTCTAGATTCAGTCCTTCCAAAACGTGCCTGGAGATGTAACATTCGAATCAAGTAGTGGTAATTACAAATTAGTCACTGGTGGCGGGAGCAGCTTCAGGTGCTCTCTTTCTCTATCTGTCTATCCCCTCATTCTAGAGCCCTCAACTACTAGCAATCAATCAGTTTAATTATTCAGATGGAACGTTAAACTGAGGCCCTCTCTGCTCTCTCAGGTTGATATAAAAGATCGCATGGCACTATTTTGAAGAAGAGTAAGGGAGTTCTCCCTCGTGTATGGCCAATATTTATCCCTCAGTATCAGTAAAACAGATTATAGAGACATTATCACATTGTTATTTGTAGGAGCTTGCTGTGCACAAATTGGCTGCTGCATTTCCTGCAATGTAACAGTGACTACACTTCGAAAAGAACTTCATTGGTTGTAAAGCGCCTTGGCTGAGGCCATGAAGGGTGTGATATATATGTAAGTCTTTCTTTCTTTCAACTGAATATGAACAATCCAATTTAAAGAGCAGAA
The DNA here is from genome assembly GCF_036365525.1 of Heterodontus francisci. Taxonomy (NCBI): domain Eukaryota; kingdom Metazoa; phylum Chordata; class Chondrichthyes; order Heterodontiformes; family Heterodontidae; genus Heterodontus; species Heterodontus francisci. Next base: position 25,839,666 of record NC_090393.1, on the reverse strand, counting down.
AGCGTTGAGTTCTCCTAGTTTCCTGGCCGTAGTTTCTTTGTCAACCAATATAACTTCACCAACATAACTTAGATATACATAGAAACTACTAAATGGAAAAAGGGTATTTGGCCCAACCAGTTCATACTGGTGTTTACTCTCCACATAAGCATAGTCCTAATTATATTTACCTGATCTGTTCCCATATCCCATTGTCCCTTTTCCCTTCATCCACCTATCCAAACTAATTTTGAATGTTGACGTATTTTCTGCCTCAACTATTACCGTGGAGGTGAACTCTACATCCTCACAACTCTCTGGCTGGGATTTGGTGTGACCCCGTGAGGCGGGGTCGGAGGCTGGCCAGTCACTAAGCAATCTTCCCAGAGGCGCAATAGGGCGACAATGGCCTTCCCATCCAGAGGTCAATTGAGGCCCTTAAGTGGCCTATTATTGGCCACTTAAGGGCCTCTTCCCACCGGCACTGGGATCTTACCAGTGCAGTGCAGGGATACCTCCACCATGCAGGGAAGACACCTTGCAACACGAGGTGCCCCCACTCTTATGGGCTGTGGGGGGCGGTGGAATCCCTCCTCCATGGGCAATTTGTGGCCCATGGTGGACTCCCACTGGGAACAACTTTATTCCCGCGCCCCTCCCCCTGGACTGCACAAACACCCCACCCCACACTCCCTCGTCGGGGCCTTCCAGACTGGCCCCAGTGATCCCGCCTCATCTGTCTCTGGTCTGAGGTTCCAGTGCTGGGCCTGGGTCCGAGGCCTCTGCAGTACCAGCAGTGACGACTGCTTGAAGTGGCGCTGCCAATACAGCTGAACTGCTGACCCGCTGATTGACCAGCAGCTATTGGAGGTGGGATCCCCATCTTTAAAGGGACAGGCATCCCAACTCCTGAAACTTCTATTTGAAAAGACTGGAGGATCGCTCCAGGGCGGGGTGGGGGCGGAGAAGGGCACGAAAAGGCAGAGGCGGGCTTTCCCCTGCCTTTTCAGCCAGTGCCAGGAGCTCGCCTCCAGCACAAAACCCAGCCCTCTGTGTGAAGACACTTTTCCTGCACTTTCTTTCAAATCTCTTACATTTAATCTTGCATCTATGATTTCTCACCTACCTACTAGAAACAGCAGGTTTATAGGTTTATCCCACCCTTTTGTAGTTCGAAACACTTATATCCTATTGTTCCATATCTGCATTGTTCTCACAAAAAGCCTTAATTTTTCAAATCATTCCTTGTATTTATATTTCTTTGCACTAGGCAGCATCCTGGTGAAGCTGCATTATACTCTATCTAAGACAGATGAATAGAAAGATAAGAAAGGAGGGGGTGTGACAATACTGGCAAAAGAAGGAATGCATGCTACAGGGAGGATGAATGTAGACGAGAAAGGAGTACAGACAAAGGTGCCAAAAGCAAAATACTATAGAGGCTGGAAGCCTGAAATAAAAACATAAAGTGCTGGATACACTCAACAGGTCTGGCAGCATCTGTAGAGAAAGAAGCAGAGTTAGTGTTTCAGGTCAATGACTTTTCAGCAAATGTATTCATCCTGAAAGCACGATTACTGCCTATGACAGCTGAAAGTCAGAAAATTATGGGGGCAAGTTTAAGAAAACAAGTTGCTCACAAACCACGAGGGCCATTTTTGTTTAGTTAGTTTGTTCAGCCAGTCTACCAAGTACCTCCTTCTCCCTCTTCATCTAATCCCAACTCTCAAACATCATCTTGGAAATCCTTACGCTCACTGTTTCCATCTTACTCCACGACCAACTCACTCTGTGGTCTGCACTCAGCTAGAGTTCAACAGCAGTGACTGCACTTGAAAAAGTAATTGGTTTGGTATGAAGTGGGGCTTAACCATCCTGAGGACAAGTAAGCAGCAACAGAACATACAGCAATTGCTTATACCTAGAAAATTGTTTACTGCAAAGTATAAAGCATGTCTGTCACTTGTCTCATCATTGCAGAAGGTAAAAATGTTCACAAAAGTATACCTTTTCATACAGACACTACTGGCTGCCTGATGTGGTAGATATCAGCCTGGAGTCGGAGGGGGTAGGGGAGGTCCTAAATGAATACTTTGCTTCAGTATTCACTAGTGAGAGGGACCTGGTCGTTTGTGAGGACAGCGTGGAACAGGCTGATATACTCGAACAGGTTGAGGTTAAGAGGGAGGATGTGCTGGAAATTTTGAATGATATGAGGACAGATAATTCCCCGGGGCCAGACGGGATATACCCAAGGATATTACGGGAAGCGAGGGAAGAGATTGCTGCGCCTTTGACGATGATCTTTGCGTCTTCACTGTCTACTGGAGTAGTACCGGATGATTGGAGGGTGGCAAATGTTGTTCCCTTGTTCAAGAAAGGGAATAGGGATAACCCTAGGAATTATAGACCAGTCAGTCTTACGTCGGTAGTGGGCAAATTATTGGAGAGGATTCTAGAGAGACAGGATTTATGATTATTTGGAAAAGCATGGTTTGATTAGAGACAGTCAGCATGGCTTTGTAAGGGGCAGGTCATGCCTCACAAGCCTTATTGAATTCTTTGAAGATGTGACAAAACACATTGATGAAGGAAGAGCAGTGGATGTGGTGTATATGGATTTTAGCAAGGCGTTTGATAAGGTTCCCCATGGTAAGGAGGCATGGGATTCAGGGAAAGTTGGCTGTCTGGATACAAAACTGGCTGGCCCATAGAAGTCAGAGGGTGGTAGTAGATGGAAAGTATTCAGCATGGAGCTCGGTGACAAGTGGTGTTCCACAAGGATCTGTTCTGGGACCTCTGCTCTTTGTGATTTTTATAAGTGACTTGGATGAGGAAGTGGAAGGCTGGGTTAGCAAGTTTGCCGATGACACGAAGGTTGCTGGAGTTGTGGATAGTGTGGAAGGCTGTTGTAGGTTGCAACGGGACATTGACAGGATGCAGAGCTGGGCTGAGAAGTGGCAGATGGAGTTCAACCTGGAAAAGTGTGAAGTGATTCATTTTGGAAGGTTGAATTTGAATGCGGAATACACGCTTAAAGACAGGATTCTTGGTAGTGTGGAGGAACAGAGGGATCTTGGGGTCCATGTCCATAAATCGCTCAAAGTTGCCACCCAAGTTCATAGGGTTGTTAAGAAGGCGTATGGTGTGTTGGCTTTCATTAACAGGGGGATTGAGTTTAAGAGCTGTGAGGCTATGCTGCAGCTCTATAAGGCCCAGGTTCGACCACACTTGGAATATTGTGTTCAGTTCTGGTCGCCTCATTATAGGAAGGATGTGGAAGCTTTAGAGAGGGTGCAGAGGAGATTTACCAGGATGCTGCCTGGACTGGAGGGCATGTCTTATGAAGAAAGGTTGAGGGAGCTAGGGCTTTTCTCATTGGAGCGAAGAAGGATGAGAGGTGACTTGATAGAGGGGTACAAGATGATGAGAGGCATAGATAGAGTGGATAACCAGAGACTTTTTCCCAGAGTGGAAAGGGCTATCACCAGGGGGCATAATTTTAAGGTGATTGGAGGAAGGTTTCGGGGAGATGTCAGAGGTAGGTTCTTTACACAGAGAGTGGTGGGTGCGTGGAATGCGCTGCCAGCGGTGGTAGTAGAAGCAGATACATTAGGGGCATTTAAGCGACACTTGGATAGGTACATGGATGATAGTAGAATGAAGAGTAGGTAGTTAGTTTGATCTTCGAGTAGGTTAAAGGTTCGGCACAACATCGTGGGCCGAAGGGCCTATACTGTGCTGTATTGTTCTATGTTCTATCTCCTGGGAATTATTAAAACCTGTATTGAAGTTTTTTCTCTTTTTGATTGGGATCAATTTGATTTTCCACTTCCAATTACTCATTTGTCTGTGGGCCCAATGTCGGACTAGAGGTCCCAAGTTTCTGTTACAACCAGGTGAGGAAGGGGTCTCAGGCTTCCCGTTCACCCCTTCTCTGGTTTGGCCGTAACAGAGTTTATCTTTTTAAACACAGTGGTTTAACTTATTAACTCAGCGAGAACTTGTTCCTGTTACTCTAATTACAATTACAAATGAACAAATCGAACAGGTTATCTTGAGTTTAAACAAGAAAGATGTAAGTTTATTAACCTTAACACTCTAAATTGGTTAGAATTATTAAAATATGCAACGCATCCACACTCACATGCATACGAGAGGCACACACACACACAGAAATAGATACAGAGGGGAAGAAAGAGTTGGGAGGTTGAAGAAAAGTCTGTAATAAATGGAATTCAAATACTGAGTTGCAATGTCTTTAATTGAAGTTACAGGCTTGGAGTCCTCGCTGGGGTCATGTGTACAATTTAGGCTCGCTTCTCTGGTTCCAGAAGGTTGAATAAAGGTTTTATACATCTTCTTGGTGGTTGCCTGTAAGGTTCTGTAGTCTTGAGAATTAGTAGCTGCCACCGTGGCTTCCCTGGGACTTTGCTGGAGAGAGAGGCATAGAGAGAGAGAGATGCTTTCTTTTTGGAGTTCAGTTGCAGTCTCTTTCCTTTCTGAGGCACAATTCAAATCCTCAGTGTTACACCAGAAGGTATGTCATGTGAGCACCCCTTTGTCTGAAAACACAAGTCTCTGGAAGGTTGCTTTTTTTTAAATTCAAAGCTCTTCAGACATACTTGGTGGTGGGGGTGCAGTGTGGCTCTTTAAAAGTCAAAGGGTGTCGATTGCTTTTGATAACCACTATTGACAAAACCAATCTCACTAATTGAATCAGGGTGCACCCCCATTGTTCTAACTAGACTGAGTAATTTACCTCTGTCTCTCAGCCAGCCTTTGTCTTCTCATATGCAAATGTGCGTGGCCATCTTTAGCTGTTCAGTTCTGCTTTTTAAAAGTTATTTGTAATTTAGTTTTTAGTTAGTTCTTAGTTCTTTGGCCTCCTTATCTCGAGAGACAATGGGTAAGCGCCTGGAGGTGGTCAGTGGTGTGTGGAGCAGTGCCTGGAGTGGCTATAAAGACCAATTCTAGAGTGACAGGTGCTGCAGAAGAATTTGTTTGTCGGGGCTGTTACACAGTTGGCTCTCCCCTTACGCTTCTGTCTTTTTTCCTGCCAACTGCTAAGTCTCTTCGACTCGCCACACTTTAGCCCTGCCTTTATGGCTGCCCGCGAGCTCTGGCGAACGCTGGCAACTGACTCCTGCGACTTGTGATAAATGTCACAGGACTTCATGTCACGTTTGCAGACGTCTTTAAAGCGGAGATATGGTCCGCCGGTGGGTCTGATACCAGTGGCGAGCTCGCTGTACAATGTGTCTTTGGGGTGCGAGAACACAGCCCTGTTTCACGCCACTCAGGATAGGAAAGGGGTCTGATGAGGTGCCGCTATGTTGAATTGTGCCTTTCATATTGTCATGGAATGAGGTGATGATACTTAGTAGCTTTGGTGGACATCCAATCTTATCTAGTAGTCTGAAGAGACCACGTCTGCTGACGAGGTCAAAGGCTTTGGTGAGATCAATGAAAGCAATGTAGAGGGGCATCTGTTGTTCGCGGCGTTTCTCCTGTATCTGACGATGGGAGAACAGCATGTCAATGGTCGATCTCTCTGCACGGAAGCCACACTGTGCCTCAGGGTAGACGCGCTCGGCCAGCTCCTGGAGCCTGTTTAAAGCGACTCGAGCAAAGACTTTCCCCACGATGCTGAGCAGGGAGATTCCACGGTAGTTATTGCAGTCACCGCGGTCACCTTTGTTTTTATAGAAGGTGATGATATTGGCATCGCGCATGTCCTGAGGTACTGCTCCCTTGTCCCGGCACAGGCAAAGCAGTTCATGGAGTGCTGAGAGTATAGCAGGCTTGGCACTCTTGATTATTTCAGGGATAATGCTGTCCTTCCCAGGGGCTTTTCCGCTGACTAGCGAATCAGTGGCATCACTGAGTTCCGATTTTGTTGGCTGTACGTCCAGCTCATCCATGACTGGTAGAGGCTGGGCTGCATGCTCCTTTGTTATCTCTTGCCCAACCCCCACCTCACTTGTTTATAATCTGTGACTTTTCTAATATTTGTCAGTTCCGAAGAAGGGTCACTGACCCGAAACGTTAACTCTGCTTCTCTTTCCACAGATGCTGCCAGACCTGCTGAGTGAATCCAGCATTTCTTGTTTTTGTTTCAGATTTCCAGCATCCGCAGTATTTTGCTTTTATTATATTGCATTGAGGGCAGTCTCAGTGACAACATTCTCCCTGGAGTACAGTTCTAGGTAGTGCTCAACCCAGCGGTCCATTTGCTTGCGTTGGTCAGTGATTATGTCCCCTGATTTAGATTTGAGGGGGGCGATCTTCTTGATGGTTGGCCCAAAAGCTCTCTTAATGCCATCATACATTCCTCTGATGTTTCAGGTGTAATAGAAACATAGAAAAATAGGAACAGGAGTAGGCCATTCAACCCTTCGAGCCTGCACTGCCATTCAATACGATCATGGCTGATCATCCAAACTCAGTACCCTGTTCCCGGTTTCTCCCCCTATCCCTTGATCCCTTTAGCCCTAAGAACTATATCTAACTCTTTCTTGAATATATTTAATGATTTGGCCTCAATTGCTTTCTATGGTAGAGAATTCCACAGGTTCACCACTTTCTGGATGAAGAAATCCCTCCTCATCTCAGTCCTAAATGGCTTACCCCTTAGCCTTAGACTGTGACACCTGGTCCTGGACTCCCCCGCCATCAGGAACATCCTTTCTGCATCTAGTCTGTCCAGTCCTGGTAGAATTCTGTCGGTTTTTATGAGATCCCCTCTCATTCTTCTAAACTCTAGCAAATACAAGCCTAATCGACCCAATCTCTTTTCATACGTCAGTCCTGCCATCCCAGGAATCAGTCTGGTGAACCTTTGTTGCGCTGCCTCCATAGCAAGAGCATCCTTCCTCAGATAAGGAGACCAAAACTGCACACAATACTCCAGATGTGGTCTCACCAAGGCCTTGTATAATTGCAGCAAGACATCCTTGCTCCTTTATTCAAATTCTCTCGCTATGAAGGCCAACATACCAATGTCCAGTAAAAAGTTCACAAGCAACATTCCATACAATGAAATTAATATTTCCCATTTGGCATGTGTAGTTTCCGTCACAAAAGGAAAAGGGAAAAATTTTTTAAAAACTTAAAATATACCTTTTTCCTTAAAGTGACCTGCTTTATCAAGCAATTCCTGAGGAGTTGTGCTCAGTGTCTACAGGAAAGGCATATGCTGTTATCCATACAGAACTGTAGTTGTATCATTCTAAGCCATGCGTATCATTGAGGGATGCCCAGAGGTTTTTTGAAGAGCTCATCCACTTCAAATCTGGCATCTTCTGTATTTTATTATTATTTATGTGGTCGCATATGCAATGAAGAATTGTGTAAACATAGTGGAATCACCTTAACTGTTCTCAATCTGATGTAGGAACTGCCACTCATAACTGGGTTTGCCTGAGGACAGTGATAAGGCTCTGCAACAGTTCTTTTGCCTGAAGTCTCTGACTTGTCTGCAGTAAGGAATTGTGACAAAAGGTGATAGTTCCTCTGTAGTAAATTGTTAACTGTTGTTTTGTATTGCTAGACAGAGCGTGCACCACTTAAACTCCAAGGTCACATGGGATAATTGCCAAAGAATAGCCATCAATTTGGAGCCGAGGTTCCCAACCATTTTTTGTGATCACCTCCCGCTACACCTTCGGATAGTCACGCCGCATGTGTGTCTGCCTCTTTTGAAGGGACAATGAAGGTGAAATTAGTCAGTGAGTATCACAAAATGGGTGATAACGAATTGATAACCTGCTTTTCTCAGCACACGATTTTCATTTGTACTGATGTTAATGCAAACAGAGGACTTTATTTTCTCAGCTAATGCAGCATATTGCTCAGATTAAGATAGAAAGCAACATAAAAAGCACAGTCCAAGCACTGTACGACTGAATAAACCTGAGCATAAATAAACACTTAATGACTCACACTTTCCGCAGTCAGCAGTGTCAAGAAAACCTACTATGCCAAAGGAGGATTTTTTAATTCATTGATTGGAAAACTACATTAAACTTTTCATGAAAGAGCAAGAGCTGGAATACTACAGTTAACGTTTAAAAAAGCTGACAGCCAAGATGGCCACTGCAATTTGCATTTGAACACTTTGCACATTCCAAGGCCTCAAAGGGAAGATACATGTCTGATGAGCCTGTACCCAAAACAATGGCTTCGTCTATTGAGTGAACCACAGGAGATTGCATTCATTAGCAGGGCATTCAAAGCCATCCTGGGACATTAACCTGGGTTTCTGGATCCAAGACAAATACACCAGTGGAAGAAAGCCACCTACAATTCTGCCTATAAGAAAACCCTGAATCAGGTGGACCATCTACAAACTGCACATTTATCGGCCAAAGACTTCAAGAACACAACTTCAGCTGGAAGACAATGGAATCATCCAACCTCACAGACCATGTATTAATTTTTATTTGTTCTGGACTCTAATCCAACCACAAATCTACTTCTCATCATGCTGTAATCTATTTGTGTGTGTGTGATTCTCGTGTGAGCATGTGCTTGAATGTGTAGCATAAGTTTATTATTTTATTTAGATCGGGTTTAGATTGTTAAGTATAATGAACTCACTTCTTTCATGTTCACATTCAAGAAAACATGTCCAATTGGTTCTTTTACGATCACGACAAAGGTAAAAGGTAAAATACTCACTGAAGTGAGAAGCACATCCACTGTTTAAAAGGAATAAACCCTGTTGTCAAATAAGAGGAAGGACAAGAGGGGAGCCTTGTGACCCCTTCTCACCTGATCATAACAGTATGATGAGCCTGTTTGCTAGCGCACAATGTCAGATCTCGGGATGATGTTGGAGAGTTTAAACCCAAATCAGTCTTTATATTCAAGCTGCTTCTATACCTGTTTTGATGTAAATGAGTGAAAAAAATCACAGTTCAAACAGGATGAAAGTTGCCAAGTATTTCAACAGTCCATTCCTTTCCAAATATTGAACACCAATCATCACAGTCACATCAGTTATATAGCAAACAGGAGTTTAGGTGTGTGGGGTGTTGGAACACTTTAATTTGAAATGGCAGATCAGTGCTGATATCTATTCATGTAAAAGATCATCTGGACTAGAGCAATCTGTAATATTGGTGGTGCCACCTATGCAGTCTCACCCCAACTTTCTGCTTTGCTGCGGCAGACTGGCAATCAAAAAGTTTACATTTCTAAAGAAACTGAACAAATCTAAGTTTAAACCCAAAGGAATAACATACACTGATGCAACCTCGCATAGGGCAAACTCAACAACAGACTCATAGCATATTGTAATAACTGAGCATTTTGTTATACTGCCCTCTCTGTTGAAGAAGTGTAAATTAAGTTAGTTCAACAATTGTTGCTTGCTGTGAGTCCACATGTCAGTCTAACTCAGTGCAATACACAACAGAAAGATGATGATGAGCTGGGACTGAATTCTTTTTTACATTTCATTTGAGAAATTACGGTCTGAAGAACATTGTGATGCACTTTTTGGAAATCCCAAAGTTGATTTTGAAGAAGTTTGGGGCAATTTGAAAGATTGTTTTGTGTGTGTGCACATCGTGTTCACGTAAAACTCAGTGAGTCAGCACAGGATGTAATTGAAAAAAATGACATGGAAGACATATTTCGGGACAATGGGAGAATTCGACCCTAACAAAGAGGACTCGTGTAATTACAAACGAAGGTTACACATTTGGCTGAAAGCAAATAAAATAGGATGATAAAGTAAATATTTTCCTCACCATGATGGGGCCAGATGCTTTTGAGGTGGTGTCTAACCAATGTTGCCTACGAGACCCCAGTACCAGGGACTATTCTGAAATTTCTGAAATTCTGGGTGCATACAGTGACACGACTGAGAATAAAATTGTACTGAGAGTTGCATTCCATGAAAGGAAGTAGTCGCCAAGTGAGACTATTGCATATTATTTTCTTGAATTAAAGAAACTGTCTCGTCACTGTGGTTATGGCACAAACTTAGAAGTCAACCTTAGAGACACGCTTGTTGGAGGTTAAAAGAACAGTAAAATCCAGGCCAAGCTTTTGAGTAAAGGTAATAAGTTAACATGGAAGGAGGCCTGCGATGAGGCCACAGCTATGGAAATGGCAGGAAGAGATAGTTGCAAATTGCAAGGAAGTTCTTTTCCTGAGTCGGCAAGGGAGGTCCACTGGAATTCAGCAGGAGCCAAACCACGGCAGCCAAGTTCACAAACTCAGAGTCTGAAATTTAGATGTTACCATTGCCATGGTAGCCACCAACTATGTAAATGCTCCCATTTCCAGTCAAAGTGCTATGTCTCTAGGAAATTCGGTTATATCCAGGCAGCATGCAGGAGCAGAGGAAACAGTAATGCTCCAGGTTGTGGTAAAGCTCCAGGTCACAGCAATGTACCAGGTCAAGGTCATGGTAGACCTTAAGCTAGTTCAGGAGCCTGGAAGTCCTCAAATGCACGTATGATAGATGTGGAAACAGAAGTTCATGTTAGCGAGCAGGAAGATCAAGAATTGTACTCAGTCAGAAAGCAAGAAAAACAGCACATGGAAGATGAGAGTAAAAGGACTGAAGATATAACTCTAGCAACCACCGCAAAAATGAAGGTTGGAGATTCATAACATACTTTCGTCATTGATACAGCTGCACCAGTATCTGTTATCTCAGAAAGAGAGTACAAGGAGTCCCTAAGTCACATTCCTTTATGCAAAATTCGTGTGAAACTGACTAGTTATTCCAATAACAGTGTTCCAGTGTTAGGTGAAGTTATTGTTAGGGTGGAATAAGATGATGCATCCTATTACTTGCCATTGGTATAGTAGGAGGGAACAAAGTGTGCCTGATAGGTAGGAATTGGATTAAGAAAATACAGTTAAAATAGGCCGAGTTATTTACAATAGGGATCAGTAAGAGTACGCCTGACATTGAGGAAGTGCTAAGAGAACATAAAGTGATCTTTGAGCAAGGAGGACCAAATGATCTGACCAAGGATCCTTTCATTCCATGGTCAAACACAAGAAAACCATGGGAACAAATACATGCCGATTTCTTTCAAGCAGAATGAAAAGAGTTCTTTGTTTTGGTTGATAGCTATAGCAAGTGGATAAATGTTGAGCCTATGCCCAATACCACAAGTGCTAAAACTATTGAGGTTTTGAGAAATTGATTTGCAATTTATGGTTTGCCAGAGATGTTGATGTCAGATAATGATCCACAGTTTACGGCAGAAGAGGTGGAAAGATTTTTGAGTAAGAATGGAGTCAAGCACACTCTAATACCACCATATCACCCAGCAATGAATGGTGCTACAGAAAGAAGTGTACAAATTGTGAAGAGGTCTTTGCAGAAGTATTTGTTAGGTGACAAGCTAGGCTATAATTTCCATGTTTCTTTTTGACACAGGCTAGACAATTTTCTGTTCTCCAACAGAATAACCCCACAAGATGATAAGGAAAAGTATGTGTTTGGAGTTGTGGTAAAAGACTTGGTGCATTCACATATCTATTGAAGATGGAGAGAGACTCCGTCAGAGTCATTTAGATCATTTGCTCGAAAGGGGAAATCTGACAAAGGGTGAGCATGAAAAACCTCCAAGAGTCCAAATTTCTACAGTCTCAAGTGAAAGTGAGAAAGAAACTGAAAGTTTGCCAGTATTATAGAATTCACAGCAAAGTGAATTAGGGTCTTTGATTAAAACTAATCAATCAATTTCACAGTCCCAACCATTAATTGGAGTTGGTAGTCTAAGTCAAAGTTCAGGATTGACACAGTTTGAGATATTGAGAGAGCAGAGTCAAGCGAATGGAAATAGAAGAAGATACCCAGACAGAAAGAGAAAGAAGCCCGATAGGTTAATTGCAAGTATTTAGGAGGAAGAAACAAATTGTTCTTTTCATTAGTTCTTGTCAAATGTTGGTATTTTTGTTAAAGACATACTGGTGCTAATGTAAAACTTTTTTTTACATGTAAATTTCCCTGGAAATATTGGTTTTAGATGTTTTAGCTGTGATTACTGTAACAAGAGTGCACCTAACCTGTTAAATTTCAGGTATTGTTATGTATTCTCAGAAATTATGGGCTGAATTTCACGCCACCCCAGTGGGTTGGATGGTGGCGTGAGGGTGGCGTAAAATTGAGTGGGAGGCTCTGGGAGGCCTACCCACCCCGTTTCCGCCTCCGGCCAAGTTTACGGCGTCGGGCGGGGGGGGTGGGAAACGGTCTGCCTGCCCGAGACCAATCAAGGTGCCAAGCGGGCGTGCTGGGGACGTGAAAGGCCACCCAGTGATAGCTGCTGGCCTTTCCGTGCCCGGTGTGGGGGGGGGGAGCATGGCAGTCAGGCACAGGGTGCTCGATTGAGGACCACCCCCGCCTCCCACCCGACCCCCGGGACCCAAGACGCCCCCTCCCCCCTAAACGACCACTTCAGCCTCACCAGGGAAGGACCGATTCCCCTGGTGAGGCAATCCCTACTTACCTTCCCTCCAGGGTCCCTGGTGTCGCTGGGCTATAGTCCCAGCAGTGGCCACCGCTCCCACTGGCACTGCTAGGACTAAGAGCTACCTGCCCGCTGATTGACCGGCAGCTCATTGAGGCCGGACCTCCTCCCTCAAGTGGGTGGAAGTCCCGCCTCGGGACAGTTAAAGCCCGGGGACCCGTAAAATGCGGGACGGATCCCTGGGCCAGGTGGAGTGAAAAATATATGCATGTATTTTGTTTTGTTTAAACCCTTATATTGGACATTACAATATTTTATCACTGAGAGGAAAAATGGTACATGGAAACATTTTCAAAAAGCATTTTGAATCATTTGTGGGAATCCAGAAACCAGATTGTACAATCACAGATTAATATGCTGTCACTCTAAACCAGCAGCAATTGTGAGTCCCACGATGTGACATCTTTACCATTGAAAATACTTATTATTATGTCATCTATGGGAGTAACAGGACCTACAGGCACTTAATGATTTTTCAGTGTAATATGACCTGCATACTGCATTTAATATATTTCACACACTCTATGCCACATATCACTCACATCCATATCATTCATTCACACAATATAATAATCTACATTACTCAATCATATACTGTATACTTACTGTATCAGTCATTCATACACCATAAATATGTTAATACACTAGTATACTGCATGTTTTCCATACCTTTCACTCATTCTTCAGTCATATGGTAACTCCACAGCAAATACAAATACACCAGGTCCACAGCCTTCTTTATCTCAAAAATAGCAATTTATTTCAGTAGTCTAATTACTTTTTTTTTTGCAAGCGAGTGTTTTCTTCTTTTGTTTCTGCTAAACTCTTTAGTGAATTATTGAATCTGGACAAGGCACAAACATTTCTTACCAGCTAGCTATCTATCTGCATATACAGATCCAACTAAGATTTACAGAATATCTGTACTGGGTTCATCAAGATCAAACTGCCTGAAATATAAAACACCTGTAATGCTGTCGGGTATCTGAGCAACACAATCAGTATGAGCTCAATAACTGCCGAGTGACGTGTCGAGCATGTGTTTCACATCCAGTTCAAGATAACTTTACAACCACAGCCCAGAGGTGGCTGGCTGGCTTCATTGAGTATTACAACCTCTAATCTCTCAATGCACATGATGTAAAGATTGTAAGACCATTGAAATAGAAAAATGTTTTCATAAATAACTTTATTTTTGCAAAGGATCTTCAATATCTCAGGCCATGGGCCAATCGTGATGGACCCATGTTTAATACATTTGATAAATTGAAAGGCTAAGACAAGAAGCTGAGGTGGCTGTCAAGGAGGTCTGGTCTTCTCCAGGTTTTCTTGCCTTTGAAGTTCAGTAATGAGGTTGAGGATGAAGCACATCAGCAGGAGATCATTCATTCATTGATGCACCTACACAAGCTGCTCCTCCATCATTTAATTATTATGAACACTTCTTGATGTTGGTAGGAGGTTATGACTCAAAGAAAGGTCAACATTGAGCTCAGTAACCATGAGGATAAACAGTGATGAAAACACAATTAATGTTGCATTGATTTAATAATCTGAAATATCTGACTTGACCAGAAAAAATTGGCAAAATAATATTTTCACTCATCTCATGGATCTGGGCTGTTTTCTCACACATTACAGTAAATCAGTTCAATAGCTAAAAAGCTGGAATTTTCTTATTACAGGAATAAATTTAACTCATAAAATATTTGTTATAAACAAATATGATGCTAGGATACTGGAAGCCCGACTAATTTCCACCTAGCATGATGTGCTTGAATCTCACAATCCCTTTGTTGGAATCCTAGATCTTCAGATCAGAGACCCTTGTCTGAATCTCATTCCTTACTCGCATTTAGTCACATTTTTACTAGAAGACATGTGTTATAAATCTCATTGTTTCCTGGGAGAGAGGAACATTTTGTTTCATCTTCCTAAGCCATCCACAATTCCTCATGGTCTTCTTAGCCTCATCATTAATCTCAGTCCATTGATGAGAATTCCATTGAGTTCTGCTAGGATTAGGATGGATGCCATTCCTAATAAACCTGCTATTATTTCTTCAACCTACTACAGTGACATATATTCATCTTTGCTTTCCTGTGGGGGTGGGTGGAGGTAGGGGCAGGGGGAACTGGCGTTAATCTGTGCCCTCCTATAATGTGTCAAGTTCTTCATTGCCCTCCTAGATTAGTCAACATTCTTCACCTTATTATATTGCCTGGTATTCTGCCGGGATTTTCTAGGCCATCTGGTATTGCTCTTTCTGGGATGCCCAGCATTCATTCTTGTCCTCAGAATAGCTTATATTATCCTCTCCCCTACTTTCATCCTTGTTCTCCTAGCCTTGCCCTTAACTCACTTTGCATTCACCATTACCCCCTTCACTGGCCTCTATTCATCCTTGGCCTCCCAGGCTGGTGATTCATTTTTAATCTTTTAAGTATTTTTTTGAAGACATTTACTTCAGTAAACCAAATTGAAATGCATAATAACTCATGTCATTATTAAATAGATATTTTTTAAATTAGGATTGAATTGCCCTGCCTTCACATATCTACAACGTAATATTTTTCACAAATTTATGATAAAATCCCTCTGGCTCCCAACTAATCTTGAAATAGTTTAAGTTACATTACTCTTGACCAATGAGGAGTGACTTTTAATTAAGCAATGATATCAAAGTGTTGAGAATTAAGTGAAACATTCCCTTGCACAGAACCTAAAATGCTCACAGCGCTCATTTCTGAGTGTTTTATGTGCATGCAATTGGATGGGTCATGGGAGGGGAATGGTTTTTATTTTAATTGCTCCAGCAATAAAAAAAAATTCAATCATAATTATTCCTAGTTCTTTATGCCCTGCAAACATAAGGTAGGTTTCAAGCAGAAAAAAAAATCAAAGATGCTGTCCTGGGTGAGAACTTGTTTAGAGTGGAGGCATGTGTCCCTTCTCTACCTGCACTGCGCAAAGGCACCACTGGGTAGCCAACTTTAGCTTTTTTTCACCCATTATCTTGATCAGTCCTGTTCTATGTGCTCCATCCCGAGAGGAGATTCTCTTCCTTTTCCCTCAAAGGCGCCATTTAGATCGGGTCAGGTGCTTTTCACTTAAAAACCCCACCTCATGAATTGCATGTTAAAGTTCCAGGAGAGTGTAGAGCAAAAATATTTATTTCAAAAATTTACTCAACCACTTTCTGACATGATAGCAAAGGTGATTGAGACACTTCTGGCCACAGTGTAGCTCTAAAATTCCCCTCAAAATCAGACAAGGATTCAGATAAAACAGGATGAGAAGTACTGAAGAATCACTCCCCCAGACCACCAAGTATCTTGGACAGGATCTGACCCATTATGACATTTTACTGTTGTAAGGCTTCACATGTTATTCAGTGCCAAAATAGCTCTGGCATATGTACTCAAAATGATTCAAGACTCCCTTGAAGCAGCTTTTGGCACATGTATAAAATAGGAAACTGCATTGCTTTCTTGGGAACTGGTCCAACTGTCTCTTTAGAAACTCGTCTGCAGAATCGATCCTTCCAAACCAAAAGCAATCTCAATTTCCAAGAACCCCTTACAGCCAGTATTCTATTTAATAGATTGATTAGCATGCTTGTGTAAAATTTCAAAAAAGCACTATTTTAACAAAGTAGTTAACTTGTTTATAAAAGTGACTTAACAATGTAATTTAAAAAAAAATCCACATAAGAGCATTACAAAATCATGTTAGCCTGCAGTAGAAATAGTGCTTGGAGGAATTCCAACCTCGAAAGATTTCTACTCAACTTGGCACAAGGTAGATCATAGGAGCACATTATGGATTCCCACTGCTACTGGTAGAGTTAGAAGAAGCTTTGCAAGCACTACCTTACTGCAAGTGGAGAGCATGATTTTGGTAGTCAGTTAGCTACTGGCATACACTGATGTGAGTTATGCAGGATTTCAAGCAGGGATTTTGGAGAATCGCTTTAAACTTATATACTTGCTGGGTATAGTCACGCCATTGATTGGTGCTTGAACTAAAATAAAATAAGACAAATTATTTATCTTGCTGCTTCCAATTGCAAACACGCAATGCATTATGCTCAATTTATTCAGTATCCTGACAAATAACCACAGTTAAAATTGCCAATAAGAGAACATTTTGTTATATTTGCCCCCGGGCTCCAAAGGCAACAGAATGAAAATCTTCAGGATGTCCATCTCATATTATTCAATCTTCATTATGTTGAACTCCCACAAACTGGATGCATATTTCTCAGAATATTTGATCATCTGTTAACAACAAGCATTTAGATAGCGCTCTTATCATAGTAAAATTTCTCAACACACTTTACAAGAGCAGTATCATCAAAGTTTGACACCAATAATGCTTGTCCTTTTGTCTCTTTCAAACTGGGTCTGTCTTGGCTTAATTAGCAGCAGTCTGAACTCTGAATCAGAAGATTGCGGTTTTGAGCCTTACACTAGGAGGTGAGCGCATAATCTAAGATGATACTCTAGTGTAATACAATGAGTGCTCTGCTATTGACATGCTGTCCTCCAGCTGATGCATTAAACCAAGGCCTATCTGCTGGTTCAGATGGATGGTAAAGATCCCAAACCAGCTGCTCAAAGAGAGCGAGGTTCTTTCAATGTCCTGACCCAATATCTTTCCTTCCACCAACACCACCAAAACCAAAGTAACTAGTCATTCTTTTCATTGTTGTTTGTAGGAGCTTGCTACATGCATAATGGCTGCAATATTTGTTTACAAAAAGTTATTAGAATTTAAAGTATTCATTGCATTGAAATCTCTTTCTTTTGGGCCTCCTTATCTCGAGAGACAATGGATACGCGCCTGGAGGTGGTCAGTGGTTTGTGAAGCAGCGCCTGGAGTGGCTATAAAGGCCAATTCTGGAGTGACAGGCTCTTCCACAGGTGCTGCAGAGAAATTTGTTTGTTGGGGCTGTTGCACAGTTGGCTCTCCCCTTGCGCCTCTGTCTTTTTTCCTGCCAACTACTAAGTCTCTTCGACTCGCCACAATTTAGCCCTGTCTTTATGGCTGCCCGCCAGCTCTGGCGAATGCTGGCAACTGACTCCCACGACTTGTGATCAATGTCACACGATTTCATGTCGCGTTTGCAGACGTCTTTATAGCGGAGACATGGACGGCCGGTGGGTCTGATACCAGTGGCGAGCTCGCTGTACAATGTGTCTTTGGGGATCCTGCCATCTTCCATGCGGCTCACATGGCCAAGCCATGAAATCACTTAGGGATATTTCAGAGACAGAGAACTTGCATTTATATTGAGGTTTTCATGACCTTTAGACATTCCACAGCCAGTTTACTTTTGAAATATAGTCGCTGCTGTACTCTAGGACTAAGACATTGTATAAGTGCGTATCTTTCCTGCACTTACCAGTGATGACATATAGGATGATAATGGTAGAGGCTGGGAGCAAGGTTGCATAGTGTGACAGGTAGAGACTGGGAGAAATCTATATACCCTTTCAATGGGTCATGCAGTACGGGAGCAAGAATTAAACAGGGCCAAGATAAATTCAACATAGGGCATCTGCTATTGCTGAATGATGCAAGTTATTTATTGTTATGTTTATCCAGTTTATCGCTGAAGATTGTTTTTATAAGTTCTTCTGTATTCCAGCTCTGTTCCTGCTGGCATTTACTTCAAACATTTCTTTTCCACAACCCGAGCTCTACAGTGACCCCTGGTGTGGTCCTCTGATGAAACTGCAGGCTAATTCCAGGCCCTGTGGACTTACTGCTGAGACTTGATGAACAACAGCAGCTGTCTCTGTCCTTTCATCCTAAGCATCTTGTTGTTAACTGCATTGCAGGCTCTGCTTGTCACAAGTGTTTCCCAGAAGCTCACAATGACGCTAATCGTAGATTTCCTCCAGAACAGCAAAAGTCCAAAGGACTGTCAAAAAGCAACTCCCCTTCCCCAGCCTGCACCTAGTTATGTGATAACCATATGTTTAGTAATTTCAGTTCTTAGCAGCTTTAACAAGCTCATTTCCATCATCCACAGGTCCTGACAGGTGGAAGAGTCAGGTCTTCAGCAACCCCAGATCTTAGCAGGTGCATTAACTGTGTTCAGTAACACCAGAACTGCAAGGTATAATCTTCATATTGCTGAAATTCACCTGGGGTCAGCAGGTGCAACAGCCATGCCCTTAGTATCACCAACTCATGGTAGATGTATTAGCCATGTATCAAATTTCTCAAAGTTTTGACACATGTGCCGGCAATGTGTTTTTGAAACTACAATACACGTGTTCTGTACCAGTAAGTCCTGGTACATGTGACCATATGTCACATGTAACCAGTGTGACATGTGAAAAGTTCTGAAGAAGGTTCATTGACCTGAAACGTTAACTCTGCTTCTCTCTCCGCAGATGCTGCCAGACCTGCTGAGTTTTTCTAGCACTTTCTGTTTTTAGTCCTGGTACATGTAATAGTCTTGTCTTCAACATCATCAGGCCCTACTAATTGTAATAAGAGGACCGTTGCATTGATTTAATGTCCTTGCCTGTGATTACTAATCTCAGTCGAGAGGTCATGGTGATTAGTTGTACTCACTTCCAATCTTTCCTGGAAAGAGGAAGTAAATCCACGTGCGGAATATGGGCATGAATTCTCCATGTGACACCAGTGATAGAAACCCAGCTCTCTATTCAGGGTCAAAGACACAGAGACACCTCTCACCTGAGCGGTTGTTGTGGAAGTTTACCAGGTAAAGGATCTGATCAGTTGAGCCATTGGACCAAGACTACCAAGCGATCACTGTTGTCATTCTTCTCCAGAAAAATTTCATGAAATAAAGAACCCAATTGGTCCCTCACAACCCCCACTCCCTCTTTTCCCCCTCTGCCTGTCTGCAGCTCCTCTCTTTGCATCTTCCTCTTCCTGTCCCTTACTACGTTGTCCCATTTGTGGGTTTGTCACTATTTGGACAAGGAAGGATATCAGTGTGATTTATATTAACTGTAGCTCACAGAGATTTAAACCTACAGAGGAGCCATGTGCTGAAGAGGCAAATTAGTACCAGATGGCTCAACTGGTGAAGCAGTGCTTCCCGTATATCACTTCAATTTAAGACAGTGGAGATTCTCTTGGGCATTTCAGTAAACATATTATGCTGTTCTTTTCAACTCAGCTTTGAGGTGTAGGAGACAGCGTATAGCTGGGAGGGAGACAGCTGATTTGACTGGTGGCTCAGCTAGGCTATCCCTGAACACAGAAAACTGGGGGAGGTTTGGTGGTCAAGCCCTTAACTTCCAATCTAGCAAAGAAGCAAATACTCAAGGACAGTCTATTTTGGATGGACGGAAGGCTAGGTTGAGAGAAGAGGGTACTTTATTTAAGCTCAGGGCCACTTTCAGAGAACGTTTTGGTCAGAATAGTGCATTTTGCCCACCAAAAATGACATTATGGTGCAGTTTGTTAATTTCTGTTCACTGACAAAATAAAATAAGCCTGTTGATTTATAGTTGTCCTTATCCAACTATAGTATATCTGGCTGCCTTTTCTAAGTCTGGAGAAATGTACCTGGTGACATATGCAGGATTACAGAAGACACTTCATATAGAAAGGAGTTTCATTGTTGTCGTTGTCCAGTCATATGACCACATGACTAGACATATGGCCACGAATGTAAGCTCCTGATCATAAAAATGCAGGCTCTGCTTACAAGAGAGACTGGTGATACTGAACCTGAATGAATATCTGGTGCAGAGACAAAATTTATAATCATACCTACCTCCATTACCCCTCCACTTCTACATTTCCCCCATTTTCTTTCCCTGCCTCCTCCTTCCACCTCTCTCCACTCCCCAACCAGAACTCTCCCTCCCCCTCAAATGAAATAGAAGAAAGTAAAGTTACACCAACAAAATGCATTCAAACACAATTCCCTGGGCCACAACTTAATTAATTTCCTCAGGATGGATTCAGTCTCCGGTCACTATAACAATCGAAAATAAATCTGTACACAGAAATACAGATCACTTATATTTTCCAGATCTTCCACAAGAATGAAATGTTTTCCAGTCTTGTGCAGATTTCACAACACATTCTGGAAACAGAAAATCTCTAAAACTTGTTAGAAATTCCACGTGAATGTGAAGCAACACAAGCAGTGCAAGTCAAACCCATGAGATCAGCAAGAATGAACAATAATTGTATTCACATTATTTAAATGATAGCTGCCTTTTCAAAATTAGCTTTATTTTTACCTAGTAAAGTGCAGAAGTGCCTTACGAGGCCAATGTACAGGCAAGTCATGACAAAACCTGTGTCACAGGAATTGTACAATGGCTGCTACAGTCTTTTAAGTTTTCATTTTTTCATCAGCTAGCCAAGTTTCTGCTGCTTTGGCTTTAGAAGGCCTTATCATACTGTGTTACTGGCTTCAAATTTTCGGCAGTATCTTCCCAGCAGCCACTGAGAATAGTGCATACGTTCAACTTTAGGCTGTTCTACTTGCTATGCTGTCTCTCTCACTTCTGTTTTCTTTCCTATAGCTGACATTAAATCATCGTCTCTGATAGCAGCTCATCAACTATCCCTGCTACATATTCTACTCATCTGAGCTATGCTTCTTTGATCATATTGTTACATTTTGAAGTCAGTGGAACTAAAAATGGGGAGAGATTTAAAACAAGCTGCTGATTCTCTATCACCTATTTTACATCATCAACAAGGTTAAAGTTACCACTAGTGAATGAAAAATGAATAAGCAAATATATATTAGTAATACAATATATTTTTCTTCCATTTAATACATTAACCAGCTCCTCGAACAAAAACAATAAATTATCAAAATCTGTATCCTAAGCTCCTAATTTGTATTTATCCTTTGTGTGCACAGGGTGTGGAGGGTGGTGAGGTGGGGGTCATTTTGACTTTGTTCTTTTCTTGTGATCTTTCCAGGAGCCAAATTGGCATAACCCATTTTTCTCTGAAAACTCCAACTGATTCAACTCAATTCTGCTCAGCTCATTGAACATTTTCAGCTCATTAATTATCCGTGGCAACAATTGTTAGGCTCCCTGGAGTTTAATGACTGTCAGTTACTTTCAGTGTAACTGCTTGTGATGCAGATAACGGAACAAACATCCCATGCTCCAAAATCCACTCGATAAAGAAATGTCTCACCTCATTTTTTTGGTGACCACTGCCACTGACTCCCTGACCAGAGGAAATACTCTTTTCATCATCACTGTATTAAACAATTCACAATTTTAACATGCACCAAGATTGTACCATCTCCCATTTCGTTTCTTAATTCTATTGGTACAGATTCTGTCTGTACACGACCTCCTGTAACATCCTCCTGGTTTAGCTCTGTGATTTTATTAACAGTGTCATCTCACCCAATTTTTCCCCTCCCTATCACTCCTAAAAATGTTATAACTAGGAAGATTAAAGTTCCCAGTCACATCTAGATTTAAGTTACATTGCCATCATAGCATTATATATCATACCCCTCTATAGTTATCAATATTTTTATCTCTCGCAAAAGGTTAGTATGCAGGTACAGCATATAATTAGGAAAGCTAATAGAATGTTATCGTTTATTGCGAGGGGAATTGAATACAAAAGTAAGGAGGTTATGCTTCAGCTATACAGGGTATTGGTGAGACCACATCTGGAGTACTGTGTACAGTATTGGTCTCCTTATTTAAGGAAGGATGTAAATATGTTGGAGGCAGTACAGAGAAGATTACTAGACTAATACCTGGAATGGGCAGGCAGTCTTACGAGGAAAGATTGGACAGGCTAGGCTTGTATCCGCTGGAATTTAGAAGAGTAAAAGGTGACTTGATTGTAACAAAAAATATCCTGAGGGGTCTTGACAGGGTAGATGTGAAAAGGATGTTTTCCCTTGTGGGAGAATCTCGAACTAGGGGTCACAGTTTAAAAATAAGGGGTTACCCATTTAAGACAGAGATGAGGAGAAATTTTTTCTCTCAGAGGGTCGTGAGTCTTTGGAATTCTCTTCCTCAAAAGGCAGTGGAAGCAGAGTCTTTGAATATTTTTAAGGCAGAGGTAGATAGATTCTTGATAAGCAAGGGGGTGAAAGGTTATCAGGGGTAGGTGGAAATGTGGAGTAATCAGTTCAGCCATGAACTTATTGAATGGCAGAGCAGACTCAAAGAGCTGAGTGGCCTACTGCTGCTCCTCATTCATATGCTCGTATGTTCTCCACAGGGTCTCAACGGTGTCACAGACCACCATCCTCTGACTAATTTTCAGTGCCTGCTTCATACTTGTCCAACACTATGTCCCCAAACTTAACTCTCCCACCACAACCATCCCTCACCTCAACTTGGCAGAAACCAGGTCGGGGGCAGTTAAAATGGAGCGGGGGTACTTACCCACTCCTTTCCCAGTCTGACCGCCTGCATTTAATTGCCCAAGCTAGCGGGGTCCACATTAAATATCTAAATTGGGTTTTGATGGCATAATTGGGGCTTAATCTGATATTTTAACAGAAGGTCTGAGTAGGGGAGCATTGAGGTCATACCTGCCAGGAATTGGACTGTGGGTCAGAAGAGGCCCAGGTAGGTAAGTTTTTAATTTTTTTTAAGGTTTCTTTGTGGGCTTGGAAGAGCAGGAGTACTCCTCTGGACCCTCAAGGAAACCTTGGCCCTCCCTTGCCCTGGCTTTTCCCCTCTTTCCTGATCACAATGGTCCCACAGCCCTTCACTGTTTACCTGACTGCCAGGAACCTTTCTCATAGTTCCCCAGATGCAGAATCCAACGACCCAAGTTCTCGCACTTGTCCACTGGCACTTTCTCTCAGGTGGGGGTCAGGGCCTAGATATGGAAACGAGGTCCAGGAGTTAAAATTTCTCGAGGTCTCAATATGCAAGCTTGGTCCTTCCCCTCTCTATCTGATCCAGCTACTTCTCTCTTGCTAAACTCTGCCTGCGTCCCATGTCTTGAGTGGCCACATTCTGGAAAAGACAATCCAGGAAGTCCTCATCCTCGCTGATGTTGCGAAGTCTGGTCAATTGCTCCTTGACCACAGAGATCCACTGTCACAGATTCAATTTTCTACACTTCGTGCCAATATGCTGTCCTTGAATATACTGAGGATCCATATATCACAATCTGCACACATCACAAGGGTTCTCTACATTGCTCAATCTCTGTGACTAACTGTCCAACTTAAATGTAGGTAGCATCAACCTGAACTTCCATGAGCACAAAACACTCGCAGGAATTAAATTCCACATTCACTTTACACAAGTAGTAACCATTGCAAATAAAAACTGCTTTTAATTGCCTCTCAGTAATGAACTCCATCTAAGGCTGTAGGTATAAACCTGCACTCTTCTGGTCTTTCACACTCCACTGGCCTCTCACAGTTTAAATGGGTCTCTGACTACTTAGCTCAAATTTATACAGTCTTCATTTACACAATAGCTAAATTATATTTGTAATGTAGTGCAATGGTGACTTTGCCTTTAAGAAACTGTACTTTTAAGAGATCAGGCCACTGATGCAACTGATGACATCATGAGACTTATATAAGGAGGAGACAGGTTTTGAGACGCTCATGCAGCACACGGCTTCACAGAGGGCAGATACACACCAGCGAGGAAAAGACCTGTACTTGAAATCATGCAATGTAAATAAGTAAGACAATAAATAGTGTTTGTGTTGAGTCCAGGAATAAAACCTGTGGTTGTCATTTAAAGAAGACTTAACGCAGCACATCTCTGCAATTTCTGGCGACGAGGAAAAAAAAAGGAAAAGACGAAGCACAGAAGGTTCCAAGGTTAAGAAAGCAAACACAGACAAAAAAATGTCAAGAGAAAACCAGGACTGGAACGGAGAGAAAACCTGTGCTGGAGCAAGATTTGAACATCCAATGGTGACACTCAATATCAATACACCCCGAAGAAAGAGAGCATTGCTCGTACACTATGTGGGAGCAAAAGTTGACAATATCTTTGATACGCTCACAGACACTAGAAACGACAATGATTATGATGCATTAAAGAATGCTCTTGCAAGATATTTTCAACCGAGGGCAAATGCTCACTATGAAATTTATGTCTTCAGGCAAGCAAAACAAGATAAGTCCAAGACCCTACGTGATGAGACTCAGAAGTCTGAGCCAGAATTGCAACTTCACAGATATGGACAAAGAAATCATCTCTCAGATCATTATGACCTGCCAGTCACCAAGACTAAGAAGGCATGCTCTTCGAGAGAGAGAGAATCATTAAACTTCCAAAGGGTACTTGATATTGGCAGAGCACTGGAAGCCAGCAAAGACAAGATGAAGTCTTAGAAGAGAAAGAGGCAAATAGCATAAGACGAAAATCCCCTGAGGCCAGGTCAGGATCGTTGACAGAATCTGTAAATGCCACACAAGGTTGGTTTCACCAGAGAAACACACCAAACACCAGAGGAGATCCAGAGAAAGGTCTGAGGCACATCAAGGAAGACCAAGACGGAGATTACAATCACATCATGTTTGAACATTCAATCACTGTGGTGATGCATATCCTCATTACAAAACTTGTCCTGTGAGAGGAAAGAAGAGTAAAGCCTGCGGAAAATGGGGCATTTCGCAAGAATATGCGATCAAAGCCTGCACAAGACATTAATAGAGTTGAATGCCAGAAGGAAGATTACATTTTCACAGCACAAGAGAAGATCTTTGTTGCTGGCAACTGCAAGTACCGACGCCTGTCCATGTGCGATGTGTTCATAAGCAATTTGACAATCTCTGCAGTAATTGACTCAGGAGCAAAAGTCAACATAATGGATGCTCCAACATTCCATGAGTTACCAGAGAAAACAGAAACTGCAATTGAACAAACTGATATCTAAAATCATCTCCTACAGATCAGATAACCCCTCTATCGGTTCTAGGGAGCATCCAAGTTACTCTCAAATCCTCCCATGGGTCCACATGTCAGACTGAATTCCATGCTGTGGCTCAAGCTAGGGACATCTGCTAAATTTCGAAACTGCCAGCGAATTGAAGCTGATCACAATCAACACTGTCAGAGGACAGAACTCCCGGGCAAAAGAAGGTATCCTGAGGAAACATCCACAATTATTCGAAGGCATCGGCAAAGTAAAAAACAAGAAAATCAAGCTTCACATAGATGAGTCAGTCCAACACAAGCAATAGAAGCAAAGGAGGATTTCATTCCATACTGAAAAGACGTAGAGAAAGAATTGGACAGACTGGAGAAATTGGACATCATTGAAAAGACAGAAGGGCCAACCCCATGGATCAGCCCAATTGCTGTAGGCCCCAAAACCACAGGAAAAGTACGAATTTGCATGGACATGAGAGTGGTCAACAAAGCCAGAAATGCCAATGCTAGATGAGATAATTGAAGACGTGAATGGGTCAACAATTTCAGTACCCTAGACTTGACCACTGGATATCACCAATTTGAGTTAGACGCATCCAGTCGATACATAATTTCCTTCAGTGCCCACGTCAGGTTAAGAAGGTACAAGCACTTAATGTGCGGAGTAAGTGCAGCCTCGGAAATTTTTCAATCAGTAGCAGAACTACTTACAGGCCTGAATGGAGTCAGGAATATCTCAGATGACAGTATTGTTTATGGGAGAATACAAGCAGAATATGACAAGCACTTACATGCAATCTTGGATTGATTCCAAGTGCAAAATTTGTGACTAAATAAAGACAAGTGCATTTTTTCAGCTACAGAAGAAAGTTCTATGGGCACATATTTAACGAAAAAGGTCTATCTCCGGATTCTAAGAAGGTGAAGGCATTCTTGAACGCAGATCCTCCCGCAATTGCAAAACAGGGAACAAAGTTTGGTATTGAGGGTGATGTGCCTTAAACCTATCCCCTCAAAGTTTCAAACTTCAGTCCAGCTGAGTTTTGTTTAATGCAATTTTACAATTGTAAATCTTTTAAAGAAAAGTGGGAAACTTTAAATTTAAATGAAAGGGGTAATGTAATGTAGTGCAGTGGTGACTTCACCTTTAAGAAACCATACCTTTAAGAGATCAGGCCACTGATGCAACTGATGACATCATCAGACATATGTAAGGAGGAGACACCATTTTGAGAGGCTCACTCAACACATGACTTTACAGAAAGACACACACACACCAGCGAGGAAAGACCTGCACCTGAAATCATGCAATGT
The DNA here is from genome assembly GCF_036365525.1 of Heterodontus francisci. Lineage (NCBI taxonomy): Eukaryota > Metazoa > Chordata > Chondrichthyes > Heterodontiformes > Heterodontidae > Heterodontus > Heterodontus francisci. The sequence continues at coordinate 25,813,010 of NC_090393.1, read as the reverse complement.
AAATAATTAAGACAATTGTAGTATAAGGGTTTGAAAGATTTAATGTTTGAGACAGTGTGAGGAATACCTCCCACCATGATGATGTAAGAGTTCACATGTGAGAGACACTGGTGGGAGATGCAGCATAACTTCGGAGGAGTCATACAGACTTAAGTAAAGCGGTATATAGTTAAAATATAACAAATGAGTTAATGTTAAAATTACTGAAGACTCTCCTAGCTAGACTAACCAAATACACAAACAGTAGCAGACTAACCAAACATACATCAGCAATAAATAATTGTGTTGAATCAGACTATAAAGTCTGCAGTTGTCATTTAAATAAGACTTAAGAACACAGTACAACTTTATAATGTTGTCTATTATGGTTAAATGCCACACTGTTCTAGCCTTTCATGTTCTACCCCGCTCTTACTGCTCAAGGTTTAAAAAAAAATTGACATTACCATTCTACAGATTCCATGGGACAAACCTTAACAGGCAGAGATTAGTGGAAATGTACTTTCTAAAGCTTTTCTACAAATCAGAACTGATTCCAAGCTGAATAGAGGAAGAGAAACGGTATACACACACCAAAAAAAGGTTCCAAGCATGCATATATTGCAGTAACTAACCAACAGCTTCCAAGAAGCTGACACAGCCTTCCACCCAACATAAAATGGGTAATTAAAAAACAGCCCTAAATATAATCCTTATGACAACAGTCACAGCTTGCATTTATATAACACTTTTAATATGTAAACCAATGCCAAGGTATTTCAGAGGAATGAGGTAAAAATGGTAAGTAGCAAGAGCTTGATTGATTCTAATAGTCTTCAGCCCTGGCCTCCAGCTGATCCAATTGGCTCATATCGATGACCTCCAAATGATCCACTGAAATTCCTGTTGGGATTCTCCTGCTCTCCCCTGGTAACTTTGCCAGAAATTACAGCCCTTTTCTTCAGGATTTCCATTCCGCTCCTGCCAAAGTCACAGCTGGAAAGTGGGATAACCCCTGTAGAAATTCCTCTTGAGATTTATTTCTGACACTCTGAGAAGCTGACAAGGAGGTTGGGACATTAAAGAATCGGAGCTGATGGTTGGCATGTATTGGGTAGTGGATGGGGAGGTTAAGCTTGTATGAAAGAGGAAATTCAATAAGTGTTAAAAGATAGGCCTGAAATGCCCACATATTGCATTGTGCCATTAGCAACAACGAGTCTCTGTGCATGATGTGTGCTGTATCAAGGCAGGATAGACTGGGACTGATTGGAGTTTTGAGATATTTTACTCAGCATCACAATACACACATCAATTATGGTCAAATTAATCATCTCAGTCCAGTAAAGCAATGTAAACAGCTAAGCCCAAGCCTTTTGGAAAGCAACTGGTATTAATCTGTCTGCTGAAGCTCGGATACAAATCAGACCAGGGATTCTGCACACTGGATTTCAGTTCCAGCATACTGGGATTTGCACCTTTGACTAAATCAGACATTCTGTGTTGGGAAGTTATCCTATTTATTGCTGAGCCAGTAATATAGAAGTGTTAGGGAGGAAGAGAGGCAGATAGATAGATATAAAGAGACAAAGGAAGAGGCAGAGGGAAAGAGACCTTGCAAACGGCAGAAAGAACTGAATCAGAGAGTGCGAAACAATAAATGAAAGAGAAGTAATGGAATGAGGAAACAAATGAAGGGCTGAATGAGGGAACGCACGAGTGCCTGACTGAAGGTGATGTGAATTGCAGAAGTACGACCGTGACTGAGAGAAACAAGTGAGTGAGAGTGAAGGAAGAATTATTCGAGGAAGTAGAGTGTGTACCGTTACATGGGAATGGAATCCCTGCTCTAGCCCAAACCCGAAAGTGTATAGCCTGTGATACTATGTTGTTAATTTTATAAACTTGATGAGTGAACTAGTATCCTTATAACAAGATGAAGATTCAAATGGAAAGTCTTCACAAGATGCTTATTAAGTGAACTACTATTTAAAATCAATACAAATCCTCACAGACAGAGGCTTCTCCATACTTTTACATGACAAGGTCAGCCCAGACATCTAGCTGCAGTGCCTGTTGCATTGTACATTCTACTATTCACAGAGGAAGGGAAAATGGTCACAAAGGATTATTTCAAAAGTCATTATCTTCACATTCGAAAATAGAAGAGGCTCCTGTTGAAATGCTTCACATGATTTAATAGAGAGAGTTTGCTGTATTAACATAATCAAGCATTTCATTTAATGAGAGCACATAGCCAGACATCTGTCAGATTATGCTTCACGTGGCACAGTAATAACAGTGCTGCCCATGGACACCTAGGCAAAGAAGAGTTAGCAGTGACATAGTAGGGAAGGAATGTTTGTGAGATGTAGGAAAAGGAAGGGCTAAGGGGACTGAGGACACCACAGCCTGTTTGTGAATGAATTTCAAACTGTCACACCCATCTTCACATCATAGTACAAGTGTCTGAGTACTCTGTGACACTGTACTGCATACTGCGTCATGGCATGGAAGCTATGACTTTCAGGATGATATTTCATATAATATATCATGAAAGAGGAAACTTACATTCTTGGAGGCAGCTTTAGCAGCAGAAGAGATGTGGGAGATCCATTTAAGCCAGAGGACAGTGAGCACATAGAGGGCAGATCAAAATGCAATCCAAACTGTTGAGTCTGCAAGACAGTGGGTTGGAGATTTTGTTATAGTAAGATTTCTTTTGCTGGAGGTGTCACAGGTTGTCTTTCCCAAAACTTCTCAATCACATTTCATAGAGTGAGGGGTGGGGGTGAAAGGATAGATTGGAGAGGAATTTCAACCCAGACATAGAGTTGCCCACTCTGGTTAGACATATTCCTGAAGGTTTCATCACATGACCTTCTGCTTCCAGCTGTCCTGCCCGCATGCTCCTGTCATTAGTTACCCAACGTATCCGTCCTCATGGCATACTGCCTTCCCACCATGATTGGGAAATGAAAGCCAAATACTGTGGATGCTGGAAATCTGAAATAAAAACAGAAAGTGTTGGAAATGCTCAGCAGGTCTGGCAGCATCTGTGGAGAGAAAAGCAGAGTGAATGTTTCAGGTTTGTGACCTTCCAACAGAACTTTCACCAGGACTTCTGTAACCTGAATGGATAATTCTTTACTATTAGTCAAATAGTCTTTTATCCCCCATCTCTATTTTTTTTTATAACGAATAAACAAAACTGTTCAGGCCAGTGAGCTTAACATCTGTCTTAGGGAAAATGTTAGAAGCTATTATTAAAGATGTAATAGCAGGGCATTTAGAAAAATCCAAGATAATCAGGCAGAGTCAACATGGTTTTGTAAAAGGGAAATCATGTTTAACCAATTTATTAGAGTTCTTTGAGGGAGTTACATGTGCTCTGGATAAAGTGGATGTATTGTACTTAGATTTCCAGAAGGCATTTGATAACCTTTTATAAGGTTATTGCAGAAAATAAAAGCTCATGGTGTAGGGGGTAACATATTGGCATGGATAGAAGATTGGCTAGCTAACAGGAAACAGAGAGTAGGAATAAATGAGTCATTTTCTGGTTGGCAAGATGTAATGAATGGTGTGCCACAGAGATCTGTGCTGAGGCCTCAACTTTTTACAATTTATATAAATCACTTAGAAGAAGGGACCAAAGATATGGTTGCTAAATTTGCTGATGACAGAAAGTTAGGTAGAAAAGTAAGTTGTGAAGAGGACATAAGGAGGATATAAAGGGATATAGATAGGTTAAGTGAGTGGGCAAAGACCCGGCAAATGGAGTATAATGTGGGAAAGTGGGAAATTGTCCATTTTGGCAGGAAGAATAAAAAAGAAGCATATTATCTAAATGGTGAGAGATTGCAGAGCTCTGAGATGCAAAGGGATCTGGGTGTCCTAGTGCATGAATCGCAAAAGGTTAGTATGTAGGTACAACATGTAACTAGGAAAGGTAATAGAATGTTATCGTTTATCGCAAGGGGAACTCAATACAAAAGTAGGGAGGTTATGCTTCAGCTATACAGGGTATTGGTGAGACCACATCTGGAGTACTGTGTACAGTACTGGTCTCCTTATTTAAGGAAGGATGTAAATACATTGGAGGCAGTACAGAAAAGGTTTACTAGACTAATATTTGAAATTGGTGGGCTGTCTTATGAGGAAAGATTGGACAGGCTAGGCTTGTATCCGCTGGAATTTAGAAGAGTAAGAGGTGACTTGATTGAGACATATAAGATCCTGAGGGGCCTTGACAGGGTGGATATGGAAAGGATGTTTCCCCTTGTGGGAGAATCTAGAACTAGGGGTCACTGTTTAAAAATAAGGGGTCGCCCATTTTCGACAGAGATGAGGAGAAATCTTTTCTCTCAGAGGGTCGTGAGTCTTTGGAATTCTCTTCCTCAAAAGGCAGTGGAAGCAGAGTCTTTGAATATTTTTAAGGCAGAGGTAGATAGATTCTTGATAAGCAAGGGGGTGGAAGGTTATCGGGGGTAGGTGGAAATGTGGAGTAATCAGTTCAGCCATGAACTTATTGAATGGCAGAGCAGGCTCGAGGGGCCGATTGGCCTACTCCTGCTCCTAATTCGTATGTAATATATTTTTACGTAAAACACCCTGCTGAGTTTCTCCCTAGCTACTCACAGAAGTTTCTCAGAGATTAATATTTGATTCCTAGCAACTATAGGCCAATCCTAAATATTTAGCAATGCCAACCAAACAATCCACAGGTACTGGATTTGAATGCAAGTTCAATCTCATCTCTGGATTCCATGACTGATGGCTTATTTGTTTGGAACAACACACAAGCTTAGAAATGACTGCAATGTTAGAGTATGAACACTACTTTTTGTAAGGCATTCATGTTATTTTAACTATGTTAGGAAACATTTTACAAATGTTATCTTTGTACGCTAGTACCATAAACTGCCATTTCTAGGTTATTGTGACTAAGAATAGTGTCTGATGTGGAAAGGTTCAACTTGATTGCTAAACTCCAAGCAGCGTGAGGGGAAAGCCTCAGAAAAGAAAGGACACTGCCTTCAACGGGAGATTAATTGCTCTCTGTGAGCTGAGCTAAGTATAAAACTCAGATTCCTGTTATAGGCCAGACTGAGGTTTGAGAATCTTCATGTAGCATTACTGTAGTAAATTAGCACAGCTCGCTTCTCTGGGGAGTATCCATGGTGGCAATTGTGGCTTGGAGAGTTTGTGACACATCCGCCTCCAGAACATGCCGTTGCTGTTCCTACTAATGGTCAGACTTTACTGGGATATTCCTGACTCAGCACCTGTAACTAGCAGAAATATGCTGTGAACAGGCCTTTCACTCAGCCCTTAATTTAAAAAAAAAGATATGGAACAGAAGTGATTCTTCCCAACTTGGAGTGAGGGGTAACGCAGAGTCGAAAGTATCTGTATCTGGAGTGACTCCAGTGAGGATTGACACAGAGGAAAGTATTTTGTATGGTCAAGGTCAGAGCCAAGGTAACAGTTTACTGCAGCAGCATTTAGCCTGAGTGCTTATTACTTCAATTATATTATTAAAAAGAGGCTTGAGCTGCCCAATAGCACAGAGTACAATAAGATTACATTTTTCTTTACCACGAGATAGATCCCAGTATGAATCAAGTACACTACGCTGCATACCTGATTGTAAACTCAAATAGTGCAACTGAGCACTTGGATAAGTATGAGCTAATTAAAGAGAGTTAACATGAATTTTTGAAAGGTAGTTTGTGCCTGACGAATCTAGCTGAATATTTTGAGGAGGTCACCAACACGATGGAAAGGGAAGGGTCAAAAGGGTTGATAGTTGGTGCCTACATGGACTTACAGAAAGCATTTGATAAAATTCCGCACAAGAAATTGAAGCAAAAATGGAAGTGCATGAAATTAACTTCATGGGCTGTTGTGGGATCTAAGCTGGGTGTATAATTGGTTCAGATGCCAAAGACAGAAAACAGGAATGAAGGGAATGCAATCTGATTGATGGAATGTGTCAAGTGGGATTCCCCAAGAATATGTATTAGGGCTGACTTTGTCCTGGCCGCTGCTGACCTTCACCTGCTGACTCTTTCATTGGCCCCTTCTCTCACTGTTAGCATTGTGACTAACTCCTCCTTGACCCCATCTCTGAGACAGTTTGTCAGCCATAGATCATTCTTGCCACCCAGATATTTTGCCAGTCCTGCCTCCTTCTCCACCTCCTTCTCTATTCCCCTCCATCTTTGTCCTTTTGCCCTCCCATTTTTTTCTTCCCCCCTCATCCCTTCCCTCTCTCCTTTCCTCTTCCCGTCCTCTCTCTTTTCCATCTCCCTCTTACTCTAGTTTGCACCCGTCCCTGTCTTAGTTCAATTTATCCCCTCTTCTTCACTCAAAAACAAAAAGTGCTGGAAATATTCAGCAAGTCAGGCAGCAACTGTAGAGAGAAACAGAGTTAACGTTTCAGGCCTGTGAGCTTTCATCTCCTCTTCCTTCTGCTCTCTATCCCAGCTTGACCTGAAAACTGCAACACCATAGACGATCAATACATAAACCCATTTAACCACTGGTGGAACAGGATTTTTTTTAAAATGTGAAATTGATTATCTGTGTTTAAAAGGTTATTCAGCACTGACCTTCACTTCAAAGATGACTCTTTCCTGAAATTGTTAATTTTTCCAGGCTCTCCTGGCACATCACACAAGCTAATTAAAGTTAATTATCAACTCAAGGCAATGTCTCCATTAGCAGCACACTTCCCCAGGAGAGCAGCTCCCGCAGGGATGCTGCAGCTTAATGAGTCCCATGCCAGTTATTTTTATTAAGCAGCCACCATCCTTCAACTGTTGCTGAACTGGTTATTTATTAGGTAATCATTCATCTATCGCTCTGCTGGTTATTTATTAACACATCACTCCACTGGATAATCACTAACTTATCAATACATTGGTAAGCCTTTGACCTCGTCAGCAGACGTGGTCTCTTCAGACTACTAGAAAAGATCGGATGTCCACCAAAGCTACTAAGTATCATCACCTCATTCCATGACAATATGAAAGGCACAATTCAACATGGTGGCTCCTCATCAGAGCCCTTTCCTATCCTGAGTGGTGTGAAACAGGGCTGTGTTCTCGCACCCACACTTTTTGGGATTTTCTTCTCCCTGCTGCTTTCACATGCGTTCAAATCCTCTGAAGAAGGAATTTTCCTCCACACAAGATCAGGGGGCAGGTTGTTCAACCTTGCCCGTCTAAGAGCGAAGTCCAAAGTACGGAAAGTCCTCATCAGAGAACTCCTCTTTGCTGACGATGCTGCTTTAACATCTCACACTGAAGAATGCCTGCAGAGTCTCATCGACAGGTTTGCGTCTGCCTGCAATGAATTTGGCCTAACCATCAGCCTCAAGAAAACGAACATCATGGGGCAGGATGTCAGAAATGCTCCATCCATCAATATTGGCGACCACGCTCTGGAAGTGGTTCAAGAGTTCACCTACCTAGGCTCAACTATCACCAGTAACCTGTCTCTAGATGCAGAAATCAACAAGCGCATGGGTAAGGCTTCCACTGCTATGTTCAGACTGGCCAAGAGAGTGTGGGAAAATGGCGCACTGACACGGAACACAAAAGTCCGAGTGTATCAGGCCTGTGTCCTCAGTACCTTGCTCTACGGCAGCGAGGCCTGGACAACGTATGCCAGCCAAGAGCGACGTCTCAATTCATTCCATCTTCGCTGCCTTCGGAGAATACTTGGCATCAGGTGGCAGGACTATATCTCCAACACAGAAGTCCTTGAAGCGGCCAACATCCCCAGCTTATACACACTACTGAGTCAGCGGCGCTTGAGATGGCTTGGCCATGTGAGCCGCATGGAAGATGGCAGGATCCCCAAAGACACATTGTACAGCGAGCTCGCCACTGGTATCAGACCCACCGGCCGTCCATGTCTCCGTTATAAAGACGTCTGCAAACGCGACATGAAATCGTGTGACATTGATCACAAGTCGTGGGAGTCAGTTGCCAGCATTCGCCAGAGCTGGCGGGCAGCCATAAAGACAGGGCTAAATTGTGGCGAGTCGAAGAGACTTAGTAGTTGGCAGGAAAAAAGACAGAGGCGCAAGGGGAGAGCCAACTGTGCAACAGCCCCAACAAACAAATTTCTCTGCAGCACCTGTGGAAGAGCCTGTCACTCCAGAATTGGCCTTTATAGCCACTCCAGGCGCTGCTTCACAAACCACTGACCACCTCCAGGTGCGTATCCATTGTCTCTCGAGATAAGGAGGCCCAAAAGAAAGAAAAAAGAAGAACTAATCATGTGCATTCAGTAATTATTAATCATTCACTGCATTGGGTTGACATTGACCAGCCTATGCACTAAGTAATCTTAAATTAGTGTTGTTGGTTGGCATCCTTCTATCTACGAAAGATGATGGACACGCAGCAAACAATCCATTTAAGTGTCTTCTCATTGTTGAGGCTGTGAAGGCCAATCCTTGACAGGCAGGTTCTGCCACAAGTGCTGCACGTGAAGCTGACAAGTGGCGCTGTGAGTTGTTGTTTTTGACATTGGCGCCTATTGCCAAGCTGCTGTAGAAACTGGTTGTCATGGTAGTGCACACCAGTGCACAGGATGTGTCGCCATTTCCCTCTTTCACCAGCTAGTGACTCCCAGGTGCAATAGTCGACATTTAGGGCCTTCATGTCATGCTTGCAAGCATCCTTGAAGCGGAGCTTCGTACGCCCCACTGGTCATCTCCGACTTGTGAATCGCACATGGGATAACACCAAGCTGACTCTTCAGACCAAGCTAATGGTTTATAAGGCCTGTGTTCTCATCACCTTGCTGTATGGCTGTGAAACATGGGTAACTTACAGCTACCAGGAAAAGAAACTCAATAATTTCCATCTTCGCAGTCTGCGGTGCATTATGGGTATATCCTGGCAGGACAAAATCACAAATATGGCAGTCCTCTCAAAGGCAGAGCTCCCAAGTGTGTTGGCACTACTCGAACAGAAGCAGCTCTGGTGGATCGGACACGTCCACAGGATGGAAGACAGTCGCATACCCAAGGACGTTCGGTATGGTGAGCTAACCCAAGTTTTCATTGTACTAGTTAATTATTAAATAAGGATTATCTTTTTGTCTTTAAAATAATTATTAACTATACTGTGCAATTGGTAATCATTAACATGCTATTTCACTAACCGGTCAATGTATTGGGTTATCACTAACCAGTCATGCCTAAGTAATTGTTAGACAATCACTGCATTGTATATTGATTAAGCATTCAATGTGTTGTCTGATATTAGCTTGTCAACGCACTAAGCAATTATTAACCAATCACTGCAGTGGGTAATCATTAATCCTGCACTGGTCTGTATCATCACTAACCTGTGACTATTGTCACACCACCATGCTATGTTGAATGAATATTTTTTAATCCACTAGCTGGAGATCTGAATTTATTTTTGTAAAAGAAATTAAAAAGGAACAGATAAAAGGTGACTTTGCTAGCAGTTTAAGATGGCCACGTAATTTGCAACACTGTATCCTACATTCCAAGGCCTGTGAGGTGGAGACAACCCAGCAAAAAGCACGATCTGGGAAATTTAAGGGAACTGCCTGTTTCCATTAGCAAGGCGTCAAGACTATCACTTGAACAATGGTTGTAAGAAAGGAATTCCCAGACATGGACTGTTTTAGTTGCAAGAAGAAATACACTGCTAACTACTATGCTTGAATCACTGGGTGACTGTCATGTGATAAGCCCCTCCCCTACCCACCCCGAGCTGTGTGCTTTTAAGCTGGTGTTTCTGTGCAGCAGGCTGACAAGCATCTGGACTCTGACAATTGCAGACCAAGTGGGGGTACCTCCATTCTCTCTCTCTCCATTCCAGCTCGCAAGCTTCAAACCCTACCTGCTGACTGACCACCTCTGCATACTCTAGCTGCAACCAGGGACACCTTGGCGGAAACCATCCGCATCGCTGTCTCCAAGAGACCCACCGAATCAGCCATCTATCTTTTCAAACCAGAAGCCTCAGGATCACCAAATTCAGCAAGAAGCCAGCCAAGTCACCAAACTCCACAGACTGCATACCCCTTTTTATTCTATGGACTCTAACTTGACCAGTCTACCCTTCCCCACTCTATAACCTATGTGTGTGTGTTTGTGAACCTCGAGTGTTTGTGTGTGCGTGAAAGTTGGAGCGTAGTGTATTATTTTACTTAGATCGGTTTAAGTACAATAAAGCTAACCTCTTTCTTTGTTAAACTCAAGAAAACCTGTCTGATTGGTTCTTTTTATGATCGTAGCACGCAAATAATCACTTATTGAATTGGCAAGTATATCCACTTTAAAAAAAAAGAATTAAGCTGTTACGGTCAAACAAGGAGAGGGGCAAGAGGGGAGCCCTTTCACCCTTCCTCACCTGATCGTAACACTATGTTGGATTAGCCAGTCACTGCAATTAATTCTAAACATTAATTGCACTAGGTAATCAGTAACCTATCTCTGCGCTGGGTACTAATTAATCATTCACTGTGTTGTGCAACTAGACTGTCATTCATTGACCAGATAATTATTAATCAGTAACTGCACTGCATAATCACCAACCATTCATTGCTGTATGTAATAATTAAATGTTCACTGGAATGTGCAATCAAAAACTCAACGTTACGCTGGCTAATGCTAGCTCATCATCGATGAGTCACTGTGTTGGCTAACTACTAACTCATCACATCAACGGTTGAGGTTTGCTAATCCTTAAACCACCTGTGACTGCATGGGTAGTCCTCAGCCAATCGACACACAGGATTAACCCCTTCAAGTAAGGAGTGGGATGAACAAAAGGCTTTGACTGTCTCATTTTAAGTTAGATTCCCTACTGCCAATTCTGCTTGTTATTGATTTTAAATCTTGTATCACCTATATCTAGTGTCACATCGACTGCCTGTGGTTGGCCCATCCTCAACTTACACCATGCCGATCTTATTCTTTTTGAAGAGATTCCATGTTGATATCCAACTTCACAATCCTTTAACTCTGTCAGGATCACTCTGGATTGACAGTTGGATCTATTCAAAAGCTCCCTGAAGCACACAGACAGCCTCCATAAACATTCTTCTTATGTTCCTAGATTCCTCTTGTGGCCATTTTATTCGTAGAGATTTGGTTTACTGAATTTGCAGCCCTGCCCAGCAAAGCACTCTATTCTCTCTTGATGCAAGACGAATGTGAAAGGAAAGTAGTTGAATCCTTTTTTTTCACACAAAGAGCAGAAGTGTTGTGGAAAATGACATTGAGGTAGACAATGTCTATGACTTCACGGGACAATTAGATGGTCCTATTGCATGCATGCCAGGAAGTTCAGTGGAGCCAGGAAAAGATGTTGGAACCTCCTCCTGAGCAAAGCTTGATTGCACCCCCCCAACAAATATTTTTTTAAAAATTGGGTCTGTAATTTTCAGGGGTCCACACCTGGATCCTGGTGTCTCCCCATAGCCTCCAATGGGTCTGTCAGGCAGACTGGGCTGACCAGGCATATATGCGTAAATGTGCTCCGGGTCCCAATTCCCAAGGGCATGGGAATTCCTGCATTCAGAGTCCCCAACCCCAGCAACAAATCTTTCTGATATCAGCCTTGTAGAGACATGCAAAGCCCATAAGGTCATCCCAGAATTGTGGACATGAGGTCAGGCCATAAATATCCAAGCCCGCCTAGTTTCTATCCATTGCAGTGGACTTCCAGTGACATTGGGCTGGAATGGCTGCTGCAATCTCACGCATGGCAGCTCATTTAAATAACCAGGGTGGCCTGCTTCCCCCCTCCCCCCCCACCCCAATCTCATGGAGGGGGTGGGCTGTCTGTCCCCGGCAATGGCATCAGCTGCCTGAACGCAGGCACTGGCGCCATTTTTAAAGGGCGGCCAGCCCTGCTGCTCAATTTGAACTTTTAAAGATACATCCCCCCAAAATCTATTCAATAAATTTCTAATGCCCCCTTCCCACCCCCCAATAACAATTACATTAGCTATTTGCCCTTTCTCCTCCCCAAAACACTTACCTTTTAAATCTGACCATCCCCACCCCCCCCCATAATGTATGTCATTAATTTAAATATTTAAATCCAGGTTCCGTCACCCAGCGACGGGGATCCGCCACGGAGACTCGCCACCGCAGGGAGAATCAGGCCGGGACCTCCCGGCGTCAGCCTCCAAGGTGGACTGCTGCCGGCCCCGTCTTTCAGCCCCTCCTAAATCAGAGCCCGGTGTTGGTAAAATCCAGCCCATTATGACAGGATTCCTCTGGACTGGCTGTAGAATTTCAAGTCCATGTATTTCTAGAACAAGAAGGGATTGACTGTGATGGAGAGAAGGTTAATGCTTATGGGCTGAAATTTATGCAGCTGTCGCCATAATCGGTGGTGGACGTAAACAATCATGGAGCCACCACGATATTCAGCACAGTGGCACATTTAAATGGCTGGGATGGACCGCCCACCCCGATGATGTGGAGGAGGTGGGCTGTCCATCCCTGGCAATGGCGTTAGCAATCTTTGCGCAGGCACTGATGCCATTTTTAAAGGGTTTCAAGCCCTAACATTAAACTTAATTGTTTAAAGATACGGGCCGGAATATTTTGCATGGTTGAAAAGTTGTTGGCGATCCCGCTTCCGCCGGGCCTGGGGATCTAGTCCAGATTTTATGGTCCCCAGGGCCTTAATTGGTCTTAGGTGGGATTTCCACCTCACTGAGGCAGGAAATCCCGCCTAATGGAGCTGCCGGCCAATCAGCGGGCTGGCAGCTCTTAGTCCCAGCTCTTAGTGCCACCGAGAACGGCAACCAAGCTTACACATGAAGAGGAAGGACGGCCCCAGAAAAAGGTAGGATTTGGGGCCTCGCCGGGAGTGATCGGTCGGGCCCCAGTGAGGCAAAGGGGGTTGATTGGGTGGGGGGGGGTACGGGTGACTGGGGCATCAGGGGAAGCCCTTCGTCAGGCACAGGGTGCCTGATCAGGAGGAGCCCCCCCCCCCACCAGGCTGTCAGAAAGCCGCCTACTTCTGTCAGGTGGCTTTTCTCAGGCCTGGACCGCCTCCCTGCCAACAGTAAAATCCCCGTGATGGCGGGGGGAGGCCCTGAAGTGGTTGTTAATTGGCCACTTTAGGGCCTTGATTGGCCTGGGGTGGGCGGGCCGTTTCCTGTCACCGCTGCCCCGTGTAAAATGCGGTGGAGGCGGGAGCTAAAGGCTTGCTTGGGTCATGCAATTGAAACCTGACACGAGCCCGACAGAACCACATCCAACCCGAGCTCCAACCGGCTCGAGTCCTTTGATTTTCTTCCCGCGCCTGACCCGACCGGACCCGACCACCGGAATGAAGTTGATTATATTAAAGAGGTTGTGCTCTACCTTGGATGGAATCGCTCACTGCAGACTAGTGCAGAGTCTGGATGCACATTTCCCGCCTTGACATCCAGGCTGTCACTGTGTCTGACCCGGCCGACCTGACCCGAGCCCAAATGTCGGACCCAGAAGAGCGACCCGACCCGAACAGGACACATGTCATTGGGCCCGGTTGGGTTGGGGTTGGGTATCCATGCTCTAGCGGGAGCGGGTGGGGAAGGACCCACCCCCTGAACCCCTCCCACTCCATTTTACCCCTCCTCCCACCACCAGCCCGCTCTTTGGCAGGGGATGTGCATAAAATTCCGGCCACAGTGTTTTTAAAAAATAAAATAAATTGATCCTGACCCTCTCCCACCATCCCCCCAATAACCATAGAATTAATTACCTTCCCTCTCCCCCCGCCCCACAAACACTTACCTTGTGCACCTGACCTTGCCCCCGCAAAGTTCATAAACTTTAAAATTTACCCTTTCCCATCATCCCCTAGACCAATGAAATGAGACTGACGCCGCTCTGCCCACCCCACCCCCCCCCCCCCCCCCCACTGCATCCCGCACTGAAAACCTTACCTGCTCCCTCCTCGCCACCAGTGTTCCGCCTCGGATCCCCAGACAGGGATCTGAAGGAGTGGGAGTTCTGGCTACCGGCACCAACATTGTTCCGGGATGGACGGTGTGAGCGGGTAGTAATCAGTTTCTTTATTTAAATAAATTTAAATATTTAAATAGGGCTCCCGTCACCAAGTGGCAGGGGTTGGGGGGGCAGCCATGCGGCCTCACTGCTGCCGGCAATATTGGGCTGGGCCTTCCCGGCATCAAGGCCTGTGGCGGGCCTCTGCCAGAGGCATTTTCCGGTACACCCCACCACAACCCCCGACGCCGGTGCTGTAAAATTCAGCCCAATGTTTCCAGGACAAGAAATGACCAACCCCATGTGCTTTTTTTTGCAGCGGTGACAGGGAGAGCGAGGTGGCAGCTGGGTAAGTAAGTCCTATATATTTGGGCAGCGGCTGAACCCGAGACACTACACCTGCAGTGTCTCCCACCCGCCCTCCTCCTCTAACCAAAAAAAAGGACTCGGTGGTGTGTAGATAAGGTAAAGCTTTTTCTATTTCTTTTTTTTTCGTGTGATTAGTAAAAACTTTTCATTCCTTTTTCATTTATCTAAGTTAAGAGTAAGTTAAGCTTAAGATTAAAAATGGCAGAAGATCTCAGACCCGTGTTATGCTCCTCTTGCTCAATGTGGGAGCTCAGGGACACGGCTGATGTCCCTGACTCCTTCATGTGCTGGAAGTGTGTCCAGCTGCAGCTCTTGTTAGACCGCATGACGGCTCTGGAGCTGCGGATGGACTCACTTTGGAGCATCCGCAATGCTGAGGAGGTCGTGGATAGCACGTTTGGCGAATTGGTCACACCGCAGATTAGGATTGCTGAAGGAGAAAGGAAATGGGTGACCAAAAGGCAGAGAAAGAGCAGGAAGGCAGCGCAGATGTCCCCTGCGGTCATCTCCCTCCAAAAGAGGTATACCGTTTTGGATGCTGTTCAGGGAGATGGCTCACCAGGGGAAGGCAGCAGTAGCCAGGTTCATGGCACCGTGGCTGGCTCTGCTGTTCAGAAGGGCGGGAAAAAGAGTGGAAGGGCTATAGTCATAGGGGATTCGATTGTAAGGGGAGTGGATAGGCGGTTCTGTGGTCGAAAACGAGACTCCCGAATGGTATGTTGCCTCCCAGGTGCACGGGTCAGGGATGTCTCAGATCGGCTGCAGAACATTCTGAAGGGGGAGGGTGAACAGCCAGTTGTCGTTGTGCACATAGGCACCAAAGATATAGGTAAAAAACAGGATGAGGTCCTACATGCAGAATTTAGGGAGTTAGGAGCCAAGTTAAAAAGTAGGACCTCAGAGGTAGTAATCTCAGGATTGCTACCAGTGCCACGTGCTAGTCAGAGTAGAAATGAAAGAATAGTCAGGATGAATGCGTGGCTTGAGAGATGGTGCAGGAGGGAGGGGTTCAGATTTTTGGGACATTGGGACCGGTTCTGGGGGAGGTGGGACTATTACAAATTAGACGGTCTACACCTGGGCCGGACTGGAACCAATGTCCTTGGGGGTGCTTTTGCTAACGCTGTTGGGGAGTGTTTAAACTAATGTGGCAGGGGGATGGGAACCAAATGAGGAGGTCAGTGGACAGTAAGGAGGTAGTAACTAAAGCCTGTAAGGAACTAGATAATGAAGTCAGCGTGGCTAAGGGGAAGAGTAGACAGGGAGCAGATGATGAAAGCAAAGGGACTGGTGATCTGAGGTGCATTTGTTTTAATGCAAGAAGTGTAGTAGGTAAGGCAGATGAACTTAGGGCTTGGATTAGTACCTGGGAGTATGATGTTATTGCTATTACTGAGACTTGGTTGAGGGAAGGGCACGATTGGCAACTAAATATCCCAGGATATCGATGCTTCAGGCGGGATAGAGAGGGAGGTAAAAGGGGTGGAGGAGTTGCATTACTGGTCAAAGAGGATATCACAGCTGTGCTGAAGGAGGGCACTATGGAGGACTCGAGCAGTGAGGCAATCTGGGCAGAACTCAGAAATAGGAAGGGTGCGG
The DNA here is from genome assembly GCF_036365525.1 of Heterodontus francisci. Taxonomy (NCBI): domain Eukaryota; kingdom Metazoa; phylum Chordata; class Chondrichthyes; order Heterodontiformes; family Heterodontidae; genus Heterodontus; species Heterodontus francisci. The sequence goes on along the minus strand of NC_090393.1, from coordinate 25,797,046 downwards.
TAACAATGTTGGGGCTGTACTACAGGCCTCCCAACAGCGAGCGTGAGATAGAGGTACAAATATGTAAACAGATTATGGAAAGATGTAGGAGCAACAGGGTGGTGGTGATAGGAGATTTTAATTTTCCCAACATTGACTGGGATTCACTTAGTGTTAGAGGTCTAGATGGAGCAGAATTTGTAAGGAGCATCCAGGAGGGTTTTCTAGAGCAGTATGTAAATAGTCCAACTCGGGAAGGGGCCATACTGGACCTGGTGTTGGGGAATGAGCCCGGCCAGGTGGTTGAAGTTTCAGTAGGGGACGACTTTGGGAATAGTGATCACAATTCCGTAAGTTTTAGAATACTCATGGAAAAAGACGAGAGTGGTCCTAAAGGAAGAGTGCTAAATTGGGGGAAGGCCAACTATACCAAAATTCGGCAGGAGCTGGGGAATGTAGATTGGGAGCAGCTGTTTGAAGATAAATCCACATTTGATATGTGGGAGGCTTTTAAAGAGAGGTTGATTAGCGTGCAGGAGAGACATGTTCCTGTGAAAATGAGGGATAGAAATGGCAAGATTAGGGAACCATGGATGACAGGTGAAATTGTGAGACTAGCTAAGAGCAAAAAGGAAGCATACATAAGGTCTAGGCGGCTGAAGAAAGACGAAGCTTTGGAAGAATATCAGGAATGTAGGACCAATCTGAAACGAGGAATTAAGAGGGCTAAAAGGGGTCATGAAATATCTTTAGCAAACAGGGTTAAGGAAAATCCCAAAGCCTTTTATTCATATATAAGGAGCAAGAGGGTAACTAGAGAAAGGATTGGCCCACTCAAGGACAAAGGAGGAAAATTATGCGTGGATCAGAGAAAATGGGTGAGATTCTAAATGAGTACTTTGCATCGGTATTCACCGAGGAGAGGGACATGATGGATGTTGAGGTTAGGGATAGATGTTTGATTACTCTAGGTCAAGTCGGCATAAGGAGGGAGGAAGTGTTGGGTATTCTAAAAGGCATTAAGGTGGACATGTCCCCAGGACCGGATGGGATCTATCCCAGGTTACTGAGGGAAGCGAGAGAGGAAATAGCTGGGGCCTTAACAGATATCTTTGCAGCATCCTTAAACACGGGTGAGGTCCTGGAGGACTGGAGAATTGCTAATGTTGTCCCCTTGTTTAAGAAGGGTAGCAGGGATAATCCAGGTAATTATAGACCGGTGAGCCTGACGTCAGTGGTAGGGAAGCTGCTGGAGAAGTTACTGAGGGATAGGATCTATTCCCATTTGGAAGAAAATGGGCTTATCAGTGATAGGCAACATGGTTTTGTGCAGGGAAGGTCATGTCTTAATAGAATTCTTTGAGGAAGTGACAAAGTTGATTGATGAGGGAAGGGCTATAGATGTCATATACATGGACTTCAGTAAGGCATTTGATAAGGTTCCCCATGGTAGGTTGATGGAGAAAGTGAAGTCGCATGGGGTCCAGGGTGTACTAGCTAGATGGATAAAGAACTGGCTGGGCAACAGGAGACAGAGAGTAGCAGTGGAAGGGAGTTTCTCAAAATGGAGACGTGTGACCAGTGGTGTTCCACAGGGATCCGTGCTGGGACCACTGTTGTTTGTGATATACATAAATGATTTGGAGGAAAGTATAGGTGGTCTGATTAGCAAGTTTGCAGACGACACAAAGATTGGTGGAGTAGCAGATAGTGAAGGGGACTGTCAGAGAATACAGCAGAATATAGATAGATTGGAGAGTTGGGCAGAGAAATGGCAGATGGAGTTCAATCCGGGCAAATGTGAGGTGATGCATTTTGGAAGATCCAATTCAAGAGTGAACTATACAGTAAATGGAAAAGTCCTGGGGAAAATTGATGTACAGAGAGATTTGGGTGTTCAGGTCCATTGTTCCCTGAAGGTGGAAACGCAGGTCAATAGAGTGGTCAAGAAGGCATACGGCATGCTTTCCTTCATCGGACGGGGTATTGAGTACAAGAGTTGGTAGGTCATGTTACAGTTGTATAAGACTTTGGTTCGGCCACATTTGGAATACTGCGTGCAGTTCTGGTCGCCACATTACCAAAAGGATATAGATGCTTTGGAGAGGGTGCAGAGGAGGTTCAGCAGGATGTTGCCTGGTATGGAGGGCGCTAGCTATGAAGAGAGGTTGAGCAGATTAGGATTATTTTCATTAGAAAGACGGAGGTTGAGGGGGGACCTGATTGAGGTGTACAAAATCATGAGAGGTATAGACAGGGTGGGTAGCAAGAAGCTTTTTCCCAGAGTGGGGGATTCAATTACTAGGGGTCACGAGTTCAAAGTGAGAGGGGAAAAGTTTAGGGGGGATATGCGTGGAAAGTTCTTTACGCAGAGGGTGGTGGGTGCCTGGAACGCGTTGCCAGCGGAGGTGGTGGAACGCGTTGCCAGCGGAGGTGGTAGACGCGGGCACGATAGCGTCTTTTAAGATGTATCTAGACAGATACATGAATGGGCAGGAAGCTAAGAGATACAGACCCTTAGAAAATAGGCGACAGGTTTAGATAGAGGATCTGGATCGGCGCAGGCTTGGAGGGCCGAAGGGCCTGTTCCTGTGCTGTAATTTTCTTTGTTCTTTGTTCTTTGTTTCCCCCATCTTTTGATAAATTTACTAATGTACACCAATCAGTATGTCTGGATTATTGATTTGTTCGGTTCTTTTTGGGGTCCCCTTCCCTTTCCCTCTTCCTCCTATTTACTCTGTTCCTTGTTAAATGTATTTCCAGGCCTGAAGGATCCACACCTGAAACCCCATTAGTTGTCTCCGCATAAGTTGATTTACCTGCTGAGTCTTCCCAGCATTTTCTGTCTTTGTTTCAGACTTAAGAGCATTTGCAGTTGCTTTTTTGTTCATTTGTTGCACTGGAGAGCTGCCAAAGCCATGGAACTACTTTCCGACATGTCTATGCCTTCAGTGGAAAAAATTGGAAATATATAAAAGTGAAATAAAAAACACAGCGACATAATTGAGCATCAACAGAACTTAGTGCTTTTCATCCCTCTGACAACAGCACAGCGCAGGGAATGGGGCCATCATTAATAATAAAACTAGACCTCTCAAACACTATACTTACACTGCAGAAATGTTGCCTTTCCTCTGCTACAAATTTCCACTGGATGGTCTGCTTTGCCTTCAACAACTACTTATATTTTCCAAAACTTCAGAGTTAAACACTATTAGTTGTTTTATAATATATTAAGCACTGTGGGTGTACCTACCTCACATGGACTGCAGCAGTTCAAGAAGGCAGCTCACCACCACCTTCTCAAGGGCAATTAGGGATGGGCAATAAATGCTGGCCTAGCCAGCGACGCCCACATCCCATGAATGAATTAAAGAAAAGAAAGCTGGGTAAAGGGTCAAAACCCATGTTGTAGGGCACCATCAAATTATAGGGGAGGCAGTGGCATAGTGGTGATATCACTGGTAGTAGTCCAAATGCCTAGGCTAATGCTCTCGGGACATGGGTTTGAATCCCACCATGCCAGATGCTGAAATTTGAATTCAATTAATAAAAAATCTGGAATTTAAAAAGAAAGCTAGTCTAATGGTGACTATGAAACCATCATTGATTGTTGTAAAAGCCCATCTGGCTCACTCATGTTCTTTAGGGAGCTGTCCTTACCTGGTCGGGTCGACATGTGACTCCAGACTTAACTACCCTCTGACGTGGCCTAGCATGCCACTTGGTTGTTAAGGGCAATTAGGGATGGGCAACTAATGCTGGCCTTGCCTGTGATGCCCACATCCCATGAAAGAATAAAAAAAAATATTGAAGGATAATTGGGAAGGTGCAAGAAAGCAGAAAGTAGCAATTGTGTCCAGAGGGGCGAGACAATCGAGAGGGGTGGGTGAGCAGTGGCCAACAGCAGCCATACATTTCATGTGGAACAGAGAGAAGGACTTCTGCTCCTCCTGGCTCCACGGTAAGGTAAGTAAAAAAGTTAAAACTTATCTTTTTGGCGACCAGCTTCAACTGTTCCTTTGAGGATCCCTGGTTTGGCTGCTAAGTGACTGAAGAAAGTAGGTGCAGCATGCAGGGTGCATCTTCGGTCAGTCACAATCAAATTTAGCAAAGGGAGCCTCAAACAGGCATTAAGGCCCTCAATTTGCATATCTGATCCCTAATTAATAAGGTGGTTGAGTGTGTGCAAGCCACCTGTTGTATTTGACCCTTAGGTATTAGATTTACCTTTGTAAGATGAGCGCAACACAATCTAATTCTAGGCCTATGTATCTTGATTTTAACAGAGTGAGGACGGGGGGTGGGGGAGAGGAAGAATGTGCGGGATGCTGTATTTGGAGCTTGGGACAACAGGAGAGGAAAGTTCAGAAGGGCAACAACTCCAGTAGTATTGATAAATTAGAAAACTAGATTGGTAGCTTCATCTATGATTCATTTAATCACAACCAAGTCACGTCTACCAGCAAAAACACAAGATGTTCCTTCACTTCACAACAAAATTGGGTGTCATACATTGTGAAAAACGTATGCTGTTTGGTCATACGCACCTCACTGTGTTTTTAAGCAGTCAAGCAGAATGTTAAATGCATACCTGGTGTGCTACAAATGGGGGCATTACACAATGAAATTAAAGAGGTAGGAAGCGCAGGAAGGAAGTGGTAACTAAATGAGCTCCAGTGGAGAAACATGCAATGAGTGCAGTGACAACAGATCAATGAACCTGATTAATTAACTGATAGAAACTGCATGTGAGTGGGGAAAGAGGATCTGCGGAGTCCTCAACACTCTGAAAGATAACTTCAGCCATTGCAAAAATCAATCTCCTTCGAACCTGAATCATCAGGTAGGGTTATAAAGAGGGCAATGTGACTTTTGTAATTCAGTACCTTAACTGAAGGGGGGCTCATTAAGAGCCATGTGTCTGTTTAATTGCAAAATAACCCAACATCGAGGGGCTGAGGCTTTGTTTTCACTGAACAAGGTCTGAATAAGTTTGCTCATTGACAGCACCTGGATTGCACATTCATAATTAATGGAATCTGCATCTTTGACTACACCTGTACTTGTACCTGAGCCACCTAATTCTAAATCAATAGAGGAACACCAATCAATTAGCCTACAAAGTCAGCCTAAGTTGAAACAGTAGATGATTAATCAGGATATCCATGCACCCTTTCAAAGGCTCTAGACTGGGGAAACCAGATCAAAGTTTTTAAGATTCAAGGAGTATTATAAATTGAACCTCATTAAAACATTTGACATTAACCACAAAGTCAGTTATCTGAGAGCACACTCAAAGTGAAACGTGGGTGACATTTGGATTTAACTATTTCACCTCATGGAACACACACTTTGTGTGTGAACGTAAAATGGATGATAGCAAGTCTTCAGCCTGTTTTATATCTCTTCTGATTTTTATTTCCACTGATCTGTGTCCCGGCCAATATTTATCCCTGAATTAATATCACTAAATCAGTTGAGCAGAATTGACTGCTGTGTTTCCTACAACAGCGATTAGATGCCAAAAGTTGGCTGTAAAGTACTTCAGAACATCCTGAGGTCATGAGAGGTGTTATATAAATACAAGTCCTGCTTTTTTTGATGGAATTAAAAATCAGGAGACATGTTAATTTCCAAGGCCTCCCAGTGCAATACTTATTGCGTTTGTGCCAGCAGACTGCCAAAGGATTTGCAAGTGAGTTGAATCTGCAAATTACTGCAGGGTTTGTGCTGCAGAGGATTGGCAAGGGCAAGTCCCAGCTCAAGTGACCCCCTGGACTGTCAGGTCAATCGTTTCTCTCTGCTCCTGCGGTATCGCTCCCATCCAGTACCACACCAAGCTGATCATATTTCATTCTCCAGCAGAGACTGAGAGTGTTGGCAGACTATTCAACTACAGGGGGGCAATACAACAGAACCTCAGCCCATTCTCACTTGACGTCCACACACAGAATGTTGGAATAGGGATAGTGATCAGGATTTACCCCTTCCTCTTCCAGGGATGCTGAACTCTTTCCATAGGCATTCTAGGTGCTTCCTTGACCAAAATCAGCTAATTCAGCACAGTCCGAGGATCCTGGGAATGAAGAAATTAATATGGATGGAAACCATAATCATCCAGCTAGCAAAAGAAGACTTTGATACTTTATAGTCTGTTACGACCAGGTGAGAAAGGTGTCTAGGGGTCTTTTACTGTCTTCACCTGGTCTTATTGTAACAGGGTTTAATTTTAAACACGCTGTGTTTTGAGCTCCTTGTTTGTGAATCCTCGTTCACAGCTTTCCAATTATAAGGCAAAGAAATGAGCACACCAGGTTTTCTTTAGGTTTAAAGAAGAAAAATGAAATTTATTAAACCTTAAACTTAAACTCTAATATAGTTAATGCCTACAGATATAGGACGCATACATGCTAGCATGCACATGCCATACACACATGCAAATAGGGACAGAAAAGAGCAGAAGAAAAATAAAATGGAGAGGTTTGAGGCAGTCTCTAAAGGGGGGTTTCATGTGACTGTTTCTGTGTTTCCAGCTCCCCGTGGAGTCCTTGAATGTAGGCAGCTCTTACATTCATTGGAGCCCAGTATTCTTCTCAAACCTTGTTCACTGTAGGAGGCTTTTCTCTCTTGAGGTTCATATGTCTTCAATGGTTTCCAAAACTGGTGAGAGCGAGATGAGAGCAGACGGGCGGCACAGTGGCGCAGTGGTTAGCACCGCAGCCTCACAGCTCCAGCGACCCGGGTTCAATTCTGGGTACTGCCTGTGTGGAGTTTGCAAGTTCTCCCTGTGTCTGCGTGGGTTTTCTCCGGGTGCTCCGGTTTCCTCCCACAAGCCAAAAGACTTGCAGGTTGGTAGGTAAATTGGCCATTATAAATTGTCCCTAGTATAGGTAGGTGGTAGGGAAATATAGGGATAGGTGGGGATGTGGTAGGAATATGGGATTAGTGTAGGATTAGTATAAATGGGTGGTTGATGGTCGGCACAGACTCGGTGGGCCGAAGGGCCTGTTTCAGTGCTGTATCTCTAAACTAAACTAAAGGAGAGAGGTGTCCTCAATCCAGGAGAAAACAGTCTTCTGAGTTCAAAATTCTGTTGGAAGCTCAAATTCAAAAAACTCCAACAGTCAGTCAGTCAGTCATATGACCAAACTGGCCCGACTATGTCTGTTTGTGTATTCGGCCATCTTAGTAGTTAACCTGGAATGCTTCAACGTTTGGTAATCAAAAGTCCATTGTGGATTAAATAGGAGCAGGGAATAGCTCCTTTGTCCTTTGAAGTACTTGTCTGTTGATATGCTAATATCTCTCTCCAGCTTATGCCTTGTAGACCTGGACCATACCACCTCCTGGCACCAGTTGCACAAGAAAACAGCTCTAACCCAAAACATCCTTAGAAAAGGTAGGATAGCCCCAGAGCACCCATATGCCAATTATGACCCCATATAATCTTGAAGAATGTTAAACTATTGCACTAATATCTACATAGTCAACGTGCCCTCTTATAAATGCTCTGCAAAGAATATATGTTGTTATGACCTCAATAGTTCTTATTTTGCAAGGCCTTATGCTGATTCATATAGGTACAAAATTGAAGTTTGCATGATCTCATTAAACATAGTAATCCCATTTTAAAATTTTGGAGTAGGAGCTTTGTGAGTTTGAGTAATGTTCCACCCACAGGATTGCCGATAAAAAGAGGTTGCAGTGGAGTTATGGGACTTCACTTGCTAAAGCACATCTCTTAAAGCAACAAGGCAAGTTTAACATTATTTATTTTTACAGTTTCATCTTCTCTTTGCTACATTTTACTTCATGCAATATTTGAATTTGTTGGATAAGTTCCATTTTTGAATTTTTTGTGTTTCTTTTCTCACAAATACTCAGTACTTTTGATACTGCTGGCTTCAATGTGGTATCTTCCAAAGAAATGAAGAGGGGTATTTAGTGCAGTTTCTGAATGTGCTGCATAATTGAGGTGTGGAAGGGGATTGTCTGAAGATCTCTGAGATGGGAAGGCCATATATGTCATTACGCTGCTCTTTGCACATGGACAAGTTAGAGAAGACCTGACCATTCTGCCCCCACTTCCCAAGACAGGTCGTTGCAGATTGGGGCCACGTCATACACAATGATCTACACAGAACATCTGGATCAAGTAAGTCTCTTCTTGTGGAAGTGAGAGCTTTCATGCTGCCTCATCTTCCAAAGCACCTCAGGAGACATCTGACACAACAGGGAATCTGCAGTGCACACATAGCAGTGAAGTGACAAATACTATGTAGGCAATGGGCAGCGCCTTCATTTTTCTTGCAGAAAGAGGGTATCAACTGAACATGACACACAGCTTTCACTGGGTGGCAGAGTTCCTTCAAGTACAAAGAGTTCCCAATGTTATCCCCAGGGTTATCAGGGCTCTCCATGTTAACCCCTTAAAGAAAAAGAGTTTGCACTCAATTACTGTTCAAGTGGTGTCTGAACACAGAAACAGCAGCATGCATGCATAATTAGTTGCCATTTGCCCATGAACTTTCATTGTGAAGTAGCGTATACAACCTGCATTACTTGAAGAAGAAACACTTAGGAGAATAGAGGCTTACACCACAAAATCCGGCTTGGTCCATCCTGTCAGGTTACATACAATCAAAACTTTTGTTATCATGAAATCAGGGCTTAAATAAACTAGTCTACAGTTTTTCCTCTTCAAAATTTCTTGGACTTTGATAATTATTAAATGTCCAACTGTTCTTCCTCTTTGGATTTGTGTGTAATTTATTTGTAATAATTTGCTTCTTGAAATAAAACTCATTAAAAAAAAAGCCAAAGGAGAGCCAATTAGACCAGTGCCATCCCATTCCTACCTGCCTTCAGATTGGGGAGCTTATGAGAGGACTGCTACTTGCAGTGTTGCAAAAGACTGCAGCTAGATCGCACACTGGGATCAATTACAATGATAGCTGACTTCTCTTTCAAGGGATTAAGGTCTATGAATTTCCACTCCTTCCTAGTTCTGAAGCCCACCTTAAATGGGCAGAAATAGCACACAAACATACACAAACTTGTTGTGAGCTGTAATGCTGCCACTGAGGTGTACACTCATGAAGTGCAGTTAGACCCCAGGAGGTATCCCTGACTGAGAATGTTGTGCAGCTAACTCAGAGGAATGGGAACCTAATCATTTTCTATTTTATGCACATTTGGATTTCCCAAGTCACCCCTGTTTTTTCCTGATTTATTCCCCCTTTGTGTTTTTCTCTATGCATCTGTTCATCTCCATCTCTACAGGTACAGCTGGATTGAGGTCTATTCCAACCATACAAGTTTATAATGAACGATGGGCATGTCAAGGATGCCAGCTTCCCCATGCCCATATCACTGCCAATCTATGATTAGTGAATGACAGATGCACCTGTGTAATGTGAAGAGACATAAATCTGTGCTTTTCAAATCAATTTTGTCCTACTCCCACTGTTCAACTTACATAACCTATTTATATCTACAGTATTCCCTGCATCTCAGCATTTTAAACACCTAGATCATATCTTCTTCAAGTGTCTGTTCTCGGATAAAAACAAGTTCTCCCCTTTCTCAAAAAATCATCATTCTGGATCCTCGCATCTTCATCTTCCTCATTGTGTCCAAAGCAGTGACAAGGTGGCTGAAATAGCAACCATTTATGGTGGAATGGAGGGAGCACGGAACAAGAAGCTGCAGAGTGGCATATGAGTGGAGGGTGCATACGGAGATTCCAGCTGGAGAAGATCCCTTCAGTAGGGTCGGAAGATATCATGGAGGGATTTAATAACAATAATGACAATCTTTACGTCAATTCACTGGGACACAGGGAGCCAATGGGAGCTTGACAAGAATGGGGCTTGATGTGAGAGAGGACATAGGCTCAGTTCCAAATAAGCTGTAGTATGTGGGAGGAGGAGGCAGGGCGGCCAGCAAGGCATGCATTAGAAAAGTCAAACCTCAAGGTGATAAAGGCATGGGATTGTTTTCTTTGGCATCACTGAGGGAGAAGTAGGAACCTATCAGTTGTATACAGTTAAAACTATTCTGCTGGATTTTCATTTGATCAAAGTAATCCAGTGCCCTTGAGATGCATCTCAGTATCTGATTAGCTTCGTTAACAGCAGTCTCTTGTTGACTGGATATGAACAGTGAATTTTAAAGAACCACAACTTAAATCTTTTTCTTTTCTACTATTGAAATGGACACTCATTCATTATGCACACATTCCATTTTTCCTGTTCCACCAACTACCTACACACATGTACTTTCCAACAGGAGTCATTCACTAGTAATCAGAATCTCCCGATGTTGGCTCTTTGTATATTAATTTCCCATCATTCCTGGAGCAATTCATTTACTTTTCTCTTGACCCTTTTGAACGCTATCAATTTCCTTTAAATGAGTTGCTTGGTATGATCAACTAATTTTATTATATTACCAATTCTATCCTCCTGCAGATTGCTTATCAATCTTGTAAACATCAGGGTACACAGAGCAGAACTATTCATTATTTCACTAATTATTTCCCCCAACAGAATTTTTTATAGTTATCACGACTTCTTGTTTGCTATTGTGAAATAAATTGAAACCCGGGTTAGCTAATTTGCCAGTAATGCACATATCTTAATCTTCTCTAAAAGCTTTGTGTGTTAAACTTTAGCAAAGTCTTCTGGAAAACTAATCTGTTACATCCAATGGTTTGTACATGTCTTCAATTAGGAATCACTTCAAAGAAACTCAGCAGATTTCTGAAGCACAACCTGTTGCATTTGAATCCAGTGACTATGCTTCTGGCGTCCATGCTTTTTAGCTACATATTGACACCAACTTGCAAAATATTCTCAATCATTTTCTTTTTTCCAGATTAAGACTCACCAGACTGTCATTTCATTCTGCTTCTGCACATTAGGAATATTTGGCATTCAAAAATTCAATGTAGAAGGAGGTTATGCGGTCTTTTGGGGTAGATTTCGCATTCGTTTTACACCCTGTCTGATTTTACATTCCATGGAAAGGTTAGGTTAGTTGAAAATTAATCCCTCTGTATCCACGCAAAAGCTATCTAATTGCATCTCCCTGCTCTTTCTCTGCATCCTTTAATGTTTATCTTTAACAAATGTTTGCTAATTCTCACATAAATATCATGATTCACTCAGCTTCAATAACCACTTGTGGTAATGCATTCTATATTCTCTATCAAAACATTCCCCCTTTATGCTTCTCCCACTAATCCTGGGGTTATGTCTCCTTGTTGCCATATCTCCAATCATCAGAAATAATTTTTCCCCATTTATCCTCTCAAACTGTTTCATAATTTTGAACACCTCTGTTAGATCTCCTGTAATTTTTTATTTCTCCAATGAGTACAACCCTAGCTTTCAAGTTTTAAGTTGCTCTGGTCACTGTAGCAACATTCCAAATGCATCCACAACATTTTTTTTCACTGGCATTTCCAGCAAAATGACAAATCTGTCTTTCTGAATGTGTTTACAATTTCACTTGCAGGATCAGAGGCAGATGGAAATAAAGCAAAGCCAAGTTCAGAGACAGAAACGCATGGAAAGATCAAAGAGAGAACACATTGAAGGATAAGAAACAGAAGGAAAGAAACACTGAAGGATAAGAGATAGAAAGAGAGACACAAAGAAAGATCGGATCAGAAGGAGAGATGCAATGCAGAATCAGAGATAAGGAGGATCAGAGACAGAGGGAAGAACTCGCTTGAAATGCAAAGGATTGGTGTGTTCTGGAAATATTAAACTATTGCAGTTTAGCACCTGTAAATGTGATAGTTTTCAGCACAGAAGGAGGCCATTCGGCCCACTGTGCCCGCACATTACTAAACCAATTCAAGACTCATCCCACTGTCATACTCTGACTTCATAGCCCTGTGTCTGCCTTTGCTTCAAATATTTATCTACGTTCCCCTTATAATGGTCTTTCCTTCTGTCTCTTATCCTTCAGTGTTTCTTTCCCTGTTTCTTATTCTTCAATGTGTCATTCTCTCTTTGATCTTTCTGTGCATTTCTCTCTCTGCCTTAACTACTCCTTGCAAAGATACAAAAACAACTAACTTACTATCCTTGCTGCTATGTTCCATCTTAATCATATATCTGAATTTTTCTAATGATCTTCTTGTGAGACATGAAGATGAAGTTAGTAAATATCTAAAATGAAGAAAAAATAATTAGAAGCAGTCAACACAGATCTTGTCATGTTGCTGCACCTTCTCTCTCCGCTGCTTCACGCAGGCCTGGTGAAATCTGGGTGGCAGAAGGTTGGGTGAAGTGTTATGGAAGCCTGACAGAGACCACTGAATAAATGCTCCTTCTGTGGTCCCTGTCAACACAGATTGGGAAGTGTGATGTGCAGCAGCTCAAGGGTGGCAGTACCTAAAGGAAGCCTGCCTGGTGCAGGAAGACAAGATCTTGTGTTAGAGGTTGACTGCACAAAATGGATGGAGCCATAGTCCATCATCCTTCTCTGATTCAAGGATCTCAGAGGCGAAAGCCACAAGAAACAGAGAACCCAAGGCAAGTCTCCTTTTCTTCCAGGGTCAGGGCTGCGTACTGGAGGTCTTTTGGATGTTGTTTTGGGCAACAGTCAGAAGGCCTCTTTTAGGCTTCCAGCAGCAATTGGATTCCCATCCCTATCTCCAGGCTCACGGCCCTGCCAACAACTTAAACTTCTTCCTTTTCACCAAGAAAGCCATTGAGAAACCAACAGTTCGGGAGACAAATCTGGTGGAGGGGAGTTGTCCTCTGAAAATATGAATTGAATGATTTTAAATGTAGTCCTTCCAGGTTCCGGAGATGTTGAGGCAAAGTTGTCTCAAGTTTTTTCTCTCCAGTAAAGGGGGTTCCCGCTGGTAGAGTAATGACTTGAACCCAGCAGTACAGGAGAGTTACAGGTGTGTTCAGCCTGCCTGGCACCCAGACACAGGGAACAGGAAAAGTGCCACTCTGTCTCTATTCCCTGCCTGCCAGATTATTTAGAAATTTATCACCCTTTGTGTGAAGAAAATCCTATTGATCTGTGTTAGAACTTGGATAGCCAGGCAGTGAAGGAGATAACACTGGAATCGAGTCTTTATACACTTACAAGTTTTTATTTATCGAGGCACACATTGCATATCATGTGCCTCCAACCAACAGCCCGTTTTAGCCCGCTCCTATACATATAAGCACAGGTGAGACCCCAATTAATATCACCGCCTGAATCCAACTGACACCCAATTGACATCCAATTCGCAATCTATTTTTTTCATTACTTTCTATTTGTAATCTCTGGCTCTATTATACTGCCTTATTTTAAAGTAAAACCGGGATTCACTTTAAGCTATTTAATATTTTAGACACTTCAGAGAGGTTGCCTTCCAATGTTTTCTCAAGATTATAAGGATTGAGCTTTACAACCTTTTTTAATGTGCAACTTCTCCACTGCATGAATACCCCCTTTATGATGTGGTAGCAAAGGCAATACACAGTGCTCCAAGTACTGTCTGATCACGACATCAGAGAGCCTCAGTAAACCTATATTCCACTGTTATCGAGTCACAGAGACATTTACAGCACAGAAGGAGGGCATTTGGCTGATCGAGTCCATGCAGGTTTTCCATGGGACTATGCTGTCAATCCCACTCCCTGACTTGATCCCCATAGCCCTGCAAGTCTATTTCTCTCAGGTGCCATCCAACTTCCTCTTGAAGTCATTGATCATCTCCATTTCCACTACTCTTGTGGGCAGCGAGTTCCAGTTTATTACCACCCGCTGCGTAAAAAAGTGCTTCCTCATATTCTCCCTGCATCATTTGTCCAAAATTTTCAATCTGTGTCCCCTAGTCCTTGTACTATTTGTTAATGGGAAGAGCTTTTTCTTGGTCTAACTTGTCTAAGCCTGTCATAATTTTGTACATTTCTAAGAAATCTCTCCTCAATCTCCTTTGTTCTTGCTCAATATCTCAGCATTTTGTGAGCTTTTGTTATACATTGACAGTGATGCGTTCAGTTACTTCCAAATTGTTGTCTAGGTCACCGTGTGCTAATTTTATCACGTTCATTTTGAATTTATGTTGAACATTATTTCAACATGCACAACACTGCATTTGTCAGAATTAAACTCCACCCATCACCTGTGTGCTTATTTTCAAAAAATTTTCTGTAAATCTTAAACAAAGCTTTTGGTTTCTGCTGCTTTCTTTCTTTTAGCAGGAACCACAAATCTGACTGTCTTGCAGATGGTTTCTGAATGAAACAGAAGAATAGAGGCCCTGAAAATATATCACCTCCAATCCCAGTAGTTACATTGGGCATATGTGTCACTATGGGTACATCTTTGGTACCCTCCTGACCTATGCTCCAGAAAATCCACTGGAAGAGCATGCCCAGACCACCCGCTCACCACTGCCAAAACCCCATCCAGATCACTCTCATGCCCCAGCCTAAAGGAGGAAATTTATATCCTTCAGGGGTCCAGATGCCTTCCCTGACCTCTTCTGATGGGCACGGCTTGTATCCATCTGGAGGTCAGAGTTCCTTTGTCCCTCTCAGTGTACAGCTTTCTAGTGTTATTCCATGTCACCTTCTAAACCAGGGAAGCTAGAACCCTCAGTTTCACCCTTTTCTTAATTGTAAGGGGCAGGTTAAAGTTCCACCCTTTACACTGCTGACTAGAAACTGACAGTGTTATGGTTAGAGTCTGGCGGAATCCTCAAGAATATTTCAGGACCAGAATTCTGGTGCCCCTGTGCCCTGGGATGAACAAAGAGAAAATCAGCCAGGGTTTCTGCTCCTGATTGTTAACCACTGAAAAGTGTGTGTATCAAGTGAGAATCAGCTTCAGCATTGATACCCTCCACAGTACATTAGCCTGCGGATTCTCACTGTTGAGGTTTGTATATAAAGAGCAACCACTTGGGTGAGTTACCAAATGGTTTGCTGCACCCAAAGATCTGAACGCCAGCGCCTAAGGGTTAAGATTCTCAATCATTTGTTCAGTTCCTTTCTTGAGAGTTTTGGGGCTATCACCAGATGCCTGGTAGAGATTTTTTCCTTTGGGCTTCTTCATTCTGTGCATAACTGGTCTTGACATATTATAGATTCCTGGTTGAGTTGTACTAAATCTGGAATTTGTCCACTATGCCACTCCTGTACATGCATAAAAAATTCGAGGAACAGGGAACGACTGTTAGATCCATAAAGGCCGTTTTATTTTTACAATAGATCTCAACCTACCCTTCTCACCAAATCTCTCATTCCCTTCTTTCTTCAGGAACACATTCAATTATCTTTTGAACCTAAAGAAGAAAGACTTGCATTTATATAGCGCCTTTCACAACCTCCGAATGTCCCAAAGTGCTTTTTGAGGTGTAGTCACTGTTGTAATGTAGGGAGACTCTCTACTTCAGTGGCCTTCACTGACAACTTGTTCCACAAGTTAGGCGCACAGGTTTTAGGTGTCTTCCATTCTTAATCCTAATTTCCTAAATTTTTAAATTGTGTCCTGTGATTTCTGTACTTCACCTTAGTGAATAAAGTAGCTTTGAAGTGTTGTAATGTAAGGAAATGTGGGAAGCAATTTGTGCACAGCAAGGTCCCAACAGCAGCGCTGAGACAAGTGGCCAGCAATGAGGTAAAAGGGGTAGCAATTAGACCTCATTGTGACAGTTTTATGACTGTAAAACAAATGCATTGAGTCCCAATTTCTGGGAGCTAGACACGTGAAAGACATCTGACCCAAGATTGGGTTGGGTCATTTTCAGGCTTCATGGCATTAGATCCTTATATATGCAAATGAAAGACTTATACCAGTTCTAGTCCCCTGGCTTGGGATGTGCATAACAGATCCTGCTTTGTGCAGGATTCTTCAGTGCCCGCTGCAGCTTAAGCAGGGGCTGCCAACAGAAGATGAGATGTCTAAAGACATTCAAAAATCATTCCTGTAGAGCAAGAGGAGCAGCAGTACTTCCCCAGCTCCACTGTACTCCTTATCACCACCGCTCTCACCCCTACTGCCCCCGGCCCCCACAAACCCCATTGTCATTTCACTCCCCTTTCTGGGACTTAACTTCGGGCTACTGATGCTGAGGTAAGCAACCCAAAAGTCATCTGTATCAAATGTACGAGCTACCAGTGGACGTGCTGAAAACTCTTCCAAGTCATGTTAATGAGGTCCAAGGCTCAATTTCAGAACCCCCCTCACCCCGTCTATCAATCAGGTGCTCCATGTGTGGGGCGTATTTCATGCTCAAAAATGGACCTAAAGTAATTTCCATCCCATTTTTGTTTAATGTTGTTGGTTGAGGCATAAATGTTGGCCAGAAGAACTCTCTGCTCTTCTTTGAATAGGAACATAGGAATTGTCAGACAAAAAAGACCAAGGTCCATCTTGTTCATCTTCTGCCATCCATTAGTCACATGATACAATGATAATGGAGTTGTTGACTAATAATAGCAATCAGTTTCTATCAGTTAGTCTACAATTTATTGGCAATCAGATCTCTCTCATTTTCCTTGCACATTATTTTCTTTCCATTTAACTAATGGTCCATTTCTAAAATTTCTGCCCCCATGTTAAACATTTCTCTACATTAAATTTCATCTTCCACCTATCTGCCTAATTCCCAAATATATTCAAATCCTCCTGTAGCTTATCCTGTTCAGCTTTGGAGTCAACCACCTTCATTAGCTTATGCCATCTGCAATTGTTGCCATTGTGCTTGTGACTCCTAGCTCCAGATCACTTATGAGCAGTGCAATGGAATATTTTACACCCATTTCAGCAGGCAGTTGGTGCCCATGCTTTTGTCTAGTACACACATCCCTGCAAAACACAAAGTGCATGCCACCTGTACATGTTATTCAACCCAGATTCATATCCCTGTTTCCTACACTCACCCTCCAACACTCTGATAATTGTCTATGGTACACATTGTAATGGCAGTTCTGAGAGACAAATGGAAAGTGCCTGGCGAGGGAGAAAGCTTTGAGAGCAGTTGAGATAGGGAGAGAGTTCTGAAAACAGCCTGGGGAGGATGAGCGCTCTGAAATTAGCTCAGAGCCCAAGGTGAACTGGGTATCCAGTCTGAACAGCCTTACTGGATCATATCCAGGTTCAACTGGATCCAGATCACTGCATCATTGAATAGTCAGCTACTTGTGATTTGCAAAAGGGGGTCATTACAGACCTGGGGGTAAGGTATGAGAATATGAGAGGGTATTGAAGTACATTTAACTTTGCACGATGTAAGGAGGTATGATAGCTTATGATGTAAGTTGTACTCTAACAAACTGATAGTTTGACTTGTTGCTGTAATCTGCAGCAAGATAATCCAGATGTGCTTGTAGACTTCTTTGGCCTCCTTATCTTGAGAGACAATGGGTAAGCGCCTGGAGGTGGTCAGTGGTGTGTGGAGCAGCGCCTGGAGTGGCTATAAAGGCCAATTCTAGAGTGACAGGCTCTTCCACAGGTGCTGCAGAAAAATTTGATTGTCGGGGCTGTTACACAGTTGGCTCTCCCCTTGCGCTTCTGTCTTTTTTCCTGCCAACTGCTAAGTCTCTTCGACTCGCCACACTTTAGCCCCGCCTTTATGGCTGCCCGCCAGCTCTGGCGAACGCTGGCAACTGACTCGAACGACTTGTGATCAATGTCACAGGACTTCATGTCGCGTTTGCAGACGTCTTTAAAGCGGAGACATGGACGGCCGGTGGGTCTGATACCAGTGGCGAGCTCACTGTGTAATGTGTCTTTGGGGATCCTGCCATCTTCCATGCGGCTCACATGGCCAAGCCATCTCAAGCGCCGCTGACTCAGTAGTGTGTATAAGCTGGGGGTGTTGGCCGCCTTGAGGACTTCTGTGTTGGAGATACGGTCCTGCCACCTGATGCCAAGTATTCTCCGGAGGCAGCGCAGATGGAATGAATTGAGACGTCGCTCTTGGCTGACATACGTTGTGGACTGCTGGTAATAAAATTATTGCGCATTAATTACCAGCATATGATTGTTGACCAGGGGGCGGCAACGTGTCCGTATACAGACACCAGTGTCTGTGGTAAAAACTTTGAGGTCAGTGACTGGAAATTTCAGGGATGAGAAATTTCCCATTGACTTCCCAGACCAGTCCGACTTGTAAAAAATTCACAGCTGTCAGTTTCACAGCTTAGAGCGGGAACAGTGGTTTCTGAACTTTGGACAAGTTCGTGATTTTCCAGTGGCTTCCGATTTTTTTTAAAGCTCACTGAAAACCACGAACTTGTCCAAGGTTCGGAAGCACTGTCTCTGATCGAAGCACCCGTCAAACGGACCAACTACAAAGCTGCTCAGTGGAGAGATTCCGTTCTCGAAAACTGTCAGGGAGAGAGAAAGTGGGGGCGGGGGGGCTAGCAGAGAGAGGGTTGAGGAGGGAGAGAGAGGGTTGGGGAGGGAGAGAGAGAGGGTTGGGGGGGGGGACGGGGAGAGAGAGAGGGGGCAGGTAGAGAGAGGGGGCAGAGAGAGGGGGCAGGGAGAGAAAGAGGGACAGGGAGAGAGAGGGGCAGAGAGAGAGGGGGCAGGAAGAGAAAGAGGGATGGGGAAGGGGGGGAGAGAGAGAGGCAGGAAGAGAGAGGGGGGCAGGGAGAGAAAGAGGGACAGGGAGAGAGAAAGAGGGACAGGGAGAGAGAAAGGGGGTACAGGGAGACAGTGAGAGGGGGAGAAGGGAGAGGGGGGACAGGGGGAGAGAGGGGGACAAGGAGAGAGGGGGAGATAGAGGAGGGAGAGAGAGGGGATGGGGAAGAGAGAGACGGAGGGGACAGAGAAGAGCGAGAGAGCAGGGGAGAGAATGAGGGGGCACAGGGAAAGGGGAGAGATAGAGAAGGGGACAGGGAGAGAGGGGGAGTGAAAGAGAGGAGAGAGAGGGACAGAGCAAAAGAGAGAGAGAGAGGGGATGGGGATAGTGGAGGGGGCAGGGAGAGAGAGAGGGGGGATGGGAGAGAGAGAGGGGGGACAGGGAGAGAGAGGGGGACAGAGAGAGAGAGAGAAGCGAACAGAGAGAGGGGGGGATAGAGAGAGAGGGGGAACAGGGAGAGAGAGAGAGAGAGCAAGAGAGAGGGGGACAGGGAGAGAGAGGGGAACAGGGAGAGAGAGATTGAGAGAGAGAGAGGGAGAGGGCGAGAAAGAGAGGGGCAGGGAGATAGAGGGGGCACAGGGAGTGAGAGAGGGGGGTGACAGGGAGGGGGGACAGGGAGAGAGAGAGGGGGGACAGGAAGAGAAGGGGAAAGGGAGAGGGAGAGAGGGGGGAACAGAGAGACAGAGAGAGGAGGACAGGGAGAGAGAGGTGGGGTAGGGAGAGAGAAGGGGCAGAGAGAAGGGGAGACGAGACACAGAGGGGGAACACAGAGAGGGAGGGGCAGAGAGAGAGAGAGAGGGGTTTGCAGACAAAGAGAAGAGGGAGAGAGAGCAATCAAGATCACTCCTGACAGATGGGCATCTATCCAGAATACTCCACATCGCGACAAGTTTGCGGGCAAAGATTGACTACTTGTGCAAGCAAAGAAGTGCCAGGCATCTCACTAAATCAGTGTCCAACAAAGTGAAGATAGAGTTAGTCAATAAATTAGTCTTCTCTTTTAAAGCTTCTTGACAAAAATGCACATTTGTTGTTGTTTTGATGAATAGTAAGACACAATTGTAATGCCTTTATCTTTTTGAAATTGTCTCACCGGCCCCCTTATATAAGACAAAAATTGTAATGTGGCCCCCATGTGAAAAGGTTGGACACTCCTGCTTCAAGCCTTTAACCTTGTGTTTTAAAATAACCTAGCAGCTAGCAGTTCTGTAAACTCATTTTAGAATGGCTAAACTCACTTAGGGAATGTCTCAAGTTCTGTGCTCTGGACACAAGCTCAGTGACATGTTGAAAGTTGCTGGACTTTACTTCTATATAAATGTCACAATTCCACTGCTATCCATTTGGAATCACATTGTTCCAGAACTTGTATCGAGGGGAAAACAGGTAAGAAAATCCAAGGAATCTCCACAATTCAACACTGTAACTTCCTCATGAATACAACAGTTTGGTGTAATGGGGATGAATTATATTGGCAAAAACAGGATATTGCTGACCCATATACAATAGTTAGTAAATACAATGTTTAATAAACCTTAATCTATGATGAACTGCCTGTGATTCCGTAACAAAATATATGCTGCATTTTTAGTTTTAAAAACTGTCAGGGAAGACATCGTAAAAATATGTTATATTTCAATGTCCATGTTAGAAATATTCATTAACTGATTTTTCTGTTGCAAATTGGATTAAAGGACAAGTTGTACAAGTATGGCAAAGATCAATAACTGCAATGTACATCATTTACTATCCAGTTTGAAGGCAGATAACCTGAGTGGCCCATGTCATTTGGAAGTTGTCTGTATCATATAATCACATAATGTTAAAAGTGCACCTTTGCTAACAGGTAATAGATTTGGCTTGGACATAAATTGGTTAGTCTGGAGTACAATCTTATAGATAGTGATTCAACATTTTATAACTGAATAATACATGCAGTAACAACTGCTCAACATTTTGCAGAAATGATTTTAGTTAATAATTATATTGTCAGAACTGAATCGAGATCAACAGTGATAAATTCACTTATGTCTATATCTCAGTCTAAGAGAATTACCTTATTGGAGGAACTGAAGGGCACTCTTTATTTGTAATTGTGTTTATCTAATTTTGTCACTAGCTTTGGTGAGAAAATGACATTTCATCCATGAGAGATGCTGTTATTTCTGTATTTTAGAATCCAGGACCTGGTTTCACAGCCTGTCAAGATGAATAAACTAGTCTTGGATATCTACTGTTAATCACTTTGTCCCTTCCTGTCCCACATTGCTTTCTCTTTTACATGACTCTTCTGATGTACTATCTGCTTCACCCTATAAAATTCTCCAGATTTGGAGATCACTGCCTTTTTGTTTACTGCCCTGTCTTCAGATACAAATTACAAGCAGGTGGAGAAGTTGCACAAACTGAGACCATCATGAGTTAATTTGTTTTGTGACAACGGCAGTGTGAGAAATGGTCCATCTTCCTACTGCTGATTTTTCTCCTACCTCACCTCAATAACCACAATAACAATCCACTCTTTGAGTTTCATGGTTTATTGGATGAATTTGCACTCCTGACACAGTGTGAATCACAAAGGTCATCCAATAAGGCCCATCTACCACCCCGTGACATGATGTAGCTAGCTCCATTCTGTAATTTGCATTTGAATTGCATACTATGTTGCTTGCTAGCTGACTAATAGTTGTACTGCTCTCATTGATGTTTGTATGCTTAGCCACTTTATTTATAGGGAGAAATGTGTTTTAAATTGGACTGTATTTTGATAGCATTGGGTTGGCTATACACTTTATATACAGCTTAATTGCCCCCATGTTCATGGCTGTGTCAATAATTTTGTCAAATGTCCGTGGTGCAACATGTCAGTCCCTATTCCTGTTGTTGACCAGCAGGTGTTTAAGTCTTTTCCCAGTCACAGGGTAGATAGATTGTTCCATGAGCAGACCAACCAGTAACAAAATAAAAGTGATGTTTTGGCACTTTGGTCTAAGCGAACACACAGAACTGGACACACAATCAATAAGGCAAGCTCATCATAGATCTCACATGTTGAAAGCGGCCCATGTTTGACTGTTGCACCAGCAGGACACAGGGATAGTTCCCGACCACAATTGATGAGGGAGCAATAGGTGCTCCAGGGAAACTTCTACTTCCCAAGGCAGGATATGCTGCCGACCAACCTTGTCTCCCCTCTGTTGTGACCCTCAGACACCTGTTAGCTATACCTTGATAAATAATTGATGAGACTTTGACCAGATTCATGAGCTGGTGAGAAAGAGAGAGAGAGAGAGGGAGAGAGAGAGGCAAAGAAAGTGACAGCTGGTGCAACGGGAGCGAGTGGGAGAAGGATTTGTTGCTGATGCCAAGTTTTCAAACAGCAGACATGTTGACACCAGTAGTGTCACCTAACAGGTAATTAATTATTCTCATCTAGTCATCAACTAAAAAAGTTGAACAGAGTGTCTTTAATAGGAGCAAAGAGGACAGCTGTGGGAATGGTTGTGACGTCCAGGAAGTGAATGCCCTAACATAGTAACGAGAGCCAATTGCTCATATGCAACAACGCTGAACAAACAGTGATCTAAACAGCAAAGGTCTTTTTAAACCTCTTTTGGAAAGGGGACATTTTCTGTAAGGGAGGGCATGCAAAGACATTGGTCAAGGGAACACAATAATGGAACTGGATAATGGAATAAAACAGCCAGGAGCAGCTTGCTGCAGAATGAATTAACAAGGATGATAGCATCAACCCCTCCCCCACCTCCACTCCCGCCCAAAGCAATCATGAACCAAGGGTCAGAGCTGCTGGGTGATTGGTGTCACTGATGCTGACAGGCTGCGTGAAGGAGGCTGCTGAACTCGGAATCTTAACAATATGTTTCAAACAGTAGAGTCAGAACATCATCCTCAGAGAAATGGCAATGATATCACGGTTATTCCCAGGCTAGTGGTAGTATCAGTGTGGTCATTCACAGTTTAGTGACAGCATCGGTGTGGTCAACTAGCAGGGTACTGTCAAAATCAGTTTGGTCATCCCCCGGTTAGTGTCAGTGTGGTCATCTCATGGGTAGTGACAGTGTGGTCATCCTCAGGGTAGTGTCAGTGTCAGTGTGGTCATCTCCAGGGTAGTGACAGTGTGGTCATCCCCAGGGTAGTGACAGTGCCAGTGTAGTCATCCCCAGGGTAGTGTCACTGTGGTCATCCCATGGGTAGTGACAGTGTGGTCATCCCATGGGTAGTGACACTGTCAGTGTGGTCATCCCCAGGGTAGTGTCAGTGTAGTCATCCCCAGGTTTGAATAGCTCATAACATTATTTGGAGGTTTCAATTAGCATCTTAGAATGTTGTTACGACCAGGTGAGAAAGGGGTCTAGGGTTCCCTTTCAGCCTTCACCTGGTCTTACCGTAACCGGGTTTAATTTTAAACACACCATCTTTTTTTAGCTCCCCCTTCGTGAATCCTCGTTCACTAACTTCTAATTATAAGGCAAAGAAAATTAGCCAAACAGGTTTTCTTAGGTTTAATGAAAAAGGATTGAACTTTATTAAACTTCAACTCTAATTCGGTTAACGCCGATGGATACACGATGTGCCCACACTAGCATGCATACGCGATAAACACACATGCAGATAGAGACAGTAAAGAGCAGAAGAAATAATGTGGAAAAGTTTGAGGCAATATCAGAAGAGAGTTTTAGTTACGGTTTTTCGAGCTCACTGTAGAATCCTTGATTGTAGGTAGATCTTGCCTTTTGTTGGGGCGCAGTATTCTTTTTAAACCTTGTTCGCTGTAGGAGCATTTTCTCTCTTGGGGTTCATGTGTCTGTGGATTTGGAGTTCCATGAGAAAGAGATGGAAGCAGACAAGAGAGGTCTTCTCACTCCAGGAGCAAACAGTCTTTTTTTCAGTTCAAACTCTTTGTACAATTCAGAAAAACCCAGGTTGCCAAACAGGTTAGTCATGTGACTAGCTGGTCTGACCACGTCTGTTTGTGGATTCTCTTGTCTTAGCCGACCCTGGAATGCCTCTTCTTGCACACAATAACTGGTGCTCCAAGTCCATTGTGGGTTAAATTGGAGCCCCTTTGTCCCTCCAAGCACTGTCTGTTAGTATGCAAATGTTTTTCCCAGCCAAGGCTGATCTGTTTAACAAGTAATTTCCTCGCTCCAGCAACAGTTTAAAATCAATGTTCATATGACAAAATTAATATGCCTCATTCTTGGCAGGTGGGGGGCCTGCATGACAATGTCTACAATCTCACAATAAGATGATACTGCTCCTCACCAGCTGTTTATATATAACTGCATTTCTCTTCTCCCAACTGATAGTATAAATCTCTCTCAGTCCGTCCAGAGGATAATCATCAACCTGCCCTCCCAGCCAGTATGATCTCCTCCTGAAGTGTACAATTCCCTCCCCATATTCTGAGAGCATAATCTGGCTGTAACCTTTCAGTTAGTACAATTCCTCACCACTAGAACATGAATGTCACAAGGGAAGGTTTTTGACTGAGTGCGCCACCCTGTACACCAGCCTGTAGCAGAAACACTGGCAAGCAATAGGACACAGCAGTGTCAGAATGATCGAGAGCTGCTAAGCTCTCATCCCTCCAAACCAGGGATGTAACAGGGCAGAGAAACACAACAATCTGCCCAGCCAGATTGGTTAATTATTCCAACCCTCACACTGGTCGACAAGTGTTGAAGCCACGTAATCAATTGCTGTAATTTTCACTGGAGCAGAAAGGTTTCTGAAAGCAGTTGCTTCATTTATCAGGATCATCAGATGCAGTAGGGGAAAAAAAGAGCCTAGATGCTGCCAAGGAGCTTAATCACAGCCTGTTCTACAGCTATCATGCAGGAGCCCCCAGCAAGCCTGGCAGTGACATTCCAACACTGCCTCCGCCACATTCCATATGGTGCCTTCTTGTCAGTAAGAGAGAAGTCATTGCAGGCACTTCCTTGCAGATGGCTCAGGGGGCAGAATACCATATCTCAGTCTCAAATTAAGGCCAGAGTTTATTTATACAAATCCATAAATGTGCTGAGCCTCTCCTATCTCTCTCCCTGCTGCTGGATCATTCCAAAGCTAAGCTGCTCCGCTTGATTCCATATTCTGTATGTAGAGAAACAGAAGCGATGTCTTTAAACTTTCTATGTGGGAATGGGGGCCTTAGCACAAGCCTAAGTATTCCCAGGCGAGGGATGGGGGAAATAATTCAGCCTGGGTTTCTGCTCCAGTGAAACCTGCTGGATAGTTTGTGTGTGAACATCAGGTTGGATCAGGATTGGTTTTGACACATCTGGCCCAGAATCATAATTGAACAATGATGAACTGGGTGAGGCACCGGAGAGACCATCCCAAGAGAATAGAAAAGAAAATTGGAAATCCCAGAAATAGGCCAGAGTGCTAAACTTACATCAGTATATGTAAACTCATGGATGGGATTCTCCCCATAGTTGGCCCATAGAAGTCGGAGGGTGGTAGTAGATGGTAAGTATTCAGCATGGAGCTCGGTGACCAGTGGTGTTCCACAAGGATCTGTTCTGGGACCTCTGCTCTTTGTGATTTTTATAAATGACTTGGATGAGGAAGTGGAAGGCTGGGTTAGCAAGTTTGCCGATGACACAAAGGTTGCTGGAGTTGTGGATAGTGTGGAAGGCTGTTGTAGGTTGTAACGGGACATTGTCAGGATGCAGAGCTGGGCTGAGAAGTGGCAGATGGAGTTCAACCTGGAAAAGTGTGAAGTGATTCATTTTGGAAGGTCGAATTTGAATGCGGAATACAGGCTTAAAGACAGGATTCTTGGTAGTGTGGAGGAACAGAGGGATCGTGGGGTCCATGTCCATAGATCGCTCAAAGTTGCCACCCAAGTTGATAGGGTTGTTAAGAAGGCGTATGGTGTGTTGGCTTTCATTAACAGGGGATTGAGTTTAAGAGTCGCGAGGTTATGCTGCAGCTCTATAAGGCCCTGGTTCGACCACACTTGGAATATTGTGTTCAGTTCTGGTCGCCTCATTATAGGAAGGATGTGGAAGCTTTAGAGAGGGTGCAGAGGAGATTTACCAGGATGCTGCCTGGACTGGAGGGCATGTCCTACGAAGAAAGATTGAGGGAGCTAGGGCTTTTCTCATTGGAGCGAAGAAGGATGAGAGGTGACTTGATAGAGGGGTACAAGATGATGAGAGGCATAGATAGAGTGGATAGCCAGAGACTTTTTCCCAGGGTGGAAAGGGCATTCACCAGGGGGCATAATTTTAAGGTGATTGGAGGAAGGTTTCGGGGAGATGTCAGAGGTAGGTTCTTTACACAGAGAGTGGTGGGTGCGTGGAATGTGCTGCCAGCGGTGGTAGTAGAAGCAGATACATTAGGGGCATTTAAGCGACTCTTGGATAGGTACATGGATGATAGTAAAATGAAGGGTAGGTAGTTAGTTTGATCTTAGAGTAGGTTAAAGGTTCGGCACAACATCATGGGCCGAAGGGCCTGTACTGTGCTGTACTGTTTTATGTTCTATGTATAAATGTGTGTCATCTGAATTCCTAATGTTATACCTACCATATGCCATAAACTACTGTACCATAAATCATCCCCATAACATCACCTCAGCCGATTTGTTGCTGAAACCCTCATCCATTCTTTTGTTACCACCAGACTCAATTATCCCAATGCTTTCCTCTGATCTTCTAGCCTTCATAAACTTGGGCTCATCCAAAACACTGTTGCCCATATCTTAACTTACACCAAGAACTATTCACCCATTACACTGGTCGCTGACTACATTAGTTGCCAGTCTACCAATGCCTTGCTTTTAAAATTCTCATCTTCATATACAAATGCTTCCATGGCCTGTCCCCTCCTTATCTCTGTAACCTCCCTAGCCGTACAACCCCCCAAAGAACTCTAATTCCTCCAACTCTTGCCATGCCTTCAACCATCTAGGCCCAAAACTCTGGAATTCTATCTCTAAACCTCCCCATCTCTCTCTCCTCCTTTACAATGCTCCTTACACTTTGACCAAGCTTTTAGTCACCTGTCCTAATATATCTTGCTTTGGCTTGGTATCAATATTTGTCTGATTACGCTCCTGTGAAGTGCTTTGGAATGTTTAACCATGTTAATTGTGTTATAAATGCAAGTTATTGCTGTACCTTAAACATTATGGGCCATATTTTGCTGAAATGGGGCATCTTGTGGCTTGTCCCATGAATGAGATTCACAATTGTATGTTTAGGTTTTAAAATTCTTTGTCTACAATGTTCTGGAAGTGCGAACTGATAACAGCGCAGCAAGGGAAACAGTACATCTGGGACTTTGGTGAACAACAGGACAGTATATCTTTCCTTAAGCAAAGAGATTTAAGGATTGAGAAATAAACAGAGGAAGGACTGAGAAGAAGATTGATTTGGAGTGGATGAATTCAATGTCCAATCAAGTACAGAAAGAGAAATATAGAGAGGAAAAGTAAAAGACAGAAAGGAAAAGTAAGAAAAAATTTAACATTTAAAATTGAACATTTTAAAATCTAAAAACATTCACAAGCAGAAGGAATGAGACTCCACACTTGTAATTGTTCACTTCTGTGCAAGAAAGGTTGATTGGCAGTCATTAGTAATTATCACATTGCTAAAATGGTACTTATGATGATAATTACTAGACTTAACTTTCTGTGGCAAACTTAATCAGTAATTAATGTGCAAATGCAGCAACTTCATAAAAATCACTGTGTGGTTAAATGCGAGAAGCCATTTTTGCGAAGCTAATGGCGGAGTGGCGCAAAACAGTCAACAACTTGTAGTTAAAGAAAGGTTTGACACTACGTTTCCAAATACCTTTAGAGAGTCTGTCAATGGTCTATATCCGAGGTTCGATCCCCAGCTCGTGCTAACCTAGCGGCTCTGAACATAGGCAACAGTGGGCCTCAGAACCTCTGAGCTATGGAGGGAAAATAATCAAAAGATTTTGATCCTGGTCACCATCTGGTGATGACTGCTGGAGAATGTGCCTGAGTGGACATCAGCCTAGGACAGGATCAGGCCCAACTGTGATGTCCCCCATGATCAAATAGCCTGCCAATACTCATTTAAGAAGAACGGTCACATGGCAGTATCCAAAGACACAGTCACAGCCCTCTTAGGGGAGGGGAGAAAATTGGAAGAGGCAAAGAAAAAGTCCTTTCCTGCAAATTATCGAGAGGGCTGTTTGTATGTACAGTTTTATTTAGTGTTTTTTAATTATTCCACTTAAAATATGTTTCATATAGTCGCAGTAAAATATGTTCTGCAGTATTGCTTCTAACCCTCATCAAGGGCAACTAGACTGCTGACGATCTCTCCTCTTATCCCCCACCTTCACAATCCCTTTGTTTAATGTTGTTTCTTTTCAGTCATTGTCTGGTACTAATCCTGAGTCCAATAGAGCACCATATGCAGTGGCCAGCTTTTTCAGTTGTTCAAACAGTCCAGCATGTGCTATGATTATCCTTAGGCTGTTGATTTCATTAATAAATTCATATTGAGGAAGCTTGCTTTCTCCCAGTTAAACATTAAATCTAATTGTTTTTGCACATGCTTTGGGACAATGCTAAGTTCAGACATGTCTGTTATAGCCCATGCTGTCATATAATAGAATCATTGCACACTTTATGCACATTACATGAAGCACTCCAGGTACAAAAATAAATTGAATTACATCAAAATTAATCATACTACATTCGTAGGCTTTGCTATCTCACAGAGCCCATATTTAAATCTGGTAAAGTGTTAGGGTGACTCATTGTGAGTTATTAAAATCTGCCTTTAATTAGATTTACAGAATTTATGGAATAAAGGTTTAATCTATGTGGTAGTATGGGTGTTGTAATAAGCCTCATCACCCTTGGGCTAGAAAGGGGAAAATCAGTTTGAGTTTCTTCCTGATCAGTGATTCCTGCTGGAAAGTGTATGTCAGGATATTGGATGAGAAAAAGTTTGGGCTTGGCTGGAATGCTTTCATTGCCTAATAGCCTTGGCTCACATCATGAAGAATGGCCACTTGGCCAATGTACTGCAAGGTGGCTGAAACCCATGGGACAAATTTCCAGGAAGGATTCAGCCCCTTCAGGAGAGAAACAGAGAGAAATGGGAGGGCAAGGAAGAGCTTACTTAATTCAAGTTAGATCTGCAGGCTAGTAACTAAGGTGTTCGTTCCTTCAAAAACTAGATGCAACATGGAAACTCAAATATACCATAAGGGCTCATTTTAACTCCTGGCAGGAAGCCAGAGGGAGCAGATGGCAATCCCTCATGGGAATTTGGAATTGAAAGCCCGGCTGATTTTAATCACCTTATTCGAAAGCCACTGGTCAGCTGTTGGGCAGTTTCCAGCAGAAAGCAAGCCCTAGCCAATTGCCATGTTTCGAGCTTTTTTTTACATGAAATGAATTTGAAAATAAGAGTTACTTTCAATGTTGCTTTGTTTAATGACTAAGTGTTATTAACTGGGCACCTCGGCAAACATTGGTTAGAACGTTAGCTGCAAATTGTTATTCATAGAGATTTAACAACAAGTAGTAATTTGAAAAAAAACCTTACACTTTAAAGCTCTGATTTTAACCCAGAATGGGAATCAGTTGGGCAGGGGAAAAGGACAAGTGTCAAATTCTCCTGGAGTCAGTGGCATTAGGCCCAAGCCATTTTAACTGTCAGGACTCACCTGTATGACCCTAGTGTGTTACCTGCCTGAAATGGGCAGGAAGCATCAGCTGGCTGGAGGCCGGGAGCTGAATTGCGGACAGCAGGAAGCTGCCAGTTTGATCCCAAAGAGTGGTCGCCAGTTGTCAGGTAATTTGGAGGGAAGTGATTTCAGGAGGGTCTCACTTTTGGAAAAGGGGGATCCCAGGGCTGGGTAGGCCTTAACTTAATAGTGGAAATGAAAGTAAAAATACTAAGTAAAAAACACATCTCTTTGGGCCTCCTCTGGCCCCAGATCCACTTTCTGCTGACTTCAGCTGACAGGAAAGCTGCACTTCCCTGCTCAGGTCAACAGGTAAAATTACAGTCAGGTCCTAATGACCTCAACAAATCCTGGTTTACATCAATAAAGAAGGACCCTACCAGATTCAGGCAAATTTCATTGTTATCTGCTTAGAAAAGCAAGTTAAAATGGGGTGAAAGCAGGATGCAGTGGGTAAGTTACCCTGCTGATTTTATAATGCCCACCTGTCCAGTTTCTGCCATGTGGGTAAGATTAAAATTGCCTCTTTATTGTGTTGAGCAGGAGAGGAATATGAAGAAAGGGGGAAGTTTTCCGCAGGAGGGAAGCTGATATACACCTTTTCCTGTCTGTCATTTTCTATGTTGCTATGAAGAGATTGAAGAAATGCATGTGAGAACAACACAAGTATCCAGATCAGACGGGAATACAGATGTTAAATCCCTGGGTTACATTATCATGCAAGTAGATATAGGTAAATGTGAATCAATTACCATACAAATTAAATGCCTGCACTGCATACGGGAGTACTGAACCTGGGAAAGTATTTACATCAGACCAAAATTTATAATAATGTTGCTTAAACCAGAACAAGACTGATGTAATCTCACTATCCACATATTGCTCATGATTCTTTTCAGGTGTATTCAGTAAGAGGAGTTTCAGCTCTGTCAGAGATGCTGGAAAGATGCTCTTGTGGGTGGCGAGACTTATACAAATTCCCTCTTGGACCTACTCATTAGGTTCATGCTAACTCTATAACAATTGGACAGGACCAGGCAAAGCAATTTCCTTCCTCCTCCCTCTACATTCTGCCGGAGAAATTTCACTACAAAACAGCACATGTCCAGAGAGAGCCTTGTTCGGTCGAGCATGAATATGTGAATCTGACATAAATGCCACAGAAAATAAAAGATCTGAAAACAAAATGGCTCCAGTACTTGAACCTCCAAATGCATCGACACTCTTGGGCACTATAAGGCTCTTGATACATTAATCCCCAAGGGGTGAGACACTGGAAGCTGGGAGACACTCCGAGACAGAGTCAGAGTATATCAGATGCTAAAATCTGTCACAGTTCCTGGTTTCAAGGCAACAAGTTGCTTGAAGGAAATATACCAAGTTACATATTGCAAGAAAAGATACTTTACTGTTAAGGTCCTGACTGTGGAAATCTTAGGACTCAGTCATACGTCCACATACTCCATCACAAATGTCTGCTTTGCAGATGGAAGTCGACCCTACTTGAAGTTTCCAAATTTATGAAGAGACATGACAAATTGATTGAGACTAATTTTGGTGATGTGTTCAAATACTAGTGGATACAGGTTTAAAAACTAAAAGTTAGGAATAGGAAAGAAAGTCAGGGAAAACTTTTTCACCCAAATGGTAATAGAGTTGTGGAATAAGTTGTCAGGGAAGGAATTTGAAGCAAGCAACATAAATGGATTCGAGAGGCAATTAAATGCATTCTACAGAGAGAAGGGATTGAAGGATATGTTGAGAAGGTGGGTGGGTGGGCTTGACCTATCAAAAAGGGATATGCTTATGGAGCTAATCGTCTTTGCCTGTTCTTCAAAATTCTTATCTTGCTATTAGTCCACGTGCAACTGTTTCATTCAAATCAATTACAACCTTTCAACAACTCCAACGGGGGACCAAGAGAGAGAAGAGAGTGCTATTGTTAAGCCTACTGAGATTGTTCACCTTCTGCTAGTTTGAAGAGGTCCTACCTTGGTATTTAAACTGCAACTCACTTGCAGTTCATTTTTATTTAGCTATAAATAATTAGCCGAGTCCCTGCATGATTCCATCCCATTCTGTTTATTATGTGTTGCAGATGCTGTACTACCCTGGGACTCCATTTTTTCCATAAAAATTCACCAGCAAGAAGTGTTACACAAGTGAAATTATAGAGTCATTGCAAGGACTAATACACAAATTGCTCTCAAACTATTACTGCAGTCACTTCTGTCCATAGACATCTCATAATGGTAGCTTGTAGATTTAAATCCATAAAACTGCTTACAATCATTCATGCATAAATGAAGATATAATGTGGGAAGAAATTAAATAATGATTGGAAAGCAGAATATATCCTGACACTTAATCCTCCATGAATTAGAGAAATTGATTCACACAGTCCAGGGCCAATGTTACTTATGTTGCCATTGAACATGACCTAAAGATTTCATAAATCAATTCATTTGAGAAATGACTTAATATCCATTAAATGTCACATAACTGGATAGGAAACGTTTTACAGGCAGGCTACGCTAACTGTTCCACATAAAATGAACGTACACTGGGGACTGCAATTGGCTGGTTCATAAACCAATTGAGCACTATAGTCACTGGCACGAATAAAACAATCACTTTGGAGTTAAGTCATAGTCATTACAGCACAGAAGGAGGTTATTTGGCCCATCAAGTCCATGCCGTTCTCTGTGGAGCAATCCAATCAGTCCCATTCCCCCACCCTATCCCGCAGCCTTGCACGTTTATTTCCTACAAGTGCCCATCCAATTCCATTTTCAAATCACTCGTTGTCTCTGCTTCCACTACCTTTGTACGCAGCGAGTTCCAGGTCATTACTACTCGCTCCGTAAAAAAGATCTTCCTCACATCCTCCTTGCATCTCTTTCCCAAAACCTTAAATTTGTCTCACCTAGTCCTTGTACCATCAGTTAATGGAAACAAGTTTTCTATGTCTACCTTATCTAAACCTGCCATAATCTTGTACACCTCTATCAAATCTCCCCTCAATCTCCTTTGCTCCAAGACGAAAACCCCCAGCTTCTCCAACCTAATCTTATAGCTAAAATTCCTCATCCTCGAAACCATTCTGACAAAACTCCTCTACACCCTCTCAAGGACCCTCACATCCTTCCTAAAGTACAGTTACCGGAACTGGACGCAATACTCTAGTTGTGGCTAACCAGAGCTTTGTAAAGGTTCAGCATAACTTCCACCTGCTTTTGTACTCGATACCTCTATTTATGAAGCCCAAGATCCCATATACTTTGTTAACTACTCTCTCAATATGTCCTGCCACCTTCAAAGATCTATGCACATAAACCCCCAAGTCCTTCTGTCCCTGTACACCCTTTAGAACTGTGCTATTTAGTCTATACTTCCTTTCCCTATCCCTTCTGCCAAAAAGCATCACCTCACATTTGTCTGTATTAAATTCCATCTGCCCATTCTGCTAGCCTATCTATGTCCTGTTGCAGTTGATTGGTATCATCCTCACTGTCTGCCAGACCTCCAAGTTTGGTATCATCAGCAAATTTTGAAATTTTACTCTCTATTCCAATATTCAAGCCATTTGCATATATCAAAAAAGCAGTGGCACTGAACCTTGGGGAACATCACTGTTACCATCCTCCAGTCTAAAAAACAAACATTTACCATGACTCATTGTTTTTTGTCCTTAAGCCAATTTTTTATTCGAACTGACACTGACCCTCTTATTCCATGAGCCTCAATTTTGTTAACCAGTCTTTAATGTGATACTTTGTCAAACGCATTCTTAAAATCCATACAGACAACATCCATTGCTTCCCGTTCCCTGTTACTTCATCAAAAAATTCAATTAGATTAGTCAAGCACGATCTGCCTTTTACAAATCTGTGCTGGTTCTCCTTAATTAACTCAAACCTCTCCCTGTGTCTGTTGAATTCTTTTCCCTGAATATTGTTTCTAAAACCTTATCCACCACAGATGTTAAACTAACTGGCCTGCAGTTACTAGGAATGTCCTTACATTCTTTCTTGAGTAAGACTATCACATTTGTCACTTTACAATCCTCTGGGGAAGATTGGAAGATTAAGGCTAGCCCTTCTGCTATCTCCACCCCCACTTCCTTTAGCAACCTGGGATGTAAGCCATTTGGACCAGGTGATTTATCCACTCTAAGCACAGCCAGCCTTTCCAGTATATCCTTTCTATCAATTCTCACTCCATCCATTACCTCCACCAGCTCAGCTTCTACTGATGTTTTGTCAGCATCCTCTTCTTTAGTAAACACCAATACAACGTACTCATTAAGTATTCTAGCTTTGCCCTGCACTGCTAAGCATATATCACCCTCTTTGTCCCTAATAGGCCCCATTCCACCTCTTACTACTTATTATTTTTGGGTTCCCTTTTATGTTAACTGCCATTCAATCACATATTGGGCTGAATTCTATGGGCCTCCTAGAGACAGGCTAGAAGGGAGGGGGCCCCATAGAATCATGACAGGAGGTGGAGGGAGGGGATGGAGGGTCCATCGTCTCCCTATCATAAAGCAATTTTGTCAGGGACAGGATATGCCAAAGATGGCCTTCCCGCCCAGAGGCCAATTGAAGCCCTTAAGGGCCACTTCCTGCCGCCGCTGGATTTTAACCAGTAGTGGGGTGGCGACCTCCTTGTGGGCTTGGGGGTGAGGGGCCTCCTCCATGGGCAATCTGTGGCCCATGGAGGGACCCGTCGAAAAACCTGTGTCTCCCTGAAACCCCCTCCCCCTGCACTAAGCGCCCACCTTCCCCCACCACCACCACCCTCGTCAGGACCTGCTGGTCTGGCCCTGGTGACCCCATCTCACTTACCTTGGGTCCAAGGCCTCAAGCGGTACGGGTCGTAGCCACCGCTCATGGTGGCTGTTATGTTATTGTCCCTTTAAGATCTTAGTATGCTAATGAGCCAAGTAGCAGGACATAGTCATGTGACTACATGCCAGCCTCACTCTGCTACTGTAACACCAAGAGGCAAGTCCTGTTAATAAATAGCTCTGTACTGTATATATTAGTTAGCTGTTCAATAACCCTGTTTGAGATCTTCAATCAACCTGAACTCCACGCATCTCATTTATGTTGCATCAGACTACCTAAAAAAAGCTTCTCATTGCAGTGGTGCTGCCAATCCTGCTGAACTGCCTGCCCTGTGATTGACTGGCAGCTCTTTGAGGTGGGATTCCCGTCTTTAAAGGGACAAGGATGCCAGCTGTTAATTGGCCCAGCATGGTTGATTCGCTCTGGGGGGCATCAGGAGCCTGGTCATTGACACAAAATTCAGCCTATTGTCTCTTTGCCAGTCTTATTTTCCTCTTCAGTTCCCCTCTTAACTTACTGTTTTTGGCCTGGTTCTTGCTTGAAAAATTCACCTGACATGCATCATACACCCACTTTTTTTGTTTCATCGTATTTATCATATTTTCTATCTCTCTTGTCATCCAAGGAGCTCTGGCTTTGGTTCCCTTACCTTTTGACCTTGTTGTAATGTACTTAGCCTGTACCTGAAACATCTCCTCAAAGATCACCCATCGTTCCGTTACAGTTTTTCCTGTCAGTCTTAGTTTCTATTTTACCCTGACGAGATCCCCTCTCATCCCATTGAAGTTAGCCCTCTTCCAATTTAGAAGTTCTACTTTAGATTGTTCCTTTCTTGTCTCCATTACTAATCTAAACCTTATGATACAATGGTCACTCTTACTCAAATGCTCCCCCACCGACACTTGACCCATTTGGCCCACCTCATTCCCTCGCATCAGATCCAGCAATGCTTCTTTCAAAGTTGGACTGAGAACATACTGGTCAAAGAAGTTCTCTTGAACACATTTCAGAAATTCCTCCCCTTCCTTACCCTTTACTCTAACATTATCTCAGTTGATATTTGGGTAATTAAAGTCGCCTAATAGCACCACTCTATAGTTCTTGCACATTTCTGTGCTTTCTTTGCAGATTTGCTCCTCCATCTCTCTTTCACTATTTGAAGGTCTCTAGAATACCCCCGTAGTGTGATCATACCTTTTTGCTTCTCAATTCTAACCAAATGGATTCTGTCTTTGCCCCCTCAAGGACATCCTCCCTTTCCAACACTACAATGTCTTTCCCAATCAGTATTGCCACCTCACATCCATCCCTATCTTTTTGAACACTTTGTATCCTTGACCAGTCCTCACCATTTTTAAGTCATGTTCCTGTTATTGCCACTGCACCATATTCCCATACGGCTATTTGCAGTTGTAGCTCACCAAAGTTATTCACCACACTTTGTGCATTTACATACATGCATTTTAAACCTGTATTTGTATTCTTCACAGCCCTTCTTAGTCTGCCACTATCTAATATGGTACTACCTCCTTCTCTAGTGCTATCCAACACTCTCACTTAATGCACCTTATTCCTCTTTTCTGCTGTCCTGACATCACAAGGCCCTACCAGCTGCTGTGATGCCATTCTCCTAATTTGGACAGTAGACCCAGGCAACATTAATCACCAAAGATCAGCATTCTGGTTCAAGATGGGGCCTGAGCCAGGGCTATTTAAAGGATTGCTCAACAAGTTGCAAGTGAGTTGCTTTTGGCTTAGTTTAGCTCAGACTGAGTTTGTGGAAGCAGGGTGGTGGGTTTTTGGAGTCGTTTTTGGCAGTTGGTGCTTGCAGTCAGGGAGTGCAGAGTAATCCCTGACCCAGGTATGTGAACAGTTACTGCAGTCCCTCTTAGTCTACAATATGAACATGAACTGGAGCAGAGGATGCAGAGAGGGGAAGGGCTGTGAGAAGGGAGGCGGAGGAGGGCTCTCCACAGATGGTCCTACCCACAGCAATTCTCCTACCTTCACCTGACCCTGGAACAATGCCTGAGCTGACTCAGGTTCAACAAGGAGATGGTCACTGAACTGTGCCGCCTCCAGCAACCCAACCTGGAGCATCACACCAGGGTGGGGACAGACCTGCCAGTGGCTGCCAAGGTCACTGTCGGCCTCAACGTTTACAGCTCTGGGTCCTTCCAAGCGGAAACTAGAGACATTGGCAAAATTTCTCAGTATGTCTTCCATCGCAGCATCCAGGAGGTGATGGAGGCCATATATGCCAGATTAGGGGACTTCATCCTCTTCTAGCTCAGGAGGGACAAACAGGATAAAAGGGCATGTGGCTTCACCAGGATAGCGGGATAAAGCCTGGCTACCTGACCCGAACCCGACCAAACCCAACTACATGCGTCCAGCATTTGGGCTCGGGTCGGGTCAGGCTGGACTGTACTGTTTTGTTTTCGCTTTAATCTACATTTAATCTAATACGTTTGTTATTTTCGGGTCGGGTCTGGTATTTAAAAAAATTAAAGGACTCGGGCCTGGGTTGGGTTCGGGTTGGCTGTTGTCGGGTCAGGCCTGGGTCGGGTTTTAATTTTATACCCGAACCAGGCTTTATAGCGGGATTCTTGATGGTGCAGGCCACCATTGACTGCACCCATGTGATTCTCTGGGGCCCCCATATCAATACTTAAAAACCCCACGGGCTTCCATCCGATAAACGAGCAGTTGGTATGTGGCCATGCCAAGACCTTCATCTCAGGGACTGCCCCTTATCCTGTCAGTAGCCAGGATGCATTTATCCTGCACCAGTCAGCCCTGCCCACCGCCCTTGGCCCTCTTATAAGAACCAGATGCTGGCTGCTCAGGTACAAGGGTTACCCCTCTATACATGACTGATAACCCCCTTCCACCATCCACCATGCAAGCAGAATGGGCCTTCAATGAGAGTCATAGAACCACTCAGAATATTGTCGAGCAGGCAAACAGCCTCCTCAAACAGCGGTTCCACTGCCTTGACCACTCGGGGGAACCATTGCAGGACAGTCCAGAAAGGGTCTCCAAGTTTGCGGTAGTCTACTGCATCTTCCATAACCACACCAATACCGCCGGGCATCCAGAAGCTCTCTCGAAAGGAGGAGAAAAAGGAGGAGGCAGGGATGAGGCAACCTGGACCCTTTGAAACCAGACGGGCTGTCAGAGAGCAGACTGTGAGGCTCCGCTTCCACTGAGACAGTTTTCCCAGACCAACATGGACCCATCATTCTACACAGTCACATCCATTTGAGATGTTGCACCACAATGTTCTCTTGGCCATCAACCAACAATAAACTCCACCAACAAAAACCTTCACATAACTTCTTTATCCAACAATACATCCAATTATACAAACAGAAATGTACTATTCACCCTTGTGCACTCCATTATTTCCTGTCTTGCAGGTGCCTTTGCCTGTTCTAGTGCTGCTTTGCAATGCTACCCAGTGGCTGTAGCATAGTTGGTGGAAGGCTGCTGATTTGCACTGAGCGAGACTGCAGATAGCATTGCAGGATGCCCTCGAGTAGCTCTGGATTTTGAGGGCCCAGTTTCGGACTGCACCACCTTGTCATGTGTGGCTGCAGTCTAGGCTATCTGGCTAATAGAAAGCAGCAAGAGCACTATAAAAGCACGAATGCTGTCATCCTGAGAGAGGCCAGCACATTCGTCCACCATGGTGCCACTGCCACCACCACAGAGCAGCACCTCAGCAATCCTAGTAATCTATTGGAGGATAATTGCATTGGATCTTGTATGCCACTTTGAGTACTGAGATCCACAGCAATGACGGCAACAGTCTGAGCCTGCATGGCAGCTAGGCTTGCATGCCAACTAGCATGGATCTAATGACCTCAATCCGAGCTTCCACTGCTGTCATGGAGTTGGCCACCACTTCTGTACTGGAAAGGATGGGCTCCAAACACTGTGAGATGCCCTGTGCTACATTGGAGCCGGACTCCTTTATGCTCCTTGACAATGGTAGCGGGCCGTTGGGCAGGCCTGCCAATATATGAAGCATCTCGTTATGCTTGCTCATCAGTCTTCTCCTGTAGGCCTCCCGATCGATGTCCTCATCTGAGGCCCCTGCAGAAGCACTCATCTGCGACCCTGCCCTCAGAGGAGTTGGCACACGAGCCACCCTTTCCCCCAGCCAGGAGTGGAAAGCAAGAGATCCCTGGTCATATCATCGGCAGCTTTCACTTCATTCCACACCTCAGGGTGAGGGTCAGGAGGGAGTTGAGAAGGGACATAAGGCAGTCACTTAACGTCATCCTGGTTGGCCTTGGTGACACCAGATGCGACAGCCTCTGTCGCTGCCGGCCCCATGATTCTAAGCACCATCTCCTGGAGGGGGGCTTAGGGGATCAGGTCATGCCAGCCCCCTTGCTGGTAAACTGGGCCTCCCTGGTGTTATGGGCGACCTTGTCCTGCAAGAGATAGGGCAGAATGTCAGTGCTTATGTTGCACTCTGGGTGATGTGCCTGCCATAGCTGAACAGCTGGAGATATGTGGAGAAAGTGAGAGGTCAGTGTAAGGCTGGCATCATTGGAAAATATGAGAGTGAGGTGGAGAATCTAAATGTTAGATGTGAGGCCTGAGTGCAAGTGACTGCTGATGGGGATGTGGTGCATTGAGCAGCGTGAGAAGTTGGTGGTGGTTTGGGCAGGAGATGTTAGTTGAGGATGCATTCACCAACCTTATCCACACGTGTGAGGCCATTAAACTTCTTGCGGCACTGCTGCCAGCTCCTTGGGGTCAGACTCTGGGCATTCATCTCCATTGTCACATGCTCCCAGTCCCTTCGGAGGCTACTGCGTGAGGGCCTCCTGGCCCCTGCAAAAACATGGCCTTTCTCTCCAATTCCACCTGAGTCATTAGCACCTCCAATGTAGTGACACTAAAACTTAGAAGTCTCTCCCTTGCCTGGTGCACCATTTTTCTTTACCTTCAGTGTTCCAAAATTACTTTCTGTCAGCCTTCAGTTCAGACATGCAGCTTCCCTTTAAGAGGGACAGTCTGCTTCTAAGAGCCAGAAGCTAGTTGCAACACGCACTAGACTTACACTCTGTTAGCCCTCACCAATGTGTAGCCAGGCTGCCAGCAGTGCTCGATCTCATGCTACAATGCTGGTAATGAGGTGCCAGCATGCAGATTTCTCCACCAGAAACAGCGCAGGCAGCTCACCCTGCGTCCAAAAAATAAGGTACATCTATTTTTAGTCTGTTATGGACAAAGGCCAGATGAAGCATTTTTACTGAAGGCCCACTTATCACTTGTTGATGAGGCTAAGATCTGGAGTCCATGCAGACAAGGGGGTGAATTTTCATTCAGCTGCAGAGGTGGGACCGGAGATGGACGGGCCGGCAATTTCCTGCTACTGGACGGCATGCCGGTCTCCCGCAATGGTCCCGCCTCCGGGCTATTTTCATGGAGGCAGGATTGAGGGGGTGACAGCTAACCAGCTGCAAGTGGTGGACAGCCAATTAAAGGCCACTCTGCACGTGCTGACTGGAATTTTCCAGGCGGCATGCGGGCCGTGCCACTGAGGCCAAAACACAGCCAAGGGATGGAGGTGGCAGAGCAGGGGGCCAGCTCCACAATGATTGGAGTCTTTCATATTGGCCTTGGGAGCCCGCCCTCCAACCTTAATTGGATGGGGCTCCCAGAGATGGCCACTAATTGGCCGCCTCCTCGAAAATCGCCCTCTGGGTCCTGTCGCGGCATGTGTGAGTTCCCAACTCATATTTCCTCCCGACTGCAGGATTGGGAACCTCAAGGAAAAATCCAGCCCAAGAGGTTCATACTTGTCACTGAGGCAAAGTGTGCATGTACTGAATGCTGATGGGAATCATCGAAGAAAAATCCCTCAGTGTGAATACGGATCATTCAAGTTGCTTTTTTTTTTAAACCAATTTCCACCACAAGTTCTCAGATCTTTTTCAGGTTGTGGATCTACAGTTTTTGAAGTGGTAGTTTTCGAGCCATTTTCCTCACTTTTGATTTGTATGTTCCTTAACTCTTCAGTTCTGATTTGTTGCTGTCTTATTTTGAGTAAAATATGATGGTGATGGTGTTGCATGATAGGATGTATGGTTTACAGTGCAGGCAATTGCAATACTTTTAGGCCCAGAAATTCGACTGCACCTTGGGTCTGGAAGTAGTGCTAAGGGTGGGGGACTGTGGGTCAGATAGGGTTTGCATCTAGGATCCTGGGGCATTGCAGCCTGAAGCAGGGGAGATCAGAGCAGGGGAGCAACAGCAATCAGTCGTTTTAATGTGGGGTCCGGCGGAGCCTTCTTGGTTGGGCCTAGCAGGGTGATCCCTACATCTGGTTATGTTCAGTGAAGCCAGCGCCTCATTCAGGGTAATCAATCTTGAAGAAAGAGTTCTCAAGCAGGTCTTAGGCCCCCATATTTGGATAAACAAAGGAACTAACACCTTTTCCATGCATGGGTAAATGATGCATATTTTTGTCCTTACCCAATATGGTGGGCAGTGTGCACTTCTGGCCAGAAATAGGTGCATGCTTCCTGCCTACCATATTAGGGCCTGAGTAGTCCAAGTAGCACCCAAAAAAAGGGGACCGTGCAGACCAATTTCTAAGCTGTATTGTATAATAGAATGTGACAGAAAAATTAAGTTTTCAAAAATTGTAACAGATGTCAAATGGATCACAAAGCATCAAAACATGCAAGCAGTTATCTGTTTCTTTCAGACACAACATTTTTTCCCTTGCCCAATATTTCTTCTATCTGGCAGGAATCTTGTAATCCAGATGTTTGGGATTTCTAAGTCTCGTTGTGATCCCAGTAGTCTTGCTTTAAAGGATAATGGTTTAAAGAGATATGAAATATTTCTCAAGAATGGCAGGAGCGTTAAGTTAATTCGATTAAGTTTAACAAATACATTCCAGATTGAGTAAATCTGGTTCAATAATCTGTAAAATTCATAAAGCAAATGTCAGAAAGAACCAAGTGTCTACAGAGCACCTGATCAGGTGAGATGGACCTTAAAGAAATGACTAGAGTTCCAGGGGTTGTACCTGGGAACTTCAGGATGGTTCGTGCTATAACTATATCAAAAAAGGAAGCAAGACGTATGGAATAAATGCACAGTTAGCCTTATATTAGCAATGAGGAAATGACTAGACCATAACGAACAGACACCATGGATTTAGAAGCTCTACGTGTCACGCCTGAGGAATCTGTTACAATTCTTTCAAGCAGTAATATAAGCAATGGATGAGGGCTCTCCATCCAATGGATATAATTGGATATTCAGAAGGCATTTGAAATTTGTCTGCCTGAGGCTGCGAAAGGTTTATGGAATTAATGGCAAATTAGCTGCTGGACTGAAAACTAACTTTGCAATAGGAATCAGAAGATGGTGATAAATTAGCATCCTCCAGAGAAGTGACTTGCAGCTTTCCACAAGGTCTGTTCCAGGTCACCTGTTGTTCATACTATTTCACAAAGGACTGCAGGATGAGACTTCTAGTATTATTTTCAATTATATCAAGCTATGAGGTCAGGTAACTGTAGGAGACTGGTCACATCAAAAGACTCAAGCAAATTAAATCATGGAAGATGGGAACTGGGGTGTGCAGGAATACTGAGAGCAAAGCTGGATTCTGGGAACACTAAAGGGAAAATGGGGGCTGGCTGTACTAATAATGAAGATAGGAGTTAAAAGGCAAGCAGATTTAATACAGAAGAATATATGGTAAGCACATTGGAGCAGAAAACATGTACACAGTCAAAGGTCAAATTTTGCAATTGGGAAAGGTGGGAACAAAAGGGATGTGGATGTGATTATTGATCATTCATTAAAATATCAAATCATTGCGAGGCTGTTATCAAAAGGTCAAATCATAGTCTGTAATATTTAGTTATCAATCGAAGCAGTGTATTTGAACCCAGTAGAACCCATTGACTGAGGCCACTTGTTTCTACTGGAGAAAAAATATTCCAATCACAGAGCTCAGGATTTTAGTTTGAGATTCTAAACTCCACTCAGAGAGCTCTTAACCTCAGACCCAGGGCTCTTTATTATATCTTATGTGTTCTGATTATTTCCATTAATGGATGGACAGCTAGCAACAGAAACTGATGTCAATCCACATCCATCATGGACATGATTAGATTGAAAGCCATTGAATTTCAGCTCTGGATAAATGAAAGTGTTGGTTAGGCTACAGTTAGAATAGTGTTCAGTTTCTGCACATTACTTTAGGAAGGATGTCAATGCTGTGGAGAAAGTGCAGAAAAGATTCACTAAAGTCAGACCAGTCAATAGAACAGAAGAGGAGGGTAAACCTGATAGAGGTGTTCAAAATTGTAAAGAGCTTTGATTGGTTAAATAGGAAAAATTAATTTCCACTGGTCAATGAGGTGGTAACTAGAGACCATAAATTTAACATTATTAAGAGAAGTGTTCTGAATTTTTTATGCCAAAGCTTGTTTACACATGGAATGTGATGCGAGAAGTAGTGGTGAAAGCAGAATCCAGAGTAGTTTTCCAAAAGGAAGTTGTTAAGAAAACACTATATGCCAAATGAGAAATATTAATTCATTGGTTAGAAACTTACATTAAACTTTTTATGGGAAAAATTCTACATATAACTTTTTAAAAAACTGGCAGCCAAGATGGCCATCGCAATTTGCATTTGAAACACCTTTGCACATTCCAAGGCCCAACTGCAGCGAGATGTCTAACAAGAAGCCCAGTCAGGACAATGCTGTGGCTGAGTAGACTATCCAGATCACCCTTGTTAGTGGGACATTCAAAGCCATCTTGAGGCATTCATGAATGGGGACATTCCCTCCAAGGGACAAACACTGACAATACCACCTGAGAGAGGTTTTGGGTTTTAGACTTTGGACCTCATTAAAAACAAAGGGGATTGGGAGAATCATGTGACTGTCTCCCCAGGCTGTGTAGTTTTAATATACAGAAAGAGACAAGCAGTAACTAAATGTGCAGCAGCAGAGAAGGCTGTGTGCCTCCCTTTCTTTCTCTCTCTCCAGAAAACATCAAGTTTGAAAACTGTCTGCAACTGTGGACCCTCCAAGCCTACAGACTGATACAGCCAGAGACCAGGGGAAGAGAGCCAACTACAATTCTGCCTCCGAGAAAACCCTAAGCAAAGCAGGCTAACCACAAAGTGCACTTTGACCGGCGAGGACTTCAGGAACACCGCTTCAGCCAAGGACCACCAAATCATCCACTTCACAGACTGTGTATTTAAGTTCCATTTATTCTGGACTCCAATCCAACCACCAAATCTACTTTCCCCTCTGTAATCTATTTTTGTCTAATTAATTCTCATGTGAATGTGTGCGTAAATGTGTAGCGTAAATTTATTACTTTACTTAGATTGGTTTTAGATTGTTAATTATAATAAACTTACCTTTTTCTTGTTTAAGCTCAAGAAAACCTGTCCGATTGGTTCTCTTATGATCACATTAAAGGTAAAAGGTAAAACACTCACTGAGGTGGTAATCACAACCATGGTTTTAAAAAGGAAATAAACCCTGTTGCGGTCAGAAGAGGAAGGTCAAGAGGGGAGCCTGAGACCCCCTCCTCACCTGGCTGTAACAAATTGAATAAATATTTGAAAAAGTAATAAATTGAATGATATGGGAAATGGGCACAGGAGAGTTGGCATGGATATGACAGGCCAAATGTTCTCCTTCTGTTCTGTAAAATTCTGATTTCATCATTTGACGTACATCTGTGTCCATCACACCTCAGGTGTCACAACTAGAACCTCAGATTTGGTGTGTAATGTATGTGTAACGCCTGCACCCAATAGCTCATATGTCATATTCATAAAACAGCTACAAACCACAACTGAGAGGTCAAAAAACTCACGCAAGTAGAACACAGAAATAAAAACTATCAATTAAGATTTTCAAAAGCTACCAATTAAGAGATAGCTATGAATAACAAAGAGGAAATATTTTTGGCTACCATTTGTTTCTTTCTTCAGACCCCTACACACAAATAACGAATAGAATTTATATCATAACAAACTTAAATAATTTGCAGAAGAAAAATTCAACTTCCATGTAAAATTGGCCACTTCCTGTTGGAAATTGATCTATTAAACTAACCTCTGTCAGGAGGC
Organism: Heterodontus francisci; assembly: GCF_036365525.1. Classification (NCBI taxonomy): domain Eukaryota; kingdom Metazoa; phylum Chordata; class Chondrichthyes; order Heterodontiformes; family Heterodontidae; genus Heterodontus; species Heterodontus francisci. Next base: position 25,752,732 of record NC_090393.1, on the reverse strand, counting down.
TGGGCCTTCAGATTGGCTTAAAAACTGCTGTCTGTATCCTCAGTACAATCACCTACTGGGGCCCTGATGAAGCCCTGAGCAACACTATGCAAAATTACCTATTAATGCTTCTTCACCTGCCTGCTTTTTCCCGACATACATGAGTCCTTCCCAACCCAACGCACCCCAATCTCCCCCCAACACCACCTACACTAACCTGCCCAGAATTCTACCTGCCTGGTCAAACACTAATCAACTTCAAACTCCCTTCTCCTGACCCGCACATTGTTATGCCCAGTAACGACATATCATATTCTTAACTTTTACGATATAAACTTTATTCGATGTGGACTCTTCGAAATTGACTTTCCCTTTAAAAAGTGGATAATGTGTTGCAAATATGGCCACCAATGGTCAGATGATCTGGTCTGTATATTCAAAAACTGCCTCACTGTCTTGAAAGGACACACAGATACATTCCAAACTAAGAGGTGTCAACTACACCCATCCTGAAACCATCCTGAATTGAATGGGTTTCTTCTGAGACAAAGAAGGTGATTGTCTTAACCACCCACCCCCCCAGGATGAATGTCTTACAACAATAGACCAGGATGTCGTTCATCAACCTAAGACCACCACCATATTTGGAAACGGAACTGTGAGAAGTCACATGATAATGCAGCCATGTTTGTCTCCTTTTTAATCTTTAAATGCTAACTACAAAAGAAGCAGCAGTGGAGAAGGAGTATTTCCAGTTCAGTAATCAAGTCATCAACATCAGCCTGGTCTCCCCAGGACAAGGCTGAGAGGGAGACCAGTTCCAGCTAACATTTGAACCCTACTGAGTTATGTTGATAGCCAACTGCAGCAGAGAAAAGAGAATGTCTTTTAAAAACCACTCTTCCACCTGTGAAAACTAGACTAAGAACATCAGTATGGTCTTCAAACTGAAGTGACCCGCCAGAATTCTTTAGCAAATAAAAGACAGCCAGCAAACAGGGCAGCAACTTTAAAACACACCTTCTAAGAGGATCCCAAAGATTTTCCTGAACAATAGACTTTTACATCTTGAACTCTCAACATCTTTTACCCTTTCCCTTCTATCTATCTTGTCGAATGTGCATGAGATAGTGATTGTGTGCGTGGGTGGTGTTGTGAACATGTTAGGTGAATACTGTTCAATAAGTATTTAATCTTCTGTTTTAAACCTGGGAGAAATCCTGTCACAGTCTTTTCATTTGGAAAACAAAACATAGGGGCTGAAACACAAATAATACAAAAACACTGCCTGTAGCCAGGTGGGAAGTGAACAGTGGAAGCCAGCCACGCTATCACCCACCTGACCAGAACAACATAATTCACGCTTGGTCCTGCTTAACCTGCCCTGTTCCCCTCATAACACACTGAGACCCTCTGAGCAATGTTCCCTCTAAGATGTACATGTGCAGCAATCTGGAATGTACTGCACATTGAAATGAATAAGCAGGCCACTCACAACCTCATCAGAACATTTCAGCATAGTATAAGTCATGACTTTTACAAGGTAAACTGCCTCGTACAAAGAAAATTTAGTGGGAACATTGCCTTGTAATTCAATTTCCTTTCATCTTGGTTGCGGTTTAGGTGATTAGGTGTGAGAGAAAGAGGGATAAGTGTGGAGGAGGAGAGATACCACAACTGAAGGAAAAGCCAAAATGGTGGTGGAGGAGCAAAGCAGAGAGAGGTTCTTTATTGCAGACGAACTAATACTGTACTGGTTTCCTTAGTGAGAGGGTTATGAAAGGTTTAGATACTTTTTTGGTGGGGTTCTGTCCAAAAAAGTCTGTGAATTATTGATGATGTTTGTTATTGAAGGTGGGTATGTTGCATGAATGAGCCTCAAGCAAAAGTAAGCCTTAAAGCACAGATGATAGATGACGAGAATGTTTTCACTGCAGCGTGTTGTGATGATCTGGAATGCATTGCCTGAAAGGGTGGTGAAAACCAATACAACAGTAACATTCAAAAGGATATATACTTGAAAAGGAAAGATTTACAGAGCTATGAGGTAAAAGCAGGGGAGTGGGACTAATAGCTCTGTCAAAGAGCCAGCATGTGTACGATGGGCTGAACGGCCTCCTTCTGGGCTGTACGATTCTATGCAATACAAAAATTTCAACATCTTAGTGCTGTCTACATGTGTTAATTCAATCAGACACATAAGGCAACAGCTCGAAATAACAACACGATCCATTTATTGTTGTACAAGCTTTGCTGCCAGAATATACTCCTGGTACTTCCAGGTCAGCTAACATTTCCTTCCAGATTACAAGCTGCTATTACTTTACAGCTACCAGATGGTAATAATCCCTGCCCAGTTTAACATATCAATACTTTAGAAAAACTGAATATTTTGCTCCAGACTTTCAAGATTTTGCTCCATTGAAATTAAGGCTGAGATTTTACGGCTCCGAAGCAGAATTTGTTGGAGGTGGGGGTGGGGGTGGGTGGGGGGTTGGGCAGTTTAAAATAGTGAGGGGTGGCATCGGCACAGACCTCTAATGTCATCATGCCAGGTCTGTATTTTACCAGCAGTGGACAGCAAGTCAGGTGAGAATGACACACGCTTTTTCAAAACCGGCAATTGAGAGCTTAAGATTGTTGAAGACCCAATTAAACGGCATTTTAGGTGCCCGTTCAAATTTTACAAGGAGTGCACAGGGACCACTGGGCGTTGGAGCCCCAGCAGGTATGTAAGGGTGGCAGCCTAGGTCATTGCTGCATTTGTTAACCGTGGGTCAGGAATTTTGCCTTCACAGGAAGGCTGGTGCAGCATGGCCGAGGCATTTAGCGTGGAGGAGGGGGAGTTGAAGAGCCAGGGATCTGGGATTGAGCCTCCATCATGTCATCAAACTCCTAGCATGGGGATCAATCAAGAGGGGGCTGAGGAGTGGGGTGAGGTTGGCAGTGTTGAGGAAGCAACTGGCAGAGTGGCCCTTCAAACCGACAGTGCCCAAGTGCCATGGGCATCGTGCATTCGGGAGGCTGGTCCTCCAGTGAGGAGAAAAACCTGAGAGGGAAGAAGGTGCGGGCACATGGATCCAGTGCAGGCCACATGCAGGACATGGGGATGGGGAAGCTGCAGAAGGCTGCATCGGTGTCCTCTTCGCCCTCTCCCAATGGCAGGCCCACACTGCTGGCTGGGCAGAATGATCTGAGGCAGAGTTCCAGTACTAGTGGCTCTTTAAAGAGGTAACCAGCACATCCGACGGAGTCAACTGACAATGTGGCTGCTGCCTCAGTCCCCGCCTCTGGCCAGCGATTGGTTGACCAATCTGCCTGCCGGAAGTTAATTGGCCAGCCAGTGCGAGATTGCTCCGAGAACGGGTATCAGAGCGGTACGCCAGTGCCACCTGCTTTCAGTCTCACCTCCCCCTCCCCGCCCGGTCACATAAAATCCTGGCCTAAGTGTGCCTGGCATGTTCCCCTCCCGGTAGGTTAAATGTCCACAGTTTAGTTATGCTCTGCCATCAGTGTCCCGTTCTCCATTAAGAAATATCTTCATAATCTCTTCAGCTGCCTTCTTCCCAGTGCCTCTTGCTCACTGCCTAACGCTTTACCAATTGACTCTTCCACAATCCAACATACCACTTTTATTCTGCTCCTGACCATTGGCTTTTCTCCTGCTCCTTGGTCTGATAGTTCCCAAATCTGGGCTTGGGTCTCTGTGTTCGGCCCAGGCCTGTGTGCTCCCTCAGTGTTCCCAGTCCCCATCTTCTCCTTCAATGCTCCCTACTTCTCCCTTGGTGCAACCACAACTCAGCTCCCCTGTAGTTCAGTTGCACACCTTAGCACCTCCAAATCCCAGCACATCCAACTCTTCCCACAGTTCAGCAGCCACCCATGGTAGATCCCATGCCTCAACCTTTCCTTGTGTTGCCAGCTTTTGAGTTCTCCCAGTGAATAATAAAGGTCCATGTTAATCGTATCTTCATTAGATGTCTAATTGTATTCAGGTGGTGGACATTAACTGAGGATTCATTTATGCCCCTATATATAGGAGCTGACTGAAACTGTGTTGGTTGGGTTTGGAGGTGCATGTTTGTAATGTGTGTCTCTGTAAATAAAACCTTTTAAGTGTATAAAGACTAGGCAACAGTTATATCCTTCACCATCTGGCTATCTTAATTGTAATAGTCCATACCCAAAACATTAAAAAGCCTGGGATAGTGAGATTGTCTTATGAGAAGAGATTGCAGTATCTGGGCATGTCTTCTCTAGAGTTTTGAAGAATGAGAGGTGATCGCATTGAAACTTACAACATTCTTACAGGGCGTGACAGGGTAGATGTAGATAGGATGTTTCCCCTGGCTGGTGAGTCTAGAACCAGGGGACACAGTCTTGGAATAAGGGGCAGGCCATTTAAGACTGAGATGAGGAGGAATTTCTTCACTCAGAGGGTGGTGAATCTTTGGAATTCTCTACCCCAGAGGGCTGTGAAAGCTCAATCACTGAGCATGTTCAAGACAGAAATTGTAGATATCTGGATACTAATGATATCAAGGAATATAGGGATAGTGGGGAAAAATGGCGTAGAGGTAGATGATCAGCCATGATCTGTTTGAATGGCGGAGCAGGCTCGATGGGCCAAATGGCCTACTCTTTCTCCTATTTCCTATGTTCCTATATTCCTATTAGCCTGGGTTGTCTAGTCCAGATGCTGATTTTCTCTTTTTATTGCCAAATTTTCTGTTTCTACCTCTTCTGACAACATACACTGTGATAAAGGTAGACTTTGATGGTCAGAGAAGGGGAGACTGGTGGTTACCCATAATTGTAGCAGCCGTAGTGCGTTCATAACATACTGTTTAAAACCCAGTGGAGCAGGATGCTGTTAATTAACTTCCAGTATATTTTGACGCAGAGACATGTTTTCATGTTGAGTTTTACAGCTTTGAAATAAGTGCAGCAGGTCCTGACTGGGTATCTATGTAAAACACCAGCTTTTTTTTTTATTCGCTCAGGGGATGTGGGCATCGCTGGCTATGCCAGCATTTATTGCCCATCCCTTATTGTCCTTGAAGTGAGTGGCTTGTTAGGCCATTTCAGAGGACACTTAAGAGTCAACCACATTGAGGGATGGGATTTGAGAGATCCCTACATGCAGGGATCACTGAGGGCTTTTTCATTTTATCACTTTCTGTTCCGCTGATCTCTAAGCTGTCAGACCTGAGGTAGACAAAGCTTTGTAATAGACACAGCGCTGGTTTAATTAGTTCAACCCTGGGCTACTGCCTTACCTTTTAAACCGACTGTAAAATTTGAGGAAGCCACGTGGATGAAATAACTCATGGCCCTTCCACCATCTTGAGCCATGTTGTCACAGAAAGGGCCAATCAAGCACTTCTTCAGTTCTTGAGGAAGTGAAGCGAAGAGTGGAGATCCAAATGTGCAAGACATGACTGGTGTTGATTGTTGTCAAAAGTGAGGTATAGTGGCTTGCTAATACAAAGCTTGCTGTAGAATAAGGCAGATAAGGAGTATCATAGTTTTGAGATCTGGGAAAAGAAAGGGTCAGAGTAGGTGACGGTGTGAAGATTCTTGATTTCAGCACCTCAGCATAAAAATGGCGGTGCAGATTGACCACCTGTTTTTGAAACCCCCAATTTACATTTCCACTGAAATCCACTATTTTCATTTGAACAGAAGAGGTTATTGGGCAATTTGACAAAGTATTCAAAATTATGAAGGAATGAGATGGAGGAATCTGGAATAAGAGGATATATAAATAAGATAAAACATTAAAAATTTAGGACAGAGAGGAGGAGAAACTTTGTTTTTAAACAGAGGGCTGTAAGACTGTGGAATGCACCATCAGAGTTGGTAATTGAAGCAGAGACTATGGCAGTAATTTCAACCCCCATGGGTCGGGTTAGAAGTAAAAATGATAAAAGTTTCAAACATGACACCAGCTACATCTGGTTTCAATGGAGGCAGGGTGAGGGACGGGCAGCAAATCCACTCTTAGGAGTCGGACTGGTTGTTGAAACCTTTTAAGAAGGCTGCATGACTTTGTTTTAACAGGATTTCTATTTTAACCAATGTTGGCCAGGTTCTCCTGGCCTCAGGAAGCCTGGCAGGTTAAAGGAGGTGAGAAGGGCTCGATCCATAAGGTAAGTGCTTTTACAGCACTGCCTGTGGGCCAGGAAGAACACAAGTGTTTCCTCCAGGTCCAACAAGCAAACCCTTAGACCAACAACACACCCCCACACCTCCACAATTACCCACTCTGACCATCCCTGATCTCCCCTGTGATCTGTCATCTCGCCCACCTCCACGATCATCAAACCCTCCTAATCATACTCTACCCACTTCCCCACTATCTCCGACCCTCCCCCCCTCACCATGCTCAACCCACCCTGCTCCTGTGAACCCTCCCTGTCAACCACGTTCTACCCGTGCATTCCTCCCCGCGATCTCTCCTCCCCTCACCACCACTAAACACATCTGTTGCTGGGCTGAGGCCTTGTGCCACAGACTTCCCCATCTGGCAGGAAGCCAAGCCTGTCAACTATGTTGGCCTTCAGGCAGGGAACGTGAGAAAAATATCCATATATGCCCTGGAGCAAGACCACAAAGCCCATCCACTCCTCTTCCCTGCTCCGAAACAACACCCCAGTAAAGATCAGGGCCTATGTCAGCACTTAAGAATGGATTAGATAGGATGGTGAGGAATGGGGGATAAAGGAGTGAAGGAGCAGGCTGAGCACATGGAATTAGGAATAGTGTTCTCATGGAAGATAGATATCAAGATAAACTGATTGGCCTATTTGGCCAGGTTCCACGTAATAATTGCTAATTCAACTTATAGAGTGCATTGGACTGTTGATTCAGAGCTCAGGAGGAACCTGACAGGAAAGTTTCAAGGAACACTACTCGTCATAGTGTTGATTTAAGACATTTTAGGGGCTAGAAGTGAGAGGTTTGATGGCAAGTGTTGCATTCCCAGATACAGAAGCAGACTTGGCCTTTATGGAAAAGTAAAGCAATTTGAGGATAAGATTTTTTTGGCATGAAAGAGGGAACTGGGTTTCTCGGGCATCTGAAAGTCAGATTAAAGATAAGAAGCAGCAGTGCGTAGCACTATCCACTGCACATCCCCAGTAACTAACAACATCCCATAAACAGTCCCAATAAATGGCAGCATCCCTCGTAGAGTACCTAGTAACTAGCTAAATTGCTGGTGCAGCCCCTAGTAACTAGCAGAATCCCTTTTGCAGCCCCTAGTAAAAGCACAATGCTGTACAGCTCCCAGTAACAAGCAGCATCACTGGTGCAGCTCCTAGTGTTATGAAAGTACTTCCATTTTTTAATATCTTTGTGAGGACTTGTGTTTTAAAATTGTGGAGATGGATTCCTTTGGAGGGCTAGAGTGATTCCATAGATGCTGGACTTTGCTTTTTCTTTTAAAAAAGGTCACTGGAAGGACTTTGTTTAAAAAAAAATTACTGGAAGTCACATGTCTTCAGCTTAGTAAACAGCATGTGCCTTCTGACTATGTGAGTTGTTTACAGAGAAGTGACATGTCAAGATTTATGGTGTTAACAGTTGTTTTCAGTTTGGATATTGTTTTGAATTAGTTGGAATTGTAGCCTGCTGAGAGAAGCACCCAGCTCATCTTTTCTCAGTCTGTCGGAGAAACTCAGCGAATCCACTGTGTGATAGCTGAAACCCCTATTGCCACGTTTCTCCTGGAAAGCCTGCCAGATTAATCCTTGACACCGTCTCAAAAGAACTGCTCCAGAAAGATCCCAGTGACAGCCATCTGTGCGTAACCGGGACACCAGAATATAGGGACAACTGATATCATTCCATATATTCGCCTTTTCCTTCAAAAATTAACAAGTATTTGGCCAAAGTATTTTTTTGTGGAAAGATCTCTGCAGAGAAAACATATTTATTTTTTCTTTAATCTGTGTGTGCATGTGTACTTTACTTTACTGAACTTTAATATTTCAATCTGTGTGTTAATGCTTTGCGTCTTTACTAGATAAGTTTTGTTTTATAATAAATTGATAATTTTGTTTATTAAAGAAACCTGATTGGTGGATTTTATTCTGGAATAAAAATAGTGTATATAATTTGCCGTATCGGTAACTGGGTAAACATTTAAATATATGTTGTGACCCGTAGCGGTGGTACTAGAGAAAGACGGTGCACTCCTGCTGCCTCGGTCATTAACACTACTAACTAGCAGAATCACCAGTACAGCTCCCAGTAACTAGCAGCACATCTGGTACAGCTCCTAGTAACTAGCAGCATCCCTGATATAGCTCCCAGTAACTAGCAGCATCCCTGGTACAGCTCTTTGTAATTAGCAGAATCGCTGGTACAGCTCCCAGTAACTCGCAGCGTCATTGGTGCAGCCCTGAGTAACTAGCAGAATTGCTGGTACAGCTCCCAGTAACTAGCAGTGTCTCTGTAAAGCTTCACATAAAAGCAAACTGAGCGCCCTCTACTGGAGACACATCAAGTCACAGATTTGTAGATTCAGGTGTATTCTGAAAGCTAACAGCTTGGTAGATTGTGATTCTTTTATTCTCAGTCTTGGTGGGAAGTTCCAGGATTTGAAGCAATGGTTCCCTGTGTTTCTAACCGTTCTGTAGACACAACAAATAGAGGATTCGAACCTTTGCTGTTATTGCTGAAGCTGAATCATGAGGTTGTGTTGTTACTAGCCAGGAAGACCCACATGCCACAACAAAGATCATAAAGGTCATTAACAGACAGTTTAGCATTGTCTCTTTTGACTGGAATCTGATTGAAGATGAAAGGAAAATCGAAAATAATTACATTCCAGAGAGGTGGTCATTTTGAAGAAGTTGTATTTTTACTTTTTATTTTCTATGGCTGAAAACCTTTACAAAAATGGTCCATTGAGAAGTCCAGGTTTGCATAGCTGTAGAGGCCAATGTCAGAAACCTTGGAGAGAATGGTGATTGGGCAGCTGATCATTCCTCAAATCGCATCTACACTCAGCTATCATCTTCACGGGACTTAACAAAATGGATTCAGACAAGTTGCTCACTTTGGTGAAAGGTTCACATACCAGAGACAGAAGTCACAAATGATAAAGTTTGAAGTAATACAGGAGGTCAGGTGGAATCTTCATAAGGACCTTGGATTGGAGAATACAGGTTGGGCTTAACAAGCAATTAAACAAGTTTCTGGAAAGAGAAGGGATTGGCAGGTAGGATAAGGTGGTCAGTAGGTGAGGATAAACTCTCAAATGAAAGGGGACAGTTTTGTTGGGTGAAAGGCCTCTTTCCCCTTCAGAAAAATTCTTGTGTTCTGATCTTCAATTAGCCAGGCACAGCAATGAGGGTGAGGAGGGCAGTGAGACTAAAGAAGGGACGATAATGCATGGCCTAAGTGCTGAGATGTGCCGCTGACTCTGCCAGCATTGACAGGGTCAATGGAACAATCCTCGATGTTAACATCACCGGCTGACACTCACATCAATAGGGATATTTCTAGGTCACCTGCCTTGCACCACAGGCCACAAATTGCGGCAGAGGTTACTGGTCCAGAGGGGGTGCTTTTGCTGAGTTTTTCCCAGCGAGGAACTTCAATGTGCTCCCTAGTGGCCCACTTTGTACAGGGCTCACATTGAAATAACTTCTCTTTGGTGATCCAGGTCATGAGCCTAGCCTGGACCCACTACATGGTTCTCACTTCTGCCCATTGGTGGCCTGGTATGCCTGGGCTTACTAGGCATGCTGCCGTTCACCACATGCCAGGTGATGTCTGAGAGCGAGACACATGTGAATTCCTGACGCACTGAATCCCAACTTCAGCCCCTACCCGCACTTACCCAATGGCCTATTGGAGCAGGGGTATAGCAGAGACGCCTTAGGCTTTCAGCCCCATAAGTTACAAGTCAAGCAAATCTGACTTGAAAACAGTGTTGGAATTATGCACCAGATCTGCCCATGTCTGAGGACAGGTTCATATTTTGGGTGGGTCATTTTAGCAGAATGCAATTTATCTTGAAAATCAAATTACAGAAAAGAAGCTGCAGTGCACAACATTAACCAATGATCAGAAACATCCCATAAACCGTTGCAGCAAATAGCAGCATCTACTATATTAACCGAGATAACTAGCAGCATCCCTTATACAGCCTCTAATCACTAGCAGCAGCTCTTGTAACCTCCCTAGTAACTAGCAGCATCCCTGGTACAAGTCCCTAGAAACTGGCACCATTCTGAGTACAGGACCATAGTAATTGGCACCATTCCTAGTACAGCCCCTAGTAACTGGCTACATCCTCGGTACAGACCCTAGCAACTGACACCATCACTGGTACAAGACCCTGGTAACTAGCAACAGCTCTGTAAAGTTTCTTATACCAGCAAACATTAACTGTTGGGAGTGGGGCTGAGTACCACCCTCTACTGGAAACACACCAAGTCACAGATTAATAGATTTCAGTGATTTCGGAAAGGAATCTGCAGGCCCAGGAGTTAGCCTGACTTCAGAGAGCAGTGGTCAAGTTTTATTACAGATCTGACATAAGGATAGAAAACAAATACTTAACACTTCTTACATGTTGGGCTTGTCAGGCACCAAAGTCCTAAAACTTTTCTAGTGAGAGATCAAAATGTGGAGAGTTTCAAAGTATTGATTATTATTTTGATCAAGCCTGACACAGGCAAAGGAACAGATAGCTGAAAAGATTGGAACATGAAAAGCTGCAGATCGGAGTGCAATTGACCTTTGAAATCCTCCGGATGAGCATAGAGTACAATTGTCAGGTTGATTTCTGGACCTAATTGGCTTTCCTTGTAAAGATGTTTACATTCTTGTTCTGATGTGATTGGAGTAGTTAAGTCAGGGCCGAGTTAAACTAAATCCATGTTTTCCAATTGTACCCAACCCGTTGAAAACCGGGGTGGAAGAGAGCTCAAAGCTAGAAAGTAAATCTGCTATCTAATGACTACCCATCTGACGGTCATTCCCTTGGTGATTGGACTCCATTACAGCAGGAAGGAGAACAGTTTGGGCTATAGAAGGGAAGAAAGAGAATCATAAAGAAAGGTATCTGGTGCTGACAGAATAGCAGATGAGGTATTAGGTCAACAAAGCACTAGGCAAGCACAGGATGGTGTATCAGTTCAGCACCAGGTGGGCAATGGACTCAGGTTAAATAATACATGAGCATTATGGGGGAGACTGGCTTAGGAAATGCTGAAGAACACTCTGCATCCTCTAAAAATAACAACTAACCTTTCACAATGCACTCTGGTTAAGGAGGACATTAATTTGGAGCCTTAAACTACAGCTATCTCCCTTCACAATTACTTGCACGCTCAATCCTAAAAGCCCTTCCTCTACTTTAACAAGGTGATCTTCTTTGGCCTCCTTATCTCGAGAGACAATGGGTAAGCGCCTGGAGGTGGTCAGTGGTGTGTGGAGCAGCGCCTGGAGTGGCTATAAAGACCAATTCTAGAGTGACAGGCTCTTCCACAGGTGCTGCAGAAAAATTTGATTGTCGGGGATGTTACACAGTTGGCTCTCCCCTTGCGCCTCTGTCTTTTTTCCTGCCAACTGCTAAGTCTCTTCGACTCGCCACACTTTAGCCCCGCCTTTATGGCTGTCCGCCAGCTCTGGCAAACGCTGGCAACTGACTCCCACGACTTGTGATCAATGTCACAGGATTTCATGTCCACAGGATTTCAAGGTGATACCACCTCTCAAACCCATGACCTACACCACCTAGAAGGACAAGGGTAGCAGGTGCATGGGAACACCGCCACCTCTGAGTTTCCCTCAAGACACACACCATCCTGACTTGGAAATATATGGCTGTTCCTTCATTGTTGTTGGGTCAAAATCCTAGACCTCCCTACCTAACAGCATTGTGGCAGTAACTTTCCCACATAAGAACATAAGAAATGAGGAGGAGTAGGCCATTTGCCCCTTCAAGCCTGCTTTACCATTCATCAAGACCATGGCTGATCATCTACTGCAACTCCACCTTCCTGCACTATCCCGATATCCCTTAATTCTTTAATACCCAAAAATCTAACAACCTCTGCCTTGAAATATACTCAATGACTGAGCATCCACAGCTCTCTGGTGTAAGATCACACATTGTAGATTTGCTGTTGTAAACCTCTGGGAAAAAAAACACATAGCACTACCTTCAGGATTGCTGCTGCAAACTGAACCTTTATCAACTCCCTCTAGTGACACATTACACATGCTACATCAAGCATGTAGGGTGGCCTCAAATGAACAATACACTACATATCAAATGAACAAATAAACAATACACTTCATCTGGGGTAGAAAATTCCAAAGATTCACAATCCTTTGAGTGAAGAAATGTCTCCTCATCTCAGTCCAAAATGGCTGACCCCTTATTCTGAGACTGTGACCCCTTGTTCTAGATTCCCCAGCCAAGAGAAACATTTTCTCAGCATTTACCCTGTCAAGCCCCTTATAAACTTTATGTTTCAATTAGATCACCTCCCATTCTTCTAAACTCCAGGGAAAATGGGTCTAGTATACTCAATTTCTCCTCATAGAATTCCCTCATCCTCTGTTGCACTCCCTCAAGGGCATGTATGTCCTTCCTTAGGTAAGGAGACCAAAACGGCACACAGTACTGGAGATGTGGCCTCACCAATGCCCTGTATAATTGTAGTAAGCCTTCTTTACTCTCATACTCCAATCCCTTTGTAACAAGCTAACATACCATTTGCCTTCCTAATTGTTTGCTGGACCTACATGTTAACTTTCTGTGATTCATTTTTAAGGACACCCGGGTCTCTCAGAGTTTCTCACCATTCAAAAAATCTACTCTTTAAAAATGTTTTCGATCAAAGTGGATAACTTCACACTTTGTCTCATTCTATTCCATTTCACTCAACCAAACTGTCTACATCTCTCTGAAGCTTCTTTGCATCCTCTTCACCACTTACTTTCCCACTTAATTTTGTATTGTCAGCAAACATAGATATATTACACTCAGACCCCTCATCTAAATCATGAATATAGTTGGTAAATAGCTTGTGATACCCTGCTAGTTACAGCCTCCCAACCTGAAAATTTCCCATTTATTCCTACTCTCTATTTTCTATCTATCCTCTCTCCATGGTAATATACTATCCTCAATCTAATGAGTCCTAATTTTGTGTCATAACTTCTTCTGTGGCACTATATTGAATATTTTTTTGAAAATCCCAAAAATACTACATCCACTGGTTCCCTCTTATCCATCCTGTTAGTTAGATCCTTAAAAAAACTAACAGATTTGTGAAACATGAATTCCCTTTCATAAATCCGTGCTAACGGAGTTTAATCATATTATGATGTGATGTTAGGCTAACTGACCTATAATTTCCTGTTTTCTCTCTTCCTCCTTTCTTAAATAGCAGTGTAATGTTTGCTACCTTCCAACCCATGGGTACAGTTCCAGAATCAAATGAATTCTGGGAGATCAAAACCACTATCTCTGCTGCTACCTCTTTTAATGCAGATTGTCAGGTTCAAGGGATTTGTCACTACATAGCCCCATTAATTTCTCCAAAACGATATCTTTACTTATACTGACTTCTTTAAGTTCCTCATTCTAGAAAAAACTTTGGTTCCCTATCATTTCTGGAATTCTTTTTGAGTCTTCTACCATGAATGCAGATACAAAGTATTAGTTTAATGTCCCGACCATTTCTTTATTCCCCATTATAATTTCCCCTGTCTCTGCCTCAAATGGGCCCACGTTTACCCTCACTAATCTCTTCCTATTTACAAACCTCGACTGAAATGGTTTAAGAAGGCAGCAGCTCACCACCACCTTCTAAAAAGCAATTACATGGATAATAAATGCTGGCCTTGCCAGCGATGCCCACATCCCATGAATGAATGAATGAACAACAAACAAAACTCTGATTTCTCAATATAATACTACGGGTGTTTTGCAAATATAAAAGCAGAAAACACAGAGAGAAATCTGACTTGTGCCCAAAACGGAGCTATTACCCCAATAGCCAGTTTATGTTGGCCTGAGAACGGAGCCAGATTTGGCATTGGGCTCCCATTCAAATGAGGCAGTGAACTACAGGTTCTAAACAGGCGTCCTGATGTAGCTCACTGGTTCAATCTGATGAATTCTGGCTAATAGGTTCCGGGGGTGAGCAGGGTGTGCGAGGTATGGTGGAGCTGAGAGGGGGCGAACCCAGGGCCAGTAGGGGCTCGCAAAGCCAAGAAGAGCATTTCTGCATCTTTAGGCATCAAAAAAAAATTCGAGTTTTTAAAAGGTTTTGTGGCTGTTTTTTAAGTGGCCTCCAGTGGTTTCTTTAAGTCTGTCCAGTTATGTCTCTGAAGACTGGGTACAACCACATTGAGTGCCGCAGGTCTTTCCCATTCATAACTGAATTTAGCATTGGGGTCCTACAACTGGCAGAGAAGCCCAATTTGCATAGCAATCCTATGCCTGCTACAGTTGGGCGGGCTGCTTGCCAATTAACAGGACTGTCTGAAAAAGGCATTGGGCGAGCCTTGGGCATCAACGGAGTAGCCGAGGTGTTCCTTCTCAATTTTCAACTTGGAGCTTCCATTTTCAGGTGAGTTGAATTTGCCAACATAGGAGCTGCAGCGCCACTGCATGTAATACATGTAAACGAGCTTCCCCTGAATTGGCAAGTCAATCATGGAAGGGCCTAAAAGCACAAGGGAATTTGGTCAGACCAATTTGGTTGGAGGGGTGGGGAGGGGAGAACTGTGCCCTAATTTGCTGTTAAAAATATATATACTTGCCCTGATTGAGTGCTGAAATCATGCCATAAATGACTTGGATATTCTAGGCTCGAAGTGTTATTTTTTGCCTTTACTGATGCTGACTGACATGCTGTGTGTTAACCTAAAACATGCATATTGAAACTCTGATTAGCTGAAGAATTTCTCTTGCCTTGCTTCCTCTTTTGCTGGATTTTGGAAACTGCCACATGTTTTAATGTAGTTCTTCAATGTTTCATGCTATTAACTGTTTGATGTGTGGCTTTTTATATCAGTCTCAGTGATGCACTTGCTGCTCAGTCTGTCATTTGGAACAAAGCCTGAGCGTCCGACCAATCCATAGGGGCCCTCATTACTTATTCATAAATGGCAGCCGTTCCTTTAAAGGGTCAGGCACGTCAAAATGTAAAGACGGTGAGTAGTTCACAACTCAGGGACTGAGATGAGTGCACATTAGGTAAAATGGAATGAAGCTATTACCTAGAACTGTTCTACTGGATTGTTGAATTATATTTGTTACCTCTATATAAGAAAATCAAAACTAAGCTTAAATCACAGATACAAAAAAAAAGGTATTTGTGCTGGTACTAGAATTTAAAAAAATGAAGTGGAAACATTCATAGATTCAAATACTTTAAGATTTTGGGCTTCTTTGACTCAGTTAGGATGAAAATTTCACCAATGTCTGTGTTCCTTCGCAGGTATGAAACTTCATATTTGTTTGAGATCACGACAATTTGTATCGCCAGACAACTGTGAAAGCTCAACTGCTGACCCCAGATAATCAGAAACTGCTCATTTTCCCCCATGTTCTCTGAAAACAGAATCCATCTCACGCCACATCCTACTGGCTCACCTGTCAGATTTACTGAAAGGTTTTATTTAGTCAGACCAGGCTACAGGCCCCTAGAGGTAAAGGATCCTGTTTAACTATTTATTAGTTTGTCTATTATCTGAACGACAGAAGAATTCATGTCGTACTGAGATCATCATCCAGCCAGTTACTGTGTTGACTGTTCGGAAATGTTGTTTTAGAATAAAAGATGACATTTGCTATTTAGTCCAGTGTGTCAGATTCATGGAAAGTAGAACACAGAAAGAGGGCATTTGGCACACAGAGGCTGTGCCGGTGAAATATGATTTAAAGGCATTCATTATTAAAGCAGTCAATAATCTCTCACTGGTAAAGCAGAACAAGATCCTGCACCTTCTTTATTCCTCTCCTGCCCAGATTTGATCGAGTCGCTACCCTTTTGCGCACAATCACTAAGCGCAGTGCTACTTCAACAATATTTGTCTGATTTTCACATGCAGTGCAAATATCTGGTGGCATTGTGAGGCCTCAAGACCAACGCAGACATACATATATGCAAGCCTGACAAAGGGACTGGAACAAGTCATCCTTAACAAGCGCAACTATATTGACAAAACGCATGCCGTTCTTAATAATGGGTCCAAATTTGTATCCATTGGACCTGCCGCCAAGCACGATCGCACAGCCCTGCTCGAAAGCAAATTACAAAAACATTTGTTAGACTGGGGTAAGAGTAACAAGCTGCCTTGTGGCATATATGATAGGATTCATCCTTATGGTTCACTGCGTTCACAGATGTATGGGCTGCCCAAGACACACAACTGTGATGTCCCATTATGCCCTATCTTATCTATGACTGGTTCTGCACAACATGAATTGGCCAAATGGTTCAGTGAGTTGCTACAACTAGTTCCAAGTGGGTTTTCCATCTACACAGTGAAGGATTCTTTCATCTTCACGAAGACTATGTGCGACCTGCATATCGATAGCAAGGCTGTGCCTATGTGCTCATTTGACATTACAAGCCTAGTCACTAATGTGCTGCTCAAGGAAGCCATAGACATTTGCGCCACATCATAGATCATGGTAATCGAGACACACCACCATTTTCTAAATCTGTATTCATTGAACTTATGAACTTCGCAAACCTCACACTCGAGTTCAGCTTTAATGACACCATGCATGCCAAAATAGATGGTGTTGCCATGCCCATGGGTTGCTCTAGGCCCAGCTTTCGCTAACATTAGTCAGTTTCCATGAGAAGTGCATTTTTTATGGAATGACCCCTAACCCCCTATCCCTTCTGATACGTAGATGATACGTTTGTTATATTTAAATCTGCAGCTGCATGTAAGAATTTCCTTACACACCTTAATGTGCTCCATCCTATGCTCAAATTCACCTTTGAAATGCAGTAGTCACATGAGCTTCCTTTCCTCGACATGCTTGAGAAATCCGCCAATGAGTTCTTTACTACTGTCTACCACAAGCCTACCTTCACTGGTCAATATATGCATTGAGATTCCTACAGCTCCATGCAACATAAGATTGGCAATCTCTTACATAGGGCGTGAGCCATTTGCTCACCATGCAAGCTTGGCGCCGAAATAGTGCACATCAAATTATCCCGCAGGATAGCTGACTACCCTGATCAAATCATTGCTTGCTATGTATTGTGCATACTCAAAAATGGGCCTAAGGCAATGTGATTCACTTATGTTTCTTAGAAGCTACATATTTCATATGCAGGGACCTGTCATCTGCAGGCAAAAGGAATATGTCCAAGCGTTGCACCTTTTTTGAATTAAACAAAGGGTGGGGGACAATAGTTCCATGGTGCATTCTCCAAGGCAACACCTTGACCATAGTAAATTTGCCAACCAATCGGCACCCCTTTTCTCATGCAATATAAATTGTTGCTCCCTTTGAAATTTGGCATTCTTGCATCTGTCCTTATGAGCGCAAGACTTCAACAGCATGTCTCTTTTTGCAGCAATAAACATTTTACTTGCTATTTTCTAAACACAATGAAGAATTTTCAGGACTGCCCAGTCCAGTCAGATCCAGCAATTATAAAAACTTAGAAGTTACTGTTGGCCTTAGCTAAAGAGCTCAAAACTATTATGGCATTCCTCCGTCTATTAACAAAGGTGTTAAATCATTCCGTTTAAATAAATTAGCAGTTCCACTAACAAAGAATGCCGTATGAGCATGCTAAATTTATACTGCCAATTTTAGCTATTATTCCATTACTTAACATTCAAAAGAGAAGACATGATCAACATTACCTTCCTAAATGGAAAAAACTTAAGTATAATCAATATAAATGGATGGAGATAAATCAATATAAAACTGCCTAAATGGGTAGTAGAAGCAGATTCAATAGTTATTGAATGTATATTTGAAAAGCAAAATTTGCAGGGCTATGGAGAAAGAGCAGGGGAGTGGGACTAATTAGATAGCTCTTTCAAAGAGCCAGCACAGGCACAAGGGGCTGAATGGCCTCCTTCTCTACTATATGATTCTATAGAAGTAAAGGCAGCTTAGAAGGGCTTAAAACAGACAGAGTAGTGGAGGCAAAAACCTGATCGATATTGAAGAAACATTGGGGATGCTGTGATGGGGAATGCTAGGATAGTTATGAATGGATGAGCTAAGGTTGACCAAATGGCTTTCCTCATTTATAATTGTCTTGATATCCTGCTCTGCCTCTTTCTTTCCAACCTTTGTTACAGTCACTACTTGACAATTGCACAAGGTGGCGCCACAGACCAACTCTGAATTATTGAAGAACTGGTCAGCTTATCTGGGAAAATCTTTACCAAACTGCAAATATGAATTAAAATAGACAGAGAGAAAAAGCTTGTATTTATAAAGTGCTCTTCACACTAGGAATCCCAAAGCATGTCACAGTTAAAAAATTACTACTGTAGTGCAGTCTCTGTTGTAATGTAAGGAAATGAAGCAGCTAATTTGCACTCAGCAAGGTTCCACAAACAGCAATATGATAAATGACCAGACAATCCATTTTGGTGCATTGGTTGACAGATAAATATGGCTCGGACACTAGGACAGCTGCTCTGCTTTTCTTCAAAAGTACCACAGGATGTTTTACAACAAAAAAATGGAAACAACTTATAGATATAAACACCTCCTAAAAGTTTATATACATTTAACATCGCTTTGAATTTCCACAGTTTCATCTTATATGTTTATATCAACAAGGAAGTTGCACAGACAACTTTCCTATCGATAAAGGTTGATTTTGACCCACCCACACCCAGTGGGAATGGCGTAGATAGGAGCGAGGGTGCAGAATGGAAAGTGGGAGTAAACATTCCGGAGGGTTCACGCCACTCCTCTGATGACTCCTACCTGCCAGTGATGACACCATTCCAGGGGACCAGATGGTTCACCCTCACCCACACCACCTGATCCTCGCCTTGCATTAAAATCGGCTCTGTAGATTCCCTGAAGACGTACTGCTGTCTCCAGGCCCTCAGCCCCACTTGTGCTTCAGAGCCATCCCCACCCCTCCTGTGTGCATGGGGACTGTCCCACTGGTCCCCGGCTGTAGTCTCCTGTCACTACTTACTGGTCCCACCCACCAGCCAGGCTTGCAGCCTGACCAGTTTGGCTGCTGGAGTCCACCCAAAGTTATTCAAATGATTAAGGTGGGCAGGACCTCCATGTCTCCTGCATGTTCCCCAGCTCCCGCTTCATATCAGGGCCACTGTGATAGTTGCCATTCTCAGTTAAATAGTGATACGTAGAACAGCCTGGGCATACTTCTGCCTTTAATTGACATGTGGCTCTGGTGATAAGGGCTTTTGGCCACCAGGGATCCACCCTAAATCCAGCCAGCTTTCTGGCCTCAGGATCATTTTCAGATTGGAAGTGGGAACTCATTTCAGAGCCTTGGTAAAGTGGAGGCTGTAACACAACAGGCCTCAGCGGCCTGCCTCAGCAACAGAGTACAGTCTGCCTATAAAATGGCATTGTATTATCTTAAAATTCTGACCCCTCTTCTTGAGGCTGTGCAGGGCAATGCTCCCTGGGCAGTTGAACAGGATCTAGCTGAAATGAAACGTTTTTGGCCCACTTGCACTGACCATTTAAAGCAGAACCACCCAGGCCTAACAGGAAGGCCCTGCTGCATCAATTGTTCAAACTGAACTATGTTTCCTCATTGCAATTACATTTGCGGGCAACCACCCGCGTATGGGTAGTACATTTTACATTGCTGAGCCATCCATCTAGGAGAGGGGGAGGGAGAGGAGGGTGGGAATAAAGTGGAACGTACTCTCGAATGCCTTTCGGCCCCAGCTGGCTCATGTCTACCAGAAAGCTAATGAAGCAGGCCCCAATAGCCTAGGTCCGTGTGTGCAGTTGAGATATTCTGGCTGAGGTCTCAGTTACACAATAACACAGGTAGGGAGAATGGATGAGATATTTCAGCTGTTATCAGTCTCTCAATGCCACAGAGGGCAGCATCTAATTGGAGGAGGCGTGTGTATCTTTAGAGCTCCTCATCATATCTTGTTGAAAAGCAAATTCAAAGCTGGGATTGAAATAATAATTCCTTTCGCTGTGAGATTTCCCAGTGTATGCTGCTCTGCTAGGTATACATCATGTTATTGTTTCAGTCCTGCAAAAAACATGTTAGAACTGCCTAATGAGGCCTGAGGAGATAACTGGAGTTCTGTACATCAGGCAAATCTTCATTAGTTGCCAGTAATTGACACACACACCTTGAGAAACACAGCCATGAGCAGGATTGATTGAATTGCAATAGCAGCCTTTGTACATTTTGTACTACAAGCTGCGATAAAATTCAGTACTTATTAATATTTGCAAGCTTGGGCTGAGCAAACTGTATTTGCGTTATTGAGCGTCACAGCTTGTGCCCATCTGCCTGATCATTATTAGCAAACTCTGACAGTGTAGTGAGGGCTCCTTGCATAATGACTTCTGAAGTTTGCAGGGTGCTAAGGAACAACAGGTTGTATGCTAATGACAGCATGGATCACACAAACAAGCTGATGGCTTCATTAAGGGTTTGACAACCCATAAGTGCAAGTCTCACCATCTCTTTCAACCACATTGTAATAAAAGGTGCTGGGGTGGAAAATGTTTTGTCTCCGTACGGCATTTCTCTGGACCACCGTCTGCTACTGTTGGTTTTCTGAAGCAGGTTAATGTGCCCACCAAAGCCAAATAGAACAGTGGTCAGAAATTAATTGGAAAAAACAAGCATCGGGATAAACTGTGCAGGAGAAACTGGTCTCCACATGCATCCTACAAACTTTCCAGAGTCTGGGAGCTCAAGCAGACAGACATTCCATGGCCCTTTTGAGCATCCAACAGTTATCCAACAGGAATGGAGGCCAAAAATCAAGGCTGAGACTTCACTGCAGTACTGAGGGCATGCCGCACGCTTAGGGGCGCCATCTTTCGGATGAGATGTTAAAATGACCCCCCATCTGCCCCCTCAGGTGAACATAAAAGATCCCATGGCACTATTATGAAGAACAGTGGGGAGTTACCCCTCGTGTCCTGGCCGATATTTATACCTCAACATCACAAAAACACATTATCTGGTTATCACATTGCTGGTTGTAGGATCTTGCTGTATGCAAATTGTCTGCCATGTTTCCTACAACAGTGGCTACACTTCAAAAGCACTTCATTGGCTGTTAAGTACTTTGGAACATTCTGTGGTTGTGAAAGCCACAATATAAATACAAGTATTTCTTTCTTATAGCAACTGAGTGTTCTGTTCAATTCACAAGGGCCTGGAGCACTTGCAGCTAAGGATTAAATCCTACCACTTTGACCAAGCTTTTAGTCACCTGTCCCAATATGTTCTTATGTAGTCTGGTGCCAAATTTTGTCTGATAACACTCCTGTGAAGCACTTTGGGATGTTTTCCTGAATTCAAGTATGCTATATAAATGAAAGTTAGTTATTGTTAAACCCCACTGAATTTTTCCTGTGCTATGCCTGATGCACTTCCACAGCTAATATACTGACTAGTTTACAAACCCCAGAGGGTAGCTGTTATTCACAAGGTTGGACCCACACTTACACTAATGTGTATCCATGGCTAGTGTTCTTGCATATGGCTAACCAGCCATGGCTACACCAGGGTCACAGTCAAACTAAAATCACTTTAAGTGCTCGTTATGATTGAAGGCAACTGATCATAATTTTACTAGCAGCGTGATGGAGGGAATATAAATAAAACAAACACTTGAAATACACAGTGGGTTTTGTCAACACACAGCAGGCCTTCAACATCTGTGAAAGGAATTGAGTACAACACAGTGTATTGCAGGCCCCCACCTGCCAAGGATGAGGCACATTAATTTCGCCACATGGACTTTAAATTTCAAATTATTGCTGGGAAGAAGAGCAGGCCTGTGACAAGGGGTTGCCAGGCCCCTGGCTGGAAAGACATTTTTGCATATTAACAGACAGTGCTTGTAGACAAACGAGCTATTCCCTCCTCTAATCCAATCCACAAACAGACATAGTCAGACCAGTTAGCCACATGACTAACTGGCTGTTGCAGAGTTTTGAACTGAGCGCCTGCAGAAAGCAGAATGCTCCTGGACTGAAGACGACCTCCTGTCTGTCTGCTCCCATCTCTTTCTCACAGAACTCCAAAACCCAGTGAAGACACACGAACCACAAGAGAGAAAAGTTTCCTACAGTGAACAAGGTTTAAGAAGAATACTGGACCCCAATGAAAAGCAAGATCTACCTACAATCAAGGACTCTACAGTGAGCTCGAAGAACCGGAACAAAAACTCTTCAGATATTGCTTCAAACTTTTCCACTTTATTTTTCTTCTGCTCTTTTATGTCCCTATCTATATGCATGTATTGCATATGCAGGTTAGCGTGGGCATGTCGTGTATCCATAGGCATCAACCGAATTAGAGTTTAAGTTTAATAAATTTCCATCTTTCTTCTTTAAACCTGAGAAAGCCTGTTTGCCTTATAATTTCTTTGCCTTATAATTGGAAAGTGGTGAACAAGGATTCACCAAGGGGGAGCTAAAAAAAAGTGTTTAAAATTAAACCCCGTTACAGTAAGACCAGGTGAAAGCTGAAAGGGAACCCTAGACCTCTCTCACCTGGTCGTAACAGAAATTTGGGTGTTAGCATCCAGAATTGACCCACAGACAAACTAGAGAAATTGGAAGTGGGAAGCCAAATTGTTCCCAATCAAAAAAAAAAGAGCAAGTTTTCAATACAGGTTTTCTTGTGGTCGTGTGTGCCAGAATACTAACATGTCTGCAACTGAAGCTGGTAGCTCTCCAAGCCAGGGTGAAGTAACTTGGGATAAGTTAAAAGCACTGTCTATGGAGGAGTTGAGTAAAATGGCTGAGCAGTGTAGGATCACTGAAAGGCTAGGAAGTCTGAACTCCTAAGGCTATTGGCCAACCATTTTCCCTTTGAATCGGAAGAAGCAGAAACAGGGTTAGAAGCAGACCCCGACAGGGTATTGTTAGCAAAGATACAACTGGAACAAAGGAAACTTGAATTTGAGGGAAGAGAAAGGGAGAAAGAGACAGCCTTCCAGAAGGAAAGCAAAGAAAATGAAAGACAGGAGAAGTAACGAGAGAGATGTGGAAGGGTTTATGTCTTTTGAGAAACTGCCAAGGCAGCTAAAATGGCCAGCTGAGATCTGGTCTGTCTTATTACAAAGCAACCTAGCTGGAAAAACCCCATGAGGTTTATTCCTTGTTGCCAGATGAGAGTTCATCAAATTATGAACTGACCAAAAATGCTATCCTCAGGGCATATGAATTAGTACCCGAAGCCTATCGTCAAAAGTCTAGAGCCCTCAAGATGCAAGCTAATCAAACTTATCTGGAGCTTGAAAGAAGTAAGCAGCTGGCTTTTGACCAGTGGCTGAGGGCTCTTAAAGTAGAGCTCAGCTATGAGAATCTCAGAGAAGTAATTCTGTTAGAGGAATTTAAACACTCTCTCCCACTCTCCATAAAGACCCATGTAAAAGAGCAGCGGGTCCAATGAGCGGCCATTCTGGCCAATGAGTTTTCTTTAATTTATAAGTCAGTTTCCCAGGGGAGAACCTTTCCTAGTCACCCACACAAATCTGAAAAGGACCAAGGATGGGAAGGTGATGGGAGCCTAAGCAGTCCTGGAATAGAAAGGAAAGAGAGAGATACAGGGGGCTGTCCTCTAACCAAAAAGGAAGGTGCCGTGAGCAAGAGTGAGACCCGGAGACCTATGTGCTTCCATTGTAATAAAGCAGGGCATTTAAAAGCTGACTGCTGGAAAATAAAGGGAAAGCCAGTAGGGTTCATCAGTGCACACCTGCTCAGTGAAGACAGCACCCTGATGGAAAGCACAGCAGAACAATCTTTAACTTTGGCTTTAACTGCAGTAAGAGAGAGACCCATGAAGCTCACTACTGCAAGTGCAGGAAAATTTAATAGGATTCCTGAAGGTTATCAGGGTTTTGTGTTTGAAGGGAAAGTAACCCTCGAGTGGAGCCAGAAAGCCCTTAGTAATTCTTAGGGACAGAAGCCACTAGATCCCTTTTACTGGAAAAAGGCCTGACCTTTCCCCCCAGAGTGCAGTAAATACAAAAATGGTGGTGAATGGTATTGGAGGGCAGTGTATGCCTGTCCCTGTACACCAGGTGCACCTGGAGCTCCACCTAGTTTTAGGACTGGTAACCATAGTGAATTGAGTTTAAAAAATATCAAAGCAAAAATGGCCATGAAACTTTTTCATTGTCATAGAAATCCAACTGGTTTACTAATATCCTTGAGGGAAGGAAACCTGCTATAGTAGCAGGGTTTTTGATGGGAGTTCCAAAGACAGGTTGCAGGTGGAAGAGATGGAAAGCCATTGAGCCATGGTGTGTTGTGGATGATGACTTGTCATTTCATGAAAGTAAAGGCGTTCATTGGGGTGGTGAGGGTTTCATGGTGTCCAAGCTAAAAGAGGGAAATGGAAATCCTCTTCAGCTCATTGAGCTTGTGGCACTGGTCTGCTGTTGAGGGTCAGAGCAGTAGCATTCAGTGCCATTGCCATCCCTGTCCACATATCTCAGGCCAAACCCTTCACGAGCTTCCTCCCCTGTGAGCTCAGAGGGTGATCTTTCTCATCCGTGAAGACCTGTCAGTCAACATCACAGAAATTCTAGGCACCTTCATTTGATGTGACACCAGTTGCCTGAGACTGTCCTGGTCTCCTCTACCATTTCCTGGTGAGACATCATTGCATGTTCTACATTGACAAAATCTAGAGGAGAAACCACCACTTAATTTCTGTTCCTCTGGAAAGCTGCTGCCATGTTAAGTTTCTATAGGTTTTTAATTGCCCCATTGCTTTACTCCATTTGGCATAGGATTGGCACGGCTAGCTTTACATTTAATTTGCAAATGAGTTAACTCCACAAATTCCAGGAGGGTCAGCAGTGGTGTCTCTGCTCTCCCTGGAAATGCAATGTAAATAGCATTGGGGGTTGTTGGGCTCTAAATTTTTTAAATTCCCATTATACAGGTGAAGAGAACCTACTAACAGTGGAGAAACCAAGGAACAAGGCTTCTGTACCAAAAATATGAAATGTCTCATTTCACCAACAGAATTGGTGAGGACATTGTATTTAATACACAAGGTAAGTTCACATTTAGGGCAATTTATTAACTTGGATAGAGGATTGGATAACCAACAGAAAAGAGAGAGTCGGGATAAATGGGTCTTTTTCTGGTTGGCAAGATGTAACTAGTGGGGTGCCACAGGGTTCGGTCTTCGGGCCCCAACTATTTACAATCTATATTAATGACTTGCATGCAGGGATAGAAGGTACGATAGCCAAATTTGCAGATGATACTAAAATAGGTGGGACAGTAAGTTGCAATAAAGAAATAAGAGATTTACAAATGGATATGGATAGATTAGATAAATGGGCCAAAATTTGGCAGATGGATTTTAATGTGGATAAGTGTGAGGTTATCCATTTTGGTCGGAAGAATAGAAAGGCAAATTATCTAAATGGAGATAAATTTCAGAGAGCTTCAGTGCAGAGGGATCTGGGTGTCCTCGTGCATGAATCGCAGAAAACTAGCTTGCAGGTACAGCAGGTGTTAAGGAAGGCAAATGGAAATTTGGCATTTATTGCTAAAGGAAGAGAGTATAAAAGTCGGGAAGTGTTGCTGCAACTGTACAAGGCATTGGTGAGACCGCATCTGGAATATTGTGTACAGTTTTGGTCCCCTTACTTGAGAAAGGATGTAGTCGCATTGGAGGCAGTTCAGAGGAGGTTCACTAGATTGATAACAGAGATGAGGGGTTTGTCTTATGAAGAGAGATTGAGCAGTTTAGGCCTTTACTCTCTTATAGAGTTTAGAAGAATGAGAGGAGATCTAATTGAGGTATATAAGATGATTAAGGGGATTGACAAAGTAGACAGAGAGGATGTTTCCTCTTGTGGGGCAATCTAGAACAAGAGGTCATAGTTTTAGGATAAGGGGTAGCAGATTTAAAACAGAGATGAGGAGAAATTATTTCTCTCAAAGGGCTGTGAATCTGTGGAATTCACTATCCCAGAGTGCGGTGGATGCCGGGACATTGGGTAAATTTGAGGAGATAGACAGGTTTTTAATCAGAAATGGGTTGAAGGGTTATGGAGAACGGGCAGGAAAGTGGAGTTGAGGCTGAAATGAGATCAGCCATGATCGTATTGAATATCGGAGCAGGCTCGAGGGGCTGAATTGCCTACTCCTGCTCTTAGCTCATATTCTGCCGAGATGAAGTAGCTCTCTCATATCCTGCAAGCGTTGAGTGTTTTGTACTATTGATTTTAATATACCAAGCTTTTATGGATTCAAATATTTTGTGCACTTATTCACTGACTGCTGTCTCACAAATCAGGATTCATAGCATTAGAAATAGGAGTAGGATTGGGCCATCCAGCCCCTCAAGCCTACTCTGCTGTTTAATAAGATCATGGCCCTTGTTGTATAGTGCTGTTACAACATTGTACATTGTTGGTTGCATAGTTACAGGGTTCTTCACAAAGGTCTGGGAGTCTCTGGCTGTCTAAACATCAACTCTGTTTACATTTATATTCTACTTACACTTTCTATGCGGATCTCTAGCTAACACTTCTCATGGTGCTTCTAGCTCCTTCCAAGCCTGCTGCCCATGTGACTATTACATCACTAGAGCGGAAGGGGTTACTCTCACTGTCTCAACCATTAACCCTTTCAGACTTTTATACTACAGCCTTAACTCCACTTTCCTACCAGCCCTGTACACTCCCTTATCAAAAATGTCTTGAATATATTCAACGAATGAGCCTCCATTGCTCCCTGAGGAAAAGAATTCCAAAGATTAATGACTCCAGAAAAAAAAGTCCTCTTCGTCTCTGTTAAAAGGGAGACCCCTGAATTTGAAACTGGTCCCTCTAGTTCTAGATGCCTCCGTGAAGGGAAACATCTCAGCATCTACCATGTCAAGTCCCCTCAGAATCTTAAGTGTTTCAATAAAATCACCTCTCATTCCAACTTGAATATTTCCTCATAAAACAACACCTTCATCCCAGGAATCAGTCTAGTTAACTTTTTTCTGAACTGCTTCCAAAGCAAGTCTACCCCTCCTTAATTAAGGTGACCAAAACTGTATGCAGTACTTGAGGTGCAGTCTCACCAATACTCTGTACAGCTGTAGCAAGACTTCCCTACTTTTATACTCCATCCCACTGGCAATAAAGGCCAGCATTCCATTTGTCTTCCTAATTACTTGCTATACCTGCATGCTTTTGAGTTATGGACAGGTGAAAAGGGGTATGGGCGGTTCCCATTATTTACCTCCCAACTGACCGCAATCATCTTTTGTTTAAAACGCGAGTTAAACCGAGTGCTTTGCTTGACAAATAATAAAGACAGACAGCAACAGCTTTTCTTGTAGGTTTGAAATAGATTAACTATTTATTTAACCATACTCATTATCCGAAATGTTTGCAACACCACTCGCATATGCATCAACTCTCACATGTACTCTCAAGAAAAGATAGATAGAAGGCAAAGGGCAAGAGTTCAAGCTATGGTAGGCGTTTACGGTAAACCTGTTGAATCTTCTAAGTAGAACAGTCTCTTTTAAAGATGCAGGCCTTGGTTGTTTATAGTCTTGAATTTGTTGAGGTGTTGTAGATTTCTGGTGGTTAAGATTTCAGACTAGAAATGGCAGTCACTTTCAGTCTCTGCTGCACCAGGTTAAAGTGCAGAATCAACAGGGCTTCTTGCTTATCCTAGATCATTCCACAGCCCTTGGCTGGACTCTTCCTGTGAGGTTATTATGATATCTCACTCTCTCCCCCCCCCCCCAGAGGGTTGCCTTTTAGGGTCAAAATCCATCAAATTTGAGTTGCTGTTAGTGACACATGGCCCTCTCCCCTGGTGTGACCATACAATGGACCAGGATGTGGAATCCATGGCCATCCATTAATGTCTGGATAAGCATAATCCTGTTATGATACGGCTACTTCACACCTCCTTTCTTTCACAAGTACCCATTCAATTCAGCAATGTCTCTTGATCGTTTCAGGATGGGTACAATTGATACCTCAGCCCGGAATGTATCCTCTTGTCCTTTCAAGACAGTGAGACAGTTTGAATATACAGGCCAAGTCAGCTTACCTTTGGTGGCCATCTTTCAGCACATTGAAATTGACTTCTTTAAAAAGTGGACAAAGATTCCACATTGAATAAAGTTTGTTTCTTAAAAGTAGGAACATATGTCATGTTTTTACTGGGCATGACATGATTATGTACAAAGACACTCAGATCCCTCTTTGCCACAGAATTCAGCAGTCTCTCTCCAGGTCAATAATATTGTGCTTTTCTATTATTCCTGCCAAAGTGGACAACCTCACATTTTCCACATTATACTCCATCTACCAAAATTTTGCCCACTCATATCCTATCTATATCTCTTTGCAGGCACTTTGTGTCTTCCTTACAACTTGGTTTCCTACCTATCTTTGTATTGTCTGCAAATTTGGCTCAGTCCCTTCATCCAAGTCATTAATATAGATTGTAAATAGTGGAGACCCCAGCACTGATCCCTGTGGCACCCCACTCATTCCATTTTGCCGACCTGAAAATGCCCCATTTATCCAGGTACTCTGACTAACGGAAACAAATCCTCAATGTATGCTAATATATCACCCCCAACACCATGAGCTCTTATGTTGTGTAGTAGCCTTTAATGCGGCACTGTATCAAATGCCTTTTGGAAATCCAAACACACTACACCTACTGTTTCCCTTTATCCACCCTGCTTGTTACATCCTCAAAGAATTCTATAAAGCACATCAAATTATATAAAGATCAAATGAAGATGCTAATTTTTTTTTATTGTTTATGTTACCAGATAGTCAATCCCTCTGTACCTCACATTATCTCTACGATCATCCAAAATTTATTTGATAATTGTGAGTCTAAGTTGAGGGCTTAATGGTGGAACTTCAGTTGCAGCAGATTTGCATGAACCCAATTGCCACTTTCTGCAACACTCTCCACGAAGCAAGTGACGTTCTTCTAGTGTACTGATAAATAACTGCAAATCTCATTGTATATTTTTGCATGCATGCGTTTCTGGCAAGCTCAGAACACTGCTAAACTCCAGCACACTGTCCATAGAACACCGTATTGCCCAATAATAGATTAGCAGCACTGACTACTCCTGTGTTCTCCTATAGCCACAGGAGTCAATGTGTGCTCTAGTTATGACCACATGACATCCCCCCCTAGCAAAGCACAGCTGAGAGTGGCATAGATTGGACTATGGGATGGGGAGGGGATGCAAGAGGAGCATCAGAGCACGGGAAGAACACGATCCTACAAAAATTCATTATGTTTCTCCCAGTCACACACTTTCACATCCTTGCCAGTTTGACCAGATACCAGTCATTGTACAAGTGTGCGTTCTCTACCTGCCTGTGGGGAAACAGGCCTTCATTCAGAATCTCCCCATAGAGTGCATGTTAAAAACAAGAGAGTCAAGGTCCTCCAACTGGTGAAATCTCAATTCAGTGGGGTATGGTTAAGAGATGGTGCCAATGCACTCACTTTATGCAAGTTGTGCTGTTCACTGGGTGATCTAGGGAGTTCCTCAAGCTGACAAGCTGGGTTTTTTTCACTTTTGCTCTCACTAGCCCTCAATTAAAATGGAAGATTGGATGGAATATCATGGGCTGGCAAGAGCAACCCTGGCCACACAATTATTTAATGGCCAAATGGTGGACATCACCCTGAGGAGGGAGATTTTTAATGTCTAAAAGGGTTGAGTTGGTTCAAAGATTGAAAATTGGGCTGATTCTCTGACGCAGAATTGATAAATACCTGAGCCAGTCAGGTCCATATTTGCCAGAGCACTGTCGACAATTGACAAACCAGCCTAGATTAACAACAGGACCTGGGGAACAGATGGGCCTTAAAAGCTGGGATTCTTCCTATTTGGCTCCAAATAAGCTTACATGTCATTGCCTGAAATGACAGATTAGCCCTAGGTCAACAAGCAGCAGGATTCTCATCAATACTGTGACGGAGGACACACCTGATACGTTAATGGATTTTTCTCTTTACAGATTCTGTACATTTCCAGTATTTTCTTGATTAATATTTGAATGTTTACCAGTGCTGTGTGCTGATCAGCTGTGCTGGTAAAAGCGAGCCTGCAACCAAGCTTTCTGTACTTAGGCAAGTGGGGAGACTCTGAACCTCCGAGTGGGAAAACAAACTTTACTTGTGTGCATTTATGAATCAAAGTGGCAGGGGTAGTGGTGGGGGGGGGGGGGGGGGAAACTGAAAATCACCAAAATACTTAACAGGAGCAGCAGCTTCTGAAAACAACCTGTCAATAATTCTGCCGTATCTGTCAGAAAGGGCACATCAACTTGTCCTTTCTCAGACATCGAGAGCCTTGCTGTGCACTGGCAGTATTTGTTTTGGATTGCTCAGTAGCCTGCAGAGTTTTAAGCACAGTCATGGGTTTCAGACACTCAGCTAACCTAAACATTAAAAACACATTGTAACCAATATATACACAAAAGGATTTATTGAAAACCCAAGACAAGATGGAACACACAAAAGATAAAATCAGTAGAGAGCACAATAAAACTTTCACAAGTTAAAAGAACCCCTTTACCATTAGGGTTCCCGAAAAGACATTAATCACCCCCATCCTTGATGGCCTATCAGACCACTTTCAATAATCTGAAACTTCAGATAGCCCAGTGTTCTCTCCAATTGTTTGCTCACTGTGGGGCTTGCACTAGGCACTGCTACATTAACAGCTCTGTCAAAAGGCCCAACCTCGCTCCCAGTGGCACTATGTCTTGGGCAGTCCCAAGAAAAATAAGGGCAACTTCACAACAGGTCCATAGACATTCTGATTTGATCAAGTCCTTTGAGGAGGAAGAACTGCAGTGGGCTTGCAAAAGCACAGGTTTATCTAAATGAGCGGCAGAGCCCTACATTTCGGAAGCTCGCTTTGCCTCTCCTTATTTCAGGCTTGTTCAGCCACACGTCCCTTTCCTCCTATCTCACAAGACATTCCCAATCTATTAAAACGAACATTAAAGATCCTCCAAAACGTAAATTTCACTATCACGTCACCACACTAAAATTAGGTGTCGTCAAACATTTCAACACAGATGGTGTGCGCCAATTAGTTAATCTTTCCCTTCATGCACAAGCACATCAAAGCTTTCAACTCCTGGTAAAATGGGCGTAGTCCTATTGGGGATTTTCATGAACATGTGCAGCAAAGACAATCCTCCTACCGCCCCCCCCACCCCCCCACCAAAAAAGGGAAAAGGCATCATCTCACCTTCTTAAGGCACAAAGGACAAGTTCAACATCCAAGTCAATAGCAGTACGGTAGTGGTTCTGTATTGCAGTGGTTCTAAAACAGTGAACCCTAGGAGCCCATACAGACTTTTCAGTGGGTCCTGAAAATAATGTTCATGTGCTTACCAAGCAGGGCTGGCCTTATGTTGACAGCTGGAGGTAGGCTTGGTGCAAGCTGGGAGAGGAGTGCAGCCGCCACATGTACAGCGCAGAGTGCGCTGGCTGTCTCAGCTAGGAGGGGAACACGCATGAAGGAGTGCTGAAAGCAACATGAAGGTGGTTACATCTGTAAGTAAACATTGCTTTTAAGAAAACAGGTAAACACTCTTTACATGCAGCAACTTTCATACTACGAGTATCATAACTTACATGGGGGTGGGCGGGGGCGGCGGTGTGGTCAGTGATTATTCATCCATTTGAGTAAGAGCCCTTCAGCCAAAAATGTTTGCAAACCACTGCTGTAGTGATCAGGCCTACCTTCCACACCCCAGCTCCACCCCCCACTCCCTCTTACTCTGCTGCCTGCAATGAGATCCTTTCTTAATCCAGCACCAAATGGTCACTGTCACTTGTATAAGGCCATAGGGCACCCGATATGGGGAATGGGCACTCTTCTCTCTGATAAAGGATGCAGCACATTGTTTTGGGGGGTGGTGGAGGGGAGAGAAAAAAAAGAGGAGACACCCAGGGACAAACACTGGCTCTCATCTTTTTGTGCGTAACAGAGCGTCTTATCTTCTGAGGCCAGATTATAACAAGACAATAGCAGGTCAACTGTTAGATCGGTCAACAAATTTACCCAAAACTCTGATACGTCACATAACAAAATAGAGATAATTTGCATATTATATGAGGCAAAGTTACAATTGAAAATTATTCAGTCTACTTCCAGTGCTGAGTTTGAAGTCAACAGTTTGAGGTCACACACAGTGTTCTGTAACTGCAGTAGTAACTTTATATTATAAATAAATACACTGTCACAATCTAGCAAGCGCTCCAAATGGAGCATTCAACTCACATGGCATAGGGCAGACTTCCTGCAAGATGTACATAATGTTCAATCTGCGATACAGGACTCATCTTGTACAGCGTCAGAATAATAAGGACGGAGCAATCCTTCTGCAAAGTTGCAGAGCATGGCTAGTCCTCACTCCTCCCAGCGCTCTGAAGTAAGGTAACAGGCTAAGTACATCAGAGGACAAGAGCCTGCAGGTGTTAAGAGGCAGTAGACTCTTTACCCTGCCATTGCCACTTCTAACCATTCAAAAACATTTTTTAATTTGGAAAAATTGGTTGGTGAGCAACAAACCTATGCAGGAGACAGAGGGGTTGGTGTGGGGGGAGGGCGGGGGAGGAGGGAGAGTTTTGCAGGAGGTTTCCTGCTCATCCAACATACTTTAGCAGTACAGCAGCAGAAATCCCAGAAATAGTGTACAGTATCTATACCAGCTCCTTGTGCTTTTCCACCAAAGTTACATTAAATGAGGAGAACACCTGTGAATGCCTTCCTGACACCCCATAATACCAGTCATGATTAAAGAGCTATATTTCCAAAACGTCAACATATCCAACAGGTTCTGGATGGGTTGACAGTCAGTAGTAGGGAAGAGTTGAACAATCACACAGCACAAGAGAAAGAGCAAGGCTCAAATGGTGGCTGACACTGAAGCCCACCAAGCAGAATTATTTTTACTTCAAACCTTGTTTGAGGACAATGCTAGTCCCCAAAGCTCTGCGTGCCCCTAATTGAGTCACGTAAGAGCACCCCCTTCCTCTGCACTTTTAAAGCGCTTTGTGCATCAACACAGATCACCCCCACCCTCCCGTGATCACTCCTATAACCAGACTGCCAGGCCCTCCCCCTACAAGGACCCCTCTAATACACAGCTTTGAATAGCTCTCCCTTCACGACCCTGCATTTTAGCTCGCTCCACAGTAGTTGGCGTTCCCGCAGGGTTCCTGCCACCATGCCCCTGTTTTCCTGTGCACGTCTGGATAGGTAGGGCAGAACCTCTTCCACTGGACCGTAGGGGACATATTTGTACACCGGGTACCCAGCCTGGCCTATGAGAGACAGAATAGAAAGAGAGAGTTAGCTTATACAAAAAAAAAACCTCCTGGAGCACCAGCCAAGTCCAGGTTGCATCATTCCAGATACTTTAGTATCATCTAATTCTTAAAACCTAGAATTAGAAATGAAGAGTTCTGCCTAGATCCACTCAAATCCTCCAGCACGCAATGTGGGAGCAGGGATTACCAGTTATCTCTGTTACAGATTCCTGTTGACCGGGCCTTGTCAGAGTTAAACCCAGCCCACAACTCCCAGGATCCTTAAAAGGCACAAATGCCCAATTTGAAAAAAAAACATTAGGTTGTGCCACAAAGCTCCAAAAATAATCTTCTATAATCCCAATGGCTTTAACACTTCTGGAATATATCCCAGGAAATGGGAAGTACTATGGAGATTAGGATCCAACATGGAGACCCACCAAACACAGGTAAAGGAGGTCCCCACATGCCAGTGATACTGGTCACATTCCTGGCAGGAAAGTTTACCTGGATGCCCAGTTGACTAAGGGGTTATGTTATTTAGCAGTTAGCATCAGATCATTTGTTTCTAGCTCCAACGCACTAAGGATCCTTCAACAGTACCTTCAAAACCTGCGACCTCTACCACCTAGAAAGACAAGGGCAGTAGTTGCATGGGAACACCATCACTTGCAAGTTCCCCTCCAAGCCACACACCAGCCTGACTTGGAACTATATCGCTGTTCCTTCACTATCACTGGGTCAAAATCCTGGAACTCCCTTCCTAACAGCACTGGTGTACCTATCTCACTGCAGCAGTTCAAAAAGGCAGCTCACCACCACCTTCTCAAGGGCAATAAATGCTAGCCTTGTCAGCGACGCCCATATCCCACGAACGAATGAAAACAACGTACCAAGAGGAAAGCTGATTTGATCAGACATGCCCAGCAACTGGCCAAAGTAGACTTTCTTTGCTAATGGATGGAGCCCAAGATCATGCATTCTGTGAGAAGAACAGGGAGTTAGCAACTGAAACAGAAATTCACGTGGTTAGATTTACTTTTGGCAGAAAGAGCAGAGACAGTGCTATGTACGAGCATTCAAGTTGCAATCTCAACAGATCCCCTCTATTCATTAAAGCCTTGGCTATGGATTCCACAACCAGGGACAAGGGCACGAATGTGATGTTACGCAATCCAAGGCATCGAGTGTCCTGTGTTGCAACATGAATATTAGACCCTGCAAGAAAACAGGAGAAAATATAGAGCTGAACTACTGTAAGGACATTCCTTTTACATGTGGCACAAGCAACAGGAGAAACAGTCTCCAGCACTATCACCCCTCCCCATCTCCCTAGTGGCAGTAAAGAACTGACTAGATTTGGCACCAGTGGTCATCAGCTGCTTTTGGAATGAGTAGTGAGGCAGGGACCAGGAGGCATTCAGTTTACGCACCCAAAGGGAAGCCAAAGAGAGGCTGATCGGACATGTCTAGCAATTGCCCAAGCACGTTCCTCTCTGACGGATGAAGATCAAATTCAAATTCATGCTGGGTACAATTAAAATACTCAAACTGTGTGGGCTTCTCTTGAATCCATGTGCCAGCTTTGCTAAGAACTCAACTAGGATCACAAAAAGGATTCTGGGGGTGGGGGTTTTAACAAACAAGGACAGCTTTTTTTTTTAAATTTAGCCCCTGGCACAATTAATTTTTAAGTCAGTAGGGATCCTTCAAAATTAGCACCCTGTCAGTGGAAGATGGAAGTCAGCAATGCAGCAATACTCCTTATCCCAGAATCACTTTCGAAATGCACCATCCGGAAAAATGCATGGCCATGCATTCCCTCATTACCTGTGCAGTGTATATGCAATTGTTTGCTCATTGTGTGAAGCCACCATTACGTTGGCCTTCCTGTTCACTTTGATTTCGTCCAGAATGTAATCTAAGCACCTGAAATGATAACAGATGATTAGAAATCCAGGGGCCACAGTACTCACCTGTCAGATACAAAAATCAGAAAAATAAAGCAAACAGCCCAACTGCAACTTACAAGACAAAACGCTTGCTGTTGTTAGTTTGAGTTTAACATCTAATTTTGTTCACAGTAACTCCAGGTGGTAACCTAGCTTCGCTGAAGCCTCGCCTTAACCCACTCAGAGGCGAAAGCAGCCTTGGGGAAAGTCCTCCTCCCACACCCTTCTAAGGAAGGATCAGGTCTTGCCACTCACTTGCTCCACACTGAAATTCTGCAGGGGGTGGCATGGGAAATAGGCATAAATCCATGCTGTACCCCATGTCAGCAATTGTTGTGCTACTGTTTTCAGTCTAGCACTGCCATATCAGGAGCTGACTCCCTGCATGCAACAATCAAAGAGGTTCTACAGGGAGCTGTCTGGCCATGCAAAGAATACAACATTTGGCTGCAGCCATAATTCCCCAGACCTGTGTAATAATAAATAACACTCCTCACCAGCAAGTGCAACTTCCCCTTCCACCCACCCCAACCTCACCAACTGTAAAGAACTCCGCCCCTCAGTTTAGAGAGCGCGAGAGACTTCCC
The DNA here is from genome assembly GCF_036365525.1 of Heterodontus francisci. NCBI lineage: Eukaryota > Metazoa > Chordata > Chondrichthyes > Heterodontiformes > Heterodontidae > Heterodontus > Heterodontus francisci. The sequence continues at coordinate 25,716,673 of NC_090393.1, read as the reverse complement.
TCCTTGCACAACCATGAGCGCGCTCCATTCATTCCTCTTGCAGAGTTACAGAAAGGACACCTACCTGTGATACATGGCATTCGTATCTTCATAGGTTTTATTGATGGGATCCTCATATCCAATCTCCTTGGCACGTTTTCGCTCCTGGGCCATGTACGCACCCCTCACCAGCTTTGCGCCAAAGTGCCAGTTTTCCCGGCGGGACAATTCCACATCCATTGACACATTATCATAAGCTTCCTGGGGGATGGAAAGAAAAGGGAAAAATCATTACTGCAGCTATGATGAGGCACTGGCAGTTGTTCAGTAACAGAATCAGCCAGTGTCAGCTGTCTGTAAAGACTGCTGTTGGTTCAGGGCTTGGTTAGATATGAGCACCGCCGACACTGGCTCACACTACCCATCATTTACTCTGCTCATGAACACTTCACACTCCTCTGGAATGCTCTCACCTCCGCTCGTACCATTTATCTCCCTTCCTAGGTCAAGTGACAGTCATGGCAGAGTTGGTAGCACACTTGACAGAGAGTCAGAAGATTGTAGGTACAGTCCCAAACCAGGACTCGAGCACATAAACTAGGCTGGCACATCTGTGCAGTACTGAGGGAGTGCTGCCCTGTCAGAGGTACCATCTTTTGACTGAAACATTAAACCGAGGCCCGGCCTGTCCTCTCTGGTGACCATAAAAGATCCCACAGTGCAATTTTCAAGAGTAGTAACATTTATCCCAGTATCCTGGAAAATATTTCTTAGGAGCTGGCCGTGCACAAATTGGCTTCCGCAAATCCTACAACACGACACCAACTATACTTCAGAAGTACTGCATTGGATGTAAAGCACTTTGGTATGTCCTGCAGTCATGAAAGGTGCTATATAAATGCAAGTTCTTTCTTTTTCTTTCTCATTGAATATTTTGAAGAGGTGACTAAGGCAGTGGACAGGGGAATGTCTATGGATGTTATTTATATGGACTTCCACAAGGCATTTGATAAAGTCCCACATAAGAGACTGTTAACTAAGGTAGAAGCCCATGGAGTTGAGGGCAAATTATTGACATGATTAGGAAGTTGGTTGAGTGGTAGGCGACAGAGAGTGGGGATAATGGGCAAGTACTCTGATTGGCAGGTTGTGACTAGTGGTGTCCCACAGGGATCTGTGTTGGGGCCTCAATTATTCACATTATTCATTAACGACTTGGATGATGGCAGAGTAAGTCATGTATCCAAATTTGCTGATGATACAAAGTTAGGCGGCATTGTAGACAGTCTAGATGATAGCATAAAATTGCAAAGAGATATTGACAGACTAGGTGAGTGGGCAAAACTGTGGCAGATGAATTTCAATGCGGGCAAGTGTGAGATTATCCATTTTGGACAAAAACGGATAGAGCAGGGTACTTTCTAAATGGGAAGAGGTTAAGTACAGTGGATGTCCAAAGAGACTTGGGGGTTCAGGTGCATAGATCTTTAAAATGCCACGAGCAAGTGCAGAAAATAATCAAAAAGGCTAATGGAATGCTAGCCTTGATATCAAGAGGACTGGAGTATAAAGACACAGAGGTTATGCTGCAGCTGTACAAAACCCTGGTTAGACACCACTTGGAGTACTGTGAGCAGTTCTGGGCACCACACCTTAGGAAGGATATATTGGCCTGGAGGGAGTGCAATGTAGGTTTACAAGAATGATACCTGAACTACAGGGGTTAAGTTACGAGGAGAGATTACACAAATTAGGCCTGTTTTCGCTCGAATTTAGAAGTTAAGGGGTGATCTGATCGAAGACTTCAAGATATTAACAGGAAAAGACAGGTTAGATAAAGATAAACTATTTCCACAGGTTGGAGATTCTAAAACTAGGGGGCATAGTCTAAAAATTAGGACCAGACCGTTCAGGAGAGATGTTAGGAAGCACTTCTACACGCAAAGGGAGGTAGAGGTTTGGAACTCTCTCCCACAAACAGCAGTTGAAGATAGAACAGTCGTTAATTTTAAATTTGAGATAGATAGATTTTTGTTAAGCAAAGATATTAAGGGATATGGGCCAAAGGCAGGTTTCTGGAGTTAGGCCGCAGATCAGCCATGATCTCATTGAATGGCGGGATAGGCTCGAGGGGCTGAATGGCCTACTCCTGTCCCTATCTTCTTCTCTCCTAAAGATGCTGCTACATGCTGAGCTACAGTTCCATAAGTGCTGGCAGCCCTCAGGTCCTTTGTACTATCTTGAGTCTGATCATCCTTGCACAAAGAGAGCACAGTCCCCTCTGATGAGACTTGGAAGGAATCTGCTTAGGAGGCAGCCAGAGAACTCTAGTTTTTTTTTCCCTCTGTATCTCTCAAATTTCATTCTGGGCACAGCATAACACACATGAAGGTGCAGAGCAGCAGAGAAAGGGTGACAACCATCCCCCAGGGAATCCTTACCTTCAGGTAGCACTGGTAGGTATTGAAGATGACGGGCTTCTTGGTGTTGAATTTCCGCTGCATCTCCAGGATCAGTCTGCTGATGGCTGGTTGGAAATAAGTCTGCTCAGCGTCGACCATGAGGCGGACCCCTGTCGCCAAGGCTTCCTGTTGAGGACGGGAATGGCAACAAGTTACTGTTTTAGTCCTAAACCAGCAGGGCTGTAACATTCCATGCTTCCCTCAACACAAATAAAACACAAGCTTTACTGTCATTGCAGTGCAAAGTCATGTCTTCGGCTGCTTCAGCTTGAAAGTGGCAACTAAATTCATACAAATAATGGCAAATGGCTTACTGACATAACAGCTACAAAAAGGATTTAAAAGGAAAGAACATTTCCGTGTGGGAGAAACATAGCCGCAGCTGGGAATGGAGGGCATTGCAATTCAGTGTGCGAGTAAAACACTTTCAATCATTTGAATTTCCCGTGGAGCTCCCTGTGTCTTTTGATCTCTCCTACCTTTGCCAGGACATCCATTCTCTGCAGCATCCTTTTCATCTGCAGCTCCTCCTGCTCTGTAAACTGTAGGAGAAGTGGCTCAATCTCACCCGTCTGTAAGAAAGCACAAAGCGACATTACTCCAGCCGGCGCAGCTGTAATTTGAAATCAATGTGCAGATTTATACAATCCAAGGTACCTACAGCGATTGTACATTGACACAAATTGCATTTAAATAGCACCTTTAATGTACAAGACATCTCAAGGCACTTCACAGGAGCGTAATCAGGGGGAGAAGAAAAACGACACAGAGCCAAAGACTTTAGGACAGGTGACCAAGCTCTTGATATAAAGAGGGAGATTTTAAGGAGCACCTTAAAAAGGAGAGGGGTAGCGGGGGGTGGAGGGAGGATGACCAAGGTTGGAGCCTAAATGCCTGAAGGTATGGATGACAACTGTGGGGCGAATCACGTGGGGGATGCCAAGAGATCAAAGTTGGAGGAACCCAGAGTTTGTTGAGGGTTGCAGGGCTGGAAGACGTGAGAGATCGGGAGTGGCAAGGCAATGGAAGGATTTGAACACAAGGATGGAAAACATTCAACAATATGATTGATTCTGAGCTCCCTGCTGTGGAACTTGGTTCTAAATCCTGCCCAGACTGATGAAACATGATTAGTTGCTACAAAGTTCCATGTGAAAATAGTTTGGGTAGCCTCAGTCCACCTCATAGGGAGAGTGGACCTACAGCACATACCTACCCCTTAATTTAGACTAGATGGCAACATAATGTGAGCCTTGATGGCATCATATTTAACCTGGAGATGAGCTTCCAACCATATATTCATGCCATCACTAAAACCACCCATTTCCACCTTCATAACATCACCCAATTATGCCCTGCCTCAGCCCATCAGCTGCTGAAACCTATTCCAGGACTTGTTACCTCAAGACTGGTCTATTCTAATGCACTCTTAGCCAGCCTCCCAAGTTCTACCCTCTGTAAACTGGAGGCCATCCAAAACTCTGCTGCCCATGTCCTAACTCTCACCAAGTCCTATTCACCTATCAGCCCTGTGCTCACTGACCTACACTGGCCCCTGGTTAAACATCATAATTTTAAAATTCTCATCCCTTAAAATTCCACCAAAGCCTTATCCGTCCCCATCTTTAATCTCCTCCAGCTCCACATTCAGCTGAAATATGTGCTACTTGAAATCTGACCTCTTGAACTTTAATTGCTCCACCATCGGGAGGTGTGCCTACAGTTGTCAAAACCCTAACCTCTGGAATTCCCTCCCTAAACCTCTCTGGCTCTCTACCTCTTTCCTCCTTGAAGGCATTCCTTAAAACCTGCATCTTTGACCAAGCTGGTGGCCATCTGCCCAATATCTCCTTATGTGGCTTGGTGTCAAATTTTGTTTTATAATGCTCCTGTGAAGGACCTTGGGATTTTTTTTTGTTAAAGGCGCTATATAAATACAAATTGTTGGTAATGAGAAATTAAAATATGTCGAATTGCTGCAATAGTGAGCTTTACTTCACATCTAACTGAACACTGGAGTACTTGATGAAACAGCATGGAGGAAGCTTTACTTTGCGTGTAAGCAGTCATACTTTTGCAGTCCATTGCACCAAGCAAAATGGAGGCAAAAGTTAAGAACTTCAATACGGAAACATGCAATACAGCCGAGTTAAAACAACTGGAGAAAGCGGTCATGGAAAGGTCCAGCCTCATCAAGATATGAAATGTTCCGAAACTCCTGGGACTTGAGGGGGCAAATAGTCTTAAAGTCACACAGGGGACTAGAAATTTGGAATAGTACCTATTTCTGCTTGGTTTGTGCCTTTTTAAATTCTGAGTTGTTGTTTTGTTGGGGGGGCGGTGCCCAAAGGTGCTCACACTCCGACTTAAAGTGGGAGGTTGGGTGTTTAGAGAATTCTCAGACAGGAAATTCCACATGATGCGTTCAATGGAAATGACGCTTGTTTGTAGCGGGCATCAGTTCCATAGGCAGCTTAAAGGAGACACCAAACCTATACTAGAGTATGATAACCAAACCCTGGAGGGGAGAGATTACTTCATTCTGAAGACAAAGTGTCAACTGGAAGCAAAGATATATACCAGATTTTTTTTTAAGCTCAAAGGGTCTGGGGGCACCTCAGGCAGATTGGCTATGAGCCATTCTGACAGCTGGTAGGCAAACTGGGGTGGTCTGCACTGTGACACACCTCAAGTGTGAGGCACCACTTCAGTTATGATGGTCCCATCTCTGGGATTTGGGATGGGGGGGGTCTCTGGACTTGGGACAGAGTGGGAGAGAAGTGCACCAGCGAAGCAAACCTCCAGGTATTACAGGGTGAAACAAACAATCGATAAAGTTCTAACCCATGGACAGCTGCAGGCAGTGGTTACTACCCTGGCTTACACAGGTACCTCAGCCCTACAGTCCAGTCTGCACAATGCTCAGTGGTATCTGAAATTCCATACCTGCAGGTTTGGAACTACAAAGAGCTTGGCAACTTTTGTTCGGTTGTCGATCAGATTGTTCCAGTCCAACAGGTCTACAGTGCTGAAAAGGAGGAGAAAGGGCACACAAGGGTCAGTACTATGATAAAGGACATACCCGTGTCAGTAACTGACGCACAATCCAACAGTAAGCAGCTGCGTGACTATAATTCCCCACGGGACATGTGCATCCATGATCAGAATGAGATGCCATTTTACGATTCTCAGTACTTCTTTTGCTTCCTCCTCTCCATGCCAACTTTCTTCATTCTCCTCATACAGGCACTTACTGTTTCTGGGTTACTGGCCCTTGGACACCAACATCTTTCAATAATTCGCCCAAATGTCCAGATTCACACGTGACATCTGGCCAATGAGTGTCAGATTCAGCCATGCAGGAAATTAAATTAGCACTTGATCCTGTCCACATTTACACATATTCTCCAGCAGGGCTCACTGAATAATGTCCAGGAGCACTCTGGCTAATGGACATCCCAGGACAGCCTGGTCTGCAATCTGCTAACTTAGCACAGACTTGGGACAGAACCTGGGACCTTCCTGCCTTATCTGGAACAGCTCATTGGATACTTAGTGAGTCATTAATGAGCTTTTTTTCTGCACAATGTCCCAGAATTTTCTTGGACTTTCTCCCTCACCTTTCAGTTCAAAAGAATTTTGCCCTGCAAGCTGCTGGAAGTGTGAACTGATAATGAGTGCAATAGGGTATCTGGATCCTGGGTGAATGATGGGTCCAACAGTCTATCGTCTTAACCAATGAGATTTAATGATTGACAAAGAGAAGGAAATGGGGTAAATTAGAGTCAAATCAGATACAGAAAAAGAGGGAAAGAAAGATTGGATTGAGAGAGAAGAGAAGAAAGCAAAAAGGAAAAGAAAAAGTGAAAATTTAAAACTTTAAAAAATCTTTAACAATTTACTACCTGCAGGAATAAGACGCCACAGTTTCACTTATTATACATCAAATTAGTAACCCTAGGAAACAGCAGAGCAGTTAGAAAGAGCAGGGAGGGAAGGCGCACGTGCATGGGGCAACCAACCATAGTGTTAACAGAGTTCGACCATACCTGTCAGAATACCTGGATTCTGATTGGCGGAGGATACCTCCTTACGCTAGAGGATCCCCTCACGTGACATTGATAAAACTCATTCACGCGCTACACCTCCTCCTGCACTTGAAAACTCGCACATCCCCAAGCGGCCTTTGCGTGGGTACCAGGAATCGCCCTTGTGTCTGTGTAATTAACGTTAATGTCAGCACTGCTGGGTCACGGCCTATGAAATTTGCACAGAACTTCTAGAAAAGCAGAGGATGTCAGTAAACAGCGCCCACATCCATACACACAGATACACCGAAATGTGACTGAACCAGGTGCTTACCCTGATAGTCCAATCTTCTCTCCGGTAAACCAGTGGGTGATCTCTTCCAAGGTGGCTATGCCAAGTTTAGCCAAGCTCTTCTGTGGTGCAAAACGAAGAGAAAATGGTTTTGAATGCAACAGAGTATATAGAACGGCAGCACTCTTCACACTAGGCCAAGGCTTCACTTTCTCTTTGGAACTGCATAAATCATTAGTTAGGCCACAACTGGAGTAGTGTGTGCAGTTCTGGTCACCTCATTCCAGAAAAGGATATAACTGCACTAGAGAGGGTACAGAGGAGATTTACGAGGATGTTGCCAGGACTGGAAAAAGGCAGCTATGAGGAAAGATTGGATAGGCTGGGGTTGTTCTCCTTGGAACAGAGGAGGCTGAGGGGAGATCTGATTGAGATATACAAAATTGTGATGGGCCTGGTTAGAGTGGATGGGAAGGGCCTATTTACCATAGCAGAGAGGTCAGTGACTAGGGGGTACAGATTTAAAAAGTGATAGGTAGAAAGATTAGAGGGGAGATGAGGAAAGGTTTTTTCACCCAGAGGCTGGTAGGAGTCTGGAACTCTCTGCCTGTAAGGGTAGTAGAGGCAGAAACCCTCAATTCATTTAAAGGTGGCTGGATATGTACAAGTGCCGTAACCTGCAGAGCTACGGACCAGAAGCTGGAAAGTGGGATTAGGCTGGGTGGCTCATTTTTCAGTCGATGCAGACACGATGGGCCAAATTGCCTCTTTCCGTGCCGCAAACCTTCTATGATTCTATAGAAGAAAAACACCCTGAAATTCCCCAAAATGTGCTCATCTTCTAGAACTGCAGAGAAGTTAGGGTTTATAGTCGCTAGCCTTCCCTCAGCAGGGTGCTTGATCTGATGCTGGTGTGAGGGTTCTTTTTGTAAAAAGGCTTGGTACCACACCATTTAGGTCTCTCCCTGGATGTCCACCCTATGAGGCGTAAAAGGATGGCAGTTTTGAAAGAAGAGTTAATGTTTAATATAGTTCAACAAAAAGCTTCTCTATTGCCATTCAGAAATTGCCATCGTGCCCAAACTTTGTCATCTGCCCATTAAGCATGCCTCCATCATGCGGACATGCTTGCTGTTGGCTGCTTTGTCCCTTCCAAGCCCCAGGTTTTTGGGTCCTCAGGTGAATAATGAAGACAGAGTGTTGAAACAGAATCCTACTTTTAATATGATTAATATTCATCATGGTCCAAGCAAGTTGTCACTGCAGGAAAGTTCTTTTCTTCCTTAAATAGCTACTTTGTAAGTGGTAAGGTTGGTATTAGTAAGGTTTTAGTTAGTGTAATTTATTCATAATTACTAATGAATTAGAATTGTGCTATTTGGACAGAGAGTAAGGCTGAGTTGTGTGTGAGGGATTTTACTGACTAGGGGCAGGAGATGCTCTTTGGTTTCCTTTTCTTTTTCAGTGATTCCTGACAACGCTGGCCCCCACTGACGTCATCAGGCTGCGCCGCGGTGCGCACATGCGCAGACGGTCTCCTGCTCACTGCGCATGCGCTGCGTTCCGGCTTGCCAGGACTGATTGGCATGCGCCGATGAAGTCATCGCATGACGTATGCATCTTCAGGCGTCGCGCCTGGTCAGGCTCTGCGCATGCGCTTTATGCAACGCCAACGGGTATTCACGCATGTGAGAAGCTTTGGCGCGAGTTTCTGAAAGTGGAAGGAGGAGAGGTTTCGTCAGGCATTTTCTCGCAATTATTTAGTCGTTTTGAAGATTTCAGTCTGCTTCATTTTTAATCAGAAAGAGGAGATTGCTCCAAGGTAAGTTGCTCTGAAAACATTTCCATTGCCAGGGGCACTGCATGTGCTCCAGTCCACTGCACTGCACTAAAATCCTTTCCATTGTCTGGGGCTGTGTACAGGCAGTACATGTGTTCCAGTCCCTGGTGTAAGTTGCTCTGTTCCTGCACCCATCAGAGCAGTGCACAGGGACACACAGCCACCTGTTTCCCCATCCGCCCTTGAAACAACCATGCAGAGCCTTGTGAGACTCCGCAATTGCCAGCTGCTGCCGGTCAAGCAGAGAGGGCATCCAAAGGGGTCAAGCACTTGGGGAACATTCAGCAAGAAGAGACTGAGCACTGAAAGAAACAAGCATGCCGTGTCCAGTGGTAGCACAAATGTAAATGCTCTTGCTGTGTACACAACTGGTGAGGTGGGAGTGCAGCCACACCATTCTCCACCCTCAATGTTGCTTTAAGGCAAAGGTAGATAAGAGCGAAAGAAATGGAAGGCGATGCTGATAGTAGTAGGCAGGATTAAATGGGAGCAGATGGGAAGGCGCAGGAGTAGCATAACCACTAGCAGGGAACAGCTGGGCTAAATGGCCTGCTTTATGTTCATAGTCCAAAAGAAATGTGCTTCTTTTTCCAGCACTCTCACATCATTCATGTTTTCCCTGAGAGCAGCATTGAACCATCACGAGAGAGGGGCAGTAACATCATCCTGACTCCTACAGCTGAGTTGGGTACTAAGTGATTCATTGGCAGTGTTATCAGTAAAGCATGCTCAACAGTAATTTCACTGGAGGGGGAGGAAGCTCTGACACTGATGTTCTTTGCTTATTTCTTTTCACGTAAAACATGCCGTCGAGAAAACAATCCTTGAGACTTAAGGTCAGCATTCAAGCAACGAAGGCAACAGGATCATGCTGCGGAGCTCGTCATGATGTGGAAAGGAACCTTGCATTTATGGATGAAGTGGTGCGCACATTGGGATGCATTTGGGGAACATTCACCAAGAATAGACTGAGTTCAGACTCTTGTGACTTTTCCTTCTTCACATGGACAATACAGTAGTGGAAGAGAGAGCCAAGTGTTCATTCACCGCAAGGCTCTCCAGGAACAATCTCTTTAGTTCTGCATAGCAGAGACTCGGCCTGTCTGTTTCACGGGAATGCTGGTGACACAACACTCATGTATCCATGCACAGTAGTGCCTCGAATGTTTAATGCACTTAATAGAATTTCTCAATAATTAAACCTGGACTGGTTGAGGTTTTTGATGTTATTTTCCCGACTTTGCAACTGCACTTCAGATATTCAAATGTGGTGTGGTCCTTGGGGGGTGGAGTTAAATTCAGAAGCTCCTGAAGAGGGGGATGCAAAAGGCAGGGAGCAGACAGCTGCAATGCCTGAAGTACAGTTGAGAAGTAGGGGAGAAAGCAGGTGGATGGAGGGGGCCAGAAGCGAGAGGCTGTAGAGAGCCGCGGGGAGCGAGCGGCCAAAGACCTTGGTGTCGCCGGGTGCTGGCAAGTTCGGTAAGTCTTTTGCCGTTCCAAATTTATGACGCATGCGCAGAAAAACACAACAACCCCCCGCACCCCTCAGGCCGCTCCGCTCCCCTCCGTCACCGCGCCATTCGCTCGCCCACTGCTCCGCTCCTACCAGGTCCGCTCCCCCCCCACCTCCCTCCCCGGCCCGCTCCCCCCCCCCACCTCGTCCCTTCCACGGCCCCCTCCACAGCCAGCTCGTTCGCTCTCTCACTCCGCCATTGTGTGCTGACATGTGTTTGTTAGGTTACCTCCGTGTGATTATTTGAGCAGCGCCATCTTTAGTCCTGGCAGCTGCCTAAAGTCGCAGTCTGTGACATTTTAGTGGCATTTGCAGCATGTGCCACAGCAGCGCCCCCTAGCGGTAGCGTTGTCAGCTAATGCAGCCCTTTTTGCTTTTTCAACCTCCACAGTACAGGGGAAGAAGCTGATTGGCAAGTAATTGGTAAGTTATTCTACTTACTAGCTTTACAAAAAAAGTGTTTTTGCTAATGTAAGGTATGGCAGGGCAGCTCGGCCAAGTGGAATGTGCCCCCTGTGGTATGTGGGAAGTCATGGACGCACCATCTGCAGGAAGTGTCACCGGCTGCAGAAGCTTGAGCTCCAGGTTTCAGAACTCAAGCATCAGCTGGAGTCACTGTGGTGCATCCACGAGGCAGAGAAGTACGTGGATAGCACGTTGCAGGAGGTAGTCATCCCAGACTTAAGAGCGCAGGCAGAGGACAACTGGGTGGCTGCAAGACAGACCAGAAGGTCAAGGCAGGTAATGCAGGAGATCCCAGAGAACATCCCACTTTCTAACCAGTATTCAGTTCTGAGTACCGATGGGAAGAGGGGGTTCCTCTGGAGAGTCATGACGAGAGCACCATGGGTGGCTCAGCTGTGCAGGGAGGGAGGAGAAAAGACAAGAGTGCAATAGTGGTAGGGCATTCAATAGTTAGGGGAACAGATAGGCATTTCTGTGGTTGCAGAAGTGATTCCAGGATGGTATGTTGCCTCCTTGGCGCAAGGGTCTTGGATATCACCAAGCGGCTACAGGGCATTCTGGAGGGCGAGGGTGCACAACCAGAGGTCATGGTCCACATTGGTACCAACGATATAGGAAGAGGGATGAGGTCCTCCAGGACAAGTTTAGGGATTACTTCCAAGGCCACATGCTAGTGAGTATAGAAATAGGAGAATACACCAGATGAATGCGTGGCTCGAGAGATGGTGCAGGAGGCAGGGCTTCAGATTTCTGGGCCATTGGGACCAGTTCTGGGGAAGGTGGGACCTGAACAAACTGGATGGTCTACACCTGAACAGGACTGGGACAAATATCCTTGCAGGAAGGTTTGCTAGTGCTGTTGAGGATGGTTTAAACTAGATTGGCAGGGGGATGAGAACCTGAGGGCAGTTTCAGATAGGACAATTTAAGGCCAGGGAACGGAAGGAAGAAAATTAGCGAGTGACTCAGAAAAACAGAAGAAGCAAAAGGTTAAAAAGCATGCAGCACAGGAATTTGGCAGAGTTAAAAGGTATTTATTTAAATGCAAGGAGTATAGTAAATAAAGCCTACGAGCTGAGGGCACAGATAGACACATGGCAACACGATATTGTTGTTATAACAGAAACATGGCTTAAAGTGGGGCAAGAATGGCAGGATTTAGAGTTTTCAGGAAGGTTAGAGGGGGATAAAAAAAAAGGAGGGGGTGTAGCATTATTGGTTAAGGAATCAATAACAGCTGTGAGAGGGATGATATGCTAAATGAATATTTAAATGAGGCCATATATGAGTGGAGATCAGAAATTTAAAAAAAGGGCAGCCACACTACTAGGAGAGTACTATAGACCCCCAAATAGTGAGATGGAGATAGAGGAACAAATATGTAGGCAGATTTCAGAGTGCAAAAACTATAAGGCAATAATAGTTGGGGATTTCAACTACCCTAATATCAACTGGCATACAAACTGTGTGAAGGGCACAGAGGGCACAAAATTCTTGAACTGCATTCAAGAGAACTTTTTTAGCCAACACATAACAAGCCCAACGAGAGGGGGCGCAATTCTAGATTTAGTCTTTAGTAATGAAGCTGGGCAAGTAGATGAAGTAACAGTGGGTGACCATTTGAGATAGTTTTAGCATAATCATGGAAAAGGACAAAGATAAGACAGGAGTAAAGTTCTAAATTGGGGGAAGGCAAATTTTACAAAACTGAGAAGGAAATCTGACAGAAGTATACTGGATACAGCTACTGGAAGGAAAATCAGTGGCAAACCAGTGGAAGGCATTCAAAAAAGAGATTCTACAGGCACAGTGTAGGCATGTCCCCACAAAGATAAAGGGTGGTATGGCCAAATATAGAGCCCCCCGGTTATCTAGAGGCTTACAGGGTATGCTGAAGCAGAAAAAGCTTATGACGATCACAAAAAAACTTAATACTTTAGAAAGCCTAGAGGGGTGTAGAAAGTGCAGGGGTGAAGTAAAAAAGGAAATCAGAAAAGTAAAGAGAGGACATGAAAACATATTGGCAGGTAAAATCAAGGAAAACCCAAAGATGTTTTATCAGTACATCAAGAGCAAGAGGATAACTAAGGAAAGGGTAGGGCCTAGCAGAGATGTACAAGGGAACTTACACATGGATGCAGATGATGTGGGCAGGGTTCTTGAATAGCTTTTTGCCTCGGTCTTCACAAAGGAGAGGGATGATGCAGAGATTGTAGTAAAAGAGAGTGAAATATTAGATACGATAAGCGTAATGAGAGAGAAAGTACTAGAGGGTCTGACATCCTTGAAAGTGGATAAATCACCAGGGTCAGATGGATTGCATCCCAGGTGATCAAAGGAAACCAGGGAGGAAATAGCAGATGCGCTGAGGATCATTTTCAAATCCTCATTGGATACGGGCACGGTGCCAGAGGATTGGAGGTCTTTGAACATTATACCATTGTTTAAAAAGGGTGCGAAGTATAGGCCAAATAATTATAGGCCAAATAATTATAGGCCAAATAATTATAGGCCAAATAATTATAGGCCAAATAATTATAGGCCAAATAATTATAGGCCAAATAATTATAGGCCAGTCAGTCTGACCTCAGTGGTGGGTAAATTATTACAATCAATTCTGAGGGACAGGATAAGCTGACACTTAGAAAGGCACGAATTAATCAGGGATAGTCAGCATGGATTTGTTAAGGGAAGGTCATGTCTTACTAACTTAATTGAATTCTTTGAGGAAGTAACAAGGTGGATTGATGAGGGTAATGCAGTGGATGTGGTCTACATGGATTTTAGTAGGCATTTGTCTAGGTCCCGCATGGCAGAGTGGTCAGTAAAATGAAAGCCCATGGGATACAGGGGAATGTGGCAGGTTGGATCCAGAATTGGCTCAGCGACAGGAAGCAAAAGTTAGCAGTTAACAGATGTTTTTGTGAATGGAAAGCTGTTTCCAGTGGCGTTCCACAGGGCTCAGTGTTGGGTCCCTTGCTGTTTAGGGTATATATTAATGATTTGGACTTAGAAATGGGAGGCATGATTGGGAAATTTGCTGATGACAAAAATTAGTCATGTGGTTGATAGGGAAGAGGATAGCTGTAGACTCCAGGATGATATCTATGGTTTGGTCGAGTGGGCGGAAAAGTGGCAAATGGAATTCAATCTGAAGTGTGAGGTAATGCATTTGGAGAGGGGCAAATAAAGTGAGGGAATACACAATAAACGGGAGGATATTGGAGAGGGGTAGAAGTGAAAGACATTGGAGTGCATGTCCACAGGTCCCTGAAGGTGGCAGGATAGGTAGATAAAGTGGTGAAGGCAGCATATGGAATGCTTTCCTTTATTGGCCGAGGTATAGAATACAAAAGCTGGGATATAATTCTGTATAAAATGTTGGTTAGGCCACAGCTGGAGTACTGCGTACAGTTCTGATCACATTACAGGAAGGACATAGTTGCTCTGGAGAAAGTGCAGAGGAGATTTGCAAGAATGTTGCCAGGGCTTGAAAGTTGCAGCTATGAGGAAAGAATGGATAGGCTAGGGTTGTTTTCCTTAGAACAGAGGAGGCAGAGGGATGACTTAATTGAGGTGTACAAAATTATGAGGGGCCTAGATACAGCAGACAGGAAGGACAAGTTTCCCCTAGCAGAGAGGTCAATTACCAGGGGGCCAGATTTAAGGGTGATTAGTAGAAGGGTTAGAGGGGACACGAGAAAAAACCTTTTCACCCAAAGAGTGGTGGGTGTCTGGAATTAAGTACCAGGAACGGTGGTGGAGGCAGAAAACCCGCAATTCTGTTAAAAAGGTACCTGGACATGCACCTAAAGTGCTGTAACCTGCTAGACTATGGACCAGGTCCTGGAAGGTGGAATTAGATTGGGCGGCTAGTATTTTTGGCCAGCACTGACACGACGGGCTGAATGTCCTCCTTCTGTGCTGTAATTTTTCTATGGTCCACCTCTCTCCACCCCACCCCATGCCTGGACACCTCAGCCAACCACCCGCTCACCTGCAGTCGCTCCAAATCCAGCTTCGTGTCCATAGCAGCCTGACCAGCTTTTCCCTGCTCAGCAGCAAGTTGGCGAAAAAACCCACGCCATTTAACCAGCACTTCAGAGAACTGGAGCTACAAAGACGAGAGGAAAAAGTACGAGGATGCTGAGGATGGACAGAACACCAGGTTCAACCACAGATCACCCTGCAACTAACCCAACAGTCAAAGCAGCTCACAACCTCCCTGATACACAACACCTCCCCCCGCCCCGCCCACCCCACAAACCAGGTCAGTCCGAGACCCAGCAGCCAATCCCTAACCCATCAGCTGAAGGAAGGGCGAGCAAAACACTGTCGACACACAGTTCAATTGTCAAGTCAGACCCTGTATCCAGAGGTAGATGGAACTCTGTCCAATAACTCCTGTGTTAAAAACCCATCCTATCATGGAACAAACAAACCAACCAATAGGCAGGTTTGAAAATGAATGTAGACAGCACCTGCCATATCATACTATACACAAAGACCCCCTCGCCTTCATGGTGCATAATCTGGCACTCTGATTCATTTCGCCAGCGACATTGCCTATTAGTCTGTTACAAGAGTAACATTCAAGTTTGATCATTTTTTCCACACACCACCTCCCCCATCCCTCCCCAAAAGTTATTAGGCATCAGACTATCAACCTCTAGTCTGAGTCCTCCATATGTTAGAAATAAGATTGGAGTCTTACCAGGAACTGTGGTCGCCCCAGTGCTGTCATCTTGATGGCAGAAAATCCATCCTCAGAACTGCCACCTGCAAAAGGACATCAAGAGAGGTTAAGAATCATCAGAAAACTGAAACAGTCACTCACGTGCCACCAAACTCCACACTGAAAAGCCCAACAAGCAATACGGATATTGCCAGTGGCAGGAGTAAGCCATCCAGTGAATAACAGTGCATATCGTGCCAAGGGAGGAGTGATCCACCAAACAAACAGCAGTGTTGACGCTACCACTAAACAGTGAGAAAACTTGAGTAAGGAGCTACATATTTACTACCAGCAATCACCGTATAAGCTGCCAATCACTAACAGTACCTACACAGATCCTGGAAAGAAAAGCTCAACCTGGCTGGCGTCACAGGCTGAATCGAGTGCCTTTTAATAGCCAGCCATGGAAAGATATAAAACCACACAGTACACCCACACAGAGCCCCCTCATTATTCATTCTGCAATAAAGTACCAAACAAAATGGATTCGTACCAGATGCTGCGATACATTTCAAGAAGGTCTCCATGTATTGGTCACACTTGGACTCATCTGCGTAGAAGTATGTCCGAGCACTAAAGACATTTTCTCTGCGGTCTCCGAATTGCCGATGAGGCCGAAATTTCTTCTCCCTACGAATGTCGCCTGCAGAGAAACAGCTTAATAAAATATTCCAGAAATGCCATCAGAAGTAAGTGCAAGCAATGCACAAAGTGCCTGGGTCTAACTGACGAATGACGATCAAAAGCCATCACAATGAGCTAGTAATTCATTTTATATCAACTTTTCTTTTTTTTTCCAAAAAAGAAAAAAAAAGCTTAATTTCCACTTTCACCCCCTCACCCCACCCAAAGATGGGTCGCAGGTTCTGGAGGCATGAATCATACTTCACCTGTGTCCCAGCTTCAACTGCTGACAGGCTATTCAAACATAGGATCATTAGTCAAGCCCAACATTGCCTTCAGTCAGCGTTGCTACTCACATACTAACCAGCAGCAGTCTCTCTAGAGCGCTCGGGGGATGGGAATCCAACACTTGTTTTCCTTCCCTAATCATGTAGTGTTTTTTTTTAAACACCCTCCCTATCCCAGAGGCATGGAATCTAATTACAGCATATGAACTGCAGTGCAGGCAGAGACCAGCATGGAATGGAATCTGGGAGCTCCCTGCAA